>NC_090829.1:127832071-129082071 GCF_028021215.1 Eschrichtius robustus
ATTAAACTCTTGAGAGAAAGGAAGAAAAGATGGTGTGGGGTTGGGATGAAGGGTCACTGCTCGATTGTAGTAACTTTACCCTTTTTCCATATCACCATTGAGAAAGCAAGGCCATCACTGAGAAGTTTAGGGAGTTAAGACTTAGGGGAAGGTAAATACAGCTACCCGTATCCAGTGCTTTCTTTTTTACATTTTTTATTGTTATACATTTCTTTATACTCCCTACCCTTCTTGTTGAATATATAGTGAACTTTTAATTTAAAGTATTGGTAATGATAGATAAAATGCAATGATGTCTGGGATTTAGTTCAAAATAATCCAGTGGTTAAAGGTACAGATGTAGTAAGACAGGCCTAGCATTGATTAAAATTACAGTTGGGTGATGGTTTGTTGAGGTTCATTTTACTATACTCTCTAATTTTGTGCATGCTTGAAATTTTCCATTATAATTATTTTAAAAGTTGGAAATACAACTTAAGTATAATAAACAGGTTATTATTTTAAAATACGTTTTACTTTAATTTTAAAGAATTAAACAAGTGAGCAAATGTTTAAAGTTCATAGAAAATTTAAAATATCCCTCTGGTTCTTACCTGTTAAGATAGGATTACGGGCAGCAGAGGCCTAATAACACAGCTGTCTTTACTTGAATTCTCTGTAATGCTAATCTAACGTCATACAAAACACTATTTTAATTCCGCACAAATTACTATCAAAAACTAAGCCAAAGAATGTTTTTAAAGACCCCCTCACCTTCTTTTTTGTGGCGGTATCATGCAAGCCACCACACATAAAGTTACTGTTCCAGCTAGTTAAACTAGGCTCTCCAGTATCTTTTGAAGATGTGAATCTATTTATTCTAGCATACTAGAAAGGGGATGAGGCAGGAATGAGGGTTGAATTCTTTAGAATAAAATATGGGAATACGGAACTGAGTGTTCTTTTGTGAACAGCATGACGTTCTAAAAAAGAAATAGAAATTTGAAAGAGCAGCACTCATATATACTTTTTAAATTGAGCTTATTAATAGGAAAATAAATGCAGTGGTTACTGAATGAAGTGACTAGAGAAAGGTAGTATATAGAAAGTTATTATATCATTATTAACATCATTGTCCTCTTTTTCTAAAAGGAGATTTTAAAGATCGAGCTGAGATGATAGATTTCAGCATACGGATCAAAAATGTTACGAGAAATGATGCCGGGAAATATCGTTGTGAAGTTAGTGCCCCATCTGAACAAGGTCAAAACCTGGAAGAGGATACACTCACTCTAGAAGTATTAGGTGATGTGCTTGTCTCTGTGTGATTACTGTTCCCACCCTCATCCCCATCATCCAGCCCTGGAGCAATGAGGCAACTCAGGGCCCCAGAGAGTAAAGTTATAAAGGTGGACCACCAGCACCGCTGTTCCTGCAGAATCTTGGCTATTACTCCTTTTCACCTCGTTGGCTGCTGGAATTTTACTGTTACTAACTTACTATGACAAAATCTCTTTTCAATTAAGATTGAGGTAAACCTTAATGGTCCTCCACTGTACATAGAAGCATTTTCCCCAAGAGTTTATTTATTTATTTATTTTTTAACATCTTTATTGGAGTATAATTGCTTCACAATGGTGTGTTAGTTTCTGCTTTATCAAGAGTTTATTTTTCAATCACTTTCAGCATAGGTAGTAATTCTCTTACCATATAAAATAGTCTCAAATGAGATGATAGAAAAGCAATAAAACAAAAAAAGTATTGGGATTAGGAGATGCAAGCTATTATATATATAGAATGAATAAACAACAAAGTCCTACTGTATAGCACAGGGAACTATATTCAATATCCTGTGATAAACCATAATGGAAAAGAATATGAAAACCAATGTATATATATGTATAACTGAATCACTTTGCTGTACAGCAGAAATTAACACAACATTATAAATCAACTATACTTCAATAAAATAAAATTTTTTAAAAATGTAGGCTGGGGAAGTATAGAAGTTATTTTGGTAAAGAAAGGAAATTAGCATTTATTATGCAGCTAGTATGCATTAGGCTCTTTCACATGTGTAATTTTACTTAATCTTTACTGACAACCTGATTTTTACAGATGAGGAGATAGGTCCTAAGTGATTTTCCTAAGGCTGCAGAGCTAGTAAGTATCTGGACCAGGATTTGGATCCAGATGGGGTTAACTTCAAAGCCAATATATTTAGTTACTCTAAGACTCACTGATAGATAGCAACTGCCCATGATGACAATTGGTGAGGAAATGATCAGTTCTTCTCCATAGATGTTACTATAAACTACTAAGCAAAGAGAATAAAACAACTCCTCTTCCTTTTTCTATATAGTCCAGGCTCTTTCTAAAATTCTAATGATGTACTTACTGTTATAGAAGAAATTTCATTCAGAAAACCTTGCAGGAGATTCAGCTGGTGTATTAGTCTTCTGCTACATACCAAATGATCACAAACTTAGCAGCTTAAAACAACCACCCATTTATTAGCTCACGGTTCTGTAGGGCAGAAGCTCAGCACAATGTGGCTGGGTTCTCTGCCCAGGATATCACAAGCCTGAGATCAAGGAGTCAGCTGGGCTCAATTCTTGACTGGAGGCTCTGGAAGCAAATCTGCCGTCAAGCTCATTTATTCTTGTTGGCAGATTTCAGTTCCTTATGGTTGTAGAACTGAGGTCCCCTTTCCATGCTGGCTATCAGCTGGAGGCCACGCTCAGTTCCTAGAGCCACCTCATTCCTTGCCAGGGGGCCTCTCTATCTACAACCCGACAAAAGCATGTTGAATCCTTCTTGTGTTTTGAATCCCTGAATTTCCCTTCTGTGACCAACCAGAGCAAACTACTTTTAAAGAGGTCAGGTGGGGACTTCCCTGGTGGTCCAGTGGGTAAGACTCCACGCTTCCAATGCAGGGGGCATGGGTTTGATTCCTGGTCGGCGAACTAGATCCCGCATGCATGCCTGCAACTAAGAAGTCCACAGGCCGCAACAAAGATCCTGCATGCCACAAGACCCGGTGCAGCCTAAATAAATAAACAAATAAATAAAATTTTAAAACATCAAAAAAAAAAAAGAGGTCATGTCATTAGGGCAGACCCATCTAAATAATCTCCCCTACCTTAAAGACAAGAGATTTGGGACCTTAATTACATCTCTAAAATCCCTTCAGAGTAGTAGCTACATTCGTGTTTGATTGAATAACTGAGAGAACATGTACATACACCAGGGCCGGGGAACTTGGGGGACCATGTTAGAACTCTGCCTACACAGACAGTTCTGGGTTTTCCTGGATTTGAGTAAAGTCTGGTTTACTTTACAAATCCCTGGGACCATAATAACCTTAATTCAGGTATTCTCTATCTTGGCCTGAATGGGATTTTAGTTTGAGTACTGATCCTGAAAATATACTCAGGTTTGACTTTGTTTGAATATAGTTGATAATAATACATTAAAATCATTGATGAGGGGAAAAGTAGAGATTGTTTATCTAGAAAAGAATAGCTGTTGTAGTAGCTAATGTAGTGTTTGCAAGTGTAACAGGTAAGCCCTGAACTCTCAGTGAGTGGCTTACATAATAGAAGTTTCTTTCTCATGTAAGTAAAGTCTAAATAATTGGAGACAGAGATAGCAGTGGTGGAACTGTATTGCCCTACTTAATGAAATCAGTAGGGACCCAAGCTAATGTAAGCATGACATCTTTGATACATAGCTTTCTGAGGTCACCATGGGTATTGACACCTCCTTGGTAGTGGGAGGGGGAGGGGGAGGGAACGGATGGAGAATCATACAGGAAGCTTTTATGGATCAGGCATGGGAATAGCATATATGACTTTTTCCCAGATTCCATTGGTCAGAACTCATGCATGTGATCCCATCTGGCTACAAGGGGGCTGGCAAATGTGGTCTAGCTGTGTGCCTGTGAAGAAAGGAAGTGGGTCTCCTGAACAAGTAGCCAGTCTCTGTCACAGGTGTCCAATAAATCCATCTTTAGCTGGCTGTTAAAATCCTCATTTAGCTTGTAAATAACCAGTGCCATTTGACTTCCACCCTCCAGTGGCTCCGGCAGTTCCATCATGTGAAGTACCCAGTTCGGCACTGCGTGGAACTGTGGTGGAGTTGCGATGTCAAGACAAAGAAGGCAACCCGGCTCCTGAATACACGTGGTTTAAGGATGGCATCCGTTTGCTAGAGAATCCAAAACTTGGCTCTCCAAGTGCCAACAGCTCATACACAATGAATACAAAATCTGGAACTCTGGTAAGGTCATTTCAAACATTGGCCTAATAACTGTCTTGCATTTGGAAAAAAAAAATATTAGAACTAAAATAATGGAGAGTAGAGGGCTGATACCATTGCTCGTTAAGTAGAGAGAGGAAAGGGTAGCAGGAAAGATGGTGGCACTGATACAGAGAAGTGATGGAAAAGGCTGCCACAGGAGAGGAGAAGACAAAACAGAGAACTAGGGAGTTGGACACAAAAAGGTCTGCACCAGGGGCCTGACGCAGGCCAAGATGGAGTCATGATGATGGATCAGGCCTGGAAAGGTGCTAGGTGCAGTCTCATATTTATTATATCAGGGAAATGCATGAAAACTCCCTTGGGAAGGGAACCCTCCTACACTGTTGGTGGGAATGTGAACTGATGCAGCCACTATGGAAAACAGTATGGAGGTTCCTTAAAAAACTAAAAATAGAGCTACCATATGATCCTGCAGTCCCACTCCTGGGCATATATCCAGAGAAAACTAATTTGAAAAGATACATGCACCCCAATGTTCATAGCAGCACTATTTACAATAGCCAAGACATGGAAGCCACCAAAATGTCCATCGACAGATGAAAGGATAAAGAAGATGTGCTGTATGTATATATATAGATATATATATATAGATATATATATATATACACACACACACACACACACACACATACACACATATATACACACACACACATATATATCGCATATATTTCATTCTTTTATATTTATATATAAAAGAATGAAATAATGCCATTTGCAGCAACATGGATGGACCTAGAGATTATCATAATAAGTAAGTCGGACAGAGAAAGACAAATATCATATGACATCACTTATCTGTGGAATCTAAAATGTGATACAGGGCTTCCCTGGTGGCACAGTGGTTAAGAATCCGCTTGCCAATGCAGGGGACACGGGTTCGAGCCCTGGTCCAGGAAGATCCCACATGCTGCAGAGCAACTAAGCCCACGCACCGCAACTACTGAGCCTGTACCCTAGAGCCCGCGTGCCGCAACTACTGAAGCCCGCACGCCTAGAGCCAGTGCTCCGCAACAAGAGAAGCCACCACAATGAGAAGCCCACGCGCCGCAACAAAGAGTAGCCCCCGCTCGCCGCAACCAGAGAAAGCTTGCGCGCAGCAATGAAGACCCAATGCAGCCAAAAATTAATAAATAAATAAATTTTTTTAAAAAAAGGTAAACAAGAAGGTCCTACTGTATAGTGCAGAGAACTATATTCAATATCTTGTAATCAACCATAAGGGAAAAGATTCTGAAAAAGAATAGAGATATACATGTATGTACAACTGAACACCAGAAACTAACACAACATTGTAAATCAACTATACTTTGATAAAAAATTTTTTAAAAATAGAAAACTCTCTTGGGGATGCCCTGACCTCAGTACCAGCCATGTGAGAATAGTGACTCTTGCCAACCTATGATAGGATGTCTGTGTCATTAAACTCTTCCATGACTAGCTCGTCAACAATTGACTTTGTGACTTGAGTATCTATTACTTTAGATTTAGTCCAGATTGTCTGATCGATTGAAAAGCCTTTCTAAGGAATCCTGTTGGAAATCTGTAAGTAAGATCTTTAAAGTTAATGACATTTACAAATAAAAGTATTTTTACTGTTTTTGTCTCTGACTTTTTAGGGTAGAGATGGGAGTAAAAAAAGACAATTAAATTTGAAGCTTTTTTTTTTTTATTCAAAGTAATATGTCAGTTTTGAAATGCTGCATTTCCAGCAAGCCAGAATTACTATCACAACCATTATCAAAAGAATCTTAAAGGCATGGTAATAAAAATTTTAATAAATTTTTAGAGGAGGTATAGTATTTCCTTTCATCCCTTCAGTCTACAAGTGCATGATAACATTTAAAAAGTAGATCCTCTGGTAAGTAATAAAGCATATTGATAAAGTGACTGAAAGATAAACATATCAGTGGATTGATATGGCTACTCCCCAAGGAAGGGACGCTCTGGCCCTTTCAGCGTCAGCAGGCTCAGTCAGCAGGTCCGAGTGATTTTACACTGAGAAATTGGGCAGAAAACCTGCTGTCACACTTGGCTATATTTACTTTTCAAATTTATTTTTTCTCAGAGCAGGTGATGAAAAGCCCCAAGGCAAGTCTGAAAAGATACAGATTCACTTTCCTCAGCTCAACCCTTGAAATATCTGTGATGTCAAAGGGGTGCACCAGGGCAGAACCAGGATGGGTTATTTTCTGAAAAATGAGCAAAACAAAGACTCCAGTGTATGGAAGACAAGGGCTTCCTTTTAATCACCAGTTTTAATATCCTGGAAGATCATTTTCGGTGTTAGTCTAACTTACTGTTTATACATAACCTTGGCTTTGAGTTCATGGTGAACATCTTTAAAGGAGTCTGGTTCTTGGGACTGATGATTCCGTAAAGTGAGAATACACAAGGGAAAGCTTTCTATTGCACCATGTTGAAGGATACAGAAAGAAGAGGTATATGGGTAGTGGGTAGGGAAAAGAGAGGAAAAGGCCTTCAATAGATCAAAACCCTGGCTGTTTTTAGGCACATATATTACATGAGGATACAAGACAATGAGGAGGTGCTCCTTGGAGGTTCATGGCCTCTCTTGGATGCAGTCAGCAGTGACCACTGTGGTACTGAGGGTGTGACAGGAGGATACTGAAAGAATGGGTCCGAGCACCCCTCTCACCCTCCTTAGGTCCTGGCAGGATCCTTGAAGGTGTCCAGAACACACTGAATTCCCTCCTTCCTACTAACTACCTAACCAACTTCTCTCCTTCTATCCATCTATCTACCCATTGTTTCTTTACTCCTGTCTGCCCGCCTGCCTCCCTTCCTTCTTTCTTTCCTTCCTTCCTTCCTGAAATTCTCCAAGGTGCTAAACTACTGTGAAGCCTGTTACATCAAAGTCTTGCCTCTCAGTTGCTTTGGCACAGAGTAGACAGAACAAGGGTTGGTTGGACTTTATCTTTTCATAATTTTCACAAATTCTACAACTGATAGAATTTGTAATCCTATAAATGACATTAAGACTTTCCTGGGCCCTATGCTACTTCCTGGTAGTAACTCTGGCTCTTTAGAGGAAGTGTTCATTGTTTGCTGCTGCAGTGAACTCACTTGTGACTTAGAAAATTGCCTTTAAGGCCAAGGAGGCCTTTATTTATAAATGGTGTTTCCTAGGACTTAGAACTACCTACAATACTTAATACTACCATGTGCTGTAAACTTTAAAAAATGCCCACTGTCTTCCTAACTGTACTACTTTTTCAGTATCACACACTGAAAAAGACACTTCCTGTATATATTTGTCTTTCTCTGTCAAATTAAACAGAGGCCTAGCTAATTACTCCTTGAAGACATGGCAGATTTCTGAATTCACTGTAAAGATATAAAGTCCTAGGGACTTCCCTGTGGCACAGTGGTTGGGAATCTGCCTGCCAGTGCAGGGGTCACGGGTTTGATCCCCGGTCCGGGAAGATCCCACATGCCGCAGAGCAACGAAGCCTGTGCGCCACAACTACTGAGCCTGTGCTCTAGAGCCCGCGAGCCACAACTACTGAAGCCCACTCGACTAGAGCCCATGCTCCGCAAGAAGAGAAGCCACCGCAATGAGAAGCCTGCGCACTGCAGAGAAGAGTAGCTCCCATTTGCCTCAACTAGAGAAAGCCTGCGTGCAGTAACGAAGACCCACTGCAGCCAAAAATAAAATTTAAAAAAAAATTTATGAAGTCCTAAGTCACTGAAAAGGAAAGACCAACTTAATGGTAAATTTAAGGAATACCGTTCTTTTGGGAGTCTACTGATAGATTTATTGCTTAAATAAATATGTATTTTTTTCTTCTACAAATAGCAATTTAATACTGTTTCAAAACTGGACAGTGGAGAATATTCCTGTGAAGCCCGTAATTCTGTTGGACATCGCAGGTGTCCTGGGAAACGAATGCAAGTAGGTAAGCACGAAATATTGAGAGGAACAAATGGTTTGCAATTAGTACGTGCAAATATTTGGGGGTGGAAGGAGCAAGGAGTAAGTAAGAGCTGAGTTATTTGAAGGATAAATGGAAGGGAATGTTTAAAATCAGTTTGACATAATGTTACAAAAAGCAAACATGCTGTTTTAATCCAGCTTCCAAGCAAGACAGGAACATTTATCATTGTATTTTACAGATTTTTGAATTTTTCAGATAATTAATTTTAAAATATGCTCCTCTGAGCAATCCTCTTTCAGACAAAAGCTAAGAGTCCTGTAAGTTGCTCGGAGTCAAGAATTCAGAATGGGGGTTCAAATTCCAGCTCTGCCACTTATTAACTACACCCTCTTGGGCAAGTTAATTAACCTCCGTGCCTCAGTCTCCCCAAAATTGAAGTTATAATACACTGTCCTCATAGAGTTGTTAGGAAGATTAAAATAATTAATATTCGAAAGTGTTAGAATGGCACTGGTGTATTTTGAGCACTATATAGGTACTGGCTATTTTAATTGTTGGTAATTTTTTTCAAACCCCTGAAATACTACGTTTATACTTATTATATTTATACTTATTGCAGAGTAGGCTGTCCAAAAAGACACTTTTTTTTTTTTTTTGCCATGCTGCGCGGCTTGCAGGATCTCAGTTCCCCAACCAGGAGCTGAACCCGGGCCACGGCAGTGAAAGCGCCGAGTCCTAGGCCATCACGGAACTCCCAAGACATGTTGAATATAGTTATGGATCTAGTTTGCTATAAAACATAGCTGCCGTATATTATATTACACAAAATAAGCTGCTTAGAGTCGAATAAAATTATCTTTTCAGATTACATGAGTTTCAGAGCAAACATTGTTTCTCATTTTACTTTTAACAATTTGGTTAAATTCGTCCTCGTATGAAAGCCGTGTTTTGAAAATGGTTGTGTAATAGAGAGGGAGAAGCTGGAGATGTCACCCGAGGGGTTAAAGGTGACTTGAACTATGCATTTTTTCCACGCGTCTTGAACTATGCAGATACGTGGGTAGTAATTTATATTGTCTGTGTACAGTTAACTCTTAGCATGATATTTTAAAGAAAATATAATCTTATTAGACTTCAGGATATCCTAAAGTATAAGATATTCAATAGTATACTCTAATTTCCACAAGTAAGTTTGAATTTCAGGTTTTTTGAAAAAATTCGGGGACACATTATCTACCCAACTCACTCAAGTGTTGACATTTAAAGTCAAACATAGCATTTGCTTAAATTATCAGAAAATATCCCTCTCAATGCTGCTTTGGAGTTATTAGAAAATTCACTATCCCATTTTATTTTTTCTTTAAATGATCATGTTTAATTTCAGTGCCTAATTTAGTTTTATCTTAAGAAATAATATAGGTGAAGTCATGGTTTTGACATACTAGTTAAATTTTTCCTTGCATGCAGTGAATAAATACATAACAAACTTTAAAGTTCTGTGTTTTGCTAGTAGTATCACTTTAATTTGAACATGATTTCCACGTTATCTATTCTTTCTGGTATAAGTTGACTTAAAAGTTAGAATTGCTTTGTTTAAAGCTCACCCATTGATCCTCGATGTTTTACATCCTTGGTTTGGAATTCAGATCTTTGGAAATACATAATTCATGAAGTCTCATTTCCAGTTTTCTTTGTGAATTATCACCAACAACTTGTAACCAAAACCTGTGTACTGTTCTAAATAAATCCTTTCTGAAGTACAGAAAGAAAGTAAATCATGGGTTTGCTGATTATTCCCAGGCTGCTTCATTGTACAGCTCCAGAAAATTCTGCTTATACTTAGCATTTTAGCATTTGGTCCCTTTCCTTTTATTTTAGAATAATGATACCCTCCTTTTATTGTGGCTTTTTTTTTAAGAAAGAACACACAATATTTTCATACACGTTATTACATTTTCTCTTTAGTGAGGCATAATAAGGTGGGCATATTACTTGCTCAGAATCTCACAGTAATGACAAATGGGATGAACACAACTTACCTCTAACTTACAAGTCTTCTATCTTCTATTTCTTTGAAGAAAATAAAATAACGTTTATACCATGAGTTAGTAGTACTTACAGGATAAGACAGTTTTTTTGTTTAGAATTTGCCTTTAGCTTGAATCCTTCATAGATGTCAGATTCACTGACAAACTACAGGACAGTTTTTTGTCAATGAAAATTTCAATCTAAGGGTGATCATAGACCTTAGGTTAAACCCTTTGTAGGTGTCAAATCATTGACTATTACAAAGAAAATCGTAGGCAGTTTGGTTCTCAGGAGTTTTATTTAGTTATTAATTTAATTTTGCCTTAGTTTATGATTATTGTGGAGTTCCTTTTTTCCTCTCTGCTATTTTTCATCCAAGTGAATAAATAGATGAATCTCAACCTCCCAATACCCAAGCAAATATGAACTGAGTTTATATCAAGCAATAATTAAGGTTTCCTACTCTAGTCAAATTACTCAGCCTTTCGAAAGATTGACCCATTTACCTTTTTTAAAAAAAATCAGTTAATATTTCAGAGGCATCTGGAAAAATTAATAACACTTGGCATTAAGAAAAAACTTTAAGACCAGGAAGTTTCATGATAAGCAGACTCATTCAAATAATATTTCTTAAAAAATCACTCCCAAACTGTGCACTGCTTTAAAATATCTAAAATTACTATTGAGAAACTGCTACCTAATATTTTCTCCAAGTTATTTAACCATATGCTAATTAATACTTGCTTTTAAAAAAAGAACTCTTTGTTCCTTTAAAAACGTAGGAATTTGCATATCAATCAATACATAAGAAGTGTCTAAATGACAGAAGAGTGTGGCTAGTGAAATCCTCATGGACAAGATGGAAAAATGTGACCCAAATTGAATGTGTAGATGGATTCACACATGGTTGGATCCCTCACCCAGAGCATGCTAGTAAATTTTGTTATATGAAGATACATGTCTAATAGCCTGTTAAATAGTTCTTTCCCAAAGTCACGTTTATCGTTTTATTAATGACTTGAATGTATTTTTGATGCAGTTCCCAGTTGCAGAAATATTAACCTCAGAAGGTTAATAATCTAATTCTTGGGCAACAGAATCAGTAACTGGAAAAACCTCACAAGTTGGTAACATGGTAGTGATTTTTCAAAGTTAGGTCCAAAAAAATGCAGCTATATTGGGTTAGAGGAAAGATGACTTAGTAGCAACAGGAAAAAGCCTTGGGAAGTTTAATTCATTTTTAACTTAATGGGATAACAGTTTAATGGCATATATGTATGTGGGTGTGTATGTGTGCGTGTGTGCACACACCCAACCACAAGCCCATATAAATTCAAGAAAGAAGATGTTTCTGATACTTAGTTTTATAGAACAACAGTGGCGTGGGCTTTCTTTGGGGCTGAATGAATTTTCCGTATTTGTGAAATTGACACAGATGACAATGTAGAGGAATTTTAAGGAAAATTTGAGGGGAGTGTTGTAGTAGAATACTTGAACTCACTGAACTTCAAAGCTCACTTCCAATCTGATATTTAATCATATGGATTATTGCATCTCCAAATGCATGCAAGAGAATACCATACATTTTATTTCTGGATCATAGAACTTCTTAAAATTTAAGATTCTTGCAAGACTTAGCTCTGTTAATATTTTCAATCAATTTTGAACCATGTCCGTGGAAGTGAGTTAGTGGAACAGGCTTAAAAAGCATGAAACTATCTGTGTTTATGGTATAGCTACAAAGGGGAGCTTTTTTTTTGTTTTGTTTTAATAAATTTATTTATTTATTTATTTTTGGCTATGTTGGGTCTTCGTTGCTGTGCGCGGGCTTTCTCTAGTTGCGGTGAGCAGAAGCTACTCTTCAATGCAGTGTGCGGGCTTCTCATTGCGGTGGCTTCTCTTGTTGTGGAACGTGGGCTCTAGGCGCGCGGGCTTCAGTAGTTGTGTCACACGGGCTCAGTAGTTGTGGTGCACGGGCTCAGTTGCTCCGTAGCATGTGGGATCTTCCCGGACCAGGGCTCGAACCTGTGTCCCTTGCACTGGCAGGCAGATTCTTAACCACTGCGCCACCAGGGAAGTCCAAGGGGAGTTTTTTGAGCTTTTTTGATTTAATGACTACATCGGTCCGCCTTTTTGACATGAATTCATGCCTGGTTTATTTTGCATTCCAGATGATCTCAACATAAGTGGTATCATAGCAGCTGTAGTCGTTGTGGCCTTAGTGATTTCTGTCTGTGGCCTTGGCGTGTGCTATGCTCAGAGGAAAGGCTACTTTTCAAGTAAGTGAATTTCACTCTTTGCCAGACAACTTCCTGTGGATATAGAGTTTTCTTCTGAGACACTGTTTCTCCTAAGATGTTCTAACAGACTCTGGAGAATATTTTTCGTTCATTTTCTTGCAATAGAAAATGTCCAAGATGACACGAAGGTGAGTCATGAAGCACCCCGGCGAATATAGGGAGGAAAGGCAGAGGTGTCTCTTCGCAGCATTCCAGGAATCATCACAGAATATGTGAGAGGCACTGGGGAGGGGCATAGTCCAGCGATACCGAGAGATGTGCAATGGGGGTGGATATTTATAGTACATGTACATGTATTTAAGATCCTTTTATTTTAAGTAAGGGATTGTATATCTCAAGATGAAAATTAATTTCTAGTTTTATGATAAGAAATTTCATTGGAATAAATCTGTGAAATGTTTTATCAGTATAGAACTGTGGAATGTTGAATGTCGAATTTAGCACAACTGTATTTAGAAGACAATTGTTCAATTAAAAACTAGAAACCTATTGTATTATAGTTGCTTCTGAGGTTTTTAATTCTTCAAGTTTAGGTCTCTTGGAACTCCCATTTGGTGATACAATAGGTTTGATGTAAATGGATGAGATTTTTAAATGTTTTATTCTCTTAATGCGTTTCTTTACTCCCAGTCTTTAAAATTATCTGAGACCTTCAAAGTTGCAGAACTCCATCAAGTCCACTAAAAATAGTGTATAAAGTAGAATTTTTAAGGATAATAAATTTATAGCATGAACAAGTTTTAGACCTGCTGTTTTATAGGGAACATTAATTTTGAAATTTAGGTTTAAAAAATATCTTATACCAAAATAAAACTTAACTTTAAAGGGGGTTTCTAATAATACCTATAAATAGGTATTGAAAAATGTTTCCGTGAATGTGGTTTCAAGGATATTCCCTATAATTAAGAATAACTGCTCTGTGAATTAATAGTAGCTGTTGTGTGGTTCTCCTATCCAGTCCAGTGTAATGTAATCCGGCTGAGTCCCCCTGCTGGTCACCAGTGGAAATACAGACAGATAAGGTTGCTCATTCAAAATTCTTGTCTTTTCTCTCTACCTGCAAAGAATACCTGTCTGAGTGCTTTTATTAAAGACTTGGTAAACGTTTTCTCTTAAAACACTGAATTAATTAAAGATTTTACGTGAATATTATTAGTTCATTAGCTAAGAATGTTACTCCCGTTTTCATCTAGCAGGAAATCTATCTAAGAGAACCATTTTCTTGAACTTGCATTTCAGACAGGGGTTGGCAAACTATGACCCATGGACCAAATCTGGTCTGCCACTTGATTTTCTATGGCCCACGAGCTAAGAATGGTTTTTACATATAAACATTGCAGTCTATTTGATAATAGGGCAACCTAATGTTGAACTCCCAAATAAGAGAAATGTTATCCCTCCAAAGAATTCCATTCTTCTAATTAGTAGACCTGTATTACAAGACTTTGATTATTATTTTTATATTTTTAATTCATTGATAAAAAGTATTGAAAATTTGTTTTCTCTTTTGTTATGTAAGTACTTACTTAATATCCTCGATTTTACCTCTTTGCCCACAAAGCCTAAAACATTTGCCATGTGGACCTTTACAGAAAAAGTTTGCCAATGCTTGATTTAGAAGGTATACAATGTCAGCAAGTGAGACTCAACACTGAGAAAAAGGAATTAAGCTCAAACTCATTTTTATATGAATCTGTATCATACCCTATTAATTCTTGCATTAATGATATATACTTGTTCTTTTGTAGAAGAAACCTCCTTCCAGTAAGTATACTTTCTTAATGCATGCCTTCCCCCATATCAACTACTTTTTTGTAGTTTAAAGTCAAAAGTGGGAAGTTGGGTTGTTTGTGTGGGTTTAATTCTGTGGGCCGTGACTCAAATTCATCAAGGAACACATCCTACCTCATGCCTCATGCCAACTTGTCAATGATGCTTAGTTACCTAGAGAAGAAATATAGTCACTAATTTGACTTTGTAGGCATTTTCATAGTACTACTTGAAAAACTTTTTTTTCTGTGTTTTGCTAAATTTAAAATGTTCAAATAAATTTTTCCCTAACAGTCATTTTTACATTTAATTGAATACCAAATATATGTCCAACCCTGTCCTAGGGACTGATAACAGAGCAGTGAATAAAATAGACCAAAAAACCCCTCTGCCCCATGGAGCTTGCATTCTAGTAGAGTAAGGCAGAAAGTAAACAATTACATGAGCGCGACAGTATGTCAGATTGTGATAAGTATTACGGAGAAAGATAAAGCAGGTAAGAGAACAGAGAATGCACAGGGGAGGAGTGGAGATTGCCCTTGTAAATAGGTGGTTAGAGAAGGCCTCACTGATGAGGGGACGTCTGAGATATGCAGATAAGCAGAGGGGAGAGAACAAAGGGAAAGATCTCGAAGCTCTGCGTGCCTGGAGTATCTGCGGAACAACAAGGGGACCAGTGCGGTTGGAACAGAGTGAGAACGATGCAGGGAGGAGATGAGTGAACACAAGTAGTGTAGTGGGGGCCAGATTATATGGAGTCCGTTCCAGGCAGTTGTGAGGAGTTTGGCTTTGGTTCTGAGTAAGATGGGACATCATTGGAGGACCTTGAACAGAGGGGTAGCATCTTCTTATTTAGTTCTTAGAAGCTCACACTGACTGCCCTGTTGAGAATAAGCTGTAAGGTGACAGAGGATGGAGGAAGCAGGGAGAACAGTTAGGAAACTACTAACTAATCTAGACAAGAGAAAATGGCGGCTGGTCCCAAAGTGACGGTGTCAGAAATGTTGAGAAGTGATAGGATTCCGGATATATTTTGAACAGTTTGCTGGTTGATTGGATGTGGGCTGTGAGAAGAAGAGAGAAATCAAAGATGGCTCCAAGGCTCTGGGAAAGATGAAGTTACCATTTACTGAAGTGTGAAGGGTTTCAGGAGCATGTTTGAGAGTGGTGGTGGAGGTAGGTAGAGAGGTCTGTCTGGAGTGCTTTGAAATTTTTTTTAATATTTGAGATGCCTATTATACTGCCAAGTAGAGATAATTAGTGAGTAACTGAATATATGAATCTGGAGTTTGGGGAAACATCTTAACTAGAGTTAGAAATTTAGGAGTCATTGGTGCATGAGATCTGGATGAGATCACCAGAGTCTCCAGTTAATTTGCAGTTGATTTGTGCCTGTCCTTCTTGTATGTACGGAAATGGCAGACGCAACCTCGACTCTATGGGCGTTCCCCTCTACTCTCAGCTGCCATGCTTCGGAGACTTTGTCATCTCCTAAGTCTTTTGAAGACCAAGGAGATGCCATTGATTTCCTGTTCCTAGACTTGCTCCTCAGTGATGGTCTCTGAGCCTCATAATATCCCAGTGCAAGTCCAGGATGAGGTCCAAGTTAGCAGGACTAGCGGTAGCCAGTTCAGGAGTGAGTTCTGAAAAGCAGGGTAGCCTGATGGTGGTATGGCCAACCCCCCATCGCACCCCAGGCAATTGTGAGGATTCCCACTTTTATTGAGTAAGATGGAAAGTGATTGGAGGGAGGGTTATGAACAGAGGAGAGACATCATCTTATATATGGAGAAAGGCTGGCAATGCTAGGGTGAGGGAGGTTATTATTCTTTCATTCAGTCCCTATTACTGTCTCTATTAACCCAGGCAGTAATCTGGGAGGCAATATCTTTATTCCTAGACACATCTTCCGTTTGTCAAATCCATGCTCCTCAAAATTTGTTGGACAATGAATTGGATGTTGTATTAGTCTGCTAGGGCTGCCTTAAAAGTGCCATCAACTGGTGGCTTAAACAACAGAAATTTATTTTCTCATAGTTCTGGAGGCTAGAAGTCCAGGCCTCTTTCCTTGACTTAAAGGTGGTGTTCTCCCTGTCTTCACACGATCTTATGTTTAAACATCCCTGTTTATGTCTGAATTTCCTGTTCTTATAAGGATATCAGTCATATTGGATTAGGACCCACCCTAATTACTTCATTTTAATTTAATTACCTCTTTAAAGACACTGTCTCTAAATACGGTCACATTCTGAGGTACTGGGAGGTTGGGACTTGAACATGTGAATGTTTGGTGGGGACACAGTTCAGCCCATAACAGGTAACTGGAACCGTAGTCACCACATAAAACTTTCTTTCCATGGAAAAAATGAAATTTGAGATTATAATGATTAAACTTTCAAAATAGTAAATGTCAATGAGTTGAGTTAAAAGTTAGTAAGTCTCTGGTTTGCATATTCCGCAAAAGTCGTTAGTATCTAGCCTTAGGCTACAAGTAGACACAAAGGGCTTCACACATACTGATATTTTGTTGCATGGTTTTCTCTATGAATATTGTCTATAAATATAAGAAATTCAGTTAGGATTGCTGGGGGCTTTTGTACCTGGCTAAGATAAATGTTCATCTTCCTGTTGAGAAAATGTGTGGAGGTAACATTAACTAAAAGAGGATATATGTTTTAGAATTGGAAGCAATAATATAGTAAATGCTGTCTTTTATGTTCCACAAACAGGAAGAGTAGTTCTGCATCTAAAGCCACTGCAATGAGTGAAAATGTGAGTATTTTTAAAGTATATTTCCCTTTTAATATACCTTGTACTCGTGTCTACCGCTGGTCTTTAGAAGGAGCTAAATAAATGTTAGCTCCCATCCCCTGTCTGGGAAAGCAGCATTTGTAGAGCAGTGGGGCTTTACCATCCCATTATTTTCTGTCATGGTGTTTTCTATTATTAGTCGGCCTCCTTAGTATCATTAGATCTGGCATTATTGGCTCCATTTTATAGATGAAGAAATTAGGACACACATTCTCACAGTATTACAATGGCCAAGCTGGGACCAAGGCACCTTGATTCTTGTCAGCTTGACCAAGCAGATCACTTCCAGAAGATCTGTGGTTCCAGGACTCTCCTGTGGTTATTCAAAGCACTTGGAAATTTTAGGGTTATGGAATATCCTCTGCTTTTGCAGAAAGGAACATTTCAGAAATCCTTGAAAAGATGCAAGAATTATCTAATTCAGATGGTTAAGGGAACATAATTTAGATGCTTGGACCCTTGTGTACTTTTGCATTTGTAAGCACTACATTGAAGCAGTAAATACCATCATTGCTCAGATTTTGTAGCTCTTTGGATGGTTATTCAGCCTTCTGGACTATTTTTCAGCAATACAGTGAGGGAAGGGAGGTTTCCGATGTTTTTAGAAGTCTAAGCCCTTTCTTGAGAAATGGAGCGCTACTTCCCTGAATTCCTTAGTGCTCTGTGGCAGGGATTTGCTTAGATTTCCTTTCAGTAGAGCTTGGGGTGGGGCGTGTATTTTAAACACTTAAGTGACTCTGATGGACACTGACCTTTAAGACCTACGTACTGTTCCATAGACGTTTTTTCCGCCAAAAATTTTAAAAAATTGTCTACTCCAGAATCTATCATGGAAATCACTTTATTTTGCGGTTTACAATACCAAAGCATATTTTTCATTAATTAGCAGACAAGCAACGTGTTGACTCTATATTTGCTCCTATAATTTGTAGAAAATGCTCCTTGAGTGCGGAGTAAAATAATCTCACCTGACCAAACAGGAAGAGACACTTTGTGGCTGAGTCGGAAGAACAAAAGCTTCGCTCTTTTTCTTTGTCTTCTGCTCCGTTTCCCTCATCAGCCAAGAGCAAGAGTGTCCAATTAATTCTGCCCTAGAGCCGGGTTTCTCAACATTGGCACTACTGACATGTTCTTCTGATTCTTATATAACAATTTATATAAGAAATGACAATTTCTTCTAAGGCTTATATAACGAATTTTTTATAACGTCACATAATTCTTTGTTGTCCTGTACGTTGTAGGATGCTTAGGGGCGCCTGACCTCTACCTGCTAGATGCCAGTAGCATGCCCCCAGCAAACAGGACTTCTCCTGTTCTAATTCCCACTCCTACTTCTTTACGCTTTAGGCAAAGTTTCAAGGATTTGTCTCCTGGTATTTAATTATTTAATTCCCCATAAAATAGATTTAATTAAATATATGCTGGTTTGTACCTGCAAGATTCTCATAGTGGATGTATCTTTGTATTCATAAGATTTCTATATTTCTTTAAACGTTAAGTAATACGTCATATTTAAACTCGGTTTTTCTTTCTTTTCCTAGGATTTCAAGCACACAAAATCCTTTATAATTTAAAAGAATTCCACCTTTGCGATGCACCAAAACCACAGTTGTTGCACTATTAAAAGATTATAAAACTCTGCTTTGTCTTACATTTGCCAAGAGGTACATGAGGAGGTGAAGTTGGTGTTTCATTATAGTCTTTATGACTGCTGCATCACTTGAAATTTTTATTTTACACAAATAGTTTTGTCAGCAGCTACAATACAGTCTGGCTTCTTGTGTCTGGACAAAGTTAAAGGAGTCAAAATACTTTGTAATATTCTGGGGCTTGTGAAGTGTTAAATATCGTAACTTCTAGAGTAAGTTACTAAAAAATATATCATACTGGTTGTGAAATTAATCCACAGAGCATGAAAGTATAAGCTGTGTGCACCCTCTCTGTGCAAGAGTCTGATTTAGAGGGTTCAGAAAATACTCTGACAGATGCAAAAGGAACCTCTGGTCTCGTTTCTCCCAGAATCCTCCTTTTCCCCCTAATACAATGCTTATTCTGTTGCTCATTTATCACTAATATATTCACAGAAGGGAAGTGGCAGGAAGGGTCTTATACCCAAGGATTTGCACTTTTTGTTTACTTTCATGTCTGAGAACCAAAAGCAACATGAAGAAAAATACCTAACGGCCAGAGCTCACTCACCTGGTGTGTGTCATTGACTTCTTCATTAAACATCGTTCTGAGAGTTAAGCACAAGCCCAAGTGTCTTATTTCACCCCCCAGAGCTGCTTGTTGCTATTTCCTTCCCCTAAGACCCCTTTGAAAGAGGATCAGTGACTTTGACATCAGAACTCACCATTGGAACCAACACACATAACCCTACAGATACTTGTCCCTGCGTGATGGTGACTTCACATCTCTCTGTCTCTAAAAATCGTGCAGTGAAATTTTGCATTGGGCCGAGTCCCTTGCTGTTACGGCCAGTGGTTTTCCAACCCTGCTTATGGCAAAGTCAGGGATATGGAGGGGAGGAGTGGTTGCCTGACAAGTAAAATGAGATGAAACAGCTCAGTGTGGCTCCTGGCACCTGGTGCTACGCTTGATACGTAGAAAACACAGGAGAAATGAAATGAAAAATGGGTCCGATCATCTGGTTTCTAAACTGATAGATCACAAAGACCTCCAGCTAGTGTTACAAAGCGAAAATTCCAATGATCCATGTAATAGGGAGAGTAATTAGACTGTGTTAAAAGCATAAGCATCCAGAACTTATTTTGATTATTCGTTTCATATTGAAAAGACGATATGGCTAAGGCATTTCCAGTTCCAGGCAAATCTAGACGAAAAGGTCCCTCACTGCCTTTGACAACTTTGAACATGGTTAAACTGCTTTTAAAGGAGCCCACTCTTTTTGCCCAATAGGCAGAGCGAATCGCCAGGATTCACGGGACAGGCAATTGGATTAAGTATTCACCAAGTGCCAAATATATGCCTGGACACCAGGTCACTGGGAAGATGCCTGTTGTCACACTGCCCCCACTTGTCTGTGACATTCAGTGATTCTCACCAGACCCCTTCCAACAGTTTCCGTAAAGGGCCAGGTAGTAGATATTTTAAGACATGTAGGCCATATGGTCCCTGCTATAACTGCCTGTACTGTACTCAGCTCTGCCATTTTTCCTGTCATTGTATTGTAGCATGAAAGCAGCCACAGACAATACTTTTAAAATGGTCATGTTTGTGTTCTTAAAACAGCAGGCAAGGACAGGATCTGGCCCACATGCATAGTTTCCCAACTCTCGGTGGTGAAGCATGAAAAGAAAAAAACAAAAAACTATCATTATAATTCTTAGAACATTTTGATTTTGTTTTCGTGAAGTAAAACTGTTTTATAAAGGTTAGGGCATTAGTATCTTTAAGAGCAAGTTTTGTTTTGTTTTAATTATTATCATTGTAACTACATTTAATTTATTTTTACTTGGGGGTTTAACCTAATTAAATCTGGAACTGTTTTTCAATACAGCCTTGCAAAAAACTTCATCTCACAGGTGGTGGTGTCTGATTAAAGTCTACATTAATAAAAATAGCTGAACGTGTTCAATTTTTTAGCCCCATTTAATGGTGCAGGGGAAGAGTCATTCACCTATTTTTATTCAATGAAACCCAGGAAACTAGTCCCTCTTACCGTCTGTAGCTACAAGGCTAATGCTTTAGCTGCCTAAGATGAGAATCTCATCTCAGGCTGGGTGCCTGCCAACCTTTCCAATGCTGAAAAAATGCTCTGAAAGTAAAATGTCACAACTATTTATTGAACACTTTATATATGTCGTGGAAGTGGGGGGTGGATGGAGGTGAGGCTGTATAAGATCTCATTCACCTCAACGATTGTATAAAGAGGGCAATGTCGTCATTTTACAGATGAGGAAACTGAGATGAACTGAGTCAGTGACTGCCAAGTTTACAAAGCTGACAAGTGAAGAGGCAGTGTCTACGTGACCCAGGTCTATCCGATGCAGGATGTTTTACACAAGATGTTTTTTCTCTGCCCCCAACATTCCTTCCTTTTAAATTCTCAAATTCTTCTCTCCTAGGACAGCTTCTCTTCACCCTGCCTAATCTCACAGCCTGTGATGCTTTCTGTCTTCCCTTTGCCCCTACCCCAGGTAAATGCCACGGTGGATCATTTCATCCCCTCGCCACAGATACCCGAATCTTTAATCTTACTTTTTTCAAGATTGAAGCTAACCACGATTTAAATTTAACCACCATTTAAATTATATTCTCTACCACTACCACCCTCCCTATCTCCATTTTCAACCTCCCATTTATTCATAGACTCCATCATTGGCACGATTGTCACTACTTCTTATCTCCGGCTACTATCTCACACCTTTTGTCTTCTGGTACCTTCCTCCCTCAAGTACCCCCTCTCAGTAGCACTTGTAATCTCTCCCGTCCTGAAGGCTCCTTTGCCCTCTAGTCTCCCCCTCACACACCCCATCAGTCTAAGTTACTGCCAGATTACTCTCTTGAACACTGTCAACTCCCTTCTCCCTTTTCTCCCATCCGCTTGCTGAAAACCTTCCACTCTTTTCCATTATATAGTCTCTCACCGAGGTCTAAACATTTTAGCCTGAAATTCAGGGCCTCCCCCCACGTACACACGTTGTCATATTGTCACACCTACCTGTTCAGCCACATGTTCCCCTGTTCCTCTTTAGTTGCTTTATGCACCCATCAAACTAAACTAAGGTCATTGTATCTCAACGACCCTTTTTTTCTCCTCCTTTACCTGGAAAGCTGATTCTCCTAATCACAAGATATGTAGATTCTAGATACTCTTCAGGACATCTTTCAAATTCCACCTCCTCTATGCAGCCTTCCCTCGTTCTCCCTTCTGGAAGAAGTTTCTTTCTTCTCTGAATTTCCATAGCACTTGGTTTTCTTACGGCACTTGTTGGTTTTATATTTCTTAATACAGTTATGTATGTACATCTCTGGCATTACCACCAATCTATTAATAGAAGCACTTTGAGAAAAGAGCCACGTTTTACATACATATTTATAAGCCCCAAAGTATTTAACTGTATCTAATGTGTAGTCGGTATCCAGTAAGTGCTAAATGAATTTTTTAAGATCAAAAGAGCACTTGTGAAAGGGCAATTTAAATATTTATTGATAAAATTTCTCCATAGATTTAGAATATTAATAACATACTGTATTTTGCAATGTTATTATAATCCCGTTCATTTGTTATGCAGAGTCACACAAATTAACGCTCCATGAATTAAGGCTGGACAGACATGACTTTTATTCTACTCCTATGAGTTATTAGGCATCCATTTCCACACAGTTCTTAAAAAGATCTTAAAATATTTTCCTACTTTCAAGTAAGACATACTAGAGTATAATATGTCTTTATACTTCTTACTAAGAAAATGTTCTCAAAACAAATAGTGTGTCAACAAAGGACTTGTTTAACCTCTTTAAGACTGAGGGCAGATGGTTTTAAAGCTCCATTTTATAATCTGTTTTCAACACTGAACGTGCTACACAGAAGTGCTTCTTAAAGATGGTGTAAAAATTGAGATTTTTTTACGACCTGTAGTTAGATTCCTAAAGTTGCCCCCTGCCATTTAACTTTTCATTCTCAAGCTTCCTTTCCTTCCAAATATTTAACTACCATGAATTATACTGAAGTTGCTGTAGGTCAAGAAACTTTGTTTTCTAAATTGTAGGATAACATATAGCAAAAAGGATCAGAAAAAGTTTTATACATAAAGACATATTCATGTAACAGAATGTCGACTGGGATTTTTCCTGTTACCTGAAGGCTGACAAGTACCTCACTTTCTAAAGAAACCCATAACTAATTTGGGTATAAATACCTGCTTTGATGTTCATGAAGAGACGGTTGTGCTACCCTGAAATTATTACCCTGGTCCTCTCTCCTTTACCCCACCACACAAAATCCATAAACTGAAGTGTATAGGGATGGATTGGGGGTGGGGAGCAATGGAGAGAGACAGAGAATGAATTGTCCAAGTCGTGTGAGTTTGTCAAAGTTGTGAGTTCTGTTTCCCAACTCACCCCCAAGGCAAGTAAAGAGAATTTTAAAGAGAATCACCTGCAACAATCGAAGGCACCTGCCAAGAAGCAAAGAGCTATTTGAGCAGAGTGAAAACAGAGTTGGAAAAAGATATCAATGTAGAGAGCAGGGGAAATGGTGAAGCACCTATCTTCCGATTGTGTCTCAGGGCAAGGATGTGTGAGTTTCCTGTGGTCAAGTAGGCATCTTTGAAAGTAGCTGACCTTGAGCCTTCTTGCCAGTGTCTGAGAGCAAACATCTGAAATAAGAGTCTGTGAACTGTACCATTGAGGTGGGAGCTGAGGGGAGTTTGGAAGAGATGGGTCAGACCTCCCATTTAAGGTAATCTGCATAATGAGGAAAACTTTCTAGCCCACAGAGCCCTCCAAGAACTCATACATTAAGAATCTAACCAGGACTTCCCTGGTGGCGCAGTGGTTGAGAATCTGCCTGCCAAAGCAGGGGACACGGGTTCGAGCCCTGGTCTGGGAAGATCCCACATGCCGCGGAGCAACTAGGCCCGTGAGCCACAACTACTGAGCCTGCGCGTCTGGAGCCTGTGCTCCGCAACAAGAGAGGCCGCGATAGTGAGAGGCCCGCGCACAGCGATGAAGAGTGGCCCCCGCTTGCTACAACTAGAGAAAGCCCTCACACAGAAACAAAGACCCAACGCAGCAATCAATCAATCAATCAATAAATCAATAAATAAATAAATAAATAAATAAATAAATAAATAAATAAATAAATAAATAAAAATTAAAAAAAAAAAAAAAAGAATCTAACCAGAGTCAGCATTTATAGGCCCGCCACACCAAGGGTAGCAACAATCAAAAACAAAATTCTACACTAAATGGATTTAAGTAAAAATCGCCTAGAACGGAAGCCCTCTTTGGTTCGTGCTATTATTATTAAAGGGAGTACTAGACACATAACAGGCAGGCACGTGTCCATTTCCAGTTCCTGTACCTTTCCTCAACTCAAATATGCCCTTATAAGAACACCAGTCTTCTTATAAGGACACCGGTCAGCCTGGATTCAAGCCCACCCTAAAAACCTCATTTTAACTTAATTCCCTTTAAGGGTCCCAATCCCCAAATACAATCACATTGGGAGGTTCTGAGAGTTAGGGCTTCAACACATGAGCTTTAGGGGAACACAATTCAGCCCACACCACCAGGCAAGAGAGAGAAGTGCCATTTTAAACAGCTAAAAGCCTAGAAGGTTGAGGTCATTTGTAATAACATATAAGGGGGCCCCAAATGATAAGTGCAGGACCACTTTCTTGTAGGCTGAAGTAACAGATAGAGGCTGGAGTTTGCAAGTTTGGGGCAGCCTCACCAGAAAGTTGAAGGGGCTACGAGGAAGATGGGGCAATGGTTAACATCCATGACTCAAAGCACCACTACAGCATTCAGCTGGAAAAAACAGAGCACTTCTCTGGTCAAAATTTAGCTAAATGCATAGCCCTAAGATGTAGGGCATAAGAGTAGGATGCTTAACACGGTATTCTTGCAGTAAAGCCACAAATGGAGTCCTTCTGTTTACATAATGAAGACATTGGGATGTTCAAGCAAACTCCAAGTAGCTGCAAGACAGACAAAAAAAAGTTAATGAAGATAATAGGTGTGAGATTATAAAAGGTAAAATCCAACTAAACTCTGAATGGGGGAGGGAAACACGCACGGAAAGGGTCAGCCCCATCTCCACCTAGACTGGCAGGGTTGCTGTTGACCCCAGGCTGCTTGCCTGCCACAGGAGGGTGGAGTACAGCCACTTCAGGGGAGGGGAGGTTAGACAAAGGAACAGATCAATGAGGCTTCCTTGGTTACCTTTAATGGTGCCATAATGAAACACTGAATTTTGTTTCAACGTCTACAACTATTTAAAAGTTGTCCAACTCACCTGTCATTGCTTAGCTTCATTTGAAGAAAACTGGGCAGTTTCTTCCTACTACTTTACCCTCCCCAATTCAATCTCTTCACATCTTACTAATCACACCTATACCATCAGGAAATATTTGTGGATCTTTTGAAAAAGGTATTCCTCACCAGGTTGAGACTTCAGCTAGTATGGCATGCCATAGTAAAAATCTATTTCTCTTTTGAAGTGAGCTAACCTCATAAGAAAGGCTATTATTTTTGACTTCACATTTTTAAAGAAAATCTCTAAAGCTTTACTAAAGACAGGTATTTACTGACACAAGTCAGAGAGACTGTCAGATAGAAAAAGGCACAGCTGTTTTTCCTGTTTTTTAAAAAAAAATAATTAAAAATAGAACCATCTACTCTCTGAAATTTTGATGTGCTTGCTCTGCCACTTCTCTGGCACATGATACCTGCTGGATCTTCCATCAGCTGGGCAAACAACACCATACAGCTGAATATTTTAAAGGAAATTCCTTTGTAGAACCCTCCCCTCCCCGGCTCCCAGCTCCCCCTGATCTGTCCATATAGCCCCATAATAGACACTGTGATCATTACACTGCAAGGGAAGAGGAAGGACCTGAGTTACTGGGATAATAAAAGCATTTAACATACAAGGAGATGGAAGTTAAAACACAGTGGATGTTCCTGGACATATTCACAATCACACTTGAGTTTCCTGAAAAAGCTATGATAAAGGATTTATGAACCATTTCTTCATATTCTGGGAACGGGTGTAACAATCTCCACAGCAAACATTCCTGAAGTCAGGGTGGCTCCCCTGAGGCAGTGAGTCTCCGCAGCAAAAAGGACACCCCTGCACTCAGAAGAATCTGGCAAGTTATGTGCAAGTGGTACCCAATTAATCCAAAGTCTCCATCTGCTTTGATATAACCAAACGGGAGGATCTAAAAACATAGAATTCAATACACTCAGGTGTACACCCAACACCACCAAATAATTTATTTGAAATCAGAATTAAAAGAACATATGACAGCTGTGAAATGTATGTTTAGTCTTTTACTTCTGATCAGTTGTACAACTAATCTAGGACAAATTACCAGATAAATTTTACATTATTTCTTCAGGACTGTGGTTTGTCGACGACTTCAAACTTGGGATCTAAGAGGAAAAAAAGGTTCAAGCTTAGCCATACTGCAATAAAGTGCATCTTCTAGAAAGTTTTAATATTTAACTCATCAATCTTCTGATTTTTTAAAGAAACATCTATATGGAAATATAACAACTACTTAAGATTTATTCAGGACTTACAGTGAGCCAGGCTCTCTATGTCATTTAACTACAACCATCATTATAAGGAAAACAGCATAATTCTCCCCAAATGTCAGATGAGAAAGAGGGACCAATTAACTATCCAAAATCACACAGCTCATAAGTGATATTGTCAGGAGTTTGATTTTAAATCCCTGCCATTTAACCTCTATGCTATGTGATCTCCTACTCCAATGGCATTTATCCCAGAGCTTCCCATGCACATGTCACTGTTCTAATAAATTCACATGTAATTGTCACTTAATCCTCTACAAAACCCAAGTAAGTATAAATACTCTCCACTTAAAATGATCTCCCACAACAATGAATCTGTGATTAAAAAGACTTACCTTCAAATGTGAAGTCAGGGAACGTATTCATGTCTGCTTTACCATACATTTGCTTAAGCTTAAAAAGCTCCCTGTCTAGTTCTTGCTGATACTCTGGGCCAGCATCAACAGGTCCTCCAGATGTCCTGTTGTGTAAACGACCAAGTAAAAACATTTTAAGCATTAGTTTACAAAAACAAAATTAAGTTTCATAGATCTTCTAAATGTAGGGAAAAGCAGACTTCTCTGAAAGATAACAAGCATTTCCACTTGAATTTCAGCTCAAACTATTTTAACTATTACGAGGTTTCACATAAATGAAGCAACTTCAAACAAACCTCTAACATTCAAGGTCTGTCAGTATCAAGGACAGTTATTAAAAGTCAGAACCTCTCAGGGTCTAGGCAGCAATACGGTATAATGGCCAAGTCTGCGGGCTCTGGGACTGCTTCCATTTCAGCGTCAGCTCTACAATTTAGTAACTGTGTGAACCAGAGCAAACCGTGTGAACTAAACTCTACACCTACAACTCGAAGTCTTACCTGACGGTGGCGTTGAAAGAATGAGAGATTGTGTACATGTACCACTCGGCATAGTGCCTGGCACACAGTGAGCACTCAGTTATCTACTATCACTATGATTTAAATCAACCACCACTGGACGGCATTCAAAAACTTTAAGTCTCTATAATAGGGGCCTAACAAAGAAGCAAATTACTTCCTACCCCCAGAGGTTTTGCCATTTAGAAGAAAAAAATAACATGTTTATAAACAATTATGCTGTAAGGGAGTTAGGTGATAACCTACAAAGACACAGTTTAACAAAAAGCTACTTGAATTGAGGGATCACTTTTGCTAAGCTAAACAGGGAAATTTCATTTTAAAAAGGTGGCCATTGTGACAAACCATGCATTTGGGTCAGATTTTAATTTGAGACATTCTAAGACTGAAAAAGCAAGGATGAAGAGGTGGTAAAGCACTGGCTGTATGTGGGGACCACTAAGCAGCCTAGATGGAAAAGCCAGCAGGACCCAGATCGCAGGAGGCCGAGAATGTTAAGCCTGGGAGTTTGTATTTTGTTTGCTAAGCAGTAAAATGACAAAATTAGAGCTGTGCTTTGGAAAGATAAATATAGCATCATGGACCAGCAGTGGGCCAATTAGATCTAATTATTTGCACAAATTCTGTTTGTCATAATGTTACTGCCCACTTATCAATGAACAATAAAAAATTTTATAAGTGAAAATTCTACCAAGGTTAGTATTTTCACCCACGCCTATGATAAAAACATAGGATCTTATTTATGCTACAGAACTTCCACAAAAAATACTGAGCCAGCTCCAATTTAAGAACTTGTTAATGATGTTTCTTGTTATGGACCCAATTTTCTTCTACATCAGCATGTGCAATAGAACCTTCTGTGATAATAGAAATGCTCTATATATGTGCTGTCTAATATGGTAACCACTAGCCGTATCTGGTATTGAGCACTAGAAATGTGGCTAAGGCAACTGAGGACCTGAATTTTTATTTACACTTCATTAGAATTTGAATAGTCACATGTGATTAATAGCTACAGAGATATACAGTTCAGTTCTAGATAGAGCCTTCAACCAGATACTTTGATGACTGTTATCCAGCTCTGGGACCCACAAGCTTTTAGAAACATTCACTCTTCCAAGCCGCCTTCCAAAATGCACCAACTAGAAAGGAGCATTCCTTCCTATGAGTTCTCCAAACACTGAATGTATTATTTATCTTAGCATGTAACCTATTTAAACTTATATTGTATTTACGTGCTTAGAAACTTTCTATCCCATCAGACTTTAAGAATATTGTGGAAATGCAAAGTGGCTTCTTTCTTTGTAGCCCACCACTGTTAATAGTCCAGTGCTTTGCACATGGTAGACAACTAAATAAAACAAAACTCTGAATTGATCTGTATCACTTTTCCAAAGATACGGGCGTTGAACTTGATACTGACTAAGGCCATCATTCATCTCCAAAACTGTGTGGTTCCATTATTATGTTTCTCCTGGACTTGTTTTATGCCATAAAGCAGGAGTCTTTTGATATTCCCAGGAATATATAAATATGGAAGTAGCATTAAAGAAAAAATGCTGTCATGATGTCACAGAAAGGGCACTGAATTGAGAGTTAGAATATTTTGATTATGTTTTCCCCACAATTAGTTTTATGACCTTAGGCTAATCGATGTCTAAGGGGCTTAGTTTTCTCAAATATGGTTCCTAAATGATTTCCAAGATCCCATGTACTTGTATGAACTGATTCTAGTTTACAATAAATGACATTATAGTAGGGATATATCTAAAATGGCACTAGATTTAATGGGATTCTCCCTTGGAACCCATATAAGGAAGATAAAATTTGGGACTTAAAAAAAAAAAGAAAATCAAGATTCTCATCTTCTTTTTTGGAGCAGGTAATGAACCTTTATGACAGAGATCAGCTCAGTGAAGGTCTTAGACACTTTCAAACGCCAAGTAATTTTTTATTACCGTCTCAAAACTTACATACTTTGAATATTCACACTTACACCACGGTTGATTATCTACCCACTTACTGTCGCTTAGTTCTATATTCTCTAATCTTGTCCACGAAGAGTTTCTGTACAGGATCAAGTTCCTTATTAAATGCCACTGCTGTAAAACCGATGTTCCTCCTCAAAGAGACCGAGACTGCAGACTGAATGACAGAGGTCAACCTGAAGAGCCTCTGAAGAATCATGGTGATTCTGTTACTGGAAACAAGCATCAGAATGTGAAGATACTTTAAAATAGATATAACTGTAAAACACCTGTTGATGTGTTATAGTGGGCATCTAATTCTACTAATTGCTACAGAACTTAAATCATACCAGAACTCAGTAAACACTAAGAACAGTCACCTGACCATAGGTCCCTTCCCCTCTCTACACCGCACTGCAAGTTTTTTGCTTCTTAACCAAAAGGCCCCGGGACCTAGCAGCAGTTAGGAACCACTCAGGCCTGCGTGCGGCTCCACTAGGGTTAGACGCAGAAAGAAAGCCCAGAATCTGGGATGGGGTGTTTTCTTCTCCATGAATTTATTACTCTTGGCTGCCCACCCTCAGCAGAAAAAGAATAATACTGATCCCCAAATTAACGTACCAGGTTTCCCTGACTCTCTCAAAAGGCAAAAAGGGAGCTGTGCAGGGAGACTAGAGACAGTTGCCTGAGCCTCAGTTTCTACTTCCCGGGCCCACAGGGAAAGAAACTGCTCTGCTTGTTACAACTGCAGGATTCTAGGCATTCAAGGACACTGTAAAAACCAAATCTAAGTCCAAAAGAACCAGCAAGGAAAAACAGCAACTAGTCCAAGGGAGCCCACCAACCAGAGAGGGAAAATCAAGCAGTACAATCTAGTGAAATAGAATTTGTGAAGGAGAAAAAAGTCTGAACTTTAAAAATAAGGACTTAAAGACTTCTAAGCCCTTAGACTTCCTGAAGCTAAAATACATGGTTATCTAACTAAAAAATTACAGTATATAAATTAGAGGATGATCTCAGTTGAGACCTCATTTAGTGTCCTGAAAAGATCAAACGCAAAAAAAAAAAAAAAAAAAAATTGTATGCAAACAGAAATTCCAAAAGAAAAGAAATAAATAAGGAGACCATAAATAATTAGAAGAAACTGCCCAAGATGAAGAAAGACTGATTAAACTGAAAGGGCTTACCAGACCCTTCTGGGATGATGATAAAGATTCACACCTCAATATAGCCTGGTAAAATTTCTGAACCTTAAAGTGAAAACCCAACATGCTAACGTGATTCCCATGCCCCCCCCACCAAATTACCTAATAACAACAATAACAATAAGCACCATCTCACTGACACTGGACTACTATTAAATTATAATACTACTGCTCAAAGTGTGGTCTGGGGACCAGCGGTAGTATTGTCTTACTGGTCTACAGTAATACCAAAACTGGCAATAAGCATTTAGAAACGTTTACAGCAAATTGACAGAGTAATTCATATCTGTTGAATTTAATAATACAAAAAAGAGTTCATATTTTGTGTGTCTTCATTGTTTTGTTTTTCATCTACTAATTTTTCCAGTAATTCATTTTTACTGTATTCTTCAAAAATATCCACAAGGGTTGAGGGGAAAATGGCCCTTTACTAATGAGAGTTGGACAGCACTAAGCTAGACGACAGTGGAGTAGCACAGCAGTTCTCAAATACAGGCGGCGGTATCCCCCGGGAGATATCTGGCAATGTCTGAAGACATTTTTGGTTGTCTTGATAGCGGCGAGTGTCACTGGCCTCTAGTGGATAAAAACCAGATGCTGCCAAACATCCTACAACAACAACCACAACAACAGCCTGCCCGCAACAAAGAAACATCTGGTCGAAAATGTCAATAGTGCAAAGGTTGAGAAGCCCTGAAATTGCACATAAAAACCACCAAAAGAGAGCTTCCCTGGTGGCGCAGTGGTTGAGAATCTGCCTGCCAATGCAGGGGACAGGGGTTCGAGCCCTGGTCTGGGAAGATCCCACATGCCGCGGAGCAACTAGGCCCGTGAGCCACAACTACCGAGCCTGCGCGTCTGGAGCCTGTGCTCCGCAACGAGAGGCCGCGATAGTGCGAGGCCCGCGCACCGCGATGAAGAGTGGCCCCCGCTTGCCGCAGCTGGAGAAAGCCCTCGCACAGAAACGAAGACCCAACACAGCCATAAATAAATAAATAAATAAAAGTATTGTTATTAAAAAAAAACAAAACACCAAAAGAAATCCTACAATCAACCAAATATCCTTCACCTGCCAGCATGAAAGAAAACTATTTGAAGAAATTAAAGATTTCATCATACATCACTCTTATACCTCATCAGAGGGGAAAAAAGGGGGGGGGGGGGGAGGGGAGACTCCAAGCAAACAACAAATGACCTTAATAGCATTCTCATTTTACACACACAGAAACTGAGGCTTAGCGGTAAGGTACCTGATCCCAGGTTACACAGTAGAATCTGACAGGACACAAACATATTTTTCAAATTGTGCAATTCAGTGTATATTTTCCCTTTTGGCAACGTAAAGACACACAACACTCTGCAATGTGGTCACCTAACACTTGTTCAGCCCTAGGTGTTTTGCAAAGTACTTCTAGACATATTCTCTCCTTGTACCCTTATGGCAATACTGTGAAGAAACAGAGAAAGGTGTTCTTATCCCTCCTTTAAGGTAAGAAAATGTTTAAGAAAAGTGATTATTCATATTCCCACAGTTAATTTGCTCTAAGTCTAACAGTGCAAAGATCATGTTACTCCTACTGCAACACGGGTAAAACCCATTTTCATTTTTTCTATTTCTATCATCTAAGTACGAATGATTCCCAAATCACACCTCTAATTTTGGTCTTTTTCCTGAACTCCAAACCTATACATTCGACAGCTCTCATCCTTTCCTAAGTCCTACCGGGCCCTCAAATTCAACTTATCTAAAAAATGAACACATAATCTCACTATCAAAACTTGCTCCTTTTCCTTTATTCCGTTTCATTTTTTCCCCCCACTGATTAAATATCTAGTGAGAAAGATACATGTTATTACACAAATAGGTATAAAATACCAACTATGATTAAGTTCTCTATTCGAGTACTATGAGGGGCCACGCCAGCCTATGATTGGGATTTGACACACTCAGAAAGACTGGGGACGGCAACAGGAAGAAAAGGGTACAGCGTAAGAGGCGGCCTTGTGCTGAGAGGGAGCACGGTTCTCCCGTTTACAGTGATGACTGACCAGCCTCTGGCTGCGTATTCGGCGCATGTTCATTGCTGAAGTCAATCCACAACTCGCCTGACTTAACCGGCTGTTTTTCCCTCCTGGAATCCGTGATGTAAAACAAAGCTGCTTAACCAAGTTTTAGCACCACCAACATTTTTAGGTGGGTTGCAAACTTTCAAAATTACCATCACCCTTTCCCCTCTTACGCTCTACTTTTAAATGCTGTAGTTCAGAACAATCGCCCGCGCGCCAGGGCTGAGCAGGCCTGGCTGCAGACCGGCCCCGCGGGCATGACCTTGGCTGCCCCAGCCGGGCGGCGGGTCCATGAAGCGCCGGCGCCCCTGCCTCCCACGCCACCCTGAGCGTCAGGCTGGCCCTGAGAGCGGTATTATCAGGGCTACCTACTGAGTCTACCGCAAACTTCAAGGCCTAAAGGCGCCGAGGTCAGCAATGACTCCGGGCCAGGTCGTGAAGGTGTCCGGGATACAGGCTGCTCTCCCTTCCAGAAGGGCAGAAGTGATAGGCATCCCAGACCTCGTGAAGAAACCCAGAATCCTCGTCCCTAGAGGCCAAGTGAGTCCAGTTACCCTCCCAGTCACCTTGCACTCGGTCCCAAGCTGCCAGAGCCACCGCCGCCACCGCCACCGTTTTACTTCCGGCCCTGGCTCCGCCCCCCCGCCTACCCGCCATCGCAATGCATTATGGGCCGCCGTTTCAGTCGGTCGACACTCACCGGACAGGAAGCGTCTCGGAGACAGTCGGCGACCGGACGGCTCTAGGTGAGACAGAAGCCAAACAGGAGGAGGAAGTGGAGGGTAAGTGCTTCCGGGTCTCCTGGCGACGCCTCCGCCATCTTTCCTTCTCCCAAGTTGACCTGCTCTCTTCTTCCCTCTCGGAAACCTTGTTATGTACGCATGCGCACTTGGACTGGCCTTTCCCCTAGTTCAATCCCCACCGCCCCGAGTCAGCGTCCTCTTCCTTGGGGTGGTTGAGGTGTAAGACTGTGCAAGCAAAGTGACAGAGTGTAAAACAAAGCGGATTGGGGCGTTGGGCTCCCTTGTGCCTCGTGAGCCGCCGTTGCCTCGGGCGTTCGTTTCGCGCAACCTGCTGGGAGTTGTAGTCCCGGACCCGGGGGTGCCTGGGAGGCGGGAGGGGGGGTTGGAGTTTCTCTGCGCCGTTTTCGCGGGAAGGGCCCAGGGGCCTCTCACTTCGAGTCGCTGGAGCTGCGGGTCTTACCGGGAGAGACGCTGCACGTGGAGCCCGCGCCGCTGCGGTTTTCAGCCGGCTCTGGACTGCGGGCGGGGGCGACGGGGCCGAATCCGGAGCGGGTGAGTGCGGCCGCTGGGGAGGAGGGGAGCGCGGGTCCGCGCGGGCCGGCTTCGTTCCGGGGCCTTCTCCCCCACAGCGGCCCCCCCGCTGCCGCCTCTGTGTTTTGTTTCCGCTGGTCCCCGGCGCTGTGACTCCCATTTCCGTTCGTGGAGACTTGAGGGAGCCGGGTGGGGAGGGGCGGGGGAGGCTGTGCGGGGAGCGGAGGGGAGGGGCGGGGGGCGCGCGGCGCGGGGCTCTGCTAAGCCGCGCGCCCTCGGGGCCCCGGTCGTTCGTGTCACCCTTCGCCGCCCCCTTCCCTCACTGTCCCCTGCTCGACTGTCCGCCGTGGTCCGCATTCGCCGCGGTTGGGATCTCATCCTGACGCCCCGGGGATTTCAGAGGAACATGCAAAACCAGCCTCCTTGCCAACTCAGCGATTCGCTTTCATTTCGTATCCAGTTGTCTTCTAGAATTCTTACAGTTGCATCAAAGCCATCTATTAATGTATATGGTGTCCGTTGGGTTTCTTTTAAAAACGAGGAAGTGTGAGGCAAGGGGAAAATGATGAGATAATGTAGCTTGTCAGCTTTTTTAGTTTTTGTGGACTGGAAGATACGCCCGCGCGTGTTTGTATTTAGGAACCCTAGTTTGATTAGGTTACGGCAGAGAGGACAACGGCTAATGTTGCCCTGCAAATGACGAGTAGTGATTTGGAAATACACGCAGTAGGTCTGAGTCGTGAGAGGAGCAAAGTTTTAGAAAGGTCCACCTAAGCAAAGTGAAGAACTTGACAGTGATAACGTTCTTAGGTACTTTGTTGTCTTAAATATCAAAAGAAACTGGTTAACTCGTTCGGAACTACTTTAAGGGAATAATAATCTCTCTCTCGTAGGGTTTGATCCAAGCTTATTTATTTTTAAACATATTCTGACACTAGGTGGACTTAAGCAGTTTTTACGTGGATTGCGTCTACAGGACCAATGCCATGAGGGGTGTATAGTCTTGAAATAAGAAAATAATGAGCTAGGTGTTTCGTTGAGGCAAGTCATGAGAGCATGTGGAGGCTGAATACTAAATTAAAACTGTTGACTTTAATCTCCCTCCAACTTTTATTTATGAAACTTCAAGTTTACAGGAAAATTGAAAAAATTATACAGTGAAATTATGCAAGGAACACCTTCACCCCCAGGGTCACCAAGTGTTAACCTTTCTCCATTCTTGATTTCTTTCTCCATGTGTATACACACAGATGTATGTGTGTTACTTTTTCTTAGTTATTGACTTTATCTTTAAAAAACAAAAATGTCTTTTAATTTACTCAGGATATTTAACAGTATTTTTTAGCTTGAGAAAATGTGCAGTTATCTGGCAGGTACTCCCAGATTGCACTTGTATTTATGTATCCTTTATTTATTTATTGTCCTTTACTGGGAAAAATTGGCCTAAACTCTGTAAACTAATAATGTGTTCCAGTGAAGAATAATCCTCAAATTGTATCTGTGGCTCTAAAAGAGAATGATAAACATAACTGTATTTTAAAGAATAGTAGCCTTTCCTGGAATTGTTAGTTAAATATAAATTTAGTTTGTATTCATTTTGTGCAGTGTTCTGAACCCAGGTTAGATTTAATCTAGGAGAAACCAGGGTGTCAAGGGGCACCCTTTCCTAGGGGGAAGGGCTCCAAGTAATGCTCTCTTCTCCATTTTCTTACGTATTGATATAGAATCCTGGGGAATTGTTTCCAGAAAAAGAGCTAAGACCCACTCAAGCAGTGATATCAAAGATTTGGACAGTTTCCCAAATCTCTCCATTGCTTCTTTAGCTTAAATTTAGAGAATTGAGAAAGAGGAAGATCAATTCAGGGACTGTAAGTAACATGATTTTTTCCAAAAGTATATTGGATTCATTTTTTTTTTTCTTTATTTGGCACCTTCTAGAGACTGATCTATGACTTTTTTGGAAGATCACAGGGTAAATTTCTTAACAGTCCTCTGTCTTAGTGCTTATACTAAGAGGTACCAAAGGTGTCCCTGCTGATAAGCCCTCAGGGCCATTTCTCAGCTTCTGGTTGTTACCAGAAAACTGGGTTCACCTCTTGGTGGGTGGCAAGACAAAAGACACAACCAAGCCAAAGATCAGAAGAAGAAAGGGTCTACTTCTTGCAGCAAGGAGAATACTAGGATCTTCCCAAAGCGGTGTCCTGAACAGCAAAATTGAAGCCCTTTTAAGCTAAGGGTACTTGCATATTCATGAAGGGTCTTGGGTGGTGCATGCCAATTCATGAAGGGGCTTCAGCGGGAGAATTCAGCATAGAATTGGGGCAAAGGTTGACAGCATCCATGCTTTAGTTAATTGAAGTCACAAGGGTCAGAAAAGGTCAACATTATCATCCCTTAGGTTACAGTTGATCTGGTGGTTGAGCGCTAGAGGGGGGTTTAAATTCTGAAAAACAGCTTAAGAAAGTGCTTCAGGCTAATCTTTACCATGGAAACAGAACTGGGAGTCTTTATAACTGATTTGTTATCTTTGCTATTGTTACTCCTTAACAGCATTATTACTGAGACCTGTTCAAGGGTAAGCATTGTGGCCAGGCTTAGATCCCCAAATGGCTTAGGCCAAAAATGGCTCCTCTTATGTCAAGAAAGCCATGCCTGGTCCTTCTTCTCTGGGTACCGCCTACCCTATCTGATTACAGTTACTTCTTCTTAGGCTTTCTGTTTTTCCAAAGTTCCTAGAAAATTCACTTGTTTTCTACTCTTTTTTTAAAAGTTGGTTATGGTGATGGGAGTGAATGTCCTTGTAGGCCCTGAAAATATAACATAAATGATCCTTTTAAGTGCTGTCCTGCTCTAAACCTTATTCTGTTTCTTACTTTTTTCTGTACAGTTTTTATGATTTTTGCGTGTATGTGTGTGTACATTATCTCCTTGTTTCTAACGGCTAGTATAGTTCCATAGTGTGTGCTTCTTTCACATTTTCTTATATCCGCAGTACTCTCTTACCATGGATACTTGTATTGGCTTCAGCTTTCAGCTATCTCCAGCAAAGCTGCCCTTAACATCCTATTATCAATCATTGTGAGAATGTCTCTAGAATGCTTATCTAAGGGCAAGATTGCTGGGTCATAGGTATAAGCACTTTATTTGAGCAAGTGCTGCTACATTTTTCTCCAAAATAGTCCTGTCTGTACTCTATCGATAGTCCGGTCTATACTCTATGCCCCCATGTCCCTGCTGACTCTTTTCAGTATTCAACATTCTAGCTTTGCCATACATGCACAGTATAAAGTGAATAATTTGAATGTGAGCATTTCTTCATGTCCGTAGCCATTTTGGTTTCTCTTTATGTGAGTTTCCTTTTTCTATGCTTTACTGACTTTTCTAATTTGTCCTAACTCTTGGGGGGGGTGTTATCAACTTGCAAGAGTCACTGTGTATTCCAATTATTAGTCCTTTGTCATGTATGGATATTGGAAATATCTTTTTCTACTCTGTAGCCTGTCAGTTGAATATAACTCTTAATTTTTATGTAAGGAAATCTATCAGTTTTTTTCCTTATGGTTTGTGTTTTTGGAATTTTATTTAAGAAATAAATCCTTTTCTATCATTAGACCACAAAAAAATTCCCACCATTTTCTTCTATTAGCTTCATAGTTTTACCTTTCACATTGAAGCCTTTTAGGCTTCTGGAGTCAGTTATACAGTGTGTAGTAGTTGTTATAACATTCACTTATCCAACACATTTTAATATAGTGCCTACAAAGGGAGAGGCACTGTTCAAAGTTCTTTGTATACATCTGTGAACAAATACCCCTTCCCAGGTGAGCTTTTGTTGTCCTACAAGGATGGTCCCTATTGGGTCACCACCACCTGTTTTGCTCGAGTGCTCAGGATGAATTCCACAGTTTTACACATAGTATCTGTTAAGAAATAGGCTTTATGGGGAAAGGGAAAACTTACTAGGCCAGGGTCAGCAAGAAAAGAAAACAAAAGCCCTTCATTCTTTCATCATCCGGACCAAAATCTGCTGGGCCCTAGGCATTCTGCTGGATGTGCGTGATGTGTATCTGTTTCAGTGGAGAGCCCCACCCTCTTATTATCCTTTCTTATTGTAGGGGAGCTGTGAGAGCAACCTTAATAATGTGGGGAAAGTCAGATCATTTTTGTACTAGGCAGTCTAGATTTGGATGCCAGCGATTTATAGACTAAGTTGTCAGAAAACCGGCTCCCCAGCATTTGGAGATGTTTGGACCTGAGGAGAGTTACAATCCTTTTTTTTTTTTTTTTTTTCTTTTTTTAAATTTATTTATGGCTGTGTTGGGTCCTCGTTTCTGTGCAAGGGCTCTCTCCATTTGTGGCAAGCGGGGGCCACTCTTCATCGCGGTGCGCAGGCCTCTCACTATCGCGGCCTCTCTTGTTGCGGAGCACAGGCTCCAGACGCGCAGGCTCAGCAGTTGTGACTCACGGGCCCAGCTGCTCCGTGGCATGTGGGATATTCCCAGACCAGGGCCCGAACCCGTGTCCCCTGCATTGGCAGGCAGATTCTCAACCACTGCGCCACCAGGGAAGTCCTACAGTCCTTTTTAAAGTGGGAAAGAAGACTGTGTTAGTTTCCCAGAGCTACTGTAACAAATTAAATTACTACAAAATTAGTGGCTTGAAAACAATTTCTTATCATACATTTCTTGAAGTCAGAAGTCTGAAATGGGTCTTTCTGGGCTAAAATCAGATGTTGGCAGAGTTGCGCTTCTTCTGGAGGCTCTAGGGGAGAATCTGTTTCCTTTTTCCAGGTTTTAGGGGCTGCCTGCGTTCCTTGGTTTGTGGCTCCTTTCTTTCATCTTCAAAGCCAGTCATAGCCAGCCAGTCAAGTCCTTCTCACTTTGAATCACTCTGGATCTCTTCAGATTCCCTCTTTCACTCTTGTGAAAGATCCTTGTGATTTCCTTGGACTCACCTAGATAATCCAGGATAATCTCTGTATTTTAAGGTTAGCTTATTAGTAAACTTTATTCCCCTTGGCCATGTGATTTAGCATAATCACAGGTTCTGGGTTGTTATTGTGCCTACCACAAAGACCTTGGTCCCTTGAGAAGTTGGGATCTGGGAAAGCCCCTCCCACCTCCAGTAGCTAGGGGAAGTCCGTAGGCCAGGCAAACCAATTTAAGTTCCTGGGGTCACTTTTGGACAGTTTTGGTTTTTGCACCTTGACAATGCTCCAACAGAGAAAGAGAGACAATAAATGTAGTAAGTTATTAGTATGTTAGAGGATGAGTGCTATGGACAAGAAGAAAGATGCAAGGACAAGTAAGGAGGCCAGTGTGGGAGAGGGGGTCAGAGCAGTAGTAGAATGGGGATGGGGGTAGATCATGTAGGACCTTGTTGGCCATTGTGAAGTCTTTAGATTTTTTTTACTGTGACTGGTATCAGAGGAGTGCTATGATGTAACTTCACTTTTTAAAAGGATCACACTGGCAGTTGTATTGACTGAGAACAGACTGCAGGGGGGCAAGGGCACCAACACAGGGAAACGTGTTAGGAAGAGGCTGTTGCAGGTACGAGATGGTGGTGGCTCTTGTTCTAGTGTATGTCTGCAGTGTAGAGCATGTACTTAAGTTGATAGACCTAAACCGTGACATTATGGAGCCACGGGCAGTTTAGCCTCGCTCATCTCTGGATAGTTTTCTTATGAGGGTGGACTCAAAATAAGATTGTTCTGTGTAAAGCATTTGAATGTGGTGCCTGATACTCAGTAAATAATGGTTATTATTAATAGGAATGAATATTTGAATTCTTCATTTTGTCAAATCTTTAAAGTGGGAGCATGGACTCCTTTGTAAACATTAAAATACCAGATTTAGAGGACCATTCCTTGTAAGTCAAAGAGTCGAAGGCACTTAGAAGTACTTTTTTAGATGTAGTAGTAAACTTAGGAAACTCTATTCTGGACTGAGAGTATATATCGAGTCCAGAGACAAATTCACTGACCTACAGTGAGGTCCTAATGGCCTGAAACTTACAACATTAACACCTTGGAAATGGCCATAAAGAAATACCAATATATGCAGCTATTTTATGCATTACTTGGCATATTTTAAATTATAATGTTTTAGTATCAGGAGTACAAATGGTACAAAATGGCACATAATGTATCAATGGTACAGAAATCAATGGAAGTGTAATGTAGCAGGTAATAATTTTACACGAGAGAATTAGAAACTGAAGTAATGGTTTGTTTAAAATGTATAAAACCACATCTGAAAAACAATCATAAAAAATTCTAGTGTTGGGACTTCCCTGGTGGCGTAGTGGTTAAGAATCCGCCTGCCAGTGCAGGGGACACAGGTTCGATCCTCGATCCCTGGTCCAGGTAGATCCCACATGCCGCGGAGCAACTAAGCCTGTGTGCCACAACTACTGAGCCTGTGCTCTAGAGCCTGCAAGCCACAACTACTGAGCCCACGTGCCACTACTGAAGCCTGCGTGCCTAGAGACCGTGCTCCACAGCAAGAGAAGCCGCCATGATGAGGAGCCCGCGCACCGCAACGAAGAGTCGCCCCCGCTCGCTGCAACTAGAGAAAGCCGGCGCTCAGCAACAAAGACCCAACGCAGCCAAAAATAAATAAACAAAAAATTAAAAAAAAAAAATTCTAGTGTGTAATCAGGGCAATAATGCACATATCTATAATGATTTTGTTACTTTAGTTTGCTGTTTGAGAATATTGTACTGGAATTTATAAGAAATGTAATTTGTAACACAAAGCTGGGATTAACTTTTAATTTATATTATTCTGTCAGTATAATGGTTTGCAATAAACTCTGCTGACAAGGTACAGCTTTTAGCTGAACGATTGTAAATTGTTCATCTCCATGTTGTTGTTTTTTTTGGCCACACCATGCGGCATGAGGGATCTTAGCTCCCTGACCAGGGATGGAACTCATGCCCTCTGCAGTGGACGCGCAGAGTCCAAACCACTGGGCCGCCGGGGAATTTCCATGTTGATTTTTAAGCTGCAGGTTTGAATCTGTTATTAAGACTGAATTGCCGTAACATAGTTGACATGCCTTCACTTAATTTTGAAGTAACCTGAATTAATTTATTGACTGAGATTGGGCTGAAAACATCCCAGTAAATCCAAGGGAATGATAATGATGTCATGTCAGGCTAATAAACACCATTTAAACAAAAACTAGTTTATGAATATCACTTGTGGATTTTCTTTTATATGTGAAGATTACTTCCTCCTCTTCTGCTTATCCTCTGCTTTTATTTGAATTGGGTCTTTACTTCTTGTATACCATGTCTGCTTATGCAGATAGTTTCAGAATGTCTTACATTTTAAGTTTTGTAGGGTCAGCTTTTGAAATACTTCAATCATGACGAAAAGAGAAGCAGAGGAGCTGATAGAAATTGAGATTGATGGAACAGAGAAACCAGAGTGCACAGAAGAAAGGTTGGTATTTTTTGAATTTACCACTTTTTATATTATCAACATGCCTAATTGAAATTAAGAATCAAGCCAAGTTCTTTTGGGGGCCTTTTTTTTTTTTTTCCACTGACCTCAGCATTTTGGGGGATCATGTATTGCCTTTTCCCTCAGACTTACTGGGTTTGTTGGTTTTGTAGCTGGGAGGAAAAGATAGTTTTAAACTAAAGATAGTAATAAGCATAGCTGATAATGATCAAGCAATTGATAGTGATGGTTTTTCCCCCTCAGGCACTGTTTGATTCTTTTTCCTTTTGTCAGTGCTGATTACTTTTATTTCAGTAAGAGTTTAATCCACACCCTGAACTAATTCAACAAATAACAGCTGTCTGGAGTACATGAATAAATGAGACTGTAACTTGCCCTTGTAGAGACTACCTTGTATTTGAGGAAACATACAGCCGTATGAGCCATCACAGTACTAAGCATATAGAGAAGTGAAAGGTGTTAATTTTTGGAATAGTAATAGAATATTACTTACTCCATTAAGGAAGGAGGGCAGTGGTAATGAGTTCAGAATCCAAGGAGAGAATATGGGTAAAAAATAGGGATTTGGGAGTCAAGAAGGTTGAGGAGGGTAATGGCTAATAGTCCTACTTTACTCTGTAAAGCAGGAGATGAGATAATATGCTGAAAGTAAAAGGACCTAAAGGGTAGTAGAAAACTTACATAGAGTAACGAAGGTTTAGAACAACTATGATGGGAATGGAGAAGATCATTAAAGTTGAGTAGGATGCTGAGTGTTGAGAGTGCAGCTGAGATTAAAGACCTTAAATTTTTTAAAAATTGTATTGTGGTAAGAACATTTAACACAAGATCTACCCTCAATAAATTTTTAAGTGTACAATACAGTATTGTCAACTGTAGGCACAGTGTTGTGCAATGGATCTCTACAACTTACTCGTCTTGCATAATTGAGATTTCATGCCAGTTAATTGGCAACTCCCTCATTTTTTCTGCCCTGAGGCCGCGGTTACTTATGCCACCTCCTGCTCAGTGGAGACGTTTGGCTCTAGCTCAAAAGACAAACCCCAGTTTAGTGTCCTCCGTCCTGTCCTCTCCCACCATGCCCTGGCACAGAAACATTTTCCTGACAGAAAAGGTCTAAAATACCTTGACATGACTGCCTGGGAGACCTTAAATTTTTAATGGAGCTTTTCAACATGTTCGATTATGCTATTTTCTCCAGCAGAAGAAACAATAGGCTACATGCCTTTCTTAATTTTCATACATATGCACATATAAATGTTTAGGTTGTGTGTGTATACGTGCATACATGCATTTACTTATTTATTTATGTAGCACATTACCCCAGAACTTTGCAGCTTAAAGCACCCAACTGTTATTATCGCACAGAGCTTCTCAGAGTCCGGAACCTGGGGACAGTTTAGCTGGATGGCTCTGGCTCAGGGTACTTTGTGAACTTGCAGTGAAGCTGTTCGTCTGGGCTACAGTCATCTGAAGAGCTGACTGAGGCTGGCACATCTGTTTCTGAGATCACTCATAAGACTGGTGACAGGACCATTCGCTTCCTCACCACATGGGCTTCTTTCCGTGCAGGGCTGCTCATGACATGGCGGCTGGCTTTCCCTAAAGCAGATGGTCTGAGAGAGAGCCTTCGCCACGGAGTCTTATTTTTAAATAACCTAATCTAAGAAGCAGTACATATATCACTCTTAGTCCTTAGTCCTTTGGTCACACAGTCCAACCTTGGTACAATTCGGGAGGGAACTATAAAAAGGTGTGAATATTAGGAGGTGAGAATCATTCGGGCTGTCTTGGAGACTGACATGCATGTATTTATTTTTATATATACATAAATACAAATGGTCCACGAAGTCTGAAGTTTTTACTGTTTGACCCCTTACAGAAAACCTTTGCTGATGTCTCATGTAAGAGATTGGTAGTTACTGTGGTTGATAGTTACTGTTGACCTGGGGAGTAGCTATGTAAAGGGAGCAGTTATAGCTAGCTGTCTAGTTGTAGCAGATTGCTATGCAGAAATTTAGGTCCAGTGATGTGAGATCATCCACACTTTCTCAAGGGAAATTGGTAATCAGATTTTTTATATGGATCTCCCAAGGTTTAAATGGTGGCAACAGAATATTAAAAAATGTTTTAAATGTTGAGCTCATGTAAAATAGGTCTTTAAAAATCTGTGTTAAAGTGACATTTGACTCTTTTAAAGATTATTGTTATGAAAAAAAGAAAAATATAGCCCACTGTGCTATAGCTGAAGAATTAGTAAAAATACTCACTTAGCCAAAAGACCCAATTATTTTACCTTAACGAATAGTAATAATAAGAATATGTTTACTATTATTTTAAAATAATCTTGGTTTTTTCAGTCATGACTGTTCTCTTTTATAAATTTTAAAAGTTTTAGGAATTTAGGCTGAATACATTCAGTGAATATCATGTGTATATTGCATTATACTTGGAATTTATGTGAAAATGGAACTTGACAAATTTTTAAATACATAACTGTTTTTGACAACTGCAAATGAATTTAAACCATATATAAATTAAACATGTCATGAAACTTGATTGAATTCTAGGTTTATCAATTCAGCAAATACTAATTGGTGCCTATTTTCTGTTTGGCCTCAAATAAGGATTCACAAAAGATACGTAGAATTACTTACCAGAGATTTTACCCTAAAGGAACTCTGTAGCATTCAAAGTATGAAATAACAATGCAAAAGAGCCCTTAGAGAGTTTTAAAGGAAAATTATAATTTTTTAAGGTGGATCTAGACTGATTATAACCAGTAGTTTTCAGATTAGATTAAATGGAAAATATTTTTGATAACTTATATTTTCATGTCTTATAATTTACATTATTAAATTGTATTTATCTTGGGAAGAGAAATTGACTAGTAGAGATGGCATACAAGTTTTTTTTTTTTAACATCTTTATTGGAGTATAATTGCTTTACAATGGTGTGTTAGTTTCTGCTTTATAACAAAGTGAATCAGTTACACATACATGTATGTTCCCATATCTCTTCCCTCTTGTGTCTCCCTGCCTCCCACCCTCCCTATCCCACCCCTCTAGGTGGTCACAAAGCACCGAGCTGATCTCCCTGTGCTATGCGGCTGCTTCCCACTAGCTATCTATTTTACATTTGGTAGTGTATATATGTCCATGCATACAAGTTTTGAAGAGGCTTTTTATATTCCTTTCTGAGCCTAAAATTCTTCAAAATAACTTGGAAATATAATATAAATGCAAACTTATCCCCTTAAATATTGTATATGCAATATTTGTATGTGTATACACACATGCATACATATGTATGTATATAATGAGGTGTATTTGCAAAGGTGCCTTAAATTTCAAGCTAGCATTTCTCTGTGCGATGTGATTCAGTATTAAGCTTGGCAGCACTAGCTGGCGATGAGCCTGCCGCTGTGAAAGGTGTCTGTGCAGAAAGGAGTTTCAAAGGCCAGAAATGTGTTTTGGTGTTGAATTTTGTTTTCACCATATCATTGCATTAATATCCAGGGTAAGAATGTAATTGTTAACCATTATATTCTTTAACACTGGATCCTTGAACATTATATTCTTTAGCATTGTTGAACAAACCTACACTCCAGCTGAATGTGTAAGCCAGGCCATAGACATCAATGAGCCAATAGGCAATTTAAAGAAACTACTAGAACCAAGACTGCAGTGTTCTTTGGATGCTCATGAAATTTGCCTGCAGGATATCCAGGTATTATTTTTTTCTTTTTTGAGATTTGTATTTCAGCATTTATGTCTGCGTTAGAAATGTTTTGTTGTTGTTGTTGGCCTTTTCTCTCTAGCTGTAGCCTTTTTCTCCATTTGACCTATATTATTATAAAATGTAAGCATTTAGAAGTAAAAAGAATTCTTTCAGCAAAATTTCCTCCACTTAAAGTTATTTTTAAAAGATTGAGTAATAAATCAAACATTCTTTTTTTACTTTGACAAATATAAACTGAGAAGTTTAAATACATTTTAATCAGAGCATAAAACGTAGAGTAGTGAGAAGCACATTGACCTTGGAAGCTGAAGAAGTGTGTCCTCCCACCCTGTTTCTAACTAACTTTTAACTTCTTTGTGCATCAGTTTCCTCATCTTTTAGAGATAATTTGACCAAATGATTTTACATTCCCTTCCATCTTTATTTGCTCCAGCAGTAAATTTTGGATAAGGATTTAAATACCAATATATATGTATATTTCTTGGAAATTACTGCAATAGGATTTTACCTGTGGTAGTATTATAATAACACATTGTGTTTGCAACATATTTATAGTCATGTTTTATGGTATTCTTTCAAGAAAAGGAGTATTTTTACAATATGTATCAAAGGTAGTTGCCTAGATAGGATTGCTCAAATAGTTTCTCCAGACCTTCCTTGAACATATGAATAAGTACTAGAGGTTTATTCTGTTTTTTAAGACTATTTTATACTAATGTATATTATGTCATCTTTTGGATTGTTTGGTTTGTTTTCTTCTTTACTCCTCCCCCTCCCTGCCTTATAATATAGCTATTCCATATATTATAGAACTTCTGCCTTAGATTTTTAAAAATTCAAATCATCATATGTCTATTTTTAAATCAGATTTTGATGTAGAATAAGTTGAAATTTTAATGAAATTTGTGAATTTTAGTTGCCCTTTTAACCATACTTTTTTTTTTTCAGCAAGTCTAATAAATGTTGGGGGAGGAGGGAAGTTGTTCTTCTAAAGAGAATATAGGTGGCTCTAATATTATTATAATTTTAGGATTTAAGGTTTCACGTCTCTCAACAGTGAGAGGGTAAATTAATATAATCTTTTTGGAAGGTAACTTGGCATTAGGGTTTGTTAATGTTGAATGTGAAATATCTAGCAGTTTCTCCTCAAGGAATTGTTCTTAAAGAAATGCTCACCTCGGTGAGCAAAGGTGTATATTGCATGGTTGTGCAGAAACTGAAAATATCTCAAATGATCCAAAAATAGGGAATTAGATAAATTCTATAGATTGGAATTCAAGGCAGCCATTAAAAAATGGTGAACTAGAGCTATATGGGCAATTTAGATTGAATGAAAAAATATTTGCAAAACATTTCTAAATTATCTTATTTATTCTTCACATCAGTGTTTGAAGTCAGGATATTCTTAATCATATTCTGCAGATGTAGCATCTGAGATTTAAAGCAAGTAAATGATTTGCCCAATGCATAGCTACAAAGGGATGCATTGGAATGTGAACCGAGGCCTGTGTGACTCTAAAACTCTTCACTTGTTTGAGACTGGCTTTTTAATAAAGTTTTTATTGAACAATTCATTGTCACTGGACTTGACCTGTTTTTTTCTCATATGTACAATTAAGGGGAATCTGGACTCAATCTCTTACTTGTTTTTTAGCTCTGATATTTGTTGCTGCTCTTATAATACCTGACCTAACCAAAACGAAAGTAACACCTGCAAAGTACCCAACCTATCATAGGATCTCAATATATATTGGTAGAATAAATGGAAATATGCATAATTTATAGTATCATAGAATTCAGAGCTGGCCTTGCATCTAGGGCATTTTGCATTTCTTCCTGTACCCCTCCCCCTTCTTCTCCTCAAAAAGGATCTGAGGATAGTAACTTCTGTTCCCATGTCAGTTAATGCAAATATACAGTTGGAGTCAGAATTCTTGCTGCTTGTGGTAATGCTTTTGTATTTTCGGATGAGTGCTGACTTCAGAGCTGATGAACAACAGTTGAGTTGCACTTCTCTAAGGAATATGACCTGAGATCAAATATCATGCTTGAGTTTTGTCCTTGTGCCAGCTCTTAACTGAACTAGCTAGAGTGTCCAGTACCTGAGAGCCCTCTTCAGAGTTACACAGGCTTTAGCTTCTAGTAGATAATACCAGTGTCTACTGGAGAGGGGAGAAATCTTGCTGTGAGGAGAATTTTTAACAAAATGTCAGGCAGAGACTGTTGTATTAAGGAGTTGAAGCTGCCACGTTTGACCTGTCCGAATGTAGGGTTACAAAGTTTGTCTTGTCTCTGTTTAAGTTAGGTGCATAGTCACTTAAGATTTTAGGCTTTATGTGTATGATGTTTTTAATATTAGAAAATATGTGTGTACCGTGACTACAGTATTGGCTGAATTCTTGGGAATGAGAGTGGGAGGAGCTTTGTACCTCCAGCTGTATGATATGCAGACACACAGAGATAGACATTATTCAAAATAATTACAGCAGAAGCCTGTTTTTACATGGGTGACAAAATGTCTAGAAGTCAGAATTACTTTTTGCCATTTGTGTGAAATGTATTCAAAAGCACTGATACTGAAAGATACTGAAAGGATACAGAATTATGATTAAAGATATTCATAGCTAGGTCAAGTAGTAAGGTTATAAGTCCTTTAACTTCATTAACTTTATGATCAGAAATTTAGAGTTAACCCTGATCTTAAATGTGTATCATTGGTTACAAGGGAGATATGGCAAGAATTATGTAAATAAATTGATATAAATTGTCCCCACTAATAAAACACCCTTGCTTATTCATGGCAGATAAATAGCATTATCTTCTACTTTAAATACTTTTACGGAAAAAGTAGTTGCCTTTTGGCATTATTTAAAATTCTAAACTAGACTCCAGAGCTAGAGAAAACCACCACTTACAATAAATCCTGTCGTTTGTGTTGTCCTTAATTGCTACCACAGTGGTTAAGTTATTTTCAGTTTTGGCAAAGAACTAAATGATAGGACAACTTGAATAATTAAACGTGTTCTTATAACTTAATTAGTATGCCTCAGTAATTAAGTCCTGTTTGGCACATCCATTTATATTAAACAAGATGACTGAGCTAAAATAATCTTAATCATTTTATCTGTGTTTAGCTGGATCCAGAACGAAGTTTATTTGACCAAGGAGTAAAGACAGACGGAACTGTACAGCTTAGTGTACAGGTAATTTCTTACCAAGGTAAGTTACTTTTAATGTTGTTATTTAAAAGTTTAGCTCATGTTTTTATAATATGGGAACTCAATTTTATAAGTTTTAGATGGTTGTCTAAATTAATGTGATGTTATAGCCAAATATTCATGCTTTTGATTTAATTGTTTTATCTGTCAGGATGAAGCAGATAGTATAACACATTCTACCTACTTTAATTGGGAAAGGGTATATTACAGGGTAGTAAATAACAGGATCACAGGGAGGGCTGAAAGAACAGGTTCTAGTTGACTTTCTACGAATGCCTCAGCCACGCTGTAGAACTGGACTGCCAAGGAAGCTGCTGCTCTGCCGGGATCTGGAAAATGCCAAATCTGAAAGCCACAACTATAGCTATCGGCTTGGAACCATGCTGCCTTTTCAGTGATTCACATTAGCCAAAAAATGGATGCTGTGTGCTTGCTTGTCCCCTCTTAACTCATCTCCAAATAGAACGCTCATGGCAGTGATTCTAGAACCTAAATCACATCTGCAACCCTAGCTGCAAGGAAATGTATAGTCTCTACAATTTAGCACAGAGAGAGGAATTTGCGAAGGACGTGATGTGACCCAGTCAGCCATATCCATCACAGTATTTTACTAATCTGTGTAAATGCACAAGTTAGAAAATTAAGAAACCATTTTTGGTGGGTTGAATTTTAGTTTTTTTAAATGTGGCTTTTTGGGATTTCTAACCAGAGTTTTAGACTAATTTTCATCTCTGAACATATTGTATTGCTCACAATTATGTTTCACAAACCAAAGTTTTCTTCACATTATGAAAATGGTAATTACCTACTTATGATCCTTAATTTCCCCAGGATTTACTATTGTTGGGAATAGGAAAGAAAATCAATCTTTGTTTTTTATCTTTAAAAGTTTAGTGACCTCTCAGTGCAGGTGTGTTAAAGAAGAGTTGACTTGATGCAATTTGAATGGAAGATTAGGGGATAAGTTTTAGGAAAAATCTTCAAAAATTATAATTTTTTTCCTCATGTATATTTGAAAAAACTGACTTCTACTTACACCACCTGATGAGTGATAGCTGTATATTTTCTTGTAATAATGATTTTCCTGATTGAACTTCAGAATATTGAAATTGAGTTTTGCTTTTTCTTTCAAATATACTTTGATTAAATTTTGATATAGATTGTAACCGAATCAGTGAGCAAACAGTAGCTGTTAAGTAGTATGATAGTTTTTTAGAGCTGTTATTTTAACATAAGTATCTGAGATTATTTCATAAAGGGCTAGTTTATTCTATTTTGAATATCTTAAGTATTTGGGTTTTTCTTCATTCAATTGAAAATGAAAATCAGAATTTAATGATGTGAATTTAATGTAACAAACTTAGTGTCTGTTCATTTTTAATACATGTGCTTTGTCTTCTAAAAAGAAAAGGAGTCAGTAAATAATTTTAATTTTTTCAACTTCTCAGGATAAGTAGCTACTCATTTATACTCTCCGTAGTGTAGTTTTAATTTTCTATTCCATATTGGTACTTTTTTTCCTAATGTTTGTAGGTGGGGTGTGTGTGTGCTTGCGTGCATGCGTGTGTGTATATATGCATGGTGGTGGTGGTATTATTCTTAAAATTATTTTAAACTTATAGAAGAGTTGCAAGTATAGTAAAAGAATTCCTGGATATCCTTCACCTAGATTCCCCAAATATTAACTTTTACTACGTTTGCTTTATTCTCTCTCTCCCTCATCCCCACATTATTTTTTTGACCTGGTTAAGAATGAGATGTAGACATTATTCCTTCCTATCTCTAAATACGTTAGTGTGTTTTCCGAAAACAAGAAATTCTTTTGCATGACCGCAGTTCAGTTATCAAAATGAGGAAATTAATATTGGTACAATACTGTTATCTAATCTATCAAAGTTCTGTTGAATTGTTGTTGTGTTTATCATTTAATAGAAATCTGTTTAAGTTCTCTAGACATAATGCTAAAAATATTTAAAATGGAGCCTTGCTCTACCATTTGAGAACATATAAACTAAACTAAATTTTAATTTGTTAGAGACTTTCGTGTTTTCACTTAGATATACTTTTTTTTTTTTTTTTTTAATCACTGGTAAGGAATTGAACCAAAGCTAAACATCCTGGAAATTGTTAAACCTGCGGAAACAGTTGAAGTAGTGATTGATCCAGATGCCCACCATGCCGAAGCAGAAGCACATCTTGTTGAGGAAGCTCAAGTGATAACTCTTGATGGCACAAAACACATTACAACCATTTCAGATGAAACCTCAGAACAAGTGACGAGATGGGCTGCTGCCCTGGAAGGTTATAGGAAAGAGCAAGAACGTCTTGGGATACCCTATGGTAATAAAATACATAATAATTATGTTAGGTAGAATAATAAGAATTAAGCTTGACGTGGAAGACAGTAGGGTGAGTAAATTATCTATCTTAAGTATAGAAATTTTAGGAAATATAGTGATTTTCTTTGTTTTTGTTTTCTTTTTTTTTTGGACTGTAACATACGATGGTGCTGGGAATACAAAGATACAAAGAAAAAAATCTGCCCTTAGGGCATTCACAATGTAGTTGAAGAGGGAGAATATAAATGAAAAAAGATAATTGCTATAAAGGTAACATGTTTTTAAGCTGTCAATAACTGGTATAAAGAAACATACTATTAGAATCTCAAAAGGATCACAGTGGTCTGGGGTAAAATTGGGAAAGAGTTTATTATAGACAAGGAAACTGCTAGACATTGCCGACAGGAAATGTTTGTGCAAAGCTGAGAAGTGGGAGTATGTGTGAGTAGTGAGACGGTGCAGTGGGTAAGGAGTTATTCTGTAGCATTGTAGAACTGTTTTTGATTGATGGAAGTGACAGTTGAAAATGAATGTGGCAGTGGTATATGGCATAAGTTGGAGCAGGTAGTTTGGGTGTGACTAGGTGATAATACTTAGGTTAGCCTAGACCAGGTGATTTCTGTGGGAGCAGAAAGCAGGAGATGAATCAAAATAGTGATGGGACTGAGCAACTGATTGATGGATTGTGTGAGGGTAGAGAGGGGAGATTCAAGTATTGATCTAACTTCTCAAGCTTGGGTGACTAGGCAATAATAATATAAGAATTGGTTACATCTTCATTACATATTTCCTGAGCCAGGCACCATGTTAAATTCTGGGCTTTCAGTAGTGCACAGGAAAGATAGTCCATGCCTTCTAAACCTTAGTGGGGACGGTAGGAAAGTCTGGTATTGGAAAGATTTTCCAAGGGAAAGTGTTGATTGTACTTGATTTTCAAGTAATAGTACAAATTCAACTGGAGGTCACCAGAAAGTAGTTTCAGGTGCACAAAATTTGGACTGGAGATAAAGATGTTATCTGGGACTCAGTCACATTGAATTTGTGTTAAAGTCCTACAAGTAGATGCAGTCTCTGACGGAGAGAGATAAAATGGAAGAGAACATAATGCTGGACCTTGTCAACATTTAGGGTTGAGGAACAGGAAGAGGGGGAGACATGGAAAGCTTAACAGATAGAAGGGAAATAAGAACTGTATATAGTGCCGATGAAATTGGGAAAGAGTTTTAGATGGTCACAAGTCTCAACACTGCTGAGAAAGTCAAAGAATGCTGACTGAGTAATATCTATTACATTTGGTCATTAGAGGCTCATTGGTAGATTTAGATAAAAGCAGCTGCTGAGTTGGAGCGACAAAGCTGAATTATAAGAACTAAATAAACATTGTAGAAATGGAGAACATTGAGTATTAATTTGGGGGGGGGGCAGGTGGGAAGAATGCTGGAGGAATAAATAAATAATATTGAAGGTTCAAGAGTTGGTGGTGACCTGAGTGTATCTGTAGATAAATGGTGTGGAACTAGTGGGAGAAGGAAAGATTAAAGAAGCAAGGATAGGAGTTATTCACTGGAGCATAACAAGATAAAAGAGTCCAGTTTGAAGGATGAGACCTAAGCCATTCCTCAAAGAATAAGAAAGCTGTTAAGACCAAGTCTGGTGGCAGTGTGGATCTTTTCATTTGCTGTCAATTTCAGGTTTTTTGTGTAGCATCTCAGTCTGGCCCTGTGCTGCCCAGGGCCGTAGTCACCAGTCCCATGTGAGCACTTGAAATATGCCTGGTCTGAATTGAGATATGCTGTAAGAGTAAAACACCCAGTACAAAAGGAAAAGAATGTAAAAATCTTATAAATTTTTTACCTAGATTACATGTTGAAATGAAAACATTCGGATGTATTAAGTGAAATTATTATCAAAACGAATTTCATCTGTTTTTTTACCTTTTTTTTTTTTAAATTAATTAATTAGTTTATTTATTTATTTTTGGCTGTGTTGGGTCTTCGTTTCTGTGTGAGGGCTTTCTCTAGTTGCGGCGAGCGGGGGCCGCTCTTCATCGCGGTGCGCGGGCCTCTCACTGTCGCGGCCTCTCTTGTTGCAGAGCACAGGCTCTGGACGCGCAGGCTCAGTAGTTTTGGCTCACGGGCCCAGTTGCTCCACGGCACGTGGGATCTTCCCAGACCAGGGCTCGAACCCATGTCCCCTGCATTGGCAGGCAGATTCTCAACCACTGTACCACCAGGGAAGCCCTCTTTACCTTTTTAATGTAGCCATTAGAAAATTTTAAAGTTACATTGTGGCCTGCATTATGTTGGACAGTGCTGATCTAGACAATTTCAGCCTTCAGTGCTGGGGAGTTTTCCTTCATTATTATTTTGATAATAACCTTCTGTGTTTCTCTGTTCTTTTTCTAGAACTCCTATCGAATCTCCTGGGTTGATCATCTACATCTTTTTTCTTCCTTAGTTTTCATCTTCATATCTATTTGTACTACTTTCTGCCAAATTTTCTTGTCTTTTTTTTTTTTTAATTATATATTATTTATTTATTTATTTATGGCTGCGTTGGGTCTTCGTTGCTGCGCGTGGGCTTTTCTCTAGTTGTGGCGAGTGGGGGCCACTCTTCGTTGCAGTGCACAGGCTGCTCATTGCAGTGGCTTCTCTTGTTGGCGGAGCACAGGCTCTAGGCGCGTGGGCTTCAATTAGTTGTGGCACACAGGCTTAGTGGTTGTGGCTCGCGGGCTCAGTAATTGTGGCACATGGGTTTAGTTGCTCTGCGGCATGTGGGATCTTCCCGGACCAGGGCTCGAACCCATGTCCCCTGCATTGGCAGGAGGATTCTTAACCACTGCGCCACCAAGGAAGTCCCTTTCTTGTCTTTATATTGCAACCTGATTTTTATTTTCAGTTTACAAGGGCTATTTATTTTGGTTGTTCCCTTTCCATAGCATTCTGATCTTATATTACAGATATCATGTTTTCTCTCCTCTCTATGTTGATTACAGTGAAGTGGGGGTTTATTATTATTTTTTTGTTGTTTGCAGTTTGTTATTGCATTATTTCTGCTTCCTCTGGGTTCTGTTTTTCTGTTTATTTTTGGTCATCTAGTGGTTTCCTTTTAGTCTCTCAAATGTCTGATTATTTTTTACCATCTGTTCATATTTAAGAGTGAATAACTTTAAAGCTAATTAGTTTGAAGTCTGGAAGGGGTTTGTTCACTATGCTGGTAATATGGGGTGTTGGTCATTTTATTAAAAGATTTTCAAGTGTCAGCATATATAGATCTTTTTCCTGGGTCTCCCAACTTCTCTGGAAAATTGGCCAAACACCTGTCAGGAGTAGAAGGTTGGGGTGAGGATTTAGGGTTGATGTGTGTGTGTGAATGTTGCATTCTGGAAGTGGAAAGGGGAGTGGAGTGGGTGGAGAGGGTCTCACTCTTCGGTTTGTAGACCGGTCTAAAGTGTTCCTGGTGCCTACGTGGTGGGGAGATGCTTTCATTTCTGTCATTTCCCACTCATGTTCCTGTGAGTTTACATCTTTCAGAAGTTTCTTTACTGTCATTTTACTAAGGACTTAGAGAAAAGAGGCAGGGAGACCATGCATGGCAGTTAGTTATGTTAAACCAGAAGACCTGATATTATTTAAGAAAACAAGGCAGACTAACTATTTTCCCCTAACTTTTTGATCTTGATACTTTTTTGTTCATGTTTACATAAAATGTGCTTACTTGAACTTTGAAGTGTGTTTCAGGATAGCTTTTCTAACTTTCCAGAACTCCTTCTGTTTGTTGTTTTTGAGTAGTATTAAAAAATAGAGCCTCTTGCTTTCTCAGTTCCTGTCTGTTCCTTGACTTCACTTTTATCTGGACCTCCTCTTTCCCTTTCCCTTTCCTTCGAGTTTCGATACTACTCAATTTCAGTTCCACTCCCACCAGTTTCTCCTTATTGTGGTCTTCTCTTCTGGAAGTGATCCTTGGCTTAGTTTGAAAATTTCACAGGTGCTTCACTGCTCCATCCCCTTTAAGGCTGACCATGGACCTTTGTATTCCTCTGCTATTGGGTTGGGCAAAACTGTGCTTTCAAAGAATACTTCCTGGCTGTGTTCAGTTTTTTGCATGCTCAGGATGGAGAGTGAGATGTTCCTTTGCTTCCCTCTGCTTTCTCCTGCACAGATGCTGATACCATACAGGTCTTGTGACTGTTACTGCATTGTCTTCACCTGCATGTATTTTGGGTTCCATAGGGATATCATGTCACCTGGTTTAATTGTAAATGTCCATGGATTTTTTGGTTTTGCTCTCTAGTTGCTTTTAGTGGTGGGTTTTGTTTTGCTTTATGTGTGCATTCAGAGAAATTTTAAAACTTTGCTGCCATCTTCTTAGAATCTTCCTTCCTTAACTTCTTTGTGAAAAAAATCAAATAAAAAATCAATTCTGTGGCTTTCAATCCTGCATTATGTTTGATTCATTTTTACTGTAAATTGGCTCTTGATAAGTACCTAAGTGTTATTTTTCCTCACTTATTTTCTTATTGAATAGCATGCGTCTTGGGGACATATAATCAATACCATTTGGATAGATTACCTTCTCCGTGCAGAAATACCTATACCAAAATTAATTCAGCTAGTATTTATTAAAATTCTGTGAGTAGAAATTCCGTTACGTGCCAGGGATACAATCATGAACTATTTACACATGTTGGCCATCTTTTTTATTTGTGAATTCATTCAATAGTAAAAAATGATGAAGAAAATGAAACTATTTGGATTGGATTCACCTTTTATAGATTTAACAAATGTACGCACAAAGCGCCGTGGTAAGCTCTGAAGATTCAGTGGTTTACAAGACACAGTCCTTACATTTAAGGCCTCAAGGTTTTATAGGGGGAGACAGCTGAGTAGACATGCAATTAACGTGTTGTATTGTAAGTGCCACCATAAGGGTAAGTGCCACCATAAGGGTAAGTGCAGGAGCTACTAGCTTTTTACCAGAAGTAAAAGTAAAAAAAAAAAAAAAAAAAAAAAAGAAGAAGAAGAAGTAAAAGTGAGGAAAGATTACGTTCATATTTTGGAGAATACGTCTCCCCAGAAACCCCTTATAGTTTTTTTTTTTCAGTGCATCAAATCATACACTACTACAAAATAATTTTTAAAAACTTGTTTAATTTACTCCATTTCCTACAAGGTAATCATGTATTTTATTCTTCCATTTGGCCCACTGGAGAGCAGTTTTGCATTTTGTTTTTCTTGGGAAAATTCCAGACTAACTGATGGAGAAATAAATGAATCCATCAGAAATTTAGATTAAGAAATTGAAAAGGAGCTAAGGAGAAAATAGAGCATAAGAATCTTTTTTATTTCATATAATGAGTTTATTTACTTCACTTACTTGAAAAATAACAACCTGTCTGGATTTTATCTGCGTGTTTGTGTGTGTGTGTGTGTTGACAAATTAACTGTAAATTTATATAATATCTAAGATGCAACTAGGCCAATGCTAATATTTTTCTCTTTAGATCCCATACAGTGGTCCACAGACCAAGTCCTGCATTGGGTGGTTTGGGTAATGAAGGAATTCAGCATGACCGATATAGACCTCACTACGCTGAATATTTCCGGAAGAGAACTCTGTAGTCTCAACCAAGAAGATTTTTTTCAGCGGGTTCCTCGGGGAGAAATTCTCTGGAGTCATCTGGAACTTCTTCGAAAATGTATAAAATTGAAATTATTGTCTATTTGCATTGTAGCTTAAGTTTAGTTTTATTTCTTTATAACTTTGTTTTCATCTAAATTGTTGATTGATAATAGCAATAATAATTAACATTTATTAATTGTGTAAGGCTGTGCTGAGAGTTTTATATGTATTATCTCATTTGATCTTGTACTAATGCCACAGATCATTACTTTCCTTATCTTTTCAGATAGATAGGAATCTGAGGCTTAGAGAGCCCCTACAAGGTTATAGAACCTAGGGTGAGGCAGAGCCAGGATCCAAACCCAGGCAGACTAACTCTAGAATCCAAGTTCTGAAGTAAAATTCTATGCCCTGCATTTAGCTCTGTTCATATATTCTAGTTGTTGACTTCTGTTTCATCAGTCACTTCTGTCCTTTATGCTCATCTTCTAGAAATTTAAGATTATTTGTTCACAGATGGCTTCCCTCTCATTCCCTTCATTATTGGGATTAAATCTTTTAAAATGTCTTTTAATTGAATGGGATCTTAAGGGAGACAGGGGAAGTGTAAGTATGCAACCCACCATCTTGAATTGGAAGCCACTGGTTATAGTGTTACCATGTTGCTTGACAGACATTATTATAATTATGGCTGTCCAACAAAAAGAGCTCAAATAGATGTAAATTATTTTGCTTGAATTTTAATCCATCTTATATTTCAGTGACTGTTAAAATATCTTAGCAGTAACCCATTCCCTGACGCTGTTAAATAAATCAGGAATGCTAGCCAAACCCATATAGTTTTCAGAATTTGTGAATAGGACACTCTGACTTTGTTTTATAATGGTTATGGATGAAAATGTAACTGGTAGCATTTCATCCTACTGTGTACCCAGTAAGGGGACAGATCTGGTAGAGGGATTTTTCACAGTCATTTAATGTTTAGGGTTTTCATCTGCTGTTGAATAAGAAATGAGCTCTGTAAAGAGGCTTTCCTTCATTGTTTTTATTGGTAGTATCTCTCTTGTGTTGGTTCTCTTAAATATTAGGAGGAAAAAAATACTTAAAAGACTTATTACATTCATTATATTTACAGGGTTTATTTCCAGTTTCAGTTCCTATTAGATAAATAAGTTGAATGTTCTGGTTGAAAGTTTATCCTTGGCTTCACAGGTTTTCTTCTCTGCAGAGCTTTTCAGCTGAGTAAGGTAAATTCTGAATTGTTTCAGGTTTTTAACATGTAAGTTATGTTTACAGAAACATTTTCTTGTAGGGACTCTCGAGAATAGAACAAGGACAGTGTTTAGACTACAGTTTAGTTTTTCTCAAATTCATGGTTTTCGCTCTGTCTCCCGGGTCGGCACTTTTTGGTTGTTTCTCTCTGGTTCTCCCAGTGCATCTCAAATGTTAAAGCTCATTCGGAGACTTTTCCTAGTACAGGGGCCAGAGAAATCTTGTGTATCTTTCCATCTCCTTGCAGTCAGTAGTAGAATGGGTCTTCTTCAGAAGAGCTCTGCTCTGGAATTGTTTTGTTTTCCAAAGTAACAAAGCCCCAGAGCCTAGATGAGTATCTTAGGGAATTCCTTGCTTATCTGGCGGTGGTTCTTTGCCTGGTGAGGAAATCCCATCTGGTTTGGGAATCTAATTCTCAGAATCTGGGAATGGATAGGGTGATGTGTGAGGCTATTTCTGGCAGACTTTCTATAATTCACAAGCCTTACCTCTCAGAACAGGCTCCTTTGGGTCTAGTTCTCTGGCCCCTCCTGTAGAGTGAAGTCTACAGCATATTTCTGAACGGCATTTATTAACCCAGCATTTGTTACGTTTTCCTCAATGATCTACCAGGGAGGCGCAGTGCTGAACAGATAGCACTCCATCTTTACACATTTGTGTTAGTTTTCCCACCCGAGCCACCAGCGTCCTGCAGCTTCCCTTCTGGTGAAACTTCACCGAAGTCCTGCAATACATGGGGAAGATAATTAGGAAACGTTCCAGTAGGACCAGCGCTGTGATGTCCTTCTTCGTGTGAATATGTCTTCTGTCACCAAAGGCACAAAGCTCTCAGTTTGCTGAGGGTCTTCTTTAGAAAAAAGAATTGCCTTATACCTTTAGGGTCCAAAGTTTCTTCATAAAATGGCTCCAGACGCTCAGAGCTTTGTCCCTTAGGGCTCTGCTTCCTTCATGCATGACCAGGATTTGAGGGCTATAGAGGAATATGATAATTAGAGTGCCTGTGTGGGCTTGGACCAGCCTTTCCAAAGCCCCTCTCTTTCTGTGTTCTGCCTTGTTATCTTGAGAGTTCCCCAGGAAACAAACCAAACTCCACTCTGAAAATCAGGGCTGAGAAGCTGATCTTACAGATCAGTAATGCCTGTGCTGTGTGGCGGTGACTCTCTTTCGCCTCTTTTTGGTCTAGGGCACTGTGTTCATTTACAGTCACGAATGGAACAATTTCATTCCAATAGCACTTTGCCTTTTCAAGTTACTTTTATAAAACGTGAGGGAAAATATACCACAAATATAAAGCATGCATTTTTCTTCAAGAGGGGCAGTGGTTCTTGGGGAGAATGCTCAGAACTAGGAATGTGGATAAAAGAATAGTGTCTTCAATTTACTGAAAAGTTAACTCTGTTTCAGGCATTGTGCTTCTTAAAAATATTTTCCTATAATCCTTACAAGCACCTCATAAAGTGGTTAGGTGGGGGTATCTCATTTCAATATGAAGAAATCAGTGGTGAAGGTGGTTGAATAATTTACCATAGTCACACAGCCAGTAAGTGAGTGCTAAGATCAGAACCCAGATCTGAGGCTAGTTCCATGTAATTGTTTAAACTCCCAAACTCAGGACCCCCAAAGAAAGCTCCCATCTGATAGGTAGGATTCAGATCTCTTTTTAGTTTCCCAGTCCTCTCCAGCTCTGTGTCTTTAGTTGGATCCTGGCGTGGCATCCTAAGTAGAACTGTGTTGGGAGCCCAGGCCCCAGGACTCACTCAGTACACAGATGACTGCTGGTAGGTGCAATTTCAGTTCAAGAGAGAAGCATCCAGTCTATGACGGGCACTAAATAGGCTGAAGGAATATAGACTGGGAAGTGTAACTCTTGTCTGAGAGGTAAAGAATAGCATTTAAGTAGGGAATAGCAACAGATGAGTAATGAATGGTGCTCCAAAGGGTTACTAGGACCTTTTACACTGTAACTCGTGTTGAGAGCTGTATTTGTAGACATGTTAAATTATTTAGTTCAGTTGTGACACTGAGGACGGCTACAATTCCACTGAAAATTTGGCTGTCTTTAAGAAGAAGCATTCCAAAGTTAAAGCCATTTTATTAAAAAATGGATGTTAGAAAAGTAAATTATGATGCTCTCTCAGATCATCTTGAAGAGAAAGAACCTTTTTGATGAAGAAAGTGTATCTAAATAATTTCATTCTGATGTATATTCTCATCTTTGATCTGTTATTGAAGATTTCCTATTTTACATAAAACATAGATAAATAGATTTAGAATAGGTATTTACATTTAGAAAACCCTGGTTCTCTGAATAACTTTTCTGAACATGAAAAGAATTTGGAACTTTCCTTCTGCTACTTCTCGTAAAAATATCTTTTCCCTGTAAAATGACTATCAAGGATTTTTTTAGGTTATTATGCCAATAAGTTTCAATTGTTTGATGTTTTGCTTTTTTGTTTGCTTGGTTTTTGTTTTAGTTGTGGAGTTTTTTTTTTTTTTTTTTTTTTATTAAGTTGAATTTGACTGGATTGGAGTTTGCATTTCTGATTTAAGTGAAAACAAAAAATTTTTATATGTGTTCTTCAGATGTATTGGCAAGCCAAGAACAACAGATGAATGAAATAGTTACAATTGATCAACGTGAGTATTCATGTGCCCATAATATGTGGCCCATTTATCAGTAAGAAATGTTTTCTTTATTTAGTACTGCAAGGTATTAAAAAGAAAAACTAATTTTTAAATTTCGTATGAAGTATTTTAGATATACAAAGAAATAATAAGGTATAACCAACATCTGTATATACCATAAGAGATAAAACTTTATATATCAGGTTTACCTGTTATAGATCCCATTTTAAATGACTATCCTGAACTTGATGTTTATTATTCTATGCATATTTTATTTTATCTTTTTACCAACTTACATAACCATAAACACTTTAGGGCATTGTTGTATACACGTCTAAACTTTTGGGGAAAAATGGTGATATACTGTGCATATCCTTTTGTAACTTGCTTTTTTGTTTATCATTTATGAGACCCATGTTGATACACGTAGTTCAATTTTATTTTCACTGCTATGTATTATTTTTAAAACTTTGTGAACATCATTGAATGAATATTGTAAGAATGCATGTGAGATTCTCTGGTTGTAATATCATGGGGTTTCTACCCTTTCAACCTTACTAGGTAAGACCAAAGTTTTTCTCAAAGAGGGTATGTTTGTACTCTTATCAGCGGTGGAACGTGAATTCTCATTTGACCACATTCTCCAAAATTTGATAAACCATTTTTTATGAACAAATATTTTAAAAAATAGATTTTTTAAATAACTTTAATGTATCACTAGATTTATCACATCAATAAGTTTTTCCAAAATAAGGAGACCAACTTTTATTCGCCATGTTAAGATTCACAAACTGTAATACCGACATTATACCTTATCCTCTGAACTTGTGCTGAGGTAATTAGAGGGGCGTTAGTTAAACTAATTGCGTTTTATTTCTTTCAGTAATTTTTTTCACTGTTTGTATTGGAAGGAGAAAAAAAATTTTTTCCCTTGTCTTGCTTTGCAGCTGTGCAAATTATTCCAGCATCAGTGCAGTCTGCTACACCAACAGCCATTAAAGCTATAAATAGTAGTGCAAAGGCAGCTAAAGTACAGAGAGCTCCAAGGATTTCAGGAGAAGACAGAAGTTCACCTGGGAACAGAACAGGTATTTTTGCATTATCATCTGATATTTATAAAATTTGTCGAATTATGTATATTTCGTTTTATTTCACAGTATGAAAATGTGAATATGGACTGTTTCTCTGGCGATACTTAGCATTTGTAAAAAAAAATTTGTCTTTTTAGTGTGGCTGAGGTATGCACTAGAAGACCTGTGTGTTGTCTTTTGCCCTCTGTTAATCCATAGCATTGTGGTCAATGTTTGTCATTCTTGTCAATTTTTAGGAAACAACGGCCAAATCCAACTGTGGCAGTTTTTGCTAGAACTACTTACTGACAAGGATGCTCGAGACTGCATTTCTTGGGTTGGTGATGAAGGAGAATTTAAGCTAAATCAGCCCGAACTGGTTGCACAAAAATGGGGACAACGTAAAAATAAACCTACAATGAACTATGAGAAACTTAGTCGTGCATTAAGGTAAGAATTTTTATTACTTTTCTTTAAGTATCAAACCTTTCTAAAAAATAGCTTCTTATTCTAGTGTAAACACTATTATGTAATGATGTTAAAATACTTGTTTATAAAATGTTGTTTTCTTTATCTAAATAAAAACTAATTCACATTTATGTTAAAAATTACTTCTTAAAAATTTTTAGTAATAATTTGAGGTACATAGAGTTTTTTAAAAGATGATTCTAAGATTATTTGTTTTTATCTGATTGAAAAGCATGTACTATGTTTAAAACCAGCATATCTAATCTTTGAGGTTTCTGCTGTTTACATAACAGAGATGCTATCGTTTGGTATAGGTGAACTGAATGAGTGTAAATTCTAGCAAATATGTAGATATTGTCAATTTTTATAATTAGATGCAAAATGTCAACCCATTTCCCTGTTTTTCCTTCCCCCACAATCTGCCTAAATCTGAATATCCAAACTTTACATCAGTTGAGTTGGAGTAGAATAATTATTTATAATTTCTCGTAAGTGGTATGAAAGTTTTTGACATAATTACTGTCATAAATTATGCTTATTACAACAATAGAAATTCAGTATGTGCACTTAAGTATCTGAGAAGTAGGATATATAGGAATCATGTCTTTTTTTGGAAGAGTGAATTTGGTAAAGCAGTTCTGCCGTTTACCTCCGTATTCCTAAATAACATGCTTTTACTGCTACTTCATGTTTCACTAGAGCATTGTTTGTGAATTGCACACGGAGATTACGATTTACCTCTCATCATTAACACACACACCCTTCCCATCCCTTCATCCAAGTGTAATTATATAATTATGTGGAAGTGTTGGTTAGATCAGTATTTATTGTTACAGGATCATGGCATGTAAGTACTATTACATAGTTTATCATGATTATTTTTCTTTTCCAGAATGACCGTTTGTTTTCCTTAGCATACATAAGTAACTACAGTGCTTTATTTTCAATGTACTTATCACTTATTCAGTCTCAAACACTTTGCCAACTATCTGAAGATCCTTTCTGTATAATCAGTTTTGACAGTTGATGTGATTGTGTACATACAAGTCCCCTCAAAATTACAGATGAATTATTAGAATTAATAATTAAGATGTCACTTCTCCCCAGATTGGTGTAACTTTCAGTGCGGTAACTGCCTGAATAAATGTTTTCATAGAACTTGACAAGATAATTGTAAAATTTATATAGGAATATAAGGTATCATGATAACCAGGACACCTGAAGAAGATTAGTTAACAAAGTGGGAAGACTTGCTCTACAGGATATTGAGACTCACTGTAAAGCTACAACAACAGTAAGACAGTGTGCTATTTGCTTAGGATAGACAAATAGACCAAAGATTAGAGTAGATAGCCCGAATAGAACCAAGAATATAGGAACATTTGATTTAAAGATGGCAGTGGGGAAAAGACCTACTTTTCAATCAGTAGTGCTGGGACAGTTGACTATCCATATTGACCCCTTCCTCATAGCATACTAAAAATCAGTTATGTCGCTTGTAGCTCTAAACGTGAAAGTAAAATAGGGAGGCATCTAGAAATACCTACTTGACTTCAGTAGATGAGGAAAGACATTAACAGAGCCAAAAGCACTAACATAATGGAAAAGATCAATAAATTGGACTACATTTAAATTTAAAACTTCCGGTCATCAGAAACCATCATTAGGAGGGTGAAAGTCAAGCCACACATATCTGACGTAAGACTCTTACCTGGAATATCTAAAGAACTCTTACAAATCCATAGGAAAATAAGGAAAAATGGGCAAGAAACTTAAGCAGACACATTAGACTAGAGATTGTCCAAATGGCCAATGAACATATGCAGTGGTGCACAGCCTCATTAGTAATCAGGGAAATGTATTTTATTTATTTATTTATATTTATTTATTTATTGGCTGCGTTGGGTCTTTGTTGCTGCGCGCGGGCTTTCTCTAGTTGCGGCGAGCAGGGGCTACTCTTCGTTGCGGTGCGCAGGCCTCTCATTGAGGTGGCTTCTCTTGTTGCGGAGCATGGGCTCTAGGCGCGCAGGCTTCGGTAGTTGTGGCACGCGGGCTCGGTAGTTGTGGCTCACGGGCTCTAGAGCGCAGGCTCAGTAATTGTGGCACGCGGGCTTAGTTGCTCCGTGGCACGTGGGATCTTCCCGGACCAAGGCTTGAGCCCGTGTCCCCTGCGTTGGCAGGTGGATTCTTAACCACTGCGCCACCGGGGAAGCCCAGGGAAATGTATTTTAAAACCACAATAAAATGGTACAGTGCACATCCCAGAGTGGCTAAAATTAAAATAATTGCTTGTACCAAGTGTTGGTGAGGATATGGAGCAGTGGGAATGCTTCTGCACTTTTGGTAGGAATGTAAACTGCGGCCGATAACCCAGCAGTTTGTCTTCTAAGGAGGTACCAGACAAAAATGTACATACATGTTCACATGCATGCTTATAGCAGTATTATTTATAACATCCCCAAACCAGAAACCACCCAAAAATCTATCAACAGTAGAGTGAATAAATAAACTATAATATACAAGGGAATACTGTGTATCCATTAAAAATGCACTGATATGGGTGAATGTCACAAACATAATGTTCAGTGAAAAAAATCCAGACCCAAAAGAGTATATACTGGATTTATATAGTTGAGTTAAAAAAAAAACAGCAAAACTAAATTACAGCATTTATGGATGCATGTTTGGGTGATAAGACTATAAAAAGAAGCAACGGAATTATTATCATGAAACAGGATTGTGTAACCTTTTAGAGCAAGGGAGGGGTGATGACGGGGAGGCGCCGCAGAGGAGCTCTAAGGTGCTGACAGTGTTCTGTGTCCTGACCTGAGTCATAGTTAACAGGGGACTGTCCACTTTGTAATAAATCACTGAGCTGTTCGCTTTTGTGTCCTTTCTGTTTGTGTCATATATTTCCCAATTTCAAAGTTTTTTAAAAATATAAGATAAAAAAAAGGGGTGGGGAGAAAAGAAATCATATCCATGAAAATACAGGCATCGAGGCTTCCCTGGTGGCACAGTGGTTAAGGATCTGCCTGCCAATGCAGGGGACACGGGTTCGAGCCCTGGTCCGGGAAGATCTCACATGCCACGGAGCAACTAAGTCTGTGTGCCACAACTACTGAGCCTGTGCTCTAGAGCCCACGAGCCACAACTACCGAGCCCGCGTGCCACAACTACTGAAGCCTGCGCGCCTAGAGCCCGTGCTCCACAACAAGAGAAGCCACCTTAATGAGAGGCCTGCGCACCGCAATGAAGAGTAGCTCCCGCTCGCTGCAACTAAAAAGAAAGCCTGTGCGCAGTAACGAAGACCCAACACAGCCATAAATGAATGAATGAATGAATGAATGAATGAATGAATGAATGAAAGAAAATACAGGCATTGTGTACCTTTCTACTTTCTTCATTTTAGGGAGGAAACAAATGCAGTGAGTGCTGTTATATGTGGTCGTATGACGCATCTACTAGATTGGAGGAAGTATTAAGTAAAATTAAGTGTTAATTTAAATGAGAATGTATGTGTATGACGTTTTATAACCTCTTACCAAGAAACATATGATTATACCAACTCCATTTTTGTTTTAGAAATGTAAAACCACTTTCCCTCTTCATTTTCCTTTTTTCGCAAGTGTCTTATTTGTTACAGCCTTACATATTATGTAGAAATTTTCTTAAGAAATTGAAATGCCTACAGCATTTTAACTGGATGACAAGCGTTTGTGGTTTGTGGGCTGAGATCTAAATTCTGTATTAATGTAATTGACAAAAAAGGAGACAGGAGACTATGCCCAGTGTGTTACATCTCTTACTGGGAAAGTGAACATAACCATTATACTTTAGCTGTTCTAGAATTAGGGAAAGATGACATAATTTCCTGCATGTAGTCTTTTCATTAATGGATTTTTGGTTAAACTGAGTGATTTTTATAATAAAATCCTGCTAAATGTGATCGTTTGTGCCACTGGTCCTTTTGCAAATAGTTGTTTCTTTTGTAACAGCTCTTCGTCAAATGGCGCAAATGGGCAGTGCAGTTTTAAAGTAAAGTCTCCAAAATCTGCCAGCCCAGAAAAGTTTCGACTTACCTTTTTTTCCTATTATTGGAATTGGCAGTGCATTTGGGGTAAATAAAGTCTGTTTTCCAAAGTAAGTATAAATCCAACTCTGTTTTATATCCATAGAAAACAGCAATAAACCAGACTTCTAGAGTGATTTACCCAAATGTACCTGTGTAGGTTTAGAAACATTGTTTCTTTTTTTTTTTTTTTTTTAATTAATTTATTTATTTTTGGCTGTGTTGGGTCTTCTTCGTTTCTCTGCGAGGGCTTTCTCTAGGTGCGGCAAGCGGGGGCCACTCTTCATCGCGGTGCGCGGGCCTCTCACTATCGCGGCCTCTCTTGCTGCGGAGCACAGGCTCCAGACGCGCAGGCTCAGTAGTTGTGGCTCATGGGCCTAGTTGCTCCGCGGCATGTAGGATCTTCCCAGACCAGGGCCCGAACCCGTGTCCCCTGCATTGGCAGGCAGATTCTCAACCACTGCGCCACCAGGGAAGCCCAAGAAACATTGTTTCTTTATGATGTCCTCTTTTATGTTTTTCTGTATCCTCTCTTTTTTTTTTTTTTAAGCCCTTTTGCTTACTCTTTTGAGGCTCCCTGTTGGTTTGGAGAATTTCTCTGAAAGGGGAGAGCCTTTACATATTAAAATGATAAAGATGAAAGCATAGCTACATAATAAAGGATTTTGTACAAGACAGAGAGGAAATGGACATTCCAACAATCCAAAGGATATGTGTATTAAATTTTTATTCATATTATATGAATAAAGCTATATATCAATATAGCTTCTGTTTTCTAGAGGGCTATATGTGGCAGTCATTGTGTGCTAAGCACTTTACAAAGATAATCCTTTTAATCTTCAACAATTCTATTAGTGTTAATACTGTTTTTAATGTCATTTTATAAATGAGGGATAAAAGCTTAGAGAAAATGTGCCTTTCCTGTGGTCACAGAGGGTAATAAGTTGAGATGTTAGGTTTTGAATCTCGGCGTTCTGATTCAGAGCCCTTATTCTTAGGCTCTGTTACTGCTCCCAAGGTTTTTTGTTTTGCTTAGTAATGTTTATTTATTTATTTATTTTTAAAAATTTATTTATTTATTCTATTTACGGCTGTGTTGGGTCTTCGTTTCTCTGCGAGGGCTTTCTCTAGTTGTGGCAAGCGGGGGCCACTCTTCATCGCGGTGCGTGGGCCTCTCACTGTCGCGGCCTCTTTTGTTGCGGAGCACAGGCTCCAGACGCGCAGGCTCAGTAATCGTGGCTCACGGGCCCAGTTGCTCCGCGGCATGTGGGATCTTCCCAGACCAGGGCTCGAACCCGTGTCCCCTGCATTGGCAGGCAGATTCTCAACCACTGCGCCACCAGGGAAGCCCCCAGTAATGTTTATTTTTAAATCAGTGTTTCATCGTAATTTTTGAAAATATGTTTTGAAGGTTTAGTACGTAAAATTTTAGAGTGCTTAGCATTGAAATTTTGTTCTGAAGTTTCCTTGGATAATAACATTAAATATTTTATATAAACTCAGTGTTAATTGCTATTGTGATAGATACAATGCTAGGCTTCTTCTTATGGAATAATCTGTGAAATATTGTAAGAAGTCCAAATTTTTTAATTTTATTTATTTATTTATTTACATCTTTATCGGAGTATAATTGCTTTACAATGGTGTGTTAGTTTCTGCTGTATAATAAAGTGAATCAGCCATACATAAACATATATCCCCATATCTCCTCCCTCTTGCGTCTCCCTCCCACCCTCCCTATCCCACCCCTCTAGGTGGTCACAGAGCACTGAGCTGATCTCCCTGTGCAATGCAGCTGCTTCCCACTAGCTGTCTATTTTACATTGGGTAGTATATATAAGTCCATGTCACTCTCTCACTTCGTCCCAGCTTACCCTTTCCCCTCCCCATGTCCTCAAGTCCATTCTCTACATCTGCATCTTTACTCCTGTCCTGCCCCTAGGTTCTTCAGAACCATTTTTGTTAGATTCCATATATATGTGTTAGCATACGGTGTTTGTTTTTCTGACTTACTTCACTCTGTATGGCAGTCTCTAGGTCCATCCACCTCACTACAAATAACTCAATTTCGTTTCTTTTTATGGCTGAGTAATATCCCATTGTATATATGTGCCACATCTTCTTTATCCATTCATCTGTTGATGGACACTTAGGTTGCTTCCATGTCCTGGCTATTGTAAATAGAGCTGTAGTGAACACTGTGGCACATGACTCCTTTTGAATTATGGTTTTCTCAGGGTATATGCCCAGTAGTGGGATTGCTGGGTCGTATGGTAATTCTATTTCAAATTTTATTTTCTGTTTTGTTTGTTTTGTTTTTGGCCGCACCACACGGCCTGTGGGATCTTAGTTCTGCAACCAGGGATCGAACCCCGGTCCACGGAAGTGAAAGCCCACGTCCTAATCACTGGACCGCCAGGGAATTCCCAAGAAGTCCAAATTTAAAATTTTTTTATATAGTCCTAATGTGTTTTCTCTTTTTTAAAGGTATTATTATGATGGGGACATGATTTGTAAAGTTCAAGGCAAGAGATTTGTATACAAGTTTGTCTGTGACTTGAAGACTCTTATTGGATACAGTGCAGCAGAGTTGAACCGTTTGGTCACAGAATGTGAACAGAAGAAACTTGCAAAGATGCAACTCCACGGAATTGCCCAGCCGGTCACAGCAGTAGCCCTGGCTACTGCGTCTCTGCAAACAGAAAAGGATAATTGAGCCCAGGACCTTTTGGGAGTCCAAGGTCTCTCTTAAATGTTAGAGCAAGTATTGCTCTTACCTTTATTACTGAATTTGAATCTTCTTTTATTTCTAGACCGTACAATCTGTTGCATGATTTTTTGTATAAATATTTCATACTCTTGTGAATTTGGATCTTTTTACTTTGAGCATATATTTTAGAAAATATGTATGTTAAACGATCACCACAACGTCTTCAGGCAGGTTCATTGTGGGATGGTTTGTTAACAGTCAAGAAAGCTAAGCTGGTCAGTATTAATGTCTCGCCCCACCAAAAATAGCCAGTAGCTATTGATGAAAAATAAATGAAAGTATCTCCAGGAAACAGTCTGGCTTAACTACTTTTGAAAATATAACTGTTTCCCCTCTCTGCTGCTTTAGATGTTGCTTTACATAGAACCAGAAAATGGAATTTTTCACAGCTGAAGCATGTATGCCTGTTTCATCTAATCAAGCAGAGCTAAAATAGTCATATCAAATAAAATGATAATATTGATAAATTACTGAACTAAGAACATTATTAAAGTAATTTATATATTTGCAAGCAAAGGACAGTAAAAAGACTGGCAGAGGAACAGTGCTGAAGAAAGAGATCCAGGTTTAAATCTGGCTTTACTCAAGCCAATTTTAAGAATTTACTGTATAGCTATTTCATAATGTCAGGCCAAGAGTTTAAGTTATTATAAGAGAGGCATTAAATTCTAATAAACCAACTATTACAAAAATTCTCAAATGATCTCTGCTTTCCCTATCAGAGATTTAAAAAACTGAAAAAGTATACCTCAACCCGAAAATAAAAGTTTGGTTTAGTTTGGTTTGGTATGACTTTTTTTTTTTTTTTTTTTAATTACCCTGTAGTGCTGGTTTATTATACAAAGCAGCTTATATAGTCCTGGGTTTCTGATGAAGTGAAGACTTTAAATCAGTCAGTAGTACTTTACCTTTCAAGACATTAGTAAATTACTTGCAAATAGTTTTAAAAGGAAGTTTTGAACTCCAGTGTAGGCAGACTTTTCTTAAGACAAAATTTCCCATGTATTTAATTTTTTCCTTTGAATATTATATATGAGTGTACAGATATCTATATGTCCAGTTGACCATCTTATATATATATATACATGTACACACATATAAATGAAGACATAATATTCAAAGCAAAGATACTTCAAAAGGTGATAACTCAAAAAAAAAAGGTGATAACTCATTTAAAAAATTCTTTAAAAATTAAATAATTCTTACACATATGTAAAACTGTTTACTTAACACAAGCCAATACGAAACAGAAATGGCTAGAAATGTCTTTCTTTTTTTCTTGCTTGCTGTGCTTGGTTTCCTTGCTTTTTTTCTTTTTGTTTTAAGATATTATGCACGAATCATGATATGAGATACTGGCAAATAATCCTCTTATAGCAGAAGATTGATTCTCAAATATTACTTTATGTACCTTCTCCCTCATCATCGCCTTTAAATCCATCCCTCTAAACAGCTTAATAAGAGCTCAGTACTTCTGACTAACTAGGAGGAAAGTGCCGTGCTAATGCGGTCAGAGAGGCGCTGCCAGCAGTGGCTGCCGCTAGTGCTAAATGGTGGTTTGGAGAGAGCCATAGGGCAGGGGTCTTAGGGGCAACGCGTAGAGGAAGGCGTCGGTGACCTGCTTTTCTGGGAACCTCAGATCATACTACTAAGTGTTCGGACTGCTGTCGGACTGCAACGTGTAATGTCACGTCATTCATATTTTTATTGTGTCTAAGTCCTCTAAGACCCTGCAGTAGAATCTAAAAAGAATAAAATTTGTAATTTCCATTTTTACCTTTTTATAAACACATACAGAATAGACTGACAAATTATTAGTTTAATTTGGATGCTGTGATTGCAAGAATATCTGAATAGAATAGCAATATGAAATAATATATAGAAGCTCTAGTTCAGATAACAGATAGCCAAAAAGAAGGTTTGCACCATCCTCTTAACGGCCTGGGAAGTTGACAAGTCACTTACAGTTTTAAAATAATAATAATAAAGTTTACTCTTCTGGTATGTTATCAAGAGCTTAAAAATATTGACTTTTTGATTTAAAATGCTTTGGGGGAGACATGTTAGAGTTTTAGCCAAGATGACAGATTTCCGTTATGTCTCAACTGTATGTATATATATTTTTAAGACAAGGAACACCCATATTTCTTCTAGATCCCTAAAATCAAACTATTATTTCTTTTTTCCTTATGTGTTCCTCAGATACTTTTTTTTTTTAAAACCACATTCTATCCATTTTCTTCCTTTTGCAGTTTTTATTTTATTCCTCATTATCATTTGAACAGAGACAGTTCTCATACATGATCAGGTGCTGTTTCTTTTTTCTTCTTTGCCTCTCACCATTGTTTTCTGCACCATAGCATAAGTAATGAGACTAATTTCCCCAGTTGACTCAAGAAACTTCTGTTACTTTGTCTCAACTTATAAATAAACTATTTCCATTGTCCTTATTGAGGTTGCAGTTATCAGAAGCCAAGTAGTCTTTTCTCTTGTTGAAAGATAACTTGTGTTCTGAAAGAAAATATAATATAATTTGCTCTGCTTTTATGAATGAAATTTCCATAGAAGAATTTACAATATATTCAAAAGGGAGAAAGATAAAATTATTGGCCATCTTCCATACCATGTAAGTACAAAAATAATGAAGTGTGTTCAGTTTTGTTTTAAAGCTTTTTTTCCACATGAGATTCTCATTGAGCCAACTTTCATACATATCTTGCTGCCCTTAAGTTTAGAAATTTGTGTTGGCATCAGAAAATCAAACAAATTAGGCAGAATTGCTCTGTGGTTGATTGTCACATGAATCGACTCATCACATTTATTTTTGTGTCAGTCTGTGTCAGTTAATTAGGAAAAATTGTTTAGTTGTTTTTCTCCCCTGAATAAATGGTGAAATTCAACTATGATATTTCTTTAAAGGATTGTATTGTGCCTCCGAATATTTTTGGTGAGGTCTGCTGTTTTACATATTCATCATTTTATGCTACTGCCTTTTAAAAAGAACTAATGTATCTTTGAAATAGCACAAAAATGTTTTAAAATTCATAATTTCAAAACAACATGTGACTAACTTAATGTCTTCATATCTAGAGGGTATAAAAATATTGATATTTCAGTGATATTTCACTTGCTGCCAGAAAAAAATATTCTCAATCTTTTGTAAGAGGGAAGAGGATTTTTGCATACCTTTTTACTCTTTAAATAAAGACACTTGTACTGTCATGACAACAATTATGTATTTCTTTGTGGCTTTTTTTTTTTTTTTGTAATTTTACATAAGACAGTTATTTTCTATTTTTACTCAGATAAAAAAATATTTGTGCATAAAATGTAAAAATAGTAAAATGAGAAAAATAAAACTATTATACAGTATATTTCTGTGTTTTTTAGAAGTTTTTTCCCCATCATACAGATAGTCTCAAATTCCTGGGATATTAGGTTAGATGAAAATATGACAGTTCACATCTAGTATATTATGCATATAATTCCCATATACTTTACTTAAAAACTATCAATTTGGGAAGAACAAATTCCACTGAACTAAAATTAGGTGTTAGAGAGTTTAGTCTTAAGAAAATAAATGAAAACCCCATCCACAAAGCTGAACTGTTTCAGAATAGCAACAGAAGAAATGGTAACACTGAGTACTTGTCAGAAGGGAAGTCGATGATCGTTAAAATAGAAATTCTTAGTAAAGTTTGTGGGTTTCTTGGTTTGTTTTGTTTTTAATTATGAAAAATGACCTCTCCATGTTGGCTGAGAAACCAGGACCAGAGTATAGAGGGGTGAAAGGGGACAGGAGAAAAACCTGACTTAAGCTTTTGTTTATGGTCAAGCAGTGATCACATTTTGACTGACATGCTTTAAAAAGAAACAGTTTGAGTGAAATAAACTGCTTTTCACACTGTCTAATTTTATCTAGTTTGAAGTGATGAAAAATCATCAGTTAGGAAATTAGTGAGGTATGTTTGTCCTCCCAAGACACTTTTTTTGTGTACAACTTTAAAGCTTAATTTGCAAGCTAATAAGCACATGTTTAAAAGACTTTTTACTACTGGCAAACTGATTTAGAACGCGACTTTTAAATTTTTCTGTGGTGTGAAGGATGACTTTTTTATTTCCAATTTGTCACAGACTAAAACTTTTATAAAATAAAAAGTGAATTAATGTGGGGAGGGGGAAATGGGGAGTTGTTTAGTGGGTAGAAAGTTTCAGTTTTACAAGATGAAAAAGTTCTGGAGATTGGTCACACAGCAATGAATATACTTAACACTACTGAGTTGTACACTTAGGCATGGGTAAGATGATAAATTTTATGGTACGTGTATTTTACCACAAAGCTTTTTTTAAAAAAAAATCAATTACCAGGAGAATTTAAAAATTCAATTAACTCACCAAATTAACAATACAGAGGGAAAAAAGCGTCATCTCAGTAGGTGCAGGAAAAGTATACAGTAAAATTCAACATCCATTCATGATGAAATCTCTGAGCAGACTAGAATTAGAAGGGAACTTCCTTAACTTGATAAAGAGTATGAAAAACCTACAGCTAGCATCATGCACAATCTAAGATTTGGGGAAAGGCAAAGAAATATCTGCTGTCACCATTTCTAGTCAACACTATACTGAAGACTACCTGGAAATAAGGCAAGAAAAAAAGAGGCATATGTATTGTAGGAAATAAAACTTAAGAATACAGCAAATATATTGAAAATCCTAAAGAATAGTTTTGTTTTTTTTTTTAAACCTGCTAGAATTAGTGAGTTTAGGGAGATAAGACACAAGGTCAGTATACAGAACTCAATGTTATTTCTACATGCTAGCAACAAATAATTGGATATTGAAATTTAAAGCTACCATTTACAATAGTATTAAAAAGCATGAAGTAATTGGGGAAAAACGCAGCAAAATTTGTGTAAGACTGGTCCAATGAAAACCACAGAAATTGCTAAGAAATGTGGGGAAAAAAAGGAAGATATATACTCCAATGGTCAATTGGAAGACTCAGTTCTGTAAATGTTGATTGTCTCTAGATCCATAATCAACTCAAAGTTCTGGCAGTCTTTTTTTGTAAACAAGCTGATTATAAAATCTGTATGTAAATGCAAATGACCCAGAATAGCCAAAAGAATTTGAAAAAAAATGAGAGAACTTGCACTGTCTATGTAAAGATTTGCTATTCTTATACAGCAAGATGTATTGAGATAAGGATAGATATGGACTAGTGAACAGAATAGTCCAGAGATAGACTCACACATATATAGCTAATTGGGTTTTGACAGTGGTGACAAGGTACCTGAATAGGGAAAGGATAGTCTTTTCAACAAATGTTACGAAAACTGGATATATTTATGGAGAAAAGTGAATCTCAGTCCTTACCTCCTATCACACATAAAAATTGGATGGCTAAAAATGGATCATTAACCTAAACATAAAATCTAAACATAAAAAGTCTCAAACTTCTTGAAACTAATATAATACTGTCAATCAACTATACCTCAATTTAAAAATAAAAAATTTAAAACCTCTCAAACTATTAAAACAAGAAAATTTTCACGACCTTGAGATAGTCAAAGACTTCTTAGATAATAAAGCAGAATCATAAAGAAAGAAATCAGTAAAATAGACTTCCAATCTTTTGAAAAGCTCTGTTCTTTGAAAGACACTAAAAGTAAAAGGCAAAACACAGGTTGGGGAAAAATACTTGGAATACACTTATCTTACCAAGTTCTTATTTCAAAGATATATATGGATCTCTTAATAAGACCATCCAGTAATATACGGTCAAAGTATTTGAACAGACATTTCACAAAAGATGTGCAAATAGTCAATAAGTCTATGGAAAACTGCTCAGCATTGTCAGTCATCGGGAAACACGAAGTCACAATTCAGTACCACTAAATATTCCTTATAACTGCTAAAAGTTAAATGCCTCACAACACCAAGTGCTGGTGATGACATGGACCAAATGGAAATCATTCATGTCGCTGGTGAAAATGTAAAATAATAGCACGCTACTTTGGTAAAGTTAAATACATTTTTGTCACAACCCAGCAATTCCAATCCAAGGCTTTTACCCAAGAGAAATAAAACATATCTACTGAAAGACTTGTACACTAACGTTTACAGCAGCTTTATTCATAATGGCCCCAAACTGTAAACAATACAAGTGTTCATCAGCAGGTGACTGAACAAACGAACCGTGGAATACTCATGCAATGGAAATACCACTCCGCAATAAAAAAATAATGAGCAACTGCTTCACCAAGAACCCTAGAAAAGGCACATCTAATGTGTAAGAACAGAAGGCAGATCCCTGGTCACCTAGGGCTGGGGATGGGGGATGATTTTCTGCATTGGGCACAATAAAATTTTGAGGGCTGATGAGCCCATTCTGTGTTATGCTACAATTACATGGGTGGAGAAATTTGCCAAAACTAAATGCAAAACTGGGAGCGTGAGGCTATGTAAATTGCACCTCAATAAAGTTAAAAACTGAATTACTAGAATGATGAAATAAGAAAGACAAAAATACCCACTTTTTAAAATTTATCAAGTTCGACAGACATAGATTACTCTGTCAAATTGCTGTAATTGTTTCAATGTCTGTCCTTATCTCCCTGTGGACAGATAACAAGAGTTGACTGATATTCATCTGCAGACCACACTGATTTTTAGAATATTTTGTCATTAGGTGATGAACATCAGTTTTAACTGAATGATTATGGCAATGTCACTAGTGTATGAAAATGTCTCTGTAATCTGAGGAGAGCATTTTCTGATATCTGCTAACAAGGTAATTGACCTTGGGGTCTGTACTTCATGACACAACTAACACCCAATTAACACCTATGCTATTTTTAGGTGTAACAGTAACTAGATATGAATGGAATAGAACGACACTTAAAGATAATAGACTATTGAGTGTATCTATGAGCAACTCTTCAATTCATTTGCTTAGAAATCTATGCAAAAAAATTGTTCTTATATTCTCCATACTAAAGGAAAAGTGAAGCCTTCTAGCTCTAAGGTTGGTTTTACTTTATGGATAAAAGGATATGGTACACATTCCATTAGTACATCCATCAACATTACTGTGTAGTTGAACCAGAATGTTCGCTTGGCTTAGTGATTAAAGGAAAAAGTTATGCATTAAGAACCCCATAGTAGGATTCTTGTCTTCAGCTCTCAGATTATAAAATGGAGAGGATCTTTTATTTTAAAGAAAATTCTTTAACTGTGAATATCTACCCTGTTGGTCTGAAATTTATTACGTGATTAAACAAATACAGAGTACCTAACTGTACAGAATATATAAGGCAGCATGTCAAGGAAAGAGCCAGAAGAACTAGGTCATAGTCCCAGGTTTGCCACCGACTAGATACGAAACTGAGGGCAAGTCGTTTAGCCTCTCTGCTCTTCCATATCCTCCTGTCTAAGCTAGGATAGTTGATACATTTGTCTACAGTGCAGGTGTATGGAGACGATTAAATGGAATCATGTAGGTGAAAGCATTGCGTCTTACAATTATGTAACACTGAACAAGCACAAAGGTCTGGAAAAGAAAATTACCCTCCAAAGAATACTGTTTTCTATTGTTGAAATTAGTGCTTATCTCATTTAATGATAAAATGATACAATATTGTAAAATGACAAAATGCTGTAAAAATGGTAAAATATTGTTGAATGGCTGAATGAATGACTAAATGAATAATGGCTAATTCTGATCACTTAGCACAATACCTTCTAGGTCCATCCACGATGTTGCAAATGACAAGATTTTATTCTTTTTTATGGCTGAATAATATTCCATTGTGTATCTTCTTCATCTTGACTATTGTAAATAATGCTGCAATGAACATGGAGTGCAGATATCTTTTAGAATTAGTGCTTTTGTTTTCTTCAGAAAAATACCCAGAAGTGGAATTTCTGGGTTGTGTGGTAGTTCTATTTTTAATTTTTTAAGGAACATCCGTACTGTTTTCCACAGTGGCTGCAGCAATTTACATTCCCACTAACAGTGTACGAGGGTTCCCTTTTTTTCACATCCTCACCGACACCTGTTATCTGTTGTCTTTTAGATAACTGCCATTCTGATAAGTGTGAGGTGATACCTCATTCTGGTTTTGATTTGCATTCATCGTGAATGGCATCTTATATCACTTATTTTATAGATAAAGAATAAGTATTATATTTGAGAACTGCTTTTTTTCCTATGGTTTTTCAGGATATAATTGAAATTTGGATCTGCTGAAACACATTACTGTCAGCATCAATATTGCATAGGGAAATAGATAAAAAAAGAAATTGATTAAAAATATCAGAGGGACTTCCCTGGTGGCAAACTGGTTAAGACTCCATGCTCCCAATGCAGGGGGCCCGGGTTTGATCCCCAGACAGGGAATTAGATCCCACATGCATGCCGCAACTAAGGAGCCTGCCTGCCGCAACTAACACCCTGCACAACCAAATAAATAAGTAAATAAATAAATATTAAAAAAAGGAAAAAAAAATTGATCTCACACCACATTCCCTATAAAAAATATTAGAAATATCTTATTGATCACATATTTTTATCCACTTGATAGGGTAATTATGTCCATTTGTTGATTCTAAAAATATATTTATATTGAAATATTTTCTCTTTCTGACATGAAAACAATAAAATTTGTGTGGAACTTCTTTTTTCTTTTTTAAGAAACATGCCATGGTAGTAAAGTGCGTGCTCATATTTGGGTAAATAGGAGACACAGGGAAAACAGTTTTTTGCCACTTCAATGCTTAATTCTTTTCCATAATATATTTGATTTTTATATGCCTTCTAAAATCAATCTGAGAACTAACATTGTAGAAACTATTTTGCATTCAAGTATTTTCTCCTAAATGGAAAATTTAGGTTGTTGCACTGATTGACTCCAAATCTCATTATGAACACACAGCAGCTGATACCAATGGTTTAGGTTTGAAAAACTGAACGGCGTAAGATGATCTGTGGCATTTTATTTTATTTTATTTTACTTTTCTGTTGAAGCTATCACATATAATACATTTTGCTGTAAACTTTATATGATGTTGACATTTTATGAAATATTGATACTTCTTTTGTTTCTAACAAAGAGCAGTTTAGATACATGGATGACTCAATAATTTGCAAAAAATTTTAACATGCTAGGGAAGAACTTTTCAAAGTAGAAGAAAGGAAGTGAGCATTCTCAGAAGGCATTACTAAATGTACCATGTTACTACTCTAGATTGATATACCTTAACTATAAAATTTGATTTAAAATGACCCCAGATGACAGAAATCAGCTGTGTCACATACTAAATTTTGACTCTGTTATTAAATATAACAAACTAAACTATACCTACTTTAGAATTCATTGAAATCCTAAAAATGCTGAAAATTTAAAATAACAAAAAAATTTTAAAGATGTTTGAAAGAAATTAGTATAAACAGAAAAATTCCCACATGAAATGGTGAAATGTGAGAAAATGATAAAATGTAATTTTCTGAATATAAGACTAAATACCCTGTGATCCTTAATATTAAGCATCCATTGATATTTTTTATTATTCTTCAAGGAAAACACTTAATACATATTATTAAGACAAAATGAAAACTAATGAAATGCAACTTTGCAGATATTTTCAAAATTGCTAAAAACTAATACCTAACATAAATAAGCTTTTAATAAATCTATCAGTTTAGGGCACTGAATATTAGTAACTTATTTTATTTAAGGAATCTAGAACCAGTTAGTGTGTAATACATGGATACATTTAAGTTACTTATTGACTACGGGACTTGTCTATACAAATGAAATGCTCTTTTCAATAGAACTAATGTATTATAAACACTTCTTCATTTATTGAAAGCATCAAACTCAACAGTGTGCAATGCTCTGTTCATTTGTTCTCAGCTTTTAATTTGTGAATGAGCCACCTGGTGATCCTGTTAAAATATAGATTCTGATTCATTAGGTCTGGGGTGGGACCTGAGATTCTGCATTTCTGACAAGCTCCCAGAGGATGCTAATGCTATTTGTCTGGGATGACACTCAGTGTAACAAGGCTGTGAAGAACAGAAAATATCCAGAACGAAATTAACAATGAATGTGTTTAGATTTCTCTGTTTGCACTGGCTTCAATTCTTTTTTTTTTTAACATCTTTATTGGAGTATAATTGCTTTACAATGGTGTGTTAGTTTCTGCTTTATAACAAAGTGACTCAGCTATACATATACACATATCCCCATATCTCTTCCCTCTTGCGTCTCCCTCCCTCCCACCCTCCCTATCCCACCCCTCTAGGAGGTCACAAAGCACCAAGCTGATCTCCCTGTGTTATGCGGCTGCTTCCCACGAGCTATCTATTTTACATTTGGTAGTGTATATATGTCCATGCCACTCTCTCACTTTGTCCCAGCTTACCCTTCCCCCTCCCCATGTCCTCAAGTCCATTTTCTAGTAGGTCTGCGTCTTTATTCCCATCTTGCCCCTAGGTTCGTCATAACCATTTTTTTTTCTAGATTCCATATATATGTGTTAGCATACAGTATTTGTTTTTCTCTTTCTGACTTACTCCACTCTGTATGACAGACTCTAGGTCCATCCACCTCACTACAAATAACTCAATTTCGTTTCTTTTTATGGCTGAGTAATATTCCATTGTATATATGTGCCACATCTTCTTTATCCATTCATCTGTCGATGGACACTTCGGTTGCTTCCATGTCCTGGCTATTGTAAATAGAGCTGCAATGAACATTTTGGTACATGACTCTTTTAGAATTATGGTTTTCTCAGGGTATATGCCCAGTAGTGGGGTTGCTGGGTCGTATGGTAGTTCTATTTTTAGTTTTTTAAGGAACCTCCGTACTGTTCTCCATAGTGGCTGTATCAATTTACATTCCCACCAACAGTGCAAGAGTGTTCCCTTTCCTCCACACCGTCTCCAGCGTTTATTGTTTGTAGATTTTTTTATGATGGCCATTCTGACCGGTGTGAGGTGATACCTCATTGTAGTTTTTTTTTTTTTTTTTTAAAGGAAGCAAGTTTTGTTTTTTTTTTAAATTTATTTATTTTTTATTTATTTTTATGGCTGTGTTGGGTCTTCATTTCTGTGTGAGGGTTTTCTCTAGCTGTGGCAAGCGGGGGCCACTCTTCATTGCGGTGCGCGGGCCTCTCACTATCGCGGCCTCTCTTGTTGCGGAGCACAGGCTCCAGACGCGCAGGCTCAGTAATTGTGGCTCACGGGCCCAGCTGCTCTGCGGCATGTGGGATCTTCCCAGACCAGGGCTCGAACCCATGTCCCCTGCATTGGCAGGCAGATTCTCAACCACTGCGCCACCAGGGAAGCCCCTCATTGTAGTTTTGATTTGCATTTCTCTAATGATTAGTGATGTTGAGCATCCTTTCATGTGTTTGTTGGCAATCTGTGTATCTTCTTTGGACAAATGTCTATTTGGGTCTTCTGCCCATGTTTGGATTGGGTTGTTTGTTTTTTTGATATTGAGCTGATTTCATATTTTGGAGATTAATCTTTGGCCGTTGCTTCATTTGCAAATATTTTCTCCCATTCTGAGGACTGTCTTTTCATCTTCTTTATGGTTTCCTTTGCTGTGCAAAAGCTTTTAAGTTTCATTAGGTCCCATTTATTTATTTTTGTTTTTATTTCCATTTCTCTAGAAGGTGGGTCAAAAAGGATCTTGCTGTGATTTATGTCATAGAGTGTTCTGCCTACGTTTTCCTCTAAGAGTTTTATAGTGTCTGGCCTGACCTGACATTTAGGACTTTACTCCATTTTGAGTTTACTTTTTGTGTGGTGTTAGGGAGTGTTCTAATTTCCTTCTTTCACATGTAGCTGTCCAGTTTTCCCAGCACCACTTACTGAAGAGGCTGTCTTTTCTCCATTGTATATTCTTGCCTCCTTTATCAAAAATAAGGTGACCATATGTGCGTAGGTTTATCTCTGAGCTTTCTTTCCTGTTCCATTGATCTATATTTTTGTTTTTGTGCCAGTACCATACTGTCTTGATTACTGTAGCTTTGTAGTATAGTCTGAAGTCAGGGAGCCTGATTCCTCCAGCTCTGCTTTTCTTTCTCAAGATTGCTTTGGCTATTTGCGGTCTTTTGTGTTTCCGTACAAATTGTGATTTTTTTTGTTCTAGTTCTGTGAAAAATGCCAGTGGTAGTTTCATAGGGATTTTATGGAATCTGTAGATTGCTATGGGAAGTATAGTCATTTTCACAATGTTGATTCTTCCAATCCAAGAACATGGTATATCTCTCCATCTGTTTGTATCATCTTTAATTTCTTTCATCAGTGTCTTATAATTTTCTGCATACAGGTTTTTTGCCTCCTTAGATAGGTTTATTCCTAGGTATTTTATTCTTTTTGTTGCAGTGGTAAATGGGAGTGTTTCCTTAATTTCACTTTCAGATTTTTCATCATTGGTGTATAGGAATGCAAGAGATTTCTGTGCATTAATTTTGTATCCTGCTACTTTACCAAATTCATTGATTAGCTCTAGGAGTTTTCTGGTACCATCTTTAGGATTCTCTATGTATAGTATCATGTCATCTGCAAACAGTGACAGCTTTACTTCTTCTGTTCTGATTTGGATTCCTTTTATTTCTTTTTCTTCTCTGATTGCTGTGGCTAAAACTTCCAAAACAGTGTTGAATAATAGTGGTGAGAGTGGGCAACCTTGTCTTGTTCCTGACCTTAGTGAAAATGGTTTCAGTTTTTCACCATTGAGAGCAATGTTGGCTGTGGGTTTGTCATATAGAGCCTTTATTATGCTGAGAAAAGTTCCCTCTATGCCTACGTTCTGGAGGGTTTTTATCATAAATGGGTGTTGAATTTTGTCAAAAGCTCTTTCTGCATCTATTGAGGCGATTATATGGTTTTTATTCTTCAGTTTGGCAATGTGGTGTATCTTATTGATTGATTTGCATATATTGAAGAATCCTTGCACTCCTGGGATAAGCCCCACTTGATCATGGTGTATGATCCTTTTAATGTGCTTTTGGATTCTGTTTGCTAGTACTTTGTTGAGGATTTTTGCATCTATGTTCATCAGTGATATTGGCCTGTAGTTTTCTTTCTTTGTGACATCTTTGTCTGGTTTTGGTATCAGGGTGATGGTGACCTCGTAGAATGAGTTTGGGAGTGTTCCTCCCTCTGCTATAGTTTGGAAGAGTTTGAGAAGGTTGGGTGTTAGCTCTTCTCTAAATGTTTGATAGAATTCGCCTGTGAAGCCATCTGGTCCTGGGCTTTTGTTTGTTGGAAGATTTTTAATCACAGTTTCAATTTCAGTGCTTGTGATTGGTCTGTTTATATTTTCTATTTCTTCCTGGTTCAGTCTCGGAAGGTTGTGCTTTTCTAAGAATTTGTCCATTTCTTCCAGGTTGTCCATTTTACTGGCATATAGTTGCTTGTAGTAATCTCTCATGATCCTTTGTATTTCTGCAGTGTCAGTTGTTACTTCTTTTCTAATTCTGTTGATTTGAGTCATCTTTTTTTCTTGAAGAGGCTGGCTAATGGTTTATCAATTTTGTTTATCTTCTCAAAGAACCAGCTTTTAGTTTTATTCATCTTTGCTATTGTTTCCTTCATTTCTTCTTCATTTATTTCTTATATGATCTTTATGATTTCTTTCCTTCTGCTAACTTTGGGGTTTTTTTGTTCTTCTTTCTCTAATTGCTTTAGGTATAAGGTTAGGTTGTTTATTTGAGATGTTTCTTGTTTCCTAAGGTAGGATTGTATTTCTATAAACTTGCCTCATAGGACTGCTTTTGCTGCATCCCATAGGTTTTGGGTCGTCGTGTTTTCATTGTCATTTGTCTCTAGGTATTTTTTGATTTCCTCTTTGATTTCTTCAGTGATCTCTTGCTTATTAAGTAGTGTATTGTTTAGCCTCCATGTGTTTGTAGTTTTAACAGATTTTTTTCCTGTAATTGATATCTAGTCTCATAGTGTTGTGGTCGGAAAAGATACCTGATACAATTTCAATTTTCTTAGATTTACCAAGGTTTGATTTGTGACTCAGATATGATTTATCCTGGAGAATGTTCCATGAACACTTGAGAAGAAAGTGTGTTCTCTTGTTTTTGGATGGAATGTCCTATAAATATCAATTAAGTCCATCTTCTTTGATGTATCATTTAAAGCTTGTCTTTCCTTAGTTATTTTCATTTTGGATGATCTGTCCATTGCATTTTATTTTTTAAGTGAAGATTTTTGGTGCCGAATTCCAGAAATGGCGGAATTACCCTCCAGTTAAGATATTATTCAAGGATTCAAAATTCATACTAACCTTTCTTGTTCTGTAAGCTGAAAAAAAGCAGCTGCCAGGCAGAATTCTCATGACAAGTTCTTGTCAAATTCTCAGTACTGAAGCAGAGCAATGAAATATTGAATAGCAATAAGCTTCGAAAGAATTTAGCAAACAGGAAGTCAAAATCTTGCAGAGGTGAAATCATTCACCTCGGTGGATTTAGAGCTGAAACTTCCCATGATATGTATTTGATAATCTTTTGTGCTGCTGGGGGAAAAAAAAATTCTTCCTCATATTTATTTCTTGTGAAGAAAATTAGCTTATTTCATCCCTGTTGAGAAACAATGCTATGTATCTTTGCAAAGGTAAATCAAAGTAAGGTGGTTTTCTACATTTTCACTTCGTCTGTGAAGATACCAGAGTTTCCTGTGGCTATTTGATTTTCAAGTCATTGGCAATATCTTTGAAACAGGATCATCCCAGGTGTTCTTTCTCAGATGAGGAATAGTTGAACTTGAATCAGCCTGTGGGACCTACTGAGAGTAAATTAGACACATCCTGGAAGCTGGATGTACTCTTTCTGAAAGTCAGTGTTGATCTCAGCTTTGCAAATAGCGTCCTAGAAATCTGAGGGAGTTGTGCTTCGGACATCTCTACTCCAGACACAGTATACTGTGTTCCTGAAGTAAATCTTTCCGTATTTTCTCCATTTCCCAAAAGTTGATAGCTAGAATGTCAGCTTGGTGTCTCATTGTGGTGAAGTATGAATAAGGACTATATTTCACCCTATTCCCTTTGATTGAAATGCTTCTTCTCTTTATTCTTCCTTTTCCTCCCACTTCTCTGCCTGTCAAAAATCTTATCATCCTTTATTGTCCTGAATCAAGTATCCCTTCCTTCTTGAACACACACACTTTCCTTGACATTACACAAACCTGATCTTCCCACCTCAGTGGCACCTACTTTCTGGGCTCAGTACTGGGCCCCCTTTCTTCCTTCAACTTCACATTAGGTGACTATAACTTTACAAACCATCCATGCGATTGATTGCAAATCTTAGTATCTAGTCTTGACTTCACCCAGAATCCAAGAATAATATATCCATAATAATATAACAATATCCAAGACAACTGCTTATAAGGATACATAATAAGACATTTCTAAATATGTAGAAGGTGGTACTTTTAAGTTTCTAACCCACTTTTGCTCTTCCTAGATTTCCCTTCTCAGTAAATAGCTCCCCACCCACCCAACTGCTCAAGAGAAAGGACTTAAAATTTTCCTTGATTCCTCCATTTTCCACATCCTTACATCCAATCTATCAGTAAATATTCTATCACTAATATCTGTCATTAATCCATCCCCTCACCTCCATCTCCACTACTACTAACCCATTGTCAAGCCCAGAGTACTCATGAGGATTTCTGGAAGAGCCTCTTTTAATATGGTGAGTTATATTGACTAATTTTAAAATGTTAAACTGACCTGGCTTTCTTAGAATTAGCCCTGCTTGGTCCTGATGTATTATTGCTTTAACATATTGCTGTATTTTGTTTACTAGTATTCTGCTGAGGGTTTGTTTGGTTTTTCTTTCTGTTTTCTTAGGGATATCGGCCTGTACTGTTCTTTTGTTATCAGGCTTTGATATTGGGCTTATGCTGACCCCATAAAGTTTCTGGATAATATTGGTATTATCTCTTCCTTAAATATTTGAATTCACCACTGAAACCATCTAGGTCTGGAGTTTTCTTTGTGAGAAGACTTTTTTTTAATAACAAATTCAATTTTCCTAAATAGATACAGGAAAATTAAGATTTTTAAATATCATTTTAGGTCAGTTTGGATAAGTTGATTTTTTCCCCCCAAAATTTGTCCATTTCACCTAAGCTGTCATTTGCTGACATAAAGTTGCTATTATCCTTTGAATGTCTATAGAATCTATAGCAATACCCTGCTTTCATTCTTGATATTGATAACTTGCTTTTTTCTTGTCTTTCTTGATTGGTCTTGCTAGGAATCTATCAATTTGTTAATCTTTTCAAAGACTCAATTTTTGTCTTGGTTAATTTTTTCTACTATTTGTTTTCTACTTTATTGATTTATGCTCTTATCTTTATTGCTTTCCTTCTTGTTTGACTTTAATATAATCATAATTTTCTGGCTTCTTAAGGAGAAAACTTATGTTATTGATTTTACACATTTAAAAATTTTTACTGTAAATATTTAAAGCTGTGCATTTCTTCTAAACACAGCTTTAGCTGCATCACACAAATTTTAGAACGTTGTATTTTCATTATACTTCAAATATATTTTAAATGCTCTTATGATCTCCTGTTTTGCACCCTTGAATTATTTCAGAATGTGTTGTTTAATTTCAAATATTAATCACAGTGTTTTTATAATTGTAAAAAGTTAGGAATAACCCAAATTTCTCACAAGAGGGTATCATTTGAGTTTATTATGGAAACCCATAAAAATTCAATCTATTAAAAATGACATTGCATATTAAGCCACAGAGCATATAAACAACGTTTTATTAAGGGAAAAACAGGTTATGACATAGTATTCAAAATTTCACTTTGAGGTGTACATACATCTATATCTATACATGTAAATTGCATGTATTTATGTAGCATTTACACCACAGATAACTTATAAGAAATGTGGATGCTGTTCCTTAACAGACCTTTTTATTCTCTTCAGAATCTTCATGACTTTGGGTACATGAAGGAAAGCCCAGAACTGAGTTTAAAGGTAGGGTTTGGGGAGGCCTAAGTTGTTCTATACAAGAAAATAAGATTTTCTTGCCATTGTTTTTGACCCAGAAATTAAGAGAAAAGAAGAGAGCTGACAAACATGTCTGTAAGACCTGAGTTGCAGAATCTTTTAGCAAAATTAATACCACATATGGAATTTTAAGATGTTGGCATTGCTATAATAGATAGATAAATAGATAGATAGATAGATGATAGAGATAGAGATATAAATCTAGATCTCTCTGTCTATATGTATATATATCCCCCTCTATCGCCTTCCTGCACCTGCACAATCTCTGCTTCACATACAAATGAATTGAATAGTAGATTTGGAAGCAATTAACTGAGAAACATGACCAAATCTGAGGGGTAAAAAGCCTCTGGGCTGACATTGTGTTTGTGTGTGCATACATTTGAGTATATTGTATATGACTTTTAAAGAATTAGAAGGTAATTCACTAAAATATAAATGTTTGTTATCTATCTCCAGGTACTAGAATCATGATTTTGGTTTTTTTTTTTAACTGTATATTCCAAATTTTCTATAATAAAACCATATGGCTGTAGTGATACTTCCACTTACGGTCAAGGGGGAATAACAGGGTGCTATGGTCTGAATGATTGTGTCCCTCCAAAATTCATATGTTGAAATTCTAATGCCTAATGTGATAGTGTTAGGAGGTGGGGGCCTTAGGGAGGTGAGTGGGTCATGAGGGCGGAGCCCTCATGAATGAGATTCATCCCCTTATAATAAAAGAGGCCTGAGAGAGCTCCCTGCCCCTTCCACCACATGAGGTACGGTAAGAAGTCTGCAGCTCAGAAGAGGGTCCTCCTTCAGCCACACTGGCACCCTGATCTTGGATTTCGAGCCTCCAGAACTGTGAGAGTAAATATCTGTTGCTTATAAGCTCCCCAGGCTGTGGTAGTGTTATGGTAGCCTGAATGGGCTAAGACATGGGGACTGGATTTACCCTCCTTCCTTAAACAAATGTAAAACCATAAAAAATATGAGACAACATTTTCCAGACGTTGGACATCAAGCAGCACCGGACGGCGATCATAAGAGGGGGAAACAAATGAGGTAAGCCCTGGGATTGCCCCAGCATATGGCCTGGAATGAGATTCCAGCATGCAGCATGGGGGCGAGGGAACTGGGGAGACGCCACTGGGAGGCCAAGACAGGTAGGGTTTGCAGAACGGGATCCCGGAGGGAAGAGGGCTACGTAGAGCCAGAGCTTGGGAGACGCGCAAGGGGTTCCCTGGGAGTCTTCTGCTGAGCGCTGATCTGTCCAGATAAGTGAGGACACTACCCAAGGCTGAGGAAAGAGCCACCTGACAGGAGCCCAGGGACCAATGCTCAGAGCTCCCCCAGGGCTGGAAGAGCTGTTTCCACCAGCCAAAGAAGAAAACTTTGCAATTCATGAGGCATTGACTAGGGTACTCAGAAGACTAGGGACTAAAAGCTGCTTTGGTCCCACCTAACAAATTTTAAAAAACAAGCTTAGTCCCAGAACAAAGCTTCAAAGTCCTTATAAAATAAAAAAATAAAAAATAATATAGTATTTCTTATTTGCATTATTAAAAAAAAAAAACTCTTATTCTTCAAATTCCAACTAAGATGCTGATTTTCTTCTTCTAAACTCTTAGAGCATTCTTTTATGGCAATTGACACACCCTATATTTTATGGGTTTTGTCCAATTTTATTGTAAGTGGGTTTTGTCTAGTTGTACTGTAAATTCCCAGGAGGCAGAGCACCCAAGAATTATGCATATTTGTAACTATCTTGCATTGTTGATGCCTTACATATAATCTGATTTCAAAAGATTTATTTTCCTAGTAAATGAATGACTACTCCAATAAATGTATCCAAAAGTATTAAGTATTAATTGGCTGTTAATTTGTATGATGAATTTATTTAGAAATCTACTTTTTAAAAAATGTAAAGGCTAGTAGTGTAGAAAGTGATGAATTTGGGGGTTTCTGTGATGCTTAGAGTTTCCAGTTCCAACTTTTTCCAGTTGATGTCACTATGGCAAAGGTATCTCAAACATCTGGCATAAAGCAGTAGAGAGAGGAGATACAAATCTAATAATATGGCTGAATCAGGAGGAAACGTGTTTTGGGGGATGTTGCTAAAATGTGGATGGGGAACAAGGCAAAACATCAGAATTCAATTATTGGGAATCAGTGGCTACGTGAATGCATTTATCTGATCTTATAAGAGTCAGTAAAAAAGTAAACAAACAAATCTATAACGAGTTTGGAAGCTGCTGAAATTGCTGCTCTTTGCAAAGACACAGCAGGTAAATCTCCCGGTGATCTGAACTGCCATGATGCATTGAGGGAGCCGATTACAGCCTTAGCCTGGCTTCTAGGCTCTTTAGAAAGTAGTAAATGGACCCTTTGAGGCTAAATTTCTGGCGATGGGCAGGTGTACTGTCTCTCTCCCTGCTGGAAGTCAGGACAGATAACAGAGGAAGTCCAAAGCAAGGACAACGTTGTTTATCTAAAGGAGTGGTAATGGCTCAGAGTATCCGAAAATTAACAGAAGCTGAAATTAAAACATCCACTTGGGCACGTTAGGCTCCAAAGTAAATAATAAGTCCTTGAGTTTCAGCAGCTGTTTAGGGCTTCCTCTATCTTGTAGTGTTAGTTTAAATGGCAAGGTAAAGGAACTTAACGTAACTAAAACACTTCAACCACAAGCATATACTGGGTGTTTCTCTGAAATGGGAAAATTGATCTGTTTTCAGATATTACTCAGCTGTGCAGGGATGCAAACAGACGAATTCATTAGCACTCTCCACAGAGCATATCGTGATACAAGTGGGAAGTGCTCAAGCTGAGGTTACACAAATGTTTTCTGTTATGAAACCTTGACTCTATGGGAACACGATTTTCAAGGAGAATCTCATTTCGGACCGTTTCCTCTTGTCACACTCGATGTGAAAGGTGATTTTTCTAATTAAGATACTAATAAGCTGCTTTTACCTTGTTTCAAAGAACAACTACTCTTGGTTTTTGGGTTTTGTTTTTCCTCTGCCTAAAAGTAGGAAACCAAACCTGTTTAAAATTCAATTTTCCACATCAAGATACTGAATGCTCCCAGTGAAGAAAAAGTCTTTGTGAAGTCGAAGGAAATTCAAGGCAAGACCGTGCGACGTCATCAGTGTTAAAGCTGTAACTAAGCACATCAACTAAGAATTGCTGTTTCTGTTTTAGACCTATGAACCGGTAATAGTGATGAGCATGGAGGACATTGATTTGGAATTCTGCTGGAGAAAGTCAGAATTGTGCAGCCTGACTTTCACATGGCTATCCACAGCTTTAGCTGCTGAAGTACTCCATCAATGAGGGTCATGGTACCCAGAGAGGGGCCTCAGGCCGGGTTTTATGGGGAAGATATCAGGCCCAAGATGGAAAAATGGGGAAGATCAGTCTCCTGATGCTCTCGTGTTTCAGAAACAGGCACTGAAACCATGAAATGGGTTTTAAAGATACAGAGAGGACCTGGGTTTCCGTGGCCTTGACCAGGACTTGGTTACAAATGGGCCTGGAATGGGATTCCTGGGCTAGGTGTCTAGGAAGACACAGCTGGTTCCTAGAAAGTATCTGAGAAATACCTTCATCCCACAGCAGAGGCAGAGAGAGAAACCCCTTGGAGTGGAACACTAATAATGACCAGGGTAAAACGGAGCACATAAAAAAGAGAGAGAGGAAATGTTGATTCCCGTTCACAGAATAAAATCTAGAAAGGAAAATCGTCTTTGTGAAGCAAATTCTGTCAAAATACATCTTGTTTTTCAAGTTTGGGTTTAGAATTAACAGCAAGACAGTTGCCGGTTTGTCTGGTAGGTGTGTGTTGAAGCATTTTCTTCATCTAGAATTTCCCCAGTGATCTTTCTGGCAATTTTTTCTGTATCCCAGGGTTTCAACAAATATTGATTAAATGTCTACTCTATGCTGAGAGATACAAAAGAAGCATTTGTCATCCCTTTGTAAGGCAGATAAATTGAGATGAGATTCCTAAGATTTGGGGATTTCATGGAAGGGTAAAATTACATAGAAAATACAAGCAAGAATAGATTATTTTCCTAGGGCTGCCACAACAAGGTACCACAGACTGGATGGCTTAAAAAACAGAAATTTATTTTCTTACAGCTCTGGACGCTAACAGTCCAAGATCAAGGTGTTAACAGTGTTGGTTCTTTCAGAGGCCTCTCTCTTTGGCCTTCTTCTCCGTGTGTCCTCATGTGATCTTCACTCTGTGTGTGTCTGTGCCCCAATCTCCTCTATAAGGACACCAGCCACATTGCATTAGAGTCTACCTTAATGACCTCATTTTGACTTAATTACCTCTTTAAAGACCCTATGCTGAGGCACTAGAGGTTAGTACTTCAACATATGAACTTGGGAGGGGCCCAATTCAGCTCATAGCAAAAACCAACAGCAACAAACCAACAACCCTAAGTGGATGACACGTAGTTTCAAACTTTTTATTTTGCCAAATCAGAAGTTAAAAAAAGCAACATATGATGCCATCATAATTTAATAAAAGAAATGATTTATTAACAGAAAACAAGAAGTAATAAGGCTATAATCAAGGAACAAAGGAATATCCTGTAAACTAAATGCGTTTAACCTTTTAAACGTCTTATAGATTTGTCCTTGTTTTCAGAATGAGTGAAATCTTGAAGTCTTTATTAGTGACTGGGGCTGTTCTGCTAAAATACGAGGACAATATTATTGTAACTTGATGCCCGAACTGAAATTTGGTTCCAGCATTTTCAAAACCTTAATTATTCTGGTGAAAACCTTGCAGGAAGTGAAGACCTGAATATATCCCGAGGCCTCTTGTTTTGGGGAAACCACCAGAAGAGATTATTTGGCGATGCATATATTAAGCAGATTCCTTAAACCTGAAGAGGAGATCCTAAAGAGGTAGAGGGGTCTATGTAATAATAATTGAAAGAAAAAGAGAGAGAGAGAAAGAGAGGAGTGAAGGCAGGGTGGCATTTGTAGAGTGTATCATATTTCTCTGTATGAATTTAAACTGCCCTATGCCTTTGATCTGCCACTCTCTTTTATGGAGATGATATGTGTGTGTGTGTGTGTGTGTGTGTGTGTGTGTGTGTGTGTGTGTGTGTTGTTGCTGTTCTTATTGTTGCTCCTGTTGTTTGAGAAGTTGTTCATAAGGGATCAGGAGCTGAGACTTGATGTTGTTGGAAATCATGTGAAGCCCGATCTTCATCTCACACGAAGAGGGAACCAGACCTCTCAGATGGAATTCAGCCCAGACTGTGCTGTTGATTTCCTGCTTGTGGAGCTATTAAAACAGAATCATCCATATTTGGAGAAAGGTTCTGGTATTTTACTAATGTGTTCTGATGCAGTTCCCTACTGAGGCCCTATGACAAATTCAAAGCCCTGTAGCCAAGTCTTTTGTTGAACAAAGGGGATATTCCTACCATCAATTATCCCAGGAAGAAATGCTTTCTAAAAAAGGAAATTAGGAGTGATCATACAGTCCTCAGATTAGCTTAGAAGGAGGTGGATGGATCCTGATTCTGTTGTGTAGATCTTCTGCTGGTAGGATAGGACAGTAATGTCAGGAGACAAGCTCAAGGGTACTCTCATTGGAGGGTAAAGTACCCTCTATCCTCATGCAGTTTAGGCCAATGTACCCAGTCAGGATGACTCTTGTCTGAAGAGCTCTGAGAGCAGCAGTATCCATTGATAGCAAAAATAAAACTGCTTGTCTATTACATTCAAATTACTTTCTGTAACCTTTGAGTCCTGAGTAAAAAGTCTTATTAAAGAGTGTGCTCTGTCTCATATGTGCTTTGAGCAAGTAAAGAGTTGGTTCCATGTTTGGCCCAGGTGTGAAGGATTTGCAATGTTTAGACGAGATAATATACTGTTCCTGATGTAATTTAAAACCTATATTTTGTTCATCATGGATTTATTTTTGCATACATTTAAAAAAATATTGCATTAAAATATTATTTACCCCAATCACTGAGTTTTTGGGTGCTTTGGTAAATTTTGCACCTTAGTATCAGTTCTGAATTCTTTCAACTCTAAAATTCCAGGGTCTGTTTTACAATGAGACAAGGAGTTTTAAGTTTCTAAGTTCACAGAAAATGGAACAAGGGGTACAACAGTAATGTTTTATATCACAGTAGGAAAAAGCTTAACAAAGCACATCAAAGTATTTCATGACTGTAAGAGCTGTCGGCATATATATTAAAAACTTTCTCAGTAAATGGTAATTAACAGTGAGTCTGGAAGAAAGAAGAGAGAGGAAGGGAAAAACTACAGCCTTGGGGTGGCGATCGCAAGTCTAAATATGACAATCACACAGAGATCACTGGTAGCATAAGATTCTTGGCCTGAAACTGTACATTCTGATATGATGTGTTTATGCTTATTTTTGGATATGGTATGAGGGCAAGTTGAAAATATTTCTACCCACACTTGGAATAAATCTTTACTGTGGAACTGTTATGTCACATTCACAGCACTTTCTTGAGTTTAGAAAAATGTAAGCATTACAATTAAATATCTGGAAGACTTCTGATTCTAGCTCCAAAATGTAGAGCAGTTGGAAGTTATCACTCCTGTCCTCACAATAAGAAAAAGCTGAACAAATTGAAAATCTATGACTTTTCTTGGACCCATCAGAGGGTTGAAATTACAGGATGAAGTGCCTTCTGAAACCTGGCAAAACAAGTGAATTCAGAGAGCCAATATCTGCTCAGTTCCACTCAAATAGAAGTTAGTAGAGCTATAAAGTGGTAGGAACACACTTAACTGGTAATTTTGATGAACTGCTGGAGACTTCATTTGGACGAGCTTGAGAGTTAAAAACTCCTGGGGTCCAGTCTAAGGGGAACGCCATCCTTTCAAAGGTTTTTCCAAGAATCTCATCAGGTTCTCATGATGAAGATCCAAGAAAGATCCCTTCCTGGCTCTGGTAGAGAGAAAGAGCAACTGTTAGGAAACATGCCCAAGGCATTCTCCATAACAAAGGAGACTCCTTAGTGGACAAGACTTTATCTCAACTGAGAAAGGGCATTTTTCCCACTCCAGCCCCCCTCTCCCCTTCTCACTTAAGAGGGAAGACACGAAAGTCATAGCCCAGGGACATAGGCTCCACAGAAGTACTGGGATTTATTCTAAGAGTATAGAAAATGTATTATCCCTCACACCTTACCACCACACCAACAGTGTTCCACTATAATAGCAGTGGATTGCTGTCACAATGATTTTCATTCCTAGAATTTCCTTTTGATTCCTTTCTTAGAAAATATATAAGCTGCAAGCTGCAGACTCTCTCTGAGGAGTTCTTAAGGAAACACAAAGTCAACAGGAGAGACAAAAACAAGGACACTAGAGGAATCTGAAGTCTTTGGCACGGACAGTTAGACACAGCACAATTCCTAGTCAGATTAACATACAAACTCATTCCAAAACCCTATACCCTCAGCTCATATTACCTGATACATCATGTCTGGCTTTCAACAGAAAAATGTCCAGACATGGTAAAGGCAAAAAAAAAAAAAAAAAAAATTGAAAAAAAGGAAAGAAAGAAAGAAAAGAAGAGAAAGAAAACCACAAAGTCTGAAAGAGAAAGCAAACATCAAAACTAGACTCAGATATGATACAACTTTTGGAATTATCAGAGAGGGAATTTAAAATAACCATGGCTAATATGTTAAAGGATCTAATGCAATAACAGATGGGAAATATAGGCAGAGAGATGGAAACTTTAAGAATGAGTCAATAGGAAATGTTAGAAATCAAAAGCACTGTAACAGAAACGCACAATGCTTTTGATGTGCTCATCAGTAGGCTGGACATGGCTGAGGAAAGAATCAGTGAGCTTGAAGATTTGTCAATAAAAACTTCCCAAACTGAAATACAAAGAGAAAAAAAGAATGAATAAAATGGAACAGAACATCCAGCAAAGGTGGAACAATTTCAAAAGATATAACTTACCCATGATTAGAATAACAGGAGAAGAATGAGGATAAAGCAGGAGAAATATTTGAAGTATTTATAGCTGAGAATTTCCCCAAATTAATGACAGGCACAAAACTATAGATCAAGAAAGCTCAGAGAACACCAGCTAGATAAATACCAAAAAATCTATACATAAGCATATCATATTCAAACTGCAGAAAATCAAAGACAGAGAGAAAATCTTAAAAGAAGTTTGGGAGTAGTAAAAAAATCCTTACATGTAGGGAAACAAGAACAAGAATTACAATGAACATCTCATCAGAAAACATGCAAGCAAGAAGAGAGTGGAGTGAAATACTTAAAGCATTGAAAGAAAAAAACCCCACCAACCTAGAATTCTATATCCCACAAAATTATCTTTAAAAATAAAGGAGAGGCTGGACTCAACATGGTGGCGCGCGCTCGGCCGCTTGACCTTGGTGTCCCCTAGCGTGGGAGCTCTTCTGCGAGGTGAGACTCATTTGAACAAGAGAGGCGGCTGCCAGAGCACACTGAACATGCCTCGGATATCCAGGGTGAAAAATATATCCACAAGAAATCCAATTCCTTGGAACTGAATGCATTTTAAAATTCTAATTCATTTTTCTTGCAATTTATAGATCTGGCATTATTAAAATATTCGTATCTTTGAGCTAATGTGGCATAACAAATTTAATTTGCAAAACAAAGATGACATGAATAGAACATGATCCATAATCACTTTTTTTTAAGCCTCATGTTGTAGGCACTTCATTAGAAAGAGAGACAAGTCAGACATATTTTATAACTCCATAGAGCTTTCCAAATAAACTCTTAGAAAGTCATGAAATAATACAATTTTGGAACAAAAAAAAAAAAAAAAAAAGGAGAAATAGTCTTTCTGAGATGAACACAAATTGAGTGGATTCATTGCCAGCAGACATGTCCTATAAAAAATGTTTAAAGAAGTTCTTCAAGGAGAAGGAAAATGATATAGGTCAGAAACTCAGATCTACATAAAGCAAGGAAGACTGTTGGAGAAGGAATAAAGTAAAATAAAATTTTTATTTTTCTTATTCTCATTGAGCTAAAAGAAATTATTTAAGTAACAATAGTAACAATGTTGTGAGCGATTATATGGATAAGTGAAATGAATGACAAATATCATAAGGGATGAGAAGGAGGAATTGGGAATACTCTGTTATAAAGTATCTGTGCTGTATGTTAAGTGGTATATAATGTTATCTGAAGGTTGACAGATTAGTTACAAATGTATGTTGCAAACTCTAGAGCAATCACTAAAAAATTAGAAGTTTAACTGATATGCTAAGAAAGGAGATAAAATGAAGTCATATAAAATACCCAATTAAAACCAAAGAAGGCAGAAAAAGATAGGAAAAAAAATAGAAAACATTTACAAACATGGTAGATATTAATCCAAGTATTTAAATAGTTACTTTAAATGGAAATGGTCTAAATATATGAATTAAAAGACAAAGATTGTCAAAGAAATGGTCTAAATATATGAATTAAAAGACAAAGATTGTCAAAGTAGATTAACAAACAAGACTCAATTATATGTTGTCTCTAAGAAACCCACTTTACACATAAAGACTCAAATTAAAAGTAAAAGGGTGAAAAAAAAAAAAAAGTAAAAGGGTGGAGAAAGGTACTCCATGATACCATTAATTTAAAAAAAGATGGAGTAGCTATATTAATTTCAGACAAAGAGACTCTTCAGAGTAAGAAAAATTATCAGGGATAAAGAAGGGTTTTACATAAAAATAAATGTGTCAATTCTCCAAGAAAACAAATCATCTTCAACATTTATGCACCTAGCAATGGAGTGTCAAAATACATGTGGCAAGAACGAATAGAACTGAGAGGAGAAATAGACAAATCCACGATTATAACTGGAGACTTCAACATTCCTCTCTGAGTAACTGATGGTTTAAGCAGGCAGAAAAACAGTAAGGATGTATATAAGAATATAGTTGATTGAACAGCTCCATCAATCAATTGGATCTAATTGACAGTTATAGAAGTCTTCATCCAAAATAGCAGAATACACATTTTTCTCAAGCTTACATGGAACATATAGACATGGAGCACGCCTGAACAAATTAAAAAATACATATATCATACAAAGTATGTTCTTGATCACAAAGGCAGTAAAGTAGAAATAAAGAACAGAAAGATGGCTGGAAAACCCTCAAGTGTTTGGAAATGAAGCAACACAATCCTAAATAACTCATGGGTCAAGGATGAAGTCTCAAGAGATACTAAAAATGTTTTGAACTAAATGAAAGTGAAAATACAACTTATCAAAATTCTTGGGATGCAGTGAAAGCAGTGCTTAGAGGGAAATTTATAACATTAAGTGCATATATTAGAAAAGAATAAAGATCTAAAATCTATTATATAAGCTCCCACCTTAGAAAACGAGAGAAAGAAGAGCAATTTTAAGGCTAAAGCAAGCAGAAAAAATAAAATAAAATTTTGAGTGGGAATCATTGAAATTGAAAACAGGAAATCAATAGGCAAAATGAGTGAATGAAATGAATGAAAAGCTGAACTTCAGTTAATAAAATTGTATCGTTATTGGTTCAATAGTTGTGGCAAATGTAATATGTTAATAATAGAGGAAACTGGGCATGGGGCATGTGTATCTCTGAATACTTTTTACTTTCTTTGTAATTTTTCTGTAAATCCAAAACTGTTACAAAAATTGTTTCTTTAAAAAATTAAATATCTAGCTTGAGAAGGTGACCTCATTACCAAGCAAGCTGGCAGAACCTGCTTTTTTGAAGAGCTGTAAGAAAACACATATATTTGGGATGGTGCAGCTCAGACTCGGCCAAGGCTCTCAGGCAAGGCATATTTGGGGTTTCTTGAGTACGAAATTGTGTAAGATCTCTAAGCAGTCACCTCCCATCCATTTCCAAATGCAGCAGGGTATAAATAAGTCGGTAGCATTTAAAAGATCCGGTGTAAAAGGATACAAAAGCAAGGACATAGAGAAAAGACAGAAAGGTTATCTCTGGAAATAGTATTTAAAAAGTGAAAGTTCAGCATGACCGTAGACTTGCAAAAACTGCTTAGGTTAACTGCTGGCTTTTTTTTTTTAAGTAATTTTGAAAGAAAGGTAAGAGGAACACGGACTTCATAAAATCAGCCTTAGAAAAAATGAGGTATTATATTGCTATTTCTTCTAATTTTGGTTTAAGGAATAGGAACACCCCAGTGAAAAGGAACTTAAACAAGATAGAAAGCTCATTTCATTCTCTTATCAAATTTGGAGGCAGATTGACCAGGGCTTGATTTCCTCATTTGTAAAATTGATGATAACAGAACCTGGTTCTTGGGCTGTTTCATGATTATTATCATCATCATTTTAACTATTACCCAGACTTTGAATGGGGAATAGATTGGCCATAAATGTGAGGGACAAAAGCAAGTTTTAAGACCTGGGACAGAACTTAACTCTCAGCAGGACTGGATTTATACCCCATTCTGCCCTGGGATACTGGTTAAGGGATGAGTACGATAGTTTGGGGAGGTGACTCAGGAAGGTACCACAAGTGCCCGCAGCTCTAAGGTAGAAGGCAGACCACTGATTAATTTTCCTATTTCGGCTTCATCTTTCTTACAATTTGTGGTATATCTTTGAGATTCAGGCCACTGGCTGTATGTCAGTCTTGGTTTTCAGTATATTATGAGTTTTTACCGATGTCAGTGTTTGCAGAGATTTTTTAATGAAGACTTTTGCAGTAACTGCACTAGGAGTTGCTCTCTGGATGCCCATTTTAATTTGAAGTTAATTTTTATAGCCCCTAAAAGGATGCCTTGCTGTAGTTGTTAAAGGGCTCCTAACACTGTAAAATCTGTTGATGTGGTATGTTTCTTAATCTTCCAGCAAACATTGGAATAAGTGCTCCTTTCCTGATGCCAAGTCAGAGAGCATTTGAATAGAGAACTAATAATCTGTAGGAGTTTTAGTAGATTATATCCAGGGGGTCTTGAGAAGTGGGAAACAATGGAAGAGTTCAGGAAACAAAATTTCATGACCAGTATCCACCAGCTAAAGCTAAGCTATATCAGATGGGATTGCTTTTCTTAGGAAGATAACAGCCCATGTGTCTTCAGATATCTCATTTACATTGCATGCCACTTGCTTTGAAACATTATTTTCATATTCATACATCTTTGATTTGCTTATTCTACTAGTATCCCTGTCCTAGTTTCTGGATGTGTCATTGGTCAAAAAGCGTTGACATCGCACAAGTGTTCAGGCCAGAGATCATCTTCACTTTACAGGTAAGGAAATGCATGGAAAGAAGTTCAAAGTCAAGTTTATACTGTGAGTCAGTGGCAGAGACAGGGTCCAGTCTAGATCTACCTGACTCCAAAGCTGGTGCTTTCTCTCTCACAACAACTTCCTTCCCAAAGTGCTGCTGTATTTTGGCTTTCAATATGAGGGGCTTATGTTTCTCTTTATGATAAGCTAGCAACTTTATAGCATTCTTTGCACAATTAGCAATTTGATAGCTAAAAACAGGGATGTTTAAAAAATCTATAATGGTTTTCCTAAGAGAATGGGGCGTAAGATGTTCATTTACAAGGCTCTCTCAGCCAACATATGTGTTGTGTATGTATGTGTTTGTTTGTATATTTAGACACACATGCATGTACACAACATCCACAAAACTCCCTTTCAAAAAAGTACCAAAGTGCTTTTTAATTGACAACATATAGAAATATACAGCTTATTGCTTATAAAAGAAATAAAACTCTTAAACCCACTACAGGAAAATGGAAAGAGTTTAAGATAATTCCAACCTTTTCATAATTGCAACCAATAGCCATGCAATGATTTTATTCACCATTCCATGTCTCCTGTTATTTAAATAGTAACTTGTCTAATATAGTTAGACTAAACTCACACACCATCACCATACGCTAACAAGCTAGAAATCAATATGATGAGCTCCAGCCTGACAAGTCCTCAAATATAAGACTTTGAGTTATGCACAAGTTATGCACTTTGAGTTATGCACAATAATACATTTTGTATTGTATTAATGTTTTAAAACTTAGAACATTAACATTTCATTAAATTCAATGTAAGAAATGCATACTTTAAGAAAAGCTTCCACTTTGGCATGAATTTTGTTGAAGAAAATGTCAGAGGCATCATACTCAGAGGGAATTATAAACAGCATGAAGCTGAAACTAAAAATAGGTTTTTAGAAAAAGTTTATTCCCTGTGGCATAGATTTTCTTTCTCCCTATAACCAATTGCTATATGGAAATTAGATTCCCCTCCATTCTAGCAACCCCCAAGGAATAAGATCATCCTTCCAACAGGGAAAGGAACTAGGAAAGATAAAGTCACTCTGACTTCTGATATTCTATTTTTCTGCTGCTTTCTGTACCTGCCATTACTAGTTTGGCAAAATATTCTCCCTTTGAGGTTTTAATTTTCCTTATTGGTTGTTGCAATTCTCAAGAAAGTGAAAAGACTATGAGCCTGGACACAAATTTGGAAAAAAGTCCCAGTCTTCACCAAGAAAAAAATCACGAGACACTTAATAAAATGCTTAGTGGGTTATTTGCATGTAGAGTATTTTAAAATACCACCTAATAGCCCCTGAACAGCATTGTTACAAACTCTTATGTATCAGAGCATAGTTACTATGCTTTGCAACTCTTTTGAACAACTAAAATAAAATATTCCAACCATTAAAACTATATTTTTCCTTTTAGTCCCTTGACCTGGAATTAATACAGAATCTCCATTCAGGAGGGCCTTAACTTCACTCTTTGGGATATTCCTTCTGTTCCAACATACAGCACTAGTAGATAAAGTATAATATGGAAAAGTAAAAAGACATAGTTATTATACTCAAAAAAAAAAAAAATTGATGTAGACTAGGAACCAGCAAGGGGTGGGAGAGCTGAAGACCCAGGTCTGTGGCTCTGGAACCTGGCAGAGAGAACGGGCAGTTTGACTCTGATAAAGTAAATTGATCCATAGAAGACAGAGGGCAGAGTTAGTTCATTGCTGAAGCAAAGGCTGATGTGGATCCCCTGCCTCTGAAATATAATTCAGAATTTCTGCTGCTGACTGTTACTTGACACTAGGGTTTCTGTGCCACTGCAGACCTAGAGAGAGAGGATATACACACACTCACGAGTAGGAGCTGCTTAAAGCCGCCCAGCTGCTCAGTGACTGAACCGTCTTCTCTCCAGTGGCACCTCCTGGCGATGAACTGGTTCTGCCTTGGGGCCCAGCAATGGCCAAACCACCGGACAGTGTGAGGTGAGCCCACTGAGAGAGTGAAAACAGAAACAAAAGCAACATCCAAAAAGCCTACAAACGAAATATCCAGAATGCATCTAGCAATATAATGCCAAGAAAGACAACTGGCAAAATCATGAGGTAAAAGTGGTTAGAATAAATTAAAATTAATGGAACTTTCTGAAAAGAAGACTTTAAAATAAATATTTTAAGATACTTAAAGAGAAAATAAAGGGAAACATATTGCTCAGAATGAAAAAGTAGAAGTAAAGGTAAAATATTATGAAACAAAATAAGCATAAGTGAACCAAGAATAGATGGCTATGAAATATAACTAAATAAAAAGATTAGAAATGAAAAATGTAGTCATAAATATACCTTAAGAAATGGGATAAACTACCGAACATAATGGAAGAAAAAACTTATTTAGTGGAAATATTCACCCAGAAATAGCGATTAACTTGAAAAGCACCCCCATATCCTTATTGGAAGGTACAGAGAAAGAAAATGAGGGGATGGTGGAGAAATTATATTTAAAGAGATTATGGTGGTGTGCTGAATTGGGCGATTGGGATTGACATGTATACACTGATGTGTATAAAATTGATGCTTAATAAGAACCTGCAGTATAAAAAAACAAACAAAACAACTAATACTAAACTTTCATTGGGTTATTTGTATGGAAATATGTTAATATAAATGTTTCAGACATTACATGAAATTTCTAAAAATCTTATATTTGTATTTGTATGGAAATATGTATGGAAATATGTTAATATAAATGTTTAAAAAAAAAAAAAGAGATTAGCTAAGGCTTTCCCAGAATTGAAAGTAAACCTAAGTTTTTAAATGAAAAGGGTATTCTAAGTACCAAGGATGATGAATAAAAATAGATTGAAACAAGATATATTATAGTAAAACTCTCTAAGCAAATTTTAAAATTACTGGGGAGAAAGATTATCACATGTTCATGATTTATTATTATTATCAGTTTATCAGCAAAGATAGATGCATAGAGACAGTAGAATAGTATCTTAAATGTCCTAAAGGCAAATAATTATCAGCCTAGACTTTTATACTAAGAGAATGATGGATATACTAAGATTAAGAATTTACTACAGGGCTTCCCTGGTGGTGCAGTGGTTAAGAATCCGCCTACCAATGCAGGGGACATGGGTTTGAGCCCTGGTCCGGGAAGATCCCACGTGCCGCGGAGCAACTAAGCCCGTGCACCACAACTACTGAGCCTGTGTGCCACAACTACTGAAGCCCACGTGCCTAGAGCCCATGCTCTGTAACAGGAGAGGCCACCACAATGAGAAGCCTGTGCACCTCAACAAAGAGTAGACCCTGCTTGCCGCAGCTAGAGAAAGCCCACGCGCAACAACAAAGACCCAATGCAGCCAAAAATAAATAAATAAAATAAAATAAAATAAAATAAAGAATTTACTACACACATCCTCTCAACTAAAAAAACAAAAAAACTATAAAAAAATGTACTTCAGCATGAAGAACATTGAACCCAGAGAAAAGGCATTGGAAGACAAGGAATAACTGTAAGTATGGAAACAGATATAATATTTTGGTGAGAGTATTGCTGACTATAAAAATAAAATTATATCTCTAAGCAACAAGAAAATGAAAGGGCAGGAAAGAGGAAATAAAGAAGCAAATAAAAAGGGTGGTGAGCAGAAAAACGAGGCAAAGAAAGAAAGAAAATAAGAAAGTAGAAACAATTGCAGCTATATAAATAACTCCAAAGGTAAGCAGATTAAACTCACCTTTTAAAATGGCTGAAGTGATCAGATTGGATAAAGAAACAAAATCTAGCTGTATTTTGCTTACAAAAAGCATACTTCAGAAATTTCAAACAAAGGGATGTATAGTTATGCAAGATGTGAATACCGGGGGAGGCTGATTGGAGTGTATGGGACCTCCCTGTATATTTTTTGTGTGTTGTTGCAAATTTCTGTGAATATGTAATTATTTCAAAGAAAAAAGTTATATACTATTAAAAAAAAGGGATGGAGAAAAGATATACCATTCAAATAGAAACCTAAAGAAAGAAGTATAACAAATGAAGTTACCTATGAAACAGAAACAGACTCACAGACATAGAGAACAGAGTTGTGGTTGGTAGGGAGCAGTAGATTGGGAGTTTGGGATTAGCAGATGAAAACTATTATATAGAGGATGGATAAACAATAAGGTCCTACTGTAGAGCACAGGGAACTATATTCAATATCCTGTGATAAACCATAATGGAAAAGAATATAAAAAAGAATATATATATGTATAACTAAATCACTTTGCTGTACAGCAGAAATTAACACAACATTGTAAATCAACTATCCTTCAATAAAATTAAAAAAAAAGAAAAGTTTAACAATATTAATACCATGCAAAATCAAATATAGGGCAAAAAATAATAGGAATTAATAAGGATCAATAACTGAAGGAAAAATCCATTGAGCAAATATAATATTTATGAGTTTGATTATACCTATAACAAAACCCAGACTTCTATGAAGGGAAGTCTGATAGAATTACCTGGAGACGTGGACAAAACCACAGCCATAGTCGTAGATTTTAATGTCTATGATTTTAATGTATCTCTATCAGAAGCCAATAAATTAGATCAAAAATTAGTAAGGATCAGAAGATATACAAGACTTCCCTGGTGGTGCAGTGGTTAAGAATCCGCCTGCCAATGCAGGGGACATGGGTTCGAGCGCTGGTCTGGGAAGATCCCACATGCCGCAGAGCATGTGGGCCACAACTACTGAGCGCACATGCCACAACGACTGAAGCCGAGTGCCTAGAGCCCATGCCCTGCAACAAGAGAAGCCACCGCAAGGAGAAGCCCACGCACCAGAACGAAGAGTAGACCCCGCTCACTGCAACTAGAGAAAACCTGCATGCAGCAGCGAAGACCCAATGCAGCCAAAAATAAATAAATTTATGTATATAAAAAAGAACATATACAAAATAAACTAGCTTTATCTAATAGATATCTAGAACTCTGCCTCCAACAAAAATTATACAGGGCATTTCAAAAATTAACCACTCACTGGATCACTGAGAATTTTCAGCAGATGTCAGTTAATATGATATGGTGTGCTCTCATTGTAACTCAGTAACGTGAGAAATCAACAATAAAATCACTTTTTAAAATACCCAATCCTAAAAACTGCATTAAAAAGCTGCAATCCTAAAAATTTCCTCCAAAAGAATTCCCAAGAGAAGATTAGAAAATATTTAGAACTGAATAATAATTAAAGTATGGTATATCAAAACTTGTGGAATTCAAATATCTACATTTAGAAGTAAATTTATATTCTGAAATACATTCATTAAAAAAAGAAGAAAGATTGAAAAGTAAGAGGTTATCTCAAGAGCTAGATAAATAAACAAGGTAAGTATAAGAAGAGAAGTAAAGGCAGGAGTAGAAATGAATGAGATATAAAACAAGAAATGATAGTGTCAAAAAACTAGAACTGGATCAAGTAAAAGAAAGAGAACAAAGAAAAACATAAGGAATTTAGAAATCATGAGTAGGTATTTTGAGGAATTTCATACCAATAAATTTGAAAAATTACACATTTGTAATTATCTCAAAAATGATATGCATTAAAATTAGCTCAAGAAAAAGAGAAAAACTCAAAAAATTGGTAAGCATTTTAAATGCGCTGATATCAGTACCTCCCTTAGTGGTGTCATATATGAGTTTCAAATCCAAGGTCATGATGGCAGATGCTGAGAATTGTAGGTAGTTATTTGAGATTCAGACATTTCACACATGGATAATTCTGTGTAGTTTATTCCCCAGGAGAGAAGTAGAGCTATTCATTTAAAGATGGTTAATTATAGTCTCTGTTTATCCTGGGGAGTCTAGCTTCTTATAAATAATACGGAAGCAAGAATTTTTTGGTAAGTAATCTTTGTCTGCAGTATTGATTATCTCCTTAGGGAGAGACTCTCAGCTTTGGAATATCTGGATCTAAAGTTTCGCATTCTTCACCCCAAAAGCACTCACTGGTGTAGAAAAGACCTTCCTAGGCACCAGCTCCCAGCACTGCAGGGTGATGGTCACCGCAAGGTTGCACGGAGCTAGAACAGACTGGTTCTCAGGACCAATCTCACCGTGCTGGGCTTCCTTGCTCACTCAGTCATTGCCTGGAGAACAGACTTCAGTCAACCTTTCCGTCTAGGGAGATCACATAATTTATTATCTGAACCTGGACATATAGTAAATTGCATGTCAGGATGACAGATATAAATGGGAACAGTCTTGGGAAAATGGGATGTATCATCACCCTAATCATGACCTACACTGTCCAGAACATCTCCCCATAAATCTAACTTGATTCTCTGTACCCTCATCCTCACCCATGTCCATATTATTCACTATGCGCTCCAGGTCTGCAATCAGCAGATCCTCATACATTCCATCTCTTTGATAAACGTTTTTTCACTTCCTGAATTCACCTGAAACCTGGCTCCTCCCTGTGAAATGTCTTCGCCCTTCAAATCTCTCAAGTGGAGACTAGTTTTGCTCTAATACTCCTTGCTTCTCAAGGTGAGACTCTGAGACTCAAAGCTTTCCTTTTTGCTTCTCACTGCCATTTCCAAGCCATTTCTCCACCTTTCTTGCAAGCGGGGGGGGGGGGGGGGGGGAGTTTCACCTGCACTTTTGAGGCTTAGGCTACCTGACTTGGAAATCTCTTCCCTCTTTATTGCTGTCACCTGGCAACATCTCTGCCCCTCCTCCTCCTACCTTGGGAATCAGTTCCTGGCTGTCAACTTTTATCTACAAATCAATTCCTGTCATAATGACATGGAACTTCAAACATCAATGTGACTGATCTGGTATTTGATGATATGATGTACTTATTGTTAGTTGTTTTAAATGTGCTGATGTAGAGTGGATATGTTTTTAAGAAGAGTCCTTATTTTTTACAGATGCATTCTGATATATTTACAGATATCAAGATGTGGTGTTTGGATTTGCTTCCAAAGATAAAAGAAGATTGGCCATGAGTTGATAATTGTTGAAGGTGGGTGATGTATACATGGAGGTTTATTGTACCCTTCTCTTTGCTTTTGTATATGTTGAAAGTTTTCCATAATAAAACATTAAATAAAATATCTGTAAGTGTCCCAGCCAACACCATGGTCTCTCAGGTCCTTGACTTCTACTCCACTTGAACCACTCAGTGTCATGGTCATACTTAACCTTGCCAACACAAATTACTGTAAGCAGATAGGGTAGGGGTCCCCAGAGAAAGAGAACCAGGCATGGCTTTCTTGAAATAAGAGAAACCATTTTGGTCCTAAGCCATCTTGTGATCTAAGCCTGGCTACAATGCTTGTCCTCTAACAGGTCTCAGTAATTAATGATTTTAAGGGAACAAGAGAATGCAGAAGCAAACTGTTATCAGGCAAGAAAAATAACAACAGCAAAGATAATAAATCAGTTGTAAAGACTCCCAGTTCGGTGGTAAAGATTAGCCTGAAGTGCTCTACCATCAGATCAACTGGAACCTAAGGAATGATGAGGTTGACCTTTTCTGACCCTCATGACTTCAGTCAACTAAAGCTTGGACTCTGTTGACCTTTGCCCTAATTCTATGCTGAATTCTCCATTTGAAGCCCCGTCATGAATATGCATGTACCCTTGGCTTAAAATTTTACCAATTTTGCTTTTGGAGAGACACTGCTTTGAGAAAGATCCCTGGTGTTCTCCTTACTTGATGAAAGTAATAAATCCTTCTCCTGAACTTTGGCTTGGTTGTGCCTTTTGGCTCTCCACCCACCAAGAAGTAAACCCAGTTTTCTGGTACATTACCACCTCCAAAATCATTTCTAGCCTTTCACCCTCACACTACAAACGCCTGTATTTCAAGCCCACTTATTCTAGCATTCCAGCATTCTCAGTCTCATTAAGATCTCCATCCATTGACATGACAGCAACTTTCTCACTTATCTCCCAGCCCATTTCTGCATTCACTTCCCTCCTTGTCTATCTTGAATGACATATGGAAAATCCTTGCAATGTCCTCAACTCCTTGCTTTTTCAGCTTTCTGACTTATCTGGCTAACAAAATCCTAACACTGGCTGCAATCTACCATCTGTCATCTGTCATCCTTGGGCTAGCACTTGAGCAAAGTCAGCCCCAAATGGGCTGACTGATTTCTCTTTAAATTCATGTTTACAACATTCAAACACACTTAACGCTGTCCAGGAATCTACCAACATTTTTCTAATAAGGCTGTCTACTCACTGAAATGACTAATTCAACAGCCTCTCCTCTTTGATTAAACCTCCATATTCTCCTGCCCACCCATTTCAGCTGACAAACTCCCTCAAGTTTCACTGAAATGACAAAATCCATCTGAGAGAAATGTCCTTACCTTCTCATTACCAAATCTTCAAAACTCCTACTTCTGCATTGGCTTCCTCTTCCTACCTATTTCTTCTTCCTTTCAAAGGCCAGTTTGGCCCAATGCACTTAGAACATTTTGCCTTCTCAAGGATTTAGATCCTTTGATGAACTCTCCTCTCTCTACATTATTAATCTACCAGTTCAAAGCTGTCTCTCTGAAGATTCTATTCATTTCTCTGAAAATCTATCATACAACCCAAGAGCTGGTATTCAGCTGGTACATATTGGTATAATGTACTAGTTGTTAAAATATTCATGTAGTGGTTGTTAAATAACCACTACTTTGAGCCCTCACTACTGCCATCCATGGCTTTGTTTCCACTAGGTTTCAAGCCCCGACCTAGAAGCAAGATCTAAGCTAGCACAAATCAAACAAAATTTGCATATGAATCTTCTGGAGGTCTCATTAAAATGTAGATTATGATTTAGTAGGTCTGGGGTGGTGCCTGCAATTTTGCATATCTCAAAAACTCCAAGGTGATGCATCATTCTTTGACTAGCAAGGCTTTCGAGCTTTTTAGAAGCCAAGTAACAAGCTTCTATGTGGTAGAGGTATAAGCAAGGATGATGTTAAAAATACCAAGTACAGCAGAAGGGGTATAGGTCGTATTTCTGGAGCAGGGCCCCAGGGCCCTCTGCTGGGTCATTTAGTTCCCAGATTATGAAGTGGTCCAGAACTGTCCAGTGGCAGTAGTGTGGACTTAAGGTAGTGTGGTTTTTAAATAACTGGTACTTGAATATTTTAGCAACGAGTACATTGCACCAGTATGTACCAGCTGAATGCCCACCCTTATGTCATATCATACATTTTAAAAGAAATGAATAGAACCTTCAGAGAGACAGCTTTGAGCTCAAATTAAGAACATTCTCATAATGCCAACCAAAGATGAAGTGGGTGGAGCAAAAAGGAAATTCCTATCTCTGAAGGGGTTTAATCCCAGGTAGTAAAAATGTTTGGCTGAGAAGATGTAGAAGATTGGTTGGACTAGGTAATTTAAGATTCCTTCAAACCCTGGATTCTATAAATCCTGCTCCAGTAGACAGCCATTATTCTTCTAGTATCACCTTTAAATTTTTAAAAAATAAACTCATGGACTTCAAATTGCAGTTTACTTTATATCATAGTTCATAGACTATCAGACTTTCTCAGAAAGAAAGATTTAAAAATAATTAATGGATTAGAAATACACATTCTTTTCCAATCTTTCTGTTTTCTAATTTTCTTTTTGTTGACTTATTGCACCTGACTGATACCTAAGCAAATTTTGCAGGTTTGTAGGAATGAAGTCAATGAACAAAAATCAATTGAATTTTTAAAGACCAGTGGAAAATAATTGGAAAATGAAGTTAAAATGAAGAATGCCATTTATAACAGCACCCAGAACATTATTATCCTAAAGGATAAGTTGAAAAAAACTTTGTGCAAGATTTATCTGTGTACCGAAGACTACAAAGTACTGCTGGAAGAAGACAGAAGTAAATGGAGAGGTACCCCATGTCATTGGATTGGAAGATTCAATATTGTTAAGATAACAATTCTTCCCAAATTTATCTGTAGATCCAATGCGTCCTTAATCAAAATCCCTTAGGCTTTTTTGTAGAAATTGATGAACTGATTCTACAATTTATGTGAATTGTGAATTTATGTGAAATGTCATTAGAAAATACCTGGAATAGCCAGGACCATTTTGAACAAAGTTGGAAGATTTACATTACCCAATTTCCTGACATAAAATAAAATATTCACAACAATATAGTGTTGGAGTAAGGATCAATGAAGTAAAATAGAAAGTCCAAAAATAGACCGCTAACTTATGTGGTCCACTAATTTTTTTTAATTAAAAATAATTTTTATTTATTTAATTTATTTACTTTTGGCTGCATTGGGTCTTCATTGCTGCGTGTGGGCTTTCTCTAGTTGTGGCAAGAGGGGGCTACTCTTCATTTTGCTGCGCAGACTTCTCATTGCAGTGCCTTCTCTTGTTGCAGAGCATAGGCTCTAGGCGTGCAGGCTTCAGTAGTTGTGGTGCGTGGGCTCAGCAGTTGTGGTTTGTGGGCTCTAGAGTGCAGGCTCAGTAGTTGTGGTGCAAGGGCTTAGTTGCTCCGCAGCATGTGGGATATTCCCGGACCAGGGCGTGAACCCATGTCCCCTGTGTTGGCAGGCTGATTATTAACCACTGTGCCACCAGGGAAGCCCAGTCAATTAATTTTTGACAAAGTTGCTAAAATAATACTTGAGGAAAGGAGAGTCTTTTTGACAAATTGTTCTGGAACAATTGGGTATCTGTGTGAACAAAACTGATCCTCAACCCTTACAACACACCACATATGAAAATTAACTCTAAATAATTGATTAACTGAATATAAAAGTTAAAACTAAAAACATTTTGAAAAGAAAATAAAACTTCTAAAACAATCTTGAAGTGGAGGTAAAGATTTACTAGGATACAAAAATTGCTAACCAAAAAAAAAAAAAAATGATAAAGTGAACTTAATAAAAATTAAAAGTATCTGTTCTTTGAACAACTGTGTTATAAGAAATGAAAAAGGCAAGCCACAGTCAGAGGTGGGGCGGGAATTGCAATACATTTTTCTGACGGAGAACTTGTATCCAGAATATGCAAAAAACTCATACAACTCAGTGAAAAATGGACAAAAGATTTGAACAAACATTCCACTAAAGATATAAAACTGGCTAATATGCACATGAGAAGATGCTCAGTCTCATTAGTCACAAGATAAATGGAAATTAAAGCCATGTTGAGATACTACTGTATCTCCACTGTAATGGCTAAAATGAAAAAGAGTGACAATACCAAATTTTGATGAGGATATGGAGCACCTGGAACTTTTATACATTATTGGTGGAAATATAAAATAGCATGGTACACAAATCTACAGTAATCAAAACAATGTGGTACTGGCATAAACACAGACATATAGAACAATGGAATTGAATGGAAAATTCAGAAATAAACCTTCACATAGATAGTCAAATTATTTTTCAGCAAGGGTGCCAAGACTGTTCAATAGGGAAAGGCAGTCTTCAACAAATGGTGCTGGGAAAACTGGATATCCACATGCAAATGAATATAGTTGGGACATTACCTCACACCATATACAAAATTAACTAAAAATGGATCAAAGCATAAGCATAAGAGCTAAAACTATAAAACATTTAGAAGAAAACAAGGGAAAAGTTTGACGACTTTGGATTTGGCAATGATTTCTTGTATATGACACTAAAAGCATAGGCAAAAAAGTAAAAATGGATAAATTGAACTAAATCAAAATTAAAAAAACTTCTTTATATCAAAGGACACAATCAACAGTGTGAAAAAAGCAACCTATAGGATGGAAGAAAATATTTTCAAATCATGTATCTGATAAGGGATTAATATCCAGAATATATAAAGAATTACAATTCAACAACAACAAAAAATATAACCCAATTAAAAATGGGCAAAGGACTTGAATAGGTATTTCTCTAAAAAAGATATACAAATGATCAACAAGCAAGTGAAAAGTTGCTCAACATCACTAATCATAAAGGAAATGCAAATAAATCAAAATCACAACGAGATACCACCTCACACGCATTAGGTGGCTACTATCAAAAAACCAGAAAATAACAAGTATTGATGAGGATGTGAAGAAATTGAAACTCTTGTGCAGTGTTGGTGGGAATGTAAAATGGTGCAGCCAATATGGAAAACAGCATGGTGGCTCATCAAAAAATTAAAAATATGTTTACCGTATGATCCTAGCAGTTCCGTTACTGGGTATATAGCCAAAAGAATTGAAATCAGGGTTTTGAAGAGATATTTGTACTCCATGTTCTTAGTAACATCATCACAATAGCAAAAAAGTAGAAGCAACCTAATCAACAGATGAATAGATAAACAAAATGTGTTATACAAATACAATGGAATATTATTCAGCCTTGAAAATGAAAGGAACATGGATGAAACTTGGGGACTTTATGCTAAGTGAAATAAGCCCGTCACAAAAAGACAAATACTGTATGATTCCACTTATAAGGGGTACCTAGAATAGTCAAATTCATAGAGACAGAAAGTAGAATGGTGGTTGCCAGGGGCTGGGGGAGGGGGGAATGAAGAGTTGTTATTTAATGGATATGGAGTTTCAGTTTTGCAAAGTGAATAGACTTCTGGAAACTGGTTGTACAACAATGTGAATGTACTTGACACTCCAGAACCTTATACACCTAATGATGATTAATATGGTAAATTGTAGGTTATGTGTATTTTACCATAATTAAAGAAAAGAAAAATTTAAAATATAGTATGGTACAATGACTTTGAAAACAATTTGGCACTTTCATATTAAGATAGACATACGCTTTACATAAGACCTGGCAATTCCACTGCTACACTTTACCCAAGAGAAATGAAAATATGTCCTTAAGATGACTTGTACAGGAATGTTCACAGCAGCTTCATTAATAGCCCCAAACTGGAAAAGGCCCAGGTATCCGTCAACAAGTAAATAGATCAACAAATTGTGAAATTCACAATGAAATACTTATTAGTAATAAAAAGGACTGAATTATTGATACACATAATTTGGATGAATTTTTAAAACACTAGGCTGAGCCAGAGATGCCAGACCAAGAGAGTACTTACTATATGGTTCATTTACATGAATTTCTAGAACAGACAAGACTAATCTATAATAGTGGGAAGCAGATCAGACCAGAGAGAAGGGACAGAAAATTGATTGCAAAGGGACACAAGAAAACTGTTCAGGGTGATGGAAATGTCCACTATCTTTTTAAAAAAAAATTATTTTATTGAAGTATAGTTGATTTACAATGTTATGTTAATTTCTACTGTACAGCAAAGTGATTCAGTTATACATATATATATATATATATATATGCTTTTTCATATTCTTTTCCATTATGGTTTATCACAGTATATTGAATATAGTTCCCTGTGCTATACAGTAGGACATGTTGTTTATCCATTCTATATATAATAGTTTGAATCGGCTAATCCCAAACTCCCAATCCACCCCTCCCCTACCCCCTCCCTCTTGGCAACCACAAGTCTGTTCTCTATGAAAACGTCCTATATCTTAATTGTATTGGTGGCCATATGTGCAATTAGTATTGGAGGAAGCAGGTAACGCTCTTTCTCCGTCAAGTAAGTGAAAGTCAGTTCCCCAGATTCTGATAAAGTCAATGAGAGAGTGTAAGAAATTTTCTTCCATTTTCTCTTAAATGCTTGGCGTTTTGTAAGAATGTTGATTTGTTCCCTGACATTTTCAGTGAGGTGCTTGAAGATCTCCCAAGGAAGCAATTCACAAATGTGAAACTTCAGGGTTTGTGTACTGTTTTCCTGGGTATTTTTTGCTGTCATTTACCCTGAATCATGTTGTAATGGTCCAGCATGATGCCCATGTTCTCAGTAATCCTTATGTCCTTTTCCCCTTGTCTTCTCATCCACTCCAAACCTTGGATTCCTGCCCCTATCTTCAATTGAGCTTCTTAGTCCAGGGTGACACCAAGGCTGACATAACTCATTACCAAATCCAAGTCCGTTGAAAATTCCCATTGTCTTGCTTAAAGTTCATCCTTCCGCGGCTCAGAAAAATTTTAATTCATCTCTTCTGATTCCTTACCACAATCCATGCAGTGATTGTGCCAGGCATCCTTTCTCTCCCGCTTCTCAAAGCTTTCTGCCAGTGACTTTGCTTCCAGTGTTACTGAGAAGATGAGGCCACCAAATGGGACTCCCTCGATTACACGTGTTCAATCCTCCCCTTTTTTGCTTCTGCAGTTCCAGCTTTGCCAGCAACCTAGCCCTAGGTAGAGACCCCTTTCTCTGCATTCACTCCTGGCGCCATAGTTGTCAGTGGGATCCAGTCCACATTTATGCTGTTCATTGTCATCAAGGTTTTTATTCCTTTAAAAAAAATCTTATTCCATACAAAGATATTTCAGAACTTTTACACAAAGCCACTGCTTCATTTACCAGTTGCACCTATTACCACAACAATTGCGCCAGTTTTCCTGCCCACCAGCAATATGTGAGAGGGAGTCTCACTGCACCCAGCAGTGCTATATTAGTCCATTCAGGCTGCTGTGACAGACTAGCATAGACTGGGTGGCTTATAAACAACAGAAATTTATTTCTCACAGTTCTGGAGGCTGGAAGTCCAAGGTCAAGATGCCAGCATGGTCAGGCTCTGGTAAGAACTCTCTTTAGGGTTGCAGACTGCCTGACTTCTCACTGTGTCCTCATATGTCAGAAAGAAGGCAAGAAAGCTCTCTGGGGTCCCTTTTATAAGAACACTAATCCCATTCGTGAGGGCTCCACCCTCGCGATCTAAATACCCCCCAAATACCCCTTCTCCTAATATCATCATATTGGGGGTTAGGATTTCAACTTATTAATTTCAGGGGGACACAAACATTCGGCTCATTGTAAGTATTCAGAAAGACAGTAAAGCCTGGTGGTAAGAGCCTGGGCAGGGAGCCCAGCTATTGGGCATGGAGTCTGGCTAAGCCAATTACTAGCCACATGACCTTGGTTAAATTACTTACATTTCTGCGTCTCAGTTTCTTCAACTGTAAAATGAGGATAATAATAGTACTACTAATATTGAATTGTTGCAAGAATTAAATGATTGGCAGATGCAAAGCTATATAATTCTGTCTAATCAGTGCTACATTCACACATTAAATCTGTGCCCAGTGATTTCTGTTGTGGATGTCTTTGACAATTAATAATGTTGAATATATAGTCACATGTTTTTTTGTCATATTTTTTTCTTTTAGGAAATGCCTGTTCAATCCTTTGCCAAATTGTAATGGCCCATCAATATTTTCTCATTGATTTTAAGCTCTTGATGAACTAAGACTCTTAACTGTTTGTATTTTTCTTTGTTTTATTATTTGAAAACTTCTTTTCAGTCTGCTATTTGCTTATCAATTTGTTTATTGCATCTTATATCTTATTTTCTTCTATGCCTAGAAAATTCTTTCTCATTATTATATCAAAGTTTTTACTTCCTGTATTTTCTTCTTTTCCCCACCTCCAATCTGAACTCTATTTCAGCAACTAATATAAAGTGCTTTCAGCTCTTTGGAGGAGGGTAGCAGTCTGAAGAGTGCTCATTACTTGGTTTTGGGATTGTTTAACAAATAACGGTAATGTTTCTAAAGAGAGAACTTGGAACTACACCTGTAAATCAAAGAATTTGTTATCCAGTCTCCTTAAAGATGAGGATATTACTAGAGAAGTACCATAATTGTCTGAAAAATACGTACATTTAAAAAGCCACATACAATGAATGTTAAAAAAGAAGCCTACTTCCTATGATCAAATACTGCTTTATGTAAACTTCTTTGGGGAAATCAGCCTCTAGGAACTGTGGCTCTTGGTGCCTTTGCTTCTCTTACCATTTGTAAAGCTGAGTTGAGTGGAGCTTCTGTGTGATGTCTTATCTGTCTGATAGGAGTTTCCTTATTACCTCCCTGGCCCTGTTGCAGACCAGCGCCTGAGACAGACATATCATACACCATTTCTTCTAAGCTCTTGCTGTAGGTTGTCTCTAGGAACTAATGAAATTCCCGAATGTTCTCAGTGGGCAGGCTCCAGACCTGCAGCCCCTTGCCTTAAGCCCTCAGCAGCTGGCAGTGGAGTAGAAGCCATTATTCAAGAAATCTGGAAGGAGTTCATCTGTACTCGGGATCGTTTGACTTTTGCAAGATTTGTTAGAGTTAGTTAAGATGTTTTTATCTGAAAATCCTTTCTGTCTTATAATTCTGCTTCCTGAAGACTCTAAAAATAGCAAACACTGACAAATTATGTTTTTGTTGTGGTCTACTTTCTTTTAATCAGCTAAAGAGTATTTTGGGCTTCACCTGAGACTGTAGCTTTGCAGCTTTGTTCTCTAGAGCTGTTTCATCCTGGTGTTTGGGATATTCTTCTGGCCTTTGATACGAAGCCTACTCTTAAACTGCTTTGTCATGACAGGTGTTCATTTTGCCCAGGTTTAGTCAGTTTAAGTGAATACCAGGCAGAAATGTTGCTGTCTTCAAAGAGAAATATTAGAGCAGAATGAGAAGGAGGAAAGCCACCTTGCCAGAGCCTTTTCAATAAAAGTATTCTTTTGTGTGACTGTGAGTTGCTGGGTGACCTTGAGAGAGAACTGAGTGCAGAATAGATTATTCAGAGGTGACCTTGGTTTTCAAATTAATAATCAGTTAGTTAAAGAAACATACTCAAAACCCTTGCTCTTAGTAATCTTTAGATTACAAATCTCATTATTCTACTTATAAGTCTAGCAAACTCTAACAATCACTCTTAAAATGTGTAGTGAGTAGGATAGTGTCCCCTCCAAATTCATGTCCTCTCAGAACCTCAGAATGTGACTTTATTTGGGAAATAGGATTTTTGCAGTTGATATTTAGGTAAGGATCAAGATGAGATCATGTTGGATTAGGGCTGGCTCTAAATACAATGAGAGTGTCCTTATTAGAGACAGAAAATACACAGAGAACAGGGTCATGTGAAGACGGAGGCAGAGATTGGAGGGATGCTGCCAGAAGCCGGGGAAAGCCAGGAGCCACCAGAAGCTTAAAGAGGCAGGAAGGATTATTTCCTAGAAGCTTTGGAAGGAACGTGGCCCTGCTGATATCTTAATCTCAGGCTTCTAGCCCTCAGAACTGGGAAGCAATAAATTTCTGTTGTTTTATGCCATATAATGTGTGGTCATTTGTTACAGAAGCCATAGAAACTAATATAGGGGTTTGATCCTTGGTTTCATGTACAAACTTAAACTCCTTTCAGCAGCTTAAACCACAGTTTACATATTTGATTACCTTTTAAGACACTTCAATTATCAAATAAACCTCAAACGTACTTGAATTCATATAACTCTCATAATGGACTTGGAGGGCATTATGTTAAGTGAAATAAATCAGAGAAAGACAAATACTGTATGTTATCACTTACATGTGGAATCTAAAAAATACAACAAACTAGTGAATGTAACAAAAAAGTAGCAGACTCACGGATATGAAGAACAAACTAGTGGTTACCAGTGGGGAGAGGGAAGGGGGGAGGGGCAACATAGGGGTAGGGGATTAAGAGGTACAAACTATTAAGTATAAAATAAGCTACAAGGGGGCCTTCCTCGGTGGCGCAGTGGTTAAGAATCCGCCTGCCAATGCAGGGGACACAGGTTTGAGCCCTGGTCTGGGGAGATCCCACGTGCTGCGGAGCAGCTAAGCCCGTACACCACAACTACTGAGCCTGAGCCCGAGAGCCACAGCTACTGAACTCATGTGCTGTGACTACTGAAGCCCGCATGCCTACAGCCCGTGCTCCGCAACAAGAGAAGCCACCACGATGAGAAGCCCGCGCACCACAATGAAGAGTAGCCCCCGCTCACTGCAACTAGAGAAAGCCCGCACATGAAGACCTAATGCAGCCAAAAATAAAAGTAAATAAATAATAAATAAATAAATAAAGCTACAAGAATATATTGTACAACATGGGGAATATAGCCAATAATTTATAACTATAAATGGAGTAAAACTTTTAAAAATTGTGAATTACTATATTGTACACCTGTAGCATATTATATTATTGTACATCAACTATCCTTCAATAAAAAATAAAGTTTATTAATATGGTCTATCCTAAACCTTTGTATAACTTCAATGTCATAAGTTCAGTAAGAATTTTTCTCATTCCTTTCTATTAAAATCATGAGTTAAGATCAATTAATCAATGATATGTTTTAAGTTGATATCATAGGCTGAATTGTTTTTGTAATAGGCCAAGTTCTCTTAAGCATGACATGTTTTAAGTACCAAATATTATATGTATTTTTCTTAAGCACAATACAAAGAACGTTAATACTATGCGCTTGATTCTCTGAAACATCTCTAGACCTAATTCTAAAGTTTTCCAGAAAACAGCTGGTTGAGGTGACATAACAAGTGGAAATGTTGCCTAGGATGACGACTGGATTGATTCTTCCCCATCCCAACTGCTAAGCCAAGCACAGTCACTGTATCATGGTTCCAAAGTTAGAGAAGAGAGTTACCATTTCCCTGGTGTATTAGGGTTCTCCAGAGGAAAAGAACCAATAGCATATACCTATATATCTATATCTATAAACATGTATTTTATATATATATATATTTATTATGAGGAATTGGCTCATGCAATTATGAAGGGTAAGTCTCAGAATTCACCATGTGCAAACCGGAGAATCAGAAGAGCTGATGCTATAGTTCAATTTACATCCAAAGACCTGAGTACCAGGAGAGCCAATGGTGTTAAGTCTCAGTCCAAGGCAGAGAAGACTGATGTCTGAGCTCAAGCACTCCGGCCAAAAAGAGGTAAATTCTCCCTTCCTCTGTCTTTTGTCTTTTCAGATGCTAGTGGATTGGAAGATGGCCACCCATACCAAGAAGGGCAATATACTTTACAGATTCAAATGCTTAGCTCATCTGGAAACACCCTCACAGACAGATCCAGAAACAATGTTTAGTCAGTTCTCGGAGCATCCCTGATCCAGTCAAGCTGACATAAAGTAAAGGATGACACCTGAGACTGCCTGATATCCTTATCTTTTCCTTCCATCTACGGATAAAAGATTGCAGCTCAGACCCAGGACAGTACTTTACTTAATTGAATTTTACATTTCTTTGCTGCAAAATATACTTAAATGTTTTTCCAGCTAGATCCAAAACACTTTGAACTTGAGGGAATTCCTCATCCTCTTCCTAATTTCCTTATCTTGTAAGGTCCCAACTCCTACTAGATACTAAAATGACATCTAATTGGATATTGGATATTCCCTCATGGCCTTGTTGGATAATATGGTCTCAACTCCTAAGATCATTCTAGTGCCACTTGAAAAGAAAAGCATTAGAAAACGTTCAGAAGCAATAAACTTTAGCAGATGCTACAGAACTAATCTAGAGTGAAGGAAACACAAGAGAAGGAAAAGACTTACAATAACAAAGCCAAAACAATTAAGAAAATCGTAATAGGAACACACATATCGATAACTACCTTAAATGTAAATGGATTAAATGCTCCAACCAAAAGACATAGACTGGCTGAATGGACACAAAAACAAGACCTGTACATATGCTGTCTAAAAGAGACCCACTTCAGACCTAGGGACACATACAGATTGAAAGTGAGGGGATGGAAAAAGATATTCCACATAAATGGAAATCAAAAGAAAGCTGGAGTAGAAATTCTCATATCAGACAAAATAGACTTTAAAGTAAAGACTATTACAAGAGACAAAGAAGGACACTACATAATGATAAAGGGACCAATCCAAGAAGAAGATATAACAATTGTAAATATTTATGCACCCAACATAGGAGCACCTCAATACTTAAGGCAAACGCTAACAGCCATAAAAGGGGAAATCAACAGTAACACAATCATAGTAGGGGACTTTAACACCCCACTTTCACCAATAGAGAGATAATCCAAAAGGAAAATAAATAAGGAAACACAAGCTTTAAACAAGATGGACTTAATTGATATTTATAGGACATTCCATCCAAAAACAACAGAACACACTTTCTTCTCAAGTGCTAATGGAACATTCTCCAGGACAGATCATATCTTGGATCACAAATCAAGCCGGGGTAAATTTAAGAATATTGAAATCATATCAAGTATCTTTTCCAACCAAAGTGCTGTGAGACTAGATACCAATTACAGGAAAAAACCTGAAAAAATACAAACACATGGAGGCTAAACAATAAACTACTAAATAACCAAGAGATCACTGAAGAAATCAAAAAGGAAAGCAAAAAAGACCTAGAAAAAAATGACAATGAAAACACGACGACCCAAAACCTATGGGATGCAGCAAAAGCAGTTCTAAGAGGGAAGTTTAAAGCAATAAAATCTTACCTCAAGAAACAAGAAACACCTCAAATAAACTAACCTTACACCTAAAGCAATTAAAGAAAGAAGAACAAAAAACCCCCAAAGTTAGCAGAAGGAAAGAAATCATAAAGATCAGATAAGAAATAAATGAAAAAGAAATGAAGGAAACAATAGCTAAGATCAATAAAACTAAAAGCTGGTTCTTTGAGAAGATAACAAAATTGATAAACCACTAGCCAGACTCATAAAAAAAATGGAGAGACTCAAATCAATAGAATTAGAAATGAAAAAGGAGAAGTAACAACTGACACTGCAGAAACACAAAGGATCATAAAAGATTACTACAAGCAACCCTATGCCAATAAAATGGACAACCTGGAAGAAATGGACAAATTCTTAGAAAAGCACAACCTCCCGAGACTGAACCAGGAAGAAATAGAAAATATAAACAGACCAATCACAAGCACTGAAATTGAAACTGTGATGAAAAATCTTCCAACAAACAAAAGCCCAGGACCAGATGGCTTCACAGGCAAATTCTATCAAACATTTAGAGAAGAGCTAACACCCAACCTTCTCAAACTCTTCAAAAATATAGCAGAGGGAGGAACACTCCCAAACTCATTCTACGAGGCCACCATCACCCTGATACCAAAACCAGACAAAGATATCTCAAAAAAAGAAAACTACAGACCAATATCACTGATGAACATAGATGCAAAAATCCTCAAGAAAATACTGGCAAACAGAATTCAACAGCACATTAAAAGGATCATACAACATGATCAAGTGGGGTTTATCGCAGGAATGAAAGGATTCTTCAATATACGCAAATCAATCAACAAGATACACCATATTAACACACTGAAGGAGAAAAACCATATGATCATCTCAATAGATGCAGAAAGAGCTTTTGACAAAATTCAACACCCATTTATGATAAAAACTCTCCAGAAAGTAGGCATAGAGGGAACTTACCTCAACATAATAAATGACAAACCCACAGACAACATTGTTCTCAATGGTGAAAAACTGAAAACATTTCCACTAAGATCAGGAACAAGACAAGTTTGCCCACTCTCACCACTATTATTCAACATAGTTTTGGAAGTTTTAGCCACAGCAATCAGAGAAGAAAAAGAAATAAAAGGAATCCACATCAGAAAAGAAGAAGTAAAACTGTCACTGTTTGCAGATGACATGATACTATACATAGAGAATCCTAAAGATGGTACCAGAAAACTACTAGAGCTAATCAATGAATTTGGTAAAGTTGGAGGATATAAAATTAATGCAGGAAATCTCTTGCATTCCTATACACTAATGATGAAAAATCTGAAAGTGAAGTTAAGGAAACACTCCCATTTACCATTGAAACAAAAAGAATAAAATACCTAGGAATAAACCTACCTAAGGAGACAAAAGACCTGTATGCAGAAAGCTATAAGACACTGATGAAAGAAATTAAAGATGATACAAACAGATGGAGAGGTATACCATGTTTTGGACTGGAAGAATCAATATTTTGAAAATGACTATACTACCCAAAGCAATCTACAGATTCAATGCAATCCCTACCAAACTACCAACGTCATTTTTCATAGAACTAGAACAAAAAATTTCACACTTTGTATGGAAACACAAAAGACCCCGAATAGCAAAAGCAATCTTGAGAAAGAAAAGCAGAGCTGGAGGAATCGGGCTCCCTGAGTTCATACTATACTACAAAGCTACAGTAATCAAGACAGTATGGTACTGGCACAAAAACAGAAATATAGATCAATGGAACAGGAAAGAAAGCTCAGAGATAAACCCACGCACATACGGTCACCTTATTTTTGATAAAGGAGGCAAGAATATACAATGGAGAAAAGACAGTCTCTTCAATAAGTGGTGCTGGGAAAACTGGACAGCTACATGTACAAGAATGAAATTAGAACACTCCCTAACACCATACACAAAAATAAACTCAAAATGGATTAAAGACCTAAATTTCAGGCCAGGTACTATAAAACTCTTAGAGGAAAACATAGGCAGAACACTCTATGACATAAATCACAGCAAGATCCTTTTTGACCCACCTCCTAGAGAAATGAAAATAAAAACCAAAATAAACAAATGGGACCTAATGAAACTTAAAACTTTTGCACAGCAAAGGAAACCATAAACAAGACGAAAAGACAACCCTCAGAATGGAAGAAAATATTTGCAAATGAAGCAACTGACAAAGGATTAATCTCCAAAATTTACATGCAGCTCATGCAGCTCAATATCAAAAAAACAAACAACTCAATCCAAAAATGGGTAGAAGACCTAAATAGACATTCCTCCAAAGAAGATATAGAGACCGCCAACAAACACATGAAAGAATGCTCAACATCACTAACAATTAGAGAAATGCAAATCAAAACTACAATGAGGTGTCACCTCACACCAGTCAGAATGGCCATCATCAAAATATCTACAAACAATAAATGCTGGAGAGGGTGTGGAGAAAAGGGAACCCTCTTGCACTGTTGGTGGGAATGTAAATTGATACAGCCACTATGGAGAACAGTATGGAGGTTCCTTAAAAAACTAAAAATAGAATTACTATATGACCCAGCAATCCCACTACTGGGCATATACCCTGAGAAAACCGTAATACAAAAAGAGTCATGTACCACAATTTTCATTGCACCTCTATTTACAATAGCCAGGACATGAAGCAACCTAAGTGTCCATCAATGGATGAATGGATACAGAAGTTGTGGCACATATATACAATGGAATATTACTCAGTCATAAAAAGAAACGAAACTGGGTTATTTGTAGTGAGGTGGATGGACCTAGAGACTGTCATATTGAGTGAAGTAAGTCAGAAAGAGAAAAACAAATACCATATGCTAACACATACATATGGAATCTAAAGAAGAAAAAAAAAAGTTTCTGAAGAACCTAGGGGCAGGACAGCAATAAAGAGGCAGACGTAGAGAATGGACTTGAGGGCACGGGGAGGGAGAAAGATAAGCTGAGACGAAGTGAGAGAGTGGCATGTACATATATACACTACCAAATGTAAAATAGATAGCTAGTGAGAAGCAGCCGCACAGCACAGGGAGATCAGCTCAGTGCTTTGTGTCCACCTAGAGGGGTGGGATAGGGAGGGTTTGAGGGAGAAGCAAGAGGGAGGAGATATGGGGATATATGTATATGTATAGCTGATTCACTTTGTTATAAAGCAGAAACTAACACATCATTGTAAAGGAATTATACTCCAATAAAGATGTTAAAAAAAAACAACTCATTTCTGTAAGGTAAGAAATGCTTTATACAAAGTGAGAAGAAAGGTGTCAACTGTGAAATAAATATTTGCAACCCCTAAAAAAAAAAAAATAGAGTTTTGGTTGGTCATGTGATGAATTGAATGTATGATTGCATAATTATATGCCCAGACCCTTCCTTTCTGCCTCCACCAGAGTCTTTTGGTACAAATGGAGTGCTGTCACATTATTCACCTCAGTTTTCTGGCTTATTCACTCCCCTGGCAACTCAGCACCTCACAATTCTCACTGCCTCCTCACAAAATCTCCCCCTCCTCTGGGAAAAGACCACTCTTTTCTTTAGCTCTGGCATCCTTACTGAAGGTGGCGTCCCCAGAGGCTGCAGTTCACCCCTGCCCTAAGGAAGAACACGATTCTCCTACTAGAAAGTTCCTTATGTTTTCTTGTCAGTTTTCACTCTTTTTCTGGCGTTCCATGCAGAAATCAGCATGCCTCTCTTCCCACTTCGGGGCTCCATTTTATCATCTGAGACCAAGAGTAGTACTATAAGCTGCTCTTAAAATCCCTGCTGGAAATCATTCCTTTCAGGAGTGTTCTATATGGGATCAGACATATCCCTGGGACTGGCAAAGAGTGTGTGATCCTGTTGCCCTCTGTCTCCTCAGGTCTTCTGTCTCGGTCCCAAGCAACTATGCCTCAAACATCACTGTCACAGACGAGACCTGTGTGCCCTGCTCAGCCAATCTTAGCCAGAGCCACCTAAACTATGGTGATGTGGATTAGATATATATAGATATATATATATTTATATATTATTATTTTTTAAATTTATTTTATTTTATTTATTTTTTGGCTGCGTTGGGTCTTTGTTGCTGTGCGCGGGCTTTCTCTAGTTGCAGCGAGCGGGGGCTACTCTACATTGCCGTTGCGCGGGCTTCTCATTGTGGTGGCTTCTCTTGTTGCGGAGCACGGGCTCTAGGCACGCGGGCTTCAGTAGTTGTGCCTCGTGGGCTCTAGAGCGCAGGCTCAGTAGTTGTGGTGCACATGCTTAGTTGCTCTGCGGCATGTGGGATCTTCCCAGACCAGGGCTCGAACCCGTGTCCCCTGCATTGGCAGGTGGATTCTTAACCACTGCACCACCAGGGAAGCCTGAGATATATTTTTTAAAATATGTGATTATCCAATAAATGCTAGGGTCAGTAGATGGACATTTAAAGAGATGCTGAATATTTGCATAGCCTCAATGATTAATAATAATGGGAAAAATAGTAACTTTATGGTAGAGAGACCTGGCAGATACCAGCTTAACCAAGTGGATCACCTTTAATAAGATATATTATCAACATACTATACCAGCTGATGTGATGCTATAAAAAGGCGCATCACCATTGTGTTTTACTTCCTCAAAACATATGACTTCAATCTCATCATGAGAAAATATCAGACAAACTCAAACTGAGGGATACTCTGCAACTATCTGACTAGTACTCGTCAAAAATGTCAAGGTCATGGAAAGCAAGGGAAGACCAAGGAACTGTCACAGATGAGAAGAGACCAAGAAGACGTGACAATTAAATGCAATGTGAAGTCCTGGATTGGATCCTGGAACAGTAAAGAAACGTTGGTGGGAAAACTGGTGAAATCCAAGTGGAAACTGTAGTTTAGCTAAGAGTCTTGTACCAAAATTAATTTCCCGGTTTTGATTCATGTTCCTTCATTATGTGAGATGTTAGCATTAGGGGGAGCTAGGTGGAGGGTATAAAAATATCTCTGTACCATTTTTTTTTTTGCATTTCTTCTATACTTCTATAATTATTTCAAAAATAAGATGTTAAGATAATTTGTGATTACAATCGCAAATTAGAATTTAAAGTAATATATTCTTGCTGCTTGTGTTGGTATCTAAGTAGAAATATATTATAATTAGGCTTATGGAACAGGACAGTGGTTCTCAGTAGTGAGTGTCACAATCACCTGGAGGCCTTGTTTAAACAGATTACTGGGCTTCACCCAGAAATTCTGGTTCAGTAAGTCTGGGGTGGGGCCTGAAACATGTGCATTTCTAACCAGATACCAGGTGATGCTGACAGAGTTGGTCTGGGGAACCACACTTTGAGAACCACTGAAAGAACATTAACTATCTGCTTCGAGTAAATAAATACGGGTGCGACAGAGACTCAGAATTGCTGGTCCCTTCAGCCCCTTCCCAGGCAGGTGAGATATGGACTGGGGATGAGCCAGTGGGGCAGAGCCCGTATCCATGCTCTAACACAGATAGCCTTGAATCACAGGCTTGGCAAGGAGAAGTTGCCTGGGAGCTGGGAGGACAGAGACATGTGCACAAGATCTTTTTTTTTTTTTGGCCGCACTGAGCAGTGGCTTGCAGGATCTTAGTTCCCCAGCCAGGAATGGAACCTGGCCCCCTGCAGTGGGAGCACGGAGTCCCAACCACTGGACTGCCAGAGAATTTCCAAGATCTTTTTTTAAACAACAGAGCATCACAAGTATTTAAGACTGGAGACAAATACGCATTATTCCAGAACCCTCCTAAAAAATGGTTGTGTATGTCCTTTTAAGTAAAGTCACCATGTGATTTTTCTGTGCTCTGGAGCTATGCAGATAGATTTTGTTTTCTTCTTTTCAGGATTTCTATTCTGATGAAGGAGGACACAGTAAGTCTGTGGATTTATACCTCTAGTCATGGTATGGCTCCCATTTCTGAACTTTGACAAGAGCAGTTAGTAGTAAACCAAGGCCATTGACATCTTAAAATAGCACATAAAACATTACATTTTCTTCCTTTCAATTTAAAAAGACATAGCCCATTATAGAAAGCTAGAAAGGTATAAGAAGTATCATAATTTCTTCACTCTGATTCAGTCTTAACCTCTTTTTATTTTTTGTGACTTTCTAGTCTTTGGTGCTTTGATAATTCATTTAATTATAAATATAATTCATGCAGTTTTATATCCTATTTTTTCCCAATGAATTCAAGTCACAAATTATATTTCTATGTAGTCTTTATATTATCATTTTAATGGTAGCATTTCTATGTAGTTTTCTATTATCATTTTTTTGAATACATAAATTTCCAAATGATTGTGTCCTAATTTAATGCTAATTGTTTGATGCTAATTGTTAACCTAACGCTATGCACATTTCCTGGGAGAGGTAGACTCTGCCACTGAAACTAACAGCATTTGAGCTGGTCCAGAAAGCTTGGTTGATGAGAACACAGTGCTGATGAGACAAAGGTACAGCATAGCTCTAAAGAAAAAACTGTCTCCCCTCGACCAGATTAGAACTCTTGATCCACTTAGCATGTTTCCAATGCATGCCATTGGGTTACCAGGTTTAGACACACCCATTCACTATTGCTCCAGGATAAAACTCAGTGTGTTAGTCTGCATCTCTGATGATATGAAATTCATTTTCCTACAGAGAACATTTTTTTCAATAATACCTGAAAATGGCTGAAACTTTATTCAGACATCAATCTCGTAGGAGATGTTTTCCCCCAAAACAGGAAGACCAAGACTTATGACATTTCCTCACAGGGCAATGGCAGAAAGAGATACAGAATGGAGTTTTAACATTCTAAGTCTAGAGAGATATTCTAGAGAGACAATTCCTCTATATTTAACTGACTGCTCTTTTTTTGAGGACTAAAGCCACTTGCCTAATAACACATCTTTTGGATCTGCCCTTTACCATAGAACTGTTCAAGGAATGATGTATGATCCCAGGATCCACTGCTTGAAATGAGCCACTGGTATAACTTTCCATCAGACACCTTAGATTGCTTTGAAATTATATATTCACTAGTGAATTTATGTGATTATCATTTAAAACTCTCTATGCCTCAGTTTCCTCATCTCTCTTTTTTTTTTTTTTACATCTTTATTGGAGTATAATTGCTTCTCAGTTTCCTCATCTCTAAATTGGAGATGATAGCAGTACCTACGTCATAAATTAAATTAAATGAGTTTAATATAAGAAAATGCTTAGAACAAGTCTGAAACTATAAGCACTATGTAAATGTTAGCTATTACTTTTTTTTTTTTTTTTTGAGCACGCCGCACAGCTTGTGGGATCTTAGTTCTCTGACCAGGGATTGAACTCGGGCCCTCAGCAGTGAAAGCGTGGAGTCCTAATCACTGGACTGACAGGGAATTCTCTAGCTTTTACTTCTTTAGGACTGCAGGGAACATATCTTTTTTGTGCACCAGTATATCCCCGGTGCCGAACTACAGTGTCTGGCAAATAGTGGGGCTCAATAAATGTTTGTGAATGACTTAATAGCAACAAAATATATGCATGGAGTGACTGACAAAGCTCTTGTTTTGCCTTCTTGCCCTCTTTATTTCTTGGTTTCCCCAAACTCTGTAATTTAGGGATTAGGAACAGCTGGTTGATTATGTTCACAGCCCAAACACAAAAAGAACTCAGCAGGTCTTAGAGGGAGGGCCGCAATGTCTTATAACCACATAGCTTAGAGGGTGGAGGTTTATTTCCACATTAGCTGTTTTCATCAATGCAAATTGCTTAGAACATTATTTTTGGCGTGTTAGACACTGAAAAGATTGACTGGAAATCCATAATGTTCACAGCCATGCTCTTCAAAATTTCCTTTACTCTTAAAACTGAAGAATGAAAAGAAAAACAGGAAAATATCCGTATGTGTAGGGGAAGCCCTTGCGTTTGAGAAGTCTCCAGTCAAGAATTCAATTAATTTGTTACAATAACTTATGATTCCCTTCTCAGGGTTAACTTCCTGTTTCTCCTAAATTGCAGGCACACTTGCAAGGTGGGGAAGGGGAGGTCAGTGGCTTGAACTCTCACCCAGATCAACAGTCTTATTTCTGCTGGCTGGGAGGGATGCCCTTGGTTCCAAAAGTCCAGCTGCAATCCGATGGTTTAATTTGCAGTGAATTTCCCTAGAGTAACAATGTTAGGTTTCACAACCAGATTAAGGAATCCTATTAGTCTTACTTAGAGGGGGAATTCCATATGAATAATGCTAGAAAATCCAGCCATCATTTGTAATGATTGTTGTATGGGATGTTTTTAGACTCTCCATTTAGGGAGCCAGAAATGTATCTTTCTTAAAAGTGAAATTAGGGACCACACTTCTCTCCACCCTCTACTTGCTGTCTTTGAAAGTAATGATGCTTCCACTGTCCACCTAAGCAGGAGGTGTCTCCTCTGGACCAAACAGACAATGAGAAGTCAGGAGGCAACAAGAACCTGGAAGACATGAACCACCTGCAGGGTAACCTCTGAACTCAGTCTGACTTTTTTGAAACCCCCAAGACTTACTCTACAACATGCTACAAACTCTGCTGTTACCATCCTTTATTTCCAATTAGATCATGAGTTTCTTATTAAAAGATGAGTTCCTGGAAAGATTGATCCTTGATAAATCCTTTATCATGACTGTCTAACCACATTTCCTGTCACATATGAGGGGCTATATCATCGTTGAAATGAAATCCCTCCAGTTTCTAACCATTCCTGACCCGTTAAGGAGGATTGTATACTTTGATAGTTTCTCTCCTGCCTCTTACATAAAACTCAAGTTCTACTGTCAACTCAGGTAAGAACTCAGCTTTTTGGACGCATCTTGTGAGTTTCACTACAAACAGTTAAATAAAAATAAGGCATCGATTTCCACCCAGATCCTGTAGGGAAAGACAAGTCCTAACTCTTATAGGAAGATGTGCTGGCCATGTTTCACTGTGTTAGCCTGTGTGAACCTTGGCCCTGTAAGCAGAGAGGCAGCCGAATTTACTGAGAGATTCCCCAGCCTGTGGCTGATTGTACCATAAACCAGCTAATTGGGTGACTCCTAGTGGTGGGGACCTGCTGGGTTCATGTACCCTAACATCAGACTGCGTACTTTCTGCCTTGGTTTATCTGAGATTCTTCTGTGTCTTTTCAGTTACTATCACAACTCTTATCTCTTTTTTTGAGTTATGATGACTGGGACTCAGTTTCTTGAGACCAAAACAGTTTGACCAAGACAATGGAGCAAGGTGTTTAAGGATAAAAACAAAAAAGGAAAAAAAAAAAACCCCAAAACCCATCTTCTACATGTCAGAGGAACTTTTACAGGAAATGGGAAAGAGAACAGGGCTCTGAGGTCTGTAGATTCGTATATGAAATAAGGCGTGGTGGGTACTGGAGGGGGAAAAAAGCCCCGATTTGTAGTGTTTGCCAATTTTTGAGTATAAAATACTCCGATCATGATGATTTAAAGCTATTAATACTTTAACAACCAATTTACAAAATTGCTGTAGATTTAACAACAGATTCTTGCAAGCAAGCCAATAAGCACTTGCTCTAGGGTAACACACGTGGACAAGCCGTTGGGGAAAGACCCTTAGGACTTTTCTCCCTTTTCACTCTTCCCTTCACATTTTGACGTGAGTGGTGAGAAGTGGGTTCTCAGTTGGAGGAGACTAAGTTATCTAAAAAGGAGTGAGGAGAAATGAGCACAGCAGATAACTACTGATGGAGAGAAGCAATGTCCTGCCAGTTGAGAAGGTGAATAGAGTATTCATTCATAAGAAAAGATTAGTGGTGGCAGGAGCAGATATATTGGGGGATGGCCTTTTTTTTAATTCTTGGTAGACTTACTTGAGAAATAAACATGGCACACCAAAGGCTCCCTATTTATATCCTACTTGTACATTTTACCCACTAGAAGCTTAAATGGGTTGATCATTTCTACTTGTAGTATGTAAATAGGCCAGAAGTTAGAACAATTCCAGAGATACCCATATTGTATTCTGAAGGAGTTCAGGACCTGTTGCCCCCAAATATGCCACTTTGGTATATTGATTATTTTGAGCTATAGGCACTTGAGAAACAGCAAATGCAGGGAGAGACTTTCTCTGAACTCCCCTTATCTGGCTAAAGACAGATCCTTCAAAAGGAATGCAGTTATAAATCTCCTCTCTGGGAATTTCTTCAACCAGGGAAGATCTGCTCTAATCACAGGAGAGGAGAGTAGAAGTGGAAACCACACGCAGACAAACTTTATCACAAATTATCATGTCTCCCATCTGTTTTTCTAAGGGCTCATTCATCTTTCCTAAAAATCATTTACTTTCCTTTAAATGGTCTACATCACCCCTCCACCTGTTAAGACAATATGTAAGCTCTCATATATCACTCTTTTTTGGGCTATTTTTTTTTTCTGTGATGCCTCCATACATGTAGTACTAAGTTAATAAATTTATAAACAATTTCTCTTGTTAATGTACCGTTGTCAGTTTATTTCATAGGCTCAGCTTTTGGACCTAGGAAGGTAGGGAAAGTCTTTCCTCCCCTACAGGTCTACAGAAATGATTTTCTTTCACTCTCACCTTGTGTGACTAGAACCTTCTGTACTTGTACAGCATGGGAGCCCTGTGTGTAAACAACATAGAAGAATTAAACCTAATGGTTACGTATACCATGATGTCAGTTATTTGATCAACTTTTTTATCTTAGTGATGTTCACCCGTGTGGAATAGAGCTTTGATTGATGGACTAGGTAGTCAGTGCAAAGAACAATAGTGTAGATCAATCTTCTCTGTCTTGACTCCCATTTTTTAAAAACTTCAAATGAATTTTTAATTGTAGTAGAGGTTTGGATTTACAGAAAAGCTGTGAAGGTAGTAAAGAGAGTTTTTGTCTATCCTCCACCCAGCTTCCCCTGTTATTAGCATTTTACCTTAATATAGTACATTTGTCACAATTGGTGAACCAATGTTAATATATTATTATTAACTAAAGTCCATACTTTCTTTAGATGTCTTTCACTTTTCCCTAATGTCTTTCTTCTGTTCCAGGACTCCATCCAGGAAACCACATTACTTTCAGTCATCGTGTCTCCTGAGGCGCCTCTGGGCTGTGACAGTTCTCAAATTTCCCTTGTTTTTGTTGACCTTGACAGTTTTGAGGGGTACTGGTTAGGATTTTGTAGAATATCCCTCAGTTGAAATTTATCTGCTGTTTTTCTTATGATTTGACGGGGGTTATGGGCTTTGAGGGGAAGACCACAGAGGTAAAGCACCATTTTCATCATATCACATCAAGGTACCTACTATCGACACAATTTATCACTGTAGTTGTTGAATTTGATCACCTGGCTGAGAAGTATTTGTCAGGTTTCTCTATTGTGAAGTTACTCCTTATTTTGACCCTTATTTTTTATTCTGGGAAACGATGACTACAAAGGATAAGATACGTTTCCTGGAATGCTCAATGGCTTAATCCATGTATTGAAGCCACTTTACTCTGGCTATGGCTCTTAAGCTTAGCTGGCCATAAAAGTTGCATTGCCGTTTTTATTTTTTTTAAATTTTCTTTGGCCATGCCATGCAGCATGCAAGATCTCAGTTCCCCAACCAGGGATGGAACCCTTGCCGCCTGCAGGGAAGCCCGGAACCCTAAACACTAGACCGCCAGGGAATTCCCCGCATTGCCATTTTTAAAAATGCGCATTCCTGGGTCCTATTCCTGAAAACTCTGATTCATTTGGACAGGGAGACCTTGGGCAGGAAGCCACATTTTTAACAAACAGAGGTTATTTTAATACAGTGGTCTCTAGACTACATACACTTTGAGAAAATAGACCTACACTGTAAAGGGAAATTAAGAAATTCTGGATATACTCAGAAATTGCCATTTCCATTTATGTGATGCTGGAATAGAGGAAAATTTCATTTTGAGTTGCCCTCTTTGGCATCACCCCAGGGCATAACATGCAATTAGGATCTAACCCAGTGCTTTCCCCCTCTTTAAAGCACTTTTGTACCCCCGCTGGATGGGCAGAACCACTTTCCAACGTGCTGCGATAGCATTTTGTTAAAACCAACGTCCTATGTTAATGCAACTATTTGTGGGCTTACACAGCAAAAAAAGATGAAGAAATACATCCTATATTTCAGCGGGAAGAAAAATATTATTATTAAAGAAAAACCTCAACTGACTAGCCACATTTTTATTCTGTGGGGATAGCAGAATTCACCTCATGGAAAATCATATGCTTTTGTTTAGAAAAACTACTTAGTGGGCCCTTTGGTTATAAAACGAAAAGGCCTGAACCAGTCTGGGCTAGAGAGGAAGTAACAGACCAACTAAAATGGTGTCCTCCCTGGGGATGGAGAGAGTGACCTAGGATGGCAGCTGCTATGTGGGCTTCCAGAAGGAGTAGATGTCAGATCCCTGGAACTTAGGGAAGACGGGGAGGGAACAGGCTGAAATGACAAGACGGAAGAGTGGGAGGTTAGAGGAGGAAAAAGTCATCGAGAGGTGCCCTGGGGCGGGGAAAGGTAGATAAACTTTAGCATCAGGGCTGCTAATTCTACCTGCTGCAAATTATTCTCTTTTGAGAAAAGATAAACTGAAGCATAAGAAAAGTTGTGAGAGTTTGAGCAAAAGTCAATTCGAATTGGACAGCATCCAATCCAGCAGATAGAAAGGAGCTCTGAGGAGCTGTACAAAATGAGAGACTTACTGGCAGAAGTGGGAGAGATCAAGGAAGTTAGACTAGACAAAAAAGCGTGTGGGTTATTGCAAGGTCACTTTCCTTTAGAGGATGGCAGGGTCTATCAGGCAGGTGACCTCAGTAGTTCTGATCAGGAGATTCCGGATGAACTGGCTTAAGATTCCATTTCTGAGAGAGCTGAAATTGTAATGAAGTCTTGATTTCGTGACATGGAGCTTAGCATAAATGACTCTGTTTTGTGCCTCTCATCTTGTTTTCAACAATCTTAATCCTTCATGCCCTAGAGCCTCATGTTAGTAGGTCACCTTCTGGGGCTCAGGAACAGGGCAGATCAGAGAGACCTAAAGCAGCATCAGGAGGTAGATTCAGAGAGCCAGCCGTGATGGAGGAGACGATGAAGCAGGATTCTGGGTGTGCTGTAACACCCACATTTATGCATGGGCTTGGAGTTCTTTGATCTGGACCCATTTGATGACTGGAAGACTGAAGGCCTTTCAGTTATATGAGTAAGAGATACCCTAAAGATTCCCTAGTTTCCCTGCAGATCTGAAAGAGGACTCTTGAAGGAAACTTTGGTAACAGATGGATATCTCCTTACCAGTTTTTCCCTCAGTTTATATTTGCTTAGTTCTCTGTGATTTTTATTGTCAACCCAGTGCTAAATTTTCAAATAAACTCTTGCTCATGAAGTGGATAGTATTTCATCATATGTGATTTTGTTCAATTTCATCTGGTCTAAATACAAAGTGGATAGAATTTATTTTTTCTATTGCTGACAGCAAAATTCTCTTGCACGAACCTATTTCCTGATACAGACAAACGGTGTTGAGCAAGGCCTGGTAGTCTAAGTATCGCCACAGTTGAGAGGGATGGATAAAATGACTTCTGTAATGTAAGTAAGAAACTAAGATAAAGGGTAAGGCAAAAGAAACCGATCTATCAGCTAGCAAAAATAAGATATAAACATGGAAATGAAAAGATACTTCTTCCCCTAAACCTACAGTGTTATGTATTATTTGAAAAGAATAAGTAGCAGGAGAGGGAAATTTGTTTTTAATCCTTTGGGAAATGTTTGTGCATTTTTGTGTGTATGTGGGGAGAAGGGATAATGCATAAAGGAGAATATCACATTAGAATAACATCTCATAAACTGGTTGCCCTATTACTTTTAGCCTCTAATAGCTGACAGAGAAGCTGGTGAGAATTTTGTGAGGATAGAAGTTTGACAGAAAACAACAATATTCTCAAAATTTAATGTTTTCATTTTATTGTTTTAATGTTTATCTCTTTGGGTTTCATATTAGTTTCCTATTGCTGCTGGAACAAATCACCACAAACTCAGTGTCTTAAAACAACATAAATTTATTATTTTATAGTTCTGGAGGTTAGAAGGGTCACATTGGGCCAAAATCAAGGTGTCAAGAGGGCTGTGTTCCTTTCTGGAGGCTCTCAGAAAGAATCTATTCCCTTTAATTTTTCCAGATTCAAGAGGCCACACACATTCTTTGGCTTATGGCCCCTTCCTCCATCTTCAAAGCCAGCAGTGCTTTGCATCACTTGGTCCTTTTTTTCTGTAGTCACATCTCCCTCTGATTCCAGCTGGGAAAGATTCTCTGCTGTAAGGACCTAAGAGAGATTAGATTGGGTTTACCCAAATAATCCAGGATAATCTCTTCACCTCAAAACCATTAAGGTAATCATACCTGGAAAGTTCCTCTGTCATATACAGTAACATATTAACAGGTTCTGGGAATTAGAACATTGACATCTTTGGTGGGAGGGGGGTAGTTATTCTGCCTACCACAAGTTGGCCATAGATTTCATCGTCCATCTCATCCATCTTCCCACCAAAGTCACTGAAGAAATTTTTAATGCGAAGCCATGGACAGGCTTGTAGCAAATTAGAATTTCATGATTCCTTGCATCCAGTGGGGAAAAAAAAATTAGGGATTAAGTAAAGGATTAAGTTAAATTGGGATTTCCCTTTCACCAGTTATTCAAATCATCTCATCAGATAGCTTGGGGTATTACTGATGTTGAATAATTTGATTCCTCATTTAAATCTTTTCCTTGAATTAATCACTTTTATAATTGTTCTTTTCTACTTCAGCTTGAAATATATACAATAGCCATGGCTAGTGTCTTGTGAGGAGGATTTGGGTTGTTTTTTCAACCTGTCACTGGAAGATACCTTTTGAGCTATCAGACCAACAAAGATCAGGGAAGAAGCACTTCTGGTAAGTTCTTCCTAGATTTAGAAAACCACGACAACCAGCATCCTCAGGAGAGGAAAAGTTGATTTAGAGCCAGGAAATTAAGGACTCTCTTTAGAGAAAGAAAGGGTCATTCAATAATCTAGAGCAACACAATCCAACAGAAATATAGTGCAAGCACATATGTAACTTAAGACTCTTTAGCAGCTATATTAAACACAGTAAAAAGGAATAGGTTAAATTTTTTATTATATATCCAAAATATCATTTCAACATGTAATCAACATAAGAAATTACTGATGAGATTAAAAAAAATTTTTTTTGTATTAGAAATTTGGGATCTGCTGTGTACTTTACACGTATAGCACACCTGAATTCAGACTAGCTACATTCAAGTGCTCACCAGCTGCATGTAGCTGCTAGATAGAGTCTACCACACTGGACAGAGCCAAGTAGAAGCTTCTTTCATTTAAGAAGCATCTTTGAGTAAGCTTGTTCATTGAGTCTTCATAGCATTCCCTACTCTTCCTCCGATTCAAAATCTTGACCCCCTTAGATCATATGGTGGTCACTACTGTCTGTTTCAACACGGATGCCCCACAGCTTTCTCCCCTGCCAATATCCACTAGAGAAACAGGAAGACAAGCTCTCACTTCCCTAGTCTTCTTTGCAGCTGGAAGTGGCCATTTGACTATTCAGGTCAATAAGAGGTCAGAAGAATTACAATCAAGGGTCTCTGGGATCTGGTACTGTTCCCTCCTTCTAGATGTTCTGAATGCCATGCCTGGAACTGTAACATCCCAGAGACTCTCCAAGACACATGCCCAGACACCATTAAATAAATGAACCAATGCTCACAGCCACCCCATCCCCACCCTGTTTCTTTCTACTGAAAAAAAATCAGTCCTTACTTATTGAAGCCACTGTTCATAGATTTCTCTTTGATGTGCATCTTATTTCATCCCTAAGTGATACAAACTGCTCTCTGGATCCTGCTTTGCACAAACTGCACTTCTTTGCCCCTGGCTTCCCACTAGTTCTGACAATGAGGGGCACTAGAAAGAGGCTGAGAAGTAAGAGGAAGGAAAAAAGACTCCTTTTTTTTTTTTGCTCCAATTAGGATCATCCTGAAATACCTAGGGTGGTTTCTATTTCCTGAATGAATAAACCCCCTGCAGTCTCTTCTCCATTTGGCAGGAGGAATAATAATTTAAAAACATAAGTCAGATCATATTTACAGTGGCTTCTAGTATCAATAAAAATAAAATCCAAAGTCCCTGCTCTAGCCTACGAGGTCCTGCATCATGTGCCTTTGTGCTCCATCCCTGACATTTCACACTACCATTCTTCCCCTTACTTTCTCAGTCCAATCACTCAGAACTCCTTAGTCCTTCAAGTCAAGCCATCCTGACACACGCTGCCCTCACCAGCTCTGCACTGGCTTTTCCGTCTGCCTGGAATTGTCTTCTCCCAGATCCTCACCTGGCTGTACCTCTCACTCGCTTCAGCTCTCTGCTCAAATACCATCTTATTGGCAAGGACTTCCTTCAGCATCCATATCAGACAAACCTGTCACTCTTGATCCACTCACCCTGCTCCTTTTTTTTCCTCCAGCACTTCCTCCCACTCTGATGTTTTCCATGCTTAATAGTTTATTATTCATCTCCCCCAACTAGAACAAAAGTCTGTAATGTTAGGAGGTTTGACTATTTCATTAGCTGCTTTATCCCTATTACCTGGAACAGTTCCTGAGACAGGAATCACAGGAAAAGGATCGGGTGGAAAGTGGAGATAATGTTAAATTTGGATGTGGTGACTTTCCGGTTGCCTGCTGGATATTCCTGTGGACAATGCCCTGCTGACAGCCGGGGACATATGAGTCTGGAGCTAGTAGGAGAGATGAAGTTAGTTGAATTAGATTTGATTAAAGCCATGGGTTTAGAAAACATCCAGGAAGTGTTTATAGAAAGAGAGGGGAGCCAGGACGAAATTGCACAAGACACAAATATCAAAGAGAGATACAAAGAGGGACTTTGCAAGGAGATTATGAATGAAGGTCAGATTCAGATGGAGAGAAGTGGTGACTCAGAAACCACGAGAGGAGAAATTGTCCAAGGGAGAGTGATGAAATGCCTCAGTGATATCAAGAAGAGATCCCAACTAAAACTGCCCTTTTGGTTTGGTATCTAAAGATGCTGGGTGTCAAAGCTGGGTGGGAGCTTTTGTGGAATGATCAAATGAGAGTTTTTAGAGAGCCAGACTGCCATGGATTGAGGAATAAACAAGAGATGGGGAACTATGGGCTTCTCTTTCAAGAAGAATCTCTTTGAAAGGAGAGAGAGGTTTTCTAAGTGAGGGAGAGACTAAGCCAATAGAAAATTGTCCTTTTTTATTTTTTAAAGATGAGAGATGTATGGACATGTCGCACAGCATTGGAAATGAGCAAGTGTCCCTAAGAGCAGAGGTCAGGGCCAACTTAGGATGCCTCTGCACTCTGCATGGGGACCATTTCCAGGCTCAATGTTGAGCAAATCTGGGTCCACAGAGGAATCTTTGCTGAGTCTTTGGCACCAGTGATGATAGAAGAAGCCTTTTGAGGAAGTGTCCTTTTGAGACACCTGTTCAGAGAGCCTTTGGACTTTCCTGCTGTTCTCCGAGGCAGGGCTGACCCCTGACACCCTTGTTACTGGGTGGAAACCGTCCCTCCTTCCAATTTTGCAGATATGGTGTCTAAAGAACTTGCAAAGACTCATAGTTTCCTCGTTTTTATGTCCTCCGTACGAGCTCCAGGTCGCATATTCAAATAACCTTGGAACGGACAGATTGGTAAAACCAGAATCCCCCAAGATAAATATGCAAACCAAGTTCAAGTAATTTCCAGAGTGGTGGTTAATAAACATTGTTAAACGAGTGAACCTTGTTTTTTTTTAAACTGTTAGATACTCATCCAATTTGAGACTTGATAACCGTCTTAACCCTTTTTTGTGAATATTGATGATATGCCTTGATAGACAGTACACCATGAGTGTATAATAATTTCACAAATCTATAGTGTTGAGAAATATCTCTGCATAATGTATTGTTCACTGCTGATTTGAGGCCGAAGTGTGGTAAAAATCAGTCAGAGTGGTTGGCCCACACTTTTTTCCTTGGGCCCTTGCGACCGCACCCTGTGTGCGTTGGCATAAGAACAGGCTGTGTGCATCTATGATCTTACTGGTTCGTCAGCAATCACATAAGAGAGCTCTGCTTTTCATGAGAGTCATAACAATTCCTTCTGAGGACTTTGCTGGAAGTGAAAACCAGCGTAAAGCCAAAACAAAACAAACAAAAACAAACCCCCTGCCCCCCAGAGATCTAATTTTGAAGGCATCCCTAGTAGAAGGTATATTAGTTTCCTAGGGCTGCCAGAACATATTACTACAAATGGGGTGGCTTGAAGCAACAGAAATGTGTTCTCTTACAGTTACGGAGGCCGGAAGTCCCAAATCAAGGTGTCAGCAAGTTTGGTTCTTTTTGGAGGCTCTGAAGGACAATCCGTCCCTTGCCTGTCTCCCAGCTTCTGGTGGTGACCAACAATCTTTGGTGTTCCTTGGGGTGCAACTTGATCACTGCATTCTCTGCCTCCATCATCTCATAGTTTTCTCCCTGTGTGTCTCTGTGTTCCTGTGTCTTCACATGGCTTTCTTATAAGGACAACAGTTATTGAAATTAGGGCCCATCCTAATGCAGTATGACCTTATCTCAACTTGATTACATCTGCAAAGATGTACTCTGTTTCCAAAGATAATTTGCATCCACTTTTACCAGAGGTTAGGACTTCAGCATATCTTTTGCGGGGGAGACTCAATTCCACCAACCACAGAAGGCTATCGAGAAATAGGTATTTAGATGAGCTCAGCAGAAGAGTCCACACTTAGTGTGAAAGGAATGAACTTTGTATACTAAGTAACAAATTATGACTTTTGCCCATTCAAGCTTTGGTCAAAGCTGGGATCTGTCTGGGAAAATTAAAAATCCCACAGATTTCTTATATCCTGAAATTGTGGGTAGTGGAAAACAGATTTGTCCACTCTGTCTGGCACCAATAGCACTTTCTTTTCTTTTCAAATTGGATAAGTCTGGCTTGGAAACTGGAAAGACCAGTGGAAACCACTCTTAGAATTTCACAAAATTCTTCAAATTAGTCAAAATTGTAGCCATTTTCAATACACTGTACCTTGGGAGAATAACATCTTCTGAATCAGAATATCCAACTCTCAGATTGCCTTTTTATGTGCACTGAGGTTACAAGGCATGTTCCTGATGACCCCCATCCTCCATGGTGCCTGAAACTCTTCAGAGTTTGTATAGCTTATTTTAGGAAATATGCTAGGCCTCAGCCTTTTGCATTTGTGCCGCTTACATGATGAATAGTATTCTGAGTATTAAGGTCTTTCAAAATCGACCAAATATTTCTTTCCTTACAGTTAGAATGATTTGGCTCTCAGAGTTATGCATTACATTAGTTTCCTTTGGCTGCATTTCATTTCATAATTTTTAAAATTCTTTACAATATTGTGCATCTGTGCTATTATTTTCCTTGAGTTCAAAGATGTCACAGCAGACAGAACTCTTTCCTGAACTGAGTTTCTGTCACTAGGGACCTGCATGTTTTTTGCAGCTGTCTAGGACTAATAATTTTCACCATACCAGCTGTCACAAATAATTCAGTGTCCTAAATTCCAGTACATTGGCAGAATGGGTGAGCAGTCTCTTGAAAGAAGACTTTTCAATATCAATCTTTTCCCTTTATATCAGTGTTCAGAAATTCCAATTAAAACATTTTGGGAAGCAGAAAAAATTGGTAAGTAATGGAATTAGATAGTGCTTCCCACATTCCCCTTTCAATTTGATCTGCATTTAGATGGAAGTTAGGACTCAGTCCTTATCTCCTTAAGACTCGGTATGTGCAGAGCAATGCACTGGAAACTGTGGAACTGACAGAGGATCCCTGCCCTCAGGGACCTGATTGCCTCAATTCCCAAGAGTAAACCAATGGTAAGAACAGCAGAATGTTGGGGAGTGTGTTAGTTTCCTTTTGCTGCTGTAAAAAAAATACCACAAATTTGGTGGATTAAAAAAATTATTATCTTACAGTTCTGGAGGTGAGAAGTCTGATATGGGACCCATGGGGTCTAAATCAGTGTGTTGGCATGGCTGGATTCTTTCTGGAAGGCTCTTGCCTTTTCCAGCTTCTGAAGACTGTTCACATTCCTTAGCCCATGTCCCACTTCTGTCTTCAAAGCCGGCAAAGGCTGGTCAAGTCTTTCTCATGTCTCATCACGGACACTGACTTTTTCTGTCTCCTTCTTCCACTTTAACAACTTTTGTGATTACATTCGGCCCACCCAAGTAATCCAGGATAGCTTTATTTTAAGGGCAGCAGATAAGCAACCTTAATTTCGTCTATAATCTTAATTCCCCTTTGCACGTTAAGCTAACACATCTGTAGGTTATGGGGAATAGGACATGGACATGTTTAGGGGACCATTCTTTAGCCTACCACAAGGAGCAAAGGTCAGTTATGTGTCCTCTTCTGATCAAAAAGATAGGAGGCTTTGTCCAGAACTGTCCTGCTTAGTAAATATATTTTCCTGAGTCATCTGGCGCTGGGTGGAGTGAGAGACAACGCAAATCTCAAACTATGCCCAGTTTTTGCCTTATTATCTATCTCCTCCATCCTCCCCTAAATCTGAGCATGGAATTGTGTAGTCTTTTCCTTTAGTTGGTCAATCTTTTATTTTTACCTAGCAAAACTAAAAATTTGAAGAAGGGGTATATTTCAAGTGGAAATCTGATTAATTCTTAGAAATAGTTGACCCATTTGGATGGAAATGGACAGTGGAAAAAAGTTCTTTCAAATGTATTGCAAGAAAATATGATGCGGTAATGACATCCTCTATATATGTAATACCATTTTTGTGAAGATCTCCAGTGGTTTTCTTATATATAATTTGGTTTATCTTTCTGCAGTAGATCTTCTGTAGAAATACCTGCCCAGCAACCACCCTACCTATCACGTACACAGCCGTGGCCACAGTCCCACTTCACAGAATCTGTTCTCAGCCCTGCTGAGTGGGCAACAGACCCCCGTGGTCTCACCCCCTGGGGGGGTGAACACCTACTCCACGAAGCCCATTAGATTTGCTCATCTAGGAACTTAGAATTGAGATTCAAACAATCTGTCTATCCAACACAAAGAGTGTCTTAATCTATGGACTTTGGTTAACAATAACGTATAAATATTGGCTCATCAGTTGTAACAAATGTACCACAGTAATGCAAGCTGTTAGGAATGGGGGCACCTGTGGGTGGGTAGGCAGGGAGGAGGAGACCCGGGAACTCTCTGTACTTCCTGCCCAATTCCTCTGTAAACCTAAAGCTGCTCTAAAAAAATAAAATCCATTCATTGAAAAACCAAAAAGCGCTGTCTAGACAGCTTCTTTGAGGCTCCAGGTATGGGGATGACTTAAATTGGGGCTATGTGACATAAATGGAAGGTATAGGGAGCACGAAAGCTGTCAGCTATAGCAACACATGCTTCAAGGGCAGGAACAGGTCCCGATTTCTGAAGCACATACGACGTAGGGTCCTCTTCAGGAAAAACAAACCAACTAAGCCAAAATGGAGTGTGAAATAGAATATCTATTTGGAAGAGGCCCTGCAAGTGAGAGATCCTGCAGCTTAAGCTTCCTGAATTTTATGATTAACCTTCCTTGGCTTGTGTGTGTGGCCGGGTGTGTGGGGTAGGAGAGGTGGCGGCAAAGAAAGGAGGCCTGGAGAGGGAGGATGGGATGGAGAGAGAGGCAGAGGCCAGCCTCCCTGAGAGATGGAGAGAAAGCGCATGAGCTCCTCACTTTCCTGTCTACGTTTCATCCTCTAATGAGACCCAGATTTGCTACCAACAACTCGTGCTTTCTGGTTTAAGTTAGCCTGTTGGAACCAACCAAGCAGCAGACCCAGTATCTCCTGGGAGGAGGCGAAAAGGAGGTTGGAAGTGGCTCCATTTTGTCAGTAGCCCAACTGAGGCAGAAGGCAAAGCGGGGACTGGCCCAAGGCACGTAGTTGTCTCCCCCGGAGCCCGCTTCTCTGCCCCTCAGTCCAGGGGTCCCTTCCGTCTCTTCCCAGTGGGGTTGGCACCTCCCGAGAGAGCCAGGGCCTTGGGGTCTCATTACTTATTCCCTGCCCAAGTTACTCATTCAGGGAGCCCTTGAAATTCAATCCTGTCGCCTTCGGAGACTGAGAATAATGCATTTAGAGTGAACAAGGGTAAGTGTCATAAGATGACCCCTTTGACAGTATGTCCAGAGGCGGCTGTTCTTTACGGTTGCTTATTGAGACCCTCACCTACCTTCTACTAGAGTGATTTGCAATGAGGGTATTTTTTGAGACTTTCCCTCTGGGAAGTTTCTTTCACACTTTGATATGACAAAGGAAGTAAACAGCCTTAATGTAAGCAGATTTCAATTGTAGGCTCCTGAAGCCCCAGATTTAAGTTACAATTGGACAGTGTGGCAAAAGACACGTTAACACACATCGGAGACTTGTTAGAAAGAATGCATGCGGTGAGTGGTGGCCAATTATTCTAGCGTTACCTTGGCGGGGGCGTTTGCGTTTTGTTTTATGCTGTGGTGTTCTCGCTCGTGATGGCCACTGTGTATTTGCTGTTCAAATCCATGGAGGTAGTTTAATCCCTTTTCACTACGTGTATCTTGGCAGCTGCTAACTGCAGACTAAGAACAGAATCTCCAAGGGTAGAGAGAGAAACAACTTACATGACCATTTTCTGTGTTCTCAACGCACTGTACATAATAGTAAATTTGAATAAAATCTCACTTTTTTTTTTTTTTTAAAGCAATCACAGTGCTTTCAGGTCAGTGCTGAGAATCTTCTCTACGCTAGCACAAAAGTCCGGAAAACAATCCTGCAAAGGAGGAATAATCTCTTTCCAAATGGAAGCAAGGGGAGATTAAACAATGTACATCCAGTTGGGAAGTGGCAGACCTAGAACTCGAACCGAGGTCTCTCTGACTGCAGGGACCTATTGCCCATTCTCTGTTCAACCCTCCATCATAGTACTAACCATTGCCTTCCCAAGTGGGGTCCTTGAGCACTTAGACAACGTTATTCATCTTTGCACCTGTATTATCTATCTCAGTGCCTAGCTGTTCAATAAATGCTTCTTAAATAATTGTTGATTGAATGAATGAATGAATTTTAACCCCAGCTCTGACTGAGTGGCTAAGACTCGCCTCAAAAGTGATCATCTGGGCATTTTGGTGTCTTTTCTTGTGCTGGAGGTACTTCTTTTTCTTTTTTCTTTTTTTGTTTTTTGGAGGTGCTTCTTGAAAGTTAATGCATCTCTGCACAGAGCCCCAAGTAGCTCTGTGGCCCAGATCCTCCTTGGCAAGGGCCCATCTGTAGGAGTCAATGTTGGGCCTATCTAGGGAACAGATTAGTCTGATGTCACTGTCCCTTTTTGAAGGTCAGGCTGTTGCCTCCTTGTCAAGAGTGAGTAATTTGCTTTTCAGCTTCCCTGCTTTGGTACAGAGTGATTTGGACTTGTGGGTGATTGAGTCAGCATTTGGTTAATCAACCATTCTACATGGTATCAATGTTTTTGAATTTTTGAAATAATTTTTGTGGATTATTCCCTGCTTCTCTCCCATTTAGCACCTCCTACACCTTGGTAACTTCGTCTTCTGGCACTGGTTCTTCTTCAAGTTCTCTTCCACGTTCCCTTTCTGCCACCTGATAAATCTCTGGAGAAAAACTGCTTCTCAAGATTTCTCTGTCAAATGGTCTCTGGTAATGAGAGTATAGCTGAGTTTTCAGATCGTTGCTATGGAGAAAGTGTGTTTTCTTGTTGCTGTATTATACTTGGGCATGTTCCTAGTCTGAAATCTTAGGGTGACACTAAATTTGCACTCCCTAAAAGAAGTCTACTGTCTCTCAATTATATAAGCAAGCTTAATTGTGCTTTTTTGGGGTCTTATTTTTATCAGTTTTCATGTCCTGCTTTTGTCATCCAGTATAACAGGTGGCCTCACATCTGTGGTTGAGGTACAAGTCCTAATTTCTCTCTTGCCTCCACACTGACTGTACTGTGCTGCCTTTTATGTGGAAAGATGACTCTCCAATCTTAGACTGATTCAAATAAGTAACACCGAAACAACCAGTGTTTGAAGATCACTGGTTCCTTCCATACTCCTCACATTTAGAGGCTGTCCTCTGCTTCTGCTTCTAACTAGTCTTTATTTAATTAACGTCACTGAGTGCTCGGGCATTGGCAGATTCTAGAACTCGACTTTTTTTTTTTTTCTTCCAGCAGAATCCTTTCTTCAGTGGAAATGGTATAGAAACCTAAGAGGAAAACCAAATAACTGAGGTGGGAGGAAGGGGCTCAGAGCGCTCCACTTCTCTCCTTCCCTGTGGGTGTCCTTCGGGCTCGCCAAGACAGCCTCTTGGACTTGCAGAATTCAGCTGGAAACCCACTTTGAAAGTTGCCACAATGATGAACAGACTACGCACCGCCTTCCCTTTGGGAGCTCACAGTTGAGTGGGGAAATATTATGTACTTAATGCAGAACTAGCTGTCACACAACTTGATAGTTGCTTTTGAAGGTAAAGTAGACCCTGGAAGGTGACACAGTATGGCAGATAAGACAGTGGGTATTGGACACAGGGTCACCATCCTGGTTCTTCAATTCTCTCAGTGACCTCAAGCAAATTTGCGAACCTCTCTAAATCCCAATTTCTGACCTCTAAAATGAAAACAATACTACCTACTTACTCTTCCCAGCGTTCTTGAAAGTCTTAGGAATAGAATAAGGTATAATGACTGGAAAGTACTTAACTCAGTACCTGGCATGTTATAGATGAAGGTGTTGCTGAAGATAGTACACTTGAAAATAATAGTTAACGTTGAGTGATTTCTATGTAGTAGAACTAGCTTTACATGAGTCATCTCGGTGTCTTCACTAAACTTGTTTGTGGGTATCTTACAGGTAAAGACACTCAAAACCTTGCTTCATGTTTTATTCATTTGTGCTTCTACTCATTCATTCAACAAATATTTTTTGAGAACCTCTTAAATGCCACATGCTGGTCTACTTCTGGGGGACACCTCAGTGATCTCTGCCTTCATAGGCCTTGTGTTCTCATGGAGGAAACAGACAATAAGTAAACAGGTATATTCTTTGGATGGCGGGCCAAACAGAAGTAAATGTCTGAGAGGACGATCAGGTTTTAATTTTGATGTTTTTACCTGACCGTCAAGGTCTGGCTTGGCTCAAGGCATCACTCCTCTTCTATCCTCTGAGTGCTGAGATGATTAGTTTTTCCTGGAGTCTCTGGCTGTCATATGTGCCACATTTATCAAGAACTGTAATTTGAGCCCCCCACTTCAGATCTTCACAAACAGTACATGAGCACAGAGTATCTATTTATTTGTGTCTTCTTCAGTTTATTTCATTAATATCTGTAGTTTTCAGTATACGTATTTTTTACTTCCTTGATTAAATTTATTCCTAGGTATTTTATTCTTTTTGATGCAGTTGTAAGTGGGATTATTTTCTTTATTTCTCTTTCTTTATTTTTCTAGTTTGTTTACTTGAGTATAGCAATGCAGCAGATTTTTTATGTATTGATTTTGTATCCTGCAACTTTACTGAATTTGTTTATTAGCTTTTGCTTACGTGTTTTATTTCTCAGCATGTGTTTTGTCACCTGCCGTTTAGATGCTGTAGGCAGGCAACTGAGACTCCTGGCTCTCTGTGGCTGGTGATGGTGGTGGTCATTTGGTATTACTAAATAAGCCTTTGTTTGCATTTATCTATTTGCATAAACTGATTATTATGTTCTATTAAGAAATATGCTCATTATTTCAAAATTCTTGCTCTGGAGTGTAAACATCTTTATTTAGATATAGATGATGAAAGGCAATGAAACCTGCCCTAAACGAATTGGTTAATCAGTCTTGTTTCCCCTGGAGAATTATTTTTCAGTGCTCTACTTATATCTCCTTTCTTCAGTTCAGCTTAGGATCCCTCTGACGAGATTAGTTATAATAATGACTAACTTAGGTCAACCAGCTGAATATCCCTATATACATGGATCAGGGATTACTTACTTGCTCCCTGAGCTAGTTTTGGAGAACAGTTTTGGAGAACACTGGACTGTTCACTGTCAGAGTCTGTTCTTGGTTGAGGCAGACATAATGTAAAAAGTGGCCTTTGCCTCTGTGATGTTTGCTTCCCCAACCTGTTATGCATGTTTCATCAAAAGAGTCATTTTGTATCTCCTATGAATGCAGTGCATTGATGATCTCTGTTTCAGACTGTAAAGGGCCAGGAAAGAGATAAACTCTTCAGAGTTTACCCAGCTCTGTGTTGGAGTAACCCATAATGGACTTAAAAATGCCATTTGTCTATGAAAGCAAGCTACCACAAGTCAGAACCAGATGCAGATATGTGTACTATAGGCAGAATAATAAATCAGGCACCTTTGTAAACAAAAATTCTCTAAATATTTTCCAACATGGGTAAAGAGGGGAGTCCAAGAGCTGTGAAGGAAAAGGTGGTGGCGGGGGAGGACTCATGGAAGTCTGTGCTCAGTTTCTTTCTTTTTTTTTTAATTTAATTTAATTTATTTTTTTACACAGCAGGTTCTTATTAGTTATCCATTTTATACATATTAGTGTATATACGTCAGTCCCAATCTCCCTGTGTTCAGTTTCTTTGTTCTTGCTCCAAATATCTCAACTTTGGTCCCAAACTTGTGTAACCCACATCACTAAACAAACTGAAGATTACAGAATTCACCCTCCTGAGAAGGTGGTTTCTGGGCCTTGTCTCATCCCTCACCCCATCAACAGCAGCTCTTCAAATTATTCTTCCTCATCACATGGAACATCCTCTGAGATGTATACTATTTATCTACCCCTTTCTCCATCTCAGTTCACATCTGGTAAGGTTTTCATTTCCTGAATCATGTTTCAGTGCCCCTTATAGATTAAAATCCTAGAAGAGGTCTCATGGCTCACTTAATCTCTCTCTGGATAAAAATCTCATTTATGTGATATATTTTATCCTTTAATTCTTCAAACCTGTATTTTTCACATTAAGCTTCTATCAGAGTAGTTGGTACTGAAGTCCTGAAAATCCTATACTCTGTCTTCAGTTGGCTCATGGACCCCCATCTCTGAAACACAGCAGACAGATCTCATCCTCTGTTGGCCCCATCTATACTCCACTGGGCCATAGGCCTCACATTTTCACTATGCAATATGGTCCCCATGGCCTTGCATCCACAGCCCATACCCCTGCCCTCTGGGATCACTTGTCTGGCTATGGGGCCATGTGACATAGCCCTGTTTGGACCAGACACTTGTCATCTCCTCGAATGACAAAGGGGGAGCCTTTGTCAACCCTTCCTGTGGGGCTAGTTCTTCCCGCAGCTGAGCTGGATCCTCATAACCAGTTTGTATCTTCTTCTCAAATAGGGAAGCTTTACCCAAAACACTCCACACAGGCCACCTTCCTGCTGAGGCCTGCTGGAATAGCTGTCTGCTTCTCTCACAGGATAAACCATCTCAACTCCTTCAGCACCAAACCATGGACTTACCTACACTTATATGACCTCCCTGCTAGGCCCATGTGCTCACCATGCTGCTTCAGACTCCAAGGACTAACTCCACCAAACCCCACACCTCTGTTAAACTCTATCTGGTTAGTCATATATTATCTCCCCAAATCTTACTCTATTCTGCTTTGTTTACTACCCCATCTCCTCACCACCAGATACAACTCCCTGAACCTATTTATTAAGTCCTTGGGAACTCCATCTTAGGGGGTGACAACCACTGTTTATTCTCAAACTCTTTTTGCCTTCATCTCTTTCTCCTTTGCACCTCTCTTATCTCATTCTCATCTACTACATATCCTTCATTTCCTCTCCTGAGCATGAACTGTGTCCTCTAAGGATATTGCTTTATTTGCATCCCTCTCAAGTACAGGATATTTATTTATTCACACCTCACACTTCAGGCTAGAGTGCCAAGTCACTTGCTTCTTGCTTTCCAATGCCTAACTCAGTCCTCTACTCCTCTGCCCATTTATAAAATCCTAGCTCCTTTTCGGCCTGTGGCATCTGGCTTTTCTGCCATTTACCCGCACTTTGCTCTCACTTTGGTTGTTTGTTAATTTTTCTACACTTGACACCAAAACTTCTTCTCTAATGCTATTTCTGTCATCATCCTTCGTGATGTCAACATGCCATTAATTACTCCAACTTCTCAGTGTCTTTACCTCCTCCTTCCTAGGACGTTTTCATCCACTCTTTCTTAGCCACATGGCTAGGAATGGTCATGATTTGGACCTTGTTTTCAACAGAAACATTACTGTGAACATTACAAGTTTGAACATCCTATTCTCCAACTATAACTGCTTATATTTATAGCTCACTTGCTTAAAATACCCCATGGAAACAATTATTTTCTCTCATTAGTCTGTAAAAGTTAGTTTTTGCTACATAACCAACTATCCCAAAACTTAGTGGATTTGAACAAAAGCCCGTTCTCCAGCTCATGATTCTCTATGCTGACAGCTTGGGCTGGGTTCAGCTGCGAAGTTCTTCAGTTCTTGGCCAGGCTCAGATGACCTCTTGCCTATACTTTCTCATGCATCTGTGGTCAGCAGTTGTGATGACTATGCTGGCTGATTTACTATGGTCTCAACTGGGAAGACTGGGAGTACTGGGATGACTGAAGTCTCTCTCCATGTGGTCTCTCCTCCAGCAATGGGCTAGCTTGGGCTTGTTCATGTGTAATTTGAAGAGTTCCAAAAGCAAAACAAGAAGAAGCATTCAAAGCTCTTGAGGTCTAGGCTTGGAACTCATTTGCTCATCACGTCAGCCATACTCTCTGGATCAAAGCAAGTCATAACGCTAGCTCAGATTTAAGGAGTGAGAAAATAAGTTCCACTTCTTGATAGAAAGAAATGCAAAACATTGTGACCAATTTTCCTATGTAACATTAGGATCTTTTAATTCACTGACTCTCTTTTTATCACTTCTTGGTTTCACTTTCCTCCTTACCAGCTTATAGGTTTGAATTCATCATTGTAATCACTTTTTTGAATCTACACTCAAATGACTTATTCCCCTCTCCAGCCAGTACAGCCAATTTCATAAATCTGCAGCCCTAGAAAACCATTCCCTTTTTCCTTGCCTGCATACATGATGCTGAATATTACTGGGAAAAAAACCCCAAACATGTAACTGTTCTAAATTTAGTATTTGTGGATGGAGATCTGCGTTGCTTTAATATTCACTCTTCTTATTTTCTTAAATAATCCATGGACCAGGGGGCTGTGACGTTTTGTTTTCCCTCTCTCCCTGTTCTTCTCTACTGTAATAAAAAAAAAAAAAAACTTGGGCAGCATGAAAGGAAGCTGAACTCTTTTATCTTGTATCACTTCAACGTTGCCACACAAGTGTCTCCAGAGGCATGCTGTAATCATGTTTGATTGGTTGATAATTTCTGAAAGGCAAAATAATTTTTTCAGCTGTTTAGATAAGCTTAAAAAAAAAAAACCCTCTAAAATTTGATACGTGTAAGGCCTGTCTTGGACTCATGACTTTCCTTGGGGCTGACCCAGTGAGCAATGACCCTCAGGATGCAGGCAAGTTCACCACCATCAACAAGCAAATCATTCCTCTCTCTCCTGTGCCTTCAATCTGATATTTCATTCTACTAGAGAGTAAGAACGTCTAGTCTCAAAGCTTATAGAAGTTGGTGGTTGCCTGGCAACATCATTCCCAGCACAAGTTTGTGGCTTTCTAAGCAGAGGAGAAAGAGGAACTTCCTTTCTCTCTCAGCTCCCTGTGAGCTTCTTGTTTTCTCTTATTATGCTGATCTCTGGCTGATTGAAAGCATATAAGATGATATATGTAAAAATCCTTTCAGACAGTCAAATGTGAATACAAATTTGGATTATCGTCTCTCATTAAAACCCATTCTAATCCCCAACTCCTTAGTGCAGTATCTATCTTTGCAGCCAGGATATGAATCATGGGTCTCCAATTTCTGGTATATTCTTCTGCTGCAGACAGAACTGCAAATGTCAGCCCCAACAAGCAAATGAACTGCTCCCTAAATTCTTTTGTTCTTTCTCCTAGACAAGTAGCATCTGTTTTTCGGCCTGTTCTTGGCCCCCTGTTTCTCACTTCCCAAAGCACTGCAAAATTGGTTGTTGGAATCTGTATTTGTGATCGCCCCTCTATTTCCCAGTGAGTTTGATCTAGCTAGTTGGCTTATTTTAACTATTACTACACATTCTATTTGTTGAGCCACATTAATTCTTTCTCCTTATGTTGCATGCCTTTAAAACCTTTGTGTTGTGCACTTGCCAAGCCAAAGCCAAGAGTTCTATAAAGTCACCTGAAAATTATAAAAACATTGAATTGTTGGGAGACAAATCTTCATAGATCTCTCACATTTCTACATGTCTTGTGAGCAGAGCTGCCTTTGTTCCAGGCTATCTTTTCAAGAATATTTGTCTTGGAAGCTAAAGATAGTATCTTCCTTTAAGGAAGGTTTGCTTAATGCTCATTGTAAAATATATGGGTTTCCTTTGTTTGGGGTTCTTCTTTAACACACTCTGTTGCTTATATAGGTACCACCTGGCTCTCTTCACATTGTCCTGTGGGAACTGGGTCTCCAGGAACTGATGCAAATGCTGATAGTTTGGCTACTGCCATTGCTCTGTGTAGTAGTCCTTTGTCTCTGACCCAGGACCCTCGGGTCTATTGCCTGCATCTATGAAATTGTGGCAGGATAACTTGGCTGGAAAGTGGGGTAAATTATCAGACCCTTTGCAGCTCTAGTGAGGATCTTAGTAGCTTGATGCTCATTAATTTAGGAGATATGTGTGTTGGAACATATTTAAAACTGGTCTGAAGATACATTTCTTTTAAGGAACATGTTAGAGATTTTAGAGGCCTGAGATACCACATGAGTTTCTACCAAAGGAAGAGCAAATTTGCGGTTCTTTCAGTGCAATTATGGTCATAGCATCTTATTAAAAACTTTTTTTTGAGATTCTGGTTTCCAGTAAAATTAAAATTCCTTCGCTGGCATTCAGTAACCAAGAAAATACAGATTTGGCTTACCTTATACTTCTACGTATGCTCAAAGCTCCAGAAAACTCAAATGTTGAAAGTGACTAATCTACTGCACCAGACTAATATTTCTGTCAGTGGATGACATGCTAACCTACTGGCCATCCCCCCAAACCCTGGTAGTCTGTTAGTCTTTCTTGTTCGTTATCATCTACATCCAATCATTAGTGTTATAAATATCTCTAGTCTCTTAAATATGTTCCCTATTCTCAACTCCATCAGAGCTCTACTCATTGAATCATTGCAATAGTTTCTTAATTGGTTTCTCCAATTCCTGTTTGTATATTTAAAATCCATCCTCCGAACTGGGCTCAGACCATTGTGATCCATACAAAACACAAAACTAATGCTGTTTAAAATGCTTTAGCAGGCCCCCTACTACAAAGAATTGAGTCCTGCACCTTTGGATGGCCTCCATGACCTGACTCTATCATATCTTTGGCCTCATGATCATTTTATGTTCTGTCAGGGCAGTATGGCTAGTGAGTAAGAGCAAGGGCTCTGGAGTTGAAGTTGTATTCTGGTTGCTTCATCTATGAGCTGAGTGACCCTGGGCAAGTTTAACTAATGTTCTATAATTTAGTTTCCCATCTGTAAAATGGGACTAAAAAGAGCGCATACATGTAAAACATAAAATTTTCTTTTTCTTTTTTTTTGGCTGTGCCGGGTCCTCATTGCAGCTGCGGGCTTCTCTCTAGTTGTGGCGTGTGGGTTTTCTCTCTCTAGTTGTGGCGCCTGGGCTCTGTAGTTTGTGGCATGTGGGCTCTCTCATTGAGGCACATGGGCTCAGTAGTTGTGGCGTGCGGGCTTAGTTGCCCCGCAGCGTGTGGGATCTTAGTTCCCTGACCAGGGATGGAACCCGCGTCCCCTGCATTGGAAGGCGGATTCTTTACCACTGGACCACCAGGGAAGTCCCCCAAATAAAATATTTTTAATAAAACATTCTGTAAGGTGTCTGGCACATAAGAGGTGTTCTATAAGTGGACCACGTGTTTCCATCATACGTCATGTTATTTTTCAACCCTTTGCCTTGCTCTGTTCTGTTTCCTTTGCCTGAAATGTCCTCTCCTTCTTCACCTGTGGCATAGCGATTTCGAGCAGAGGCTTTGGGACGACATTGAACTAGGTTTGGATTTAGGACACTTTTGTGTATTGTGTGACGTTGTAAAGAGCTTAGCATGGTGCTCGAAAAATGATGATTATCTTACTTTTCCTTCAAGATCCAACTCAAGGGAAATCATCCATGCGCCGGTTATTTGGCTATTTCTTTTAGCTCCCAACTCACTCTTCTATGGTTGGCTTTGCGATGCTGGACCAGGACACTGCTTTGCCTGCAGGCTCCCTGGTAGACTCTTCCTCTAGCGGATGGGAGAGGGAGACTGCAGGGCTGGAGGAGGAAGAAGGGACTGATTCTTCCTGTTTGTTTTCTGGGTGCTTCCCTCAGGCTGTCTGCTCCTAGGAGCCAGAAACACTTATTCACCTAGCTGTGATACCTTAGAGTTCTCTTTTTCTTTTAATTTATTTTTTATTGAAATATAGTTGATTTACAATGCTGTGTTTAATTTCTGTTGTACAGCAAAGTGATTCAGTTATACACATATATGTATTCATATTCTTTTCCATTATGGTTTATTATAGGATATTGAATATAGTTCTCTGTGCTATACAGTAGGACCTTGTTGTTTATCCATTCTATATACAATAGTTTGAATCTGCTATTCCCAAACTTCCAATCCATCCCTCCCTCACTCCCTCTCCCCCTTGGCAACCACAAGTCTCTTCTTTAAGTCTGTGAGTCTGTTTCTGTTTCATAAATAAGTTCATTTGTGTCATATTTTAGATTCCACATATAAATGATATCATATGGTATTTGTCTTTCTCTGTCTGACTTGTCTCACTTAGTATGATAATCTCTAGGTTCATCCATGTTGCTGCAAATGGCACTATTTCATTCTTTTTTATGGCTGACTAGTATTCCATTGTATATATGTACCACATCTTCTTTATCCATTCATCTGTCGATGGACATTTAGATTGCTTCCATGTTTTGGCTATTGTAAATAGTACTGCTGTGAACATAGGGGGTGCATGTATCCTTTTGAATTATAGTTCTGTCTGGATATATGCCCAGGAGTGGGATTGCAGGATCATGTGGCGATTAGAGTTCTCTTCTACATTTTCACAGGGCAGAGACCAGGGTGAGGTCAGTGAGTCAGCTGCCTCAGGCATAGAATTCAAGGGGGCATCAAAATTCTCAGGAATCCATGTAAACTATATGTGAATGCAATACTTTTCAAAAATCAAAATTAAATGCACAAACCATGATGAACAAAATATCAAAATTTTAGAGATCAATGCCATGCTGAGGCATCTTAGAGCCTGAGGCTAAAGGAAAAAATGTGCTCCACTGGCTTTAATAGACACAAACTCATCAATAGTATCTTTAAAATATACCTTTTTGCTTATTTCAATTTTTTAAAAAAATTTATTTATTTATTTTTGGCTGTGTTGGGTCTTCATTGCTGCGCGTGGGCTTTCTCCAGTTGCGGCCAGCGGGGCTACTCTTTGTTGTGGTGCGCGGGCATCTCATCATAGTGGCTTCTTTTGTTACGGAGCACCTGCTCTAGGCACATGGGCTTCACTAGTTGTGGCTCACGGGCTCCGTAGTTGTGGCTCGCGGGCTCTAGAGCGCAGGCTCAGTAGTTGTGGCGCACGGGCTTAGTTGCTCCGCGGGATGTGGCATCTTCCCGGACCAGGGCTCAAATCCACGTCCCCTGCATTGGCAGGTGGATTCTTAACCACTGCGCCACCAGGGAAGTCCACTTATTTCAATTTTTATTGAGAGAATTACCATGTTTGACCATTTCTCCTGTCCAAAGGATAATTTTGAATAATTTTGAATTAGCCTAAGCTGATGTAAAATTTTAATAAATTAGGTCTGAGTATAAATACAGCATTTAAATTAAAAATAATATTGTGAATTTTAATACACCAACTTTTCAATTTTTCATTATTTTTTCAAACTACTTTAATGTTCTGGAAAAATTCACCATTTAAAAAATACATAAAAGCATGTATATTGGGGTACACAAGTTTTCCTTTCCTTTTGCCTCAGGCTTCAATATGGTTCATACTGAATATGACTAATACTACTTTTTCACTTATCTAGTTCAGAATTTTATGTTAGTTAGCTATTCTTTATATTAACTTCTCTCTGTTAAAATAGCTGATGTGATTTCTCTCTCCTGAATGTACCCTGAACGATGCAACCTCCAAGTGTGAAATGACTTCTTCCTGTTCTCTTTCTCCCTTCTGAGCACTCTTCCACATTTTTACTTTGCTCACTTCCTGCATCACGTGAAATACAGTCCTCCCTCTCCTCCACATACATTCATCTCTTCCTGCCCAAATTCAATCCATTCTTCAAGATCCGTTCACATGTCATGAAGTCATTCTTCATCCCCCACAAAATGAATACGTTTTCTCATTCTGTTGGATCTTAGAGCCGTTTGGGCGTTCATGCCATCACATTCTGCCTTGTCTTGTTGTTATTTGTGCATATTTCTTATTTCTCTGCCACTGCACATCTGGATTTTAAATCTTTGAGGATCAAGGGCTGATCTCCTTCTGGTCTTATTCATTTTTTGAGCTTTGGGGCACTATGCACAAAAAGAGTGGGAGACATAGCTGGGTCATGAGATGCTGGGCTTCTGCACAGTGGTGGGAGGCAACATTACGAAGGGGAGCAAAATTTGCCACCCCGAAATGTGTCTCTTTGGCATGAAGATTAATTAAGGCTGATGATTTCTTTTTCTCTGTTTTGTTTTTGTTTTTGTGTTTTTGGCCGCGTGGCTTGCGGGATCTTAGCTCCCCAACCAGGGATCGACGAGGGCCCTCGGCAGTGAAAGTGCCAAGTCCTAACCACTGGACCACCAGGGAATTCCCAGAGGCTGTTTTATTTTTTTTTTTTTTAACATCTTTATTGGAGTATAATTGCTTTACAGTGGTGCGTTAGTTTCTGCTTTATAACAAAGTGAATCAGCTATACATATACATATATCCCCTCCCTCTGAGGCTGATTATTTTTAAGGCCCAACAGACTCAGGAAGAATCTTTGACCTTCCCCCTAACTGCCTAAAAGAATGTGGATAGAAAACCTGTTAGATAACTATAATATGAACTAGGTATGTAGACAGGGAGGAACCTAGCAAATTTGTTTGCTAAAATTCCTCTCTGTGTCTGTTGTCTTTGCATGGCCCAGAGAACATTTGTTTATCAAACATCTGCTTTTTCCTCTCCATGTGAATTGCCTTCCTCCCCTTCAAGTCCCAAACCACTACTCCAACATGCTCATTTGTCTTTAGCTGACAATGGTATTTAAGGTGAAGGTTCAGTCATTCTGGCAAGATACTCAGTTTTCCTGGGTCTCTCCCACGTATACATGTTACTAAACTTTTGTTTGATTTTCTCCTGTTAATCTGTATCATGTTAATTTAATTCTTAGACCAGCCAGAAAAACCTAGAAGGGTAGAGGAAAATTTCTTTCTCATTAACAACTATTAGATGTTTAATTTTTTTTTTTTTTAACATTCCCAGTACTCTAAGAGCTTTCTTCCCTTTTTTTGCCATCTCTGTCTCGGTGCTCAATTTTGATCCTTAAAAGGGGTGATTAACTCCTCTTCTTTGCTTGGCCTGCTGAGCAGAGAGTGCCATTTAAAAGTCAGGAATAATCTCTCTCCGGAGTTAGGAAGAGAGTGATTTCTAGGAAGTAGAAGATCCCTATGCGACATTTATCTATGGGAGCCAAATAGTCCTGTCATAAATGCATTATGAACAGGTCATTTTACTCACAGGAGAGATGGGGTGTTGGCCAGACTTATTAATGAAGGGGCCAGTGGGGATATTCTGCTCACTTCTATAGCAATAAAAATACCTCCCACAAAATCGAAACATTAGGAACTGTCCATCCCCAGCCTTCTACAGGCCCCAGTTTTGTTCTTTTAGAAAAGTCAGAGCCCACTGAGACTGGGGGTATCATGTCAGAACTTTGTTTGTTTATATAGCCTAAAGATGAGATCTTCAAATTGGAAACTGACTGATTTCAGACTACAAAAAGAATTTTCCAAAAACAAATCCACAAGGTCAAGTTTCAGAGTCACAGAAGGGGTAATTTAGACAAACTTGGCCAACCACAATAGAAGATGGCATATTAAATTACTGCTGTGGAAAAGGAATTTGCATTTATAGACCTCAGGCAGGCCTGGAACCTCAGATGTAGTTTGAACTGAGAGCTTGCCCTGAGAAGCTTGCATCTTCATCATACTATCTGCTGACCCACTTTAAGCTCTTTGTCCCCGAAAGGTGGAGGGAAGAAACAGAGTAATACAAATGGTGGAAGAGACTCTAACACCTTGGTGTATTTATGTACCTACTGTTGTGCATTACTTTCCCTGACGAGGGCCATGGCTGATTTAATTCTTAACCTGGCAGCTTTATTTATTGCAGAATGGATGAGAGACCCGAAGTAACACAGTGTGTTCCTGGCCCTTTAAATTACAACTTCAGAAGCTCACTGGGATTTTCTTTTAGAGTCAAACACTTTAATCTTCCTTCATCACTAAGATGCTCTTTGCGTACCCTGGTGTAGTGTAGGTAAAGACAACCAAAGAAAATAAATCCGTATCTCCCTATGTTGATTTCTTTCTTATTTCACTTTTTCATTCATCTATCCATTCGTCCATCCATCCATCCATTCATCCAACCATCCATCCATTAAAGTACTTACCAGAGCATACTATACTGCTAACATCATGCCAAGAACTAGTAAGTAGCACAAATAGGAAATACATAATCTCTGCCCTCCCTCTCCAAACCTTCAAGCCTGGTGTAATTAACATATTCCCAGATGTTTGGAAGACTCTCTTAAAGTGATAGGCCCTCAAATGAGAAGCTTTAGATTTTCTCCATGAGCTAAGTCAAAACATTAAAACTTTGGACCTGAGAGTTTCATGCAAAAACTAAGGGTGCTTTTAAGTGGCTCCTTATCTTAAAAAAAAAAAAAAAAGCCAGAAACAACAGTGGTTTCAACCAGGTGTGATTTTGCCCTTCAGGGCACATTTTTCAACATATGGAGACATTTTGATTTTCTGGACTGGGGAAAGGGTGCTATTAGCATCTAGTGAGTAGAGACCAGGAATGCAGCTAAACATGCTGCAGTGCCTAGGACAGAACCTCCAGCGTAGAATCATCTGGCCCAAAATGTCGGCAGTGCTGTTGTAAAAACTGTCTTTTTAACCAATACAGCCATAAAAATTCATTTTTTTCCTGTTTTAAATCAAGATGGATAACTTTATTTTGAAAAACAATGTCACACTTGCTAAGTTTATAATTTATATTTCACATGCACAATGATAAGCCATAACTGGAATTTACATAGACCTTGACTACAGAACTTTTTTTTTTTTTTTTTCAACAGTCTTTCACTTACCACATCCCATGTTGGAAAAGACGGAATGTTTTTGAGTCCCCGTAGTTCTGCCTGGCGCTAGCTTGTGAGCAGGTGACTCTTGATCTTCAACTTCCTGCCTCTAATGGCCTCAGCAGACATTCTGTGCTTCTGCCCCAGTCACCTCTCTGCCTCTTTTCTCAGAAAAGTCCCGGGAGTTTAGCTTTCTTACTTGAGAGATACAGAACCTGCAACCAAAAAATAGGGCTTAATCAAGGTCACCAGCAGGGATCACAATTGGGCTTTCTGCCTCTCCCCCACTGGCTCATTACTCACTAACCCCTCAGGGGAAATGTAGAGTGTAAATCAGAAATGCCTATCACCTATTGTCCACTAAGTGTGTGAAGGTTAAGTTTAGTCAGGCAGGTGATTTATACTTGCTTACATCCTTTAAAACCAACCTCTATGGAGAATGAAGAAAGCTTTCAGCTGGGATGACAAGGAAGGAAATCAAATATTTTAAAAGCTCTGTTGTTGTTCTTCTCCAAGTATGAAAATATTATTCGTTTAAAAAGTCTGTGTGCCCGGGAAAGCTTGGATCAAAATAAATTTTTGTGAAGTCATTAACTCATTACAATTTGATCAGACAAGTTTGGGGCTTCCCTGGTGGCGCAGTGGTTGAGAATCTGCCTGCCGATGCAGGGGACACGGGTTCGAACCCTGGTCTGGGAAGATCCCACATGCCGCGGAGCAACTAGGCCCGTGAGCCACAACTACTGAGCCTGCGCGTCTGGAGCCTGTGCTCCGCAACAAGAGAGGCCGCGACAGTGAGAGGCCCACGCACCGCGATGAAGAGTGGCCCCCGCTTGCTACAACTAGAGAAAGCCCTCGCACAGAAACGAAGACCCAACACAGCCATAAATAAATAAATTAATTAATTAAAAAAAAAAAAAAGAGTTTGGCATTGCACCTATTAGGAATCTCCTAAGGGCTGAACGATCCACCCAAGCCAAAGAAACTAGACTCCAGAAACAAGGGTGGGTAAGTCTAATGAGGAGTGTACTAGATTGACTGTTAGGGAGTTTCTAAAAAATAACATGAAAGGACTTGGTTTTGGTTATAAGGATCATAAATTAAGGTGACAACTTCTATAAACGTAATAGAATTCGCGGCTTAGTCGGCTGGTCCCTTCCTTTCTTTATTCAGGAGAGAAAAAGTTATAATTTACAGTATATATACATCAGGAAGCACCCTCCCTGCCTCCTTTCCTCCTTACTTACCTTCCTTTCTTCTAATTTTTCTTCTTTTTCTTTATTTTTGAGACCACCACAGTTTAGACAATAACTTGGTCTCAAGGACATACTTAGTCAACACTTTCTAAAGCCTTACTTACTCTGTTCAAAACTTGACCTAACTAGCAGTAGCTTTTATGTTAGTGACCCCACTGAGAAATGGAGATTGAGGTGGTTAGCTTTTTTGCAATGCCTTTTTGTTTTTGAGCATGACAAAATACTTGCTTGCAATTAGTGTAGTAAAAGGGGATGTGGACTAGTTTAAAATCCAATAGCTTAGTCTTTGATGATCTTCACCCTCTCCACCTCCTCCCTCCACCTCCCCTTGGCACCTGGGATTGACTTGTATTCTCATCAAGGGAACCTGATTCAGGACTAAGTTACATGGTCTTTCTGGATCACCAGCTTTTCTTTACATTACTTTAAAAATGTAAATGACTTTTTAGTGGTGAATAAATTTGATTTAGTGGTAAATAAATTTCTTTTGCCTGGGTTAAGGAAATCTGAGTGCCTACTTTCGTGACAAAACAACTCAGCAACCAAGTATATTTCTTAATTATCCTTTCATCTGAATGTTGCCTGCCCTAATTTCTTATGCTAAAAATGACATATCTAGTAACCCCAAGATAGACCTTCGAAATGTGGGTCTCCCGAAAGCTAAATAACTTAATGATGCTTTTTCTTCTTCTGGCTGAAGCCAGCGTTCTCTCAGGGCAATTCGTAATTGTTTTCTGCTAAAAAGCATGACTTTGTTTATTAGAATAGAACTTAACCCAGTTTAATATGCCAAGGTATGGACAATGTTTATTAGAATAGAACTTAACCCAGTTTAATATGCCAAGGTATGGACAATGTTTATTAGAATAGAACTTAACCCAGTTTAATATGCCAAGGCATGGACAATCAATGGGATATACCGAATGATTCAACAATATGACTCAAAGAAAACAAAGGCCAGTGGGTTTCTGTCTTTATAAATCATATGTAAACACTAGCATTCCAGAAGACAGCTCAGTGGTTCTTTGAAATAACCTGGAATTAGCAAACATAGCCCAATTTTTATCTGTCTGTCTCTTGTTCTAATAAATCAATGAATTATAGGTTCAAAAAAAGGAGCAAAATCTCTGAAATCTCAGAGGTTGTGGCAACAATAGTCGCCAGTTGATATTGAAATAAACTGAATCGTATACATATGTTCATACATGTTTCTTTCTTTCTTTTTATTTATTTATTTTTTAAAGCGAGAAGGCCCACAGTTTTCAACACATTCTCAAGTAGCCCATGAACTAAAAGAAATTTAGAGCCACCTCTCTGAGCATCTGTGTGATAACTGATATTTACCATTCTAACACCGGAATGTAAAGTCCACGAGGGCAGGCGTTTTGTCAGTTTTGTTCACTGCTCTCTCCCCAGTACCTGGAACATAGTAGGTACTCAATAAATATGTGTTAAATAAAGGAACAAATCACACAAAAGCACTGTAAGATCTCAGTGTTCTATTAAATAACTAAACAAAGACCAAACTTTATTCAATAAGAATCAAATGTTGTTGATTGCCTTTTTTTTTTTTTTTAAATGGGTGATCCAAATCTGATTAAGGTCGATTAAGCAGAATATTCAAATAGCTGGAAACTCTCAGTTTGCAAATATTTGGCTAATTGGCAGTTTCTCCGCTTTTCATGCATTCATTGGCTCATGTTGTCTAAGAAAATCTGTATTTTTTTCCTTTATAATTACCTGCTCATTTGTCACTTTTCTGCAAGTCAAGGCTAAGCAGTTCAGTCAGCCCTTCCCTTTCCCATCACCCTCAGAGTGCCTCCTTGTGGCTGTCGACTGAAAAAAAACGCACAACCTAAAAGTTGAGAATGATGTTTTATTTGGCAGACTTTCTGAGGACTTCAAGCCCGGGAGAGAGCCTCTCAGATAGCTCTGAGGGACAGCTTCAAAGAGGTCAGAGAGGAGCCAGGATAGATAGGAGTTTTTGCAACAATGACCAGGTAATCAAAACATCAAAATATTACTGTTCATTAAAGAAAACCAGGTATCTCAGTTAAGGAATGTACTGCTTTTCTACCTATGGGAAGATGCAAGAGTCTGGGCTCACTGAAATCATTCCTTTGATATGCACCTTAGCTATCTATGGCCAGTACCCTCTTCTTTCCCATCCTGAGTTCCTTCAGGGCTCACTGTAGGGACGGCTGTACTGGCTTGATGGCTGCGACATCCTTTGTTTACTGATATGGCAGGCAACATTTTCCATTCACGTGGCAAACCATTTGAAATTTCACTCATTCATCCATTTATTCGTATATTACCTGCAAAGGTGTCAACAAGAATGTAATGATCCCTCTGCTGTTCAAGGATTTGGAAATGTTATAAAAGAAAATTTTTGCTTTTTTCTCCAACCTCTGCCTCCACTTCTTTTCTGGTTCCCAGATGAGTTTTGGTGCCACAGTTTTGGGCAACAGAACACGCATTTAGGGTTAGTTATACATTTTAATAATTAGGGAATAATTGAGAATGCCAAGGTATATGGTATGTCTGTATAAGAGTATTTAGAATAAATGTATTTGTTTTCTTAACAAATACAATTTATTGATTTTTTATTTTAAAAATCAAATGATAAAAGATATAATAGTAGAGATGATAAAAGATCAGTAGTATAGAAAATTAAAAAGTTTATGTTAAAGTACTCCATGCAAATTGTTTAATGTTATTGCCATGCTGTAGAGATGGTAAACATTAATGAAAGTTCAAAATCAGTGTGTTGAGGGGAAATGAAGGGGTAGTTAAAAATAAGCAAACTGGTAAGAAGCATATTACAAAGACCATGTAAAAAGTGTGGACTTAAAAAAAAACGCACAACGTAAAAGCTGTGAGTCAAATTTATTCATTGTCTTACTGAGGACTATAGCCCGGGAGACAGATTCTCAGTGCTGAGAAACTGTTCCAAAGAGGTAAGGGGGGCAGGTCCGTATATATGATTTTAGTGAAGGGGGTAATGCAACCAAGCACACCTGTAGAAGACTGCTGCTAGTCATGAGGAACAGACATCTTAGTTAACGGTTCTAGTGCTTTTCTAAGTATGGGAAGATGCAAGAATTGGGGTTCATAAAATTTTCTCTTGAAATATCTAACACTCTGAAATATCTAACACTCTGAAATATCTAACACTGAAATTTTCTCTTGAAATATCTAACACTCAGTTTTCCCAGAGTACAGAGTACTTCATTCCTGAGCTCCGCCCTGAACTCCTTTCAGGGTGTGTTGAAGGTCGACTGCAGTGGCTAGTGATTTCATTCTTGTATCAATAGAACCAGATGGAGAGCAACTTTTTTTTAGTTGTCTAAAGTACAGGGGACCAAAGATGTCTATTTCCTTCCATTTTTGCCAAATTAATTTGCTCTTACAAGCTGCTAATAAAATACATGCTAACAGTGAATCTAACTTTTCTTTCTCAGTCTCTGGGTTATCTGGTAAATTTCATTGTTCTCCATCAACTGCTTCTTTCTTACTTTATGTTTTGTGTCATTTCAGTTTAAATTGATTCAAACTGGGACACTTTGAGGTTTTCATTGGCAAGAGCTATTGAGTCCCCATGAGGGTATTTAACTTTTTATAAATAGTGGCCACAAGGTTTATTATGATAATCATCCAAAAGAGAGACCAGCTCATAAAGACTCTGGACTTTGATACACCCCTACTAACTTCTTTTAAAAAATCTTGTACCATATAATACTGTTTTTTTTTTTTAAAATCTTTTACCTTGAAATAATTTTAGGCTTACAGAAAGCTGCAAAAATAAGAAAGAACACTCCATATACCCTTCACCCAGCTTCCCCTAATGCTAACATCTTACATGTAATCATAGCACAATTATAAAAATCAGGAATATAGTGCTGTTTCAGATTTAAAATAACGTATCCTAGCTGATGGTGTCATTGTTACTCTTTTCTTTCTCATCGCATTGGGATTTCCACTTTGCCACCTCAGAAAAGGTAAAACCAAATTCTGGAGAGGGATCCACTTATAATGGGCAGTCCTGGGAAATAGACTCATTCTCTAACCCTGTGCTTCTTTTAGCTGGATTCTACCTTCTCATTAGCATGGGCCTCTGTGATGTTAAATGCCATTGTTTTAGCCTGGAGCTCAGAATCTTGGCTTGTTGTTTCTGTATTAAGAACTCTCAAAATCTTCTCATGGGGGCTTATATTAATCACCTAAATCTATCACATGCCCATGCATATGCTCTACTTAATAAGAGGTATAGCTCCTTTTTAGTTAATACCATTCCTTTATTTAAAAAACCCATATATATATAATGGAGAGTATATATGTATATTATATATACATTACATGTACATTATATATACATATATATGTATACATTACATTATAGATTATAACATGCATTATATAATGGAGATAATATGTTCAACTTGGACATTTATTTCAAGGTGGTTCCAAACTCTAGCCTCTGGTTTGTTATAGTGATTTTCACAATGCTTAGATATGGTGACTATTTCAAACTGAAGGCAAAGAGAAATATAAATATTTCTTTACAAAAAAATCCGAGAAGATTCATTTGAAGGGTCTCATTTCTAGCTCATGGGTTCTTGTCGGTGTATGTCTCCAGCTTTGTTTTGCTGTGTGTGTGTGTGTGTGTGTGTGTGTGTGTGTGTGTGTAAAATGGGTGTGGCATCTTTACAGGGAGCTGTTGGTTTGGGGTCAGTGCCATCCATCCCTGCTGTCTCCCAAATCAGTGGCAAACACAGGAGTGGTTTCGTGTTCTTCATGACAATAGACAAATCCTTCCTGGGATGTTCTTCCCTGGGGAGTACAAGAAAAATCCATTAGAAGTTTTGTGTTGAACTTTCTTGCTTACAGAGGTTTGTTGGCAGAAAATGCCTTGATTTTCTTGGCTGAAGAAATGAAGGAAAAAGCCAAAGGTGAAAAGTTCATGAATCAGTTTGCTATTCAGGTTGGAAAAGATTTATTTACAAGAGTCACTTATGGTGTCTCTAAGCTCTCTCTACTTACCTTACCATACTGCTCCCTCCTCACTCCAAAAAAACAATAAAACGAACCCTTTGCGGTCTATTATCCGGGTTGTTTAAATACCCATTGGACCCTCACAGCCAGTGAAATGATTAGAAATAGCTGGGTTCTGTATGGCAGGAGCCGTCTGAGCCTCTGGCCCAGCGGAATTTTAATCTGAAAGGGCTCCACGCTGGTAGTTGAGAACGGATAATTACTTCATTAACTTCTGGAAGGTCTACAGCATTTGCATTGCTTTCTGAAGACTCCACTCTGTCACAGAGAGAGAAAAGACAAGATCTACCCAGGCCATTGTGACTGCCAAGCTTTCCTTTCTTTCCACTACAGGAAACATTATACTGGTTGCGGGTAAGATCCAATATTTTATCACACTAAGGTGGGGAGACTTACCTGCTGGGCAGCCAGAGAAAATATTCTCCAGCCTTGGCTGGTCTGTAAGCCCAGAATTTTCATTCTATTCCCCTCAAACTTTTGCCACTTTTAACCAAGAATTATTTTGATCAGTGTTATGTTATTTTCTTTCCTTCAAGTGAATCCACTCATATATGAAAGTTAAATAGATTTATGTGCAGTGAACCATATACATTTGCCAGACTTCTCTGTAATTTTTAGGAAATTTTAGGAAAGATTTAGGGGATGGTACAGAGAAAAGTATTATGCAAGAGACATTGGATTGTTTGGGAAAAGTCTCTGTGCAACTGAGGTCTGTTATTGTCAAAGTGGTTAAACCAGCAAAGGCAACATACATTAAAACAAAAAATCATGTAGTTCTGTGTCTGAAGCTAGCAGCAGGATGCTTTTCCATCCATTACTGTCATCGAAATATTTTCATCTTTTGCCACTGGGCATTAAAATGCGACTAATCCACCACCCACAAAATCCATTAGCATAAGCAATAAAAAATGAATGGTCAGATGACTCAGTGATAGCATTGAAATTAGTTTAATAAAATGTAGATATAATGAGACTACTGGTGTCAGAGCAGTTTGCATCATAATGGAATGAACTGTTTTGGACTTTAATTCTGGGTTCTTTTATATATGGCTATTGTGCTTTTTTTTTTTTTTTTAAATAAAACATCTGTGTTCTGTTACTTTTTTGTTCTGTGGGTTTTTTTTTTTCTTTTCCTCAAAGTTTTCTGGTGTTAGAGTTTTGTCTACTGTTTATTACAGGGTAAAGAAAAAATTCCCTCTAGCTCTCTTTTGAGTGAATGAGAGAATTCTCATTGCTTCTCCTAGGAAAGCACAGGCATTAGGCCGTCTGTCACTGTGGCTTTGCCTCCGACTTTCTAGATAACTGCTGAGAACCGAGCCCTTCCAGTCTTGACATCTGAAAGGCCAGACCAAGAAGGTAAGCACCTCCCAGCAGGGCAGGGACCCACAGCAGCTGAGACCCATGGTGCAGCTGCAGCTTAAACTGAGTGTCACCTACAAATTGGCACTTGCTATTGGTACTTGCCATCTACCTCTACAAGGATTAAATTCTGAGCCTGACCTTCAACACCCCCTGAAAGGAGTTCAGGGTGGAGAGCAGAAATGAGGGACTCTGTGCTCTGGGAAAAACTGGCAGAAGAGGTCTTCAGATAGTTAGATACTTTCAGGAGAAGATTTTATGACCCCAATTCTTGCATCTCCTCATATCTAGAAAAGCACTAAAATCCTTCATGGTGATGTCTGCTCCTCTTGACTAGCAGGGACTTTTACTAGAGTAGCAGAAACTTCTGCAAAAAATATGTGCTTGATTGCATGTACTCCCCATTCACCACAATCACATATATCCTGACCTTCCCCCCTACCTCTCTAGAGCAGTTTCTCAGAGCTGTCAGAAATGCTGTCTCCTGCCCTCTAGTCCTCATTTTGCCCCAAATAAAACTTAACTCACAACTCTCACGTTGTGCAATTTTTTTCAGTCGACGTGCGGCAACAAAGTTCTTCCTTTAAAAAAGTAGGGGAGAATCCCACCAAGATATGTAGTTTCTTTCCTTACTTACTTTCTCTTGAGTTTTTGCCTTTTAGACAATAAAATGGTTAGAACCAGATAATTTTTTAAAAATTTATTCTAGTAAAGCATCATTAGTGATTTTTAGTCTCAAGCTGGCCTCTTTGGCCCTTTCAACAATCGTACGCTCTGCTGTACATCATAGTGAAAACTAGGAAAAAAACCTCATTCTTTTGGCTCAACAAAATCATATTGGGATTGGGGTAGGGAATTTCACAGCATGAAGATAATGTAAGATAGTTATCTCAGTCCCTATCTGTGTGGCCTATTGAGAGATGACTTTTTAACTTATTAGCAACTTGAAGTTGGTCTTTTTCTGACATAATTTGAAAACAATAAATAATGTATTTAATGCCATTTTGCTGTGATTTAAGATGAAAATGGCCTTGGCAGTCCAACATTTGCAGTTGTGTAGAGTAACGCCTCTGGAGGGTGATCTTTTCCTGGCAGCCTGTGTTTTCCTAGGAGTAACAATGAGAATTCTCTCACTCACTCAAAAGAGAGCTAGAGGGAATTTTTTCTTTACCCTGTAGTAGACGGTAGACAAAATTCTAACATCAGAAAACTGAGCAAAAGCAAAAAAAACCCCAAAAAACAAAAAACCCAGAAAACCAGAACAAAAAAGTAACAGAACACAGATGTTTTATTTAACAAAACAATACAAAAAAAAGTACAATAGCCATATATAAAATTCTGTTGTTCTTCATTTATTTTTTAAAGACAGCCATAAAATCAAGTGGAATGCACTCCTCTTCTCTTGGAGGTAAAGATGCAAAATCTTTAGCTGGAAACATTTTTAGAGACTCGTAGAGGAGTCCCAGGGCCAGGCCCTGCACGCACGTTGGCCTCGGTTAAGGGATGCTCACAGAGTATGGTGTTGATGTCTCTGCTGAGAGTCCACTGTTTTTTGGATTATCTTTTGGCTGGAAGAAGATTCTCCTTCCATATATGCAGACCTTTTATGACCTAAGTTTGAAATGAGCCAAGAGAGACCAGACATGTGATTATAAATCTCCATTGAAATTGGCTAGGTGTGATCTCCAGTAACTCATCTTTTTTGGCCCATTTCCTTGTAGACAGTTTTGCTTCCTCAATTCCTAAAGCTTATTAAAGATTCTATTGAAACAGTTATACATATACATGTTAGAACCTGCTATCTTCTAAAGACCTTTTTTCTGTTCTTAATTTGGCACTGTACCCTGCTGGTGTCTTATACTGTACCAAATCTTATCTAATTTTTTTGTCTTATATTTTCCATCAAAGTTATTATTTTAGCAGAAAAAAAAAAGGTTCTATACTGAATATTGCCTTTGGTAGGATCCTCCCAAGGTGTTTCTATTTCTCTGAGTTTGTTGTTTTCCTCTCTCCTATTAAATATCTATATTTCATGGTGCAGTTCACCAAAGCTTTTATCATAACTTCTAAGCTGAAGTAAAATTCTTCAATAATAGGTGTAATTTTCATCAAACAATTGCTTTCCTTTTCCTATTGTTGGAGCTCTATCACTTGATGTGAAAAGATTGCTGACCGGAGATAAAACCCTCTGGTTTGGAAAAATGAATAAAAACGATGGAAGCAATTTAGGAGCTTGTTTTTTGACACACAAGCTGATGAGAAGCCTATTTTCTCTGCCAGACCCTCCCAGCCCATTTCTGACATGGAAGAAACTACCGTAGGAAATGGACACAAACATAGACATTTTATTTAGACCCAGCCAATGTACTATGAATAATATTTAAAACTATTTAGTCTCTGAGCGGATCTTGAGAAAGCAAAACAAGATATACAGCTCTGCTGTTTCTCTCTAGTTTTTATATAATATTTGAGTAAGTTTTCCCCCTTCCTCTCATTTCTCCTCCTCCTTGCTCCTTCCTCTGTGCTAGTTGCCAAAGTGTGTCAACTCAAATTCATGCATTTTTAAAATAAATACTCATTGAACAATCATCACAAGTGAGACCCTGTTCTAGGCACTAAGGATTCATCAGTGAACAAGACGGACAAAAATATCCCGCCTTTGTGGAGTTTCTATCGGAATGAGACAAGGGCAATAGCAAATAAAAGAGTAAAACATATGAGTCAGTACCAAGAAGAAAAATGTTGGCGGGAAGGGGTGTAGGAAATGCTGGGGGCAGGGAGGGAGTGTAGTTTTAACTGGCATGGTCAGGTACAACATCATCCAAACAATAACATTCGATCAAAGACCTAAAGGAGACAAGGAAATAAGATGAGTCGTTAACCAGTGGCTTTTGACCTGAGCAACTGGAAGAATGGAGTTGTCATTTGTTGAGAAGGGAAATGCTAAATGAGGAGCCAGATATCTGGAGTTTGACACTGAATGCATCAAGGGTGACACGTCTGTTAACTATTCAAATGGAGAGACCAGAGGGCAGCAAGGATTCTGGAGTTGAGCGGACAGGTCCAAAATGGAAAATATAAAAAAAATCACCCTACCCAAGGGAATTAAGCCACATCCTATTCTGCCCCAGTCAGTCTTTTGTCGCTAGTTAATTACACTCTGCAGATCAAGAAAGGGGAATGGCTGTCACCTCTACTTATTCCAATAGAATATATTTTTTCTAATGTAGTGGTTTTAAAACATGTCCACACATTCTTTGATATGCTTCTTATCAAGAGATGGAATCTATGTCCCCTCCCCTCGATCTGGGCAGGCCCTGTGACTGCCTTGATGAATTGGGAATGACAGACGCAATGTCATGGAACTTCTGAGAGACTAGGGCATAAAAGGCAATACAGTTTCTGCCCTCCTATTTGGGTCGTTCACCCTGGAAACCCTGCCACCACGCTATGAGGAAGCCCAGGCCGTATGAAGAGGCACCGGTGGAGCAGAGCTGAGGCTCCCAGCCCAACTTCAAGCTGGGAGCCAGCACGAGCTCACCAGCCATGGGAATGCGTCATCTTGGAAATGGATCCTCCAGCCTTCAGCTGAGCTGCCCAGTTGATGCTGTGTGGAGCAGACCCGAGCCTTCCCGCTGGGCCCTACCCGAATCGCTGATCCGTGGCAAAGTAAAAATTGTTAGCGTACAAGCCATCGTTTGGGGTGGTAATGGTTGCAGACTTAAGAGTGGGACTACTTTTTTTTTTAAAGCATTGCATCCCCCATCTCTGGCATTGTCTGAGTGCATACAGTAGGCACTCAATAACTGTTGTACATGAATGAATGACCCAAATGAAGCAGCTGTGGCCATCTCACAAACGAAAAGAGGGAAGTTAGAGATCACTTTGAAAGATTCCTAGTTTGGAGAAACAAAGTTCAGTTTCAGAAAAACCCAGTTCAGGGTGGTTAAGAATTGTAGTATGCTCTGAGGTGTGTAAAACACGTTATCCAAGAATACTTCGTTATCTAAGAAAACTTATTGACAATTAAAGTGATTTACTTTGGAAATTAAAACCTGAGTGATGATAGAAATGAAAAGCTGTGTGCTGGTTGCAGGAAGAGGTGGAGAACAGCTTTTGTTGCTTAAATATCCACAGTGGAACGTCATATTCTGATCTGATCTGCAAATGTATTCTACAAAGTAAATATATATAATCAAAGCAAGGGATTTAATAAGTGATTTCTGCTCCATTTTTTCCTATATGCAGAAAATCTTACTACTATAGGGCCCTTATGCTTGTGAGTTAGGGGACAGAGAATAAGAGAATGGCCTCAGGGACCTTTCAAGAATTCTCTACAAGAGAATTATCCCTGAGTGACCAGCCTAATAGGGAAATGGTATGTATGATGTGGCCAAAATTAGTCTCTCTTTTTTCATTTCAACTTGGCGATACATGACATTATCCAAGTCCCTTAGTCTTGTGGTATTTTGAGAGGGCACTCACATACTCTACTGATGGGAGTGGGACTTCCTTTTTTTTGGAAAGCAATTTGGTATTATGACTAAAGAGATAAGAATTAAAAATACCCTTCTACTGGGGAGGGAGAGAGGGAAGGGATGGATTGGGAGTTTGGGGTTAGTAGATACAAGCTATTACATTTAAAATGGATAAACAAATAGGTCGTACTGTATAGCACAGGGAACTATATCCAGTCTCCTGGGATAAACCATAATGGAAAAGAATATTAAAAAGAATGTATACATGTGTATAACTGAGTCACTTTGCTATACAGCAGAAATTAACACAACATTATAAACCAACTATACGTCAATAAAAAAAAAATACCCTTCTACTTGTTGGACACTCCTGAGTAGCTAATACTTACATCCATTTACAATATATCAGACAATGTTCTAAACACTTTACATTTATTAACAAGTTGAATCCTCAAGACCACTCTATGAAGTACTATTATTATCTTATTTTACAAATGAGGAAATGAAGGCAGAGCCTGGCTCAAGGCTGCATTCTTGAATCAGTTGCTAATCTGGCTTTTATTAAAAAAACCCAAAAACTAACTAAAACATTGACATGTGGTCAAAGATATTGGTTCAAACATTATTTAGAATAGTAAAAAGTTTCCAGAAGAAGATGAATTAAATATCCTTATGCAGTCATTATAATGGTTATTTTAAGGGTTTTAAAATGACATGAGAACATGCACATATTAAGGCAAGAAAAAATAGGATATGGGCTATAAGCTGTGACAAAAAAATGGCAAGTGAGGTAAATGCACGTGATTTAAAATTACTAAAAGCATATATGCAAAGGTATTAACAATACTTTCCTCAAAGTCATTGAAATTTGGCCTGGGCAACTACTACTACAATTTTATTTTGTAACACTTTAGTTTTGTGTAAATTATCTATTGATTAATCCCCGGATCATCTGGAGAATTCTCTCATTGTACCTTAATTTGAGAATAAGATTATAAGGCATTATTCTTTTCCTCCATAATTATATACATTATATGTATACATAATTGTGTGTATATATATACATATATATATACACATACATATATAGCAAAAGGTTATATATACATATATATGTATATATATACTTAATTTCTTTTCATTAGCTCCGAAATGATCAAAGCTAAAGGTTGCAACTACTGGCATTAAAGGCTGGCTTGGGAGTAACATCGTACATGTTTGGGACGGTTTGGTTTCATTTCGTTACTGTCATTTCATTACTGTTATATTAGGACTAATTTCCCCCCATTGGCTACCTCTCTTTGGGTCAGGCAAAATGGAACGGTTGCTTATACATGTAAACTGTCAAGTTAAGCATCTTCATACAGCAGTCATGTCTAATTGCCCTGAACAGCAAGAGGGAGATGAGTATTTTGTTCTCCTCAAAATAAGACACAGTCAGATGAGTTTTAATTGAGTCTGTTCATACTGCATAGTGACATGATGAAACAATTTTGATTAATTTTCTGTGCTTAGTGTTTAAAAGGTTGCTATTTAAGGCTAAAAGGTGCTGGCTGGTTCTCATGTTCCCATTATCAAGCACAGCACAGCAAAAACACCAGGGTCAACGTGTTCTTAGACCTTTGGAATAGAAGTTGCCCAGGCTTCTCCAATTAAAAATCACGTACAATACACAACATTGTTTTAAAATATAGAGCAGAGGTTCTCAAATGGGGATGATTTTGCCCCCATAAGGGACATCTGGCAATATCTGGAGACATTTTTGATGATCATAACTGGGGAACACTACTGGCGTGAAGTGGGTGGAGACCAGGAATGCTGCTGAACATCTTACAATGTTCAAAACAAGGAATTACTCCCTACAAAATATCAAGTGTGCCATGGTTGAGAAATCCTGCTTTATTGATAACTGTCAGCTGGTCTTAACCTTTATTTCCCTAAAACTTTTCTCTTCATATCTTATTAGGGGCTGTTACAATCTGTCTGTATGTTTGTGTTCCCCGAAACTTCACACTGAAGTCCTAATGCCCAATGTGATGGCATTAGGAGGTGGGGCCTTTGGGAGGTGGTTAGGTCATGACGGTGGAGTCCTCATGAATGGGATATGTGCCCTTGTAAAGGAGGCTCCAGAGAGGCCCTAGCCCCTTCCACGTGAGGACACAAGAAGTCTGCGACCTGGAAGAGGGCCCTCACCTGACCATGCTGGCACCCGGATCTCAGACATACAGCCTCCAGAACTGTGAGAAACCCAGTAGCTACCCAGTAGCTTATAATTTTATTATAGTAGCCTGAATGGGCTAAGACAGGAAAAAACTTGAGGATGAAGATACGGCAGCAAAATAGTTTGGACCGAGTAAAAACTGAATCAGGTCTATGAAGTATTTTACTAGCACTGGGAGTTGCCTGTTGGCCCCGATTTCCTGCTCAGACTTACAGCTAAGACACCACAGGTGTGGATGCCCAGCATTCGAATGTTCTTAGCAGTCTTCCGATGACTCAAGGATCAGAAGGTTGTTACCATGGAATCATTCACACCGCACAATGGCGCTCCTCCAATAATGTATTTATTTACATGAAAACACCGTTTTATACAAATTGAAGACAAATCTCAAAGGGTTTGTCCAGGCTTGCCTTCCGCATTCCCTGATTTTGTCCCTTACACTTTCATTTTTTTTTTTTTTTTGGTATCATAAATAAAGTGTTTCAGACTGGGTGAAAGAAACTGAATCTACCTCTTCTTCCCCACCCAAAATTACTTTGAATATTTAACATCCATAGTCATCCTTCAAAGAAAACTCTTGCCCAGCGTCATTTTATTTAATTTATTTATGTAATACAGTGTAGAAAGCTATCATGGTCATAAGCAATGATTCTGTACAATCATCCTGCAGAAAATTTTTGGGGAGAATTCTTGGTAATTGGAGACCAGCAGGGCAATCCCATCCCACCCTCCCCCACCTGTAAAAGTGCTTACAATGAACAGGGATTCTTTTATTTATCAAAGATCCGAAGATACGTGGACAAAAAAAGTTTCAATTTCTCAATGCCTAATGTGTGCACATAAAACAGGCACAAAGAAACGTGTATCCTCATAATTCCTATATCACAAATATAGCAGAAGCAGCAATCTGTACAGTAAAATGCCATTGTGGAAAAAAAATCCTCTAACTCATCTGGAATACATAAAAATGTTTAACTTTAAAATGCATAGTGATCAGGAAAAGAATACTTAGGCAAGAGAAGCAGCTAAACTCCCACGTTCACATGAAGCATCTCCCATCGATTCTTAAAGCATATTTCAAAGTAGGACTTAACTGGGTCACAAACCACAAGAATAATATACAACTGGCTAAGGGGCTATGTGATAAATAATCAGGAGGGAATCTATTCATGCACTAGTTAGATACAGCTAAATTCTTTACAGTACACAAAATCCATTAATAATGTAGTGGAGAGACCGAAATGTGAAGAGAGAGAATACATTACTGATTTGTATATTAATTCAAGTTCAGGCATCTACTTGTGTTACAGCACAGCTGTCGAAAGGCGATAATGAGTAAATAATAAAACAGAAGGGTTTGTTTCTTTCCACATTATTCTCTAAATGAACACCGATGGGTTGTGAAGCAATGGTTTTGCTGTCCAACTTCAGAGGCTGCTGCGGTGGTGGTCTAGTTCTGCATCTGCTCAAAGAACTTGTAAGTTGGGTTTTCGTAGCCGTTCTGCTGCATCTTGGAGAGGTGGCGCTCCTCTGGGGTCACAGCAGCGTCAACCTGCAAAGCAAGAACGAGGACAAATGCGTTAAGAAAAGCAATCTTTTAAGAGTGCACACGGAGAAGCAGTAAAAAGATAAGGTGCACTGTACTCTTCTCTTGCCAAGATTGCAGAACACCCACAATGTTCCCTCTTTCTTCACCACTTTGACATAGAGCAGAACGCCTGTGCCCACCAGTTATGCAGATGCTCCATCTACCACTAGGTGGCGCTTAAAACCTTGACCCGCTGGCTTGGCTTGCAAAGCGCTCACTGGTTTGCTTCCCCAACTGAAGAGTAACTGGATACATCTAGGGCAATAAATATTTTTTTCTTCCCTTGTTGGCCCGAAAAAAGACAAAAGGCTTCCAGGAAAGACTCCCTTACTTGAAAAGTGTGGTGTTAAGCTAGAAAAAAAAGCCAACAGTATTACGGAGAGAGATTCAGCAAAGTAGAAAGGAAGACTGCTGAATATCTCCCCGAGCTCGTTTTAGTTTGTCCCCGTGTTCACGAAATTTAAGATGTTAAAGAAGGACTCTTTTAATTAAAATAATGATATAGGTATATCAAAAGATATTAAAAAACACAGAAAGAACATGCTGTTCCAGATTATTATTATTTTTTAACCTAGCACTAAGATTCTAAAAGTATGTCATCCGAAGGTTTAAAGAGATTCCCTCTGTGATATGGTGGTTCCCCTCCAAGATCAAGCCAGCAGTTGTAAATTTGTGTTCCTCCCCTCAGTGTCACTGTTAGGCCGGAGCTACACTTATTTACTCTCTGCAGGCTGGGCCAGGTGTGTGTTGGGGTGGGTGGGGGGATGTTTAGGTTTCTAGTATATTTGCTGTACCTCAAATAGTCCACAGAAGAGAGGAAGCAAATACTTAACTCTTTGCTGAATAAATGAAAGCTTAGTTTTGTTATGATTGCTTTAAACCTTCTGTAAAACCACTGGAAGATGGAGAAAATCAACACAAACTTAATCAGAGTGAAGAAGCATGTCTTCCACAGGAAAGGGTAAGATGTGTTGTCCAGAAGTTGGTTTTTCTTTCAAAGGGGTGTTTTCTATTCTGTACACGATGAGATCGGGCTCCCTTCATCATTTCCAGGAGAATGCCGCAGGCCTGTTCTCCACTGTCCAGTGCTGCAAAGTGACATCTAGCTCCTGAAGCAGCTTTTCCCCGTGAACCAGACGAAGGACAAACACCAGAGAGCGGGTGTGTTGGTGCTAGGACACTAGGTCTAGGGATGGAGGGCGATTGATACACCATGGCTAACCCACACCGGCTAAGGAATAATTTAGACCGAAAGCATGGTGCAGTCACTGTGGAACACATTATGGAAGATCCTCAGTAAACCAAACAGAGAACTAACATATGACCCAGCAATTCCACTTCTGAGTATGTATCCAAAGGAAATGATATCACTATCTTGAAAAGATACCTGCACCCCAATGTTCAGTGCAGTATTACTTACAATAGCCAAGACATGGACACAACCTAAGTGCCCATTAATGGATGAATGGATAAAGAAAACGTGATACACACATGACGGAATATTATTCAGCCATAATAAAGAAGGAAATTCTGCAGTTTGTGACAACAGGGATGAACCTTGAGGGCATTATGCTAAGCAAAATAAGTCAGACAGAGAAAAAGACAAATACTATAGGACTTCACTTATACGTGGAATCTAAAAAAAACCCAAATCATAGATACAGGGAGCAGACTGGTGGTTGCGGAGTTGGTGAAATGGGTGAAGATGGTCAAAAGACACAAACTTCCAGTTATAAGTTCTGGGGATGTTATGTAGAGCATGGTAACTATAGTCAACAATACTGCATATTGTATATTTGAAAGTTGCTAAGAGAATGGCTCTTCAAAGTTCTCACAACAAGAAAAAAATTGTAATTATGTGAAGTGATAGTTGTTAACTAAACTTATTTTGGTCATCATTTCACAATATATACATATATCAAATTATCATGCTGCAAACTTAAAACTAATACAGTGTTATGTGTCACTATATCTCAATAAAACTGGAATAGTCTGGTTCCCCCAAGGTTACTTTGTATGACTCCACCTCATGGACCAACTGACGCCTCTCAGTCTGGTCATGAGTTGGAATGATCACCTTGGCTAATCTCAAGGCAGCTGGAATAAAAAGTCATAAAATTCCCCTCAGAGGACACGGCTCAAATGGAGGCTCACCATCGCTGGCCCTGGGGGAATAATCACTGGTGTTTTCCCATCCCTTTCTCTTCCTTTGATCTGCTCTGTTGTCAACAAATGAGGTCACCTTGCTTTAACTGGCAATTGTGTCATTAGCCACTGACTTGTAAGTTAAAACGCCATCATTAAAGGTCAGCACCAATAACAAGAGATTTCATTCATTCTCCAAATCTGCTTGCAGGAAACAGCCTGTCTGCGGCCCTATGCCATCTGAACTTGGGCATCTTTTCGCGCTGTGCCACCTCTTAACTGAGATTTCAAAGAATGTGGAGATTAAAAAAAAAATCTTGCCGAGGAGATCAAGCACAAAGCTGCTATGTTTCTGAGTGTAGAAGAAAACATAGCGCTGCTTGATTGCTGGAGTATTAAACTTGTATCTCCCCCCCGGAGCCACGTCAACCCTCATACTGGCTGCATTCATCAAGGGCAGGGGAACACCTGGCAACTTAAGAGTTGATCTTCTCTTCAAAGGCCAAAGCCCAACTCTTTAAGAGAGCCGTGCCAGTAAATGCCAGGCTCAGAGGCTGGTATGCAAGTCAGGCAGCTAACTTTCCTGTCTTTCCTTGGCCTCTTTTCTACTTGCTAATCCTCGTGACCCTTTGCCGCTGGGAGGGCAGCTGTTCTGCCGGTCCTGCAGTGCGGCGACTTGGCCCTCAGGTCTCAGAGGGCTCAGGAGCTACAGGAGAAGGGATTGCCTTTACAACATGGCACCCAAGGAGTGTGGATTGCATCTGTTTATTCCCAACCCCTCGAGAGCTAAAAGTGAAACAGTACTCATGTCCATGGATAAACCTACCACTGAAGGAAGGGCAGCAGGTTAGGGGGAGCCTTCCTCCCCAGCAAGGCTCAGCCATCTGTCACTCACTATTTCCCTTCATATGGAACTGGGGGAAGATGTAGCCAGTGGTGCTTATTCTGGAAGAAACCATAGAACAATGGAGTGGGGGACAGAATCCCCATCTGCTCCCTGGGGCAGGAACATGTGTCACTTGCTAAGATGAAAACCCACCTGGCACAACACCTCTGAGCGTCCCCTCTCTGGACTTTCTGGACTTGACGGGAGCAATGACTGATCTGAAGTCTTCATCTTTGTTAGAGACCCCGGGGCCCCTGCGCTGCACCCCAGCTTGGACTTCCACGGGTCACTGCTGCTGACACACACTGAGAACTGAGCCCAAAGAGCCTGACTCATCTGGTCCTAATACGACCTTGAGTAGAACTTTTGGCTACTGCTTGGCTAATGCCCTCTTCCTACCCCTTTCTCCCTGAACTTGACTCTTTGGAGCTACTTATTCCTTCGCTATATCCAGAAGAATTTATAGCTCAACCACTAGACTGCAGACATAAAATCTATTTGGGTCTCTCCTTAATTTCTAGATACCCCTGCCATCCCGTTTCTCGTGTAGGTACTTTAAGCTTGGAGGAGGGCCAGTGGACACTGTATTTTAATTTTATTATGTATAGTAATCAGCAGGATGTGTGTTGATGGGTGTCCCTTTATGCATGGCCCAACAACAGAATCCCGGCCCCTAAGACTTTCCATTTCAGGTCATCTAGGTGGACAAAGAATGGAAGATAAGATAAACTAAACATGCAAAGTAACTGGAGAGTGTAAGATCAAAACCACCAGGAACATGGGAAGGAAAGTACTAGCAAAGAGAACAGCAATGACGTTTTCAAGCTAATGGTTTATCCCTTCTAGTAACCTCGCAGTGTTGGTTTCCTACTCTACAGTATACATGTTCATTTTCTTAATTATATTTCCAGCTCTTTATAAGTAGTTCAGTTACATTTAGTGCCTACATCAAGTAATTCTCCAGGCATGCCCTGGAACTCTCCCGCTACGCTGAGGATTTCCTTTGACCTTCCAATTTCTCCTCCTGCTGTTCACTTCCAGCCGCCTGAAGGCTTTGAGGCCACCCTCACTTTTTCTTACCATTGCTTCCAATTTAACCTGACCAATCTGTCTGACTGCTATAGCGGTTGCTAGGTGCCTCCGCTAAAAGTTGACTTTTTGCCAGGAAGAAAGGACCCATAAGGACCTGTTTTTATAATGTCACCAATCTGATAGCACATTCATTAGAAAGAGTCATATGCCATATCTCCATAAAAAGCTAAAGAAGCAACTCTCTTCTTTAGATCATTCAGGAGATGACTGGGGGTGGGGATGGGAGACTTCTGGTGTTCTAGTTATCAGATCTGTGAAAGAAAAAATTTTTTATGTCCTTCAATAAAGAGAATTTGTGCCCCGCCCCCTTCTTATTAAAGATGAGGAGTAGTGGACATACTACTCCAATATATATTTTAAAATATTCAGTGTCAACTGACATCAGCGTAGAAAAGGCCCGTCTGCTACTACACAGAACCTGGGGTCAATGGGCTTTGCAGAACCTGATTACAGCAGGACAACGGTGGGTAACTCAGCAGGCGCTGGGATACTCAGCCACCGGAGATGGTGCGCACATTTGGGAAACAGAATAACAGAAGCCTATCTTGTCACTGCTTGAAGCACAAATGAAGCACTGTCATCTCCTTGGGAAACCATGGCTAATGGCTTACAGACTGAATCTCTGGCCTTATGACTAAGCAAGTCATTAAATCAACATTTATTGCTTAGTTTTTCAAAACCAAAACTAGCAACTGCTCATTTCTACCGGGTAACGATTCTATTAATAAAAGTACTGGGCTTGCTTTCACTTCCACACCTCTGTGATCTTCTGCAGGAATCTTTTCCTCTAAGAAGGAGCGATTTCCCGGACACCAAAGCTTTTGTTGTGATTTCTCCTTCATGCACGGATGGCGTGAGGTGTGACTGTATTCTGTTCTGACAGACTTAGACCCATCCATCTGGGAATACCCATTTACTCATTTTTGTTCTTAGTGAAATAAGGTTACTCATTAATGAAATAGGTTAACCCGAGCTGGCAATAAACTTATTTCCATGTCCTTGAGGGTGATAGCCTGCTAAGACAGGCAGAGAAACGTGTGTGGGAGGATCACTTCATTCGGCGTAGACTCTGACAGCAATGAGGTTGAAACCCCCCAGCACCCTGCATCACCCAGGCCACGTGAGGCAGCCTAGGTGTCTAGGCTGGGCTGCAGCTCTCTGTGTCCAAGTTCAACCACCACAGCTAGACTATCACCTTCCTGAGGGCAGGGATGGTGACAAGCACCCTAGATGAAGTTAGCCTGAAGCTCCTCAAGCTCCGTGTTGAACACTGGCTCAACACGGAGCTTGAGCAAGGGGTTACCTAAGGAATGGAGAGAAAGGAAGGCCTTTCCAGGGAAAACAGGATGGTTTCCCGGCTCTTGACAACATTGTTACTTTAAGGAAGAAGGAAGTGAGAGGACATGAAGAAAAGAAACACAAAAGGAGGTGGGGCAGTCACTCTAGAGGTTCCTAGTTGCTCTCAAGTAGCTAACAAAATAAATACCAAGAGAAGGGCTGATCGACTGCCCTCCCTACAAGGATGCCTTCTGGTTTAAAAATTAATTTATTTTTTTTCAGAACTCATGTTAAAGCATCAACTGCTCTAATATTCCAAAACCAAGGAGACTTTTCTTGCTAACTAACCAAAAGAAACATTTAACCTAGGCAGCTGTAAGAAGGCTTAAAAGGCGACTAGTGAGAGACTAGTGAGCTTGGAGACAAGGAGATACCATTTTCTGCTCCCTAAGGTTTGCTTAGACAACAAAGAGGCAGGAGCGGTAACACTCTATATACATCAGTGATTCTCAAAACTGACTGCATGTCTGATTCAGCTGCGAACATTTTCTACACTCAGATTTCCAGCCTCTTATTTAGAAATTCTGTTTTCCTAGGTCTGAGGTGGGACCTGGGGAATGTGTCCTTTGAAGTCAGTACCTGGTAAGTCTCATGCACAACCATGGCAATCATGGCAAAGAGCCCCTGAGAGGCCTTGTTTTTACCGCCCAGCATCACTGGCCTCTGTTATGGGCGGAACTGTGTCCTCCCCAAATTCCGATGCTAAAAACCTAATCCTTAATACCTCACAATATAACTGTATTTGGAGGGTCTTTAAAGACGAAATTAAGGTTAAATGAGGTCATTCGTGTGGACCTTATGCAGTTAATACTGGTGTCCTCACGAGAAGAGGAGATTAGGACACAGACCTGCACAGGGGAAGACGATGTAAAGGCACAGGGAGGCCACCTATGAGCCCAGGAGAGAGGCCTCAGGAATTGTGAGGAAGTACATTTCTGTTGTTTAAGCCACCCAGCCTGTGGCTTTGCTATGGCAGCCTGAGCAAACCAATATAGGCTCTTTGTCCTTTGGCACCAAAGACGGGCACTTTGATAAAAAGGAAGCCACCTCTTGGGTAGATTCATCAGTTCAAGGCCATTAAAATGTATGATTATATTAAAAAAATTTAAATGGGCTTTTGAATTATTCAAGTATGAAAACAGTTTTTTTTTTTTTTTGCTCAAACATGGAATTAAAATGAAAAAAAATTGTTTTTTTTTTGAAAAAAATTGTTTTGAGTAGAAATGAGATTACTGATGCTAATAACACTACTAATAATACATCTTATACTGTTTCAAAGGACAGAAGCTCAGAAATACTATTATGAAGAGCAGCGCCCCACACTTCATGACGCTATCATCGCTTACTTATGTGCTCACCCTCCTATCTGTCAATCATTCAGCTCTTATACATCTTGCCACCTGTTTCCTGGATTCATTCATTTCACTGTTCTTCAGCACCTCCACACCAGGATGGGCATGGAAAACAAGACTCAAAACCAATTTCCATCAGCAGCTCCTGTAAACAAGGAGCTTGGATGTTCCAAGTGCTGAACTAAAGGAGGTTTCTGGCTTTGCCACAAACTTAATTTATTTAAACCGTTCCTACCCTCCTATAATCAAGAATGGTTTGGAGCACATTTCCTTGGGGTTAGTGAGAAGTTTAACTCACTGGAAATATCTGAACTTTGCTCTGATGGAAAAAGCAACGGACAGGATGTGGGGAAATCTGTACTGTGAACTTGGCTCTACGGAATTTGACATTGAAAGGACATGTCTTCTGTCTGGGTCTGTTTTCTCATCTAGAAAATGAGAAGATCAATTAACTGATCATTGAGATCTCTTTTAGCTCTAAAAATTCTAAACTTCTCAAGATGTATTAATTCACTTTCTCTAACAGTTTCCTAAGAAATACATATACTGTGAGGTTCCTCGCCTAAACCCTGCATTTTAAATGCATATAAAGAACTTATTTGCACATTTAATTTTATTTTAAAATATTTTGTATCATGGGTTTAAGGCATCATATTTGAATCCCGCAGCTTACCCTATTTTGTTGGTGTAACTCGTTACCTCTGTGTTGTACATACTCCTGTTTCTCACAGGTTGGGGTGTTTGGAGAGTCTCAAGTAAATGTAATTGTCACTTTGTGGGTCTTCTCTCCACCTCCAGTGCCACTGCACTAACACCTTGAAACTAAGATATTTCAGGTGGATGTGCAGGGTGACAGGTTAAAGATCTTGAACAACCTTGTATGTTTCACTCAGCCTTTTGGTACAATGTGATTTTCTGTGCAACTTTAAAGGTAAGACTCTTTACTGAAAATTATTTACTATTACCTGGCTTGAGTTAGAAATCAAATTATTTAAGATAAAAAAATCCAGCAATAAATGTGCTTAAAAAAAATTTTTTTTTAAAGCAGCCTTCCACTTCCTTTTTCATTTGTAACTTCTGCTGTTATTTTTTCTTTTAACTGTTTGTAATCACAATATCTGTAATCACAATATCCGTAAGCCAGGCATTACCATTAGTATTATTTTGATATTTCAATACAAATTGTAAGAAGTTGAGCCCGCTCGCGTCATGTGACCGACCGAGGGGCACCCGAGACCAGCGGCGAAGAAGGAGGCGACTCGCGGCGAGATGGAGGCAACCTTAGAGCAGCACTTGGAGGACACGATGAAGAATCCATCCATTGTTGGAGTCCCGTGCACAGATTCACAAGGACTCAATTTGGGCTGCCGCGGAACCCTGTCAGATGAGCATGCTGGGGTGATATCTGTTTTAGCCCAGCAAGCAGCTAAGCTAACCTCAGACCCCACTGATATTCCTGTGGTGTGTCTAGAATCAGATAATGGGAACATTATGATCCAGAAACACGATGGCATCACAGTGGCAGTGCACAAAATGGCCTCTTGACATCCTGTATCAGTTCTCCAGCAGCTTGTCATGGGGACTCAATCGTACCTTATGTTAATTATCTTATAGAGCTATTAGAGTTCCAGTAATTAGGCCATTCATGTAATGTGCATTGGGCACTTTTCTATTAATTTTAGAGTAAGCTGCTTTTTGACACTCTGTGGATTGACTTATCAAAATACTAGTTAAGGGAAGTATGTTTTGAAGCAACAGGTTTAGGTCACTTTGTATACAGAATTTTGTTATGTTTAATAAAACTGGTTGGAGGAAAAAAAAAAAAAAAGAAGTTGAGACAGCAGCATATATCCCCAATGTCTTGATCACAGTAGTGATAAGTTGGAATGAATAAAAACCAGAAGCAAGAAAATAGCTGCAACTTGAGCAGCAATATGGATTGTTTGTTCAAAGAAGAGATACTTGGATGATTCTTAGTCTAACACCCAGCAAGATTTTCTTCATAGTCTTTCACTCCCACTTGCAAACACATGCAGACACGTTTACCTACCTCCACCACACCATGATGGATGGACGTGTACTGTTTCTTCTTTAGCATCACCAGGGTGATGACAATCACTGTTGCTATGACAACACCGCCCACCATGAGTCCAATGATTGCACCTTTGTTTGAACCCACATCTTCTGCAAAGAACACCTTGAAAACAAATGCAAGAGAAAGGATTGAAATTGCGGGAGATATCTGGATGAGGTATGTGAAAAGTTTCAGTATATTTGGTATATATTTTATGCCATAAGTTTGAGTTGTTGGTCACTCAATTATTTGGTGCGTACTTGAAGAAAAACCCCACATTCTACTTACTAAGAATGACATCTGTAGTCTATAGAATGATGTACAACATGTGGCTTCCCCAGTCCTAGAAAGTCCACTTCCCTCCATCCCCCACATGTCTCTGGAAAGGCAAAACAGAAGCCTGCGGGGACCTGAAACCCTTTGACAGATGGAACATTCTGTAAGAGGGGGACGGCAGCTCTCGGATCTATCAAAAACTGGAAAGGCACGGATCGTGATTATGAAAGGAGGTCAGTATTTTCCCAGTCACAGCAGGTTTAAACTGGGAGACCTGACGCATGACCGCTATGCCTTAGGTGCTTTTCCAAACTACAGATGCCCTCATTTCCTTAGAGGGACATTTTTAATACATAGGAACAAGCATTCTGAAACAAAGACATTAAACAGAAGAAAAAAGGCATCTTGTTACCTACTTTCAGCCACAATAATTCAGCAAGACACTAATTAACCTTGAGAAGCATCATACTTAAAAGGCACTTATTTCAAAGAGAAGAAGTAGTAGGCAACAAGATAGGAATTTTAATAGCCACACATTAACACATGCTTTCTTACTATGTTGTCTCTGGCAACTCAACTAAAAATGTTGTTTTATTCTTGATGTTTATTTGTGTTAAACATGAAAAGAATTTAGAGAACACTGTAAAGAAGAAATTTATTCAGTGACAAATTTATTACACTACATTCCTTCATACTGTTTATAAACGCAAGTCATTATTTTTCAACTTTACTTGAATGGAATTATAAAAACACACTGCAACTTTTATCACTTTTTATGTAAGGACATGCTCTTATGACGGATCATCTGGCCCAACTACTACTGAACATATACCACATTTGCTATGTCAATTAATAAAAACAGCTCCCTAAATAATTCTTTTAGTATAATCTCAAGATAGTAAAATGACAGACTGGCATGGCTAGAACTAACATCCTAGCAGTCTGCAAAGGCAACATGAAATACAGCAAATAAAGCAAATTTCTAAAAGAGTTTTACTTACGGTATATCTGCAACGAAATTATAAGCTGTTCATAATTATGCCCCTTTCTAAACCAATATGCTCACTCAACATATTTATAAAAAGCAAATCATTAATTAGCTAACGATAAAAGTATGAGGTAATCAGAAATGAATGCAAGTCTGGACATCTTCCTATGTCTTTAAGAAAATCCTGTAATTCTGTACTATTCATTGCACTAATTGTAGTACATCATTTCGTCAACTGGCTCAGCAGAGGGAGCTGATTCTCTTAATTGCTGCCCCTGCCATTAGCCACGGTCGTATTACAGGAGTTAGTGTAACTGCGGAGACGGGCTTTTATGACACAGGCACCAGAAAACACAAATCCACACGTTAATCTTCAGCTCTCTGCCCCACCAGCTCCCAAATCCTCAACAGATTCCACAAGTTTTTATTAACCTCTTCAGCATCAGCCAGATCAAGAGTGCCCCTGATTCTATAATAACTGACACTGGATTAACTTGCCAACGAAAACCATGCTTCCAAAAGTTCCCTGTGCTTTTATCAAAAAGATAATGGGAGTTAAAATGCAAACCTGAATCTCAAGTCAATTTTGAACTTGCCTCAATTGTTTAGAGTGAAAAGAGGCATACACTATACCTTATAGGGGTTTCTGTTGGAGTTTAATACTTGGACTTATAAATTTTATTTATGAATAATGGAAAGACAGTTTCCCCTTGAAAGGGAAAAACACATGTATACACACACACAAACAAAAACAAAGTAAGTGCCTGAGAGAGTCCTTCTCAAGTATTATTACTGCTTTCAGAATTTGATTACCACTTTTGTTCACTACTGAATGTGCAACAAAATTGTCTTCTTTATTAATTTAAGCCACTTACTGGGCTTATTTACTCGTAAGATGGGAGGACCCCTAGCATAATGCAGGATTGATTTATCTGAAGCTTTCGGTAAAGGTTTTTATGTAACCTTAAGGGAGATGGGTGCCTTTTGATTTACTCCAATTCTAACATTTGGGGGGGGGGCGGAAAAGGGCAATTTTGTCTGAAAACGAAGCCACAGTCTTTCTTGCCCAAGCCTTCGGCTGAACACACTGCCGGGAACATAATGCAGTCTGGCTCACCTACCCCTCTACCTACCTCCAGAGGGTCCCAAACATCCCACCCCGGAGGAAGAATTTAAAATGTGGGGAGGGGACAGAAAGGAGGGGTGAGAGAGAGGCGACGAAGCCCAGGGGAAGAGTTACAGATGTGAAATTAAGCCAACGGCCGTGAAGCTGTTCTGCGAACCCAAGTAGTGTTTGTACGTGTTTATTTGAGATTTCGATCCTTCACACAAACCTATTATAAACCTGATTTCCTAGAAAACCGACAGGAAGTTAATTAAAATGGCTGGTAGAATACAAAGTAATTCCACTTTAAGCCCAACGTGGGCTCAGCTGCTTTCTAGACCTAAAGAACTACTATATAAAGAGTCTCTTTTTCTTTTCTTCACGTTTTCATGATGATCCTATAGGCAAGTGTTCTATTTTTGTTTTAATCTTTTCCTTAACTGGATTTCTGACCCAAGAGGAACGAAAGTCATTTGGCAAGACAGAGTGGTCGGAAGAGGTAGATTATGTCACGTACCAGTTTTTGATGACGGACTTCATATCCTGAATCATGTCGGAACTCTGCATCCATCTTCACTTCCGAAATCTCTTCCGTCTTGATATTTGTCAACCCCGAACCTGCATGATACCGTAAGCATTACACCATAATCAAAATACGCAGGCCAGTCCATTTGTTTTATCTATAAACAATAACATTACAACACAAAGCCTACCAGAAACTTCTTTCTAGGCCTGAAGTTAGAGGAAAATAGATGAATGACTTTCTTCAAGAAAAATGACACCCTATATTTAAATCCTTAACCACTACCTATTTTAAACAAAAAGAAATGAAAGATTAAAGAAATTTGCACTTCAGGCTTCTATTGTCTTTAAACACATGCTATAATTTTTTTTTTTTTTTTTAATGGGGAAAAAAACAGAAGTTAAATGCTAGTTGGGAGGCTGGAAAGGATTTGCTCCTAGAATATGCTCGCTTGGTTTAGGTGCTTATTGTTTAGCCTATTATACGTCTTTTTCCATGTGCTCTCATTCCTTCAGAAAAAATAATAAAAGGCTTTAAAAATGAGTATTAATTACCTGGCAGAACAAAACTGCTACTTTAGGACTTTGTTCCAATTACAAATAAATTATGTTCGTGCATCTATGCAGTGAAGCACTGTAAAAATCATATCATTTATTTAGTTAAGTGATTTAGTTATAGATACATAATGTAAACGGTTCATCTGCTGAATAAAGAACTGCAGTACATAATTTTTGAAAAATGCTTCTGTGGGACTAACAGAATTTCTAACGTACTAACTCTTCTTTCTCTATAAATTGCTATATGATTCTTACACTGATTGTTATAATGAATTTAATTTTTCAGATAGTAATTTGAAGCTTAAAATCAAGACGCAAAGTAATTTTTAAAACAAAAAGTGAAATTACAAAGTATAAATATCGTTTCCACGTTGTAGCAATTAAATATCAAAAGTCAGAACTTTAGGATGAGAATGGCTTCTAAAATCATCTCTTCTCTGGTGTTCCCACCCAGGGGGGTAAACTCTCAGCTCTCCTTAAACAGAGAGGAATTATCAGTTTGCCTCCATTTTTGGACAGGTTTGTCTACTAGAATGGCCTTTCTTACATTAAGCCAAAATCAGTTTCCTTATAACTTCCACTCTGTTCAACACAGAGCAAACCTAAATCTCCCTTCTGCCCTATAGCCTTGAACAGATCAGATACCCAAGGAGAGGCACCATGTTCCTGCTGATTCTTCTCTTACTTGGGCTACATGTTACCAAGTTCCTTCAGCTCCCATGGGACCTGATTTCCTGCTTTTTGGTCTATCAACTCTTACGTCTTGTCTACAAGGTGCTGTGAACCTTGTCACACATCTTGCTGAAACTGAAAAGCAATGTCCACAGCGTATGACATGCCAGTCTAACAGCACAGTCTACACAAAGAGAAAAGGGGATAATTTTACAAGATCCAGGGAACCCATAGTGGTTGTGACATATCACTGATTCTTGGCCAACTGCTCAGAAAGCTTCCATTTAATAACCTATTTGAAAATGGACCCAAGATCAATGTCAGTCTCCACTCGGCATGTAGATTGTGATGCTGTCTTCTCTCCCTTCTGCTTGTCACAACTACGTTTTCTTATCCCTATCTTCCCAGCTCTTCCTAGTCCACAAACATCAGGGAGAGTGGTTCTACGATCTTGCCCTTAAGTTCTTCTAGCCCATGATTTATAGGAACTTGGACTTGAGTAGAGAAGTGTGGTAGTTTAAAAATATATCCACAAATTTGTGGATGCTCCTCCCAGCAAGAGGTGGGATTTATTTCCCTTTTCCTCAGGTGTAGACCTGATATAGTGACTTGCTTCCACTGTTAGAATATGGCAAAAGTGATGGGGTATGACTTCTGAGACTGGGTCATACAAGGCAGCTTCCTTTGTATTCTCTCTCTTGGATCACTTGGTCTGGGGAAAGCCAGCTGCCATGTTGTGAGGACACTCATGTTGTGAGGACACTCAAAAGTTCACATGGTGAGGTACTGAGGTCTCCTGCCAACAGCCATGTGAGCAAGCCATCTTGGAAAAAGACCCACCAGCCCCAGCCAAACTTCAAGCCCTCAGATGATTGCAGCTGTGGCAGAGGTCTTGATTGCAACCTCCTGAGAGACCCTGCGCCTGAAGCACCCAGCTAAACCATGTTTGAAATCCTTGAAATTCATTATAAGAAGGTAAATGTTTGTTTTTAAGTTGCTAAGTTATGGGGTTATTTATTACATAGTAATAGATAACTATTACAAAGGGCTAGTGCCTTGTTTTCTCATCTTCACCTGTCTTGGACTTTCCTTTCCTTTAACAAAAGACCATCCTGTTTAATATACACATGAAAGAAAGAAGCACAATCAGAGTGGGACCGTTTCCCATCCTCTCTCATCTTTTTACTGGTCCACTCACTGACTGTCCCCTGATCCCTAACCCCATCCCAAGAGCTGTAGGGCTCTCTATTCTTACTTATGTTCTTGCTTTAAAATGACTAGCATTTTCTAATAAGTTTCATCTTATTCTGACCTCTAATCTTCCTGATACAAATGTTTATTGGGCTGTGACACTAATGCTCTTTTTATTTCTCATTAGTTGTATACTTTTATCTTTCTACAAACCCTTTTAAATCTGAGGTCCCTTTAGAACCACAGTGATTTCTTTATACCTTACCCTCTTTCTGTCATCAGGATCTAACAGTGCAAGAGTTAAAATTTTATTTCTGAGATTTGAAGAAAACTCTCTTGAATAGTCTTTCCTTCTAGAAAAACCCACACTCTTTCTGAAAGGACACGAAGATAACTCTTCATAGTCAAAAAAATTTCAAATTCATGTAGCAAGTCAGAACAACAGATAATTAATTATAGCACAATGGTTTGCAGGGCTCTCCGCGGAAAGAGCTCTCCCTAGTTTATTTTTGTACAGCATGTATAGTCATTCACTGAAAAGCCTTTCCATACATTAAGCAAATGTCATTAAAAGGGGAAAAAATTAATAAGCTTGCACCAGGAAAATGTCACTGACAATAAGCTGAAACTGCATACAGTGATATGTGATGAGAAGTTTTAAATAAATCCCAGGGACCTTCACGTACAGTTTTACCACATGCATTTTCCGAGTTGTCCTGATTCCACTCTAAGCTCTGACACCAGACTCTCGTTCTCTAAGCTCTGACACCAGGCTCTCAGCAAGAAGGGAAGCATGTTCACTTGAAGAAGGGAAGCATGTCCTTCAGGAAACCCTTCTCAAAGGATCTGGTTTCCTTTATTAGGACTGGAGAAGCATGGTTAAAATTAGAGTGAGAAGGGTAAGCTTTCCACCTTGTGAAGAGCCTGCTAATGTACAGACGTAGCTCAGAGATATTGCAGTTTAGTTTCAGATTATCACAATAAAGCGAATATTGCAACAACGCGAGTCATACTATTTTTGGGGGGTTCCCAGTGCATATACAAGCTATGTGTGCACTATACTGTAGTCTATTCTGAAAAACAATGCGTGTACCTTAATTAAAAATACTTTATTGCTAAAAAATGCTAACCATCATCTAAGCCTTCAGCTAGCTGTAATATTCTTGCAATAGTAACATCAAAGATCACTATCACAGATCACCATAATATAATAATAACAAAGAAGTTTGAAATAATGAGCAATTACCAAAATGTGACACAGAGGCATGAAGTGAGCAAATGCTTTTGGGAAAATGGCGCCAATAGACTTGCTCACTTCAGGGTTGCCACAGACTTTCAGTTTGTAAAAAACGCAATATCTGTGAAGAGCAATAAAACGAGGTATGCCTGTATTTGTCTCCTTTATTCTGGTCAAATGGCGTTACTTGTCCTTCAGAGTCTATTTCTCTCTGGAAATAAGCCCAGAGGAGTAGCTGTAATGGTCACCGTCCCTAGAAATCACCACTGATATTATGGTGTTCCTTCCTTGACACTACATTCTGGAAGTTACTGTGCCCTGTTATTTCAGATATGGAAGTCAAGGAGAAGTCATTTTCCTTAGCTGTGATTATACAAAAGCCCTTTCTTTACTTGTTTCAGAGTGACAGCAGTGATTATTTTAAAAACAATGACATCAATTGAATAACATGATGTGACAATCCTGGAAAGGGTTTCTAAGTTTGGAAAATCTAACGATATAATTGAGCACATTAGACTCAAACACGTGGTCTCATCAAGTGTGATGATGAAGAACCGGAAGTAATGCTAGAAAACACAGGGGGAAACTGGTCCAAATGCTCGAAAGACTCACTACAAGCACAAAAATATAGAGCATACGTATGTCTTAAGACATATGCAGCAAATAGGACTGTTCGTAAACACACCTTAGCTAGAATCTCCCTCACTTCCTATCTGAGCATTCTTTCCCCACTATGGCCCTCTTCTACTGGGGAACCCAAGCCTTACAATAGTATAAGAAAGGAAGCTTGGTCCAGGCCATTCTCTCATCTATCTGTAGAGAATATTCCCCTCTTCTTTGACAATGGATGTGCCCAAAACCTTTCAAAACCTATCTCAAAGCTCATCTCCAGCAAGTGCCCTGATTAACACACCCCTTGGTTAATGCCCCATCTGCTCACCTCACAAACAAACATCACAAGGTGGTTTACACTTTATGTTACTTTGTATTTCCGTGCCTTTCTAATTCCATCTCATCTTTCTAAATACACAAAGTGTGGTCTTTCTATTCAAGCTCCTGAGAACAGGGGCCTTATTACTTAATTTCTTTCGACCCTCCAAAGCAGTTGGAGAGTCTTTGTGAAACATCAAAATGAGCTATTGCTATTGTTACAACAAAGACTTTAGAAGGAGCTTCTTCCCATCTGTATATTACCTCTAAGTATTCTCAAGCTCTTCCCTTAAAACAAATTGTTTTTGTTTCAGAATGCATGGAAAAGTCCTTCTCATTTTAGATTTTTTTAAAAAAGGAAAAAAATCTACTTCAGTGGTGTTACCTCTTCCTGGGTATTTCAATAGGAACATAATTGCCCAGTGTGCCCAGTGTAGCAACTTAATAAAATTGGTTGAATGAGCGCTTCTAATTCACATTTCATGCTTGGAGATGAAAAGCATCTCTTCCTTTAAAAACAAAGTAGGAAGTGCCATAAAAAAAGGCCCAAGGCAAAGGACCAACCTAAGCTGGTATCAGTTGCAGTTAGAATGGAACGGACCCTCACTCAGCCTTGGGCCCTACCAGTGGGCTGAGCAGGCTGTGGATGTGTCAACTGCTGGTTCCTTGAAATTTACTTGTGTGACACTGGCAATAAGGAAGACGTTAGAAGAGCTGAAACTGGGTCTGACTTACTATAATTTAAATTTCTCTGAAAAGCCCTACAGAAAGAGATTCATAAAATCAAGGAGATTGGCTGTCAAGATGTGTCACTCCACTGCCCCCGCTGCCCTGTTAATCATAGCGCAGAGGCATGAAGGTGCCACAAGGCAGACTCTGAATTTCTCGTCAGTGATTGTGGTGGGAAGCAGATGGAACCTGAGCCTGTGCTGGCAGAGAGGGGCAGGGGCTGCTCCTGGCCCCGCTGCTGACTGCATCTCAACCTGGGAGCAAAGGTCCACCTCCTTGTGCTAACATCTCCATATGAAGTTAACGCCCTGTTCCTAGATTACCGCGTGGGGACATTACGAAGATACAGAAGAAAACATTTATGGGTAGGTTTGCCCTGTTGGGGGAGTAAAATCTCCCCAGAATATATATAGATTTGTCAATTCAGTAACTTCTCTTTTTGATTCATTGAAAGCAATGGGTACTTATCAGTTGGGCGAGGTAGCGCACGGGGTCAAAACCAGGCATGTATGTGCTTTTGTTGGGTGTGACATTATTCTTAACGCTAAATTTGAGACATAGGAAGGTGAAAGTGTGTTTCTTCTTAATGCTTGGGAAACTACCAAAAAAAGAAGTGTCCATATCAGTGTTAATGGGAATTTTAAGTAGTATAAAAAATAAAGAACTTGTATGGAAAATTAGGCACGTACCTCTGCTGTGTTTTAGACACTCATCAAGAATAAGTATATACAACCCACAAAAGATAAAATGGAAATATTTCTGGGCTCTAAAGATATTCCAATTCTGATATTGTTAGGAACTCATGTCTACTTGAGGAACTGACCCAAGTTTGAGCCCAGTTCAGTTAGAAACGGACCATCCGGATACCAAACAAGAAAGAAAGAATGAGATGTTCCAGCAGTAACCAGGTCGTCACCAGCTAGAGTCTGCATCTGTGTAGGTTTCCATTTTTGAGGACCGACAGGCTCTACAGAACCCTCTCCACCAGAAAATCAAAAGAAAAAACCAAACGTTGGAAGGGCTCCTTTTCATTGCTTCAAAAGGAACGCTCAGAAAGAAAAAAAAAATTGATCACCTAATTAGGAACTTGGGAAATGAAGTGTAAGGAAAAGCAAAGGGGAGTTTTAAAAAGTTTGGTTTCCATGGTCATTTCAAACCCTGCTTCTCCATATCTGCAATTCAGAGAGGCTAACCCCTAAGAAAGGGGCTGCGTCTGCGCGAGCGCGAGATGCGGAGGGGCGGAGGGTCACCGGGATATACCTGGTCGAGTGGTCAGTCCTCGGTCGGCGGCAGGGCGGGCGTCAACGGGCTCGACTGGGCACAGGAAGCAAGATACACGGAAAGCAAACAAGACAAATCGAGATGGTTAAGTCGTGGCTCCTGAACACAGCGCAAGGAAAAGCATGTGCAATACACAAGTTATAAAAAAAAAAAAAAAAAAAGAGAAGCAGCTAGAAAAGAACCACAGTGAGTTAATCCTGAGCATCAAGGATGGGAGGGGTACCACTTCAAAAGGCTTATCGCCATTGATGTGCCAATCCTACTCCTTAGTTTTCTAATAAATGCGCTCACCAGGATAAGATACGCGGCAACATCAAAGAGGAGGGGCTGGGAGTGTGGGTTTTCCTCTCAGCGAATTTAGAAATCGTTTCTTGGCTTTTGATTAGAAATAAAATACATTATACCCAGCGCAGTGGAAAATCTTAAAGATACCTCCTTTTACAACTATCCAATCTTATCTTTTTTTTTAAATCTTATTTTATTTTACAGTTAATTAACTACAAAAGGACTCCGTTAAATCGCCAGGAGAAATGCAAATAGAAATTTATCAGGAGAGGAACGTTTCACCACATAATCTGCCATTTAGCGAAGCAAATTTGTTCCCAGTTTGAGGGTAGAAGACGTAAATCAGAGTTTCCTCCCCCTCTCTCTGTATTTTTAAAGACTGGTTTCTATTTCATAGATGACATAGAGTTGAAATGTGTGAAGTGCAAATACTTCCTTTCATATTTGTCGACTTTCACAATTTTTTCTTTGCGAGTATTCTGGGTCTGACTCAAAGAAAACATTGCAGTCAGCACAATAGTGCCCACTGTTGTTGACCATTAGCTGGTATTTCCAAAGTACTTCTGATTCTCAGAAAATATTAACTTGAACTTACCCTGGTCTTTGAAGAAACAGGCAAGGGAAAGAAACAAAGCTTTTAGGATAAATAGTGGACAAGGGGCCAGTGAAGCCATGAGGGAGGATACAGCCTCTTGGGTAAGGCCTGGGAAATATAAAAGTAAGAAGGTAAGGAAAAGTGAGCAGAGGTGCTCATGGGAAGAGAAGGTGTGCTCGATGGGATGGCATTTGGATCAAAAATTTCAGTAAGACCATACAGCTTACTGATGCACGCAGCCCGGGCGTTCAAAAATGGGATTATAAGCCCAAGTCGAGTTTGAATGCCATACGTTAGCAGGGAACAGTAAGTGAGAAGAAAGTGGCAGCAAGCCAAGTCTTCAAAATAGGAGAAAATAATGTTGCTGAGAATACCAAGACATTTGGATGTATCCAAAGAAAAATGTGGTTTGGTCCTTTATCATGCAGCCTGGCAGCACCATAGAGGAGAAAAGGAGGGCGGAGGCATCTAAACCCAACATTTACAATGCAGGCGACCTGGGGCAAATGATCACGTCTGAGGCTGTTTCTTCATAAGTAAAATAGAAATAATAACTGTTATCTTCTAATTGTAATGAGGAACCAAAAATTAAAAAAATCCGTTTCAAAAACTCTCAAATACTATAAAACTGCATTTATTAAATATCTTATTTATGAAATATTCTATGACAACTGTTGTGAGGATGACTAACACTCTATTGATGTATCAGATTAAGACATACTTCCTTCTGCAACTCACAAATACATCTGAACAATACTGTTTCTCTGTATTTCATCCTTTTTCCCATCCGCAACAACGTACAGTGAGGGACTTTATTACTCCTTATAAAATGGTGTTAACTGAAGGATTATTGTACTTTTTGAGAGCTTCCTGATGACAAGAGCCCCAAATGGTGCTTCAGTTGAAGGTAAGAATGTACCAAAGCAAACTCACAGAGCAAAAAAGTAACTTAAAGTGATTACCTTCATCAGTGGTTCAATCATTAGAAACTGTATTCCACTCAGGGGAAAGCAGTTGAGTTTGTGGTTTAAATTTGGACTGAAGATGTGGCAGTCAGTCTAGTCTCAGGGTCCATTTTAATGCCACCACTTGTTTTCTCTGCGCTCTTGGGCAAACCTCCTTCTTTCTGAGCTTCTGTTTTGTCACAAGGAAGCTGGGTTTTTCCAGGGCTCAAACATGCACACATATGCCAAAGACCCTTACAAATGATAAAGCCCTATTCCATAATTACTCAAGGGAATATGGAAACGCATCAAATGTGTATAGATAAAGGTCTGAAAGATATTACCACAAAAAACTGTCATTAGTTTATTCTGGGTGAGGAGATCATTCCTGTAAATTTCTCTGCCTTTCTGTTTCAAGGTGCATGTATTATTTGAAAACAGTAATAAAACTATATTTTTTAGGAAGATAAACAATAATAACTTTAGTGACTTAAACTTTAGTCTGCTTTAACAGTGTGAGGCTGATTTAATATGAGTAAATATTCAAAAAATAAGTAACTTGTGTTCAGTGATCAGACATCAATAATTAAAAGATAATTTCATCACTGCAAAAAAGAATATACATTGACAAGAAGAAGGAGTGCATTACTTCCCAATCCAAAATAAATACTTTCTAATTTTTCAAATGGACCATTACTCGTTGAACCAGCAAGTAACTTCAATATAGTGTTCAAAACATGTTACTTTGGCTGTTTAGTAAATTAAACACTAGAAACAGATTGTCTTAAAGAGTTAAAATAAAACTTAGGCAGAAATATGTTATTCTACTGCCATCAGCAGCTCTGAACCAAACAGTCCCCTATAAAAAGAATGATGGAAGCGCTAGGACTTTTGAGTTTGTTAGCTCTGGCATTCCTTGTAATAGACCAGTTCTAAGCTAAATGCTGCCCAGCACAACCTCCCCTCCCCATCAGGCCTAAGGTGATGGAGGAATCAGCAGGAAATCAGTTTTACTCGTAGATAAGAGGGGCCTGAAAAGCCCTGGCTTGCAGGTTTGATGAAAGACATTATTTAATCTCAATTTCCCCATTTAAAGTGCTTTGTTCATTGCTGCTTTATGGCTAAGTGAAAATGTACCAGAGGGCAAATTCAAGATGCAATTACACAATACAATCTTACAGGACCTAGTGTGCCTCTTGAAGAGTATTATAGTGTTTTGTGTATGTATTATACACAGACAAGCTGAATGCTGGCCACAAAAACTTTCTGGTGGCCACTGCATTCTTCCTCATCTTCAGGCTGGCTTGGTCAGGCAGTCATGAAAATGCAGAGCAAACAAAAACGCTATCAGCACAAAAGCTTTCAGCCAGATGATTTCACAATCCATGAGAACGACTGTTTTATAAACAACAGCTTCACTTCGGTTTAGCCATTTCAGTTTTGTGGCTCAGAAAACCACAGAATAAAAACCCCTGAAGGCAAATCGCAGCTGGTCAAAGAGCCTAAAATACTGGAAAACTGTGTTTGTGATATGCTTATTTTTTCAATATAAATTAACAGAATGCCTGGGTGTCTGACCCTCTCTGTGGACTTGACTGATTGTTCTTGAGAAAAATAACAAATTTTTGGTAAGCGTTCGAAGCTCTGATGATGATAAGGATTGCATGAACAATGACAGGAAATCCTTTGAGAATTTTAGATATTTTCAATAGCTTTGTGTGCAAGCACATGTCTGTAAGATTAACAAGGAACAGGCTCTGGGGAGAGGGAGAAGAGGAAGATGGGGAGAAAGGGTAGGATTTTAGGACTATTATACGGCTTGTTATATTCATTAATTTTAAGGATATACTGTTTGGGTGATAGGGTGACTCTGAGACAAGCTGGTAAAACCTCTCTAATATGATCCTGGCTCTATTTAAAAACAAACAAACAAACAAAATAAAATCAACCAACAAGCAAAAAACTACCACTGAACATTTACTACATTCTAGGCACTTTGCTAAGAGTTTTCCATACCATCTCATTTAATGCTCACACCCTGTCTCTGAGTTAGCAATTATTACCAACTTTATTTTACAGACTAGGAAGCAGCCCAAGAGGCTCTGTGAACTTGCCCCAAATCACGTACCAGCGCTGGAATTTAAACGCTGATGCACATCATTCTGTAGTGTGGGATGGTGGGGAACGTGGAGGTGTTTTTGGTTGTCACTATGATGGGAGAAGGAGGGTGGACATTATTGGCTTTTAGTGACTGGGGACCGGGGATGCTAGATGGCATGCACAGGGCAATCCCACACAAATAGAAATTGTCCTGCACCCTACACAGCTTCCTAAATTCCTGCTGGACATTCATGTATTTACGATTATGTGAGTCCAAAACCTAATTCAGCTTTATATATAAACACAATGCATTTCTGCACAGTTCTTACTGTAGCTCTTCCTGGAGCTCACCATTGGATAAAATGAAGAAAGAAAAACTAATTCAGGGCCCCCCATCAGTCTGCGTCTGTATTTGTCACATCCATAAGGGGGCAAACGCCTGACTGCCATCGTTTCCATTGGTAGTCAAGCCTGAACACTTGTTGAAACACTTACTATAAATTACATCCATTGTATTGACTCCCCTACCAAACTCTGTCAGTTCGGTTTAAGATTCATTGTTAGAGAGACTTTTCAAAATGTTATAAAAGGAGTGGTGGTCTGATGATGGTGAAAACCAGAACTCAAGCTCTGAGATCTTAAATATTATTGCCTCCAATACTCTTATGTAAGATTTGGCTGTTTGTCAATAACATCCTTATTTAACAAGACTATTAGCTCTTTTGATGAGGCCTAGGCAATGTAACAGCTGTATCTTGGTCAGGGATCCAGAGGCACTCAGTCACGGACTTTGTCCAACTGGGCATCTATCTTGGCAATACTCAAGGGCCCTGGGGGGTGTGTTCAGTCCATTGCTGTTCTGGGGTATCTCCAAACCATTTTTGTTCTTGACCTTCCAAAAACTGATCACCTTGGGGAAACTGATCACTTTGGGGAAACCCAGGATAAATCCAGTTTTTTTTTGGATTATTTGGCAAGAGGAGGAGAAAAAAAAATCACAGCTTGCTTTCTAACTTGTACCAACACTTCTTTGTTTCTTGTTTGATTTGAGGGAATTGTTAAGGGGCAGAAGAACAGGAAAACAGTTGAGAGTGCTGACAATGGCATCAGGGGCGGGACTTCAGGAAGCGGCTTTAGTGAAATGAAATAGTTCCTTTTTATATTTCTACGTAAAACGAACAGTCAGTATTCGTCCCATTTTTTTTTCCTAAACAAAATGGATCAGTTTGGCTACTATTTAAAAATTCTAACATAAGAAGCATGTTTAAATATTGATAGAATGCATATAATTTTTAGTGGAGATCATATATATGCCTCTGAGTACACATAAAGTCAAGATAAAATGCTTAGGGCATATAAGAGCAGATTTATTTAACTGCGGTATTACTTATACTATTAATATGATAAATGCAAAGCTAAATTTACCTCATTAAAGACACCAAGGAAACATGTAGGCTGATATTCATATATAAAGCAGTTGAGCTCTCAAGATTTGATAGAGAAAGGGAAATTCTGAAATTCAGGAAGTGAAGCACCTTCTGGGATGTTTATAACGTTTTGCTATTCTCTATTGTGGTCTGTGGTACCAAGCTCATTGCATTTCACTATATTCACTAAATTTGAAGAGTTAACATAAAACAGGGGCTGGAGTGTCTTTTATCTTCATTACACTTTGCACAGTTCACATTTCTAAAGGAAATACCAAATATTACAACAAACATCCACATTAATGTCTGTAAATTAATTTTACTCTGCTGCTAACTTAGCTTACGTTGTTAGCTTTCTAAATCTCTTTCCATAAATTTTACCATAAATAAATTACACTTTGTAGTCTCTATTATTTGTGTGTGTGTGTTCATAAAAATGATTACGGTAAACTCTAAAGTATGTTTTATCCTACTTTTCCAAAGTCAATAAATAATGGAAAATATTAAATGGGAACATTTCATTTATGGAAAATATATATTTAAAAGACAAGTGAAAAGGTCTTAAATTATAAGAAATTGATATTTAATTCTTTATAAATTATAATTTTAGAATCACATTGGAGATGAATAAGTTCTCAATGGCAGAGGCAATTTTTAATAAAAATAGAGAATAATCTATGTATTTAAATTTTTCCATAAAAAGCTAAAACTTGGACATAAATGACAAACTACACATTTAACATTATTTGGTATAAAGGCATTAAGGACGGCAATTTTCTACCAAACAAAGTTTGTTAGACTCCATACATGTTACCTATTTCTCTATCAATTAAACAACCCAGTATCCTAAAGGAAAAGAAGAAATCTTGTGTGTGTTCAGTTTACAAAATGAGATTGGACATTTTTCACAAAATATTCTCATTAGAGACTGACTGATGAGGATTTTAAATGACCAAAATGTATTTATCTTAAAAAATGACAAAACTAGCATTCTAGTAATAATACAATTTAATAGGGAAGTCACCCAGCTCTTTGATAACTAAATATCCTTAAATTCTTTTCCTCTGTGTCAGAACTATTTTTAAAAATGGTAGTCTTAATTATTTTTATATTATAAATAACACTGCTGTTTATGGTCTGATATTATTACTAGAAGGTACCTTTTTCCAAATTAATGAAACACATTTGGGGTGATTACTCATGTTATGAAAACAGTCCATATAAAGATTTTCTGCAATGGTTCTTTAAAAAAAAGCTTCTCCAGTGCACTTACAGTCTAATATTGGATTTATATGTAGTCTGAGGAGTAAGTGATTGTATTTTGAGGTATCCATACTACATATATCCATATTTATTACTGTCAAAATATTACCGTCAAAAGTTGCTTCTTTAACAAAGAAAAATCACAGATAAAATCCTGTGTGTTCTCAGGCTTCCCTGGTGGCGCAGTAGTTAAGAATCCACCTGCCAATGCAGGGGACACGGGTTCCAGCCCTGGTCCGGGAAGATCCCACATGCCGCGGAGCAACTAAGCCCATGTGCCACAACTACTGAGCCTGTGCTCTAGAGCCCGCGAGCCACAACTACTGAGCCCGTGTGCTGCAACTACTGAAGCCTGCGTGCCTAGAGACCGTGCTCTGAAACAAGAGAAGCCACTGCAATGAGAGGCCCGCGCACCACAATGAAGAGTGGCCCCCACTCGCTGCAACTGGAGAGAGCCTGCGTGCAGCAACAAAGACCCAACACAGCCAAAAATAAATAAAAATAAAATAAATTTATTAAAAAAAAAAATCCTATGTGTTCTTGAAAAACAAGCTATTAGTATCTCGAAATCAAGGTGTTCCTATGTTCAAAATTTTATACTTCTGAACATGTAAAATGATATGGAATAAGAACTAAAAAATTCTCTCTCCTAAATAGATATTATTTGAAAATTTCTGCTAAGAAATCCCTGTGAATGAAAAGTACATAATCCATTGTGCAAATTTGTTGACAGAGAAAATCTTGCTTTTCTGAATTATCATAGGAAGAAATGTTTAGGTCAGTGTGCTTCTTAATTTTGACAGCTGCCTATATTTAACTTTCCAAACACAGAATTGTGTAACTCTTAAGCAAAATTACATTTCATGACATAAGTGGTTCTTTATCTTTGTCTTTAACATTTAACGTGATCTGAAATGTAATGCACTAGAATAAATAACCAATAAAGACTATTTTGGTGGCTTTCAAACCTCCATTTATGCAGGCCCCATCAAAATTTCTCTCTCTGGGAATTCCCTGGTGGTCCAGTGGTTAGGATTCTGTGCTTTCACTGCCGAGGGCGCAGGTTCAATCCCTGGTCGGGGAACTGAGATCCCGCAAGCCTCGTAGTGTGGCCAAAAAAGAAAAAAAAAAATTCTCTCTCCACCGAGTGAACTGTGATTTCCATAGTTTCATCACATGTCTGTTTTCTTCAAAGGTGTGCATTCTAGGCCACTGTCTCATAAACACTAATTGAATATTGTGCTTTCATTCCAGAAGCAACAAAATACCTCTCAGTGAGAAAGCACTTTTAAAAATTCATATCAAAAGTCACCCCTTAAGAACACGAGAGAGATTATACATACCAGACTGTTCTTGTTCCCTCCTGGGCTTCTTACCTTCATTTTCTGTGTTGGCGGGCACAGAGTCGACCCCAAAAGGATGCCAGGGCTGGAGATCGTCCAGGCTGAACTCTCCATTCACGGGAAGAAGCTCCACAGTGGTTTTGGTTTCAGTCAAAGATGGCATGAGAGCATCATTGCCATAACTGATCCTTGGTTCGCTGATCATGTTGGCCAAGACATCGTCCGAGTAGTTCTGCTCTTTCTGAAGCAGCTCATCTGAACAAAACAAAGCCACGTCTTTGGTGAGTAACGCAACAATCACAACAGAAGGAGCAGCGGCGGCTACCATCTGCTGTCTGCCAGGCACGACTGTAACTACTTGACATGCATGATCTTATTTACAGCCACGAGATGGGTACCATTATCATCTCCAGCCTACAGATGTGAAAAATGAGGCACACGGTAGTTAAGCCACTTACACAAAATCATAGCTAGCAATGCCCAAGGTGGGATTTGAGCCCAGGTAGAGTGGCTTAGACCAAGGCCGATGCTCTGACCCGCTGCACCACGCCCCCTAGTGGTGAAAAACCTTGAGGTAAACGGCCATTCTCTCCTAGTCTACTGTGATCACAGAGGAATGGAGAGCATGCTTTGGCGGGGTGTTTGCAGTGGAGTGGCGGCAGTATGCGAGGTACAGTTTCTTTCAAGCCAAAGGACATATCCAGTGAATCCCTAGTCTTTGCATGAACATGTGTAAGGACGAGAAAAGCGTAAGTGATGGGCCGCCTGCCTGCTCCATTCTTCAACAGTTCTCATTGTTTTGCCTTGAAAAAAAATCTGTCTTTCTCAAAGGCTCCCAGGTGCTGCACGATATATGTTCTGAGGCAACAAAGAAGGCCAGTTTTGGCCTTGCAGACGTGAAGCTCTGCTCCAGCCTTCTCTTCTGTGGGATAAACAGCCCCGCCTGCCAACATTTCTCATGGGCTCTCAAACCAAACATCCTGTCTTTCTCTGCTGCGTCTTGTTTGCGTCTCGTTTCAAAAAATACTATCAGTTACCCCTTTTCAAAACTGACTAAACAAAATCAACTCTATGGAACATAATCAACCTATCTGAAGTTCTTGTAGACCAGTGAAAATTCCCAAATTACACGTTTCATTATTGAAATGCATTTTTACCGTAAAAAAGAGCTGGGAACATAACCCTGTATTGAGTGCAACTGCAGTTTTAAAAACTGAGTATCACAAGATCTGTGATTCTCCTATTATGTTGCCAAAGATTCACCAGGTTTTTCTGTGTGACATATTTTTAACATTAGAGACTTATAAATAGCATGTGTGCTATCAACAATAACATTAATCTGAACTTTTCACTTACCAATCATACCTCTGTCAAGAGTTTACTGTATTATATATTTCAAACCAATCATTGGTTAGTATTATTGATGTAGAAAATGAAAAAAGTAAAATCAGGATTTAAATTTGATTTGTAACATCTTACTATCATCCTTCACATTCTCTTCTAAATTCACAAAAAATTTATCTGAAAAATTAAAATTCTGTTCAAATATATCTATTAAAACAGTTTGACGGACTAGCATTAAAGTATGAGATTAATATCCTTCTATGAAGTCAGTTTTATTGCAAGATATTTTAAATGATAAAATCTCAAGCAAATCGGTCCTCTTGAAGTCTAATTTGAGTTATAATATATATCTGTTTGCTGGGGTACCATTCTAAAATTCAATATTTGATGCTTGCAATGACCTTTCCCATACAGATAAAAGGCCCGCATTACATTTCTTCCAATTTTTTCATGTCTTACAGAGTCATAGGTAATGGCTAATAACTTAGCCAATGTCTACTTTAATAAATTAAATGGGTCTTTTATATAAATCTTATGCTTGTGACTGTTAAGTAGTTAAAATATAAAGAGAGGATCTTCTGGAATAATTATTGGTGCTTACATGTTCATCTTGTGAGGGAATGAATAACCTTTGCCAGCGGGATCCACTCCTGGCCCCACCTGGCGCCATGTTGTTCTTGGTGTCTTTGTGGCATTTACCATCACTTAACCTCTTCCTCCTTCTGGAAATTTTTTCTCTTTGTCTTGTATACACAGTACTGAGCTTATTTCCTGTGATTTCTCTGAGTAACTCTCTGCTCATTTTTTCTAATCTCTTCGTCTCTGTCATTTTCTTCTTGTATCTCCTTCCATCTCTTTCTTCAGTTCTTCATTTGGAAATCCCAACCACTCTTAAAACGCTAAGGACCCCCTACTTTTGGTTGAATCTGAAATGTATTTCCCCAGCTCTGACTTCTCCCTCCCACTCTAGTGTATATATTTCTAAGTCTGCTGGAACTATTAACTTAGATCTTCCATGAACTTAGTATGTACAAAACTGAGCTCAAGGATCTCCTGCCTTCCCATTTTCTAATCATGGCAGAACTATTCTCCCAGCCACAGGCTTGAAACCTTCAGAACCATTTGTGACTCTATATTTTTGTGTCCCATACTTGAATTACTGACGGCTCCTTTTTAATTCCACTTTTGGATTCTCTCTTATTCATTTCTCACTCCCCTTTTCCATTACCCACCTCCCTTGAGCCATCATTACTTTTTGCCTGGATAATTGTGATAATTCTCTCCTCAGTGCTCTCCCTCCTCTAATTTTTATCCCTCTGTTTGCCATATCTTTTCCTGATATTAAGGAATGGCTCCACCGCATTTCCACGTCTTCTCAGTTTCTAATGACTTAATCCCAAACTCCTCTGCCAAATGTTAAAGGCCCTCTGGGATCTGGGCCCACCTCATCTTTTTAGCCATCAGGCTCACAGCTCTTTGCTGCATACACCTGTGATATTGTGATTTATAATAAGAAATATTTATTTGGTCTTTATAGGCACAGAGGTACTAAAACCCTTGGAACTTCTTAGGTGATGAGACCTATAAAGGTGTCTTGTTACATTAATGAGGTGACTTCTGAAAGCCCCTAGGTCACCTAAGGATGGGGGCTTGTCACCAGGGGAACTAACAACATGCTTAGAAGGTTAGAACTTTCAGCCTCACCCCCAATGGTCAATGATTTAATCAAACATACCTATGTAATGAAGCCTCTGTAAAAACCCCAAAGAATAGGGTTCGCATTATTTACAATAGCCAAAATATGGAAGCAACCTAAGTGTCCACCACAGGTGAATCGATAAAGAAGATGTGGTACATATACATACAATGGAGTATTACTCAGCCATAAAAAAGAATGAAATTTTGTCATTGGCAACAACATGGATGGACCTATAGAGTATTATGCTTAGAGAAATAAGTCAGACAAAGACAGATACTGTATAATATCACTTATACGAGGAATCTGAAAAATACAACAAACTAGTGAATATAACAAAAAAGAAACAGACTCACAGATAAAGAGAACAAACTGGTTACCAGTGGGGAGAGGGAAGGGACAAGATATGGATAAGGGTTTAAGAGGTACAAACTACTATGTATAAAATAAATAAGCTACAAGGATATATTGTACAGCACAGGGAATATAGCCAGCATTTTATAATAACTATAAATGGGGTATAAGCTTTCAAAATTGTGAATCGCTATGCTGTACACCTGAAACTTATATTATAAATCAAGTATACCTCAATAAAAAAAGGGAAGAAAAAAATTAATAAGTGAATTTATTTAGCAAGGCTGCGGAATACATGGTCAATATAAAAACTCAGCTGTATTATATACTCACAACAATTAGAAAGTAAACATTTAAAAGATATGCTATGTAAAAGAAAGAATAGGGTTCGGAGAGCTTCAGCGTTGGTGAACACGTGACGTGGAGATGTGGGAGCGTGCTGGGCTGGGAGGGGGCAGGAGAGCTCTGAGCTCCTTCCCACATACTCTGCCCTATCCTTCTCTTGTTCCTGAGTTAAATCCTTTTTTAATAAACCTGCTGGTTTATTAAAAATCCAGTAAGTAAAACATTTATCTGTGTTCTGTGAGCCATTCTAGGAAATTAATAGAACCTGAGGAGGAGGTGGCTGGAGTCTCTGATTCACAGATGGCCATCAGAAGGCCAGGTGACAACCAGGACTCGAGACTGGCTGTGGAGGGGAGCGGGGTGGGCAGTCTTGTGGGACTCAGCCCTTGCTTGACCTGTGGACTCTGACACTACCTTTCAGGTAGTAGTATCAGCATTGCGTTGAACTGTAGGACACTCAGCTAACGCTGGAGAATCACTTGTTGGTGTGGGGAGAACTCCACACATTGGAATTGGTGTCAGAATCATAATACCACATCTGAACGGTCTGGATTACTCTCAGATGGGACCATGCATTCCCCTCAGGACACCTTTGCTCTCTGTTCCTGCTACCTGGGAAGCGCATCTCTGCTTATATAAACTATAATGAGCTCTTATAGAGTTCATTGTATTGGGCCCAGCTCCAATGCCCCCTCTTCTACAGCTCTCCTCCCAATAACTTTATGAGGCAGGCATCATTACCTTTACAGAACATGAATCTGAGGCCGGGAGAGGTGAATGGATTCTTCAAGATTCCATGGCCAGTAAGCATCAGTGCTGAAATCCAAGTCCTGGGCTACATAACACGAACCTCCCTGATTTAACCCCTACCTATCCAGGGTCACTCTTATTCTCACCACCGGACTGTTCATTTACAGAGTAAATGGAGAAACCAGGCATTATAAGCATGACTGTTCCATAATGTCTTCCACGTTTATGTTGTAGGCTGACCTAAACACCATGAGCCCTATGGAATGGTTACTGCTTTTGCCCCCTCAAATAGGCATTTCCCAGACATGGGAGCTGGGGGGAGTCCTGTACCCATCTCAGCCATGGCAGTAAAAAAGATAGTGTAGGGAACTGTCACAGTGGAAAATCTTACATCTGTGCTTCATAAAATAGGCACGGCATTTTAGATTGCAGCAAATCATGGTGTGCCCCCTTTTCTCTTTTTTACTGTTGGCAGGAAATTTCCTCCAAATGGCTGCTAAAATGTAGAGCCCCATGGTGGTTAATTTTCCTGGTTTATTATATTCATTTTCAGAAAATGAAAGAACAAAATATTCAACAAACATTACATTTTTGGCAGACTGAGAAGCACTTAAGCTTTAAAAAAAACTTTTGGTACCAAAGCAGAAATCCACTTTCCTATCTCTATTTAACATAGGAGATTTAGAAACAACCACCTTTGGTCATCTCACTTGGAACAATGAGGTCAGTGTTGGGTTTAAGGGAAGAAAAGAGGGTGGAAATGATGGATTACTGTTAGCTGCAGTAGGGTTCAATTTTGTGACCATAAAATGTCTAAGATGGCCACCTACTTCTTGACATTATTAAGGGCTCAGGATTTTACCAACTGTTAACACAATTGGCACCAGGCAATTCCTCTTATGATAATAAAAAAAAATTCAAAGCCAAATATGATCATTTCATTGTTCATTCTGAGCGGGACTTTATCTTTGAATTTTGTGGTCAGACTAATTACACGGAAACCACACTTCTACTATGTTGGTGGCCCCGATGGATTATCTTTTTATCTGAATTAATTTAATATTTTATTACAATGCTTTGATGGCATATATTGGGATGTCAAAGCTTTTAAGCATCTACATTTGCCAACTGCTGTATTCAACTAAAAGGCACATTCCCCCCCAAGACTCTTTATTTTCTTAAAGGCTAACTGATACTGCCCAAAATTGCAGCAGTTACCTCTGTAGTTAAATATCTTCTGTAATACCCAAGCATATGAGCCTTGCAGTTAAAAGTGGAAATATTTAACTGAATTCAATGGTGGTATTCAAAGGTAATATTTAACCTACAGTTTAAACAATAAAAAGATGTTTAATTTCAAATATTAAACATGCAATGAACCCCACTGTATGTTGCCCTCCTAAAAATGTTTTGAGGATGTATATCAGGCATACTTATAGTAAATAAGAGAAAGAAAACGAAACACCATCACTTAGCTATCATTGAAAATATTTAAAATATTTTAAAGAAAGCAACATCAGGGCTTCCCTGGTGGCGCAGTGGTTAAGAATCTGCCTGCCAATGCAGGGGACATGGGTTCGATCCCTGGTCTGGGAAGACCCCACATGCCGCGGAGCAACTAAGCCCATGCACCACAACTACTGAGCCTGCGCTCTAGAGCCCACGAGCCACAACTACTGAAGCCCGTGCACCTAGAGCCTGTGCTCTGCAACAAGAGAAGCCACCGCAATGAGAAGCCCGTGCATCGCCGCAACTAGAGAAAGCCCGTGCACGGCAATGAAGACCCAACGCGGCCAAATAAATAAATAAATTTATTAAAAAAAAAAGAAAGCAACATCAAAAGAGATCCCCAGTAGTGATTTCAACTTCAAATGACTAACATATTTTGTTTTTGTAGAAGCAATAGACTTCCAGGATAATTCATTTTGAGAGAAACGGCCTCATAAAGGACTATGAATGGGAAATAGATGAATCCTAGATAATTCATCTAATGATCTTCTTTTAATTATTAATCCACTAGCCAAAGTCCTTCTAAAAGTTTAACTGCCATATTTTAGGTTTCAAGAATATGAAGTTTATAAACATTAAATCAGTTCTTCTACAAGCTTCAGCTGTAATTATTGAACTACCTTTTCCATCCTTTAAACACATTTGGGATGGGTGGGAAACGTCCTTCACATAGAGGAGGTCCAACCTCAGTCTTTTCCCCTGTGAAACACGGCTATTAAAGGTCTGATCTGGAGACCGGTGAACATGCTCAGGCTTGCTGGTTTTTCTACTGTATAGAATTGACCCTGCATCGCTATCTTCATTTTTCCCCAGTTTTCTGATTCTTCTGGTTCCTAGTGGAAAAATACACATTTATCTGCAGCCTCTTCCCCAATGGAAATTTCCTATCAACCTTGTCTAACAGGAGAGTCTCACATGATCAATTCTTATATTTTAACAAATGATTACTTATGCATTTAAAAGGACTGAGGATTACACCTCTGTACAATGCATCCCTCCACCATGCCACCCCTGCAACTGCCACAGCTGCACTGGATGTATTTATAAAAGGGATGTAATTTTTTCCCCATCAAGAAGCTCTACTATAAATCTGCTGTCATCCATTCTAGGCATTTTGCCCACACCAGGACGATGAGATCAGATTCAATTTTCCAATCACAGTCTGTGCATGTCTGATACATGGCTTAGCATATAACTGCCACGCTGTTCATTATACTTAACATCACCATGGCCTCTGAAACTCCCTAAGCCTTGGTTCCTCATCCACAAAATTAGGGGAAGTTGGATGGATGGTCTTTGTAGTTTCTTCACTTTGACTCCTGTTATTTACAATCTTGCTGTGTGGGCATCCCCTGAGAGCTTGTCGAAATGCATAATCTCGGGTTCCACCCAGAGCTAGGGAAACAATCTGCACATTTAACATGATCCCCAGGCAATTTTTAAAAAACTGAAGTATAGCTGATGTACAATATTATATAAGTTACAGGTGTACAATATAGTGATTCACAATTTTTAAAGGTTATACTGCATTTATAGTTATTATAAAATATTGGCTATATGCCCTGTGTTGTACAATATATCCTTGCAGCTTATTTTATACATATTACCTCTTAATCCCCTATCCCTATACTGCCCCTCCCCCCTTCCCTCTCCCCACAGGTAACCACTAGTTTGTTCTCTCTATCTGTGAGTCTGCTTCTTTTTTGTTATATTCATTAGTTTGTTGTATATTTTAGATTCCACATATTAGTGATATCATACAGTATTTGTCTTTTTCTATCTGGCTTATTTCACTTAGCATAATACATCTGATCCCAGGCGAGTCTTAAGCACATTACAGTCTGACCACTGCCACGAGGTCTACAAAGGCATCCCTACAAAATGGCCTCAGTTATCCCCTTCCTACAAGACAAGCCTCAAAACAAAACAAGGTGTGAAAGGTGAGTATGGCCAAGAAACAATATTGCCAGAAGAAACCTTGCTGCAAAACACCTCAAAGGCGTGTTCATAAACCCAACCCACCCTATTGCCTTGAAGCTGTCATTCACGATAACATTTTTCTAAACCAGAGAGCCACAGGAAAGGAAAGACTAGTTATGAATTTCCTTTGTTTTGCCAGACTGTTTGTCAGGCAGGAAATTACATAGGAGCCAGAGCAGGAAAGTGTTCAGGAAACAAACAGGTCATTGTTATTCAGACCCTGAGAAAAATAATGTACTTAAAAAAGTAGAGGGCACCAGAGGACATACTTCACTGCTGTGCTCTCCCCTATAAAGACTGAATTTACGTCTAAGCGTGGACTGACTTAGAGTTCAATGGAGCAGAAGTTGTTTGAAATGCTGATTTGGGGGAGAACCTATGTGGTCTTCAGGTGATTACTGCACACGGCTGGGATGTTTCGATCCGCGTGTGACTGGTGGCACAGCAATACTGTGATGGAATTGTGTCATGCTATGACATCTTGATGGCATGAGATCAACGGCCCCAATGACGCCTTCCATGCCTGTGGCCTTTACACAGCTGTTAGCTCATTTGATACCCACATCAAGCTTCATAATGGGATTACTAACCCCAATGACAGTTGAGCAAACTGTGACACCAACCTCGAGAAATACATTTGAAGTTATCGAGTAGCAGAACTGGGACCTGAACACAAGTATCCCGATTCCTAGTGCAACTTTCTCACTATTCCATTGAAAAAAAACCATTTTATGGAGGACATGGCTATTTCACTTTGATTAGTAACTAATATTGTAAAAATACATCCACATCTATCATCACAAGCATCCTGTTTTGCATACATTATTTTTGATCGATTTGGAAAGTGATGAATTTAATGATATCTTTTTTACACGTGAAGAAACCAAGGTAATCACAGAGCCGGAGTGCAAGGTCACAGAGCTTCTTGATGGTGGGGCAGAGCTGAAAGGCCAGGTGGTTCCCAGCTGCACAGCCATGAACTGCTCCCTTCTCTAAGTGAGGCTTACCTGCCACTCCTGTTTTGATGGTCCACCCTCAGCAGCAGTTTCTCCTCTCACCCATCTCCCACTTCTTTTTTTATTTTTTTAACATCTTTATTGGAGTATAATTGCTTTACAATGGTGTGTTAGTTTCTGCTTTATAACAAAGTGAATCAGTTATACATATACATATGTTCCCATATCTCTTCCCTCTTGCATCTCTCTCCCTCCCACCCTCCCTATCCCACCCCTCCCACTTCTTTAGATTTCCCTTTCTCTGGTAGACCGGTATTAAGTATGATGGCTACATGAACTGTCATTAGGTTTCACCGATTCTGAGTCAAATTTAAGATAATTTAGACTGCTTTGGATTTTGAGCGATTTAAATTTACAAGGCTGCCATATTTTCCAACCTGAGGAAAAAATGAGATATATTATCACAAAGCAAAACTGTTCCACAAATCTAGTTTTTATTTTGACCTCCCAGAAAACTGGGTCAGTCCTCTTATTTTTAGCTACACTATCAACCCTGAAAATCTCTCACAGTCTCAAAATTCAGACTCCATGTCTGAATCTGGGTTTATTTTTCTTTAGTAGTTTCTTGGGCAGAGATTTTAAATGGAGCATGCTTTGTCCACTTATGGCAACAAACTATCCCTGAAGGTGATACAAACATGGTTACATGTCACTTGTGAGAACATTCCTTGTTGCAAGTGACATTTTCCTGAAGCATCACTTGTCTCGCTTCACATGGAGCGTACAGAAGTTGTTCCTTTTCAAGACAAATTTCCTTTTGACTTTCAAACAACGCAGATCAAACAACTTAGACCTACCAATGGCCGTCAGAAATCAAGATAAAAGTCAGATAGGCTCCCTGGTTTCTATCCTACTTCATGTTTACTTGTGGAACTTGAGCCAATGACCTGATCTTATTTCCAACCACAGCAGGAGTCTTGGTCCCGCCTGGGTAGTCAGGAGCCTAAGCAATCCTGAGGGGAAAAATCTTCTAAAGTTTAAGCTAAAAACCAAGTTTACATATTACAGAAAGAATCTCAAAGCATGCTGTGTTGAGGGCGTAATTCACATATATAAATGTGTCCTAGTTTTGAAGAAACAACACATAGTGAAGAATTTCAGTGTAAAGGGCTAATCTGTAGTGCCAGCTTTAGCCTGTGTATGTATGGATGTTTTCCTCTGGTTAACACATAGAGTGAAAATGCATATATGTCCATGAATGTAAGCAGATGCAGACTAAATGTCCTCTGCAAACTAAATTAAAATAAATGTGATTTTTATGCCTTACATCTCTTAAACAAAAGTCAATTATTTCTTATGGCCTTCAACCTAGCAAAACAGTTGTCTCTTCACATGCTAGAGGAAAAACTGGCTGTCTTGGGGTAGTTGAGAGATGTATACTTTTATGGCTAAGCTCAAGGAGTTTCAAAGTAATTATGATTATGTAGAATTTTCTCTTCAAAATTGTCTTTAAGAGCCTAACCCCTGCAGCATCACTTCACTGTGATTCTTCCTTATATAAAAATGTAGTTTGGTGCTAATTATGATCACATACATTGAGTGCAAAAGAAGACAAAAGAAACAAAAATTCATTTGCCATCCCACCAAAAATAATTTTTAACATAGTTTTATCCTTTACGGAATCAATTATTTCATCTCGTCCCCTCATCACTTTATTATCTAGTTGTTACGACTGTGGTCAAGGACACAGAATTTTGTGAGATTACTGAAGAAGGCCCCTGGAATTGGAGTTATCAGATTTGAGGACACAGAGAGATGCAATCACAAGAATCTGTATTTCTCCAGTTCCATTCCAGAGTATGTATTTCTTTGTTCTCTGGTAGGTTGTTCTGCATAGTTGGTACAGTTTATTGTTTGTTTCTTTGTACTTATAAGTTCTCCGCTATACAGTAAATTGGAAACATGAAATAAAACCTGAGGTTTGCTCTATCTGGGTCAGTATCACATTTCATTTTAAAAAAATTGCTCATGCTTTTAGTGAGCACAAGAAAGGATAATGAGGAAGATTATTTTTAAAAAGTACTCAAATGACTGTTTAACTGCTCTTGCATACATTTTTATAAATGCAAAGTCATTCTGGAAACTGTATACAGTCTGAGCACATACTCCCCTGGAGCCTTCGCCGTGGATGCTGGGGCATTCTGGGTACCAACCCACAATATCCCCCCTTTTGCTCCACCTCAGCTCTAAACCAACTAAGAGAGAGCAGCTGGAGATTAAAACATCACCTTTACTTCTGATAAAGGCCAGGCCCTCACCAGCCCACAGGATGTGAGTCACGTATGGGGCACATGGCTTGTCAAGCTCTGTGCAGACTGGACTTCAGCCCCAGCTGCACGTGACAAGGGAGGGAGTCTGAGCGATGCCCCTACCAGTGTGTCCTGTCCAACCTGCACACTGTAAGCAGTGGTCCTGTCTGATTGGCACCTCCTCCCAAACATGTGAGAGAGTCTTTCTCACCTGGGTAAGAGACACCCTATGGGCAACAGTGCCCCTCTCAACAGCTAGTAATCATTCTCTGCTATGCTATGAGGACAGTGCACGCTAATTGATTCATATCTGAAAAACGCCTAATTGACAGAACTCTATACAGGCATACAATAAAGGCAATACTTCGCTTTATTGTGCTTTGCATTTTTTTACGGACTGAAGGCTTCTGGCCACCCTGTGTCAAGCAAGTCTATTGGTGCCATTTTCCCAACAGCATTTGCTCACTTTTTGTCCCTGGATCCCATTTTGGTAATTGTTGCAATATTTCAAACTTTTTCATTATTATTATATTTGGATGGTGATCTGTGATCAGTGATTTTTGATGTTACCAATGCAAAAAGATTACAGCTCGATAAAGGCTCAGATGATGGTTAGCATTTTAAGCGATAGGGTATTTTCTAGCTGAAGTAAGTACGTTGTTTTTTAGACACAGTGCTGTTGCATACAAAAGACTACAGCATAGTTTAAACATAACTTGGACATGCACTTGGGAAACCAAAAAATTCACATGACTAGCTTTATTGAGATATTCGCTTTATTCTGGTGGTCTGGAACCGAGTTTGCAATTATCTCTTAGGTATGCCCGTATTTTGAAGGATGTAAGGTATCGGTTACCAAGGCTGGCTAGCTCATGGTAGAAAGTAACATTTTCAACATGCATACATAGGTGATTTCACGCAAAGAGCCTAAGATTTATGCTGGTAAGCAGAAGGGGTGCAGGCAAGGGTGGATAAGATCAGCGCAAATCACAAGGGGGGAGGCTCCTGTTCCTGTAGACAGCGTAGCATGTTTGTATACGTGGTGGTGCATCTGAAAGGTTCATTTATGCAGGTTGAAAAAAACCACATCAGCCCTCTATGCTCTTCTGCACACTGGCTTATTTTTGTTTTCTTTAACACAAAATGGTTCTGCAGTGGACATTTTTAGAACAGCAATGGTTCTTTCTCTTCTGCAGTAGCAGACTTCACGGGATCCCTTAACAATACAGGGGGAACCAAGCCTGGCAATGGGAAGTGCTTGGCATCTGAAGCTTGGAGATGGATGCAAAGTGTCTGTCTTTGGGGAAGCATTAATAGAGCAGACGTGGAGAGGCTGAAAGGACTCACTTTAAGAAAATTAATCTGGAGTCAAGAAAATTAGAATCATTTTATTATTAATTAATGAGCTCATTCATTTATTCATTCATTTATTCAGCTGTTCAGCAATCCTACATCTTCCAGGCCAGTGCAGGAAATAACTAAGGCAGTTTCTTTTTACTCAAAGCTCACGGCCTCAGAGGAAAGATGGACATAAAAGTAATTCCTATACAAATGCTATGGTAAGGGGTATAGACAGATCAAGAAAGAAACAAACTGGGACTTTGGGGTAGGGGAGATAGTGATATTACAGGTTTGCTAAGGAAGAGAGACTACTGTTCGAGTAGATACAAGTGCATGGATCAAGGCACAGAGGATGGGCTGCCCAAGAGTTGGGACTCTTCTGGTTCCTGGGACACAAGGGAAGTGAAAAGGGAAGCAGTTTAGACAGAAGCTAGGGGCTTTACATTTGTGGGATATACACAGGGCAAAGGAATATACTGACCTGCACAGAGAGTATGCCATTAGCAAAATCCAGACTACGGTTATTCCATGGGTTGAGTGGCCTGCAGTTCAGTAATAAGTAAATTATAAAGAAAAGAAAAGGATAGAGGGGAAACCTGAGGATTATAAAATCCTAAAGAGACATTTCAACATTAAAAAAAAGGGGAAGAAGATAGTGGGCAAGGATGTACACTAGTGATAAAAACTGAAAGCCATTCAAGGAAGTGATACAAAGAACAACAGTGTTACTTTGGAGGTGGTGGGAGGTGCACAGGGGAGGTTGAGACTGGGATAGGGGTGGAGGTGCTATTGGGTGGCTGGTAGTATTTTTATTCTTGACCTCAGTTTTGTCCATCAAAAGAGCAAATATGGGGGGAGAAAGACAGGTTCTACTTAGACATGTTGAGTTTGTGATATTCCAACACATCATGGTGGAGAGGTCTGGAGCCCCTGGAAATATGGGCCTGGAGAGCTCATGGAAAGACTGAAACAGGCCCACTGGGAAGCACTGGGATGAAAATGGGAGTTTTCCCACTTTCCCAGGTATTTCAGTAAAAAAGCCCACATTAGATTCCCCCCAGAGGGATTTATCGTACGTTGAATTCTGCTAGATAATGAACAGTTCCATCCACAGTGAAGTGTCGCATCCTCACTAAAAATTCTTTACAGTGTTGAACTGCTGTGCTTAACAATAACATCAGATTGGTGGTTACTGTTAATAATGGCAGGGAGCAAAGTATTTTGCATCCAGAAAGCATCACAGGTCTTCCCCTCACACCCCCTTAAATCCAATCATTTCAGTATGAGCACCCATGAGATGATTAAAAAAAAAAAAAAAGCAACTTTATTTTTTTTATTCTGCAAAGAACTAATGAGAAAACTGTGTAGGAGATAAAAAATAAAGTAGACCCAACCCTTTTGCTAATTTACCTTTGAATAAGCTCTCCCTTCAAACAATGATGAAATGAAATGGGGGGGGGGTGCTGTCACTGAGGCCAGCCAGCTCTGCTTCAAGTTCCCTATAAGCCACGAATCCTGGTGCCAGAGGTGTGTTCCGTTGAACATGGTGGAAAATTACCCCAGATGACCACGTCCTCACCAAGAATGGATAACTCATTTTGCTGCCTGAGACAACTGTTTCCACGATACACTCCTTGCTGCCTTGTAACAGGGATCTTGCCCTAGTCTTTCCTTCTAAACTGTTTCTAATCTCCGCACTTTCCAATCTCAGCACTAGACCTCATCCAAGCCGCTGATGCTTTTCCTGTTGAAAACTTACCTGGAATTCTAGTAATTTCCCTTCTTCAAAAAAGTTGCTTAAAAATGTTATTTTCATCTCAGCAGAGTTAAAACCTTTTCTCTCCTCCACCCTGCTCTGAAAAAGTCTCAACTCAGAAATAAAAAAACAAAAAACAGACTTCATCTTAAATTATGATATACTATACAAAGAGTTATCAGTTTGGTCTCAGATTTCTATTCTTTCCCCCTTTTACACAATCAGATTAAAAATATAGCTAGCTTTCTCTGAATATACAGTATCAAAACATGATCATCTTCAATAATATGCAAATAATTAACCTCAAAATTTAGAGCCCTCTACACTAATTACCACAGGGCTCCAACAACCTTTTGTGTGTGTGTTTGTGATATAAACAGTCTTTATTCGAACGTACTATAAGCTTCAACAACAAATTAAAAAATGATTCACATTACGGTGCATTTATCCATGTCTTTTCATCTTCCAAGTGCAGTAAACATTAATTAACCTTGGCTAATTAAAACAGTCATGGTTTACAAATTTACTCATTAATCAGCCTCAAGCAAATGCAAAGGATTTAAAGCCTTTCACAATTTGAACCAATTAAATATGGAAATTATTTTTTTTTTAAATGAAGAGATCATAAAAAAACATGCAGTCCTTTGACTTAAATTTGATAGTGTTTTAGAAAGAAACTTGGACAATTTTTTGGATTTGTAGAAGTCAAAGGAAATTAAAAATAAAACTGCCTGGGACTTCCCTGGCAGTCCAGTGGTTAAGACTGTGCTACCACTGCAGGGGGCGCGGGTTCCATCGCCGGTTGGGGAACTAAGATCCCCCATGCCCGTGCGGTGTGGCCAAAAAATATATAAAAAATCAAAAAAACCTGCCTGGTATGGGTTGAATTGTGTTCCCCCTCCAAAATATACCGATGTCCTAACCGCCAGTGCCTCTGAATATCACCTTATTTGGAAATGGGGTCTCTGCAGATGTATCAAGTCGAGATCCTACTAGAATAAGGCCCTCAATCCCATATGGACCCTACAGGAGTAAGGCGGGCTCTTGGTCGTATTGGAAAAGACACACAGGCAGAGGTTGGAGTGATGTATCTACAAGCCAAAGAAACGTCAGTGATTATCAGCCACAGCAGATGCAAGAAAAAGGAATGAAACAGATACTCCCCTAGGCTCTTCAGAGGGAGCATGGTCCTGTGGACACCTTCATTTTAGACTTTTAACCTCCAGAATGGTGAAAGAATAAATTTCTATTGTTTTAGGCCACCCAGTTTATGGTCATTTGTTCTGGCAGTCCTAGGAAACTATTACAGTACCCATATAAGCGAATATTAACCATCTGCTAATGAGATAGCCATTTCTGACTATAAATAAACATACAAGAGTAGAATGTAGATTTTTAGGGGGCCCTTTATTCAAGGCTGGGATAAGTGGATTGGAGAGGGGTGAAGAGCTCTATAATCAAATAGTCTAATTTGGCCCCATCGGTGCAGAGATGTTTTCCCTCTGAACACCAGAGGGTGCTTCAATGGAGACCAAAAGGTTTCTCTGTTTCAGCTCTCAGCATCTCTCTTCCCTTCTACAGGGAAACCATCCACTTCCTTTTCTGGACCCTCACTGGCTGCACGGGAATTCTGGGTACCAGTGTCAACGCAAGCTCAGCAAGGAAGTGGAAGGGCTTCAGTTTCAAAAACCTTGTAAACACAGAGGTTACGTTATGTCCTTTCTAAGAAGCTGGAAGCTGAATTGTCCTTGGCAGCACAACGCATGGCAAATGCCTGGCAGGTTTCAGGTTTTATTAACTCTAGGGTGATGAAAGTATAACCATCTCTCATGCCAGAACTAAGTCTGCATATGCCAGTATGACGTAGGTCATACCTCCATTCAGCAGCTAAATGGAGTGACGCTCGAATAGCTGGAGTCATCTGTAACGTTCAGCATATCAGTTTTAACTTAGAGTCCATTCAACAAGCTGGAACTTAATGAAACTTCTCCAGGGGCCTAAAGTTTTACTTTTATTCTTGTATGAGATATGGATGATTGGAATAGAATATTTTACAGAATGAATGTTTACTACAACTAGGTTGTTTGTGACTTTTGGCTCAAGACATGAGAAAAGATGGCTACCAATACCTGGTTGTGGATTTATCCTGCTCTACTTGGTTATCCTATCTGGTCTGTCCTTATGCCCCAACACTGGGAATGCTTGGCTTTAGTCACTTAGAGATGAAGAGAAGAATATGGAGAAATTAGTAAAAGAACAACATTTAAAAATCCAGGGCTTCCCTGGTGGCGCAGTGGTTGAGAGTCTGCCTGCTAATGCAGGGGACGCGGGTTCGAGCCCTGGGCTGGGAGGATCCCACGTGCCGCAGAGCGGCTGGGCCCGTGAGCCACAATTACTGAGCCTGCGCGTCTGGAGCCTGTGCTCCGCAACAGGAGAGGCCGCGATGGTGGGAGGCCCGCGCACCGCGATGAAGGGTGTCCCCCGCTTGCCGCAACTGGAGAAAGCCCTCGCACAGAAACTAAGACCCAACACAGCCATAAATAAATAAATAAAATTAAAAATCCATCAAATCTCTCCATGTCAAGTGTATGCTTTTTATATATCAAAGAGGTCTGTATTTGAAGTTCACAAAGAGAGAGTGGAAGGCTGCTGACATGAAAACTGGTTTCAATGACTTAGGGTAGAGAAGCAGGAAAAATGTCTTTCATGGCTTCCCTTGACTTCTGAGGATGAAAGAACCCACATGCACTAAATAGATGATGGTTGAGGAATACTGAAGACGGGGTACACTGGATCTATCCAAAAACATGGTGTAGCCAACTATTATGGACTGGATTGTGTCCCCCCCCTCCCCCAAATTCACATGTTAAAGCCTTAAGCCCTAATGTGACTGTATTTGGAGACAGGAGATTTAAGGAGGTAATTAAGGTAAAATGAGGTCATAGGGTGGAGCCCTATTTCAACAAGCCTGGAAGATCTCTCTCAGTTGTGTACAGAGAAAACGCCACGTGAGGACACAGCAAGAAAGCAGCCATCTGCAAGCTAAGGAGAGAGGCCTCAGGAGAAACCAAACTTGCTGAGACTTTGATCTTGGACTTCCAGCTTCCAGAACTGTGAGAAAAAAAAATTCTGTTGCTTAAGCCACCCAATCTATGGTATTTTATCATGGCAGCCTGAGTTGACTAGAATGCCCACCTAGTCATACCCAGATCAAAGGAAGAGCAAAGGTCAGAACAGCTTTTTCAAAGGGATTTTTGTTGCTTTCTTCTTCTTTTTTGTTTTTGGAAAGGTGATGGCTGAAGATGAGAAAAGGAGTGTACATTACCAGTGGGTCACCAGGGATGTGCAGTGAATTTTATGTCCTGCCCCTTTCCTAAAAATGACAAGGAAGTGATTTCTTTCAAATGTGACACAGTCCAAGGTTGGAAAGTATACTTGACCTTTGGGGCTTTTCATTTTCCTTACTTTTTCTGGCCATTTGCCAAGAAAGTTCTCAAGTGCTAGCTGCTCTGCTACCTGCCTTCACTACAGGCAGAGGGAAAATTCCAAAGGACAATTTCCTCACGCATCTGGGACATTTCCAGTTACGTGGTCTACTTGCTTTGGGGGAAAAAAATAGATGGTGTACGACTTTTATGCCAAGTCTCCACAGGAGATACTTTAAGTAGCAAAGGAATATAATCTGCATTCCTGCATTATCAAAAAAATACATACACTGTTGCTTAACAGAATGAGATGCTCTCAGGTCTGGCACCTGAAGTTGGTACCCAGCGTGCCTTGTCTTGGGAATTTTTTTTTGTCAATTCTCTAAGGAGACACACACTTCCTGAGCTAATGTTAGGCTCTCTGACAATCCTCCAAGATTAAGCTTTTACCGTTTGTCATTTACAATGCTGACAACTCCAGGTGTATTTTGTCAATTTTCCCTTTTATCCCTTATTAAAATAATATCACTTTCTATTTGAAGAGAGCCTAAATGAGTAATTTCTTTGAGCAAAATGTTAGTATCAATAATAGAAAGTGAAGAATCTAAAGAGGGAAGAAAAGATTCTGGTAGGTAGAGGAGTAAATTCACAGTTTCTGAAAGCAAATAAAAGAGCAAATGGGGAAAACATTAAGAGAGACAGCATTTGCTGACTGGAGACTGCCCTATGCTTGTTCATTTCTTTTAGACAGAGTTAATCAAAGTTAATAAGCTGTTTATGCCAATCCCTTTTCATAGCTAATAAGAAGTCTTAACGTGGATAAAGAAAACATAGCCACCAACCCTGTCACAACTAAACAAATTCTCAATGAATTTGAACTTCAAGGTTAATAATGCTTCACTTTAATATTTTAGATAGTCACTGCTTTGGAAATAAGCACCACTAGAAATCCACATGGCTAATTTTCAATGACAGCAACTGCTATTCTTCGATGTTTAACACCAACGGAAACATAATCTAAGCCTGTAAGAATCCTTGTATTTTTGGTACTTCATATAAACATGAGTTCTAAAACTTTTGAATATTTAAGAATCACCTGGGAAGGGTAAGGAAAATGAAGATTTTTGTAAATCAGAGGTGGAGCCCAGAGATCCGCATTTTTAACAAGAATGCCCCAACATTATTGGGCATCACTTGGTCCCGAGAGCACATGGCTTCCAGAATAACAACTTCCACGCGGAGTGCGCTGGATGAGTTCTCAGGTGCTTTTCACATCCAAGGACTTAACAGCAACCAAACCAGCAAATGCCAGATAGTTTCCTCTGTCCATGGCTGATGTACAAAGGTGCAGAAATCACACAGGGCAGTGAAGGAAGCCTAAGCTATGAGCTGTTGAGTCAATACGCTCATCACGCTAGCCTGCTCTGCTAGTGTGGACCCATCTCTTTATTTTACATCAAAGAGATCTAGAAAGCAAGCAAGGTCTCTCTCATACATTCATACAATATTTGACTTACTGGACAGGAAACTAGGCCTTTTTTTTTTTTTGGATAACTTTGTTTTAGTAACTCTGCAGACAGTCTCAACTTAATTCCTCTCTTATACCCAAAAGAGGTACTTCAAGTATAAGAAAGCTTCTCCATCAAGATGGAAAGAAGGCACTGAAGTGTTGAAAATTGGTTTTCTGCCAAAAGGAAGGCAAGAGAAATAAAGCAGAGACTTTTAGCCTATAAACTTGAAATCCATTCTGGCAAGGCCTGAGTACTAGATTAAAAAGGTACTTCCCCCAGACCGTGTCTATTCCTAGTTTTCTTGAAACAGCTTCTTTTTTCTGTTTTCCTCATGATAACTGCCATTGCCAACAGCAATTTGGAAACTGTTCAGATTGATTCTTAGCAGAAAACCGAGAGGCTATTCCTGAAATTATTATTATTATCCTCGAAACACTTAAATTTGGTTGGTTTGCTTCAAGTGTTCATTCTCAGTATTAAAAAAAATTGCCAAGAACTTGTTTTTGACAGACGACAACACCCTAAAAAACAGGAGGAGGGCAGCAATAGTGCATTAGGAAGCATCTCCGTTCTTTTTTTACAGAATAGCATAGAAATTGAGATCTCTAGGGTTACAGAAGACTACAAAACCTTGGAAGAAAAAAAAACAGAGATGGTCTAACACTTTCACTGATCATTTAGACTCGGGACTTAAAACCATTTCCACCTAAGTTTCTTGAAATGCTACATTTCCAGCCAACATCACGTATTGCAATTTCCCTACAATTTTAGGGGCACTGAACTCCAAACTGAGAGAAATATAAACTGAAGAGGAGTCTGAGAAGGGGGAGTCAAGTCTGCTGCATGTCATTTGTCCTTTTTTTATAGTTATTTTAAAGGCAGTGATGCTTATCAAAAAATATAAATAGTCCTGAGGGGTTTCCAGTGACAGTAGAAATGTCCCTCTCTTCTCCACAGGTGGGCCAGGATATCTGGAGGAATATGGTGTCAAATTAGAGAAGACTGTACGTTTTAATTTATTAGGGAGACGCAAGCAGTTCCAGAAAAAGGTTATACCCATCTAGTGATCAATAGCTTATGAAGTTCCTTTTCACTTACCCTCGTTATGACAGGGTATGACAGATTTTAAAAATTACCAATTTGATAATTTAAAAAAATTATGTTTTGATTTTTAGTATTTAATCATGAGAAGTACATCTTTTCATCTAAGACTACTCAGCAATTATGTATCTTTTTCTATAAATGGAGCTGTTGTATTTATGAATTAATCAAATACATTAACTTCATTTAGGTTTTCCCCTTAAGCACTTTTCGTGGTATATGGTTTTTTTATCATGTGGATTTAGGACACAACAGTATGGGTAAATCTAAATGGCTTATTGGTGGGCTAGAACAGATCCTCGCCTGTTTATTAACTTCGTAAGTTGAATACATCCTAAATCAGTAATTCTCAAAGTTCTACATGCATCACAGTCAGCTGGACAGCTTGTTAAAAGCTAGATTGCCAATCCCTCAACCCAGCATTGCGGATTCAGAAAGTCTGGGGTGGGACCAGAGAATGTGAATTTCTAGCAAGTTCCCAGGGGATGCTCATGATGCTGGTCCAAGAATCACAAATCTTCTAACTGAAGAATTCCTTGAAGACACGTATTTGTAATACTGGCTTGTACCTAGTAATTTCTTTCAGGAGAAACGAATGCACAAGAAATCTGATTCACACCCTCGAAGAGACTATAATTAGGTACAGGACAATTAGTTGACATGTACACATCAAAACAACAGCAGACACATGTAATATATAAACTATATGATCAGAGTACAGATGCTTTCTGTTCATTAAAGAATTAAAGGGAGAGGTGACACGAGAGTTGGGGTTTTGGAAGCTCAAAAAGATCTCAACAGGCCAAAACTGGGCAGGGGTATTGCAGCGTATGTCAATGTATCCAGGGCTGTGGACATACGATCAGCCTTCTTGGAAAGCTAGGCTCATGAAGGAGAATAAAGGGAACAACTACTTGCTTTGCCTGTCCAGGGTTATTTGATTATTATTTTAAAAAAATTGAAGTGTAGTTGATTTACAATGTCATGTTAGTTTCAGGTGTACAGCACAGTGATTCAGAGATATAGATATATAGATATATTCTTGTTCAGATTCTTTTCCCGCGATTTGCTTTGCCTGTTCAGGGTTATTTTGAGAATCAAATCAGTATTAAAAAAAAAGAGAAGAAAAGAGAGCACCTACCAGGCACTGGTGCGGTACCACGGACACCTAAGGGGACGGGAGGAGCCCCCAGCGACTGGGTAGGACGTGGGGCGAGTGAAGGGGGAGGAGAAGTGGAGGCGGGACGGGGCTGGTGCCCCTGAGGGGCGGCTGGGGGAGGGGAAGGGGTCCCAGGCCCGAAGGGGGAAATTGGGGAACCACTGGGAGGGCAGAGGATCCAAAGGGAGGGTGGGTCAGGTTTCCCCTGTCCACTTGGGCCCCTGGGAGCCTGCTGAGTTCCCCGGCCTGATCCTCTGCCCCCTGAGGCCCCCTCCAGCCGTGCGGGTCCTGAGGGAGTGGGAGGGAGGGAAGGCGGAGCAAAAGCAAAGGCTGGACCTCTGGGACCGGCACCCCTGAGGGGCGGCTGGGGGAGGGGAGGACGTCCTACACCCAGCGGGACCCACCCATGGTTAGGGGTCCAGTGGGGACATGCGAGACCCTGGGGGAGATGGTGCGGGAGGGGGTGTGAAGGAATGGAAGGGAATGTGGCCAGCACTTTCCCTGTCTACTTAGGCACTGGGGAGCCTGCTGGGCTCCCGGGCCTAATCCTCTGCCCTCGGAGCCTCCCTCCTACAGTGCAGAGCCCAAGCACCCCCCACCATGCCCCCCCCCCACCCAGGGCCCCGGCTCTACACTCGGAGACCCCCTCCAACCGCACTGGGCCTAAACCCCACCCACACACCCTCACCCAGGGCCCTACCTCCAAACTCCAGAACTGCACACTCCAGAAGCCCCCCTTGGACATGCTGCCCCTCCCCTTCCATGCAGGTCCTAAGCAGAGGCCCCGCCCCATGCTCAAACGACACGCCCCCACCTGCCTAGGTCCCGCCCCACCCTAAACCCCACCCCTGCCTAAACTCCGCCCCCTTAGCCAAGGCTTTTCTTTTTTTTTTCCCTTTTCTCTTTTACTCTTTTAGATTGGGGTTCTGTTTTACCTTGTTGATTCTTTTATATTTTTATTTTTCCTAATAAATCTTTTATTTTTCTAGTTTTATTTTATTCTTTATACATTGTTAGTGATCACTCTTTTTGGCTTGTTCCCCCCACCCCGTTTTTTTTCTGCTGTGGTTTTATTTTACCTTGTTGCAGTTGTTTCAATTACAGTTTTATTTTTCCTAATGTATTTTTTATCTCTTTAATTTTACTTTGTTTTTTATTCTTTGTACTGCTCCTTTTTTTCTTTCTTACTTCCTTTTTTTTTTTTCCATGCCATGAAGCTTGAGGGATCTTGGTTCCCAAGCCGGAGGTCGGGCCCGAGCTCCTGTGATGGGAACTCAGAGTCCAAACTGCTGGACTAACAGAGAAACTCAGAACCGAGAGAATATCAATCGGAGTGAGGCCTCCTCATCTCAGTACCAAGACCCAGCTCTATATAACTGCCTGCAAACTCCAGTGCTGGATGTCTCAGGCCAAACAACCAATTTGGCACTAATAAAGCACCACCCATAAAAAAAAAAAAAAGAAACGAAAAAAAAAAATGTTACAGACGAAGGAGCAAGGTAAAAACCTATAAGACCAAATAAATGAAGATGAAATAGGCAACCTACCTGAAAAAGAATTCAGAGTAATGATAGTAAAGATGATCCAAAATCTCAGAAACAGAATGGAGAAAATACAAGAAACATTTCACAAGAATCTGGAAGAACTAAAGAGCAAACAAACAGCGATGAACAACACAATTACAGAAATTAAAAATACTCTAGAAGGAATCAATAACAGAATAACTGAAGCAGAAGAACGGATAAGTGACCTGGAAGATAAAATGGTGGAAATAACTGCCAGGGAGCAGAATAAAGAAAAAACAATGAAAAGAATTGAGGAAAGTCTCAGAGACCTCTGAGACAACATTAAATGCACCAACATTCGAATTACAGGGGTCCCAGAAGAAGAGGAGAAAAAGAAAGGGTCTGAGAAAATATTTGAAGAGATTGTAGTAGAAAACTTCCGTAACATGGGAAAAGAAATAGTCAGTCAAGTACGGGAAGCACAGAGAGTACCATGCAGGATAAACCCAAAGAGAAACACTCCGAGACACATATTAATCAAACTATCAAAAATTAAATACAAAGAAAAAATATTAAAAGCGGCAAGGGAAAGGCAACAAAATAACATTCACAGGAATCCCCAAAAGGTTAACAGCTGATTTTTCAGCAGGAACTCTGCAAGCCAGAAGGGAGTGACAGGACATATTTAAAGTGATGAGAGGGAAAAACCTACAACCAAGATTACTCTACCCAGCAAGGATCTCATTTAGATTCGATGGAGAAATTGAGACCTTTACAGATAAGCAAAGGTTAAGAGAAGTCAGCACCACCAAACCAGCTTTACAACAAATGCTAAAGGAACTTCTCTAGGCAGGATACACGAGAGAAGGAAAAGACCTACAATAACAAACCCAAAACAATTAAGAAAATGGTAACAGGAACATACATATCGATAACTACCTTAAATATAAATGGATTAAATGCTCCAACCAAAAGACACAGACTGGCTGAATGGACACAAAAACCATACCCGTACATATGCTGTCTACAAGAGACCCACTTCAGACCGAGGGACACATACAGACTGAAAGGGAGGGGATGGAAAAAGATATTCCATGAAAATGGAAATCAAAAGAAAGCTGGAGTAGCAATTCTCAAATCAGACAAAATAGACTTTAAAATAAAGACTATTATAAGAGACAAAGAAGGACACTACATAATGATCAAGGGATCAATCCAAGAAGAAGATATAACAATTGTAAGTATTTATGCACCCAACATAGGAGCACCTCAGTACATAAGGCAAATACTAACAGCCATAAAAGGGGAAATCGACAGTAACACAATCATAGTAGGGGACTTTAACACCCCACTTTCACCAATGGACAGATCATTCAAAATGAAAATAAATAAGGAAACACAAGCTTTAAATGGCACATTGAAGAAGACGGACTTAATTGATATTTATAGGACATTCCATCCCAAAACAACAGAATATACTTTCTTCTCAAGTGCTCATGGAATATTCTCCAGGACAGACCGTATCTTGGGTCACAAATCAAGCCTTGGTAAATTTAAGAAAATTGAAATCGTATCAAGTATCTTTTCTGACCACAACACTATGAGACTAGATATCAATTACAGAAAAAAACTGTAAAAAATACAAACACATGGAGGTTAAAAACAATATGCTAATAAATAACCAAGAGATCACTGAAGAAATCAAAGAGGAAATCAAAAAATACCTAGAGACAAATGACAACGAAAACACGATGACCCAAAACCTATGGGATGCAGCAAAAGCAGTTCTAAGAGGGAAGTTTATAGCAATACAATCCTACCTCAAGAAACAAGAAACATCTCAAATAAACAACCTAACCTTACACCTAAAGCAAATAGAGAAAGAGGAACAAAAAAACCCCCAAAGTTAGAAGGAAAGAAATCATAAAGATCAGATCAGAAGTAAATGAAGAAGAAATGAAGGAAACAATAGCAAAGATGAATAAAACTAAAAGCTGGTTCTCTGAGAAGATAAACAAGATTGATAAACCATCAGCCAGCCTCTTCAAGAAAAAAAAGAAGACTCAGATCAACAGAATTAGAAATGAAGAAGAAGTAACAATTGACACTGCAGAAATACAAAGGATCATGAGAGATTACTACAAGCAACTATATGCCAATAAAATGGACAACCTCGAAGAAATGGACAAATTCTTAGAAAACCACAACCTTCCGAGACTGAACCAGGAAGAAACAGAAAATATAAACAGACCAATCACAAGCACTGAAATTGAAACTGTGATTAAAAATCTTCCAACAAACAAAAGCCCAGGACCAGATGGCTTCACAGGCGAATTCTATCAAACATTTAGAGAAGAGCTAACACCCGTCCTTCTCAAACTCTTCCAAAATATAGCAGAGGGAGGAACACTCCCAAACTCATTCTACGAGGCCACCATCACCCTGATACCAAAACCAGACAAAGATGTCACAAAGAAAGAAAACTACAGGCCAATATCACTGATGAACATGGATGCAAAAATCCTCAAGAAAATACTAGCAAACAGAATCCAACAGCACATTAAAAGGATCATACACCATGATCAAGTGGGGTTTATCCCAGGAATGCAAGGATTCTTCAATATATGCAAATCAATCAACAAGATACACCATATTGCCAAACTGAAGAATAAAAACCATATAACCGTCTCAATAGATTCAGAAAGAGCTTTTGACAAAATTCAAAACCCATTTATGATAAAAACCCTCCAGAAAGTAGGCATAGAGGGAACTTTTCTCAGCATAATAAAGGCTCTATATGACAAACCCACAGCCAACATTGTTCTCAATGGTGAAAAACTGAAACCATTTCCACTAAGGTCAGGAACAAGACAAGGTTGCCCACTCTCACCACTATTATTCAACACTGTTTTGGAAGTTTTAGCCACAGCAATCAGAGAACAAAAAGAAATAAAAGGAATCCAAATCGGAAGAGAAGAAGTAAAGCTGTCACTGTTTGCAGATGACATGATACTATACATAGAGAATCCTAAAGATGCTACCAGAAAACTACTAGAGCTAATCAATGAATTTGGTAGGGTAGCAGGATACAAAATTAATGCACAGAAATCTCTTGCATTCCTATACCCTAATGATGAAAAATCTGAAAGAGAAATTAAGGAAACACTCCCATTTACCACTGCAACAAAAAGAATAAAATACCTAGGAATAAACCTACCTAAGAAGACAAAAGACCTGTATGCAGAAAACTACAAGACACTGTTGAAAGAAATTAAAGATGATACAAACAGATGGAGAGATATACCATGTTCTTGGATTGGAAGAATCAACATTGTGAAAATGACTATACTTCCCATAGCAATCTACAGATTCCATGCAATCCCTATCAAACTTCCAATGGCATTTTTCACAGAACTAGAACAAAAAATTTCACAATTTGTATGGAAACACATAAGACCCCGAATAGCCAAAGCAATCTTGAGAAAGAAAAACGGAGCTGGAGGAATCAGGCTCCCTGACTTCAGACTATACTACAAAGCTACAGTAATCAAGACAGTATGGTACTGGCACAAAAACAGAAACAGAGATTAATGGAACAGGATAGAAAGCCCAGAGATAAACCCACAGACATATGGTCACCTTATCTTTGATAAAGGAGGCAAGAGTATACAGTGGAGAAAAGACAGCCTCTTCAATAAGTGGTGCTGGGAAAACTGGACAGCTACATGTAAAAGAATGAAATTGGTAGAACACTTCCTCACACCACACACAAAAATAAACTCAAAATGGATTAAAGACCTAAATGTAAGGCCAGACACTATAAAACTCTTAGAGGAAAACATAGGCAGAACACTCTGTGACATAAATCATAGCAAGATCCTTTTTGACCCACTTCCTAGAGAAATGGAAATAAAGACAAAAGTAAACAAATGGGACCTAATGAAACTTAAAAGGTTTTGCACAGCAAAGGAAACCATAAACAACATGAAAAGACAACCCTCAGAATGGAAGAAAATATTTGCAAACGAAGCAACTGACAAAGGATTAATCTCCAAAATGTACAAGCAGCTCATGCAGCTCAATATCAAAAAAACAAACAACCCAATCCAAAAATGGGTGGAAGACCTAAATAGACATTTCTCCAAAGCAGATATACAGATTGCCAAGAAACACATGAAAAGATGCTCAACATCACTAATCATTAGAGAAATGCAAATCAAAAGTACAGTGAGGTATCACCTCACACCAGTCAGAATGGCCATCATCAAAAAATCTACAAACAATAAATGCTGGAGAGGGTGTGGAGAAAAGGGAACCCTCTTGCACTGTTGGTGGGAATGTAAATTGATGCAGCTATTGTAGAGAACAGTATGGAGGTTCCTTAAAAAAGTAAAAATAGAACTACCATATGACCTAGCAATCCCACCACTGGGCATATACCCTGAGAAAACCATAATTCAAAAAGAGTCATGTACCAAAATGTCCATTGCAGCTCTATTTACAATAGCCAGGATATGGAAGCAACCTACGTGTCCACTGACAGATGAATGGATAAAGAAGATGTGGTGCATATATACAAAGGAATATTACTCAGCCATAAACAGAAACAAAATTGAGTTATTTGTAGTGAGTTGGATGGACCTAGAGTCTGTCATACAGAGTGAAGTAAGTCAGAAAGAGAAAAACAAATACTGTATGCTAACACATATATATGGAATCTAAAAAAAAAAAAATGGTTTTGATGAACGTAGGGGCAGGACAGGAATAAAGACACAGACATAGAGAATGGACTTGATGACACGGGAAGCGCGAAGGGCAAGCCGGGATGAAGTGAGAGAGTAGCATGGACATATATACAGTACCAAATGTAAAATAGATAGCTAGTGGGAAGCAGTAGCTATCGTGCTAGTGGATTCTTAACCACCGCGCCACCAGGGAAGCCCTACATATATACTTTTGAAACTCTCTAATATTCCCTTGATATTATTAGAGTGGTGACTGAGAATTAAGGCATTTACCTAGTGATATCTCAGTGGCAATGATAAAGTTAATTTTTTTTTAATTTGACTAAAGCTGTTTGATTAGAAAACTATAACTATTAACAAAGTTTCATGTACAAAAATTTTAGAAAACTGCTTTTTGGTATCATGGAAAACTTATAAACAGCAAGAAGCTTATGTTATCTGGTCACAGTCATGACTAAAGAAAAAGTTTTAGTGTAATAAAGAAAGGTCACATTATGAATGATTATGCTTTCAAGTCCAGCTCCATACATGATACACTTCTTATTGTGTATGCCACATCAAAAAGGGCATTTTGGCAACTTTCCTTTCTATCAAATATGTTGACTATCATTTGAGAGTAGACCCATTGTAATTATTTCAAGCCTCAGTAATCATCAACAAAACGAAGGCAGGTTTTTGCAAAAGAGTCACTAATTTAGAATTTCAAACACCAATTTCTCTCTCCACATCTCCTGCCCTCTGCCCAAAACCTAGAATATGAAATTTGCTTTGTTTCTAGAGTTTCCTAAATAAAAATAATATAAGACGTTAATAAGTATAATCATATTAATATGATATGTTCCCTTTTGCATTCCCAGATCTCCACTGTTCAGGTCCCAGGAAGTTCCTTCATAACTTGGCAAAGCTTCAGAAGCAACTCACTACAGCCCCAGAGCTTCCCTTCACTATGCTAGCCCCTGAAAGAGAAGAAATGCATCATTTGCCAAGGCCAGGCTGGCTCAGGCTCTTGCTTCTGAGAGGCAGGAAACTTGCAGCTGGCCCTTCCTCCTGCTCTCAGATGACAATGCCTCTGGTCTCTACTGGCCTTAGGAGAAGCTTTATCAAGTTTAATGTTAAAGAGGAAGCTGAACACACAGTTCCTCTGTCTGCTCTCATGGGATGGGCAGACTCTTCTAACTACCACCTAGACGAAAAGCAAAGATACTGAGACATGCATAAGACAATCCAAGTAGTCACCATTTGCTGTTCCACAGAAATAATAAGATTTAACTCATGCTTTTATGAGCACATGTAAATAAATATATTTGTAAAAAATTAAACACATTAAATAGGCTATTTTAAATTCACTGTCTCAGGTCAATGGATCTAGCAACAGTAGTTGAAATTAAGTAACACCCTAACTTTGGCCTTTTGACCACCTGTTTTTCACTCTAAGTCCAAAAGATTGTTTCTGAATAGTGTTTTGATTCATATGATGTAAAATTCCTTTGGACACATGCCTCATAATCTGGAATGGGTTAATAGATTGATCTCCTGTTTTTGATGAGACATTATACCCCAGTGTCTATGACTGATTTTCTAAAGCAGGCCACGGTACAGATGGCAGGAGAATAGTTAACAAAGAGTAACAGAGCTTACTCAGGGAGTACATTGCAAAATTTGCTTCTGAGTTGAAGAGCAAGAGGCAAATTAACATTCCTTCCAAAGTCTTTCTCACATGCAAATACATTCATCTCTCTCCCAGTTAGACTTTGTGGAAACAGATTTCAAAATTAATCTCAATTTGAATGCATCTCTATTTTCAGGGTGGCAAATATCACTACAATTTTTTTCTTCTCTTCAAAAATATGAACCTTGAAGGCAGCTGGTTGTGAAAAACAAAATAACCAGGACTTCTTCCCCATTGTAAAATCATTGGTTGCTCCCCAGAATCTACCAAAAAAAATCAGGATACATCTGTGGCAGGGTTCCCTGCCAGAAGTAGTCTAGGAGTCCCCACTGTGGTCTGACTTCACCCCCCAATCATTTTAGTTAGGATTTCTTTTTGGATTTTGATTCAAATTATAGGGCCATGTGTAAGAGCTGGTGAGTTAAGGAAAAACTCTGGAACTGCACTGGATCATCACGGGCACCAGCAGAGCTCGGGGTGAGAGGCACTGCCTCAGGCTTCACCCATTTGGTCAAGGTGCGCGCGCGCGCGCACACACGCACACACACACACACACAATCAGAGAACGGCATGAAAATAGACAAAACCCACCACTGTGTCACAGTTGTCATGATTTAAGGAAGCGTTCACAGAGAAATTTCCTTGAATCTCACCAAAATTTGGAGTAAAGGGTGACAGTGTGCTAAATCAATTTTCCTGTGACTTCTAAACATTTACCCTCCTGAATGGGGTCAAAGCGGAATCATCTCATAGTGGATATCTCTTCAATTAGTGATAGTGTTTTAAAAGTTCATTAAAAAAATTACAATAGAAATACTCCCTGAATTGACCTATAGATTCAAGGTAATCCCTATTAAAATTCTGACTACCTTTTTTGCAGAAATGAGGAAAAAGAGACTTTAAAATTCATATGGAAAAGCAAGGGACCCCAAATAGTCAAAACAATCTTGAAAAAGAACAAAGGAGGAAGACTCACATTGCCTGATTTCAAAACTTACTACAGAGCTACAGTAATCAAAATAGTGTGGTATTGTAATAAGAATGTATATATAGAAGGAATAGAATTGAGAGTCAAGAAATAAACCCATATATCCCTGGTCAACTGATTTTTGACAAGGGTTCCGAGACCATTTAAAGTAGAAAGAATAGTTTTTTTCAACAGATGGTGATGGGACCCTGGATATCCACATGTAAAAGAATGAAGGGGGATCCTTATCTCACACTACATATAAAAATTAACTCAAAATGAATCAAAGATTTAACTATAAGAGCTAAACTATAAGACTCTTGGAAAGAAACACAGGTATAAATATATTTGACCTTGGATTGAGCAATGGTTCTTAGATATAATACTAAAGCATAAGAAACAGCGAAAACAAATTGATAAACTGGACTTCATCAAAGTTTTACAATTTTGTGTGTTCAAAGGATGTCAAGAAAGTGAAAAGAAAACCTACAAAAAGGGAGAAAATATTTTCAAATCATATATTTAATGAGAGTTTAGTATCCAGAATATATAAAGACCTTTTACAACTCAATAATAAAAATGCAAGAGCCCTATTAAAAAATATGCAAAAGATTTTAATAGATACCGCCTACTTATGAAGACTGAAAACATAATCCAGAGAGCCACTGCAATGGCATGAAATAAACAATGTGGTTTATATGTAAGTCATCTAATGACTGCCAGGGTACACTGGGATCGCAAGAAATAAGATCAATATACCACTCTGAATTATACATATTAATGTCTACAATCTGTCTGCCAGAATGGCAGAGATTATGCTTATTTGTTTTAAATTAAACTTTTTGACATTCATTCTTCCTAGAAAGTGTATTCTTTTTAAATAATGCTAAAGGATTGACTTTTCCTTTACAATTATGGATCAGAAAATACAGAAAAAAACACATCTGTTTGCCAGAAGGTAATATTATAAAAATTACCCAGGGAAACTGATGTTGTTTGCCTGAATAATTTCCATGTCAATAATTTACATATGTCAAGTTACATACATCAACTTTTTTTTTTTAATATTAGTCAGCATTTAAAAATATTTTTTTTAATTAATTAATTTATTTGTCTGCATCGGGTCTTAGTTGCGGCACATGAGATCTTCGTTGCCACGTGTGGGATCTTCGTTGTGGCACGCGAGGATCTTTATTTGCGGCATGCAGGAATCTTCCCATTGCACCATGTGGGATCTAGTTCCCTGACCAGGGACTGACCCAAGGCCCCCTGCATCAGGAGCTTGTTGTCTTAGCCACTGGACCACCAGGCAAGACCCTACATACGTCAAAAGGACCCTATGACTGACTTCCACAGATCATCTGAATGACATACACTATATTTATAGATTCAGTAATTAAACTCCTAAGAAAAAGACAGCTTACATGTCATATCCAAAAAAGGTATAAAGAACTAAATGTCTGCAAAGCACTAAACTAGCCACTATGGGTGAGTTAAATGCTTAAGGGCTGTAACCTCCTAAGACTATTTACAGACCAGTTGGGTTTGAGGTATGAACTCATTGGCATTGACACATCTATATTTTGCTGTTTAGAGACATTTCAACATGGCAGGCAAAGCATCAGAAAACTGGGTTGTTGTCATAGTATACTTTTCCATTTTGAAGATTAATATGCCTGTATGTAGGTCACTTGACAACGCAGTTTCATTTTCTCATTTATAATATGAGTTGTACTATTTTGGAAGAGTAACTGTCTTGCTTAAGAGGGGGACAAAGATATACATTTAGAGGGTAGGCAAATAAACACTGGTCAAACCTGTAATTCAGGTAATAATACTGGAAAGAATACTAATAAGGAGCTCTGAGACTACTGTAAAACTAAAGGAAGAACATGTCTTTGGCAATTTATGATACAAATAAATGTTCTTGTTGCCAAATACTTAAATCAGTTCTAAAATATAAAATCTACTTATACTTGAAAGTCATTTCCTATGGAGAACGAATAAGAGTGGAGTAAGTTAATAGTTCTCTCACTTTATTCACTTTTATGATTTTTTTTTTCTTCCTGATGCCCTCCCTTGACTAACAATTATACACAAGGATACTTAAAATTCTCAGTAGTAATGAATGTTCCATTTTGTTGGTCTGGCAAGTGCCATAAATCTTCTATTTTAAGTCTAGACTACTTTGGATTCATTAAATCCAAAAATCAATAGGTTTACTAGGAACAGAGAATGGAAACACTGTCCTTGAAATAAACATGCTGTATTTTTCCCAAAGAGCAGAAAAGTTTATCAGGAGGCCACAGTCAAATTGTAATAAAAAATTATAAGCCTTCTTTCATTAACTTGAGTTTCTTGATCTCCTGCCACGTATTTCAGTCCCACCCCATTCACTATGGATTTGTTCCGCCAGAGATCCTTCCAACATCTGGTTTACAATAATTCATGTTTTTACTAATTTTGAATGCTAAAAGAAAAAAAAAACCCAAAAAAACCCAGGGTATGAAACAATTAGGCCTTCCTTCCCCCTTTCCTTCCTCCTATCTTTCTCATAAATTGATCATTACAGCATTCTGTGAAACAGCCAGCCCTGAGTTGAGAGCTGCAATGTTTTTAGCCTTGAGGAAGCTGTAAAATGAAGTACTCTGGTGAGTGCTGATAGAAGAATAGAATCCTTTTAGCACAGATTTAAGGAAGATTACAAGGGGTAAAAAAATCCACTCATTTTGAAACAGCAAATTGACAAAGCAAAGCCAAGATGAACAATAGTAGAGATGAAGGAATTCTGCTTTTTTGAAGGGTTAAAAGATGATTAAGACAGAATATGGACATTGAAAAGAGGCATAATTTCCTTAAATTAATGATTCTATCATTTGCTGAATAAAAAAAAAAAATTGTCCTAAACAGCTATTTTAAACGAGGAAGGGATTCTTTCCCCCTCTACAAACGCCTTACGCCTTTCTTTACAGAAAACTTCATAATTTGTATGCAAATACATTTTTTTAAAAAAGAAAAACATTAAGTAATAAATGATGTGCCTGGGAACCTGCACATAATATAATTCAAACTGAACTGAAAAATTATCATAAAAGAATAAACAGCAAGCTTTTATAAAACTAATAGAGTAGTTTTGATAATTCATACTTATTGGTGAAGCAAAGCAAATAAATAGCCTCAGACTCTGGTTGATGGAAGAGTCAAACCAGACAACATATTTAATAAATCAAGTGTCAAAGTATATAAATTGGGCAGAAAACCAAATAGCAGAGGGTCATGGATATGATACAGTACAATATTGTAAAATGTTATTAATTAAGTCCTGAGAACTCTGCTTTATTCTTTATTTTGATACCTTTGCCAACACACCCATTTTGTTGGCTTGATCAATCATAGCTTTAGAGAATGCTGTGGCCGAGGAAAGAGATTTGTTTTGTGTAGCACTAGCTATGCTGGGTGCTAAGGAAGGAGCTCAGGGTGGGTCCTTAGGGTTGTGGAGGAGACCACCTGATCCACCTAAGTTAAGGAGCGTCTACTTTGCAGCCTAGGGATTCGCTTCAACCTAGGCTCTGATGACTAATACTACAGGGTACCAGGTCCTCTGCTGGATCTCAAGGATACAGACATGACCAAGACATGTCCTGGAAGATCTCACAGGATTGGGGGCTGGTGGACATGTCAATAAACAATTAAATACAAAGTAGAGTACGGTATTAGAGGTGGATACATGGTGCTTTAGACACTGAGGTTTAGTAGAAGTAAATTCTACTGAATTGAGAGTAGGAAAGTGGGTAGCAGAGAGAGTATGAATTTCGGACTCATGCAGACCTTGGCTCCAATTCCACTTTCATCACTTTACTATCTGTCAAGGGCAAGTTAGTTGGAGGTGCTGTCACTGAATTCACCAGTGTTGTCACTAGCGCATATGTTGCATTTGTGTGAATGATAAGAAAGCTCCGCTTCACGTGGATGTGGCCCCGTACCAGAGCGCTTGGCTTCGTCAGTGGGATGTGGAATGCATGTCAGTCTACGCTTTTTCCCTAAACCACCTGCCACATCTATATGTGGTGGCCCTGAACCTCAACAAGGGTGAACTTTCATAAAGAACTCAGGCCAGCAACCTGCCACATCTATATGTGGTGGCCCTGAACCTCAACAAGCGTGAACTTTCATAAAGAACTCAGGCCAGCAACATCATCAGTAAGAGATTCTCATCAGTTCGCCATATAACTGTCACTCAAACACCAGCTCTTCCCTCTGGCTCCCTATGCAAATTAGTCAAGGGCTTATGGGAGTGTGGACATTTCAGGTGAGTATTGAAGGATGCTGCTTTTCAAGCAAGGAAGAACCATGTGCAGGTTGTATTTTCATTTTAGCAGGGAACTCAGCCCTGAAGAGGAAGAAGTTGGGTAGGAGGGGACCAAGGTAAGGCAAGAGGCGGGATGACTAGTTGAGAGTCCAGTGAAACTCATGTGAGAGGATAAGGATCTGAGCTAACAACGTGGATTTACAGAGCAGGGATTCCACATGAATATAGGAGGTAGAATATATAGGATTTCAGATTGATAAGCAACCATGGGTGGAGGAGAGGAAGGCATCATGGATATGTATAGGACAACTGGGAGAACCCATAACTGAGACGGTAAAATGGGTCAATTTCACGAGGGACACAATGATTTCTTCCTTACACACATAGTTTGGAGTTTGAGAAACGGGTGAAATATAGGCATACCTCGGAGACACTGCAGGCTCGGTTCCAGACCACTGCGATAAAGCAAATACCTCAACAAAGCAAGTCACATGAATTTTTTGGTTTCCCAGTGCATGTAAAAGTTACGTTTACCCTATACTGTAGTCTATTAACTGCGCAATAGCATTACGTCTAAAAAAACGATGAACATACCTCAATTAAAAAATATTCTATTGCTAAAAAATGCTAACCATCATCTGAGACTTCAGCGAGTCACTGTATTTTTGCAATAGTAACATCAAAGATCACTCATCACGGATCACCATCACAAATGTAATAATAATGAAATAGGTTGAGATATCACAATGATTACCAACATGTGGCACAGAGACATGACGTGAAAAAATGCTGTTGGAAAATGGTGCTGACAGACTCACTCGACACAGGGTTGCCACATACCTTCCATCTGTGAAAAATGCAATATCTGCAAAGCGCAATAAACGAGGTAGGCCTGTATTCCGAGTCTGGAATATGTCACTGGGACTCAGCAGACAGGTTGTTGTTATGGATGTGGGATTTACTGGAGTTAACAGTACAGCAGCATAAACAGATGGTTTTCTTAGGAAAGCACAGTGGGTGAGAACGGTCAGGGCTGGAACTCATGGGCCTGATAAATTCTAGGCTTTAGTCAGTCCCACTTTACTGTTCTCACAAATTTGATGCCAGTTCCCACGTTCACCCTTTTCTTTCTGGTGTGACTAGCTTCTTCCTCATTTTCACCCATAATAGAGAATTCTACCCTCGTGGGAGCATAAACTACATGAAGCAGATAAACCTATGTCACGAAAGATACTAGCAGTCCCTCAGGACTGGTGAAAACCCTTCATCTCCAGAGCAACTATTACCCTTATTTAACAAAACTATTGTATTTCTCTCCAGATGCTTTACTGTATTAAACATCTTCTAACTGCCTGCATTTATAAGCACAAACTTTTATATAAACAACATGCATTTGTAGGTTCTTTTGGATCTTCTCCCTTTCCCAGCGGCTCTGAATTTTAGTATGCTTCTTACTTACACTGAACTGACTCCAAATCTAAAATTTGATTACACACAGAAAAGGCAGATGCATGCAAATCAGACTAATGACAAAGCATTTAATTAGAAACTATTAAATGTACAAGACATACACTGGAAGAAATCTGTGCAGATTCTCTTTGGAAAGGAAGCTAAAAACCAACCTCTATTATGGAAAATTTCAAGCGTATATAAAAGTAAAGAGAATACTACAAAGAACTCCCACTCAGCTTAAACAGCACTCAGCTTAAACAATTAGAACTCACAGCCCATCTTGTTTCATCCATGGTCCTACTTTAAAAGTAAGTTATGTTTAAATGCTCCTTCAAATGAAGAACATTTCTATAAGACAGCTAAGCTTAACCCAGAAAAGCCGTTCTCCCCAGGGAGCTATCTTCTTTGGCTTTGGTGTTAGGACCTCAAATGGTACACAGCTCTATTTAATGGAAGTTCATTAATGCAAGCTTCTCTTCCCACAGGAAACAGCTATTTAAAAATGGAGGCAAGAAAGATTTTTTAAATGATTATCTTTCAGGATTCGGTGTTCGGTATACTCAGAATGACAAAACTATTTTTTAAAACGACATGCTCTTAATCCTACTTAACAGTTTTTTTGTTAAAGAAAAAAATTCCATGATTCTACGGAATATTCTCCCTGCCACTGAGATTTGAAGTTTAGTGTGTGGTTCTATTCTTGGGCATTTTGCAACACTCAAGACAGCTGAATCACCATCTGTTCTGTGGAACTGTGACTTATTAGTGGTCACTGCTTTCAGTAGTATTTTGCTGAATGAAAACGTCTGGTAATTTAATTAGAAAGAGTCAACCATAATTACTGGCTGAGAGTGAAATATTCTAGTCCTTTGCAATGGCTTATTCCTCTATAGTTTGGTATTACTGGCAACACCTCAGTTGAAGTTGCTTATGAAAATAAGCTTGATAAGATGGCTATAAGGCCAAAATACATTCATCTAGAAGATTTGAGCTTCAGTTCATTAAGAACGTGATTTTTCTTTGATTTAGTCCCTTCTACAACTTATTGGAGGACTTTCTTATACTTATTTAATATACAGTATTTTGAAGGTTCCTTACACATGTCTATCCTAATATATAACAAGAATACTCGTTTCTTAAAGAAAGGATCCTGTGTGTTAATACACAACACTGAACAGACCATTATCCCCTGATAAGTGCCAAATACTTGGTAGTAATACAAACATTTGCAAGGTATTACTAAGCTAGAAAAAAAAAGAGTAGAACGGCACTGGTATGAAATGTAAAAATCGAGCCAAGCCGTGTTTTGGGCACTTCAAAGCAGGAATTCCTGCAACCGGTACACCATCTACAACATCCTGGGTGTTCTGTTTTCAGATAACCTGCATCTGTTTAAACCAAATTAAGCATCTATTTCCAACGCAATTAACAAAGAACAGGACTCATTATGGAGAGGGACCCACCACACACATATTGCTTATTTACAGACGGTTTATGCACCACATCGCCCGGATTCATACATCTGCTTTATGTTGAAAGATGAACTAGGGTAATTGCATCTAAGTACTTTTGTGAGGTAAAGTTAAACAAATATGGGCATTTTGGGGGTTTGTGGAGAATTACGTTATGCGATACTTTACTCCCTTTCCAAGAAAAACAGAAAAGGGAGAACTTACTCATACGAAATATTAAAGATGTCATTAGGAAAACTATGGCCATAGGAGAGAGTGGGCACACAAGGTCGGTTTCCTGGTTTTGAAAATGCATGATGTTACGTAAAATGTTACTACTGAGGAAGGTGGGTGATGTCTACCTTGGACTACTCTGTATTATTTTTCCAACTTCTTATGAGTGTATGATTATTTTAAAAGTTTAATGAAAGATAGTGGGCATATAGTTAATTAAGTTTAACCAACAACGTGGCCCAGAGAACACTCATGGCTATGCAGGGGGCGGGGCGTGCATCAAAGAAAGATGCGTTACTGAATATAACAATAACCTCAAAGTCAAAAGTCAGAGTTTTGTGGTTTTGCTGTGCTCCTTGGGATATGCGTGACATAGGCAAGTTTCTTAAACTGTAAGTTTGGGCTCCTTCATCTGAAAAATGAGGATATCATGGCACTCATAAGATTATGATAATAAAGAATTAAGACATGAAGGGTTGTTTCTATTAAACTGTAAAGTACCAAAGCATCATAAGGTGATATTTATAAGACTGACTAAATTAGAAAACTGTTGACAAGTAAAATCCAACAAGTGGCTCATTATCACACAAATAGACCAAAGTCAAATTATATCCCCCTCAGCTTTTGTCAGTATGCAGTTAAGACCTGATGCAATTGCTAAGATGAGAGCAACTTCCACTCCCCAAGAGTTTCACTGTAGAAGGGAATCTGCTCTTTTTCCTTCCACATATTAAAACACTGACGATTCCTGATGAAGATGAACTCATTTCCCTGATTTTCTCCTACAGGAGGAAAATATGTTTAATACGCACAGCACCAAAAAAAAACAGCTCACTCACCAACTTCATCCTGAATTTCCTCGGCCACAGCAGGAACATTGTAGAGCAGGGAGAGAGACTGGTTCATGCGCTCGTAAATCACACGGAGGTGTGTCATAACCTGCAGCAAAGGATGATAGCTCCAGGTAAACCATCTCTGGAGTAAGGAAGAGTTATCTTCCTCACCAAGCACCGCAGACAGATACAAACTTCCCAAATAAAACTGACAAAATGCTGCTGGAACTTTGAACCTGAAAGGGCATCTTTATTTTTCCTGTTCCCTCATTTTTTGTTCTCTAACTTTGGAGCTGCTTTAAACTTTCCATTATATTATATGCTTGTAACCATAAAATATAAAGCCAATGGAAAAGACCATTTCTGCCCAATTCTGATTCCTAATATTGAGATTCCTGAATAAGCTCTGATGCTCCATATATATATGTCTTTGCAAAGTTTCCAATAGATGGGATCATATGGATATTTCACATGAAATATAGATATTTCATGATAGATATTTCAAAAAATTCTTCTGTTTAAGGAAATGTAAAATTTCAGATTTCCAGAGGTAGATCCCAGTTGTCAAGTTTTGAAAATGGCAGAGTATAAAACTTATCACTACCAAGCTTCATTTAGTCTCACATTATCTCCAAGCATTACAGTAGAAATGGAGTTTATGATTGTCTTCTATAATTTAGTTGAACCAAATTTTAGCGGTTTTGGTTTATACAATTTTGTTTTCATTTTAGTCATCAGAGTTTGATGGTTCCTTAAGAATCAGTAGCAGTAGACACTCAAGATTTTTATATTCTTTGTTATTTTCGTAACTCAGAAAGTGCCAAACCACATGTTGCCCTAGGACAAGCCTTTAGAATTTACCAGGTATTAAAGAACTCTTGCTATAGAGGTCCAACACCCATGGCTATTCTGGGAATACCTAAAGATCCAACTCAAAGGGCAAGAACACTGAATTGTCCAAGTTGCATGATTACCACATTCTGTGCTTACCTGGGACCGGATCTGAGCAGCTTTCTTTGGATCCACCATGCGAACATGTTCAAAATGCTTTAAGGTATGCTGTCTATCTTTCTGTTCGGCACGGACATACTTCTTTAGCATGTTGAACACGTGACGAGGCTGTAGGGGAAAAAAAAAGTTCAGGTTTGTCCAAAATATTGCTTCTTCCAATGGCTTTGGGTCAGAGGTCCCGCTAATTCATTCATGATGTGAAAGCACTGTGAGTCACGTTTTTGCAATTCTCCATTCCCTTCTTACTAGGTAATTCTTACTTGATTGGTCACTTTTCAATTCTGTAACAGCACTTAGCATTTGACACATATGATGATGGCTATCCTTGTTAACATTTTCTTTTAAAATAGTGCCTTCTACTATTGAAGGAGAGTTGATTTTGGATCTGTCAGATTTAAGTTAGGTACTTTCCATTTTCCCACCCAAATATACAGGGGCATATGAGACTACAATTCTATCTGCACAGTCTTAATTGTTGTCTCAGCAGTAACTGTTGCACAAATAATCCCATCATCAGTAGCATGTAATAATCAAAATGAGAAAAATAATAGATAACAACTACTAATTTGCAGGCCAAGAAATAGCTGATAAGCTCTAAGAGACATCATATTTTTCTGGGAGAAAGGCCAATGTACTATTTTACTTTGGAGTTTAATTAAATCCTTTCCACACCATCAGATTCTAATTCTTTCAGTAACAATTAAGTTTCTTCTTAAGTGTTTCTATTTTTTTTCTAATTGATTCCATTTCAATTTTATTCCAGTCTTACTTGAAAGCATTCATCCTCATAAAAAAAAGGGACAAGGTCTGCTTTCTCTATCTTTAACAATTCTCTTGCTACATGCATTCTACTATGTGATTTTTAAAAATGATTTCCAAAGATACATGTTTCTTCTTCATTAAAACAAACAAAGAAAAATTACCTATGCAAGTTCATATCAGAAATAGAATTTTGGCCATTTGTGTCTATCTAGTTATTATTAACCTGTGAGTCATGGGCACCTTGAAAACCAGTTGGAAGGTAGAGAATTTATTCACAGAGATGGTGTGTGTGTTTTCCAATACTTTATGGAACGTGTCTCCCCTTCTCCTGTTGCTTAACTTAGGGCCACCTCCCTGACATGCCAGGTAGAGGTGGTACCCTTTCTCTGTGCTCCCATGAAATGCTATGCAAACCCCCATTATTGCATTTCTGACTGCTCTCTTCAACTGTGAGATTCTTAAGGGCTAGATTTTGTCTTTCTATATCAGGAATCACACAATATACAGTGCCTGACTCAGAGAGGGTGCTCTGTACTATACCTTCCACGGGCCACATTCCTATACTTAAGAAAAACAAACAAAGAAATACAATGAAAAGAAAGTAAGCCTGAGTTCATCTGCCTTATTTATTTCTTTTATCATCTGCCTTATTTATTTCTTTTATCCTTTTATCCTAATGTGCTTCTCCATAATCTCCAAAATAGGCAGACATCACAGCTTGAAACAGTTTTGGGCAGCACATCATCACAATTTTCATTGGTACTCTGAAATCTGATTGACCCTACAAATCGGGGAATGGCCTTTTAAATCTGAAAAGGTGAAAAGTAGTAAAAGAGATAAAAACTGACAAGCTTCATCGATAATATACATATTTAAAAGACAATAGGTTTTAAATATATATATTTAAAAAGCTGATTTTGGGGTCAGAAATCAAAGGCCGACTATTGTTGAATGCAATGGATATTTTATATGCAGGACTGCGCAATCAGGATATTACATACATGCTTGTTCCTTATTCAACACCAAGTCCTAAAAAAGTCCCTCTAGTTCTACTGCAATTATGCTTCCAAAATCAGAGACTGCAACTAATTGCATTCATCAAAGGTGTCCCAGCCGACTGGCTGAATGTGCTTTCTCAGGTGCTCTATTTCATTTCTTTCCTCTTGAAAAGGCTTTGTTGTTTTAAAAAAAATGGAATTTTTTTTCTTTAAGAGCTCAAATAAGAAACAATACTTCAATTGAACATAAAGATTGTTATTCATCATAACTTTCTTTTCTTCTTCTTTTTCTTTTTTTTTTTTTTTGTAGTTAGTCACCTATAAATGTTTCTACAAGGCATGGTGTCCTCAGAGGACCGTCACCTCCAAGCATGGGCACTAGGATATAACTGCTCCAAACTGGCCTTGGCATTGCTGCTCTAAGCTGAATTCTGCCAACTGACACTTGGGTCTCTCCCCACCGCTTTTTTCCACTATCACCACAAACAGTATCGATTCCCACTTGCTATTATTAATGTTAACATTAATTTAAAAATAAACACGAGTCACAAAATATCTAAGCCTCATCTTCCTCATCTGTACCATTCAGATAACGATCTTTCATACGGTGTATGTGGGAATTAAAAATGTTGTGTGTTAGTTTCCCACACAATGCTGCATCCACAGCTGCTACTCAGTACACGCTTATTTCTTCTACTCAGTCACTACCTCCATCCCCTCCCCCTTTCCCTTTCTTCTAAGCAATAACTGTTCAGTACTTATTGACTGCTTATATGAATGAGATGGTGTTTCAAGTGCTTTATTCATAGTAACTCATTAAATCTTCCTATCAACCCTGTGACAGAGGTACAGCTGCTTGCCCCACTACATTGATGAAGCGAACAAGGCACAAAGGGGGTTTAGGACTATGAAGCTGGTTCCATTTAGTTACAGGGCTAGTCAGGGGTACAGCAAGAACAGGTAGCCCAACACTGGCTCCGCAGCCCATTCTCCTGATCACTATGTGATCCTGCCTTTCAAGGAAACTCTAAAATGGACCACACCAAAGACATGTTCCACAAAGTAACCTATAGAACTGGAAACTGAAAGAAATCGCTGAATAGTTAGAAATGAGAGCCTGTTCTAGAAGTCCTTGCCTGTATTTCTAGTTTTTATAAGCTCAGATAATATTATTTTGGGACACGCTCATATCCGCTCTTTTAATTGTGCTGAAAATCATCCAGATTTGTTCAATCTTGGAAATACTGTCCTTGGTTTTTGGCAGTCTGCTGTGCTTTAGCTAATGCCTCGGATGTAGGGAGGAGAAATAGCAAGATAGGAAGGTCCTCTGTCAATCTGTTCAGGATTACTGGAAAAAGATTATAGGTATTAATAAAAAGTTAGGCTTTTGTGACATTCATGTATTCTAGTTCTAAATCCATCCTTATCTTCTACTAAGATGGATAATTAAATGCTGAATGTGTTCGCATGTTGACAATTGCTTATCTCCTTTAATACCGACATTATATGTTTCAGAAGTATATTCAGAAATATATTCCAAACTTTCCCCCCCAAATCCCTAGAGCTTGACAATGCAAGAGTAGCACACTGGGCTCCCGTGATGGCCCAGGCCTCTCTCTGCTGGGGAACAAAGCTCCTGTAGGATAATGAGCCCTAAGAGCCCACTGTAAGCCATGACCGCATCACTGTTTATGTGAGCTCAGATACACACTGCGTGTGCATCTATACATACACCAGCCTTTCCTTCCCGCTGCCTACACCTCAGGACAAGAGAATTCAGGAAGACATTCAGAAAGACACTCTGACGTCCCTCATTAAATGAATTACAAGGTTCTGTTTGGTTGATTTATTCATGTAAACATATTTCTGAGGATCGTGCTTAGAAATGAAAAATATAAAAATCAGATTAGTTTTTATATTGGAGTAGTCAGATAAATCATCTCAAAATGGCAGACGATACCTCATAAACAAATGCCATTTTAGTTAAGAAAGAAAAATAGATAACGTTCCTTTGTACTTTTGTATACTCATTTGCTTTAGTTTAAAAAAAAAAAAAAAAAAAAAGAGTTCTGCCTTTGGCATGTGATTCATGCGTGTTTCATTCAAATACAGAAATAGCTGCCTTTACAATTTTTAGCCAGAACGCAGAATTTCCAAGGCTTAAAACTATTTCTAGAGCTATTTCACGTATCACAGAATAACAGGGAACCTCCATTGTTTCGGGAATTTTATTTCATTATGTTAGGACAAAGATGGATTTCTTAAAATTTTAATTAAAAACTCAGAACATTCATATAGAAATGATAGGAAAAAATACCTGGTATCTCTATAGAAATATATTCCCTTAAAGTAACTGCTATTCTATCAGTCATGATCCTTACATTTAAGACAGGATTATTCAGGTGATTAGAAAAACAAGCTTAAGAATTCAGTGGCTCATTGTAAGGATATTGACGGTAAGCAGAGATTAGGAAACATTTTAACCTCTATGCATATAATTTCAACCTTTCTCAAGTCTTTAACATCTTCTGTAACTAGTAATAACATTTTTTTCTGCCAAATTCCCCTCATTTCACAATATTCTATGCATTAATACTGAAATATGGTTATATTGCCATTGAATGGCTAATCTTATTATTAAAATTTATAGCAAAGAACAGAGATAATAAAAGGAAAAGATCTGCCCCAGGGGGACTAATTATATCCAATCCTTTTTTTATTGTCATTATTGTTTCTGAGTGTTTAGCCCATAATTACAAGTACCTATTTGCATCAGATGTAGCACTTTTCAGTACACATTAAATTCACTTCACAATCACACTGCATTAAAAAAAAATTATTTCAAAAAGAAATTTCATAAAGGATTAAGAGTAGGCCCTTCTAAAATGTATTATACTTAACCTGAAAATAGAAGATTTACATTTTGGAACATTAACCATTTCCCTCTCTTGGAACAAGAGTGTAACATATCGCTAGCTCCTGGCTCAGTTCCTGGCATAATTTGGTTGTCAAAAAATGTTAATTAAATTAATGAATAACCTAGAGCTAAATATAACTTGCACAAGTAGTTCCAGTGGCAAAATACATCCTTCACGGCATCTGAGTTGAAAATAACCATCTCTCAACCAAGAAGAGATGCATTCCCAATTTTCTGGTACATGTTGATCTATCCACCCAGTGTGTTGGGGTCCTTTAGGGAGCTGTTTTAATGGGGAACTCTTCCCAGAAAATATTTCATAGGCTGTACAGAATGTTCAAACCCCAGTGTCCACAAGATTCATATCCTTAATTTCAAAAGATGTTACAGTTTGTCTTCTTGCGGCTTGGGTTTTGATGTCAGGCTGATGCATGGAATTTTGAAAGAAATTTCACAGCCTCTCCCTCTAATAGGTAACTTTAAGGAATTAATGTTCCCACTTCTCAGATGTATTGTCTTTTTCACTTGGTTCTTTTATGCAATTTCATAAATTTGGTGTCCATGGACTTTGGATCAATCAGACACATTTGACTGACTCAATGCCAATCACGTCTGAGTGGGTAGCTTTCTATTCCACAGTTCACTTGGAACTGTGGTATATTAAAACATGATTGTTCAGCTCCACTGTGCCTCTTTGCAGCGTTAGGCTTGATGTAGAAATCTGGCATCTTATCATAACAGACACTTGTGCCTGAAACCATCTCCTGATGGGAGGGAATGATCTGTCAAGAGCCTTTAAAAGCCCTAAGCATAATCTTGTCAAGAAGAAGGAAGTAAATGAGTCACTTTATGGGGAAGCAGCCTAACCTTTCTAGTTCACAAGGGACGTATTCAGAAAACCCTTTCCTGAAGCATTAAATTGCACCCTAGTGGTTTCCAACCCTGTGACTGGGGAAGTTAATCACCTACCAAGAAAATGCAATTCCCTCCTGTTTTCATAAGTAGGTTCAGGGCCATTATTTTCACAGTTCTACATCTTGGATTCTGAGATATCTTGAGCACATAAATGTACAATGTACAGAATCTCTGTGTGCAGGTTTAAAAAACTCCCTTAAGAGAGTTAAACCTCTTTCGGCTTGAGATGGTCTCTTGGATGGGTTTATTTTGCCACGGTAGACCTTCCTCAGCATTTCACATGCACTCTCACTGTGGCAAGAAAAATCTGAAAAAAAAAAAAAACCATTTGGGGAAGCTTCCATGGGAACCTTTGATCATAAAGGTTGAAAGCTAGGAGCTGAGCTATATTTTTAAAGTCCACTGCAAAATTCATGCATATTCCTTTCTTCAGAAGAGCACATAAATGATTTTTGTAATAGTTTAACATGAGTGTAAGAAGGCAAATGACAATTCTATGTCAGGTTGAACACAGAAGTCTTGAAGAAGCCACAGAGGATATGGGAGTAGATTCTCATGCCCGGCTCCATTCAGTGTTCCTCCAGTTTTGATAATATGGAGGCATTAGACACATCCCTTCCCAGCATATCCAGATTACTCTTTGGCTCTGGCTTGTGCTGTGACACAGCACAGCAGCACACAGGCAAAGCCATCTCCCATCCTATCCTTCCTCCACAAGGAGGCAGATGACTTCCTAATAGGGACAAGGCACCAAAGCCTCCATATTGTCTGTCCTAACAATCGTTCTCTTCTCAGGGAGGAACATATCTTTCTACTTCACAGTCTCATCTCAACCTTCGATTAATCCTTTTGTTTTTCTAATCATGGCTAACAAAAAGCTAGAAAATGTTAATTCCAAAAAAAAAAAAAAAAAAGTAGAATGATTAACCCCAATTTGCAAATAGAGGAGGAAGAATCCTTCTCATTAAGTCACTTGTTCCAAGTTATAAGATGGCAAACTTGGGAATTAAAAATAGGTGTTTAGGGCTTCCCTGGTGGCACAGTGTTTGAGAATCTGCCTGCCAATGCAGGGGATGCGGGTTCGAGCCCTGGTCTGGGAAGATCCCACATGCCGCGGAGCAACTGGGCCCGTGAGCCACAATTACTGAGCCTGCGCGTCTGGAGCCTGTGCTCCGCAACAAGAGAGGCCACGACAGCGAGAGGCCCGCGCACCGCGATGAAGAGTGGCCCCCCCGTTTGCCACAACTAGAGAAAGCCCTCGCACAGAAACGAAGACCCAACACAGCCAAAAATAAATAAATCAATAATTCCCACTTTAAAAAAAAAAAAAAAAGGTGTTTATACTGTACAATAAAATATGGAAAATAAGGGTGGTTTTAATCCTGTCGCTCACAAATTAGGGACCTTTGGACAGTTTGTCAAATCTGGTAGGTTTTAGTTTGTTTCTGGGATATTTTGCTAGTTCTCAGCAATAATTTATTTTGGTTACTGTGACATAAGAAATACATGTTTGGTCTCTGCCCCCAGTTCCTGACACAGAGCTCCTAAAACTGTTATAAAATTTGGTGGCAGGAGCATCTTTTGTCATGATATTTGGTCTTAGGTCCTTGGTTCCAGACACAAGAGCTTATTAGACCCTTGGAGAGATAAGAGTATCTTTTCGTATGCTAACGAGGTGACTCTTGGAGGATGGGAATTGGTTGCTAGAGGAACCAATATTTGGTCTTAGTCCTTGGCTCCAGACACAAGAGAACCAACCGAATGATTAGAGGGTTGGAGCTTTCAGCCCCGTTTTCTGATCTCCAGGGAAGGGAGAGGGGCTGGAGACTGAGTTGAATCACCAGTAGCCAATGATTTAATCCTTCATGGCTACTTAATGGAACCTTCCCAAGAAAACCCCTAAGCAATGGAATTCAGAGAGCTTTCCAGCTGGAGAACACATTGGGATGCCAGAAGGGTACCATGGCTGGAGAGGGCATGCAAGCTGCACACCCCTTCCCCCATACCGTGCCCTACAGTCTTTTCCATCTGGCTCTTACTGAGTTCTATCCTTTATAATACATTGTTAACAGTAAATAAAGCACTTATTCTGTGAGTTGTTGTAGTGAATTATCAAACCTGAGGAGCAGGTCATGGGGACCCCCGATTTATAGCTGGTCCATCAGAAATACAAGGTGAAAATCTAGGATTTTGCGACTGGCTTCTGAAGTGAGGCAGCCTTGTGGGACTGAAACCTTAACCCGTGGCGATCTATGCTAACTACAGGTAGTTAGTGTCAGAATTATTTTATGTGAGGGAAAACCCCACACATATTTGGTGTCAGAGTACTAAGTGCAGAGGAAACGTTTCTTCCTTCAGTTACACAGACCCCAGCTATACATTAGTGAAGACAGCATACACAACTGAAATTTAGGATCTGGCCCAAACCCCATGATTTATGCTTTTGGACAAGCTTAGCATCCATTGGATACAGAGCTTGGATCTGCTGACCTGCGAGCAAAGAAGCGCCAGAAAGTGTTTGGACTTGTATGCCTTCAACTCTCATTTAGTCACGCAGTGAAACATGCGGAACCCCTCAATGATGAACAGGATTATTAACGCAACCCAGACGGCAAAGCCCACAGAGTTGAGGAAGAAATCGTAAACAAAAGATGTTTTAAGATACCACAGACCTTCAGAAAGATTTGTCAAATGGTCTGATCATCTGACAAATGCCAACCAAGCCATACTCTTGACTTCTTAAGAGAGAATTACAATATGCTTCAATTTTGTATATTCATACTTAGATTTTGGCATTTTTGCTTCAGAAATCCCCTAAGTGGCTACACCATGTTCAAAGATATGCACATTTATATTTCTTTCAATTTCACTCTCTTCTCATACTCTACCTAACCACAGTGCCTTGACCTACTAGAAACAATATAAGGAAATTCAAGATAAAGCTTATGTCGGGAAAGAAGAAATTTTCCTCTAGCCTTCTGACTGGTCTAAGAATTAAATTGAGATGATACAGATTAAGAGGAGAAAAATCAAACGAAAGTTGAATAACAAGGGAGAGATCCAGGAAAATTGAGTAACTCACCAAAACGGCTGAAACCCTCACCTTAAATACCATCTTCAGCTAAAGACAAAAGAGGATGTTGGGGGTAGTGGGTTGGGACTTCAAAGGGGAGGAAGGCAATTGACATGGAAAGGGAAAAAAATCAAATGTTTGGTAAACAAATGTCTGCTGGGCCTTGCAGAGACAATGGGACATAGAGAAGAACTTTAACAGATTTTCCTCCCTGTCTACACACCTAGCTCATACTATAGTGATCTATGGTGACAGCTCCTTCCCTGGAACAGGTCCTCTGTCTACATTCTTTTAGGCAGTTAGGGGGAAGGAAGGTCAAAGGTTCTTCCTGAGTCTTTTGGGCCTCAAAAATAATCAGCCTAAATTAATCCTCATGCCAAAGAGACACATTTTTGGGGGGCAAATTTTGCTCCCCTACACTTACAAAAATCCAAATATAACCTAGGATCTTTAAACTGATCCGTGGACGGGCTGCACAAAATGAGTGAACTCCTTGAAACCTACGTGTAATTTTGTGCGCACACACACACGTTTCTAGGGGGAAGATCCCTTGTTGCTATCCGTTCTGTAGGGCAGATATCTGTAACGCCAGACAGTTAAGTAACCACTGGATTATTAAATAATGTGTTATGCATTTGTCTAAAAAAAATAAATATTTATGTTTTCATAATGGGTTTTCATTTTCAAGAATGAATGAAAATAGATATTGACATATAAATATGTATGTGCAACCTTTGCTAGAACGAAATATGACATCCCAGTGCTGTATGTTTGACAGCATCAGATGAAGAGCTATTTCGACTCTGAAGACAGTGACTAAGCGGGGCTCTGCTGTGGAGGGAATCTGGGTGAGGAATAGGGTCTCAGAGGCACAGGACAGCTTTCAAGCGGATGCCTTGCCTACATACGTCTTCATTTTCTGTTTAACTTAATTCAATTAAAAACAGAAAACACTAGTGTCTCTCGTTACACACTTCCTGCTGGTCTTTAGTCAGATCTGTCTATTCAGCTTGGTAAAGATTCAAAGCAAGGTAAGAGGTAATACTGAGAGGCTTTTCCGGCATAGCATGCAAACCACACAGCATAGTTTATAGGACTTTGTTTAATAAATGCGAATTCTCCCATTTGTCTTTCCACCCACCATTTGATACGGGGTCTGTCCTTAAAAGGTCTCAAGTTAACAGGTCCCCTTGTGCTCACCGATTTTTACAAACCTCAACTAAAAATAAATGAATGATGAATGAATGAATAATAAATATATAAGGTACAGGATAATTATATTTCTCAAAGATGATTTTCAAGCCAGTAGTCTTTTAAGTACATTCTGATCAGCTTTACAAAATTTTGATTATATTCAAAAACTTGGGGGCTTCCCTGGCGGCGCAGTGGTTAAGAATCCGCCTGCCAATGCAGGGGACACAGCTTCAAGCCCTGGTCCGGGAAGATCCCACATGCCGCGGAGCAACTAAGCCCGTGCACCACAACTACTGAGCCTGCGCTCTAGAGCCCGCGAGCCACAACTACTGAAGCCCGTGCACCTAGAGCCCGTGCTCCGCAACAAGAGAAGCCACTGCAATGAGAAGCCCGCACACTGCAACAAAGAGTAGCCCCCGCTCACCACAACTAGAGAAAGCCCACGCGCAGCAACGAAGACCCAAGGCAGCCAAAAATAAATAAAATAAATAAATTTTAAAAACCCAAAAAACCTGAGGGTAGGATGTTTGTTTGAAACTTCTTAGTACTCATCTCCCTCAGTGCCTTCACGTATTAAGATGTCAGCAAATAATTCTTAATTTATTTACCATCCATTATATTGAGGTGTAGATGCAGTATATTTACCTTGGAGATATATATTATCTACATATATTCTATCAATGCTTCCTATTTCTTTTGTGACCAAAAGTGATTAGCAGAAAATGAAGAACTGCGGGGAGAAGGGCAGTTAGCAATTATATAAAAATGAAAACAGTCAAGTTTAGCACCTCAGTTTCTGTTTATGTTATAAAACATAGTTACACCAACATTCATGTTGGCTGAAGACTGATTTAGTTGGTACCTCCTCATGCTGTCACTAGTTTGCCTGCCACGGCATACCAACTAATTGCTGTCCTTTATTTTCTCCAATGATTGCTACTTTTTATTGAACACGTATTGCCCTGCTGTTAAAATACACCTAACAGCAGTGAGCAAAATCTCAATTTAGGGAAAAAAACCGTGCTCCTTAATGGTAAATCCCACAAATCATTCTACTAAAGAATTGTATGAAGACATTTGCAGGAATCTCAAGAAAATTTAACATTTGGCTGAGCTCATCTAGTATACTGTTGGTGGGAGTGTAAATTGGTAGAGCTATTATGGAAAGCAGCACGGAGATTCCTCAAAAAATTAAGAATAGAACTACCATACAATCTAGCAATTCCATTCCTTGGTATTTACCCAAAGAGAATGAAGACACTAATTCGGAAAGATGTATGCACCCCAATGTTCATAGCAGGTTTATTTACAATAGCCAAGATATAGAAGCAACCTAAGTGCCAACTGCCAGATGAATGTGTAAAGAAGATGTGGTATACACTTGCAATAGCATGGATGAATCTGGAGAGTATCATAATTAGTGAAATAAATCAGACAAAGACAAATACTGTATGTTTTCACTTATATGGGGAATCCAAAAAATAAAACAAATGAACAAATATAAAAAAACAGAAACAGACTCACAGATACAGAGAACAAACTGATGGTCACCAGCAGGGGAAGAGGGGAATAATGGGTGAAATTGGTGAAGGGGATTAAGAGGTAGAAACCTCTAGTTGTAAAACAAACATGTCACAGGGATGTAATGTACAGCATGGGGAATATAGTCAATAATATTATATAATAATTTTGTATGGTATGCAACCTATAAAAATATAGAATCACTATGTTTTATACCTTAACCTAATATAATACTGTAAGTCAACTATACTTCAATTAGAAAAAAAAAAAGAAAAGAAATGAGGAAGGAAAGAGTGCAGGTGCTAAAGAAACTGCCCCCCAATTTTTTTGCTCAATTAAATGTTGAGAGTCTGAGTGTGAAGCATCAGATACAAGCATGAAATTTATTTTAGTATGGATAAGATGGTTGCAATGCAGTATTTAGTATCCAAATTTAGTATGGATAGGATATCTCATGAGACACTGGAAAAAAACCAAAACAACACTACTGGCACACAGACACACAGACATACGTGAAAATGTTTCTTAATTCTTTCTTTCACATAGAAAATTCTTAAAAGTTGTTGAAGTCAGGATAATAATTAGGATGTTGTCTAATGGAGATTTAGACTGAGTATCTGTAAAGACACCAAAAATCCAAGAATTACGTAGAAAGCTCTGGCTTTTTGTCTCTTATCTTTAAAGCATTTCAGTTCTTACTCCAGCTCCTAAGTTTTTCCAGACCTAAGCCTACAATGGAAAGTTTATTTTAAACAGAAATTCCTATGCAGCCTTTGGTTTATCTATATGGGATCCCACTTAAGTCTAGTTTCTCTTCAGATTACACAGAATGTTGAACAGTCAGGCAATATCATAATCTTTTCTCCATCTATGAAGTAGACCCTGCCAGTTACAGGAGGGAAGGCTCAGATAGTATTGAACTCATTATTTCATGAGTTGCATCAATTTGAGCTCTGTGAAAGTAAGAAGCCAAAGTCCTGTGTTTTGTGATGATAATTTAGTTTAAAGCAGTACTTATGTTTAGTAGTTTAAAGGCCTCCAAGGGTGATAGAAGTTTAACCATGTGTGATGCCACTTTGGAGAAGACTTTAACTTTTCTGGAGAAAAAAGCGTAACTCCTTTATTTTTCCAAGGAAACTTTTAGAGAAGTGAAAAATTTGAAGAGCTGGTCCTTAGAAGAGTTACTAGCCCTCTACAGATTAAGAGTTTATCCTAGTGCAAAGACAAAACTGCATTCTAATTTTTTTATTCCTGGGGGTTGGGAGAGGGCGGAAGAGGATGGACGGACATGGAGAGACTGTTTTAACAACTGTAATATGTGAAGTATATATGTATATAAAAATTCTAAATATGATTCAAACAATGCACTTCTCGGTTGGCCATTCAGTGTATCAGCCAGTAGGAATGTAATTAATCAAAAAGGAAATTTGGAACATAAAGCACACACAGACACAGGGACTCACAAATGAAATTCGTGGTAGAGCAAGGAATTCCAGCTGCACAAAAACATCATTACGTCATACTTCCAAGCTTGGGTTTAAAAAAAATGAAAGCATGGATTAAACCTAAGCTTCAAAGAGACTGTATAAACAATCCGTGTTGCTCCAGATTCCTGTTTGTGAAGTTGGGGACTATTTGGCAAAAGTGGTCAGGGTTAAGGGGATAGTTATTCTGACGTGATTATCAGCTACAGAATCTACAGAAAAAACACTTGACTAATTCATTTTCTTATATTCAGCTCACATTGAGTAAATATTTTGTACTTTCCAGGCACTGTGTAAGTATGAGGGAGATTTCAGAAATACTTATTTATGGCTCCAATACAAGACATGACCTTTCTCAGAGAGTTACTGGCAAGCTTCTGATTTATGTCTTTCAACAGCAATATATAAAAGCCCTCAAGAAGGGATTTAGAATTTTCTCGCATTTTCCGAAGTGTGGAGCTAAGTGCCATGTCAAGCTATACATTAACATTCAAATAAAACCCACAGACAAAGACAATAACTTAACAAAAATGGCAGGTAATGCCAAGGTTGCATGCCTGTAACTACCCAGTCCCAGTTTTTATTAGATGGGAGAGTTTTATGCATTTCTAGGTAAGAATTCAACATGAATCCTTGGATCAATCAACAACAATCTGATTTTTTGACAGTAAAACAGTTCTTCTTAATCCAATTTTTAATTTTTATTTCAAATAAACAGGTTGTCTAATTCTACACGGAGTGATCAACTGACTCAGGGCAAGCATGATTATGACCAAATCTGTAATTATCTCCTTTGATAACACAAGAAGCTTTGGCAAATATTATTCTTGTCACTGTCTTTCCTGTGATGGCTGATGGGACTGAACTGAAAGATCTGAAATGTGCATTTGTTGAAGACTCCATTCAGTCCTCATCTTACTTTCAGCTCTATCAATGACCATTTAGCAAAGATCTTACTTCAGAAATCGGACCTTTAGCTGGAACGCTTCGCTAAATGTCAGCTATTAAGATTCTGGTCTCAACACCCACCATCCTGCCTTGCTCTGGCAAATGATGCTGATGGCCCCGCACCCAAAAATAAAGTCCTGTTAAAAAAAAGAGAGTAACCAAGGAACTCATTCTCCAGATACATAAACATAATTTTACTGAACTGTGCCAGGACAGATTTTTTTCTGAAGAGAAAATGAAAATGCTAATGTGAATATTCTTTTTCAAAAGCTTTCTGTTCCGAGAGGAAGCCTGGTCTGGTAGGAGGCCCTGCGGTGGTCACCTGTGACTCACAGCTCTACCCTGTCCATTACTAGTGGTGTCACCCTGAACTAGCCACTCAGTCTCAGTGACGTCATTGGTAAAACAGAGGGTCAATACCATTTCGCTATCTGGAAGAGTACCAGAGTTCTCTTATGGTTCCTCAGAGCTTTCTGCACTGAACCTTAGTATAGAAAGAAAAATCAAAATGATGAGGCTAATCAGTGCAAGTGGGTGGTTTTTTGGTTTAGTTACATAGTGTACACACAGACTGCCACTTCCAGCCAAGATAAGTAGTGGAAACTAGATTTACCCTGCTGCCAGTAACAACCAAAGAATGGACAAACTATATTTCTGTAAGATATTAGACACCAGGTGAAGGACAGAGACCACTGAGAAATAAGAAACAAATATTGTGAGCTCTACAATTGCCCAAGCTTACTGCCTTGAGTTTCCAGGCTGTGGCTCCAGGCGTGGGAACCCAGGCAGAACCTGGGAGATTCCAGAGAGCTGAAGATATGGGGTGAGAGTCTAAAGAGACGGAGGTGGCTGGCAGTCACAGGAAAAAATACTGGAGAGGAAGCAGTTGCTCAGAGAGAGAACCTGGAGATGATGCCCTATGAGAATGCAGCTGACTAATGATCAATGCACGCACATGAAAGAAACATGAGGCCATGGGAAAAAAATCTCCCAAAAGGATTAGAGGTAACAGTGTCTGGTGTTCACACAGGGTCAGAAATAGTACTTGTTTCCATCATCCAGACGGAAAAACTCAACATTCATGGTAGATTACTCAGAAGGGTCTCGCTTCAGGATTGAGGAATCACTCGCCACAGGTTGATAACTAATCTGTTTCCACGTAATTTACTGCATTACAGAACAAAGCTCAGGATTAGTAATAGGTATCCAGAAATACCCAGCACTCAACAAGGTGAACTTCACAATGCCGGAAAGCCAATAAAAAAATTCCAAAGGTTCAAAAATTAAGTAAAGATATGGAAAATATGAAACAAACATACAAAAATCCAGATTAAAATTCTAGACATGAAAACTATAATGTATGATATGAAAAATAGCCAGAGGGGGTTAATGGCAGGTTGAAATATACCAGGACACATCATAATCAAATTGCTCAAAACTAGTGATAAAAGGAAAAATCCCTAAAAGCAACCAGATAAAAAAAGATATATTATTTACAGAGACATAAAGAAAAGGATGATATAAGTATTTTGTTGCAAACAATGCAAATAAGAAGACAATGGAGCATCAACATTAAGGCAATTGAAGAAAAACTTCAACCCAGAATTCTATCCCAGTAAAAATGTCTTTCAAAGGAAAGGTGAAATAAGGATATTGTCAGGCATACCCAAGCAAAAAGGATTCTTTACGAATGTAAATGCATTAAAATAAATTTTAAAGGAAGTCCTCTGGGTAGAAGAAAAATGATTCCAGATGGACCTACACAAGGAACAAAGAACACCAGAAATGGTAACTATATAGGTAAATAAATATTTTCCTTATTATTTAACTCTTTAAAAGATAATTGACTGTTTAAAAAATAACAATCATGTAGTATGGAAAAAGTATGACAACAACAGCCCAAAGAGTAGGAAACGGGAAATGGGAGTACCTTATTGTAAGGTTCTTGTAATATAAGGGAAGTGGTATAACATCATTTGTACTGGTATAATACCATTGTGAAAAGTTGAAGGTGTTTTCTACAAACACTAAAGCAAACACTAAAATAATTAATAAAGAGTTAAAGGTAAAAGGCAAGAAAGGACACTAAATAGAATCATAAAATATATTCAATTAATCCAAAAGGTAGCAAAAAAAAAAAGGGGGAACAAGGAACAGATGGGACAACTAGAAAACAAACAGCATGATGATGGATTTAGGCATAATCATATCAATAACTTCATTAAATGGTCTTCTTAATTAAAGGGCAAGACCCAAGTATATGCTGCCTACAAGAAATGTACTTCAAATATAAACGAATAGCTTAAACAAAAACACAAGGATGGAAAAATGATACACTATGATACATTAAAAGAAAGCTAGAGTAGCTTAATTAATATCAGACACAGTAATTTTAGAGCAAAACCTATTACTAGGGATAAAGAAGGACATTTGATAATGATAAGGGGGGTAGAGAGGACATAACAACACTGAATGTTTATGCACCTAAGAACAGAGCCTCAAAATACACAAAGCAAAACCTGAGGGTATCACATGAGAAAGAGTCCAATCCACAATTATAGTTGGAGATTTCAATATTCCTCACTCAGTAATGGATAGAACAAGCTGACATGATGTACACACACTCATGCTCAAAATGTTCCTTACATCCAAAGTAAGCTCTCCCATGAAGCCTTTGCTTGCAGTGCTTGGTAAGCCTTTCTGGGCATTTATCCCTGAGTACCACAAATAAACCCCTTTGCTGTGGACGTCATGACCAAATAGGGCTCCTATCCCCAGAGAATATGGCTGCTGCTCTCAGCAGGAAATTTCAGTTCTAGTTCCTATTATTCCACTAAAAATCCTTATAACCCAGCCAAATCTCAGCTTTTAAAGATCTCATTTACATCATAAGGGGGCTGGGCTAGGTTACATCTAAATTCCTTCCAGCTCTTGTGGTTCCCTGACTTCAACTATACCATGAACTGTCACCAGCCAGGGATATCAACTCAAATCAGGTCTTGCGCTGTGAGCTCCCGGGAAGCCTGTCTGACTCCTCGGTGGAAAGGTGTGTCTACTGTACAGAGATGGTCTTATGGAGGCAGCTGCCCTGTGACCCTTTAACCTTCCAGATAAAACAGACTGAGGTTGAACCTGTGAATAACGGTGCTCTTAGAAACTTCTCCCAGTTTCTTTCTTAGGGCCTTCAGTCCCCAGTGTCCCCATGCCTACTGGCTGCTGTGCCCTGAGCTGTGAAGGGAAGCCTACCCGAGGGGGCACAGCCTGCAGAGCGGTGATGTAATTCTCCAGGGCCAGGCGGCGGCGGTCATTGAGCATGGCTTCCACTCTGGCCATGTGCGTCTCCACCAACTGCTGCCTCTCGTTGGCTGCTTCCTGCTCCAAAGATTCCACCTTTTCCTGGAAATGCTGCCGTCACAAACACAGGCACGTGACAATCGGGAACCAGACAAATAGGATGGAGCAGCAAATTCAAGTCTTTTAAAAGGCATATCATACTTTGTTTTATTCAAAGACTTCAGTCATTCCAACTGACTGATTGACTAATTCAGCATGTCTTATGGGTTCCCCTCCATTTCCCTGCTTTTCATCCCCAGACCTAATTTCTCAATGTAAATCATTATTTCATATGGTCACTGAAAACTGATTTGACTAACCGTAAGGTAGAATAAATGTATATATTCTTGAAACTCTAAATTACATGCATATTTATGAAAGCCCTCTCTTACTCAAAGAACTTTAAGAAAATGATCACGATAACCTCATGGTTTATACCGAAGGTAATTCTGAGAGGGGTTCCAGTCAAAAGTTCAAATTATCGTGTAAATCTGCCACGGGGAAGAAGTAGCAGAAGATTATGGCAACCAGAAAGGTATATTATTGATACAAGTTAGACTTTAAAGTAACAATCTGAGTTTTAAAGAAATGAATTATAATGAGCTAATTGGGAGCAAAAGTAAGGCAGGGTTTAAGCAACTGAATTATCAGACAATGATTAGCAGTAGTCCAAGTTGAGGGACATACGAACAATCATGCACGCGGTTCCAGCAGATGCTTGAAAAGGTGCAGGCGCTACGTCAACAAGGGTACGACGCCTGGTGGAGGACGGACTCAGGGTTTACCTGGATCACTGCTTTCTTATCAGCTTTAGGCAAGTTCTTTGCTTGACGCTCTGCCTCTTCCCACTCCCTCATGACCTACAAAAGGAGGCAATCATTTAAAACCATCAGTGCTTTTTTCAAACATAGATTTAATGAGCTAGATCACTGTTTTTTTTTTTTCTTCTACATTTGACACTTTAGACATGAAAAAAATGATCACGTTCCACCCCTAGCTCAATAATATTTGACCTCCCACTAAGATGTATATAATCTATCACAGCAGTACAGTAAACGTAAGCGTTCACCTTTATATGGCCCTTCGAAACAAAGTCGGTCTTTTTTCTTTTCTATTACTTTCAGAAATCGCTGAAAGTCATTTCATTTGATGTGCACAAATGTCAACGATTCATAAAAGGCATATATTACCTGTACAAGGTCTTCCAACATTAAATTGGACACGCTGGTTTCAGTCTTTTGTGAAAGCAAGTTATAAAAATTCAAACAGTACGAAGGGGGAAAAAGCATATATAAAACTGTATGCATGTGTACACATGCCATGAGCACAGTACCAAGAAGTATATCATAGAGGAACTAAAAGAAGATTTCAGTTGTCAGAAATCCTAAGATCCACCCCACTGAAGAACTGATGGGCAATTAGAACATTTTGCTTGCCAACTTGCCTCACGAACAGCAAAGAATACTCTAAATTCCTCCAGAAATTCCAAGACAGTACACGTTATAACGTTCTGAATGTAGCAAAAAGTATTCTTGGTAAGTAACACTAATTTGGTAACCAGGTTAATCTGTTTTGTAGGAAAATAAGACTTCCTCTTCTCATCCATGATGTTCACTCAGGATTTCTCTGAGAGAAGTTCATTCACTGATCTGAATGCAAAGAGGAAAAGTCTGCAGCTGTGGATGCTGCTGAAAGGAAACGATATTTGATTCTTACCACTTACAGCTTCCTTTTCCTTTTCAAGTGTACTACTCACGATCGAGTAGTTTTTTTTTTTAAGTGTAGCTCATACCTGAGCAAGGTAATATAAAGAACAGAAAGATCCAGTAAGCAAAATAATGGTTTGTTGACAGCTGTGTACTTGCATACTTTGTGGACATACAAAGCACAAGAAACCCTGATTTCTGTATTATAAGGGCCTGTTATTTACAGGTATTTATTCCTAAGGAATTGATTTTTTTCAGACATCCTTGAAGCTTGGCATAAGTAACGACTGATAGAGAAGTTCTGTGAGAATATCACATCACATCATCATGTCAGTTTTTAATTAGATACTTCATTGTCAGTTAGCATCGATCCATTGTCTAAAGTACAAGACAAGCTTCCCCATGTTGTTTACATGAAATTATGGAGAAAAAAGAATGGAATGAATTCTCTGTTACAAGTGAAGAGCATATAAGAAATAACCTAACACATGCACAGCAAAATTGGGGAAAATGTGCAGCTGCTATGAACAAGAACAGAATATAGAAGGAAAAGAAACATAATGCCCCAGATGCTTTGGTGGGTCCAAGAGTTAATGAAGACCCCCTGTGAGATGGGGGCTACTAAAGACTACTTTTGCTTTACAGATGAGATAAGCCTTGAAATAAAAATATTTGAATTTCCTGCTTCGAAAATGTTCATAGTGGCGGTATTCTACCACAAATTCTTCAGGTAAGGAATCTCAAAATTAGTTTGAGAGAGAAGTCAGATGTCTTATTGGAATGTGAAAAACTGATTTCCTGCATTACATTTAAATCTTTACCATCTTCCTTTGTATATTCAGAACTTTCAGCTTTGAGCAGGGGAATCCATGGAATAATTAAGGAGATTTATTTAGCTAATGCATTGAAAATAAGCATTCCTGTAGAAATGAAATAAAATTTTGATTTTCAGAGCAATTTAATAATATCCTCCATCCTTCCAAATAAAACAATTCACCTACACCATCACACTAGGCCTACTTACTCAAAGATAAACACACACCGTGGGCTCAACATCTCCCTTTGAACAATGGCTTCCACTGAGGTCCACTGATAATAGAGTGCATCACTCCTGACCTGCTAAATACCAGATCCAGTGTTAAGAGCTTTCCAAAATCTCTCTCGTTTAATTGATTTCTCACATGAGATTAGCCTTGGCCATCCCCATTTTTATGGATCAGGTTAAGCTACCTGCTCAAAGTTATGCAGGAAAAAAATGGAGAAGGAAGGATATAAACCGAGATCTTTGTGGCTCTAAAGACCATGCTTTTGTCCCCTGTGGCCCAATTAGCCATTATAAAATGGCCAATCCAACAGGTGAGCTAAGTTTATTTATATTTGGTGACAGGAGAAAAGGCCGTTCCTAAGATGTTGATGCTTCTATCATAAAAATAATAAATGTAGAGAAAGGTCAACTTCCATTTTGAAGAACCTTACTTTAAGGATACAGTAAAACTGTTAAAATCATATGGAATAAATGATCATGTGCCTTCTTATATTTGCTAGATACTATTCATGACATAGAACAACAGAAATCTGTTAAGTTCAGAGTTATCATGAGCCCCAGCAACAACAAAAGCCCCCAAATTCTCTGCATTGTAAGAAAACAAATAATAACAAAAACTGTAATAAAGATCATTTTAAAAGATGAAATTTTTAAATTAAAAATTCTCAGGATCTAGACTTCACAGTGGCCCCATACAGTCTTATAAAGCAACTTTCCACTGCATGCACGAAAGTATCAGAATCATCCGGATTAATGGATCTTCAAAGACTTTGCTGTTTCATGCAGAGAAAATGACAACTAATACAGAGAGATTTAAGAGGCGGGCAAGTTCAAAGTCAAACAGTCTCCAGAATTCAGTACCATAGATTATGATGATAAATGTTGATCTCAAGCATCTCATACTCCTATGATCACTGGAATCTAAGAGACAACATTCTCTGCTCCAGGATAACATTCTTTAAATTATCTCAGATATAGGTAGTATCTAAAAGATGAAGAAAGTCCATCAAAACATATATGAACTAAGTCATGGCTTAAATAGGTGTGCTAAAATAAAGTTACTATTCTAGGAGAGATCTACAATATCTGAAAGAGTATTTGAAATCAGTGCTATTAACAGGCTCAAAATGACCAATAAATACTGGAAAAAATTCAGAATCTGTATTTTTGAAAAAAATAATGACTAAGTGGGTTCAAGATAGAAATGCAAGGTTAGGAAGGTACTTATATAAATGTATAGGGACTAAACGTTTACAATCCAGCTGGAGGAACAAAACTGGTGAGCAAATATTTAGTTAAATGCAAAAGAGCAATGACTGCTTGTCTCACTCTGAGGACTACGTGAGTGTAAGGAATGGCTGAGATGTGCCAGCGTGAAGAAGAGTGGGACACCTTTCCAGAGATCAATGCTGAGAGCAAAGAGAGTCCGTGATGAGTTTAGCATACGTTGAGCAGAGTGGTTTAAGGCTGCCCATATGACGATGGTAGCAGTTGAGGTGGGAGAGGAAGTAAGATGACTGGATTTGCGGTGCAGGAGGTTGGGTGAGGGGGCAGGCACTGGAAATGCCAAGCTGAGCGTTCCGTGTTTATTTTGTTATTTTTCTTTTTGGGGCCTTCATTGTCCCACAAATGGATTTTGTGGGCAATAACAAGGTTCTGAGAGCTTCAGAAACAAGTAGTGAGACAGGATTTAAGTTTAAAAGATGTCTTTTCAGTGGCAATAAGTATGGCAGCTGATAGTCGTCCTATTCCTACTTAACAGTGATTACATATTGTGTGTATCTTTCCTAAAGAAAAACCCTATTTTTCTTTCTTCAGTCACTCATTTATGTTTCCTTAAATCTGACTTTTCCTATTATTTCTTCATGTTCACTCTTCAGGGTATAGACTATGAGTTGGAATGGTGATTGGCAAGTAAGTGATAGATACGTATTTGTTGAATGACTGAATGAATGAATAAAGAATCTGAGATTCCCTGGCGGTCCAGTGGTTAAGACTTCGCCTTCCAATGCCGTGGGTGCGGGTTTGATCCCTGGTTGGGGAGCTAAGATCCCACATGCCTCAGGGCCAAAAAACCAAAACAGAAGCAATATTGTAACAAATTCAATAAAGACTTTAAAAATGGTCCACATTAAAAAAAAAAAAAAAAAAAAACCTTAAAAAAAAAAAGAATCTGAATCTGACAAAGGACTAAAATCCTCAGTATTATCTACCTCTAATACAACATCTAGCACCTGGTGGCAGGCATAACTTAAATTGTAGTTGGTATTATTACATGTAAATTATTTGTTTTGGAAACAATTTTTTGTTTCATAAAGAACATGATTAAAAAAAACAGGGTTTGTAGCACAACATAGTGAAAAGAGCATTGTACTAGGAACAAGAAAGGCTTGGGTTCCAAATGCCTCTCTGTGTTACTTATACTGCTTTGTTCTAGAGTGGGAAGCTAAACGCTTGAAAGTTGACTGCATTATCTGTCATTTATGGGACTAGATAAAATGATCATTATGGTTCACTTTGGTTTTAAGCTCCTACAGTCCTATGAATTAACTCGGTAAGAAAAGTTAGGTTCAAAGTTTTCATAATTTGGTATTCCATACAAAAATATTCATCTTTGCTAACGAACATTTTAAGTGATTTTAATTTACAACACCATTACAGGACTACGCTAAACACAGAGTGACAAAACCATCGAGAAAGGTGTACACACAACTTAATTTGTGCTTATAAAATCTTACTATACTTACTATACCTGTGTCTTTCCTAGGTGGCAAGTTCAAGGAGAATGCAAAAAGCCCCAAATCGGTGCCCTTATAGCAAACATTTACAATTAAAAATGTTACGTCTTTAAGATCTGGATAAAATTAAAGAGCCTTACCCACCCCTAGGCATTCATCAACCATAGGGCCCCCGGGGAGACTCTGAGGCAGAGGCAAATCCAGATTTCCCCAGTATTGTACGACTGAAGGATGGAAAGTCACATGTACCTGGGACATCCTCTCGCGGTGCTTGGCCTCGAGCCTCTCTTTGGCTTTCTGGAAATGGGCGTGTTCATTCTCATCTCCAGGTGTCTCGAGATACTTGTCAACGGCGTCAGGGGTGCTGGCTGCTGTTGTGGGAACTATAAAGCAGAAGGAAAGAAGGCTTGAGGAGAGTGACAGAATATCCAGTCATTTCAAAGAAAGCCCTATTTTCCGTTTATTCCAGAACAAAGAATTTAGTAAAGAAGCACATACAAGATGTTAATGCTGTTTAAGAGACCATGAGACATTCTGCAGCACAGCAAGGATGTCTTTCCCCCCTTTCAAGGAGAGGGTGAAGGAAAATCTCAAAAACAGTCCATTTCGCGATTACAGTATTATATTTAAAATTCTTTGCGAAACAAGCATGCATAGAGTAAAAACAGTTGGTGTTTAATACACACATGTTGCACCAAATCCCTATGCCTTGCTAGATTAATGTTTGTAACCTTGAAAGTAAATGGTGGTATCAATATCACACCTTAAGATTCCTGAAAAACCCAAAGAAATCTCGAAATTAGCCTACGCAGAATAACTGCACCTTAGAGAAAAGATAAATCCTACACTATATATTTTAGATAGCTGGTGAGCAGTATTTGAAACAGTACCAAAAACCTCATAAATGTCAAATTCATTTTTGAAATTACAAAAGGATCTTTCTGCCTTCACAAATTTGGCAATAGTCAACCAATTCATTATACTAGTTGTCAAAAGGAAAGTGCTTTCTATTTTGAATTCCACTAATATTGCCGAGCAATATTACTGAATTGCAGCATATACTGCTATATTATGCGGAAAAATAAATACCCATAAAACTGAAGCGTGTACTATAAAGCAAAAATGCCTGAAACTCATGAGCCAAGGGATTTATAATGCTTATACCAGCAGTTTTACAAAAGATCAGTAATGACTAGTGAGAATTCAGAGCATTTATGAGCTTATTAAAAAAAAAACCCAACATGAAAAGAAAACAAGATTTTGATTTAAAGAAGAAAGCCTTGGGACTTCGCTGGTGGCGCAGTGGTTAAGAATCTGCCTGCCAATGCAGGGGACATGAGTTTGATCCCTGGTCCGGGAAGATCCCACATGCTGCGGAGCAACTAAGCCCGTGCGCCACAACTACTGAGCCTGCGAGCCACAACTACTGAAGCCTGCACGCCCTAGAGCCCATGCTCCGCAACAAGAGAAGCCACCGCAATGAGAAGCCTGCACATCGCAACAAAGAGCAGCCCCCGTTCGCCACAACTAGAGAAAGCCCGTGCGCAGCAGCAACGAAGACCCAACGCAGCCAGAAAAAAAAAAAAAGCATGTTCAACCAGAAAAATGAAATTAGGTGTTTTCACTATGTTCTCAGGTCGAATCAATTTATGTGTTTTATTCAAAAGATTACTCAACTATCTCCAGTGTTCTAAGTATTCTTCTTCCCTAATCTTATCTAAGATATCTGAGATACAATAACCCCAAAAGAACTTAAATGAGAAGAATTAATTGCTAGGTCATTTTGAAACTAAACCGTAAGATAAGTATCTTTTAAGCATGTTTCAAGAAAACATCTGAAAATTCCCAATCTGAAGGCTCCAAGATTTGAACCAAAACGAGAAAGCTTTCTTCTTGTTATATAATTAAATAATAAATTTAAAGAGAACTATTCATTCGGATTTCTTCCCTTCTACTTCAATCACTGTTTAATAATTCTTTCTTTAAAAAATAAAAGCAGTTTAGTTGTCAATGCAGATGTTGCTCTGAAGTGGAAGGATACTTCACTTCAGGGCATATTCCTGGAATTGTTTTCAAAATACCAGGGGATTTTGAGTCAACTGGTCTGGGATTGGCACAGGGCATACCTATTGAAAGACATCTGTCCCTGTCTTCTGTGTAATAGACAAGGGGGAGGTGTATTTCAGCAGCACAAGGAAAGAAAGAAGCAAAGAACATGAACTGTGTCATCAGGCACACCTTGATTTCAATAACATCTTGATCTTAGGTTAGTTGTGACCCAGAGCAAGGAACTTAAGCACTCTATGTTCCAGTTTATTCATCTATGAAGTGGTGACAACAGGCCCACATACTAGGAGTGCTGGGAAAATGAGATGCTATACCATGTGGTAGTCACCCTGCAGAAAGGGTGGCACCCATGGCACTTCATTCATGTTAGTGCCCTTCCCTCCTCCTTTGCTCATTATTACATCCTAATTCAAATCTTAGCACTTATCCTAACCATAGGAAAAACCAGCTACTTTTATCTCACATCCACTGAAAATGCATTACACACAGGATCATGAAGTACCATGGATAGGAAAAGTAATAGGTACTTTTCTAAAAAAATTTGGTATGACCTGCATAAAAGGCTGAAATTATTGAAAATGTATCCTAATTTTTAAGACTGAAAAATAATTTTCAATTAAATTTTTTTGTTAAAAAAACAAAGGTAAATGTTTTTCTGCATCAGCTTAAGCAACTCAATATGCGTGTATTTTTAGCCTAACCATGTCCCCACTTGAAATGGAAGTGGTATTTAGCATTTTTCCCCATGATTTTAAACATTTTCTCATCTTTTCTGGTAGCAAATGAGAACAAGTTAAAGTTCTTTTGGCATAGTACAATCTGGCAGAATGATATAATTAGGCAAACTATATTTCACATTTTGAACAAATGAAAATGTATAAATGTTTGGGGTCATATTTACAGATCAAGATAACTACCTGCCGTAAGTTGCTGTAACCATAGCATGGCACCCTCTTTGGAAAACTGAAATTGTAAAAGTTACTCTATAAGTAGAAAGATTCTCCAACTCTTATGGTTTTCTCTGACTCTTATGATTTGCAAATCTACTGTTTTATGGAGAGAAACACTAAAATCTTAGTCACTGTAATCTCATTAGTCTAAGTTGAAATGCAGCTTTGCAATATTAAGAATAAAAGAATAAGAAAGAACTGAGCAAGCGAGGTATACTTAACAGGATGAAGAATATTTTAAGTATTAAAACTTATATTTTAGGAACAAGGAAATAAATACAAATCTTGTATTACAGATTTATTCCATTTAATTGAGAAATATTTCTCAGTAAATCCTTGTTAGTGGCCCCTGATACTTTCTTTAGTTGAGGACTTTAAGAGAAGCTATCCTCTCTTTTAATTTTTAATTCAAACTTTGTAGTCATTCATACTAGCCCTCCATCTCAATTGGTGTAAGTAATCGAAAATTTCCTGTATTCATACCAATCAGCAAATTAGATCACTGACCAGTCAAGGAGAGAAGAATGATGGTATTTCTTAATACTTTAAAATGAATGTAGTATATTATCACTACCTTGCAGCTGGTGAGGAGAAAGGGGAAAACGTTTTAAGTTTGTACAGAGAGCTCAGCTTCTATTTCCCCTAATTTTCCTACATCCTAAAGACATGGTCATACCAGGACTGGCTGCCATTTTGTGATCATGACCATGGTAGGCCAGAGACATGATAACAAGGATGGTGGGTAGGGGCAGGAAAACCTGCCCTAATGCCCTTACTCTTTCAAGGTGCATCCTTTTGGGAAAGGAGCAGCTCAAGGAATGTCAGGAATGTTCCAGGGCACAAAGGAACAGGAAGCTGTATATCATGAGTCACTTAAACCGACTAGAAAGCAGAAACAAATTGACTTTTAGGAGGGTTTATTTTTGTTGTGTTTTTTAAACAAAAAGCACAAAGCAGTTATCCTGTTCAGAGACCTTTGAGGTTCCTTAGAAACTGTGATCCAGGCTCAGATTTCCAGGTTGGCCAAATCATAATACCCTCCATTCATTAGCGTCTACTGCGCTAGGCACTTTACATGTGTTCTCATTTAACAGGTGGGGAGGAGAAAACATTACCCTGTTATATACATTTACTGTGTAGTAAGGAAATACTGTCACTTAACGTACTCACATCCCCAGACACACACAAGTTAAGTCTGAATTTAGGATTACTAAACCATGAAGAGGCTATAAAGTTAATACTAAGAGCAGAAAGGGGCTAATCCATCGACATGTCTGGGTACTGCAACGGGTTTGGTTTGTTGATGACCAACCTGTACAGGCAAACGATATGCTTTGTTATGATAACTGCCAGCCTATTTTCTAACAAACACTTTCCTGCCCTGAATGCTATCTGGTAAATGACCACCAACCAACGTTTTAGCAGCAGGAGTAGGGTTATGAAGCAGGTCAGGAGAGAGAGCCCATTGAGCTTGAATCTGAATGATCTTTTGGCCTTTGGTCTCAGCTCAAACATGCTCCTTTGTACCTCCTGCAAGCAGGCTCACTGGGTCTATTCACCCTTCCGCAGAAAACCAGACTTAAACATCTGCAGCTCTATGTTTCGACCTCTACAGCTGGCAAATAATTAGCAGCGCTCTCACCATCACGTGCATGGGCTTTTAACTTTTAAATGACCTTCATATTGATTTTCGTAGTCTAGTCTCATAACAGCCTTATAGAATATAGTAAGACATAGACCTTTTAATACTGAGAATGGGTGTCTAATGTAATACCAAATGAAAACACGCAACAGAAACGCAGTTCCAATTCATAGCACGTTACTGCCTCAATGTGAACCGGATGACTAATGCTTTTGATATAAGCCTCCTCTCTTTTGCAATCCTGGGAGGTCAGAGGTATCTGAGGAACTGCATAGCAGCTTGGATGTAGACTCTGATGCCTCGAGTGTGCTTGTTCATTTCTTTATTCCTCCTTTCACCAAATCAACAGATATTACAGCCCCTAGTACCTGTGAGGTATACGGCAGAAACCAACGAGTGAAACAAAGGCCCTTGTCCTGGTGGAATTATATTCTAGTGAGAGAAACGAACAGCACACACACACACACACACACACACACACACACACACACACACGAAGACAACAATAAATCACATTGTTAGAATGTGATTTGTATTATGGAGAAAAGAAAGAAAGAGCAGGGTTAAGAAGAAACAAGAGTGCCGGGGAAGGAGGGGGGACACTGCAGCAGTAAGTAGGTGGCCAGGCTCGGTCTAATTGAGAAGGTGACGTTTAGACAAAGAGCTGAACTGAAGCCTTACTTCCCAGTTACCTGCTGGAAGAACAGGCAGATGAAGAAACTAGCACAAAGGCCTTTGGAAGTGAGTATGCCTGGAAACTGGAAAATTCCAAGATGAGCAAGGTCTGTGTGACCAGAGCAGAGGAAGCAAGGGAGAGAGTAGTGAGACAGGCAGAAAGGAAATGGGGACAGATCATGAAGGGCCTTGAGGCCATGGTAAGGACTCTTGAGGAGCCCATGTGGGTTGTTTTGAGGAGAGAAAAATGTGATGTGATGTGTTTTAGAAGGATCGTTCTGTCTGCTAAGCGACAAAGCAGAAGGTGATCTTTTAAGAGTAAAAGATGAAGATGAGGATGGCTTGGAAAAGTAGCAGGAAGTTGGTAAGGAAGTCTCATGGAAGGTACTCCCCAATACCCACACAAAGAGACATGAGAAAGAGCACAGATTTACTTTTTTTTCTCACCCCAAAATGCTGTTTCCTAAACCATAGGGTAACCAGATACTAAGGGAGACATTGTTTTCACATGTTGGTGAAGGTTCATTTCAGTTTTGATAATGATGCATCAATGTCTGTCACAACATTTCCACTTCACACTACAATCTCCTCTCTTAGTGTCAGGCAGAGCTCTATTTTTTGTGGGGTGAGGATGGTGGGAGAGGCGAGCAGATTTGCTTTCAATTTGTTAGCGAACCCGAGCTGCACCCAATGTTCCTGCCACAAAATACACCACCATCATTGGCGACATGGTGCCAATGAAACCTTTTCATTCCTGTGTTTCCCCCAGAAAATTTAATAATTGTAAGGTGCGTTACATCAAATAAGGTAAAGACGGCTATGGTCTTAGAATGTGGTAGAGAGCACTTTTTTGGCACAGATGGAGAACCTCCGTATCAGGGACACCATCAAATTTAACTGCAAATGCACCAAATGCTCATTTTAGTTCTGATTCTGTAATCACTGCATAGTGCCCCTTTCCTATTCATATTAAAGACAGCAAGAACGGGGCATCAAAAGTAGGGACATGGTGAAAAATTGCCGCTATCGTTTTGATATCCGTTTGTTTCCTCAATCTCTACGGTGACATATAATTTTAAGGTCGTAACGGGCTCAGGATGCAAAAAGAGAAATAACTGCATCTTCAAACAGTAACAACTATGACTACCTCTCTAAACAGAGGCCATGAATGGCATGTAGTCAATATACTAATGTTAGAGTCTAACAAGAAAATTTGGTTGGTCTCCTTTCATCAGCAAAAAGGCAATTTATCTCTATAGCATTGACAACAGAAGATAAAAGTAAATTAAGACCCATACAGTCATTGCCTCATCATTGAAAATCCTATTTTATACAGAGCTAGCAATGCTGTCACATGAAATGGCTGTGATTTATATGATGGGTGGCAATGAGGATAATTTATATATAGGAAATACAAACCTGTAAAGGAAGATTTGATGCGAAAATTTCATCTCTCCACACGGCAGAGCTTATAGACTGACACCCCAACTTTAACAAAGAGAAAAAAAGTCTCTCCATTTCTCTAATTGCAAAATAACTAAGATCCCTAATGCATTCTAAACTCAAGTATTTATCAAGTCCCAGTTAGATGAGACATTTATAATGTGAAAATAGTCTGTGATCCTTACATGTGGTACCAGACTCTACAAAAAAAAGAAAGGCACTTTCCCCTGACATGCCCTGGTAACACACTTATTTTATAGTCAGTGCAGTCATAGTTGGCAGACTATCAATGCATCGTGTGGACATAAGGTAATAAGAATGTAATCTATGCTGCGTTTACTCTAGTCATGCTACATTTCTTTTTTATGTCTTATGGACATGTACTGATGTGGGAATTTTGTCAAATATGTGAAATGAGCATGAACGAATCAATGCTGGTGTTCTTTTTTATTAATGTCTATATCCTATTTAGCACAATGCACCAAAATGTAAGAGCAACTTCAAATCTGAATCTAAAAACCATATGTGAGGCCATAGCGACAACCACTGGCATCTAGGATGTCTTAACCTTCAGTTTTTGTTTTTTGTCAATTTGTCAGAGCTATGCTCTATTTCATTAATGGTGGATCATAAAAGGATGACCTGCCACAGTCACTTGATGCTCAACAGATGAGTTCAAAAAGTCAAAATATTCAGTATTGTCCACTTTCATAGAATCTGTAGCCGTAAAAGCCACATGGAACTGTTAACCTCTATGGAGGTCTTAAGGATAAAACCAATTTCATTCTACTCCAGACTTCCACAGCCATGTTTCCCTCCACTTGTGCATTTTAGTTTATACTGTTATTTAATTCCAGCACATACTTGAATCTCATCACATTGATAAAACTGTCAAGCTATTGAAAGTAGGGTATCTGGTTTAGTTTGCTGGTGTCCCTTGAAATACCTAGCTTAGTACCAGCATGTCCCAGGCTCAAAAGTAACAGCTTTATTAAACCAGGGGTTGGACTGTTGGTCTCTTTTGGTAAATAATGTTTTATTGGAACACAGCTGTATCTATTCATTTACCTATTGTCTGAGGCTGCTTTCACACTACAACTGACGAGTTGAGTACTTATAACAGAGACCATTTGGGCTGTGGAACCTAAAATATTGACTCTTTGGTCTTTTACAGAAAATTTTTGCCGACTCTTTTATTTAACTATCTAGTTACTCTTCTTTGGAAATATTGTAGCTAAAGAACAGAGCACATACATAATGAGCAGTTTTTACTGTTCTTAGTAAATGAACTTTTTTTCTTTTTTGTTAAATGCTGGTTTGCTGAGCAAATCAATTCTTTTCAATCTTACGGTTTTTTACTATGGTAGCTTGGTGGAAAAAAAACCATTCTTTTTATCCTGACAATTTCTGGATACAAAAGATGAGGCTTCTCATACTTGTCAATGCAATAGATTGTATTGGCACTGATGTGACATGTAATTTAATGCACCATCGTGTCTTTTAATTGTTTTTAATAATGCTTGGCAGTTTCATAAAAATATGAGTTCTATTAGTATCAGAGAATGTGCTAACGGGAACTAATATTTGCTCTTTCACAATCAGAAGAACAAGTATAGTTAAGAACAATGGTTCAAGTCTGCCCAAAGACTAGATGGCCTTGGTATTATGATAGGACACTGCAACTCTGGGACTAAGGTGGCACATTCCATTCAAAGGACACACAGTACGTTATTCACAGTGCCACAACTCACTGCAGGTAAAGGGGTCACTCTCTTTGGCCAGACCCCTTGGTGCAGTTGGCTGACTTGAAATTGGCATGATGCTCTTTGAGATTAAAAGCATCCGTTTGCCTTTGGAGATGCAATCTGATGGGAAGAACACTAGGGGAAAAAAAATCATACTCTCATGATGTTTACGTTTGAAACATAAACTATCAATAAATATTTCTGTAGTAATTTTATTGTTCACAAACACTGCACTGGGCCAAGTGAATGTGAAACCTTTGTATCATCCTAACCCAAATGGGCAGACACAAAATTCATGTCAGAAGCAACTCAAGTTTCATAAGATTTTTAATTCCAAATGGGAAAGGGATTTTTTTAAAGGACTCAAATCCATAAATTTATGAGTAAAATGAAAGCTCTTAGCCTCATGTCTCTACCCTCTCTACCTGTAGTTTAGATTCTTACCTATGATAACAAAACCCAAAAAATCAAGTGTCCCTTAAAATTGCAACGCTCAAAATCGGTTTTTATGACAAAGATTTAAAATCTAGAAATGCCTAATTATAATAAGAAGTCTTGACAGGAAAATTATTGTGTTTATAATGTAGACCATCACACATTTTCTTCACACAAGCAATCTTTTTTTTTTTTTCAAGCAATCTTATTATCAGTTTAACTGAAGAGCTTTGTCTAGCTCATTTCACACTTATTATTTCACCAGAAGCAACTCAGACTGAGAAACCCAGAAGACCACCCACCTTTGTGAAAAAAGATGTCCTCTGATTAGCCCTAGGTTGGTGAAGCATCCAAGGGCAAGCCCCAGCTGTCTCATCAAACGGGCTTGCTCACCTTTCTCAGTTTGGCTCATTTTCTCCCACGCCAGTCTGCTATCTGCATTTGACCTCCAGATGACTATGACTTTTTCAATTCAAATGTACAGCTTTGCTATAAATAAGAGAGCATAGCTGCACAGGCTATAAATAACTAGAAATTATATGCTTTCTCTAGTCTGTTTGGACTAGCGTTGCAAAACCCTTCACTTTCTGTGATTGAACAGTCTCTGTAGGAAGACAAGAAAATACAGCTGCCAAAAATCACCCTCGCCCTCCTATAATGGAAAGGTGTCATGATCCCACACACACTACAAGTAGATGAAGAAAATTACTGGGAAAGAGAAAATTACAAGAGATTGTCAATGTCTGTTTTGAAGAGTTGAGGACACAAGTACAGTACCTCACGAAAATAAATTTATCGAATGATGACGTTCATTCCCAGTAATTAATAAAAACAGAAAGAAACAATTCTTTCATATGCTTACAAATTATATAAAATGAAACAAAGTAAAAATAATGACTGTTTTGTAAAAGGGTGGGAAAGATTTAATTTACTGATACACGCTGTATTCATGGCATTTAGGAAAAAATGTTTTTAATATCTGCCATCCACTTCCCATGATTTTCTGTATTCTTAAAATGTGCTTCTGAAGCTCAGATGTAATTTTTCTCACTGGGAAAACAATATCAGAACCAAATAGTTGGCCATTTGGAGTGCAGGGCATAGCCACACGTGTCATTTAAGTTTCAAACCTGGTCCTGCCACATTTGTTGGCTGGGGACAAGTCACCAAGCTCTTGAAGCCTCATTTTCTCATATGCACAAAGGAAATGAGGAAAATGGCCTCAAAATATTCTTGAGAAAAAGAAATGATCTATGAAAAATGCCTCGTAAAAATGTAACACGCCATGCAGCTCAATGTACTATCAAGCCCACAGTATAAAATCTAGAGTTCTCCTTAGTTCTTCTATGTCTGCCCACTTGCCATACTTTCAACTATAGTTTATCTTTTTTAAGAAAAGATCGTTAGCTTCATCAATTGTGAGACTAGGTTTTTTTTTTTCCAGGATGATATAGATAAATGCTAATTTTCACTATACCTAAGCTACAACCGAAATTGTGTCTCTTCCCCCAGCAACCATAAGCATCCATAGTATATATCATCCCTAACCTAATGCTGGAGGAATCTATTCTGGGATATAATCCACATTTCAACATGAGTATTTGTGTGTTTGACAACACATTTTTAAACAAAGCTAGACTGATAGGCCAACTGAAATCATCACAATGCACAGACATTATAAGGTAGGTTGATATGATATTTCTTTATAGGAAGCTCTTTCCCTACATTTTAATGATGAAATCAGAAGATGGGCACTTCTGTCCCACTAGTGTGCCTTCAGGGAGGGGACGGAGAGGTCTTGACTTCTAAAAGCGGCCGTTTACTTCCTAAAGCATAACAGCTGTCTTGAAACACACCCAACTGAAGCCTTCGCATATGTTATTAGTCTATAAAGTTAGTACAATGCATGCTTATTAAATATTTTTCTGGGAAACAAGTCACTTAGACACACAGGCTTTTTGCTAAATCGCGCCATCTTGTGAGCTTTAGGAAATAAAATATTGATGCCAAATAAAACACAAAGTAACATTGTATATACAATATTTTATAGAACCACATGAAATAAAAAGGAAACTGATCAGAAATAGAAGAAGCTTAGTCAAAGCTCTTAGCCCAACAGTGCAAGTTATCTGGCAAAACTAGACGTAATTACAAGCAAGGCAATGGAAATAAACATTTTGTTAAAAGATAGGTGTTCAAGAAACACAAAACCATGCAAAGGTGAGGAGGCTGGAGCTACAATCCAGCCATGCAATGTACCCCTCCCTCCTCCCCTCCCTTGAGTGAATGACAACATACGTTTAACAGGATCTTGGGGAAGAGGTTCCTGGGTGGTCTTGAGTAAACTTTGGGACACTATGGAGAAAATAAGAGAACATAACTAAAAACAAAAATGGAAACATGGGAATGATGGATGAAACTCACTCACACGATTCTACTGACCAAAGGAAATAACAAAAATGAAAACATTGAATTAAAAACAAAAACTAAACAAATATCCTGAGCTTGGGCCCCAGCATGGAACCACAGTAAACACACAAACAAAAGATATTTTTCCACAAAAACATCTTGGATTGTGGATATTCTGTCTCTGACAGTACATCCCAGTACCCTGTGGAAGGATTTCTTGCTCCCTTCTCCCTCCTTAGTGCCAGGATCACCAATTCCCATCCGTCCTGTCTTCATGGTATCTCTATTCTTTTCACCCATTCCAAGGGCAGCCCTGGCCATCGGCTCTGGCTACTGATTGAAGCTTTTACTCTCCACTTACATCTGTCCACTCTTCTAACTGGCCTTCAGCCTCCCGTGTTTGCTCTCTGGATACGTTATTCTATAACCCATCTCCCCTGAAACTAAGTACTGACTGTTTGTCCATTACACCTTTGTTGGGAACATCTATCTTTTGCAAATTTCTTGGCAAAGGGTGTGCCATCCAGAGCACCTCCAGAGACCTGTGGTGCCCATGGCTCTTGCTCCCAGTCTGAGTCAAATCAAACTAATCAAATGGAGACGATGTGCAGTGAGGGTAATAGTGAAATTTTTTGGGGGGCAGAGGATAATTTTTAATTTTTTTTTTTTTTTGGCGGCACTGCGGGGCATGCAGGATCTTAGTTCTCTGACTAGGGATTGAACCTGCGCCCCCTGCAGTGGAAGCGCTGCGGCGTAACCACTGGACGGCCAGGGAATTCCTGATAATTTCTAATTCTTGATGCAAATTCATCACTGCTAATAACTTTTAAAACCCTCTTTCTTATTGTATATATGTATATATTTGTATATATACCCACACATACATAGTTATATTTCAAAACATAAATCCACCCCAGGGAAAGGGAGAAAAAAGTTGGAAATCTGCCAGAATATCTCCCCCAGCAGCGAAACCAGGGAGAATCATTATAACAAAAGCCCTTTGTTTAAAGGCTCCAGGCAACAGAATCCGCCATTGTCCTCCAAGTTACCCGACCTAATTAACGTTTTTGTTTGAAACTCAAGAAAGGAGTCTTTTGAGCTGGAAGCCACAATCTTCCTGTCAGAGCCAGAAAAGAAGCCCTTGGGGTTACCAGTTCCTAAACCTGTTCTCACACAGGGTAGAAGGGGAGTCATCTCTCACCCAAGAGACCAACAGGAACTTTTCCAGTAGATTCCACTTAGATACTGGGCTTCACAGTAGAAGGTGTTGATATTGCAGACCCTTTGTTGTTTAGCTTAATCTTATGATCACACTGGGAAACAATTTATATAATCCCTGGGAATCCTAGGCAGGAAATGGTTGCTGTCACTCTCACCAGAACAACGGGAAAAAGGCAGGAGCCTCTCAAAAAGAGAAATGCGTAATTATTGAGTTTAACCTTTAATTTATCAAGTTGAGTAACTATTCCTTGAGTAGATCACACTTCCTTCTAGTGGAATAGATAGATAGATACACAGGTAGGCAGGTAGATAGACAGACAGTCAGATAGATAGATAGATAGATAGATAGACAGATAGATAGATAGACAGACAGACAGATAGATAGACAGATAGATAGATAGATGATAGATAGGGGATTTAATGTGAAAGGCTGTTAAGAAGAACAGAGGTCCCAAATGTTTGGTGTGTTACCTCTGGAGAACTATCTCTGTGGAAATAGTTTCAACTTGCATTTAAGTCATCATGACTTCATTTATTTATTCCCCCTGAGTTATGAAAAACTTAAAGTGCAAGAGAAAAAGGCTTGGAAAATTATATTCCCTGAGCCTTAGTCACTGAAGGCTTCTAACGCTAAGTGAGGAGTTTTCTTCTGTCCATTCCAAGATAAGACACGAAAACTCGCCATTGCAAACGTCCCTGTGTGAGCTCAGGTGCCACCGGGGCATTTCTATCCTCTGGCATCTGAAGTGCAGGTGCTCAGCTCAAGCCCATTCCCTCGCCACCCCAATAAACGTCACGTGTTATGAAATGATACTCATCACGGCAGTACCTCTTGCCAGTGGCACGGAAGCGTCATCAGCCAGGCTTCCGGTGGTAACCCTTATTTGCACGTGGAGTGCACATGCAGAGGCCCGAACACAGAGGTACACGGACAAACACGTAAGTATACATTTGCAGAAACAGCTGAGAAGACAAAACAGCAACTCCAGCTTGGCTTAGAGAGAAGCCCTCAAAAGTCCCTCGAGAATGCAAGACGGATGCACCACAGCTAGTACAGGAACACATCCACGGCCATGCTTTATTAGAGAGAGACGGAGATGTGTGCTCATGACTGAACGTCCTGGAGGAGAGGCCCGGCAATTAGAGACATTGACAGAAACGTGGTTAGTGGTAGCAACAGACCCATTCCCGAGAACCAGGAAAACCAGTCTGTTACAAAGAGCAGAGTCAGTGGCGAGAAGGATGAAAAGGTGGCCAGGCTGGAGGAAGGTCCACTTACTGACGCTGCCACACACGGCCATGCAGTACTCCTCTGTGTCAAAGTTGTTTCGGTTGCCGCCACATCCGCCGTAAAAGAACGGGGCGCACTTCCCTTCGGTCACATCAAAGTACCAGCGGGAGATCATTGCTCGGCATGGCCCCGTCTCGGCTTGTTCAGAGCACACCTCTAATCAGAGGAGATGTGGGGAACCACATTTAGCATGAAAAGGTACGGCTGGCTGTTCATATACACGTGTTCGCTATTCTTAACGCGTTAGGCCTCCCAGTGGTAATTGGGCTGGGTTTATCCAGCAGCATCTGCCAGACATTTACTGAGGAATTTAATTATCTACCAGGATTTTAGAATTACTTCTGAAACAAAGCAGTGCATGCTCGTCTGGTTTAATGAGTGTAGCTCTCAGTAGTAATAAAAGGATTCCAGCTAGAGGTGAACAGACCTTTTCGGTGCTTTCAGATTAATATTAAATGCCTGAAGATGTGCGCACATCAAAATATTTCTTCCCTATAAAAAATAAACTTCTCTTTTAAATAATTTCAAGGCAACTTTAAAGGTAAAAGGATTATGTCTGGTTATGATGCGAAAAGTTTAACCTCTCACAAACACCTGATTGTTTTCCTTGAATAAATGACTACCTTGACTTAAAGTATAAACTAATTATACATATTCTGAATGTGATCCAGTTTTCAGAGAGACCCAGTCTGTCCACTGACTATATTTGAAAACATACATAAAACCTGTGAAAGCGACTTCAAGTCGATTACGTTAACTCTAATTAAAGACAAATTTTTCTTTGAATATTGGTCTGTCCCTTGGCCAAAAATGGTTCAAATAACAAAACACAGTCAAACAACTCCCATTTGTTAATACATACCATACATTGTTTTACATTATAACACAGCTTACCTGTCAACATGCCTTGCCACCCTCACCAAAATCAGGTTCATAATCCCTGATTGACTGAAAGTGTAGCAACCTGTAGGATTCCATTCGTAAAGTTATTGCAATTAGAATTAGAACTCTACCTTCCATGTATATTCCACGTTTGTTAGAAGTCAAAACGATTTTCCTACTTGGTTTGCGTCCCACCCTAGCTAGGCTTAGAGAGATCCCTCTGATACCTCAGCACACTCAGATGTCTTGCTTATTCTTAGTTTTACTAACATCCCAGGGAAAAGCATCCTTCTTCTATAAGACAAAAATCCATGCATAACTCAGAGCTTCCCATTAGGAATATTCAACAGACTGCTCTAGGAAGAGTCTCATCAATCACTCACTCAAAGACAAAGATCCACAATGTTGACGTACAAGGAACTACTGTTTTGCTTTTCTCTACACATACCACTCATTGTTCTTTCCACTCAAGGTAAAGAGGTGATGGCAAAACCAGAAGCTGCTGCCATCATGATGATGTCAACAGAGTAGGGAGGGACAGTCAGCCCTGAGCCCAGAAGGCGAGTGTCAAGCTCTCTGCAGGAGAAGTGTCTTGTGTAATAGAGGTCTAAGATGACTCTGGCTCTCTTTGGATGGTTTTAGGATGGAAACAACTGGCTCCAAGAGCATCAAGCTCAACATCACCCATCATTCTGGTCATCTCATTTGATAGTTACTTTCAGAGTCCATGCTTGCCAAGCCATGATGTGTTTCTAGTTAGTTTTCTTTATGGAATTTTCCTGTATGATAAAAATCTGCCAAACTGTTGACACAGTATCCCATCCAGCTGGTAATTTGATTTATTCCCCAGATTAAACGACTAGTATTCTAACTTACAAAGGATTAAGTTAGTTTTGGTGTGTGTGTAGGGGGCTCTGATCACCTCTGAGTTACTGACAAAGCAGCTTCTGGGCTGCAGAGCTAGAAACCATGCATGCCCACATGTGGGGTCCTTGCAAACCACAGCTATCAGATGTCTCCACTCCTGGATGTTATCTTCTCTCTTTCTCTCTCTCTCTGTTGTAAGAGACATGTACAGGTTGGCTTTACCCTCCTTTTCTATACCTCCCTCACCAATCTGTACATGTTCATGTGATGTGCTTTCCTGTTTCTAACACATAATGATACTCATCCTTGTACCGATTCCATAAAGACTGCCAGGCAACCGTGTCTTCTGTGCCTACACTGTGGTTGAAGTCAGACTGAAGTTGCAAGTGGCTTCTGCTACAAAGAGAGGCACAGAAACACAACCCTAAATCACAGGAGTGTGGGCAACAAACCTCACTGTGTCTCAACAATTCATGCTGCTCCTCACGTTTTATACCTCTTACAGCACCAAATATGTATCTTCTGATACTTGCCTGCCACAGGTCCATTTATACATCACAGCTGTGCAGGGGCAGAAAACGTCTTTATGCTACGTCCAATGTACTAAATAAAACTGGTAGAATTTTGGGTGGGTGCAAGTTAAGTAATGGGATCTCAAAGGAGTTAATCCATGATAGATATTTGCCCTTGTATGCGACCTAATACGATTTCTTACTTTTCACGAAAGCAAAACTTCCGGGTCTAGAACCCAGGTGATATTACAATATATTGTCATTTTCCTATACTACGGGTGAAACATTCATTTTTATTTCATTCATTTCTGTTTTTCTTCTGCCTCATTCTAAATGGCTATGAAACCCTCTGTTACAGCTAATTGGTAGAGCCCCAGTCAAGAAGAAAAAGCATTCAGGACTCAATATTCATTTATATGTCAACTAAGCAAATACAATAAATAAACCACCTGAGGAGCCTACAATTCTTGCTGGAGTTTCCAGTTATAAGACCCTTGACTCATCAATCCCTAAAGGCAAATAATCTCCATTTGGAGCATTTTGTTGGTTCTCCCTGACATTATCATGGCTTGTTGGCACTCCTGACTTTAAATGGGCCCAAATACTTTCATGACTTTGGTGTGTGTGGACATAGTGGGGAATAAGAATCAATCCCACGGTACTCACATACGAGAGGATATTGGAGATAACGTGGTCAGGAGTTGGTATGATAGCATATGATAATCAAATGTTAAATATATAATATATGGAGCAACAGACACATGTGAGCCTAGCAGAACAGCAGTGAGAATGCACCTGTCACTTTGGAACCTCTCATCTGCTGACACGGAGGATTGTGCGCCAGACGCTCTGTACCAGAGCAAGCACGGACAAGTGATAAAGGGTATCTCACTGTCAACCCTCCAACGATCAGCATTGCTGATCAGCCATCAACCTAACCTTTCCTAGCACTTTCTTTCTGGCAATGACTAGAACATCAACGTCCTAGAGCAGTAAAGCTGATTTCAGAGGGAATTCTTGAGTGGGATGGATCACTTTTCATCTCTCACTCATAACTGTATTTCTACTCTACTGTAGAGCACACAAGTGTTTGATCTCTCTGACCTTTTCTCTAACCCTTCTCTTTACAAAAGCATGGTCCATGTAATTGAAAAGAGAACCTTTCATCAGTCTGGGAGAGGGTGAGGGGTAGTCATGGGGTCAGCACTGGGGAAGTATTATGTTAATGCCTTTACACACGGTATTAATAAGTATAAAGGAGAATGGCCAATGACTCTCCCAAGAGAGCGAGAAGAAGGAGCACACACTTGGGCTGAAGAAGTGTTAAGTGGTCAATGTCAAGTTCATAGCTGTGATATTATGCTATAAATGGGGAAAACTGGGTGAAGACTATTCAGGATATCTTTCTATCAATTCCTTCACTGCATGTAAATCTACAATTATCTGCAGAAAATGTAAGAGAAAAAAAATCTCACATTAAGAAACATATAACGTTATATAACATATAACTCCCAACAGATAACGTTGGGAGTTAACGTTGGTAGTTCAGTTTGCCTTGGAATTCTATCTTGTCTCTTTCCCTGAATCATTTATCGTTTCAGAGTAATTTCCCTGAAGGGCTACAAATTTCAGTTTGAGAAACATTCCTTTAAATTCCTTTCTAGCACTGAGAAATTACCAGGAAATCTATCCAATCAAGATCCTAACAAAGTAAAACAATTTTAAAGAATTAAGCCTGAAATATATAATTTGAAAGCTCCATGACTAGATTCAGAGAAAAAGAAATCTTGAGACATTTTATTATTTTTTCAAGACATTTTAAATGCTTATGTTTACATTATTATTTTTCTGAATAGAGAAACCTTTTCCTTCCTAATCTTTCGGAAACACTGAAAAAATTCAGTGAAAAACGTGTTTCATATTCATTACTATAATCAGCCAGTGCAAAATTATTTACAAAATCATCCACTAAATGTAGAGCATGTAAAATTAGACCTTATATAATTGTAACTTCAAAGAGAATTCATCTGAAAATTAAAACTGCAGCTTCCTTTTCTCATCTTCATTCTCTTCTCAAAATCTAAAATAATAAACGAAAAGATGAACATTTAAAAATTATTTGCTAACTTTATTTTTTGAATTCCAATCCACCTTTGTTTCTATTCAAAGTAAATGTTACATATAGTAATGAAGGAGAAAATTTGCCCAGAATTGAAGTAGGGATACTTCTCAAAGAGAATGTTTCAAGTTAGATAGAAACACAGGCAAGACTTAAACATCTAAGGAACTATGATCTTTGCTTATTCATATTTAATTCTTAGACTTTTAAGATCACAAATAGGTTTCCTAATATTCACCTAGTTGAATTCTTCTGGCAAGGAAGGCTTATCTCTTCTTTTATAACAGCTCTATTCACCTTTTAAGATAAAGACCATTTAATAAACTGAAATGCTAGTGTACACACAACAGTATGAAAGTGTTCATGTGCTTAAAAAAAAAAGCATTAAGCATTTTATATCTTTTAAGGTAGGTCCTTGCTGAGATTTGTGCTGGTTTCAACACTAAATTCCATTATCTAAAAATCAGTAGTATACAAATATAGTATTTAATATTGGTACAATATTTAATATTTTATCAAAATATTAATATTAATATTTTATTAAAATATATAATATTTCCTACATTATATAAAATGATTATGCAATTCACTGTTCAAAATGTGATGCTTAACCACAAAAAATTAACTTTGAATAGATGTCAAATTGGAGCAAAATTTTTTTTGGACAACCAAATTTAGAAAGCTAATTTTACACTTAAAAAAAAAATTCAACATAAAGACAGCTGTGAAAGTGGCAACTAGGATAAGGAGAAAATCCCCATTTTCAAGACTACAGTTATTATAATGCCTTCTTAAAAAGCAGGGCTAACAGAGTAGCAAGTAATAGCTTTAAATAAAGCACTAACTAAAGAATAATCTCATAATGTAAAGGTTTTTATTATTATTTCATTTAAATAACTGAATTTCAATTATTCTAAGACTATAGGAATGTATGTGAAATAAAACCGTGCATTATATGGAATGCATAAAGTTTAAATTTACAAATTTTGAGAAAGTAACCACTTGAATAATCAAACCAATCAAACTAGAGAGTTACTTATAGAAACCTAGGAATTATATATTCTGATATTGTTTAAAAAAACAAAAAAAGTAGCATAATTCCTCCTATGATACAAGAATATGTATACAATTAAGGTTCATTTAGGTTAAAAATGACGTATCTCGCAGTTTTAAACTAGAGTAGAAAGGGCAAATGTATGAAGACAAATATAATTTGGCCTTGTGACAAATTACTTGTTTAATATTAACAGTAAAATAAAATGAAACAATGACAGAAGTATAGAAACCTACTAAATATGCTTATCTTTAATATTTCAAATAAATGTTGATTTACCTGCCTAATCATTCAATCTGTTAATAATGAAAATGGCTGACCTCAATGCCGTTTTATAACAACTTCACTTTTCAGCCAGATTAAATCATTCCACCACGCTAGAAAACCAGTTATTTTTTAAGAATGTATTTTTTGCAACAATAGATGCATGTACTTTTAATGGGTAAGAGTATTTATAATGTGCTTGCAAATAATAGCAAACAGTAATAAAAAAAACATGTCCAATAGAAAATTCCCCTAATTGAACAATAGTGATCAGATATTTATTACCTACTAATCCTATTTTACTAAATAGAGGCATGTAAAATTAGGCAAGCAAATTTGAACTAAAGTCTTATGACAAATCTCACTTAAGCCCCAAATAGGGGTTGAAATATATAAACAAATGATGGGAACAGCTGTGCATGGTAATGAAATCACTGACTCAGAATGAAATGACGGGTGCTAATTTGTCACGGAAGTCTCTAGAAGATATCTGCAGTTGGCTTGCCTTTTACTGAATTGTGTTGATTCTCTAAGGCTATCCAGTACATGTGTCATTGGAGTTACACCTGGCCCGATTCTCACTTCTCTCAATGATGAAAGATTACTTATAAAAACGCCACCTGAAAAAGTACTTGTAAAGTGTTTAGACTAACCATACTCTCGTGTTGGTGACGCTGGTGGGCATTCACAAAAGGGCACTGCTATTTTTCCTAATACCTTTGTTTTCTGTTTGTCACAGGAATAAACTTATTTGTCATCAAGCTGTGTGGTTAGTCTGAAGCACAACACAATATTACAAGAAGCTCTAAACTCTGATAAGACAAGATATCATGTCCTTTGCTGGAAATAAGAGGAAGAGATTTTTCTTCTTGACTGAGAGGTGAGGTATGCTGGGAAATCTGACTGTGTCCGGAAAACCACAAAAATAGAACTCTCTGATTTATACTGTTTGTCGACTTCCATGGTGTAAATACTCCCACCATTGGTATTTCAAGCTACCGATGGTAGTGGCTCACAAAATTCCTCAATACTTGAATAATCAGCTTTTACAGGCTAGCAGGAGCCAGCTATACCATATCTGTGAGAGGAAATAGGGGCACAGGTGAAACTAGGAACAATTATATAGTTCGGGAAATTGTAAGGGTTTTCTAATTTGCTCAGTCGTGAGAGTTGAATTTTAACAACATTACTCAGTAAGTAGACCTATCAGGATTCTCTCATACTTGGTGACATGTGATACTATAGTAAGAGCAATGACACCATAGATAATGATGGTTTCACTACCATAAATAAGAATAATTTTCCTTTTCAGTTTCTTACTCTGTCTCAGTCTAAATCTGCACAGTATGGGGGCAGGTAATGCTACTAGAGACCATTCCTTAAAGTGTAGCCAGCCAGTGGACCAGTAGGACCCGCATCACCTGGGACTCAGGACCTACCCCAGACCTACTGTCTTAGAATCTGTGTTTACATAAGTAAATTTAAGGGACAGAGACAACCCCACCCTCACAGTTAACACTGGAACTGTCTTACCACTATTAACTCAATATAGTGCACTTTTAACAAAGTGAACTATTCTAAACTCCTTTTACTGTTTCAAGAGTCTCCTAGTTTTGAAAATTTGCACTGCTGTCTTGAAGGCCAAGGGGTTTTCCTGAACATCGTTTAAAAAATATGTTTTTATTCAAGTGTAGTTGACTTACAATGCTGTGTTAGTCTCAGATGTACAGCAAAGTGACTCAGTTATACATACATATATATATATATTTTTTTCAGATTCTTTTCCCTTATAGTTATTGCAAAATATTGAGTAGAGTTCCCTGTGTTATACAGTGTGTCCTTATTGGTCATCCATTTTATGTACGTAGTGTGTATATGTTAATCTCAAACTCCTAATTTATCCCCTCCCCTGCCTTTTGCCTTTGGTAGCGGTTAAGTTTGCTTTCTATGTCTGTGAGTCTGTTTCTGTTTTGTATATAAGTTCATTTCTATCTGTTTTTTAGATTCCACATATAGGTGATATGATATTTGTCTTTGGTTTACTTCACTTAGTATGACAATCTCTAGTTGCATCCATGTTGCTGCAAATGGCATTATTTCATTCTTTTTTGTGGCTGAGTAATATTCCGTTGCACAGATGTACCACTGAACATCATTTTTATATGAGATTCGTTCAGTCTTGCTTCCTCCTGACTTCTTACTCTTCCACTAACAGAATCCCAAAAGGTCAGATGTTGGAAGAGGTGATAAGTTTTTAGGGGGGCAAAATGATCCAAGGCTGAGAGAAGAAGGTGTTTAGGTTGAAATTCACCTTGCTTGAAAACTCCAGAAAGCATTTTTCTACAAGGCAACTAAATATTTCCATTAAAACACACAACTGTTACCTGCCCAAGGAATCAGAGCCCCTACTCAATCGGACATATGGATTAGCTAAAAATTAGCTGAAAATGACATGCATGTTTAAATGAACTGTTCTTCCATTTGCTGGATTTCTTTTACTAGGTTTGATGTTTTTCTTAATTGCAAACTCTGTGTTGTGGAAATACATACAATTGTCAATATTTGCATATTTTTTTGAACAGCAACTGATTTGGGGAAAAGCATAAAAAAGACTAGAATTTTAAAAAACCTGGTTTCTGGACTTTAACTGAATTGGGCTGGAAATTTTATTTTTATTTTTAATAAATTTAGACATAATTGTATTAAAATACCTTTAGCTGATTATTTCCTTTTCTAACATTGAATTAAAGAATCTTGACACAAATTAAAGTGTAGAAGGTAAAACTTAAGTAAGCACTACTAGCCATGTAAAATTTCAAACAAAATTAAGTTCAAAAATATAATTTTCTAGGTGGCAATGCAGATCTTTGTGAATATACTAAACCATTGACTTCTCTACTCCATGGTATGCAACCTATATTTCAATAAATTTGTTACTAAAAATAGAAAATTATATATATATATACACACCACACACAGTTTTTTCTATGGCTCTGTTTCTCACTCTCGCATTTTAAGCGAACGATTTGAGTGGGCTTTCTAAATTGGGACCATTAAATGACATGGAAAGAAGCTTGTTAATGCCACGTTTCACTCTGCCTCTACCAAAGCGTATATCAAACACCTCAAAATCAATGGCTGTGGTGCCATGGGGCACAAAATAATAAGGCTGCCGCCTGTCACATCTGTGCCCAGTGCTGATACTAGTTCTCTCAAAGTCATTAGAAAGGATGCTACATTCTGGTCCAGGAACAGGAGTGGATCTTACTTGCCTGTGGTCATAACACAGAGAGGTAAAGACTTCCTCGAAAGGGAGCAGCCATTATCCCTTTGCCCTGTTCCCAAACCCAAAATGGAGCTTAATTTTCATTTTGGGCCAGTGCGCTCCTATGAGGGACCCAACAAAAGTATGTGAGTACACTTCCATGCTTGCAGCAAGTCAAGCTCACAGTTTTCTCCAAACTTTGTGAAAAGTTAAATATGAATGATAAGCAAGGATCCTATTTGTGAATTTTGGGATACCTTGCAAGAGGCACATTCATTACAGACAGGTCACACCGGAGACGTGAGAATTAGGCTAAGCTCTGTTTGCTCTACCCTTGAGGATCAATGCAAGCTGTTCTGATTTATTTATGGCACTTCTTGGATTCGTTCTATTTGGTGCTCCATTAACTCGCAAATCCCTATTCTCCTTTAAAAATCACTCAAACGACAACTTCTTGGCAGTGCTTAGTGGAAACTTCTGTCCCTGGATGAGCACTTTCCTTTCCCTGTGTGCCACAGTTCTTCCCCAGCCAGGTCAGAGAGACTGATTTCTCCCCAAGACTGAGTGTACAGCTATGTCTGGAAGCAACCTGAGTGAACCACCCTCTTCATATCCCTGTGCCCTCAGGAACCGGTGCAACGCCCAGTTCCTAGGAGTGCCTGGTCCACGTTGGTGGAATGTACAGCAGCAAATCACATGATGCTTCTTAGAGATTAATGGTAACCAGAGGGAGAAGAACAATAATTTAATTCTCTGAGGTCAGTCACCCTGCCCAAGGCAAGCAACATTTAGATCAAACTTTTAAACTTCATCATCATATGGTATGCTTCAAGTGCCACCTCTATCGGTGTCTCTGTCCATTTAATAGATGAACTTCCAAGAGGTTTAAAATACCCTCAAGAAATGAAACTCCATCTTGAAATGCAGTAGCATTTAATACTACCTTGGTTCAATTTTCAGCCAGATATAAAATTTAACTGCAGATATTTAAATATACAATATATTCACAAAAAGATATTTCAATCAAGAAGCCAAGTTTAAGCTGTTTTTTTCCTTAACATATGTCCATAAATATCAGCTCTATGATACCAGTAGAAATGGATACATCAGATTTATGCTTTTTATAATTAAAAAAGACAGTCTGTTGGCTTACCTTTGGCATTCCTAAGTAGTAGTAAACATTAGTTCTCTGGAGGCTCAAAAGGATGTGTATAACCAGGGCAACTATAGTAGCTTAGGTTAATTGAGCACTTACTGTCCAGCAGGAACAGTGCCAAGTGTTTCCTGTGGATTACTTCATATATGGCTCACACAACATGGTTAAAATTAGGTAGGTGTTATTAAATCCCATTTTCAAGAGGGAAGCAATGAGGCTTAAAGGTTATTTCACTGACACAAATATACTAAGTTAGTAGGTTGTAAAGCCAGGATTTGACTCTGAGCAGCCTGTCCTTGTAAAACGAACTGAACACTTAGAATGTGCCAGGCATTATATGGTAAATACTTAACAGGAATCATCTAAAGTAATCCATATAAAAAACATGCAACATCATATCAGCATCTATCAAACACACATGAAAAAACCAGACTTACCAAGGTTATGTAACTGGCCCAAAGCCAAAAAAACTATTAAAAATTCTCTTTTTAAACACTTTACTAGTCTGTCTCTAACCATATGAAAACTACCTTAATGAAATTTACTTGGTATGGTAAAATCTGAAATTTAAAAACTTCTTAGTATGTTTCTAATGATCAGTATCAGAGGTTTCCTATAAAGGCCTGAAAAGTAAATATTTTCAGCTTTGCAGGCCACATGGTGTCTTTTGCAACTACTCAACTTCACCTCTGTAGCATGAAAGCAGCCATAGATAATATGTAAACAAATGGGATTGGTTGTGTCCAATAAAACCTTTTGATTAGAAAATAGGTGACAGCCCATTTCCAGCCCATGGCCATAGTTTGCCGATATATGGGCCATGGCCATAGCTTGAAATAATAATAATATCATTATTATTTAAATAAGAATTCTAAAATGTAGGAAATGCTCAGAGTGAAATAATAGTAAGATGAATATATGCTATAGCAAAAGAATACACATTTACAAGGGAACACAGGTGAAACTGAACTAGTATGTATTTAAATATAAAAGGAAAAAGAAAAAATTGACATTAGGGTGGTAGAAATACTCTGGTCCATCTGGGTTCAAATCGTGGCTTCACCACTTACCAGCTTTGTGACCGTGGGCAATTTTTTAAAAATTTCTCTCAGCTTTAGTTGCCTTGGCTTTAAATGGGCAAGTAAAATTTCTACCAGTCAGCACAAATTAATCAAGGATTAACAGATAGAATCACTGCCCTAAAGGGCAAGGGGGGTGGTGCAAACACAAGAAATTCCAGGCTGATCTGCCACAATACAGTAACAGCCAACTCCTCATCACAACTTCCACAGCAGCAAAGTGCTGAGCCATCAGCAGAGGTGAAATGAATATGTATTTGCTGAATCAATGAACATACGGAAAAAAACAGTGTTACTCTGGATGGACAAAACCGGCTAGCTTAACTCACAGACTATGTCATTTATTACAATACTCATGTTTAATCGGAGTTTAAAATTCACGATTGAGTCACAGATTACCTTGATGTCTTAGGTTTAGGAAGTGCAATCCCTTCTCAAAACACAGAAAATTAGGAGCAAGTGTCTAAATATACTATTATTGTACTCAAATTGGTATTGGCTTATTCCACTAGGTCAAAACAACAGATCCAATCTTTCTCCTCTGGAATCAGTAACATACTCAGAACTGACATCTTCTACTTTGGTATCAATGATTCTGACACAATATGGCATGCTGAAATGTCTTATATTTTTCTTCCCTCTGCCTATTTCTTTCAAATTTTAATGGGTTACAAAACTATTGAGTTTTTTTATGAAGCACATGGAAGACTCGTATCAGTGGCAGTATGTTAGTAATGAAGAATGTTCATTATTAAGTATGGTTGTAAATCACATTTTCTCTCGGGCACTGAAACATTAACACTGGACACTAGAGGGTAAGCCTCTTTTCAATCTCTCCGCTTTGCAAGTCATTTCCAACTTTTATTCTCAGCACAGGAGCAGGCTACTCGTAATTAGAGTTTTACAAAGTTAGCAATCACCTATTGGCATTGACATTGTGCTTCATCAGGGAAGAGCTGTAACTCACCTCCTACACCCATGGTGTGGAGGGAAAGGGCTCTAGATGACTGGTCGCTTTAATGCTACCATCAAAAACTTCTTCTACTCCTTTATCAGAATTAGCTGGGAACACAGAAAACTCTCTGACATGGATGCAATATACCACAACATGTTTCTCCTCTTAGGTCTCCTTTCCCAGAAAGACTTGCTTCAATCATAGCTTTTGTACATTTCAGGAGTCTTAGATGGATGCATGGATTCCCATTAAAGCCTCTTCTGTCTCTAGCAATAACAGTTGGTACCTCTAAATGATCAGGTATTTGCTTTCGTAGGTCACTTTTAATGCTCTTCTTGACATCAGTAGTATTAACTTATCTTTTAAGGCTAGTTTCTTTTATTTTTTTAATCTTTAGCCTGGAGATTTTTTTCTAAATTCTCTTTTAATTGCCTTTGTCTTTCTATAAAAATACCAAAACATATATGCCCCTCTATGTTCTATCTTAATACCTAATAATGCTACATGTAGAGAAAAACTGAAGCAAAAAGAACTGGACTTATTCAGAATGTGTAGAGAAAAACTGAAGCAAAAAGAACTGGACTTATTCAGAATATAACAAGACCATATTATCTCAAGAGAGTTCTATCTTGGTTTGGAATACAGGCATAAGTTTATGTGGCATTCTCTCACATACTGAATAAATTATGTCACTCCCTGTTCACCCATCCCCTCAATAGCAGTAACATAAAAACAAAATCTCTTCATTGTTTCTACTAGAAAAATCCTTACCACATAGCAGGTCCTGAATTGATCACCCTCAGTTAATACCCATACTTGCCAGCCTGGCATTAAAGGTCTCCATATTGTAGGCCCGACCTAATTTCCTGTAACCCTCTTATGGAAGATTTACCTGCTCTAGTTTAAACTGGACTAACCTTGTCTCCCAAGCATGCCACGTACCTTCCCAAGGCACCATATTGGTTTTGTTGTTCCTACTGACTGTAAAGTAGGCTACAAGAAAATCCATCAGTAGCTCTACCACCAGCCCTTCCACTTCCCCTTCAAATGCCATCTTTTGCATAGACCCTTCCCTGATCAATCTCCTATTCTTTGAAGTAGGCTCTGGGCTTGTAGTGTTTTTACAGCACACTTTGTATTTCTTTGACTTATGTTTCCTACTAGACTTGAACATCCATGAGGGTCAGCTATCCTGTGTATTCTCATCGTATGATTGATCCACTGAGCCCAGCAAAACGGCTCATTCCAAAGAGGTACTCCAAAAATGAATGTTGAATAAGTGGCCAACAATTACTATGCAAACAGCTATCTTGATGGAGAGCACAAGAACTTGAGTCCCACGGCAGAACACTAGCTGCTGTAATTTGTAGTCACACAACTTTTAGGTTTCAGGAAGCAGCAGCCCTGTAAAATACGTCTTTCCCAGCTAGGAAAATAGAAACTAACAAGTTCATGTAGCCAGATCTGCCACAAATGGTCCTAAGAGGTACACGAAAAACACCCTGAAAAACAGTGCCTCCAACAAAATGTGCATTTACTTAAATGTGTATCTACTCTACATGCTAAATTGAATAAGAAGTTGTCATTACGTAGGGAATGATAAAGTTAAACAATCTATCTGGTACTATATGTATATTTTAAAAGAATATGTGATACCTTCAGTGGATTTTAAGCTAACCGTGAGTGTTCAACTCAGGATAATCTCAGTTTTAAAAGCTGCAAGTTAGGGCTTCCCTGGTGGCACAGTGGTTGGGAATCCGCCTGCCAAGGCAGGGGACATGGGTTCAAGCCCTGGTCCGGGAAGATCCCACGTGCCGCAGAGCAGCTAAACCCGTGCGCCACAACTGCTGAGCCTGCGCTCTAGAGCGCGCAAGCCACAACTGCTGGGCCCACGTGGCACAACTACTGAAGCCCGCACAATGCAACGAAGAGTGGCCCCCGCTCACTGCAACTAAAGAAAGCCCACGCACAGCAGCGAAGACCCAACGCAGCCAAAAATAAATAAATAAATTTATTAAAAAAAAAAAAAAGCTACAAGTTAAAGAAATGCATAATTTCGAAACTACTGTGTTAAGTGAAAGATGCCAGACACAAATGACTACGTATGACCCCACTTATATGAAATGCCTAGAAAAGGCAGATCTGTAGAGACATAAAGTAGATTAATGGTTGCTGGGGGCTGGCAGTGAGGGCAAGGATTAACTGTGAATGGGTGTGAGGGCTCGTACTGGGATGGCGAAAATGTTCTAAGATTGGATTATGGTGATGGTTTCACAATTTGGTAAATTTATTAATGCCATTGAATTATACACCTATACACTTAAAGTGAATGAATTATATATGTAAATTATACCTCAATAAAGTTATAAAAAATGCAGTGAAGGGAAGAAGATACCACAATGATCATCAGGAACCTACTTGAGGCAAAAAAGTAGCCCATTTTAAACTCCAATTTAACAGCAGAGCAGAAATCATTTTACTTTAATAAAAGTGAGAAAAAGACCTACAATGTTGTAGCATTTGTGGATGGACTTTAAAAGTATTTGCAATACATTAAAACAATAATTCTGTCCACACTCATTCAATCTAATCCTAGGACCATCTTTTACTATTTGCAAAACAAATGCATACGCTTTAAGAAAGGCAACTCAACAATTCACTAGCTTTGGTTGTTTAATGTAAACTGAGTGCTTGCTTTTATTTCATGGAGACAAAAAGGAAGTCTTTTAGTTCATTCTGTTTACCACATTTCCAATAGGAGCATTAATGAAACGGAAAAAGAAAGCCTAAGATAGTAACACTACATCTACCTCTCACTGTCACTTCCCCCAATAAAATACTGTAAAGGCAACACAAGTCATCCAAGTTAAATTTCACGGCAAAACATAATGTGATACTCACCAAATAGCCTTCTTTTGCTTTAACGAAATCTAATTGCAACTACTCATTCAACCAAGATTTACTGAAAAGTTTCTATAAGGCAGGCACTCTGCATCATATTAAGTAAAATCCAGTCTTTGACATCAAGGACCTCACAGTCTAGATGTGAAAGAGGCAACATACAATGGAGTGTAATAAACACCCACTGTCAGGAGAATACCAAGGAGGTTGCCTAACTCAGCCTTTGTCAAATGACATGGCCCCCACTTAGGTGGAGTTTTACAGAACCGTGTACCAAGTAGCATACACAAGGCACAGAACAGACTGTAAAATCAGGATGTCATGTTAATTTGAAATGAATTGTTAGACTGCTTGTTCAACCAAAAAGAGTTCAACAAGCACAAGACAACTTGTTATTATGAATTTTTATTTTTTGGCTGGGGGACGCAATGGTGGTAGGGTGGATAGAAATTTCGAACTCTGGTGTGATGCTTTCCTTTCCCCCGAGAAAGAAAATCCGAGTAAACAGTGGATTACCTCGGACCACCTCTTCCACAGACTCCGTGGTGGTGGTCGTGGTGGTGGCGATGCTGGTGGTCCTCTCTGTGGCCTCTTCATAGGGTTCCTCAGCCTCTTCCTCTACCTCATCACCGTCCTCTTCATCCTCATCATCCTCGGCTTCCTCTTCCTCAATATCAGCCACTTCTTCCTCCTCTGCTACTTCCACGACTTTGTCTTCACTGGAGCAGGAAAGAGAAATAACAATGATAGTCATTTAAACAAATTTCAGGAGAGGAAAAAAAAAAAAAAATCAGTGACGAGGAATTTTGGACATCTGAGAGGAAACCTGACATTGAATAAAAACACACACAAGGTTTGAAGCCAGCAGGTCAGAAATGAATTCCAGCTCAGTATATCTGCAACTTTTTACCCCTGAGCACAGCTCTTCTTAGTTTCTGCAGTTGCAAAGAAGAGGATACCCAGCTTCCAACTGTATGACATTCTGGAAAAGGCAAAGTTATGGAGACCATAAAAAGACCAGTAGTTGCTAGGAGTTCGGGGTAGGAAGGAAGGGATAAATAGGCAGAGCCCGGGGGATTTTTAGGGCAGTGAAACTGCTCTGTAAGATACTGCATCAGTGGATATCCACTGATACAGTGCATATACAACATCATGCATTTGTCGAAACCCTGAGAACTGTACAATACAAAAAGTGAGCTCTAATGTAAACTTTACTTTAATAATAATGTATCAATATTGGTTCAAGCATGCAATGGTAATGCAAAATGTTAATAATGCGGTGGGGAGAGCTCTCTGTACTTCCTGTTCAAATTTTTTCTAACCTTAAAACTGCTCTAAAAAATAAAGTCTATTAAAAAGGCTGGGGTGGGGGGAGACCAAAACAAAGTTTACTGTGTTACTGGGATTACTTCTCCTCCTGTAGGTGAAAATACCCCACAGCACCTGCAGAGTAGATATTCAATAAGGGAAGGTGGAAATTCGTTCAAAATTACTGTTGAAAGTTTAAACTGGAAATGAAAGGGGAAGAAGAAATTGGCTTAAATAAGCCTGTAAGCTCAATGGTCAGGGATGCCTACTGAAACTACACCTATGCTCCCTTTTGCTCGTTGTGTAAGCTTTCTAGAATATCAGATATCTCTCTGGTTCCCAAATTTCAGCGAGCATCAAAAGGATGCACCTGAAAGGCTTATTAAAACACAGATCACCAGGTGCCACCCCCAGGTTTCTGAATCAGTGATGGGACAGGGCCTGAGAATGTGCCTTTCTAACAATTTCCCCGGTGATGCTGATACTGATGGTGGGGGGACAATATTCTGAGAACCACTGAAATATGCAACACTGAGAACAGTGGTAACAGATAGGCAGTAAGTCACAGTATAATTGGGAAGGGGATCAGAAATACTATTTATGGCATTAAACACGTATATACTTAATCAGTGGTAAGTAATAAATCAGCAGATTTGGATGGCCAAAGAAGAGTATGTCTAGAACAAAATCAGAAAGTCCAAGTAAGATATCCTTGTGGCAGTCATATACCTGCCAGTACAGACATGGTCAAGAGCATCTGGAAGATGATAAATGAAGACAGGAATCTAAGTGTTAAACAGTGACAGTATCTCATGTGCCATCTGGCTGGAGAGGAGAAATAGATATTTCATCCTTGATCAGATCACAAAATCAATACGGGAAAAAGATCTAGATGTGGTGGAGGACTTCACCTCCCCAGAGCATCTGCCACAGTTCTATTTCACAAGAAGCACTACAGGATAGGATTGAGAACTGCCATGTTGACATTTAAATTTTACCCCCGAGTCGATTCTTGCCCACAAGGAGAAGCTCACTCTTTGGGAGACATGACAGGAATCTGGAGAGTTTGTGTCAGCGACAACCTGGAGCCTTGGGACGCTAGTGTGAGTTCGGCATTGTACAGAAGATCAGATTTCAAACCTGTTAGGGAAAGAAAATGGTAGGATTCCGTGGTGTACGGGGACAGAAAGGAAGATGGCGAAAGGTTTTCAAAGACTGAAAGTCTGACAGGAGAGCCACAAGTACTGAGGGTGAAAAAGGGACAGATATGTAAAAAGATGAATATAGCACTAGAAAGAATTCCCTTTACGACGACCTAGAGGGGTGGGATAGGGAGGGTGGGAGGGAGGCTCAAGAGGGAGGGGATATGGGGATGTACATATGCATATGGCTGATTCACTTTGTTGTAGAACAGAAACTAACACAGTATTGTGAAGCAATTATACTCCAATAAAGATGTATTAAAAAAAAAAAAGGAATTCCCTGATTAACTCAGAATTTAAAGGACTTTTACAAGTTCTAAAAAATTGTGTATAACCCCCCGTCCCCCAAGTGGAATGCCTTTTAAATTCTGACTAAATATGACTTACAGATAATAAATGGACACATCAAAAGCAGTTGAAATATGTGGTTAAATAAGAGAATAAGGAGAAACTTATTTGGCAGAGTAAAATCAATAATAACTTATTTATAGATAAATTATTATTAATTGAACAAATGAAGTGTTAATACAGAGAAAACCCTAACCAGTTATTTTAACACTTCCATGAGACCGTGAAAAATAGGCAAGAAGAGGAAGAGAAACATTCGCACTGATAATCAGATGGTATAAGCCTTCATCTGCTTAGAGATAAATGGGGTACGATCATTGATTTCTTGATTGTCTGAATTCCTGCACAAAAGTCTACCACTTAAGACAACATTTCAAAAGAATCCTAAGCTCAACAGTTGCTTAGATGCCAGTTTTACCCAGGATACTGCCTCTTTATTTTTCTACAGAATCTTGATGTTGTACTGCTAGTGAATAAAGTAAAAATGACCTAGTGCATGCCATCAGCCAATTTCTTGTGTTTGAGCTCTCTTCTGTGTTCAATCAAATCATAGGCACCAATATTCTTTAGTTATCCAAATTAAGTGGACAATTCAGGTAAAAATAGGGAGAGAAATCAAATTCAATGAGTCTTCTCCTTAAATCATGACATGTGCATGCTGTCCTGAAGCACGGATGGAGTGACAGGGTCCAGGTATGTGACCCAGGGTTAAGACAGCACTGTGCTTCCAGGTGGGATGGTGAAAACACGACCCTAGGCCCCAAACATCTGTTATGACTTGAATGTTACATTTAAAACTCCAAACAGAAAACATGTGTATAAAAACAGCTGTGTTTAAAGTGATCTGCATTCTAGTATGCGTGGAGCCATGAAAAAGAGTGAAATAGATCCCCACCACCCATCACTGCATCTGCCTGAGCAACTTACTGGCATCATAACAAGGAACAGAGACACATAATATTTCAGCTGGCTGAGGAATTAAATTACTTGGCCTAAGAGAACTCGCGTCCAGTTCTTATTACCATAGCTTTGATTTCCGGAATTAAATTTAGATGTCCACGAATTCAATTATCTATTTGGACACCATTAAAACAGTAGCACACGGTTATGTTTTAAAGATGTGGCATCTTCCAAAAGAAGGCGTAACATGCCAACATTACAACTTCCAGCTGCAGTTTTCATAAATAACTGGAAACACAGAAAGGGGAAAAAATATTTTCCACCTTTTTTTCAACTGCTGGACAGCTTTGTTCTGTGATGTGACCAAGGTGAGCCGGTTTCAGAGAGGTGATCACAGTGCAAGAAAATGCAAGGAAGGGCTAGTTTATGGAGATGTGAGGCTGAGCGTCATAAAGCAACTTCCTTATAAACAAACAAGGCACAGTAAAATAGTCCCTTGAGAACACGGTGGAATACTCATTCACTCATACATTTTAGCATCTGTCAATTTAAAGCAGACAGCTTTTACAGCTTTTAAATTCCAATAATAAAAAATACTTCTAAAGCATGAGGGAACTTATCTGAAAATGCTCATCATCTCAGGAGTATCTGAATTAAATAAGAAGGTTAAAGGGTCAAAGGGACATTATTTTGAGGAAATAAATCACTGATGATAAAATTTTATGTGTCAGCACACAAGACTTTAGTTTGGTGAAGATTATACTGCATCACAACGGTAGCTCTTCTTGTATTTCTAAGTAAAGGATGACCTTGACTCCACTTGCCATTGCCTCCCTGATAGTCCCTTGAGATAGTCAAAGATTTTTATTCACATTTTAATTCCTTTTTGTTTAAGTATGCAAAACAATTCACCATTTGCATTCTCTAAAAAAGCTATATTTATTCTTTCATCGTCTCTGTTAAGACTGATGTTTTTTCTGCTTTTTCTGTAGGACAAAGGAGAGGAAATGGCAGAGAGACAGCTGATTCCCATGGTTTATGTGAATTGGACAATCACGAGACCTGAACTTCGGCAGTGATGAGGGGAGAGTGAAAGCAGAACAGCTGTCAGCTCCCAGAATGTAAGGACCAACTGGGGGCCAGAAGGGCAAGTCTCAACAGGAAGACACTCAGACACTTCCGTGTTGATCTAGAACGGGGAAGAAAGAGTCTCCCAGGGTTGGAAATAGAGAAAGAAAATAAAGCAAAATTTTAAACAAAGGAAACAGTTCTTTCCCACCCATTCCTCCCCAGGTCTTAGTGCTGCCAGTTTAGCCTGGAAGGTACAATGGCTGGATAAGTCAGTTTGTCCCAGAGGAAAGCAGTCTCTGAAATTATTGCTGTTAAATTAGGAAAATTAGAAGCTGCCAGAAAATGTGAGAAAGTAGGAAGCATATTCTTCCCGGGTCTGAGTAAATGTTTCAAGACGGGGGACAGCTAAGTAAGAAAAAGCCACTCTCTCTCCCACCTAAAGGCACCATTAGAAGCCAAACATATAAGACACAAGACACACCGCCTGATTCCATTTATATAAACTATGAAAACAGTTACTCCTCGCCACTGATAGAACTCAGAGGAGTTGTTACACATTGGCAAGGGGAAGTTTAGTGACTAGGAGGAAACAGGAGAGAGGCTTCTGCGGGCTGGCAAGGCTGTGTTTTGATCTGGGCGTCAGCTATCTGGCTGTGTTCAGTTTTGAAAATTCATCGAGCTGTACACCTGTGTTACGCGCACTTCTCTTTATGTACATTACAGTTCAGCAAAAAGGGTTAAAAAGGAGAGGACACTGCTATTGTAATGCCTCGCTCTTCTTAAATACTCTCACGACTGGCCTAGAATAAGAGCTCGTTAATTAATAAAACTGTTATCTTCAGGGCCTCCAAATCTGAAAAAATATACCTCCACTCCAAGCCCCCAACCCCCTATGGGAACAAATTATAAGGAGCTGAACACACAAAAAAAGGAGATTATGATACTTAACAAATCTATGGCTTCTTCAGTCATGGCCTCACTGAATTAGTTAAGTAACTAATTCTCTAAATGAATTCATCAGTTTAGGTATTTCGTAAATGAATTTGATGCCCACAGGATTCAATCCATCATATGTTGATGATTACTAAAAAAAAAATTATCTACCTTTAATGTACTGTCAGAATCTCTGTTACCTATAGGTAATATCTAAAACTGACCCCTGTTTTAGCAGTCTACTGAATTTCGGTATAGTTGTTTTGATGGCATTCCTTAGGTAGTGGGTATTATTAATTTGTCCATGAAAGGATCTCTGAGAATCTGACTCATCTCTCCTGAAAAATGCTCTGCAGCAGAAACTGTTTGAAAGCTACCCCAAAGCCACGCTTAACTCCTTTCTCCATCCCTTTTTTGACCAGAGAAAGTAAGAAACCAAACACTCCATGCCCCTGGGGACAGGGAAGGCCATGTGACCGAGATATTTCTGGATAATCAGATGCCAGAGGACACCTGCTTGGACTTTTAGGTGGGGCTTTTAGGACGGTTCTTACTTTCCAGATGAGAAGATTCCTACTGATGGTCAGAGCACTTTTGTTCCTTTACCCCCTGCTCTTCTACTTGGTCTCCGCCTGGAGGGGCAACAGCCAGCTGTCAGTTGTTAGGTGATAAACATTAGGATGCAGAAGCTGATTTAGGATGGTGGGATGGAAAGATACAAAAAGGTGGCATCTTTGTATCACTGCACCAGCCCAGCGCTCCTACCACCGATGACCGGGTTTCTGTTACCTGCAGCTAAAGGCATTCCTTGCAGACCATTCACTAGCTTACTCTGGACCCCAGGTCACAGACTCCTGCTTTAGGAAGATAAGGACCAAATTGAGACACCAAGAATTCATGATTCAGGCATTAGGGGTGAGCTAGATAGGTCACAACTTTAGTCTAAGCTAGGGTGTATCATCATTCTTACACATTTAATGAATCCCTCTTCCAGGAGAGAGAATCTACGCTAATTACTGAGTAATAGACGTCCTTCATTCTAAATGCTTTAGAAATTCCAAGGGGAAAGTGATTCTTGTGAGCTAGAGGTGTTGGAGCTGGTAGGACGTGAAAAGTGGGTGTGAGGATGAAGAAGAGATATCCTAATAATGCACAACCAGGAATAACAAGTACCTAAGCCTGACCACAATGGAATTTTACACAGGCTTTGGGTTTTAACAGCGATGGATGCTCAACTGCGGAGACCAGGTATTCAGGTATTTTTTCTTTAGTCAGTGAACAGTTGAGTATTTGAGTTGAGAGAGATGTGCACCAATCGATAATCAGCAAAAAAAAAGGGTAATGCATTAGTTCGCCCCTCCATCCGACCATGCCATTAAGTGCCTCTCAATGCCACACACCAGTGGTTCAATCAACAGCGCTGACTGTGCTTTTACCAAGTGCCAGGTGATATTCCAGGCACCGGGGGTAGATGAGTGAACGTGACAAAGCCTCTGCTTTCTCGGAACATATCTTAGTGGGGGAGGCACAATATGAGCAAATAAATAACAAAAAAAAAAAAATGCAAAGAAGTTGATTGAGAAAAGAAAGGCTAATGTGTTAACCAGTGGCTATAACAGATGTGTGTGTGTTGGGGGGGGTGCTGTAGGGGGAGCATTTCAAATAGGACGATCAGGGGAAGGCCACTGAGAAAGGGTCCTGGGCACCGAGACTTGGAATGCTGAAAGTCAAGGTGGGCGGATGGCTAAGATAGGAGTAAGACAATGTGCAAAGGCCCTGAACGCAAGGGCAAGCTTAGCACGATCACGAATAAAAATACAACAAAGAGCCAGTGAGCTTGCGGGGAGTGAGGCAGGGGGAAGAAGCGTACGTTAGGGCGGTAGAGACAGACAGGTGGGGCATGACCCAGCAAGGCCATGCTGGTTATGGTCAGAAATAGCATGTTTATTTATATGCAATGGGAATGACTAAATCTGATTTGTTTTACAGATGACTCTGGTTGCTGGGTGGAGAGTGGGCTCTAGGGAGATGAGAGCGGAGCTGGGAGCCTGGTTAGGAACACGTGCTGGGAGCTAGAGATATCCTGGGGTGCAAGGGTAATTCACGTGGGCTAACAGCCAAAAGGACAATGGTATCATCACCTGTATAAACGTAAAATTGCAACTGTGATAACAATTATGGAGGGCCAGGAGACCCAAACAAATGAGACCTGAACAGATCTGGGGGTGTATAACAAGGCATCCACGAGGAAGGGCTCTGAAATGTGGCCTAAAAAAAGCCCCAAATTAATGAAGTCCAGAGGCTAAAGACAGCTGTCGAAAGGCAGAGTGGGTAGAACATGTGCAAAGGTCCTGTGGTGGAGGGGAGAGGAAAACCTGAGTGCCTGAAACAGATCAGCTGACAAGAACACAGAGTGCTCAAAGAAGGACACATGAGCAGTGGCGTGGAGCAGGGGGTGGCAAACTACGGCCCGTGACTTGTTCCTGGACATCTTGTGAGCTAAGGGTGATTTTCACATTTTTAAAGTGTTATAAGATGAAAAGGAAAAAAAAAAAAAAACACACACAGAAAGAAAAATATGTGACAGAGACTATATGTGGCCTGCAGAGCCTCAAATATTTATTATCTGGCTCTTTACAGAAATACTGATGACCCCTGGCAAAGAGGGTGGGCTGGGGTGGGGTGGAGATGGGAAGAGTGGGAGACTGTGCTATGTCCTGATCTGAGGACAAAGGAGATACAAGGAAACAAAGAGAGAGGCCTCACGGGCTCTAGGGTGTCCAAGTTCTAAAATTCTACAGCAGAAGCAACGTGATCCCTGCCTCTCTCGCCTTCTTCAGAGAGGGCAGAATGCAGGCTCCAAGGAGGCGAGGCTCTTCAGCACGGCAGAGTGGTTCAAAGTATGAACTCCGGGGCCAGACTGCCTGGATCTGAATCTCAGCTCTGTGACCAGGAGCAAATTACTTAATCTCTGTGCCTCCTTATCTGTAAATGGCAGACTTATAACACGTAGCTTCATAGGGTATGATGAGGAACAAATGGGTTAAAACTTGCAGTGCACTTAGAAGAGCACCTGACCCACAGCAAGTATCACATAAGAGAGAAATAAAGCCAAGGCCACAGGCACAGTGCTTGGCATGGCACGTGGCTCAAGCGTATAAATGAATGAATGATGTCATGACTAAATCCCAAGGAGACAGTCCTCCAAAACACTCAGAACTGAAATAATCTATGACAATTACATGAAGAGTTTGACTTTCTTTATTAGAAAACGTAAAAGAGTCAGATGTTAGGCAGTTCTAGGAAAGATCTTAAGGGAGCGAATACAAAAGTACTTAATCTTTAAAGTTAAAAAAAACGCTTATGCTACAGATTATATTTTCAGAATTCTATTACCACTTGGCACACTGATACGAATAGAAGATTATAGAATCCAGTGTTAAATTCATGGGTGTATTAACTACTCAGGTTCTTGCCAATTCTAAGAATAAAACTAATGGTATTCACTGTAAGATGCTAGACATGAAAGAAAATGGAAGAAAGACTATAAAAATGATAGTTTAGCATAAAATCAGCTTTTCTTTATACCAGCTTTTAAATGTTACCCTGCTTAATTTAGTGAATGTCTAAAAAAACAAGAACAGCAAAGAGATAAGAGAAGCATTAAAGCAAGGTCTGGTGTAGCTAGCAGCACTTGTTTAGAACATTTGAAAAAGAATTGATCTTTTCTTCATTTTCTCAGTACACACTCATCAAAAGAAAAATATTCCAGGAATAGAGAAACAATCTAAATAATACCTCTAGGACCTAAGGCAAGTCAAAGGATGGGCAGTTTCTAGGAAGACGGGTACAGCTTCTTTAGTACATCGATGTCATGATACAAACAGGGCTGTTCTGAATCCTAAGATTTAAGGATGTAAGATGCTAGGCCTGGTCCTGCATGGGATACGGTGTGGAAAAACAAGCAGGGAAGGTCATTCCTCAGGTTTAGGGAAAATACGACTACCTGATGATATTTTAAAACTATTGTTAATTTTGTGGGTGAGATGGTATCCTTTGGGCTCTGTAGAAAAATGTTCTTAGATTTTCAAGATATAGTCTAAAGTACTTAGTACACTTGCTGTCTTACCTTTAAATCATAAAAAATATGTTGCAAGGGAGAAAATGTTATTCTGGCAAGACTTAAGAAATATTAAGTTTGGAATATAATTATAGTAAGAAGCTAAATTGCTTTTTAAAAGACTATCTTGGAGGCAAGAAAAGCCATATATAATCAAAAGCAGGTTCTTTTCCTGACAGCTTCATGAACCAAGTAGGATTAAAGAGAAGCACGTAAGGTGATAAAAACTTTCAGAGTCATTTTAAAATCTTGATACCTGAAACAAAATCTTGGTTATTCAGATGCTATGCCAGAAAACTTTGAATGAGCAAATTCCTCATATCCAAAGATTAAGGTTGCTGGTAAGTATAGGTGATCTGTGTACATTTTGGGTGAAGAGTTGGAAATATGTGATCTTTAGCCATCTAACATACTTGAGTGGGTACTAGGTTCCACAGGGTCTGTTCTAGACACTGAAGTTATTGCTGGGAATAAAACATAAACTTCCCTGTCCTCCTGGTACTTATATTCTACTGGGGCGAGAGGTAGAAATATAAGAAACCAAAGCAAAAATGTTAGCCCAGCACATGCCAGGTGACAACCGCTATGGAGAACATGAACACAGGAAGGCTAGGTAAGGTACACTGGAGTCGGTAGTTGGAGGACTGTTAACATTTTTAAAGAGAGTAGTAAGAAAAACAGAAATAGATTCACGGACATGGAAAACAAACTTCTGATTACCAAAGGGGATGGGGGCGGGGAGAGATAAATGAGGAGTTTGGGATTAATATATACACACTACTATATATAAAACAGAAAAACAACAAGGACCTACTGTATAGCACAGGGAATTCTACTCAGTATCTTGTAATAACCTATAATGGAAAGGAATCTTAAGAAGAATATATACGTGTGTATGTATAACTGAATCACTTCACTACACACCTGAAACTAACACAACAATGTAAATTAACTATACATCAATAAAAGAAATAAAAATAAATAAAGAGAGTAGTAAGAGAACATGCCCTGAACAGGTGCCCTTTCAGCAAAGGCAACGTGCCTAGCAACCTTTTCCACTGGATCTACATACATGGGCACTGATAGAAAGCTATAGATGGTTTCTGCACAAAATGGCCACAAAGCCCTTTAGAAAAGCCACAAAGCAAGACACCAGCCTAACCTTTCTTTTGGGGACACCTTGTTAAGTACCTGCTCCTTAGAAAGGAGAGAAGCTCACCGATTCTGTGGCTCCCCCCACCATCTCTCCTGTGAAAAAATAAGCGGTTCTACTTGGGAAGCAATAACAAGGAACTCTCCTCCTCCCTCCAGCACAAGCAGAAACTGCCTGGATCCCTCGTCCTGCCCCAGATTCCTGGGGCGGGGTGGAGGGGGGGGATTCCCAGGAAGAAAGAGAAACAGGCATAGCTCGTTTTATTGTGCTTCGTAGATAATGCATTTTTTTCACAAATTGAAGGTTTGCGGCAGCGAGTCTCTCGGTGCCATTTTTCCAACAGCATTGGCTCAATTCACGTCTCTGTGTCACATTTTGGTAATTCTCACAATTTTTAAAATCTTTTCATTATTATTATATTTGTCATGGTGACCGGTGATCAGTGATCTCTGATGTTACTATTGCAAAGAGATTATGGCTTGTGGAAGACTCAGATGACGGTTAGCATTTTTAGCAATAAAGAATTTTTAAATTAAGGTATGCACATTTTTTTAAGACAGTGTGATGGCACACTTAAGAGACTACGGCATAGTGTAAACATAACTTTTATATGCACCAGGGAACCAAAAAATTTGTGTGCTTCCTTTGATTGTTATACTTGCTTTACTGTGGTGGTCTGAAACCAACCCCACAATGTCTCTGAGGTCTGCCTGTACATCTAACACCAATCCTCAGGTGGTACAAAGTGCCATTTATGCCTAAGGGAAAACAAACCACAAGGCTCCCTTGCCTCTTTGTTCTGAGGGCTTGAAATAAGTATTCATTTTATTTCTGAAGTGATGACCACAGTAAATTCAATTCACGCCCATCCTCTCATATAGATACAAAATCAAATAGAAAAAAATGTTTTTCTTTGTGATGAGAACTCTCAGGGTGTACTCTCTTAACACCTTTCCTGTATAACAGACAGCAGTGTTCATTACATTACATCCTTAGCACTGCTTTATTGAAATAAGTATTTTAAATTATAGGGAAAAGACGAAAGGTAGAGCCAAGTATAGCCTGGCTTTCACTTTTCCCTATTATGAAAGTCTTGATGAGCCAGAATATTTAGGAAAAGCATGTTTTGGAGAGATGAAACTTTTAGTTCATTTTCCATTAATGAGCCCACTCTCTTCCTCTTCCAACAAACAAGCCCACGTCCTTGCCTTGATAAGTATATCTTTAAAGATTATCTGTAGTTGACATCTGAGAAATTTGTAGAGTCAAACTATCAAGTATCAACACTCCTTGTACAATATGACATATGCAGGAGGTACAGGGCAAGGAAATTAATGTGTAAGTGCATTATATTTTAGGTTGAACTGCTGAGAACATTTTTGTGAATATTTTTCCTTTTCTCAAGGAAAAATTACGCTGCACCATACTGCAGTCAACTGAATATTCTAGTTCTCTGGGTCGTAGAGAGGAGGTACAGCATGGTAATTATTTTTGGAAACCACCTATCACTCTGGTGTGACTGTGGCCAAGTGACTTACCCTGCTGTGACTTAGTCTCTTCACCTTTAAAATGGAATGATACCATTCTCTATCTTAGGAGATGCTGTGACCAGCTAATGTATGTCAAGTACATGGTAGGAGCCAAATATTGTACCTATTTGCTCTTAATTATAGACTATGGCTTAAATTTATATTTATAATATATATTTTTTCCCTTTTTAATGCTATTAGGTTTTGAAAATGGTTTAATTAAAATTATCATTTGCTTTTCATATATTTTTTCCTTGGGGTTTATTATTTAAGAAAAAAATCTGTGAAGACCTATTTTTCTCAGGCATTATGCCCGTAGAGTTCCAATCGCTGACCACAGCTCAGAGTCCTGCAGAGGTGGACACGTAAAAATGCATAAAGTGCTGCTGTAAGAGATGTGCACATAAACTGTAATGGATTATCTGCTAATAGTAGAAAAGCTTTAAGTAGAAGAGTGGCAAGATTAGTTTCATTTCAACAGGTATGAGCTGGCAGAAGTATAAAGGACAAATAGGTCGGGGGGGGAAGGCTCTTGAGGATTCTAGCTGAGGACCACTCAGGAAGTGAAAAAATAACACGACAGAACTCGCGACCGTCTGGATGGAGGGGGTTAGTGAGAAGATGAGGCTGATGTCTCCAGAGGGAGAGACTGGGTAGAGAACAGTTACTCATGGTAACAGAGGATACAGCAGGAAGAATGGATGGCCAGGAATGCAGACGAATGGGTTCAGCTTTGACCATGATGGATTTCAGATGCTGTAAGAATCTATTGCAGAGGCCTCCAGCAGACAGCTGGAAACAAAGGACTAGAAATTCGGGACACAAATACACAAATTTGGGAGGCACTATATTTCTATTTCCATTAAGTAAACAGTGCTGCACATTTTTTTTTTTTTAAACTGAAGAGCTACCCTTCTTGAAAGATCACAGATAACTGACTAGATGGCCACTTACTTTCTGCATTGCTAATAGGTTCTGCTTTGATACCATATGTAACTAGAAATAGAATCTAGCCTTCTGAGGTCTAATTACGCCATTCCTCTCTGCTTCCCCTCACATCGTACAAGCATAATTCAAGCTGCTTCCCAGTTCAGAGATCGATGTGAAAAATTCCCTGAGATGGTATTCTCTTGTATCGATTAAAGAACCTAATCAGGACATTCTACTATGTTCAAAACAACAGTATAAGAAAAGTTCAGTCAAAACTGTTAGTGGTTAGAGACTGTGGACCAGATACTCTGCTAGATCTGAGGCTCTAAATGAGAAAAGGATAAGGTCCCTGCCCTCAGGAAGCTTCCATTCTATTGAGGAGAGACAGGCAATAAGCAAATAAAACAGATAAGGTGTAATCAGTGTCAGGGCCCAATACATAGGCTGCTAAGACTGAGACTACTGGAGGAGGGTGTTTTGAAAGGAACTGTCGGGGGAATTCATTTTGAGAAGCTGAGGCTGAGGACCAACAGAAACCCAGAAAGCTGGGGAAGAAAACATTATCGAGAGATTCATCAGCCTTGGGGTGGGGAAAGCCTGCCACGTTGACTTGTGTGCTGTGGAGTCAGCAGTGGGGAGACAGGTAGGGAGAAGCTGGGTGAGAGAGGTTAATGCTAAAAAGAACGTGGATGAGGGCTTGGCACAAAGAACACGTTCAGTAATTGTTAACGTCATCCTCAGCCTCCCACAAAGGGCTTCCTTGTATTTTCTCTGTGTACTGGTCTTTTTTAAGGAAAGCCACTAACACAACTTAATCTTGGAAGTTCCATGATCGGCTCTATGTATCTATCTATACACTCCACATCCCGGCTGCCATATAGAGAATGGCTTAGGGTGTATGTGAGTGGAAAAGGGTGGGGTGCGTAGGGGAGAGACAATGGGAACAGAAATGAATAGGACACTGCAGTAACTCCAGCAGTAAATGAATAGGGCACTGCAGTAACTCCAGAAATAATGGTAGTTTAGACTAGGACTGTATTGGAAAAGATGGAAAGAAGTACATGAATCCAGAACCGACGGGATTTGTGGAAGGCACAATAGGAGCCCCAGGGTCTTAGCTCTAATTCCTAGGAGAGGGTGTGGGGTCACTACTGAGTTAAAACAGCTTTGAGAGAACCACGGGAGGGGCAGGGAGGGTGGGAATTACGAACTCTCTTTTGGACATATTAGAATTCAAATGTCTTTGAAATATCCAAGTAGAGTTTGGGCTGGAGAAATAAACCTTGGCCTAACTGGAGTTAGGACTGGTATTTAAAGTCCAAGGGTGTAGGATTGCAGCAAGCAGGAACAAAGGGCCATTAAGGGAGACACTATAATGATCAAAAAGAAATAACCAGAGTCAGGAATTTAAAGAACATTAAAACAACAACAGCAACAAAAACAGTGATGGCAGGATAGTTGACGACAAAAGAACAAAAAACCTCCAAAGCCTTGTGCAAAGAATGTATAGGAAAGACTGGTTGGAAATGACAATGACAGACAAGTTATGTAAGAAAAAGGGCTTCTGAGAAATAGCAAAGATAATTGGTGTTAAGAGCTTATTTATGCTAAGGAGCTTTATATGGAAATTTCTATCCTATGAATATTTAGATTCCTGAACCCAGAGGCCATCTGGGCCTGTTTGTACTGGTACCTTGATTAGGCAGATGAAGAGGGAGGAAAAGTACTACTTTGTTTGTCAACTAATACCAACGACAGAACAAAAACATAGTGTCCTATTTAGGAGTCATGGTCAAAGATCACAGATGTTCTAGATATAGTATTTAAGACAGAAATTGGACCTACAGAGTCAATTTGCCAACATGCATGTTGGGGAAGAACGTTTCCAAATGGAAGGAAGTGCGAAAGCCTATCTTGTTAAGAGCGGCCTGGGCATAAGAATTGCTAAGTGTGTTTCAGCACCGAAAATGCGTTGTATTTGAGGTTGGACGCTAAGTGGATTAGGTACATATAGATGCTATGAAAGTGTGGTCTTGGCATCCTGCTCCTCTGTGATTGGTTCTACCATCATTAAATTACTTCAAATGCAACGTTGCTGCCTGTGACTACTTTATAAACAATTCATAAAACCAAAGTGCTTCATTACCACTTCAACATGTATATGACTCCTTGGTTCCAATTTTCTAATAATTTTTAACTAAAAAATTCTCCTGAGAACTACTTGAGGTGAACCACCTAACACTCAAAGGAGGTACAAACACTTAAATGGAAAAAAATGAACAGCATGTTCCAGGAAGAAAAAGATTAAAACTTTGATATATATTTTCCCTTATTTATCAGTAAAGTTTAAGATACCATAATTCTTCTGAAACTGTTTCTGAAACATAACAAATATAAAATTGAAGGTCTTCAAATACACAGAAGTTGAAAGCAAAATGATTTACTGCTATTTGAACATCTATTGAATTTTTATTTAAAATGTACAAAAGAGCCCAAATTAATCTACATTAATTTTTAGTCATTTTCCAATCCTAGGAAATCATATTTTCTAATATTTTTTGCTTCCCTATAATAAAAAGGACTCCTGCATATTTCAAGTCATAAAATATCATTAGTTGTTTACTACCAAAATTTATTTTAACAATGTTCTCAATCTCATCTAGGATAGAGAGTACCTAAGTCATTATCTATTATTTTTGATTATAATAATTACAAGGCCTACACTACTTTCTAAAGACCTAATTAAAAAGGGACATGTTATAATAGCCATGATTATCAAACCAGAGGTAGTAGATTAGTCATTACACCCTAAGGAGAGCTTTTCTCTTTGACAGTGTGAGAATGAATTGATTAAGGAAACACCAGGCCCACACTGGCCTGCCCTTACAATTCCAAGCCATGCATTACAAACAAGTCAACTGTACATTTTGCAGTTCAACATGCGTCGATACCTATTCTTTAACTCAGTTCTGAAAGCAAGTACTATGATACAGGTTATTCTAATTTTTCCCATGTTAGATGTAAAGAAACAGACCCAAGAAAGTTTTATTAGGTTCAAAGCACACTTTAAACCTTCAAAGACACTTCTGAAGCAAAGATCATATTATTCATTAACAAGTCCTTTCTTTTCTAAACTACTTGGGTGCATCTATTACATTAGATTTCTGTCTCCACACAAAATGTTTTTTTTTTAAATGCAGATTAGTTCTACCATCATTAAATGACCATAAATGCAATATTGCCCTTTCCTTCGTGATGATTATCTCTTTTCCAGGTTGGTAGCTAACATGTGTTAGCATTTTTAGTATCTAACACATTAATCTCACGACGACTTGTATTGAAACAGCTGACATAACAAGATAGCAAATTTCCACTGCAACCTCTATAACCACAGTAAGAGCTCTTCACATAGTCCTGGCAACAGGTTGCTAAGCAGAACACATTGGAAGACAAGTTCAACTAACAGTAAACAATGGTCTCAAATGCAAAAGAAAACTTCATTATATGCTACAAGGAGATACAATAGCAACTCATTTATATAATTTGAGTTACTATTGCTCTCAATAAAATGGTGCTCTCCTATAAATATTTTTTCAAGTAACTTCTAATACAATGCTCTATTTTGGGATATCCACTGGCAAATCTTTTCCAGAATTATACACTATACTTTACTAAAACAATTCAGTCAATACACAAGCATTTATAGCCCATTATGTGCTCAGTGTTCAGTTCTCTTTACAACTATTTATATGGCACAAAGTGTTTTGTAAAAGAGGACATAAATTACAACGGTGAATATCCATCTGTGGTATCTTCAAGTGTGTAAAGATAGTATAACCAGATCGATGGTCTGTGTGTTCTTCTTTTTTAATTTGATGACAAATGAATAGAGATTAATAAAATGTAGAGCTAAAGAAACCACTACTGCTAGGATTATTTTAAAACATATAAACATTCATAATTTGCACTTTAGCTACCTTCAAAAAGTTTATGAAGATGCTATAAAATTCTATGATACTAGATTATGTATACAATTAAGAAACTGGGAAACCAGCTGGAGTCAATAAAGTATTACAGGTATAATGTTTTCATTTCCTACAGGAATCTTATTGATTAAAGATAACCATAACATCTGATGCAAGTAAAATCATACCTATTTAAAGTTGCTTAAATATGATCAGTGATACAGTTTTAAAAGAGATAAAAATATGCTTATCTTTATGTGACATGTGTGTTTTTTAAGTAAATAATGTTATCAACACTAAGGATATGTATAATGTGCTCACACTATTTGGGTCAATTACAACAAATAACAATTTATTTGTATAAATAAATATATATAATATAGAACACATACATATACAAAATAATACAAATGGTAGATGAAAATATTACTACTCATAATGTGAATACAAAATCATTAGTTTGAGCTACTATATTTATCTGGTAGTAATAAATTCATTGCTTTCAAATATTGTACATTCTAAAGTTTTAACTAGTGAAGACTGTTCTTCTAATGTCTCACTCCATACAGGAAATTTGCTACAGGTTAACTGAGGAGACAATTTCATTTTCAGATAAGTGAGGCTATTTTTTTTTTTAATTGGAGTATAATTGCTTTACACTGCTGTGTCCGTTTCTGCTGTACAGCAAAGTGAATCAGCCATAGTATACATATATCCCCTCTTTTTAGATTTCCTTCCCATTTAGGTCACCACAGAGCACCGAGTAGAGTTCCCTGTGCTATACAGTAGGTTCTCATTAGTTATCTATTTTATACATAGTAGTGTATATATGTCGATTCCAATCTCCCAGTTCATCCCACCCCGCCTTCCCCCCCACTTGGTATCCATATATTTGTTCTCTATGCCTGTGTCTAAGTGAGGCCAATTTTGAAGGAAGGAAAGGATACTATTCCTTTAGGATCATTTCAAAACAAATGAAGCATCAATAAATCATGAACATTGAACACACACACATATACTTCAGGGGAACACTGGTTTCAACTAAATGGAATAATGCTACCCTCTTCCATTTACATACAGAAAACACCGAAAATGTTACTTTGTAAATATGGAAGGTGAAAAAGGAAGCTGAAGTTAGTTCTTACTTGGGATAGATTTTGTTTACCTCTAATCAAAGGAAATAGTTTTGAGTACAGTCAACTCTCAGTATCTGCAGGGGTTCGGTTCCAGGGTGCCCCCCAACCAGGATACCAAAATCTGTGGATGATCAAGTCCCTTATATAAAATGATGTTGTCTGGTTGGCCCTTGAACAACAGGGATTTGAACTGCATGGGTGCACGAATAAGCGGGTTTCTTTCACTAAATGCATACTACACGATCCCAGGTTGGTTGGAACGGACTGTAAAGTTACACTGGGATTTTCCACTCTGCATAGGGTCTGTGCCCCTAGCCTCTACCCGCCCCCCCCAAGTTGTTCATGGTTCTATTGTACTTGCATATAACTTACGTAGATCCTCCATTATACTTTAAGTCATCTGCAGATTACTTTTAATACCTAATACCATGTAAACAGTTATAAGTACTAAGTAAGTGCTATGTAAATAGTTGCTGGTGCACAGCAAATTCAAGTTTTGTTTTTGGGGAACTTCCTGAAAAAAACTTCTTTGTGTGAATATTTCTGATTCATGGTTGGTTGAAGCATTAGATGCAGAATCGCGAATATGGAGGGCCAACTGTATCTGGAAATTACTTTCCATATGATTGACTTCCTTCCAAAACAAACACAGGGTTATGAAAGTTTTGCTAAGTTCTTTGTGATAGGGTCTTGGTACCAGTTTAGACGGAGTGGGGGAAACCTCAGGTACTTCTATTTTAGGGCTCCCAGAAGCTGACTTACATGTAACTAAGTTCAAGATAAAGTTCCAACATGCAATTGTTAGTTACCAGGGATTTGATGAGCCACATGGCTCAAGTGAAGGAAACATTTCTAGGCATGATATGCTGTTATGTGGATCTTGAGGCCAAAAGAAAACACACACAAAAAATACATAACTTTAAGGGCCACCTAGACATGAACAATGGTGAATCCCATCTAAACTAGGGGTTCTACACTGAAGATAACAAAATCCAAATGTTGGTTTTAGCAAAGAATTAGTGTTTGGGGGTTACTACTGCCAGAAACCTGTCATAATCGTAAGGATTGGTATTTTCTTCCTCTTCTACTATTTTGTAATCCAGGAAATCTGGACAGTTTAATTAAAAGACATTGGGAGGATATATACCCAGGAGTGGAACTGCTAGGTCATATGGTAGCTCTGTTTTTAGTTTTTTGAGAAACCTCCATACTGTTTTTCCACAGTGGCTGCATCAATTTACATTCTCACCAACAGTGCACACGGGTTCCCTTTTCTCCACATCCTCACCAACATTTGCTCTTTGTGTTCTTTTTGATGATAGCCATTCTGACAGGTGTGAGATGATATCTCATTGTGGTTTTGATCTGCATTTCCCTGATGATTAGTGATGTTGAGCATCTTTTCATGTGCCTGCTGGCCATCTGCGTTTCCTCTTTGGAAAAATGTCTGTTCAGTTCTTCTGCCCATTTTTTAATCAGGTTGTGTGGTTTTTTGAGTTGTATGAGCTGCTTATATATGTTGGATATTAATCCCTTAATTTGTCATATCATTTGCAAATATTTTCTCCCATTCAGTAGGTTGTCTTTTTGTTTTGTCTATGGTTTTCTTTCCTTTAAGTTTAATTAGGTCCCATTTGTTTATTTTTGCTTTTATTTTTTGCTTTAGGAGATGGATCCAAAAAAATATTGCTGTGATTTATGTCAAAGAGTGTTCCGCCTATGTTTACCTCTAGGAGTTTTATAGTATCCAGTCTTACATTTAGGTCTATAATCCATTTTGAGTTTATTTTTGTAAATGGTGGTAGAGAATGTTCTAATTTCATTCTTTGACATGTAGCTATCCAGTTTTCCCAGCGCCATTTATTAAAAAGACTATCTTTTTTCCATGGTGTATTCTTGCCTTCTTTGTTGTAGATTACTTGACCATAAGTGTGTGGGTTTATTTCTGGGCTCTTTATCCTGTTCCATTGATCTATGTGTCTATTTCTGTGCCAGTACCATAGTGTTTTGATTACCAATTCAAAAGGATACACTTACCCCAATGTTCATAGTAGCGTTATTTACAATTGCCAAGATATGGGAGCAACCTAAGTGTCCATCAACAGTGAATGGATAAAGAAGATGTGATATATATGTGTATACACACACACACATACACACGCACAAACAATGGAATACTACTAAGCCATAAAAAGAACAAAATTTGCCATCTGCAGCAGTATGGATGGACTTGGAGGGCATTATGCTAAGTGAAATAAGTCAGACAGATAAAAACAAATACTGTATGACATGAGAATCTAAAAAATACAACAGGAAAAAGGAAGCAGACTCACAGATATAGAGAACAGACTACTGGTTACCAGTGGAGAGAGGGAAGCGGGGAGGGGAAATATAGGGCTGGGGGAGTGAGAGGCACCAACTATTGAGTGTAAGATAGGTGCAAGGATGTATGGTACAATACAAGGAATATAGCCAATATTTTGTAATAACTGTAAATGGAAAGTAACCTTTAAAACTTGTATAAAAATATAAAAAATTTTTTTAAAAATTAAAAAAAACACATTGGGAGGATAAAGAGAGACCGTCCATGCCTCAAAGGCATAAAATTCTCAGCACCGAATAATCCAACTATCCAAATAACTTTTACAAATGGATCATTCTCCAGCACTTCTCATTCAGTGATATCTGGTTACTGGGGCAGCTTGCGCCATTAGGTCCCAGTAAGCATGGTGATCACTGCCAGATGTAGCTGGGATGGCAGCTACCCAACCCTGAACTTCAAAGGCATCTTCTCTTCCAGCCATCACCTGCTTAGAAACCAAAACAAACCCCACTGGTCTGGCCACACATCTATAATCTGGTTAAGGTTATTAAAGGGTTTTGTTTTTCTTTTTGACATACATGCGGTCCAAGATTATTCAATACAGAAATTCAGCATTTTTAGTAAGACCTCAGAGCTGGCAGCCAGTTCCCTCAAGAGAAAATGCAAGCTTCTGCTTCTCTCCTATTCATCATTTTCAAATTAGTTCCCATATTTCAGTACAAGACTCAGTGATACAGTTACAGCCTCAAACAGTGCTAGATGCTGCCAGCCCATCACTGTGACAGTCATTTCTCAAAGCCACAAACTGTTTCATCAAATCTAGTCTTTCTTGACTCATCCACTGGCAAAGATTTAAGGCTGTAACGTATCATTTGCATGATTCACTTTGTGACCCTCTTCCAAAGTTGTTAGTTTTTTCCCCCTGTCAGCACTTACTACCACCTTCTCAAAATGCAAGGCAGAAAAGCAGCTGAAAGATTATATATTCAAAGAATTTTAACTCTAGACATCCAAATAAGATATAAAGCCAAATTAAGCCTCTCTCTCCCCCTCTCTCTCTTCCTCTCTTTCTCAGAACCAATTTTAAAGACAGAGAAAGTACTGATCCACTAGCAGACACATTCTCACAACAGCCTGAGATCAGGTAAGGCTATGAATGTTTCCGCATCCCAAGGTAACTGGAAGACAACATGGGCATAACTTACTCCATGATTCAATGACAAGCTTTCACAAACCACAAATAACATGTTTGTGAAATGTACCCTCCATGCTACCATCGGGTGATTATTTTCTGAGAAAAGTTCTTGGAGTACACAGACCATAGTTAAACTGACTTTCAACTATACCTAGCACTGTGCCACCCACAAATCAAGCCTTAATAAGAGCTTTTTATGCTGACTGCAATAGTGCCCACGATCAATACTTTATCCCTTATGTTGAGCATCAGCTTGTGTCGGTCTCTGCTCAAGTTTCTGGGAAATGACTGGAAATGGTCTGTACCCAGTGTTATTAGCAATTCTCTCTGCTTCTGGAGCAAAGGTGAGTGAGTCTCAAGTCCCTAGAGGGCTTAATAAATGGATTTTTAAAAAATCTCATAATCGTGCTCATGTAGCGGGTACAATAAAACGCTCCCAATACTTGTGGCTAGGTCAACATATTTCATGTGCCACATATTCTTACAGGAAAGATAGATCAAGACACCATGAAATCATATTCCTGTTATTTACACTAGAACTCCATTAACAGCTTCAAATGAAGCCATGGACACAACTGCCCTCAATTCAAAGTAAGCTTACCGTCATTATGTTTTATACTTTGACACGTTACCTAGGGTTGGGGTTACTGGACTATCATTTCCCCCTCCATAAATAGTCAGTTTTAACATGATGGGCTCACAAGCTGTATTATCAGCTCCATCTCTACCTTATTTGATTCTAATAATGTGACCAAATCAACTGAAAACATCAATAACAACATTACAATGGCCTAGCTATTGACCAAAGGGGGATGTAATTTTAATGTATATTTCTCTCTGTTCGTAACAATCCCATTCTTTATAAAATAGACATATCTCTGTGGAACATTTTACATAGAAATAAGATGCTTCTCCTTTTAAAAGGAATCAGATTGAAGAGATCTCTACTAACCTAGAAGTAGAGTCTATAAATTCTCTGTCCCTCCATTAATCTCACCCTTCCTCCCCCCGCCCCCCCGTAAACAAATAAATAAAAGCCAAGAACTTGAAGAGAAATAGCTCGCTTATTTTAGGTATCCTAGGTTAGCCCTCTGCAGGTTCTGGCCTTTTTCTAGGCGTGTGACACAACGTATATATATTTTTTCACATTTCCCATTGTAAATATTAAACCAATCTAAAGCTTGAGACTATACATACTCCCAGCCCCCGCTTCCCCCATGGAAGGCTCGAAACTAGGGCAGATTAAACATGGAACCAGTGTACCCTATACTATCAGTAAACATCAAACATTTTTAACTTCTCTCAAGTATGAATTATTCAATCAAAATTATTTATTAGTCTGAAACTTTTTTAATCAAAAGTGAATAAATTAATCATTCTTAAAATTATAATTTATATGTGCTCAAGGTAGAATGGAAGAAATTTAGTTGAATGACAAAAGTGCAGATTATTAATGATATTTCATTAATGTGGAATCAATGGAATGAGAATCAACAGAAGGGTTCTGTTGAATTTTACACCTGAAATACCTGTAATGTTTATTTGGCAGAAGAAAAAAAAATGTAAATCCTCCAGAATAGATGAATCAGCACAAATCTATTCCTAGTTTTGGAAAAGCCCAAATAACATTCATTAAATCATTCTACAAGAAACTAACAGATATTAAAAAGCGGTGAATATTAGACAGGTTAATATATGCTAGGTGTTCAGAACACTGGTTTGCACATAGCAAGATTACATAATATCTATTACGATTATTACTACTTGCCCACAGACAAGGATATAAGAAGGCAATAAAATTTAGTCCATGCCCTCATGACACTCATAGTCTAGAAAAGCCTGAAAACTTGACAGTATGTGGAAGGAACATGTTATTAATAACAGTGAAAATCCAGTACTGGTAAGTATGCAATGACAAAATAAATCCACCTGCTGTCCGTATCTCACTGTAAATGGGCATAAAACTTTAAGTCCTGTCAAAACATTCATATCTTTTAACCCAGTTGTCCTATTTTTGGAAAAGTACTTTAAAGCAATTATAATATTATATAATATGGGAGGAAAATCTAGACACATTAAGGAATTCAAAAGCTTGGCTTCTATAACGTAAAAAAAGGAAGCAAAAAAAAGTCTGACAATCAAGATATGGATGAATAAATTTTGAAGGAATATACATAATTAAGGGGGTAAATGTGAAAATTATAAATGTATTTTAAAATACTTAAAAATATTATTTTAAAAATGAAAAATTTATACTTCAAACAGAACTAAATAAAAACAAGAATAAATAGAAACATAAAACTTACAATAAGGTCAAATTATAGGTGATTTTCCTTGACGCAACTCCTTTTGAAAAATTATCATACTTTAAACATTTTTCTAATTAGATGTAAGGGAAAATATTTTAAGTGGAGATAGTTTTCCAGGACTCTAAATACATCAAATATTTCAAAACATGATCATTTTGTCCCAGAAAGTATGCTGATATTAGTGTAGTCAAAATGGACAGTAGTGATACTAATAAAAGGAAAAAAATAATTGACATAATGATTAGAATTAATGAAATAACTGAGTGCAAATAAGAAGACTTAATACATCCACTGTATTTGAGCACATTTTAAGCTCTGGATGCAGTTATGTCTGAAAGGTTTATTTTGATCTCAAATATGCCCATGTGCACAAAAGCTGCATTCAAGAGGCAGACTCCTGGGGTGTTTGCTTTTCTGTCCATAGGAGATCAGGGTGAAGCAAAAGCTTGGAATGGAAGTTGTGTTCTTTTGTTTTTTAAAAGAATAATATCCCTAGCTTTCCCATACTAAAGAAACCTCTAAACCAGTTTCTCAGCCTCAGCTCTACGAACATTTCTTTGCTGTGGGGCTGTCCTGTGTATTTGGGAGGCTGAGCAGTATCTCTGGTCTCTACCCACCAAATGCCAGGAACATCCACCCCCCTAACTGAGACAATTAAAACTGTCCGCAGATATTTCCAAAGGTTCCTTGGGCATCAAAATTGCCCCCAGTTGACAACCATTGCTCTAAACCAATGTTTGTTTACTCATTTTTAAAATCACACAATGCTTGCCAACAGCTAAGGGAGGTGAGATGGTCTCATGACCATAACTTGTACTTCCTGAAATTTTTGCCTACTCATGTTTTTAATAAAGAGCTCCAATTTGACACTAGGGAACAATAAATGCTTGCTGGTTCAAATAAGAAAGTCACTTTAAGAATGGACTTTTATCCAAAAGTTCAAATAAAGATGAATCTTACCTTCATTTACAACTCCAATTTAATTTCATTTTATTCTATTTTATTTTACTTTTTGAAGCAATGGAAAGATATCCTATTAGTAACTACAGTAAGGGTGCTAAGCGGTTGTAATAAATGTTCCTAAAGGCCCTAGTATTTTTTTCCCCAATATTTCTAGCTTTAGAGACTCCTGATGCAATTCCACTTAATTCTTGCATGTCTGCAATGATATTCCTTGGTAGCTTTTGTTTTAAAGCCCCATTACCTTAACCTTGAGATACCAATTATGTCTGTGTATGCGTTTAACCCGAATGTCAATTTAATTCAACTCAAATATTTGTTGAGTACCTAGCTTGTAGAAAATTAGGTCAAGTGTTTAATAAAGTCACACAGGTCTCATAATAAATGTAAACTCCTGATGACCCTTGGAATACCACCAGGGTCCACTGGACACAATTTTACGTTTTAAGTTTCATTTTGGGCAGTTGTATCTACTTCTAAGGGTCAATAATTCTAACTTTTACACTTTCTTAAGATATTTTTTCTTAAAATACTTTTTTCAAATGGAATAAAACTCATTCTATCTTGTAATTACCATATCACTCAACTGGAATTTTTTTTGATGCTTAAGACTTTTTTTCCTGTAATTTTCTTATTTTTATCATCCCAAGAATTATTTCATCATTACTCACTAATTATTTCCCACTGTGTTAAGGAAGACCAAACAATATGAAAATAAAAGAATGAAGGAATTGCCTAGAAGGATGATGCAAGAGGTGAATTGTCAGTTTTATTACTGTGTTCCCCAAATACTGCATCATCTTTCAAGAAGGAATAAAATAAGTCTAGAGACATTCCCCGAATACAAGTGAAAATCAAAAACTTTCATTTCCCACATTAGCAAATAGGAGAAAATTGACAGGAGATATTTCACAATTATTAAACAAATCAGAAGATGACTAAAATTGATCACATAAGCAAAACCTCAGACCATGAGTCTTCAGATGATGATGTCCTAGATGAATTTTCTCAAGCTCGAGAACTGCAAAGTGAGCAATGCATTTCTAAGAACAAAAAGAAAATATGGTATTCTCATCCAGTTAGTCATTGGATGACATCACTCAGTATTTTGCAACAAAAGCAGAAACTATTGCTAAAATTGCTAAATACATGTGTGACAGTATTTCCTCCTTTGTGATATATGTGCAACAAATTTTATGATGTTTGTGCAACAGAATATTTTTGATATACTTTAGAAGTAGACAAATACCAAATGCAGGAGTATCTAAAAAGCAATGAGAAGTAAAGAACAAATGTAAAGTGAATAAAAAAAGGACTGGATTAATGATTCTCATGGGTGTTTATAAATCCAAACTTGAAAATACTTTGCAATTATGGATAGAAGATAGTTGTTTTCTCTTCAACAAAATTATGAGCTCTTAAAGTTTTTGAAGTATTGATTTTTTTTTTTACAATTATCAAGGGAAAATGCAAGTGCAAGAAAACGACCAAGAAGTACGAGGCTAGAACTGAACAGAGATGTATTTGAACCTGGAATCAGTATTTGTAAGACGGTTACAGTTTGGGTTCATGCATGGCAGATGATTAGCTGCTAGTTTTATTCAAAGGATACTGTCCGTTTCAGAAATCCTTACCTTCAAAACCAGGAAAAGATGAAATAAAAACCTGGCTTAACTGTATTTATTTATTTATTTAGTTTGATGTGGACCATTTTTAAAGTCTTTATTGAATTTGTTACAATATTGCTTCTGTTTTATGTTTTGGTTTTTCTGGCCACGAGGCATGTGGGATCTTAGCTCCCTGACCAGGGATCGAACCCGCACCCCCTGCATTGGAAGGTGAAGTCTTAACCACTGGACTGCCAGGGAAGTCCCTGGCTTAACTGTATTTAAATTTTAATTTAAATTAAGATATTTACTATATTAATTCTTATTAAAATTTCTAAATTAAGTTATTGCTCACCATCCCTTTATTCTTGTTTTTGTAAATCATCTGTAAAGTAATTTAAAAATATAAAAACTATAATAATAAAAAGGGCCCACTGTACCCAGAGAGTCAATGATGGTGGACTGGCTTTTCAAGTACAGTGCAGGGCAAGGCAATCACCAGAACTGATTCAGCTGACTGGGCTCAGTGAGCATCGTAAGGTATTACATGTTCCCATGTGCACACACCTGCATGTACACACACACGTGCACACACTACTGAGGAAACCTTCATCAACTAAAGAAAGCTCTCCTGAGCTACAAAATACAGCCTTAAAGAAGGGCATGGTGAGATGTGGTCACAAGCAATCACTCATCTGGATCTATCTTAATGACTTTTTTTTTTAATTAAAAGGAAAAAGAAAAATATATCATCTAATTATCCAGGAAGATATATCAGGTTACCTGTCAGCACATTCTCACTAATGCCTGCAACTCTAAAAACAAGAAACTGTATCCTTAGAGATTGTTTTGAAAAAAAATCTAAGGACATACTCCCTAGAGGCAATGTGCTGTTATAAAAGAATTAGAGGGTCTTCCTTTAAGTCATTTGCACTACAAATTCATCATCCTCTGTGGATTATGTGGTTTCAGTCAGATTTTGCAGTTCCAGGTGGGGGAGAACTCACCCTCCAGGCCCTCATTCCCAACGTTAGACTGGATATGTGACTGGTCTTTACATGTTAGTTTTCCAATAAATTTTCCCACGGAAAAATTCTTACCCAAGGTGGCTGGAATCTGTATACTATTAACATAAGTAACATAAGTAAGCTGCATTACTGATCACATAACTAGGTATTTTGAGGTGGCCTGAAAACTTAATCACTACAATACCGGAGAAATAAATACTGAGTTACAAATCTTGGGAACAGTGACTGATTTGTTTCTACTCAAGCTTTTAAAAGACTTACCTTTTTTTCAATGAGGTCATAAAACAGAGCTCATCCTATAAAGAATGTTTCTATAAATGCCTCATTACCAGTAGGAAAACACTCATCTCCTTCCAAAAGAAATCTCATTACCTACCAACCAACAAAGTGCATTAAGCTGTGGATCAAATTTCATTTTGGAGGAGCAGAGTTCCCCTTTCTTTTCCCCTCTTCAAGAAGTGTCATACAGTGTCCCCTAAGGACCTCCCAAGCAGGATGTGTCAAATTCTTACTCTGATTCTGCATTTCCAGTGTCACAAGGCAGGCTTGCTCCTGGAACCAGGCAACCACCAGCGGCAGGAGCCCAGCTTGTGTGTGGGTCAGTGATGCAATACCTCTCTCGCTCTGCCAACTGGCTTTGCCAGATGAGAAAGAAGGCATACATGCCCGCAGGGCTAACAGAAAAACACGTTCCAAAATGAAGTGATGCAAGTGACCTGATATCCTAATTACATTAAGTTCAAAACAATTCTTTTACTTTTTTTTCCAGTTCTAATTTATCTTTCTTTTTTTAAAAATTTTTATTTTGAAAACTGAAATATAGTTGATTTACAATGTTGTTAGTTTCTAGTGTACAGCAAAGTGATTCAGTTATACATATGTATATTCTTTTTCATATTCTTTTCCATTATTACAAGATATTGAATATCATTCCCTGTGCTGTACAGTAGGACCTTGTTGTTTATCTATTGATATTTTATACACAGTTGTTTGTATTTGCTAATCCCAATTTATCCCTCTCTCCCCTTTCCCCTTTGGTAACCATAAGTTTGTTTTCTATGTCTGTGAGTCTGTTTCTGTTTTGTAAATAAGTTTATTTGTAACATATTTTAGATTCCACATGTAAGTGATATCATATGATATCTGTCATTCTCTATCTAACTTAGTCCACTTAGTATGATAATCTCTGGGTCCACCCATGTTGCTGCAAATGGCATTATTTCATTCTTTTTTATAACTGAGTAAAATTCTATTGTGTGTATATATGTATGTGTATATATATATCCACATATATATATGTGGATATATATACACACACACACACACCACATCTTCTTTAACCATTCATCTGTTGGTGGTCATTTAGGTTGCTTCCATGTCTTGGCTATTGTAAATAGCGCTTCAGTGAACACTGGGGTGCATGTATCTTTTCAAATTAAGAGTTTTCTCGGGATATATGCCCAGGAGTGGGACTGCTGGATCGTATGGTAGTTTTATTTTTAGTTTTTAAAGGAACCTCCATACTGTTTTCCATAGTGGCTACACCAGTTTACATTCCAACCAACAGTGTAGGAGGGTTTTCTTTGATCCACACTCTCTCCAGCACTTATTATTTGTAGACTTTTTAATGATGGCCATTCTGACTGGTGTGAGGTGATACGTTATTGTAGTTTTGATTTGCACTTCTCTGATAATTATCAATGTTGAGTATCTTTTCATGTGCCTGTTGGCACTCTGTATGTCTTTGAATCTTAAAAAATCAAGTTACAAAAAAAATAAAAATTCCTAGTTCAACCTTAGAATGTATTACTGGGTGTATAAACCTTTCGTCTGAATAGAAAATAAAGAGTGATTAGAAATTTTAAGTATCTAGAGCTACAATGACCAAATGACCAATACCACTAGCTACATGTGACTACCGAGCACATGAAATGTGACAAATGACAATGAGGTGGTCTGTAGGTGTAAAATATGTGCTAACTTTGAGGACCCTGTATGAAAGAAACAAACGAAAAAGATTGTGAAGTATCTCATAGATAACTATTTCATATTGGTTACATGTTGAAATAATATTTTGAATATATTGGATTAAATAAAATGTTATTAAAATTAATTCACCAGTTTCTTTTTACTATTTTGACAGTGGCTATTAGAAAGTGTAAAAAGTACATTATGTGGCTCATATTATATTTCTATGGGATAGATCTGAGCTAAAACACAAGAGATTCTGTAACATCCATTTATGGACCACAAAATCATTACCAAAAGCTATGAAAAATTAAAAAAAATAAACAATTCAATTTGGCCAATATTTCTTAAAGACCAATGTGCAAAATATATCTGGTACATAATCTGCAGTTTGAATTCTAGCAGATAAAAGGAGAAATGATGACAATTAATTGGAAGCGATATCGCAGTATAAATAAAAGAATACAAAGGAAGAGCAAGGGTAGGAGAAGAAAGAGTATTTCAAGGGGAAGTCAGAGAAGACTTGTAAAGGAGGCATCTTTTTGGGGGAGCATTAAAAAATACATAGGATTTGGGCTTCCCTGGTGGCACAGTGGACACGGGTTCAAGCCCTGGTCAATGCAGGGGACACGGGTTCAAGCCCTGGTCTGGGAAGATCCCACATGCAGCGGAGCAACTAAGCCCATGAACCACAACTACTGAGCCTGCGCTCTAGAGCCCGCGAGCCACAACTACTGAGCCCGAGTGCCACAACTACTGAAGCCCACGTGCCTAGAGCCTGTGCTCCGCAACAAGAGAAGCTACTGCAATAAGAAGCTCACGCACCGCAATGACGAGTAGCCCCCGCTCGCCGCAACTAGAGAAAGCCCGCATGCAGCAACGAAGATCCAACGCAGCCAAAAAAAAAAAAAAAAAGTCAAAGCTATCTAGCAGTAACTCTAATACACTGCCTATTAAAAAAAAAATACATAGGATTTTACACGTCCTGATAAGATGTAGCAACTTAGAATTGACAAATGTCTTTCTGATACGTTAACACCATTTGACAAAAAAGAAATACACTTTCAAAAGGGGCAGAGAAGTGAAAACAAAACCTCAGAGAAAGAAATGGCCAAGGTTTGGGGGTTTCATTTAAGGCAAATGAAACCCCCAAATTTTAGTGTAAGGCTAAAATGCAGGCTGGAGCCAAGTAATAAGAGTCCTAAATGCCCTTCTGGGGAATTTAGACTTTTCTATAGACAGCAGGAACCATCACTGTTTCCCAGCAAGTGTCAATAGGATTGAAAATGCAGAATAGAAACATTACTAAGGCATGGAATATTCCTGGGAAAAGAGAAAACAAAGGCTTGTGGGGCAAGAAGAATGAATTCCAAGGGATGGGAAAAGAAGTCAAGGTCCTATAAGAACACAGGAAAGTACAAGGGTAACAGAAGAAAATAAGGCATTGATGTAGTAAGGAGTAATCAGGGAAGTTAGTCTAGTAGGAGGTAAATGATGGTCTGAACTCAGGAAGTGGCAGTTCAGGAAAACAGCACGGTTGCAGGTAGAGGTGAAGGAGCAAATGAAAAGGGAGACTGAAAATAAAAGAATGGCTATGTGGATGGCAAATAAACATATGAAAAGATACTCCACATCATATATCACCAGGGAAATGCAAATTAAAACAATGAGATATCACTACACACCTATTAGAATGGCCAAAATCCAGCACACTGATGACAGCAAATGCTGGCAAGGATGTGAAGCAACAGAAGCTCTCATTCATTGTTGGTGGGAAGGCAGAATGGTACAGCCACATGTTAGACAGTTTGTTGGTTTCTTATAAAACTAAAGAGACTCTTACCATGTGATCCAGCAACTGAGGTCCTTAATATTTACCCAAAGGAGTTGAAAACTTAGAGTCACACAAAAACCTGCACACAGATGTTTACTCATAATCACCAAAACTTGGAAGCAACAAAGGTGTCCTTCAGTAGGTGAATGGATAAAAACTGTGCAGACCCAGACAATGGAATATTACTCCTCACTAAAAAGAAATGAGCTATCAAGCCATGAAAAGACATGGAGGAACCTTAAATGCTTATTAGTAAGTGGAAGAACACAACAAGAAAGGGCTACATACTGTACAATTTCAACTATATGATATTCTGGAAAAGGTTACACTATGAAGACAATAAAAAAATCAGTGGTTGCCAGGGTTTGGGAGGTTGGGAGAAATGAATAGGTGGAACACAGAGGACTTTTAGTGAAAATACTCTGTATGACACTTAGAATGATAGATGCAGGTCATCACACATTTGTCCAAACCCATTTGTACAATAACAGAAGTGAACCCTAAAGTGAACTATGGACTTTGGGTGATAATGATGGGTCAATGCAGGTTCACTGATTGTTAACACATGTATCACTCTGGTGGCGATATTGACGATGGCGGAGGCTATGCACGTGTGGGGGCAGGGGGTATATGGGAAATCTCCGTACCTTCTGTTTAATTTTGCTGTAAACCTAAAATTACTCTAAAAAATAATCTTGAATAAATTTAAAAAAATCCAAGACAGGAGGTGGAGGTGATCAAGTATGCAGATGTAACATAATCATAAAAGGGACGATGGGGAACCAAGAGATGGAGGAAGGTAAAAAGAGATGTTGAGGTAGAGGAGAAAATTCATTAATTTATTCAACAAACATGTACCAAGCACCTACCCAATCGCAGGTACCACGATGCAGAAATTCACAATGGATGACCGATGACTGTGAAGGGGTCATTTGAGGAGCATGAAGGAGAGTGATGCTAGGAACCAAGGAGGATGGAGTTGGCTTGGATCAATTGCTTTGTGGAAGGTGATAGGTCATCAAATAGTGATAATTCGGTGTATCTAGTAACATTAAGATCCCAGCTGATGTTACAGCATGAATAAGAAATGGAATTAACTGGTGGGGTTATATGACATGATGCATCAACCTTAGAAAACTAAGAAGCAGTTAAAGGGAGAAATTAATTTTTCCCAAATATGGAGGACTGATGAAAATATCTTTAGAAAATGTGAAGGGTATCAATAAGTCCAGGATATTCAAATGAATATGTAAAAACGGTTATCCATTGGGTCCATCCTGGTCAGAAAGAACCAAAAAAAGAAAGAGGACAATGGACTAAAAGCCTGAATTGGGGAGATAATTATTATGAGGGAAGGGTGAAATCTGTAGGACATAATTAGTGTTGTAGGTCTAAGATCAGAAGATCAAATTTAGAGAATACTGTCGAATCTGGAAACCCTGTAGGTGCAGCATTTCTTAGTGATGACAGAGTTCAAGGGATGACTGTTGCAGACAGCAGAAATGGCACATAAATGAAGGTGACTAGGAAAAGCCAGCTACGTTTCAACTGAATGTCAATTTGAACAGTGATATAACTGAAAACAGAAATAGGCAAGGTGACCATATGACCTGGTTTTGTCTAAGTCCTTTAGTTAAGACTGTGGTCCTGGTGTCAAATTTGGTTTGGATAACAAATTGTGTAGTTGCCCGAGTAATAGGTAATGCAATAAATTAAAAGAAAAAAAAGTGTTAAAGAACAGTATACTAGTGTCCTACAGTTTGGTGATTGTAACAAAGAAGGCATATAGTAGTCGCATAACCAGAGAGATGGGTATAAAAGAAGGTACAGTTACTGACTGATGGTAATAAATAAATGAGGGACTTGAGGCCAGAACGGGAAGCCCTGTGGGTGTCTTTCCAGGAATGGTGAGACAGGGTGTAGGAAAAGAAAGGGCCACTGAGAACGATTTCATAAGATATGATGTTAGTAATGCTTTCAAGTAGGTCAGTAAGTTGGAAGGAGTGTAGGAGGAAAAGATCAAGACACATTGAAATCTATTCCCAATAAAAAGTAGGTTTTACAAGACACAAAAGATATGTTAATTGCGGAGGAGGGCCTGACAAAAGTCTGTCACTCTCAGGTAAAACACAAATACCCATTTTTAATTATAAAAGTCCCTCGTATATAAATGATCATGAATGGCGGGTCACTAACCTTGATACGGGGTTACAAGTACACAGCTAGCTCCATATGATTTTAACAGCAGTCATGGAGCTTTCTTGGTTTACTCACCATTATTTGGGTTGTTTACTAAGTACGGAGTCAATTCAGTAACAAGTGATCAAGTATCCAACAGACCGGAATAAAGAAAATGGCTGAACAACCTCAAATTTCCTTTTTAATACTGATTGCATTGGCATCATATAGTAAGAGCCCCGGTGACAAGACAAGAATCACTTCAAGAAGTCACCCTTAAACTTTCAAATCCAGATATGACTGAGGAATAATATGAAAAAGCTATAAAAATAATAAGAAGTAAGCAACTCCAACTTTTAGACAAAGTGGCAATTAATCCTAAACCAATGGACATTTCTACACCTGGCACGGGGAACACAGGTGAGGGGACCAGCCATGGCCCAGAATGCAATGCTCAGAAGATTTCCCACTGGCCAGTCCTGCTCTCACTGATGCTTCCTGCCACGGGAGAAGAAGAATTTATACTATTTAACTTTCATCTCTTAGAAACATAAAGAGGGCTTCCATGGTGGCGCAGTGGTTGAGAGCCCGCCTGCCAATGGAGGGGACGTGGGTTCGAGCCCTGGTCTGGGAAGATACCACATGCCACGGAGCAACTGGGCCCGTGAGCCACAATTACTGAGCCTGCGCTCCGCAACAAGAGAGGCCGCGATGGTGAGAGGCCCGCGCACCGCGATGAAGAGTGGCCCCCGCTTGCCGCAACTAGAGAAAGCCCTTGCACAGAAACGAAGACCCAACACAGCCATAAAAAAATAAATAAATAAATAAAGAAATATTGTAAGTATACAGTTAACTTATCCCTTATTTCTTTCTCCCCATCTTTAGAATTTGTTTGTTTAGCTTTATGTTTGCTACATTAAACTCAATTTTTCTAAACCGCGTAAAGAGGAAACACAAAAGAGCTTAACAAACAATAAGAGAGTCATGATAAAATTGGGCAAGAGCCACCAGAGAAGCCTGCATTATTAACTGATAAGAAATGACAACTAGGGTACCTCCGTGTACATAGATTCTTATATATTTGTAAAATAGATTGTACTTCTGTAAAATTATTTTTTAAATTCTACAAAATGTTACTAAAAAATCTGTGCCTGACTATATAAAAATCAGAAAACTTTATATCAATTATTATGTCTTACAATTCATATTTAATGTTTTATTTGGAAATCTGTAAAACTAGGGAACATCTGAGAAAATACTGAAGGAAAAGGTGAAGTGATATGTCATCATCACCTTTGGGGGATGAGATAGGATGAAACTGATGGCTGAACCAGATGGCCTTTCTAACCAAAAGTTGCTGATTTTATAATTTTATGATCTGAATATAAATGTTTGCCCTTAATTTAAAAAAAGCATCTATAAGTTATGGGATTAAGATTCCAAAGAAAAAGAGGTGAAAATATATGTCTTAAAAATCACAAAACCAGACAAAGAACTTTTTTTTTAACATCTTTATTGGAGTATAATTGCTTTACAATGGTGTGATAGTTTCTGCTTTATAACAAAGTGAATCAGCTATATATATATACACATATATCCCCATATCTCCTCCCTCTTGTGTCTACCTCCCACCCTCATATCCCACCCCTCTAGGTGGACACAAAGCACCTGTGCTGTGTGGCTGCTTCCCACTAGCTATCTATTTTATATTTGGTCGTGTATATATGTCCATGCCACTCTCTCACTTCGTCCCAGCTTAACTTTCCCCCTCCCCGTGTCCTCAAGTGCATTCTCTACAACTGCGTCTTTATTCCTGTCTTGTCCCTAGGTTATCCAGAACCATTTTTTTTTGATTCCATATATATTTGTGTGAGCATATGGTATTTGTTTTTCTCTTTCTGACTTACTTCACTCTGTATGACAGACTCTAGGTCCATCCACCTCATTACAAATAACTCAATTTTGTTTCTTTTTATGGCTGAGTAATATTCCATTGTATATATGTGCCACATCTTCTTTATCCATTCATCTGTCGATGGACACTTAGGTTGCTTCCATGTCTTGGCTATTGTAAATAGAGCTGCAATGAACACTGTGGTACATGAGTTTTTGAATTATGGTTTTCTCAGGGTATATGCCCAGTAGTGGGATTGCTGGTTCGTATGGTAGTTCTATTTCTAGTTTTTTAAGGAACCTCCATACTGTCCTCCATAGTGGCTGTATCAGTTTACATTCCCACCAACAGTGCAAGAGGGTCCCCTTTTCTCCACACCCTCTCCAGCATTTAGTGTTTGTAAATATTTTGATGTAGGCCATTGTGACCAGTGTGAGGTGATACCTCATTGTAGTTTTGATTTGCATTTATCTAATGATTAGTGATGCTGAGCATGCTTTCACGTGTTTGTTGGCAATCTGTATATCTTCTTTGAAGAAATGTCTATTTAGGTCTTCTGCCCATTTTTGGATTGGGCTGTTTGTTTTTTTGGTATTGAGCAGCGTGAGCTGTTTGTAAATTGTGGAGATTAATCCTTTGTCAGTTGCTTCATTTGCAAATATTTTCTCCCATTCTGAGGGTTGTCTTTTCATCTTATTTATGGTTTCCTTTCCTGTGCAAAAGCTTTTAAGTTTCATTAGGTCCCATTTGTTTATTTTTGTTTTTCTTTCCATTTCTCTAGGAGGTGGGTCAAAAAGGGTCTTGCTGTGATTTAGGTCATAGAGTGCTCTGCCTATGTTTTCCTCTAAGAGTTTTATAGTGTCTTGCCTTACATTTAGGCCTTTAATCCATTTTGAGTTTATTTTTGTGTATGGTGTTAGGGAGTGTTCTACTTTCATTCTTTTACACATAGCTGTCCAGTTTTCCCAGCACGATTTATTGAAGAGGCTGTCTTTTCTCCATTGTATATTCTTGCCTCCTTTATCAAAAATAAGGTGGCCATACATGCGTGGGTTAATCTCTAGGCTTTCTATCCTGGTCCATTGATCTATATTTCTGTGTTTGTGCCAGTACCATACTGTCCTGATTACTGTAGCTTTATAGTATAGTCTGAAGTAAGGGAGTCTGATTCCTCCAGCTCTGTTTCTCTTTCTCAAGATTGCTTTGGCTATTCAGGGTCATTTGTGTTTCCATACAAATTTTGAAATTTTTTGTTCTAGTTCTCTGAAAAACTCCATTGGTAGTTTGATAGGGCTTGCATTGAATCAGTAGATTGCTTTGGGTAGTAGAGTCATTCTCGCAATGTTGATTCTTCCAATCCAAGAACATGGTATAACTCTCCCTCTGTTTGTATCATTTGTAATTTCCTTCATGAGTGTCTTATAGTTTTCTGCATACGGGTATTTTGTACCCTTAGGTACGTTTACTCCTAGGTGTAAATTACTTTCATTACTTTAAATTACTTTACTTTCATTACTTTAAATATGTCCTGCCACTCCCTTCTAGCTTGCAGAGTTTCTGCTGAAAGATCAGCTGTTAACCTTATGGGGATTCCCTTGTATGTTATTTGTTGCTTTTCCCTTGCTGCTTTTAATATTTTTTCTTTGTATTTAATTTTTGATAGTTTGATTAATATGTGTCTTGGTGTGTTTCTCCTTGGATTTATCCTGTATGGGAATCTCTGCACTTCCTGGACTTGATTGACTATTTCCTTTCCCATATTAGAGAAGTTTTCAACTATAATCTCTTCAAGTATTTTCTCAGTCCCTTTCTTTTTCTCTTCTTCTGGGACACCTATAATTTGAATGTTGGTGCATTTAATGTTGTCCCAGAGGTCTCTGAGACTGTCCTCAACTCTTTTCATTCTTTTTTCTTTATTCTGCTCTGCAGTAGTTATTTCCACTATTTTATCTCCAGGTCACTTATCCGTTTTCTGTCTCAGTTTTTCTGCGATTGATTCCTTCTAGAGAATTTTTAAGTACATTTATTGTGTTGTTCATGATTGTTCGTTTGGTCTTTAGTTCTTCTAGGTCCTTGTTAAATGTTTCTTGTATTTTCTCCATTCTATTTCCAAGATTTTGGATCATATTTACTATCATTACTCTGAATTCTCTTTCAGGTAGGCTGCCTATTTCCTCTTCATGTTTTGGTCTTGTGGATTTTTACCTTGCTCCTTCATCTGCTGTGTATTTCTCAGTCTTCTCATTTTGCTTAACTTACTGTGTTCGGGGTCTCCTTTTTGCAGACTGCAGGTTCGTAGTTCCCGTTGTTTTTGGTGTCTGCCCCCAGTGTGTAAGGTTGATTCATTGGGTTGTGTTGTCTTTCTGGTGGAGGGGACTGGTGCCTGTGTTCTGGTGGATGAGGCTGGATAGTGTCTTTCTGGCAGGCAGAATGGTGTCCGGTGGTATGTTTTAGGGTGTATGTGACCTTATTATGATTTTAGGCAGCCTCTCTGCTAATGGGTGGGGTTGTGTTCTGTCTTGCTAGTTGTTTGCCATAGCGTGTTGAGCACTGTAGCTTGCTGGTCATTGAGTGGAGCTGGGTCTTTGCACTGAGATGGAGATATCTGAGAGAGGTTTCACTGTTTGATATTATGTGCAGCCAGGAGGTCTCTGGTGGACCAATGTCCTGAACTCGCCTCTCCCACCTCAGAGGCTGAGGCCTGACACCCAGCCAGAGCACCAAGACCCTGTCAGTCACATGGCTCAGAAGAAAAGGGAGAAAAAAGAATACGAAAGAGAGAAAAAAGTAAAATAAAGTAAATAAAGTTCTTAAAATAAAAAATAAAAAAAATTATTAATATTAAAAAAACAGGTAAGAAAGAAGAGAGCAACCAAAGTAAGAAACAAATCTGCCAGTGATAACAATGGCTAAAAATTATACTTAAAAAAAAAAAAAAAAAAGAAAACGGACAGACAGAATCCTAGGACAAATGGTAAAAGCAAAGGTATACAGACAAAATCATACAAAAAAGCATACACATACATGCTCGCAAAAAGAGAAAAAGGAAAAAAAATATATATATATAAAATAAAAAGGAAGAGGGCAACCAAATCAATAGACAAATCTACCAGTGATAATGAACTCTAAATACTAAACTAAGATAAACATAAAACCAGAAACAAATCAGATGCAGAAAGTAAACCCCAAGTCTACAGTTGCTCCCAAAGTCCACTGCCTCAGTTTTGGGATGATTCGTTGTCTATTCAGGTATTCTGCAGATGCAGGGTACATCAATTTGATTGTGGAGATTTAATCCGCTGCTCCTGAGGCTGCTGGGAGAAATTTCCCTTTGACTTCTTTGTTCACACAGCTCCTGGGGTTCAGCTTTGGATTTGGCCCTGCCTCTGCGTGTAGGTCATCTGAGGGCGTCTGTTCTCCGCCCAGACAGGATGGGGTTACAGGAGCAGATTAGTGGGTCTGGCTCACTCAGGCCAGGGGGAGGGAGGGGTACGGAATGCGGGGCAAGCCTGCAGTGGCAGAGGCTGGCGTGACGTTGCACCAGCCTGAGGCACGCCGTGTATTCTCCTGGAGAAGTTGTCCCTGGATCATGGGACCCTGGCAGTGGTGGGCTGCACAGGCTCCCAGGAGGGGAGCTGTGGAGAGTGACCTGTGCTTGCACACAGGCTTCTTGGTGGCTGCAGTAGCAGCCTTAGCGTCTCATGCCCGTTTCTGGTGTCCGCACTGATAGCTGCGGCTTGCACCCGTCTGTGGAGCTCGTTTAGGCGGTGCTCTGAATCCCCTCTCCTCGCGCACCCCGAAACAATGCTCTTTTGCCTCTTAGGCAGTTCCAGACTTTTTCCTGGGCTCCCTCCCGGCTAGCTGTGGCACACTTTCCCCCTTCAGGGTGTGTTCACGCAGCCAACCCCAGTCCTCTCCCTGGGATCTGACCTCCGAAGCCCGAGCCTCAGCTCCCAGCTCCCACCTGCCCAGGCGCCTGGGCAGACAAGCGTCTCTGGCTGGTGAGTGCTGGTTGGCACCGATCCTCTGTGCGGGAATCTCTCCGCTTTGCCCTCCGCACCCCTGTTGCTGCGCTCTCCTCCGTGGCTCTGAAGCTTCCCCACCACCCACCCCCCGTCTCCACCAGTGAAGGGGCTTCCTAGTGTGTGGAAACTTTTCCTCCTTCACAGCTCCCTCCCCGAGGTGCAGGTCCTGTCCCTATTCTTTTGTCTCTGTTTTTTCTTTTTTCTTTTGACCTACCCAGGTACGTGGGGAGTTTCTTGCCTTTTGGGAGGTCTGAGGTCTTCTGCCAGCATTCAGTAGGTGTTCTCTAGGAGTTGTTCCACATGTAGATGTATTTCTGATGTATTTGTGGGGAGGAAGGTGATCTCCACATCTTACTCCTCTGCCATCTTGAAGGTCCCTCCCAGTTAAAGAACTTTAGCAAATGTTTAAGTTTGCCTCTGAGTTCATTTATATAGGAAAAGTTGACAAAACACAAAAACAAAAAACAAAACCCCACGATAACAGAAACAAAACCAAACCTTTCTTAACAAAAATTCAGATTTAGCTAATGAGTGATGAAATGATCCCTAAATCTCCCCTGCAAATTTCTAAATTACAGACCAAAACAAAATGCCATGTCCCTCACCCAGATCTCAATTCTCTGTAGTACTGCCAGCGACCTATTATAATATCAGTGGAATTTTGATCCCAACTCTTGAGATTAAAATAAAATAGTTAAAATTAACTCAGTGATGGCTGATCAATTATACTAAAATTAAATGGTAGGCCATAACCAGAACAGAACCTCATGGTTAGATTTTTTTCCATAAAACCGAAATCTGATAGGAGTGGGCAGAGATTATTTAAATGAGAAACAGAAAGACAGATTTATAGAAAAAACAAAACTATATGCTAGATGTTCTGGCACCTACAAAAGACCAAACATAAAGGCCACCTTACCTCCCATCTGCATAGTCTGTATCTGCTCCACCCCACCAGACGTCCGAGTCATCCTCCTCTGCGTCTGCTGAGTCAATACTGTCACTTTCGTCAGCCAGTGGGCAACAAACAAACTCCACCCCTCTGAACTTGTCAATTCCACAGGGCAGCAGCATGCCATACTCATGCAAGTTGGTACTCTTCTCACTACAGGTCTACAAAAGGTAAGGAGAAAACAGTGAGAGTACTGGAATAGATGTGCTTCATTGTAAGAAAATCCCAATTATGACAACACACAGGCCCAGTAGATCAAGAACCAATTTCACAATGGAAAGAATCATTTGCTTTTTGAGGGGATTTACAACAGAGTTTCTTTAGCACAGGCTTTTTTGGTACCCTTAATTTTTAACTTTGTTACTTATTTAATAAGGATATGTTGTTATACTATAGAAATTAATTAAAAAATAGGAATAGAAACTAATTGGGAGCTAAGATGTAGAAGAGGCTGCACTGTGGATAGTTATCAGAGAATCAGTGCTTTCTGGCTTCACTAGCATATCAGGAAGTAGTGATAGCTTCACATATATCCCCCCAACTCACTTCTACCTCCCTTATGTATGGAAGCCTCTCTCACTCAGACCTATCATATTCTAGAAATTCTAACTCTCTTGGCTCACTTCCAAAATAACAATCCTGGGAAGAGAAGAAATTATCCTCTGCTATGAATCAGAACTTAAAGTCAGTAGAGATTTCTCCTTCAATATCCTTTTGCTTTCCTGGGATTTGCTAAATTCCCACACATTTAGATTAACATAAAGCTTTGAAAGCATCCAGCGGTGACAGAGGATAATTCAACACACATAGGTAAACAATGAAATTTTACAGAGTGTATTTTGACCTCATAGGAATTAGAGTCATTTTGTTTCTTAGCAACGAAAAAAAAATTTTTTTTAACTCAAGAAGAAACGAAAAATGAGGTTATCAGATGGGTACTGGGCTTTAAATTACCTAGTTTGTTTTCTTAATATCTGCTCTTAAACATTTTTATATAAAGACAATGTCATTTGCCAGTAAATTAAAACATATTATTTTAAAAAAGGTAAAATTAATGCTGAATCTTAAGTGGTGTTTTCTGCCTAATAGCATTAAGGCTATGACGCAATGTTTAAATGAAGATAGATCAGGGTTTCTCAACCTCAGTATCATTGACATTTTGGACCAGATCATTCTTCAGGGCAAGGGGAGAGGAAAAGCTGTCCTGTTCACTGAAGAATGTTTAGCAGAAGCTCTGGCCTCTGGCCACCAATGCCAGTAGTACCACCCCTTAAGGCAATAATGTCTCCAGACATTGGCTCATGTTTCTGGGAAGGGACGTGGAGTAAAACTGACCCCATTCGAGAACCACTGAGCTAGATAAAGTAGGCTAATTCTAGGAGACTGATCGCATTACAAAAAAACTATACAAAATTTACTAGAAAAACCTCATAATATATCAAAGGGACAAAGCAGTTTTGAAGGTAGTAATATCAAAAAGTGACATTTGGGGAATTCCCTGGCGGTCCAGTGGTTAGGACTCTGCACTTCCACTGCTGAGGGCCCGGGTTTGATTCCTGGTGGGGGAATTAAAATCCCACCAGCCATGTGGCACGGCACCCCCCCAAAAAAAAGTGACATTTTATGCTAATTTTTTTATGTCTCTTATCAGCTTTGTCAAAAGCAGGGGTTAGCAAAGCTTAGAACTGGTGCCATAGACTCATCTCCTATGGATCAGTGAAGGTGGTAGCATGGCATGGTGAACACAAAATTGGGTGGCACAACTTAGAAACTGAGCTTTCTAACTGTAGCTTTCAGGTTGGTACAGGACAAGCTATTGTTCTACCACTGTATTCCCCAACAGATAATAGAGAAAAAGGTTAAATTATAAAAACTTGGTATATGACAAAAGAAAACAAGAGATAAATTAAAAAAAATTTTAAAGGTATATTTTAAGGTTTATAGGGAGTATAAAATTGTAGTTTCTAAATTATAAAACATGGCATAGACATAATAAATCTAACTAAATATAAAGTACTCCTGGATGGTTTTTTAAATAATAATAACTTATTTATCAACACAGCTGTTGCCTCAAGATATCCTCTTAAAATATTCATGAAGTCTTTTATTTTTAACAATAATAATTAAAAAAACATATTTATCAACACCACTGTTGCCTCCAAATACCCTCTAAAATGTCACTGTGCATAGTTCCTAGGAAGTCTTCACTTTAAAAGTAGAAAGAATGAATGGGTTGGTACCTCTTTGGCAACGGTGTGCCAGTGAAGGTGGGTTTCACAAACATCCATCCTCTCCTGGTGTAAGAATTTGCACTTGTCGGGAACGAGGAGGGCATCGCTTACAAACTCACCCACTGCAAGAAAGGAAAACAGCTTCATGTCATCCCATCTGCATCCCAAGGGTCTTATCCCAGTGACAGTAACAAGGAAAGATGGGCTGAAAGAACTTCAGAGAGGTTATACAGCTTTTAGAATGATGAAGTAATCAATCCAGGAAAGGCTAGTACCTTTAGAATGTTGAGTCCCGCTTCCTTAACCAGCCAAGTTCCTTGCCACATTACCTTGACGGTTAAAATACTTCCTACGTGTCTTAAGTGAAATTTTAACTTAACTAGTATGAATCTCTGACTGCAAATTAATCATACAAAAAATTGCCATTCAATTGCAACAAGGATTAAAAAATGACAGATTGACACTGCCTAGGCAATCATTGAGAAGAATCAAAATAAATAATTGTCCACTCCTCTTTCTTGGACATTTTAATCTCTTTGTAAACTAATAGAAAATTTAGCATTTTTCTACTTCCTAAACAAACAAAATCTACATATACACATATGTGTATTATTATTATTTTTAATATATGCTTAGTGTTTTTATTTTAAGTTTTTGATTATCAAGAAATTTAATTAAAGTAATGGTTACTTTTCAAGTGTATGGAATCACAGAGGAAAACAGAGAAATTCAACTAGATCTATACAATGTTACTTCTTAAAAAAATATCTGAAGCAAATACACATATGTGTATTATATGTTTATATACAATACTCATATATACACATACACAGAGAGTTTAATTCAATTAAATTATGAAAACTCCTTAGACTTTTGCTATATATATATTTTTTAAATTGTGTATCATGCAAACTCTTTTTAGCATTGCTGGTACTTCAGATATAAAGATATTATTGATACATAAAGTCCTATAAGAATTCACATTCTCCTAAGGGTGAAAGTTGGATAATTACAACACAATGTATAAGCTGTGGGCTTAATTTTTATTTGCTTTGTTCACTAGAGTATCCCCAGCTTTCAGCATAGATTCTGCACACAGTAGGCAATAAATGTCTTGATGAATGAAGAAGTTAAATGCTGTAATAGAGATAAAGTGATGGGCCAACATAGTGAACATATCTGCTTGGGTGCCCTGGGAAAGACCTCAAAATAGAAATAACATTAGAGGTGAGTCTAAATGGATGAGCAGGAGTGTGACGTGTAGGAAACGAATGGGAAGTTGCACGATGTAAGGACAGTATCTATCCTGTTTAACATCCTGTTCCCAATCCATGGTCCAGTGCTGGCAAACATGACCATATTGGATGGATGGATGGTTGGAAGGATGGCAAAAGGAAACCTTCTGTGCAAAGAAAGAATAAAGGACAAAGCATATCTGTAGAAGAGGCAGAAGTTCACTGTGGCTGGAACACATGGTAAGTGGGAAAAAATGTCCAGAAATAAATAAGACTGGAGAAATATGGTGGACTCCAGTTTTAGAGTTTAAGGTTTTAGATGCCATTTTGGATGCAACATATAGGCCAAAGGATATTTTAAACAAGAATGATGTGCTCAAGTTTGATTTTCAGGTGAACTCTTTAATCAAGTGAAGGATGGACTAGCGTTGTGAGACCATGAAAGCAGGGAGACCACTGAGTAAGGTACTGCAATCCTTCAAGCAAGACATGCAAGAAGAGATTTAAAGCAACAACTACAAATGAGCAAGGAATACAAGTTGTCCACATATCAGCAAAGATAAGAACAATTTTTTTACTTTCATAGTCCATTACATGAAATTTTCTGAAACGCTACATAAAGAGATAAATGTCCTAAGAAGGGGAAGAAAAAAACTTTTCATTCACTTTACATAAAAGGGGCTTGTGGGATCTTAGTTCTGACCAGGGATTGAACCCGGGCCCTTGGCAGTGAAAGTGCAGAGTCCTAACCACTGGACCACTGGGGAATTCCCTAAAAGGGTTCTTTAAAACTCTCTTTCTATAAAGGCGCTTAAATTTTAGTCTGTTTCTAGCTCAAACATGCATGTCTCATGATATTTAAGTATTTATTTTAATAAATAATATTTAGATCAAAATCTAAGCAAATCACAGGGGATAAACAGCGTCATCTTGTCATTCCTCAAATCTTTGAAACAATCGATGGTGCCCACAGCATCGTATTGTGAGTCACAGAGAATGCAAGAAGTAATGAGACACGGTGCTCCCAAGGGCTGTGTGCAGTTGGTACTTGGTGGGGAAGGAACCCTTGAGTCCATGGAGTGGCTAGCTCTCCATGTGCGTCACTGCATCTCAGCTCCACAACAGCTGTGTGATGGACCTCTTATAATATAAATCTCATTTCCCAGAAACATGTCTAAGGCCGCCTACCTTCAGGAGATTATAACCTAGCCCCAGAGATAAACATTAAGATATAAATTATATGGAAAGAAATGACATAATGCAAGTGATGTCACATTTTTCTTTTGCTTTTACGTAGAATACTGTAAAACAAAGGAACAAATAAAACAAACAAACAAAAAAAACCAAACTAAAACCCAGATGAGTTGGGAGAATGGAAAAAAAAATCCTCATCCAAAACCAATATACCTTTCTCCAAGTGGACTCTTCATGGGTTCTCAGGGCAGGCAATCAACCATAGCAAGAATACTTTATATCTGAGGCATCCCAATTTTCAAGGCCACAGGAGGCCAGAAGTGACCAGTGGCCTGAAGATGCTTGCCTGATTTATTAGCTCTGGTCTGTCAAGCCATATTGGCATATTTACAAATGTCCGAAATACTAAGCAATGTTTTTCTATTTTACAAGTAGTTATCTGGAAAGAGTCAATGTCTGGCCCAAAGCTATTAAATCAGTTTATGAGACAATCAGGAGAAGATATCGGATACTCCCAACTTTGTCCTGAAATAGTTCTCGCGGCATAAACTGGGTAAAAGCTGCCAGACAACAAAGTGTCTTGTTTTACTCGACCTTAGGCCAATCTGCTGAGGAGTAGATTTTAATGCAAAGTCAAAGTCACTGAAAGATACTTATCTTGGTAAAATCTAATGTTCATCAAAAGGACACGTACAGCATTAATTTATAAAAGGATATTTGATTTTTTTTTTAATTTGGAAAATGACACTTCATTTTGTAGTGTAAAGATGCTCTTAGGTTTCTAATATTGCACATAAGCCAAGAAATGTATGTCCCTCAAATGAGATTGTTTTTTTAAAGGACTAATACTGGTTATTTAATAGGCCCTCGGGACTAATGGCAAAATAGAAAACTCATTGTACTCTAACATCAAAATAAAATTCAGCAAAGACTGGATTTTACAACCTTGCTTACATTACTTTCGCAACTGATGAAACACACTAGAATGTTACACATCAGAAATTTTAAAGTAATTAAACGACAAAAATCTGTTAAAATTTTTTTAATAAGGAATTAAAGAGAAGTAGTAAAAATATAACAAATCCTTTTTCAGAAACGGGTTTAGTTTAACATGGTTTATGTTTCCTCTCTTTTTAATTCTAAAAGCATTATTCTTAAAAACCTACGATATGTGGGAGGGAGGGAGACGCAAGAGGGGAGAGATATGGGAACATATGTATATGTATAACTGATTCACTTTGTTATAAAGCAGAAGCTAACACACCATTGTAAAGCAATTGTACTCCAATAAAGATGTTAAAAAAAAAAAAACCTATGATATGACAGGGGATTATGTGGGAACTCTCTGTACTTTCCACTCAATTTTGCTGTGAACCTAAAATTGCTCTAAAAAATAGTTTTTTACTTAAAAAAAATCTGATAGTATATATACCTGGAGTTTCCATATAGAACAATGCATACTTTAATTTTTAAAACAAACCTTCTGTTTATTTGGTTTGATCCTCAGGTTAAAAAAATTTTTTAACAGAATTCAAGTGAAAGAGACCAAAATAAATTAAGTATCATAATGAGATAATTAAGTATCATAATGTTTCGGCTAATGCTGAACTTTAGAAATTTGGCACCATTTAATCCTAGTGGTTCAATTCAGTGTACACTGTGCATATTTACTGATAATCACACAACCTGGTTTCTTGTTTTAAAAATTCACAATTTATATTACACACACTGCAATTGAAAGGGAATTTTCACAGCTAAGGAACAAGATCTGTGCTTGGCTTCTTAGCTAAAAAGTCTTGGCAAGGTAAACAATAATGCCAAATTCAGCTGGGACTCTGCAGGCATCAATCCACTGGCTCTTTGGTGGTCTTTGAGAGGATTGGCTTACTCAAATTACCTCATTTTGCAGATGGGAGGAAAATAATCCAGGTCAAGTGGCCTGCCCACAGAGCCAGCTGGCGGTGGAACTGGCCTGAAAATCTGAATCTCTGGATTCTCCATCCAAGTGTGGTAACTCAACTTGCTGCCATTTAAAGTCTGTTCGAAATGGGTTATTTGGCTAATTCCCTTTGGCTTTTATAAAAGTAGATTCACTTTTGGACTACAAAATACTTCAATGTTGTGATCCACCATGTGGTCAGTTTGACAATAAAACTGGGTTTAAATTAGCTAGCAAGTCATGTGAAACAGCTGAAAATGCATTCCACTGCACATAATAGAACACAGGATAAACACAGAAGAGAATGCATGACCAACAGTGGCTTAAAAACACAATGGGATTATTTCTCTCCCATAAGAAGTCTGGTATTGAGGCTGAAGCTACTGCAGATGTTCAAGGATGCCCTCAGGGACTAGGTTATTCCTATCTTTCTGCACTGCTGTCCTTAGCATGTTGGCATTTGTCATGATGTCTTATGGTCACAAAATAGCCACAGAATCTTAAGACTTCATATCCAAGTTGCAGACAGGAACAGGAAGAAAAGGCCAAGGGATGAAGGTTTTTTGTTTGTTTTTTTTCCCTATTACAACTTTGCTGTCTTACATGGGAGGAACATCCTATATACCATAGCTATGTTATCTGGCACACTAAGCTGCAAGGGAATCTGCAAAAAGTATTTTTGGCTGAGCACATTGTCACCATGAATAAAAAAAAATCTGGAATTCTGTTCGAAAAGAAGAATTGGAAATGAATATTAAACAGGCAAGTACTATGAAATTTGAAGACAGGAATGTATTTTTCAATTTCTTTATGTTCCTTTTCAAAAGACGGATGATTCCAGGAAGAAGATAGAATAGAGTGAGAAAGTATTACAACTAAAACCAAAGAGACTGTGAATCCATGGCACAGGGAGAAAAGGGGGGAAAGGATATCAGAGGAAAGAACAGAATTTCTCAAAACTGAGGCTGCTAAGTTTCTGAGAGTCAGAGTGGGATTGAACAGATTGATTAAAAAAGATTCCAGAACCACACATATGTTCTTCAAGACACAGAGAGCTCAGATGAATAAACTGTGTTTCTATGAATTCACAAAGACTAAAATGGTGTTGGCTAGAAACATCTGAAGTCTTTGTATTTTGGCCCAAGGTGTAACCTCTCTTCCTTGTGTCTCAAGAGTTAAGGGAAAGGGGGCGGGAGAACATTCTAGCAATGGAATTCCTGAAAAATGGCAAAGCCTTAGTTTCCTTCCTTGTGCTATTCTCTTCTATGAGAGATGAGATGTGGCCCAGACCTGGCTCTCAAAGGTAAGATGTCAATAGTTCCAGTAATTCTGGACCCTGTGCCCAGCACTGGCCTGAATGCTTCCTGGACATCATCTCACATCACACTCAGAACCACACACCGAAGCAGCTACAATGATCTCACTTTATAAGAGAAGAAGGTGAGACTAAGATGTTACATAATCAGCCCAGCTCACACATGTAGTAAATGGTGGAGTTGGGAGTATGAGTTAATATTCATAAAGCACTCCACTCAGTGCCCACAGCAAAGGTGCTCAATAAATTATTTTATTAGTATTATTACTAATACCTTTTCCCCAGTATGTCATCAACCACTAAGGCTTCTCACATTAATACTAATTATAGTTACTTAGAACAGTAATAGCTACTGAAGGCAATGGGGTTTTATTTTCATTACGCCATCTCCACCAAGTTATAGTTCTATAGATAAATGGTATTACATTTGAGTATTGCTTATGATGTGAGAGTTAAAAACAGCGGTCACTAGGGTGGGGTGGAATCCCTAGGACTGGAGAAGTAGGGAATCCGAGCGATCAGTGCTTTCACATTTCGCACCGGACTCGCGCGCCCTGGCTGTGAGGGCGTTTCCTGAACCCCCTCCGGTGCTCCCCGTCCTTCCTGCACTAACTCTTCACGGCATACCTTCTATTTTTCCTTAGTGCTGGGAATACAGCAGTCTACTAAAGAGATGAAACTAAATGTGATTCTGGTGGGGAAAGATAAAGCAAAAAAGTAAAAGAGAATGTCAGACGGTAATGAACATTCCGGAGAGAAGGCAGATGAAGGGATAGAGGCTTTGGTGGAGGAGTGGGTAAAATTTTAAATGGTGTTCAGGGAAAGCCTCACTAAAAATACGACACGTGAGTGAAGACCTGAGGAAGTGAGGTAATAAACCAACCAGATCTCAGAGGGAGGGACAAGTGCAAAGGCCCTGAGGCAGGAGCCTGCCTGGTGGGTTTACAGAATAGCAAGGGGACCAGTGTCGTCACAGATGAATGACAGAGAGGAGGTCACTGAGTGGAAGCAGACTGCACGGGGCCTTAAACATGGCCCACACTCTGGCCAGTACTCTGAGGAGCCCTGGAAGACTCTGGCGTGGTTTTCTAAGTGACTTATTCTTGCCCAAGGGGGCCGGATTGGAAGGAGGAAGACCAGGTAGTGAGCTGTGGCAATGATCCAGGTGGGAGATGACAATGGCTTGGACCAGGATGATGGCAGTAGAGATGGTGGGCAGTGGGTAGAGTCTGGATACAGTGTGAAGATAGACTCTAAAGGATTAACTGAGGGGCATAAGAGAAAAAGTGTCAAGGATCTAACTGGTTCCATTCCAGGAGCTAGAAGATGCTTTATACTGAAGACGGCAGAAAACGATTGGGCAAGACTCTCCTAATCTTTCCCCCGGCATGTGCAGATGAGTAGAACATTCCAGATTCATGTGTTTAGTAACCTACACTACTGCATCCATGCACATCAAAGTGAGAACTGTAAACAAGCATTCACTCAGGCGATTTTTAATTTTACCATGTCAGACTCTTCCTCTGCTAACATTTTTATTGAATTTGCTCATTACATATTGATATTTTGTAACTTTCACATGTTAACAAATAGGCTGGGACATTTTTCTGGAAGGTATTTGTGTTCAAGAGATGGAAAGAATAGTTACAGAAGCACCCAAAATACTTTTCAACAAACTTTTCATGGGATAGAACTGTTACGGTTTTTGCTTCAGAGAATGGGTAGTTACTGGGTTCTCAAAGAGGACGTGGGACAAGGGCGAATTACCCATTTGAAAAGATACATGCACCCCAAAGTTCATAGCAGCACTATTTACGATAGCCAAGACACGGAAGCAACCTAAATGTCCGTCAACAAATGAATGGATAAAGAAGATGTGGTATGTGTGTGTATGTATGTATGTGTATATATATATATATATATATATATATATATATATATATATATATATATATATATAAAATGGAATATTACTCAACCATAAAAAAGAAGGAAATAATGCCATTTGCAGCAACATGGATGGACCTAGAGATTATCAGACTAAGTGAAATAAGCCAGACAGAAAAAGACGAACACCATATGATATCGCTTATATGTGGAATCTAAAAAAAATATACAAATGAACTTATTTGCAAAACAGAAATACGCCCACAGACATAGAAAACAAACTTATGGTTACCAAAGGGGAAAGCAGGAGGAGGGATAAATTAGGAGGTTGGGATTAACATATACACACTACTATATATGAAATAGATAACCAATGAATACATATATATGTGCATATATATACACACACGTATGTATAACTGAATCATTGTGCTGTACACCTGAAACTAACACAACATTGTAAATCAACTATACTTCAATTAAAAAAACAACAACAAAGACCGTGACTGTTGCTATCACCAACATTTCACAGTAACGATCACCAGATAGCAGTGAGAACTGACAGATGGCAGTCTTCAGATCAGAACTGTTCGCCAGATGGCAGAAATTACATGAATCAAGATAAGAAAAAGGCAAAAGAAGTGAAAACTGAAAGTTTCCCCTAAATCCTCTCTCTAATTTTTTCAAGTGAATGGAGCCCCGTCTCACGTACATACACAAATGGCAGCTTGTACTACATAGAAATAGTGTTTGACCCAGGCTCTGAATAACACTGGTCTTAAGACGATGAAAACAGTGCAAAGGACATATGTTAAGAAGACAAGAATAAAATAAACATTTGTTAGCAATTTTGCAGCTTTTTAAAAGCCTCACAAAGGTATGAGTTAACAATTCTGATACTGCTCAGCAAGTGCACAATTGAACAATTGTGTAAATAGAAGGTGGATGGTGGGACCAGGTTTCCCACTGTTGGAGTAGTGAGAATTTACAGATGAGCAAGGGGAGGAGGAAGAAGGATCCGTGTAATAATAGATTAGAGTTGGAGACATCAGGATGAACTGATATTTAGCTTAATATAGATACAGATGGTTAGCTATAGAAATATTCATACAAGGAGGACTGTACACAAATATAACGCCTCACTCTGTCAGTTGAGAGGACTTAAAAGCAAAGATGTTCCAGTAGCAATGAGCACACCTGACGCCCAGATCTCAGTTTTTAATATTATTCTCCAATAAAAGGAACCAGAGCTCCTTAGAGGAATAATGGATTCTAGGATTGGGGCATAAAATATACAAGATGAGTTGGAGCATCTTGTGGAGGAAAAAATAAAAGAGGGTATTTCAAATAAGCACAGGAGCTAAATGAATGAGCTCCCAAAGGCCAAAACTGGAACAATTTGAGCAATTATATATATATATATATATATATATATATATATATATAATTAATAAAGTAGTATTAGATTATAACACAAAATATAAAATATTTATTTATGAGTCAAAATAACTGAATAAATAAATGGGTGGAAAGAGGCAAATTCTGCCTGTGCAGAATTCCAAATCATCTATGCCCTTGAGGAGGTGAGGCATAATGCTCTTAATTGTGGGCTATGCCTAGTGATTTCCTTTTGAAGAGTTCAATACACAATGGGGAGAAAAGAGCATCTTTATAGTGGAGAAACCTGACAACCACTACCCCAGCCGTGCGATCAAAGTCAACAACAGTTACGTATCATGTTGATAATAGGTGCCCTTGATGTGATACGATGAAAAGGGCACTTTACCTCTGTAGTCTTTCTTCCAAAAACCCATAACCCCAGCCTAAGCATGAGAAAATTGCAACAGAAGGGCATCTAACAAAATACCTGACCAGTACTCCTCAAAACTGCCAAGGTCATCAAAAAGGAAGGTATGAGAAACTGTCATGGCCAAGAAGGGGCTGAGAAGGCCTGGCAAGTAAATGTCATGTGGTGTTCTGGATGGGATCTTGGAACAGAGAAAGGACTTTAGGTAAAAACTAAGGACATAAATAAAGTATGAATAAAGGACAGACTTTATTAATAATAATGTATCAAAATTGGTTCATTAACTGTAATGAAGGTACCATATTAATGTAAGATGTTAATATTAGGGGAAACTGGGTGAGGGGGTGTATGGGAACTCTCTGGGCTATCCTCTCAATTTTTCTGTCAATCTAAAACTTAAAGTAATGCCTACTTAAAAATATTTGAAGCTTCCGCAACAAATTTTAATACGAACATACCTATTTGCATCTATATCAACATTGTGGCCTTCAAAAACTGTCCATGAAATTACTGTCAACTGAAAAGAACTTGTGTTAAAAAAGATCTTTACTAACTTGGGTTTCTCGTCTATGGCATCTAAAATAACTAGACAAAGCTTAGTTTTAGATTTTCTTAGCAAATCTCTTTTTCAATAATTTGTGTAATGTGTGGCATTTAAATTCTTTTAAAACTTTTCAGAATATTCACACATATATCAATAATAAAGGAAATTCTTTGCTTTTCAAGTTTAACCTTGTCTTAGAAATGTAAAAGTCACTGATCACAGAATTCAATTCCTCTTTACAGATTAGGAATCTTAGGTCTGATCTGGTTTCTGTCTAGTTAATAACAGAACCAGGTTCAACTTTGGGCCCTAAATCTATTGGAATGCTCACTATTTCAGCAAAGTGTTACAGTATCCCACAAATTCTTTTTCTGGTTTTCTTTTTAATTTTTTTATTGAAGTATAGTTGATTTACAATATTGTGTAAGTCTCAGGTGAACAGCACAGCAGTTCAGATATATATATATTCTTTTTCACACTTTTCCCTTATAGGTTATTACATAATATTGAGTATAGTTCCCTGAGCTATACACTAGGTCCTTGTTGGTTATCTATGTTATACAAAGTCATGTGTATATGTTAATCCCAGCCTCCTAATTTACCCCTTCCCCCCCCACCCCTTTCCCCTTTGGTACCCATAAGTTTGTTTTCTGTGTCTGTGAGTCTCTTTCTGTTTTGGAAATAAGTTCATTTGTATTTTTTTTTTGGATTCCACATATAACTGATATCATATGATATTTGTCTTTCTCTGTCTGATTTACTTCACTTAGTATGATAATCTCTAGGTCCATCCATGTTGCTGCAGATGACAATATTCCACAAATTCTGAATCATGCCTTCCTCACCAAACCACCCAAGATTCGTTATGTTACATGTGCTTTTTCTGTTGCCCCTTTTTTATTGCTTTATTACTCATATTCTTGATTGTATTAATAATGGACCTTTTTATTACTCATATTTGTAATTATCCCAACATCAGTTAAAAGATGGAATTATGAAAATAATGGTTGTTAAATCTTTCCAGGTCAGGGGTTCTCAAACTTTAACGTGCTTCAGAGTCACCTTGGGATGCTTGATCAGACAGTAGATCCATCCTCTTCTGGCCCCAAGACCTGGACCTGATCTGGCATGGGTGTGAAAACACACCTCCTCAGAGGGATTCGGATTCAGGTGGTTCATGGACCACACTTTAAGAAATGATGTTTGGAGCAGGGCTTCTCAAGCTTTAACGTGTACCTGAATCACCTGGGGATCTTGTTAAAATGCAGTTTCTGATGGGAAAAGTCCAGGGTGGGACTGATTCTGCTTTTCTAACAAGCTCCCAAGTGACTGGATTCAGCTGTTCCTTCAGGTAGCAAGGGTCGCCTTAAGATAATCCATTTTAACTCATTAAGTGTTTTCTTTTTTTTAAATTACAGGTTCTTGCATTATGAAACACTTTTTAGAATGGCTTTTCTTTTTCTTTTTAATAGTGGTAAAATACACATAACATAGAATTTACCATCTTAACCATTTTTAAGTGTACAGTTCAGCAGCGTTAAGTACATTCACACTGTTGTGAAACCAATCTCCAGAACTCTTTTCATCTTGCAAAACTGAAACTCTATACCCATTAAACAAGTCCCCATTTCCCTCTCCCCCAATCCCCTGGCAACCACCATTCTACAATACTTTCTGTCTTTATGAATTTGACTATTCTAGGTACCTCATATGAGTGGAATCATACTGTATTTGTCTTTTTGTGACTGGCTTGGTCTGTCCCTATTTTGAAAAAAATCATCAAACCTTCTACACCTTCCTTCCATAAGCCTGTGTTCTGTTCCATAGATTTGTGACATTGGCACCATCTTAAGAATTGAGCCCCTTTTCACACATCCCTAAGAGCCAAGTCTCTCCTGTTTTGCCCTTTGTTTCTTTAATCCCAGAAGTTATCACAAAATAGGGTAGAAAACCCAACATGATTTGGTTGAACTTTAATGTAGCATCTCTATTACCACTGAGTAATTCTGAATACCCCTCTGTACTCAGTTCCATGAAGGATACAAAAGAACTGAGACATAATCCTGCACCAGAAGAGCTTTGAGCAGCCCGGTCCAATGGGAATGTAATGTGGGCCATATATGTAGTTTTTAATTTCTAGTAGCCACATTACAAAAGGAAAAAGAAATGGGTAAAATTAATTTTATAATATACTTTCTTTCACCCAGTATACCCTAGATTTTATCATTTCAACATGCAATCAATGTAAAAAGTTATTACTAAGACAGTCTACATTCTTTTTTTTTTTTACCCGTCAGACTAACTCTCTGATATCTGATGTGTATGTTCCGCTTATAGCACACACCACTTTGGACTAGAACATTCCAAGTGCTCAATAGCCACGTGTGGCTAGTGGTCAGTACTAGCTTAGCTTCAAATTTTAAAGATCACGAATATCTTTCAAAGAGTGATGAGTTGAACGTGAACAGGTTGAGGTTATGAGGGAAACTGAATCTAAGGATACGTGTCTAAACAGAAATAAACGTAAGATTGAATACACTGAGAAGACTATATACACAGTTCTATATGCCATCACAACACCATATATTTAATCACTGAAAGGGATATTCAATTTGTTACTACTGTTAACCCTATTTACCAGCAAACTACCTTTCTTCCCTCATTTCTCTTTTTGCACTTCTCATATTATAATTTGTACTCATGAGCATGCGGTTAATTCAAATACAGAAATTTAAATAAGGTTTCCTTTACACCTACTCATTTTTAGCCTAGTTCAGTCTTCTATATTTTGAGAGATGAGGTAAAAAGCTGATATTATAGAGATATCCTGCTTAATTCTCTTTTTCATCTCTTGAAAACGCAAGTATCCTCACGGGCTGCTTTCTCCTAACCCTTTCTTGCTTTCTGACATTAAAAAATTCATAGCCTGATGGGTTTTAAAGATGCAATTAATTGGGGTTATGTATGGGGGCTTTTAAAAAGCCACGTAATTGCCAACTAAATACCAATCAGGCTGATGCACGGTGAGGCAAAAGAACCACCAGTTATTACCAAAACCTTAAATTATACAGAGAGGTAAAAACATACAGCATGTTTTGTCCACATACCTTACTCAGAAACCCATGTGTGAGGCAGGCTAGTCAAAAACAGGAAGAGGTGCTTTCACAGATGAACTTCTCAACAGAGTCACGGACTGTCACTTTCAAGCCCCTGACTTGCTCTTTCCAACCCATCACCATCTGACCTTGCTCCAACAATCTTCGGCAAGTCTTCTTTCAAGGTCAGCAGCAACAAATGCATTAGTCTCTTCTCAGCCCTCAAATCAGCTGTCTGCTCTCTACCATATCACTTTCTTCCTTAAATTCTGTCTTCTCTAGGAATACTTGTCCTCCCGTTCTCTATCTTAAGCTCGTCATCCTTTTCCTCTCATTGACTCCTCTTTGAGTAACTCTGATTATAAAGTAAGACTCTGTCCTTGACCCTCTGCTAGCACTTTCTCACTCCTTAGTCATGCCTAAGGATTCAACGGCCTCCTCTACTCTCAATGTTGACCTTTCAGTCAACATTTCCATTCCCTTGCTGGACACTCACATGGAGAGCACTGCTTTTAGCAATCATATTAGAATCAAGTACCAACTGACCATCAACTCCTGGAACTGTACCCAAAGAACAATAAGCAATTCCTCACTGGGTCAAAATCTATCTTATATGGAAGCAATATAAGGGAATAAAACCAACATTCAACATTTTTTTTCACATACAATTCAATTTATTTGCTGTTTTACAACTTATAATTCCAAAGGCTTTATAATAATACATTTTCTTAACTTGTTAATTGGTAAAATAACTTTAGTAGTTCCAATCAAGAGGGAGATCACACATTCTAACCCATCATGACGATGCAATATTTAGCTCTTCCTTGTAGCTGGAGCTCAGCAATTTGTTTCCTCTATATCTGCTGCATATTTCCTAAACTTTATAGCATCTTCCTTGAATCTCTGTTACTTTGCAAGGTACCTTGGTTTTCGATCTCTCACAGTTACATTCCAGTGATTTGTGAGAGGCTCTCTTGAACTCCAATCCCTCCTGCTCAGCCATGGTATGTTCCTTTCAGAGCCTGCTGTGAGGGGTTTCTCAGTCATCCTGTCCCTTCACTTTGTGAACCACAGGGATGTGCTCGTATTCACCATGCTTTCACCGTACTTACTTCTGGTGGGTCAGACAATAAATTGGGGAGGGAGAGAGCTCTCAGGTGGCACCCTGATTATCGTACCAGCCTTGAGATAAAACCTTCCTTTGGAAGATGTCAGGGGAAGATGGAAGATGTCAGAGGAAGTTAGCCCTGTGGGCTAACTTCTTCAAGGAGACAGTCTACCTCAAACATTCTAACAACTTCCTCTTCCAACTCAAGAGTCTTCTGAATCCTCAGGAAGCACAATGCTCAAGCCAGTGTTTTTCCTCAACTAAGAGACTGTCTTAACGTTTGAGCAGCTACTCAGGTCTTCCAGCTTCCTGCTTTCACAGTCTTCTTAATCTTTGCACACTTTTTTTTTAAAATTAATTAATTAATTAATTTATTTTTGGCTGTGTTGGGTCCCCGTTTCTGTGTGAGGGCTTTCTCTAGTTGTGGCAAGCAGGGGCCACTCTTCATCGCGGTGCGCGGGCCTCTCACTATCACGGCCTCCCTCTCTTGTTGCGGAGTAGTACAGGCTCCAGACGCGCAGGCTCAGTAGTTGTGGCTCACGGGCCCAGTTGCTCCGCGGCATGTGGGATCCTCCCAGACCAGGGCTCGAACCCGTGTCCCCTGCATTAGCAGGCAGACTCTCAACCACTGCGCCACCAGGGAAGCCCTTTGCACACTTTTTGAAGTTCTCATTATACACCTCCTCAATCTCATCATTTGTGATTATTTCTTCTTTTGGTTTTTCCCATGATCCCTTTATTTTGCAGTATGGAAAGGACGCGCCACCCATGGAGGGCATCTGCCCAGGGGGTTTCTAGAGCTGTGCATCGTTGCTACCACCAGCTCCTGTCACACTGGGTGGCCTTATCCACTTTGTTGACCTGGGCCAGCCGGGTAGGGGAGGGAACACACCCCTCCGAGTAGCTATTACTCTCTACCACTTCATCTTCATCCAGGTTCCTACCCTCCACTGACATCTGCTCTGCTCCCTTTCTACTGCTTTCTGGTGAAGGTTTGGGGGGATTTCTCAGACTTTGCATCATACCACAACATTCAACATTTTCAGGGAGCCCCAAATGGGGGCTGAACAAATTCTACTTGGTTGTAAAAACCCAGGTCCCCTTTCCCACTAAGCTATGCTTCTATTTTCTCCAGGAATATTTATCACCGATTTGTGTCCCTATCCCCACGGGCTGTACCTCTGCTCCACTCAAACTATCCATATTTCTGCAGATGGAGCTCAGATCATGTCAGATGTAAAAATGTTCTGAAATTCTGAACTCCAGTAAACCATTCTCTGAGTGAAAAAAAAAAAAATATCCTTCTAGTTCTCCCCTCTCCTTTTCACCTCTACAGCTACTACTCATGACCCCACATCCCGCACTCTTTATCACTTGCTAAGGTTAGCAGAGGAGTTTCACTACCTTCACTCCGTTTCCCTGCTGGTCTGGCCTAGGACCTTTAACACATTCATTCATCATCCGTGCTTACAACCAGCTACCACTCCGCATGTTCATGATGCCCAGACTCGGTTGTTCCAGCCCACCTCTCTCCTAAGTGGGAGACCCCTAACACCCAATTGCCACACTGTGCTCCTTGAGAGCTTATTAAGTGTCCCTTCTGGATTCTCTTGTGTACAGACTAGACTTGAAATGTCTAGCTTTAGGAGACAATGGAGTTGTCTCCTAACACTCAGAGGAGTAAATGTTGCTCTATATTTCAGGAATGTTCTAATTCACAACTCCCCCCCCCCCCCAAAATTATATCTTAAAAGATGCAAAACTATTTAGGGCAAGAGGAAGTAGGTAAGGAGAGAATGACGCAGAAAAAAAGCACGGCATTTAACAAAAGAGCTAGGCAGGAAATATCTAGCATGTGGTATTTGGAATTAGTACAGCCTTTTACGGTATGAATACACTGTTCTAAATTCCCAAGGCTTTGTTAAAACATAGAAAAAAGGATTAGAATTCTGTCATTGTACCCGAAACACTATCGAGGGGAGAGGGACACAATATCTAACAGAAGAAAATATAAGTATACGTGATTCATCAAGCTCTTCAATAAAAACATGTTTAAGAAATTACCCAGTTCTGGGCTTCCTTGGTGGCGCAGTGGTTAAGAATCCGCCTGCCAAAGCAGGCGACACGGGTTCGAGCCCTGGTCCGGGAAGATCCCACATGCCGCGGAGCAACTAAGCCCGTGCGCCACAACTACTGAGCCTGCGCTCTAGAGCCCGCGAGCCACAACTACTGAGCCCACGTGCCACAACTACTGAAGCCCGTGTGCCTAGAGCCAGTGCTCAGCAACAAGAGAAGCCACTGCAATGAGAAGCCCGCGCACCGCAACGAGGAGTAGCCCCCGCTCGCCGCAACTGGAGAAAGCCTGAGCACAGCAACAAAGACCCGGTGCAGCCAAAAATAAATAAATAAAATAAATAAATTTATAAAAAAAAAAAAGAAAGAAAGAAATTACCCAGTTCTACTGAGTCATGTTTCAAATATCATGTGATCTTTTCATGGGGATGGATCCGGCTAAATTAGAATCTCTCCCTCTGTTACCACTCCACGGTGGACTTAGGAACTGCCACTCAGATTTGTAAACAAGGTTTAGCTTCATTACTGTCAATCAGTTTGCCAGGGCTTATTGCTCCTGAGAGAACTGAAATAACTGAATTTCTAGACTTCCAAGGAGGAGGGTTTGGAGCAGGAAATTACTACATTAAAGCTTACATATATATTCCAAAAGGTATATCATGAACTATTTGGAGAATTTCCCCTGGAAGATTCTGACCCTACTCTCTAATCCAGTGTCTTATGATGGCTTCTAAGTTTGGCCCAACTGAGTTATCTGTCTACACCTGCTGAAACTCACGACTACAAGCAAAGAAATTACTGTGAATCTCTGTGGTAATGGAACATAAAGCCCACATTTTAACAAATAAATAATGGACTTGATAATAAGGGGATACTGGAGTCTGTTTAAAGATACTACAAAAACCCTAGAAAAATCTAAGGTCAGTTAAAAGATATGCACAATTTGAAACTATTGATCAGAGCCATCCTCAACAACGTAAGTATTAAAAACTATTTCTGTATTGACCAAATCCCCTGTGTCATATAACAGAATGAGAACAAGGCTATTCTTGAACCTAGCAATTTTCTTTTTATCACTGCAACTTCAATCATGGATGTAAATGAAAATTTCTGCTCACTTTGCTACTTTTCTGCTTGACTGAAGTTTGTAGTGAAAACGTCTGTTCCTTTCCAACAGAGTACAGGTGTCATTCCGATTTTACACAGCAGGCAGAGAGTGAATGCATTTGTTTAGATGCAAGATCATTTAAATATGTGTCACTACAAGCTACAGCCCACTATGGATGTGGCAGTTTAAAATTCTCTTAAGTAATAAAGTAAATGATCAAATGAAGGCACATTCAGGCTTCAAACATTTTCAGACTGGTTCTTCCCATCTGAACACAGCCAGCCCTGTGCAGCCCTGCCCTCCTCTCCTGGCTCTCCTCAACCAGAAAGCAGCAGAACTCTGCCAAAGCCCATTCCATTACCCAAACGTCTTCCGGGTCAACAGTCCAAAGTCACATGACAACTCCGTCTTCAGTTGACTTTTCCAGGGAGAAAATACCCTGAAGAGCAAGAATTCCAGGCATGCAGAAGCTCAGCCTTTAAATCACACTAAATCTGAGCTAGTTTTTCAAAGTAAGGCCCTGTTGCAGAGAGAAGGCACACAAAACATGTTTGAAGAAGGCAAATCTCTCATTTCAGATTTAACATTTATAAATGAGGAAATTATATATGATTAAGGCTTTCAAATACAGGGGTAATTCCAAGGTATCTCTCATTCCAAATAATACAGTTTCTGTCTTTCACTCAAAATTGTAAAGATGACTAAAATGTAGACCAAAGGAAAATCATACTTAGAGTCTCAGTTGTTTTAACCTAGAAATGTTCTGGTTTTGGGAAAATGCTGAGGAAAAACTTTTGATTTTGGTAAGAATATTTGGTTATCAGAATCATCTAAGAAAAGTGTAAGTGATTTGCTATTTTCTGGCCCAAAGCAGACTTTCTAACAACGCAATTAGGCTAACAGGTCACAGGATCTACATTATGTAAGCTCAAGGTGACCCATTTAATGGCTTAACGTAGGGTTTACTCAAGGTCACCATTACATAAGGCAGGCATGTCCGCCTTTCTCCCAGTCAAAAGAAGCATAAGGTCAGCTCCCCCTCTTGGCCTGGCACCCTTCCCACTCATGCCATTACATGATGATTCTAGATGTTTCATTTTTGACTGATGTTTAAACTATCTGGATATCTCAAAGCCTTAGCTTTTAAATTTCTATAACAGGGAAGAAGTTGGCTACTTACATAAATCTTAGAAAATGCATATTTCAAAGGCCATATATAGAAGGCCATCTCTTTGGGAAGACAGGGCTAAGGTATTGAAAAAGCCAACTGCACACCAAGTAGGTACAAAAGACATCTTTGATAACAGTTCTCATGTGCATATAAACATTCATCAACCATAACAATAAGTAATAGGTGGTATGTCTGCTTTCTTGGAAATCTGAGCACTTGATAAGACCATCTTATCGTTCGTTAATCATTTAGGCAGCTGTTTAATTAATATTCCTACACTGGGGCAGTTTTCCATGTTTTGCTTCCAAATGATTTAATTCTCTTCTTCCAGTTACAAATCTTAGTACGAATGGAAGATATCCTCACAGCGTAAGATGGTAAATCCAACACTGAGATCACATCTATATAAAAAATATATATTTTGTAAGAAATTTATATATAAGTTAAAATAGCTAAAGATGTTTTTTAAAGTCAAATTTTAAGAGGGGATTATGCTTAATTGCATATCTTCATTTCTTTAAAAAATGTGAAAAATGAATACATGAATACTTACTAGGGACTTAAGTTTGATTCATTTTATTCTTGCATACTAGTTGTCATTTACCCACAGAAAAAGCAAAATAAAACAAAGCAACAACAAAAGCCCTTGATGATGGTGATAGCCCAGCATGAGGTGTATTTTTGCATCAATAGCCTGATGCATTAAGCTCATTCAAATGCAATTAATTCCTTTGCATGAAATCAAGGGTCCAGGAGATATTAATAAAAGTTGAAAACAATCCTACCTTTTGCCTAAAACAGATTTTTATCCCAAATGATACAATAAACCAACAGAGAAAAATAGGATAGGCATATCCCATGCTCATGTGCTCTGTGTTTAATCTGAGACTCCTAAATTCACCAGTTATTGGTAAGGAAATCTGGCATACATCTTAGATGAAATGTCCAGGAAAGCTAAGAGCCAACCAATACTCTGCACTCTTAGCAGTTCGCTGCCTGCTCTTATCCTGCAGGGACAAGGCTAATTATCAAGACTCTGGGAGTCATAGGAAGTCTGATGACGAGTAAGTACTTGGAGGCCTGGCCTGGATTTAAAAACTCAGGATTCATCAAGCCAGGCCTTTGGGAAACCAATGCACTGATGAGGTTTCCTAGTATGTGTATTGTGAGAAAATAAACAACCCAGGAGGACTCATATAAACACCAATATTGAGAAGGCTACAGAAAAATGAGCCAGAGGAAGAATGGGAGTCAGCGAATAACAAAGGCAAGAGCATAATAATAGTGTGGGGAGAAGGCAGAGATCAGCAGGGTTAGATACCACTGAGATGTCAAGAAGGACAAAAAAATGTCTGGGCAAACAGCTCATTCACTGGAGTTGAAGGGATGGATACCAATAATGGCTAACTGGAGGGGGGCAGATGTTGCAAAGAGAAGATGGGAATGGCTGACTATCGTATCAAGAAGCACAGCTGTGAATGGGTAGAGCAAGGGTGGAAATTAAAGATATGGGGTTAAGTGATTGACCTGAGGACCCAGGGGTCTTTGATGAACAGGAAAATATGAGAAGGCTAAAAATTGCTGATACATAAAATAAAATAAAGGGTCTACTGACCAAAGGTCATTATGAAGTCAATCTCAGATACAGTGAAGTTAAAGAACCTACTGAAGAAAATATATGCACTGGTACCCATGACTCAGTTGAGAATTTTGGCTAAAAATTTAAAATGAGAACAAAAATAGAAAAAGAAGCTAAAATTCTTTAAATGGCAAAACAGGATAACTTCTTGGCATACTGAAAATGAGCCTACTATATTAAATATGCTTAGATAATGCAGAATATCATAAGCTCCTGACTGACAATTAATTCTGTTTTCAATAAAGCAAGAGGAAAGAGTCACATGACCAACTCATAGGAAACCAGCAACCTGGAGCTGATGAAGATATACAATAAAGAAGGAGATCTTCAGTGACAGCGGAAAAAAAAAAAAAAAAATTCTCTCAAAGTAGTTAAGACTAAAAGGGGAAGATTTAGGGGAACTCCAGCTGGATAACATTTTTGCAAATACATGTACACCTAAATTAATAAATCAATAGGGTGGCCCAAATTTTAATGTCATGAGAAAATTTAAACCTCTAGCAGGGGAGTAATTAATATCTACATATCAATTACCTACTAAGCACCACATTCACCTCATCATCTAATAAGGGCATTTCAATATGATAGGAATTAATGGTTAGTATACACATATATTATCCTAACTCTTAAGATACAACATAAAAATCTGAAATAAGTTTGTAGATTCCATTACCTTTATAAATGATACTTAGAAGTGGGTTTCTGTTAAAACAACCCTTTGTTATTATTAGACTTAAAAGCTAAAGATAATGAAACTGTCATAAACTAATCTAATGGTATGTTTTATGTCTGAATACAGATGCCTCTGGTAATACTGGTGTCAACCTTTAAAATAAAACAGCCAGTTATTTCACCAGCAAAGTGAGTTTATTCAGGAATATCAGAGGAATTGCAGTTCAGGACAATCAAGCTATAGGAAATATCACAGGCAAGCCCAGCAAATGAAGGAGAGGACGGTTACTATATAGAGAAAGAGGAGGAAGTTGGGCGGGGCTGATCTAAGCAAAAGTCCATTGAAGGGAAAGGGACAGTTCAGGGTGGTGATGGCTTCTCATTGGCTGAGTTGCAGAGTTTCCCATTGGCTGGGCTTGTTATTGGGCTAGGAGGAAATCTTCCTTCCTCCTGCTGGGGTAGTAGAGACCTTGCTGCTCAGAAATGTAAAGCTGCGATGGGTGGTGTGTACGTAAGAGCTCCCACTTCAGGGATGCCTGATTACATTTTAAATGAGGTTTCTCTTTATTAATTTTTACACTGGCTTTAAACTAGACACATACAGATTAGACCCTAATTTCCCAGAGATAAGAATTTAACGTTATTTTATCCAGGTCCAAAAAAATCTTAGTTTCTACCTAATCTGAGATTCCTACGTTACTTCTTGGTTGTTAAGTAAAACCTGCCTTTCCCCTACTGATAAATACTGGCATAAATAAATGACATTTATTTCTATAATCTTGGAGATTCTTTTAGGCATGTGAAATTACTGCTTTACGCCCTTTGCCTTCCCAGTGTTTAGGCTATTTCTTCTTTAAGATTTCCTTCCTTTTAAAACATTCCTCTAACTCCTCAATTCATTCATTCAATATACACTTAATTAAGTACCTACTATGTGCCATGACATGCTTAAAGCTCTGGGAATATATTTCAGTGAATGAAACAAAAGTCCCAATTTTCATAGAGCTTACATTTCTGATAAAAAAACAATTATTTCCAAATTTACAAGCATTGCAGGAAGGGCATCTTAGTCTTCAGGACCATGTACTGTTTATTCCCAGGATAGCTCTATGATTATTCTTTTCCCTCAATAGGCCCTCAAATCCACTAATTGTAAAACTTTCTCCCAATTTACTACCTTATTATGGATCTGCTATTTAAATTCAAAACATGTTGAGGCGCTGTGTGGCCAGGTTACTACAGTTTATGGAAATATTACTCCAAAGTATAAGGAGTTTTTTCTCTAATCCAATATACTATCTATTAAAAGAACTGACATAACTAAAGGCTTAAAACCGCATTGACTGTTCAGATATTTTTCTAGACACCACATAAAAGAAACAATCAAATGAATTTAATGTCTTTGCAAATAAAAATGTGATTTCTGTGCTATTCCAAACTTAATCAACTATCTTAGTTCCGTTCTAATTTTCCAACATTATGTACCAATATTACCGACACAAACTGTTGTCCCCAGAAAATGTTTTCTAATTCATATCTCTTCATTTTCTCTGCTTATACCTTAGGATCCATACTATGCCTCATCTTCTTTCCAGAAACTTCTACTGCATGCTCCAGCCTTATCTCCTATTCTTACAGCAATCCCTCATCTTACTCACAGAAAAAGTTCATACCATCCGGTCATAAAGCAAATTTGAAGCAAGTGTAAAAATGATTAGAGATTTCAACAGATTTGTGGTTTGAAGAGAACTTCCGGGGGAGAGGAGTCGAGTTTTGATCATGTTGAGTTTGGGTCCTTGAACAAACACCTGTCACTAAATCAGCAGAGAAGATCAGCATGTTTCCAGAGTAAAAACAGTCACAACTACAAACCTCTACAACATCTAAAACAGTAACATTATGCCCTGAATTCTGTATAATAGGTATAAGGATAATTTTATATACATATAGTCATAAATTATGCCCATGGAGAAGCAAACATCTTCTAAGGAAATACACAATACACAACAAGCTCCCCTCTATGAAATCACAGTTTAACTTTATCCAGCTCAAAGTTAGCTAAATAAGGACACCTCTAACACTACTTTCACTCGCAAATTCTAATCTTAAAAGAAAATTTCTAGATTAAAAAAAATCCCCGGAAGCCTAAACTCAACTTCTTCCTGCCATAGACCTACTTGATAAATTTCTCTGTAGCAAAAAGAGGTAATAAAAGTCATTTATTGCCATCTCATTTAGCTGTCTCTCTGCTATACACCCCCATATTTTTAAACTCTGTACTTAAACAGCTATTTTGTTTGCTTTTTCCACTTTCAGTCTTCCTAATGTGAAGCTAAGTCTACCCTTTCCCTTCCCACCTTCCTTCCAGTATAGTTTTATCATGTAAATAGCATCTGTATCGTGACTGCCTCAGTATTGTTCAGACCCTGGCAATGGCATATTCTTTCTTTTTTCTCTTACAGCTGTTTGTTATTTTTTAACTTCTGGTTTTTCTTTTTCTAAAGTTAATACCTGCCCCATTTTTACACTTGCTTCATCTTCTCTTGCACCCATCAGTACTGCATCTTTCCCGAACTCTGCAACAGAACTCTGTAACCACACTAAGTACAGACAGGCCCATCAGGTACTGCATCAGTGCTATGGTATTTTTTGGTCTGGAGACCTCCCTCCTGGGAGCCTTCGCATTCTCCTCCAGTCTGGACTGGCTTCTCTCCAGACTGCAGCACAGCTGTTGCCTTGGGACTTCCCTTCACCACCAGGATTCAAAGCTAAAGTCTGAGACAAACTGACAGAAGAAAAAAAAAAAAGATTCCTGGGACACATCACATCACCAGCAAGAGCTGAAATTTATCAAGGGACGTGGAAGAGAAAGAAAGTTTAATGAAGCCACTCAGTGACCACTGCGATAAAAAAGAAAACTAACGGAATTTATCTCTAGACTGCTGAGTAAAACCAACACTGAGCGCTCGCAGTGTCGAGTACTAAAAGTTGAACATTGAAATACATCTTTACTCGGGCTTCATCTTGGCTGTCATCTTTATGTCATTTCTTACATTCATGATGTTTTCTTTTGTGCATACATTTTGCCTTAATGCTCTTTGGTCAATTCTTTCATTACATACAAACATCAAATTACTTTTCTGAAATGCATTAAAATACCTCAGAGAAATTATTTCCCCAAATTTCACTGTAGTATGCTTGATATAACGAACTCTTCCCTTCATAGTAAATACAGTTATACTTTAATGGGTACTGTTTGGAGATATTATAAAGACATGCTGTACCTACTTAAACAAGATCAAAACTAAATTTTTTTAAGTCCACAAAAAAGCATTTCTCAGTACTTTTTCCTAAAGAAGAAATACATCAAAAATTTCCTGTAATTTGTGATGGCATTAAGTCTATGTCTATTTACATAACTTTTAAAATGTAGTTTGCTAATTAAAATATAATGAAAACTAGGATTTCGTGGTAAGAGTCTGAGTTAATTTACTGAATTCCAATTGTTATGTTGGGTTTAAGTCACTTTCCCGTCCTAGGAACCATAATGATAGTTGTCTGTACCACTCTAGAGATTTTCTTACATTTTATCTTCTATTTCTGGTTACAATTATTCATGTGGTATTAAAACATGGTACCCCAATTCCCCCCAAATCTTATACAACTGTCATACAAATTACATTTTCTACTATAGTTCTTTGGAAAGTTATTTACTGGCCAAAACAGTAAGCAAAATCAAGAAAAGATCTCAAATGTGTTGTTTTGGGAAATAACATGATGAGAATTGAGCTGTAAACACAAAAGGGAAAATCAGTTTCCTTTCTCTGTTGCAGGTAGGAAGTGATGGCAAGCAACACATCACCTAAAAAAGAAGTTCCCAGAGTGAAAAGAGAACTTTGATGGAAGTCCATTTCTTTCTTGATTCCCTACCATAATCACTTCTACTCAGTCACATCAGGAAAAAAGAAAAGTCCATGACAAAAGACACAACTTGAGGTTAGCTGAAAACATTATGGTCCTTCATATTAAATTTATGTTAAAACAGCAAGCTAATGATTACCATGGTTACATTATGCAGATGCAACCAGGAAGCAGCTGTTTACTGGTTGGCACAGAAAAGTAAATGTTTCAAGACCATCAGATCTGATATGACAGTACTGATTCCAAATACATAGAGAAATTAAAAACTCAAAATAACATACATCCACTCTAGCTGATGTGTTACTAAATCTAAAGGCATTTTTGCCCTTTTTTAATAAAGTAGGTGAAAATGTGACCATGTGAAGTTTAAGTTACATGTGATTTTTAAAAATTTCTTGGATGCCAGCATCTGTCTGTCTCTTTATATATATGGAAACAATCTAAAAGCAATATAAAAAATAAAAGAAATGAAACACAGAATATACTTTTCATGAATTTAACTGCTGTTTATAAAAGCAAACAGTAAATAATGGGGGTCATAATTTACTTGTATGGAGAATCCATAAAATAATCTCAATTAAAAAAAATTCATATCCCAGTATCTCTTGGAGAAAGCCACAATACATATATACAACTCAAATAGTGCTGGTATTTCATATAAAAATGGCAACCAGAGCAGCAGGTGATTGCTGAGTTTCTACTCATCTTTTTTATTATGATTGAATTATTAGCTTAAAAAAATGTTTTCTACTCTCAAAAATTCTAACCTCAGTTGCCAAAAGACAACAGTTAAGTATCATGTGCATATACATAAAAGGAAAGAGATATATATTCGATGCCAGCCTGAAAATAAGTAGTTAGATATAAATTTAAATTTAAAATGATAACATAATAGTATTTACTATAAATGAATGAAAACACTAATGCTTTTAAAAAACTAATACCCTATCATAACCAACTACTCCCTCCTCCTGAAAATGATGCATAGCCTTTAAGGTCCTACCTTCAGGACTTTGCTCATCATTGTCTAAATACCTAAAATATATCTCCATTCTTGCCCCCATCCCTGAAGTCCTGGCACAGTGCTGCTTCTTGCCAAGTCTTCGTCAAAGTCCTTAGCCAGAAGCCCCCTACTCCGACATTATAAACCCAGAAAGAGGAACCACATCTCACCTATCTTCAGGATCAAGCACATGCAGGTGGTCAATAAAACCTTACACAATGAATATATAAATTACAACTCTTACTAGTCACTTTTGTAGGGTTTATTTCTTTGTGAATAGTCAATTGACTATTTCCCAAGTTGGAAATTTAGAGAAAAAATATTTTAAATAGTCTCTTTATTATTAACAAATAATAGAAATTATGAATGGTTTTTAACTCATTAGCAATAAAAATATCAGAGCTAAATATAGAGGTATCTGTATACTCAGGATCATGTATCAGTTAAAAAATTTCCTCCATATTTTAATACATACAATTAAATAGTACATATCTCTTATAAAAGCAACTATAAGATGTGCAACACCTGCAGGTAATAACTGTTTGTAAAAATCAAATGAAAGCAAATATATCTACCACGATGTTTGTCACAGCATCATTTACAACAATCACAACAAAACAAGCAACCTAACTGCCAAAAATAAGGAATAGACACATTGTAGTGCCCGGTGTAATGCTAGATTAAAAAGAGTGTTTTCGGGCTTCCCTGGTGGCACAGTGGTTGAGAATCTGCCTGCCAATGCAGGGGACACGGGTTCGAGCCCTGGTCTGGGAAGATCCCACATGCCGCGGAGCAACTAGGCCCGTGTGCCCACAACTACTGAGCCTGCGCGTCTGGAGCCTGTGCTCCGCAACAAGAGAGGCCGCGACAGTGAGAGGCCCGCGCACCGCGATGAAGAGTGACCCCCACTTGCCGCAACTAGAGAAAGCCCTCGCACAGAAATGAAGACCCAACACAGCCAAAAATAAATAAATTAAAAAATAAAAAATAAAAATAAAGGAATTCCTTTAAAAAAAAAAAAAGAGTGTTTTCAAAGAATATTAAATTTCATGAATAAAGTATAAAAATGTTAGGTGAAAAAAAAGCTGGTGACAAAATGGGAAACAGAATTACATAACTATTAAAAATAATTAAAACAAAACATATATGCCAAAAAATAGACTGAAAGGAAGCCAGATGGTTTTTTGGTTATTATTTTTTGGTAGTGGTCTCATTTTCTAAACTTCTTACAATGAACATGTGTTACTTCTGTAATCAGTGAATTTCAAGCACACAACTGCAACCTGCAGCACATATTACAAATGAGATGCCTATTAACCTCAGTATATATACTTTTCAATGCATTACTGAGAAGTGTTGGAACAATATCATGTCAAATAAACTGAGATTTCTTTTTCTTGCCTATCATCTAGGACCCATGCAGATAACTGTGTATTTTAGTACAACACTGACAATGGAGCACACCCATAAAGTATAACGGCAAATTTTTGAAAGTTGTTGTTTTTTTCTTAATGACTCATATTACGTAATAACTCCTAAATATACCTCCAGTTAAAAAAGACAAAATCAAACATTTCACTAATTATTCATGCTATCATAGCTCTTATCCCGACAAAACATAAGTTGTTAAAAGTCCCAGAATAGGGACATAATAGCAGATACAACAATTAAAACGAGAAGAGGAAGCTAAATTGGCATCGGAGGCAACAAAAACCACTAAATTTCTCTTTTCTAAGTTTGATTTACAAAATCAATCTTTCAACTCATTCCCCTTCACAAACTTTCAGAAAGCAAATCAAGCTGGAGCCAGCATAACTGGGACCAACATAGATCACTGATCTTGGCAGATGGCCTAAATGGAAGGAAAACATTTTTATGGGTTTTCCTGCTTAACCAAATGTGAGGGGCTTCACCTTCTAAGTCCTTCCCCACCCAGAAGGAATCTATAGGATAAATGTAGTCTTCCTATTCAACAATCCACCCTGAGTCAAACGCAGCTTCCAGATGCAATTTTTTGAGAAAACAAACAAACAAACAAACAAAATTAAGCAAGATCAAGGATCTTTTCGGGACTTCCCTGGTGGTCCAGTGGTGAAGAATCCAACTTTCAATGCAGGAGACTCGGGCTCGATCCCTGGTCAGGGAACTAAGATCTCACATGCTGCGGGGCAACAAAGCCCTCTCTGGAACCGGCGCGCCACAGCTACAGAGTGCATGCGCCTCAACTAGATAGCCCGCGTGCCGCAAACTACAGAGCCCACGTGCTGTGGAGCCTGTGCCCCACAACTAGAGAGAAGCCCTTGCTCCACAATGAAAGATCCCACGTGCCGCCACTAAGACCCAACACAGACAAAATTAAAATAATAAAATAAATAAATATTAAAAAAAGGATCTTTTCTGAAGAATTTTTGATGATTATTGCTGCTTAAAATTGGGTAAAGGTAAGAAGGGAGACATTATCCTTTTATTTCGGCAGCATGCTGTTTCTAAAATATATTTTCCCATAAGAAGTTATTCCTACTATATAAAACTCCTAAAGCATATCTACCAATAGATAAAACAAATTAAGAATCATTCTGTGTGTCCTTTCAAGCCTTTTGACTCGTTTTTAACCATCACTAAACTGAAGGTAGATACAAAATTTTATGCACTGATTTCATGGCCCAGCTTTTTCTGAACATAAAAACTATCCATTTATTATAGAAATTAATAGAAAAAGCCTTAAATAAAATAAAAATAACCTGTAATCCCACTGATTGGAGATAAACACTGGTGAGATTTCTTTTCCATGCATATTTTGTTTTACACAGTTGAGAATCAGACTCTATAAACTGGTTTTGGAGTATGACTAATATTCAAAGTGGAAGATCACATAAAAAGAAGTCTGATGTCTCTCCGAGGTGGGTGATTAGCCTTCCCTGATGAAGAAATGCCCAGGGATTCTGATCATTCCTTATAAGAGCACAATGTAGACAATCTTTAAAAATATAGAATATTCAAGGGTTTGTATCCATCTCATGTGCAGAGGCCAGGCTCATCAAGCATCGTTCCCACTGTACATTTATACAGCCCCAGCACACACATCTTCCAGGACTTCATAAGGGATCGGATCTACAGAGTTCAGAGGTCAGAGAACTGGAGGAGCCAGAGGCACTGACTAGCTATCCTACTCGATTATCGCACTGGGGCGTCTGGGCATTTAAAAAAGTCCTTAGAGTCCACAATAAAAATGCTCTCCCATCCCTATCCCCATTCTTAAAGTTAGATGGAGTCTTATGTAGCAATCTTGAATGTTGTTCTGCTGTTTACTGTGTCTCAAGAGAATTGTTTAGGATAAATCCAAAAAACGACGCTGGTAAAATATCTGCCAAAGTATCCAAATACATGCTTTTCACACTAAAGAAGATTAAGATAGCTGTAGATAATTGACACAAAAGTAGTCACCTAGAAAACAATGTTTGCTTGCCCTAAAATTTTATTAAAACAATAAAATTCAAAATTAAAATGAACTGAATAACTTTCATTTCTCATCTGACCATATCTGAATAGCTTCCTTGTCATTACTACTTGTAAGTTTGGAAAGCCTTGAGTATAAAATGAAACAAAATGAGATTCAAGGTAGTAATTCCTTAATTTCTAATTCCTTTGGATTAAACTATTAACCCTACTTTGCCCCCATAAATCAACAGTAACTCTCCTTATGCAACGTACCTTGCCTTTACTGGACAGTGGCAAATGCAGAAGAGCATCAGTTTCAATAGCGGACCTATAACACCATGAAAAGTAGTACTTCAAATGGAAAGGGGTTGAATGCTTTGCAAAGAAAATATTCTTGAGTAATAATGATGTGCTTGAATCCCGTATGAGATAATTAATAAAATGTTCAAATGATTAAGACAGATCTTACCGTCTGGTGCCAGAGGCATAACTAAAAAGCAAAGGGTGAAATGAGAAAGCCAGCTCACTCTCAAGGGAAATCATCCACTCCATGGGAGGAAAGGGGCAAAAGCAACCTAATACACTCTCTCCATCTAGACAAGGAATGCAAGACACCTTAGAGCAGGGATGCCCAAGGCAAATACATCGCTTAGAGAAAAATAACCCAGTGTGGCACCGGATCCTGCATCTGATAAAAAGGTCAGGAAGGCTGCGTGCCGAACATAACAGGCATTTTTCTCTCTTCAAGCCTTGCTTTGAATTTTAATATGCTTAATGTTTAAGACAATCTTATTTGTTTTCTAGGTAGCACCTTTCTAAGTATTAACTTTAGTAAAATAATCTCTTTTGTCTAAAGTATTTATTTAGATACAGCCAGAAATTTTAGAGGGTACTTATGGTAACGCTAAACAGTAATTTTTTGTTCAAGCAGCAAGTAATATATAAGAATGTTTCCTGTTACTACCATAAAGTGGAAACCTGATCACGCAGAGAAATTTATCCTGGAACCACGGAGGTTCCAGCGACATGGCTGTGTCCTTTATGAGACACATTTACAGTGAGATTTTTTTTTAAGTGTTACTTAGTGCCTCCAATTCACAGCCTTCCCTCAATGATTTGATTTTGTAAATCAGGTGGTTATTGGCTCTAGTACAATTCTCTTCTCATACTGTAAGGAACACTGGATTGAGAATTGAAAGATCTTGGGCTTCGGTCCTTATTCTACCACTAAATAGCTGTGTGAGTTACTGCAAGAAATTCAGTCTCGCTGACCCTCATTATTTGTGCCTGTGAAGTGAGACTAATAAAACCAACATTGCCTGCCTCATAGAGGAAGTTTTCAGTGGGTGCCCTATACAAGTATAAAGAGCTTGACAGCGCTATGTGTAACAGATGTTAAAGTCTAGGGAGGAACAAAGAGGGAAGGGAGGAAAGAAGGAAGGAACAAAAGGGAAAGGGAAAGGAAGAAAATAGGAAAAACAATATTTAAACTATTGGGACTGTGCAGTATTAATGGAATTAAAATAATATATAAATTACACACTTATGTTTTCCCACTCCTTTTCCTGAAAACAACACACTGTTGTATTCATTGTGGTTATATTATACACCACCTTTTGTAATATTATTAATTAAAGAATGAAATTTTGCCATTTGCAGCAACATGGATGGACTTTGAGGGCATTATGCTAAATGAAGTAAGTCAGACAGAGAAAGACAAATACTGTATGATATCACTTATATGTGGAATCTAAAAAATAGAACAAACCAATGAATGAAACAAAAAAGAAGCAGACAAAGAGAACAAACTAGTGGTTACCAGTAGGGAGAGGGAAGGGGGGAGGGGCAGGGGAAAAAATGGGGTTATTACAGGATTATATGAAATCATGTGTGTGAAACTTCTGAAAATTGTAAAGCACCATAGAATTTAAAGAATCTTTCATTTGATAAAAAAAAAAGCAGGAAAAAAAACCTTTTGGAAAATTTGGTATCACCTAGGAATCAAGTAGTACCCACATTCCTCAATTCTAATCTAAGCTCAGTAACAAAGTAGAAAGCATTGTATGTTCTATTGATACTTGTCATGTTAGGGTCTAATTTTTGGTTCAGTGGAAAAATACCAGGGATTCATACAGGCCAGTTACCTACTGGAAATACTTATGATTATCTAGTCCCACTTGTAGTCAAGAAGCGGTAGTGTCGATGTGTTAATTTAATACCAGCTACTATACCAGACCTGGGAAACTGGCTAAACACGTCACAAGCGATGTCTTCTGCAATTATGCAATCTGTTCAAAAGATGAAAAAGAAATCTGATACACGCTGATGCCAAAGCCTCAACAGGAATCAACTCCTTTCCATCCTTTTACACAGCCTTTCAGGGAAAGAATGATTTTATCAGCTTTTCCATTTCCTCTTGCCCATCTTCACCCTGCACATTACAGCTCTGTAAATATTTGTGGAATATAGCTCTGTAAATATAGTGGAATGACACATTTTGAAGTGGCCCTCTTTCCACAGTGGTTAACAAAATACGGTGAGGAGAGGTCATTAACATTACTATCAAGTAAGTGTTTTCTGGGTGAGATTAATTATCAAAAACGAAATTACTTAGGATGGAGTTTTCCCAAATGGTACATAACTCAGCTGATCATGATAAAAACATGTATCTGATAGTAATCATAGCATTATCACAAAATCTCCTGGCTTCATATTTAGATCTGAACACATTCTAGGTATCTTTTGTTCCTTCTCACAGTGGTTTTTCCCTTGGAGTTTCAATACTCCTGCCATAGGAAGAGAGCTTTCCAGAGATGGGGAGATGTATGGAGTAGGGGCAGGGAGAGTGGCTGGCAGAGGGGATACAATCCATCTGGGGTCAAAAGAAATTTGCCACAATGAGTGGCACTATGGTCGTGAAGCACGATCTTAATGTGTATTCCACCTTTTAGTTAATTCTGACAATTTAGAATAGAATTATGAAGCAGGGAGATCTAAGCAAAGTGTTATGAGTTTACTTCTGAAACACAGCTACAGTTGTGAGTGCTGTATCAGGTGTCATCAGCAATAACACGCATCCAGAGACCTAGTACCTGTTCCCAGTGAGCTTATATCGTAAAGAAAATGTATTTGAAACATTTCATAGAATGGGTAAGTGAGAACCAAAAGAAACAAATCATTAACAACAAGACCTGGCCCACCTAATTAACTGGATCCCAATCTACTTCCTAACTTATACTGAATGAAATGGTTTTTAGGTTTAACAACTAAATTAGACTGAAATATACAGTTCCTGAAGACAGCTGACCTCAATATCTCTTGACATTGGAGTTCTGTACCTAGTATTTAAACATTACTTATTTTCATCTTATTAAAACTTCACTTCTTGACCAGTCAGACAGAAATGGCTTAGAAGCCTTGTAAAGTATCTAGGAACAACGGATAAGGAGGAACAAGGAAACTCTTTAATTGCCAAATGTTTAAGAATCTGGTTTTCCACATTTTCTTTACCATAAATCCACCAGATGAAATCTTCATTCATTGGGCATTAGCCCAGTTTTCTATTAATGTCTCAAACTGTGTGCAGGCATGAACAGTAATCAATATGTTCTTATGACATTCATGTTTGACCCAAGTATTACACAGATCTCCAGAATCTGTCATCCTGACCCTCTAAGTTTGCTGTTGGGACTTTTTTTAAAAGACAGACCCCTTTTAGTCTTCACAAGATGTCATTGGAATGAATATCCACAACCTCCACAGATAAATCCCTATGTCCTTATTTACAACTATCCTACCGATGAATAAACTTCGGGAAAACATCTAGATGCCAGCTATCAGATCAAAGACTGCTGATTTTCCCAATGCCTGGTTACATAAAAAAATCAACTAGGAAGAGACAGAACCAAGTCAGATTAAATATAGAGTAGGAGAGTATTTCCAGAGGAAAAAATATGATACCACATAAAACAACTCAGTTTTTAAAATAACAAATTAAAGTAAAATTTGAGGTCAGTAAGGAACACACATTTAAACCTTAGTGATCAAACTGTTCCCTCTAGTTTGATGTAAGCAGGAAAAAAAAAAAAACAACTTAAACTCTAATTCCCCAATTATCTTCAAACAGGAGGTGTAGTGGGTTGTTGTAGAAAGAGATTTTTAAGAAATTAGCAAAATGCACATTAGGCTCTCTTTTCTATGAAGTCTATGAAGAAACACACAAGGTCTGAATTCTACTAAGTCCAGTTAATTAGTGTGCATGAGAATCATCTACAGAAATTGGTAAAATTAAGATTCCTGGGCCCCACGACTAGGCATTTTCATTCAGCAGTTATGGGATAGGTCCACAAATTTTTAATGATAATAAACACACTCGGTAAATTCATTCTGAGGCAGGAAGCTCAGACATACTGCTCCTTTACTGTCAGGACACAGGCTACTTTGAGAGTCCAAAATATACTCCAACGCAGAGTGGCAATATGCTGAAGGAAGAGCCTGCATATCTGATCTAATAATTAGAGCATCCTTCCTTTTCATCCCCAAAGCCCATAGCCGATCAACGCCAGCTCCAAGGTCAGTCAGCTCACCTAAGCAGCGGTAGGGAATCACAATGTGGGCATGGGTCTTGCACTGCTTCCGGCCTCTCTTGCACCAGTTCTGGATGGTCACTGGTTGGTTGGCTTCCACCACATTGGTGATCTGCAGTTCAGGGTAGACCTGGGAGAGCACACAAAAAGGGTAAATCGTTACCTGAGGCAGGGCTGGCACACAAGCACACGTTGAACCGCCACTGTTATTCTAAGGTTTTCAAGCCTGCTCTAATTGTGATCTAGCTTGGGGAATTCAGAGTAAAGTAAAAGATCAAGAACCTATCATTCCATTCAAAACATTAAGCAATATAACTTTTACTTTATTTTACTGCACCCATTCCGGCTTAACATATTTTCTAGGGGAGATAAAATAGAAAGGGAGGAGGGGGCCCTCTTAAAAGCATGGGGTCATTTCAATGCAAAATAAACTGGTGTGACGATGATACTCTGTAATGCCCTAAATAAATGTTATAGTAGATACACCTGGGAATATCACCATGACTTAAATTCAAACCGCCCATGTCTTACTCAATTAGGCAAATATTTCACATACAGGATATGACACACAGCAAGCTTCCTACATAAAAATCTTTCTCTTTATTCAAAGTAATTTACATAAGCACAGTTTATCAAACAGTTATCATGACTGTCATTTAGATAAAGAATTGCATTGATGAATCTCTTCCCTTGATAATTACAGCCCTTTGCTCTGATTACTGTTCTCAACAAATCACGGTGTTTACTGAGCACTTGGAAAGAAATGTGAAACTTGATGAACTAAAATATATTTGTGAAAATATCAAATCCCTTCTATTTATTAATAATAATAGTAGAGATTTGAAGGAAAAATATAAACACAAAAATTTATTTCTACAATGGGATTTCCCTTGCATTTCACCAGGGTTGCTGTTTTGCCAGTTATATACAACGAAGAGAGAAAAGCATACGAGAACTGAGGGTAGAAGCAAGGGAATGGTTATAATAATGGGCCATGAAATCTAAAGTGGGAATATGAAGGTTGAGATACACGTTTAAAAGGCTGTAGTATCAATGAGTCCTGGTGTGCGCTACAGAATTTTGTCCTAAAGATACCAAAGAAAATGGGGTGGTTAGAAGGAGTACTTGGAGAGTCAGAGAGCTGAAATTAAGATTCTGGAGGAGTAACAGTTATTGGTAATTGCAAGGAGTATAACATGAGTATCAGAGGGCATGGCTGAAGAAGAATGATAAAAGCAAGATCACTGGAGGAATGAAAATAAAAAAAACAGAAGCTGGAATCTTGGATCATCAAGGTTGATATTAAAATCACCTAAGAATGGGGCTTCCCTGGTGGCGCAGTGGTTAAGAATCCGCCTGCCAATGCAGGGGACACAGGTTCGGGCCCTGGTCCGGGAAGATCCCACATGCCGCGGAGCAACTAAGCCTGTGCGCCACAACTACTGAGCCTGCGTTCTAGAGCCCGCAAGCCACAACTACTGAAGCCCGTGCACCTAGAGCCCATGCTCCGCAGCAAGAGAAGCCACCGCAATGAGAAGTCCGTGTGCCGCAACAAAGAGTAGCCCCCCTCACCGCAACTAGAGAAAGCCCGCACGCAGCAATGAAGACCCAACACAGCCAAAAAAAAATACAAATAAAATAAATAAATTAAAAATCACCTAAGAATTACGAAAGATGCAGTTGACTGAATGACATAAGATCAGGACCTAAAACCTTCAAAGATTGAGGAGGATGCCACTGCAGTAGAAAGAGCTCTCCAGATGCCTCCAACAGGTGCAGGAGAGGGGTAAATTAGTCCAAGAGCATGTATGTCACAGTTTGGGTGGGGGCATTTTAGGGAGAAGGAAAAAATGGTTTGGAAGTGAAAATGAGTGAGAAGGAACACATCCCTACCTCTAGGCACAATGCTATGAGGGTTGCAAGGGAAGAACTACCTGAGGGGGCTACAGGGGACGCAGTGCCTTTGGGGAAAAACCAGTTTCAGGGCAAGAAGATACTGTCCACAATGTGCGTTATGGATAGAAGGAATTTTTCTTATGATTGTCAGTCACATTCAAAGAGAGCATGCCATGATCCTGTCTTTATTTGAAATGTTGATATTTTGTTCACTGTGGGAGTTTTGGGCATTAATTTTTACTTTTTAGTGCATTAAAGGAGTTCCCTGGTGGCCTAATGGTTAGGATTCTGGGCTTTCACTGTCGTGGCCCAGGTTCAATCCCTGGGCGGGGAACTGGAAATCCCGCAAGCCGTGTGAAACAGCCAACAATAAATAAATAAATAAATAAGACAAAATGGTTATATATATATATATTTTTTTTTTAATTGTGGTACATTTCTTTTTAATTAATTAATTAATTAGTTAATTTATTTATTTATTTATTTATGGCTGTGTTGGGTCTTCGTTTCTGTGCGAGGGCTTTCTCTAGTTGCGGCGAGCGGGGGCCACTCTTCATCGCGGTGCTCGGGCCTCTCACTATCGCGGCCTCTCTTGTCGCGGAGCACGGGCTCCAGACGCGCAGGCTCAGTAGTTGTGGCTCACGGGCCCAGCTGCTCCGCGGCATGTGGGATCCCCCCAGACCAGGGCTCGAACCCGTGTCCCCTGCATTGGCAGGCAGACCCTCAACCACTGTGCCACCAGGGAAGCCCATATTTTTAAAAAACAGTGCATTAAAATATTATTTATCTTGCTTCCTCATTGCCTCACTTGCCTCACCCTTGTCCCAACCCCGAGGTCAATCAATTAAAAAATCAGGCACTGAGAATGAATAAAAACTGTGGTACATCCAATGGATTACCTAGCACTAAAAAGAAAGAAGCTATCAAACCATGAAAAGACATGGAGGAATCTTAGTTGACCATTACTAAGTGAAAGAAGCCAGTGTGAAAATACATGTATGATTCTAAATACATGACATTCTGGAAAAGGCAAAACTATGGCGACAGTAAAAAGACCAATGGTTACCAGAGGTTAGGGGGAAGGAGCGATGAACAGGAAGCGCATAGAGGATTCTGGGGGCAGTGAAATGATTCTATATGATACTGTAATGGTGAACACATGTCATTATACATTTGTCCAAACCCATAGAATGTACAACACCAAGAGTGGACCTTAAGGTAAACTATGCTATCTAACTATGCTAAACTATGCTAAACTAACTATCACTTTGGGTGATAATCATGTGACCATGTAGGTTCATCAATTGAAATAAATGTACTATTCTGCTGGGGGATGTTGAGAAAGGGGGAGAAGCTATGCATGAGTCGGGGAAGGGGGTACACAGGAAATCTTTGCACCCTCCTCTCCATTTTGCCACAAACCTAAAACTGCTCTAAAAAAATAAAACGCTGATCAGTGTAGTATAAGGCAAATTCAATGGGGAGGTACATGCTATGAAAACACACAGAAAAGGATAACTAAATCAGATCCTGGGCGGGTACTGAGAAAGTTATTCTTCCAAAACACTTGCCAGTAACTTAGCTCTAAATGGAAACAGCTCCTTCCCTTTATTTTATTTTGTTCTTACATATCTTAACTCTTCAATGCATGCATTTCAGTCGTAGATAATGCTCAACTTGAAAATGCCACTAAAATTTAATATCCCCAGGGTTTTTTCCTATATGATGAAAGGTGAAGTGGCTTTTTGTGCAGCAATGTAATTCTCCCACCACCTCTCCTTGTTTATTATATCACAAAGTACAGCACTCATGAGTCATAAACTCTATGACACTAGAGAGCTTGCCCTGAGGGACACAACATTATGTGCAGTAAAGTGTGAGTTACTATATTTTTCTAAAGGGGTTCTAGCTGCCACTTCACAGAAATATTACCCTGCTGAGGATTTTCTCAGGAGCTTTCAGTTTTCTATAAAAAAAAAACTCCTACAGGCACAGTCAAGTCATATTTTCTTCTTTTTAATTCAAAACCAAAAAGCAATCTGTAGGGTACAAATTGATAAGTTAAAGAAAAAAAGGTCTCTTGCTCATGATGTGCTCCTTCTTCAGTGTCCTAAGGTATTGCACCAATAATATCTGGTACAACAGAGCAGTAACTTATTTGGTGGATAATTTTCTAGCAGATAGAATTGCATGCGGACCAATTAAGGTCAGTGAAGACAGGGATTCTCCCCTGAAGGGCACCAGAGCTTCACGAGGTGATCAGCCAAACACAAAATTCCCTTCCAGTTCCCACCCGGAAATCTAGGACGTATGTGTTATTTACTGTGCTTCAACTTCTCTCTCCAGAACGTGGACAAGGATGATTGTTAATAGGCAGTTGGAGGAGATTATAAAATCTCAACCACGTGAATCCCACACGTAGTTTGCCTACTGCCTTAACAATGAAAACGGAAGTGGCGACTTCCACCCTTCCAGCCACTTTTATCCTGAGACAAGGAGTTATTAATTCGACTTTGCCAAAGAGTATAAAAATTTGCTGTTCTCAATTCAGGAGGTTTATTTTAAACAGGGGAGGAACACCAAACATTAAAGTCACAGAATTTCTTCTGAAGCACATCTAGTCCCAGTAAATCACAGTGATTACCACATGCACAAGTAACCTCCAAGTCAGAAAGCAAAAACCAGAACACAAAAACACAACAAAAAACATACTAAAGTTTCTGCCAAAAATTCTGAGTACTATATCTTATTTTTTATTAAGCAGCTCCAGTATATCACCAGAGCCAAATGAGCATTTTTGTGTTATGAGACAAATAAGCGTCTTATGTTGAAAAAGTAGCATAGTCTTCAGCAACAATAAAAATTAAAGTAATTAGGCATGCAAATGTGCTCGTGGTCAGTTGAGTCCCTGACTTTTCACCATAATTAAGCATAAGCATAGCTCAATGTTTTATATTTTCTTTGTGCATCTCACATCTTAACATAGGAAATAAAGATATCTGAGATCCCTAACCTATTTAATTTGTATGTTTTCCAACACAAGCAACTGCATGTCTTGCTAACACAACAAGCATTGTTGAGAATTTGCTAAAACAGCAGGCATTAGCAAAACCCGACTTTTATACAGCCCCCTTCCTTTTCTAAAATGTATCCTATGTGCATCCCAATTATGAGTGACTATTTTTTATTATTAAAAGATTTAGATGACAACCGCTGTATTAAGAAACACTTAAAGCAGGAACAAATCCAGCTTGTGCCAGTTACTTGAAATGCAAACCATCCTCAGTTCCTACAAACCTTCCTGAATTACACAGGCAGCCGCTGAAGAAATACACACACTGTGCCCCCAACACACTCTTCTTAAGACCCTTACACCACACTTCAGATGCCCAGGCCCAGCAGGGTCTCCCATGTAGACAAACCTCCTCCACTCACAGTGTAATAGATGTTAATCCCTCTCTCCCACTTCAGGAATGCTTTATTGTATTTATCGCAATGCTCCTCACATTTGGGTTAGGTACATATGTGCACCGCCTCCCCAGTGAAAATACACTTTCCAAGGGCAGGAAACACAATTTCCTCCTCCTTGTGGTGTTCCGCCTTCATTAACGTTGGTTTAAGGTGACCAGGAGGTTGCCAACATGCCTGCCCCTCTCTGCAGCGCTCCAGCCCCCCGTCCTCCGGAAGAGCACTCGTTCGTGACCAGATTTTAACTCTGCAGCTCCGGCCCCATAGCTGGTTACAGCCCGAGGAAAGCACACTGACAACAGCATTCTCCTTGCTCGAGAGTTGTGAACTAACACATCCAGGCTCCAGTTAGATGAGGGGAGATACACGGCTGGCAGGCAGGGTCAGTCATAGCCAGAGATGGTGCCTGTCAAAACCCGCAGGGGAGTGGGAACTAGGCCTCTGGAAGAAGCAGGGAAATAAGAGGTACAGAGAGAGAAGCCAAGATGAGACAGCTGTGTACCCAAGACAGAGACAGACAGCGGACAAGACAGGGACCACCTGAGCACCTCTAACGCCAGCGAGGTGTGCCGCGTCTCCTTCAATAAGCCCCCTTTTAAACATAAGCTATTTTGGTAGCTTTATTTCCCTTCTGAATGAATAACACCCAAGAAAAATGCCCAGCTCAAAAGTTGGTTCACTAATATTCCCTTCCCTGATCACTTCAACCTCTGAATCCAAAGCATTTTATCCGATCGCTTGTATTCGATCACTGACCACTTTCCACTTCCTATTACACTGATGTGCCTTCCTGCCCCGTTAGAATATACACTCCTTGAAGGCAGGGACGATATGATTCATTTTTGTGTTCCCTCAGTGGTGGTCAACACCGTGATAGCACAGTAAGTGCCTGATAAATAGGTAATGATTATTTCTTGCTAAGTTCAGAAGCCATTAGACATAGGGAAATTTAGTATATATTCAGCTCCCATTGGGTATTATCAATGTGTCTCTTAAAAAAGATTATCTGAATAGTATGATATTATAGTTGGATTATAAGCTTTTGAGAAAAATAAGCATCTCAGTGCCTTCTAATATTATTCTTCCAAGTATGATGTAGCAACTTTTACCAGTGATAGCATCTTATATAAAAAGCAATAGATTAATGTTAATAAATGTTAATAAATACACAGCTGAGGAAGATACTTGGGAAGATTAAAAGCGAGGCTCTCACTTAGGCTAAGGAGGCCCATCTGACTGGCCCAGGCGTCTGTAACAAGCAGTTATTTTGGCCATACAAACATGTTTTATCTTTGAAAGCAAATCTATCTGTACATATATTAAAAAAAATTTTTTTAAGTGAACTGAAGAAATTTCAAATACTAACAACCAAGAGAGGTAGAGTAGCAACAATCTTAGATCCATATTAGAAGGTTGTAGTTGGTAACTTAATTAGTTTTCCTCACTACAGAAAAGTACCTTAAAACTTGGTCACCATCAGAAGATTTTCATTCTAAATTTTAAAAATCTAAAGAGTCTCCCTTTCTCTCTCTCTCTCTCTCTGTCTATCCAAATTGAAAATATATTAATCTCCGACAAGATGACATTTAAGTTGTTAAATACACAAACCAAGAAAATATATGGATGATATTTAAGAAAGCCAAGAACATATAGGTATATATACAGAAATATAAAAATATTTAAGACATATATTGTTAGAGTCCTACAAAAACTTTCCTTTATTTGCAACATTAAGGACAAACAAGGGAACCCTCGGAGTATCCTTTTGCAACAGGCCACCTGGGACAAGGGATTAATTCATGCCAAAAGTCATATTTACCCACAACTAGATTCCAAATGACCAAGGATATTTCAAGAACACAAAATCAAATGTGGCTAATAAAAAGCTGTAAACAGAGTTAATGGTCAGGGTCACGGGAATTGCTCCTAATTCTGAAAAAATTTACTTACTGTTCTTTCTAGTCTTTCAACATTTAAAATCAATTTTTAATCAAATTCTCCAGGATATTTCTTTTTGAAAAAATATGCTAGAAATTATGTAGTGTTATTAAAATGGTGTTTTAAACATGTGAGTTAAAGTCAATAAATAATGTGTGTTCCTTTAGTTCATCTTAATCAATTTACAGCTGTGCAAAAGGGATAACCAAGACATCTATCTGCACAAGGGGCTTGCCAAAAATAATGTGGACTCTGAAGGAAGTAAGATAGAGAACTGGGATTCCAGACTTCTCAAAGAACAAGAGTGACTAGATTTTATAATTATTGGAGTGATAAGCACAGGGGGCATTCATTATACTATTCTTTTTACTTTTACATATGCTTGAAATTTTGAATTAAAAAGAACTAAAAGTTAAAAAACTAGTCCAGTGGAAACGAAGTCAGACTTCTAAATTTACATTACAAGTGAAAAAACAAAAATATAAACAAATCAAGATCTTAATTGTAAATGCATGATGGCACCTAGGTAGCATGTATGAACAAATACATGAAACAAAAAATCAAACTCTATAGTAAAATGGTATAGAGGTAGCCTAATCATAGGATATTTTCATCCTGTGAAAGTTTTTACATATCAATTTCTTTTTCAAAGAACATATCCAAGAGGAGGATAAAAAATATATATAATTGAAGGTTTATTATGTGCCTGAATCATTACAAATGTTTTATGTGTAGCAGGTCATGTAAACCTCTATCAGTTGATAATGGCTCCATTTCATAGAAGATGAAATTGATGAAGTTAGAACACAGCAATGAAAGTAGGTGACATCTCGGTTATGGTTTATCACAGGAAATTAAACATATAGTTCCCTGTGCTATACAGTAGGACCTTGTTGTTTATCCATTCTATATATAATAATTTGCTTCTGCTAATCCCAAACTCCCAATCTTCCCTCCTCCACCCCCCCTTCCCCTTGGCAACCACAAGTCTGTGTTCTATGTCTGAGTCTGTTTCTGTTTTGTAGATAAGCTCATTTGTGTCATAATTTAGATTCCATACATCACTTTGCTGTACAGCAGAAATTGACACAGCATTATATTTTATTGAAGTATAGCAACTATACTTCAATAAAATAAATTTAAAAAAGAAAATTTATCATAAACTTAAAAAAAAAGTAGATGATATCTCTGAGCATTCAAAGAGTGTATTAATTCTAAGTTCTAAACCACTTCCACTTCACTGTCTAAGCCAAAACAAAGCGTGTGCTAAACAATATATTTTTGTTTCTGGATTAAAATAACATAGTCTCTCCTCTAAAATTTTCTGGAACACAAAGAAAAATAATACCTTAAATTGTTTCTCAACATAAATTCTTGTAATAATGAGAGATATTGGAGACAATGTCTAATTTAATTGAGAAAGAGAACTGGAAACCAAAGTTGTTCTCTGATTACAATTTTTTAAAAATTTATTTTATTTATTTATTTTTGGCTGCATTGGGTCTTCGTTGCTGCGTGCAGGCTTTCTCTAGTTGCGGCGAAGGGGGGGGGCGTTCTTTGTTGTGGTGCAAGGGCTTCTCATTGCAGTGGCTTCTCTTGTTGCAGAGCACGGGCTCTAGGTGTGTGGGCTTCAGCAGCTGTGGCATACGGGCTCAGTAGTTGTGGCTCGCGGGCTGTAGAGCACAGGCTCAGTAGATGTGGCACACGGGCTTAGTTGCTCCGCGGCATTCCCGGACCTGGGCTTGAAGCCATGTCCCCTGCGTTGGCAGGCGGATTCTTAACCACTGCGCCACCAGGGGAGCCCTCTGATTACAATTTAATGAGGTGCTGGGAAGCAAGATGCAGCTGATGAAACACCAGTGCAATAATGGAAAGTACGTGCGGTGCTGTGTTTTCACAATGATGACCTTATCTAAGAGCAAGGCACAGAAAATGTTTCAGGGCACCAGCCTATTTCCCAATAATGTGGCCCAAGTCTGTTTCTGACATTGTATATAAATATATTGTCATATGCATACATTCATACTCAGAGTTGGAAAATATTGTGCAAGAACCTTGTATGACGTTTAATCACTCATAACAACGTGTTGAATGTAAAGACAAATGAGGAAGGTAGGGACACCAAAATAAATAGGACAGGACACGAATGTGAAAACACAAACAGACGTGTCCACGTACAGCTAAGATCCTCATTCCCTCTCTGTCCATTTATGTCTAATTTTCTCATTTTGAAAATGTCAAATCTATTGTTAATCAAGTATACTCCAATATAAAATAAAAATTAAAAAAATATATATATAAAAAACAAACTTTAAAAAAATGTCCAATCTATACAAGATTATTTGTTATTTGTACCTCAATAAAGCTAAAAAGAAAAAAGAAAAATATATTACGGAAAAACATTTTAAATAAATAAATAAGGCGGCAAATATAAAAGTCCGTAGTGTTACTGCAAATATGTAATAACTGAGTATGTGTTTAGGAAAGAGCTAGACAGTAACAAGGACAAATGTTAAATCAAACATTAATCTCATTAAATGAAAACTGTGTGGGAAAAAATATCCAAACTGGTTTCATCTCTTTTACCTCTGAATCCTATGGTTTATGCAAGCAATCCTTGTAAGCATACAGACCAATAATGCAGAAAATATATCTGTACTTGTATATAGATAGCTGGATGCCTCTACTTAAAAATTTTCACTTAATATGAATTTTTGCATCTTTCAAATACCAAAACCACAATGCACAGGTGCCTGTCATCTATGGGTCAATTTTAAGCTCACAAAGGTAGACAGCACACAGAGCAAAATAATAATGGCCAAGAATGTTCCACAGCTTCTACCATAGCAGTGTGTCTATGATATGCCCTCAAAGTTGGTTAGATTAAAAGGATCTCGTGTTGTTTGTTTTTTAATTCATTTTAACTTCACATCACTATAGAATGAAGGCAGCAATGTTGACAAACAAGTCTCGTCTGGGAGTCCCTGTCATGTTATATATTTTAGAGTAGACAGCTGGGCAAAGGAAATGGCTTTGTTTAACTCATCAGCTTTTGTTTGGTCCAGGCACTGGTGTGCTTTGTTCAGTGATCCTGTTAACTTATAGCCAAAACAACTGTTCATTTAGAGCAAGAAGGTTAAAGAAACAAAAAACACATACTATTAATTGTGGAAAAGAAAACACTTGGCAAAAAGAAAGTATACCCATAATCTAATAGAAAGACTAGAAGCAAAGCCACATTCACCTAAGTTTCCCAGCTGGAAATCTCTGCCAGCACTTGAGGCTTAACCTGGTCAAAGCTCCCTCCAGAGACCTGCTCCCAGTGTAAGTTAGCAGAGCCGTGGACACCTGCTCTAAGCCCCTGCCTCCCAGGATGTGCTCTGCATGTTAGGGATGCAGAGGGTTGAAGAGCCTGTGTTTTAAGTTCTCTCCTTAAAAGAGGAGGAAGAACGGTACTGGGACTTACACAATTTCTCTTTGAACTGACCATATTTAACTTTTGCAATGCACTCCTGTGTGCTCCTATCATAAAAGGAGGACATGGTCTAAGATTGGTTAGGCAGCTTTCCTGGACTGCTCAGGTGTCAAAGAGCAAAGGCTGCATCTGAATGAAGGTTTGATAGGGCAGCCCATGCTTTGCCTTCACTGCACTTGACCCTAAGGGCTCCCTTATAACAGCATCTTGGGGTATCTCATATGTGCTCATCTATACAACAAGGATGGGCAGGATGATCTTTCCCATCCCTTTCACACTAGCATCTTGAGATTGGAATTCCCTTCTCTCCCCAATCCAAATCACCCTTAGATATAGGCTAATTTTTCCAAAAGTGTCTTGACCAGAAAACACTCCTGCTAAAAATAATCCCATAGCCCTTACTCATCTCTAGAATTAGATCCCAAAACCCAGATTTATAATCAAGATCCTCTACTTTACAGCCTCATTCTACATTTTCAATTTCCTAAATTCTTTTCTCAACTTATCTGATTGTGTATTTAGAAGCTCCTATGAGCCAAGAATGTCGTCTGGCCACGCAGCAACACCTGACATGAAATCTTATCTTGAATCAGTAAATATTTGCTCAATTTGCCTGAATTAAATCTGGGACAGAATAAAATTCTTCAGATGAAGAACTGAAGTATACTTCCAATTTTTTCTTCTCTCAACCTAAAGCCTTTGGTTTAAATAAAACAATGTTGTTTTTCTTTCTTTTTAAACCTCATTTCATTCAAAAGAAAGAGGACAACAAAATCTAAAAATTCTCATTTTTCTTCCTAGGCTTTATAATGTATATTTCAAGGGGGGAATATTATCCTAGTTTTGATCTACTTATAAGACTTCTAGGTTCCTTAGGCCAATATCTGGGTAATGTAACAGTTCATTAAGGCAAGTGGCCACTTTAGGCTGTTAAATGATGAATAATTTACATAGTTATTTTCAAATTGTTTCTGTGATGGCAGCACTTTCTATATCTAGTATAGAATGAAGGAACGGAACTTTTTTCTACCAAAGGACCACAGAGGAAAATAATCGTCAAGGGAGCGTCTGTTGTGGTCATCTATTACTGCGCACAAACTATCCCAAAACTTAGTAGCTTCAAACAGTAAGCATTTCTTACCTCACACAGTTTCTGTGCGTGAGGAGTCTGGAAGAGACTTAGCTGAGTGATCCCGTCTCTTACAAGGGTGCAGTCAAGATGTCAGCTGGGGCTGAGGTCAAATGAGGGCTTGACTAGGCTACAGGATCCACTCCCAAGTGGTTCATTCATTGCCTGGCCAGCGAGTGCTGGCTGCTGGCAGAAGCACTGAGGTCCTCATGACATGGCGGCCGGCTTCCACCACAGCAAAAGTATGCAAGGTAGAAGCCACGTGCTTTTTATGATCTAGCCTCAAATGCCACACACATCATTTCTGTAACATCCTCCTGCACGCTGCGGGAGGAGACTAAGGACTACGTGTGGATGCGAATACGAGGAGGGAGGCAAGCACTGCTGAGAGCCATCTTGGAGGTTAGCTACCACATGATAATTTAGAATTCCTCACAATTCTGTGAGTTGACTGAGTGATTCTTCTTCACATGGTGTTGTCAGCTAGAGTACTGCAAGGAAGCCTGCAGAGTCCAAACTGGCCTTGCATACGTGGCTGGTGCTGGCAGCTGCCTGGGAGCTCAGGTAGGGCTATTGAGTGAGGGCCTCCATTCTCTTCTACTTGGGCTTCTCCACATGGCTGCCTTCCCAGAGCGCAAAAGGAGAAAATTCTAGGCCGAATTAAGGCTTAGACCCAGAACTAAACCAGCACCACTACCACTCTATTCTACTGGCTAAAGCAAGTCTCATGTCCAACCAAGATTGAAGGGGAGGTTGTAACTGCTAGAAAACGTAATTCATCAACAGTCAACGGTAGAACATATTAACACAGGGTCACATAAAGAACAATCTAGGGTTGCTTCCTGTTCTCAGGAAGTGTACTTAGTGATCATTTAGTACATTTAACTGAATATTTAAGGCCCTGCTATATGTTTATCACTCTACTATTGAGCATTATCATGGCACCTACATCTTAACTGGGTAAAAATAAACTGAGGGCAAATTTGGACTGAGGGCCAGCAACCCCTAACTCTTGCTTAAAAATTTCTTTAGAATTCCCATCAATGGAAAGAAACAGTCTCTGCAGGAGGAGACCACAAGGCCATTTCAGGGGAGGTTCTTTCAGTGTAGAGAGCAGGGCAGAACATCTGCCCTATTCAGTTCCAATCTCTGTGCCAACAACAGGCCGTCCACAAGCAGTTACTAAATGACAACCCACATGCTCTGAGTCAGAGCCGAGTGTTGCATAAAACGCTTTGTAAAGCATGATCTCTAGAAACGGTAATTCTCAATGACACTTTGGGCCTATAATCCTTTTGCCCAAAGGAGCCAAAGTAAGTCCTAGTCTTAGCTCAGGCTGCCATAACAAATTACCATAGACCAGGTGGCTTAAATAACAGGAATGTATTTTCTCACAGTTCTGGAGGCTGGAAGTCTAAGATAAGGGTACCAGCATGGTTGGGTTCTGGTGAAGGTTCTCTTCCTGGCTTGCAGATTGCCACCTTCTCTCTGGGTTCTCACATTATCTCTTTGTGTGAACAGGCAGAGAAAGCAAACTGTGCAAGCTCTCTGGTGTCTTTTCTTATATGGGCACTAATCCCATCACAAAGCCCCCATCGTCATGACCTCATCTAACCTTGATTACCTACCAAAGGCTCCATCTCCAAGTACCATCCCATTGGACCTTAAAGCTTCACCATATGAATTTTGGGAAAGACACAAACATTAAGTCTATAGCAGTCCTCAATACACATTTGATGAAAAAAAGAAAATGAAAGAATAGTGCTGACTGTGCTAATAAAAAAATGTAAAGAAAATTTTTATATTTCAAATATGCAAGTATTTGAATGATGACTGGGCAAAAACATAACTATTATGATTGGGGAACAGGAGGGAATTTATGGGTACCAAGAATGTGTATGCTATGAGATAAAACGCTGATTACACAAACCTAAGTTTCAAACTATCTTCCCAATCAAACTTTATAAAGGCTTTATAAGAGCAAAGGTAAAAGACTCGATCTTTACTTTTTTCTCCCTAATCTTGCCCTTGACCAACAATAGGACCAAAGAAATCACGAGGCAAAAATGCCAATATTAATAATAACAATAAAACAACCAACAGCAGGGAATACAAACTGAGAGGAACATGAAACTATGAAAGATATGGACTAGATAATTCACCATCAAAAATAATAATATTTGACACATCATATTATAAGCTAAGCACAACAGATACGATGTGCAGCTACACAGGCAGTCCTTTGGAAAAACAAATTTAACAAGTGAGTTAAATTGGTTAGCAAAAGGTCAGAATGAGGTCACGGTCATGAGTTCAGTCGGTTTCATTCTGTCCTAGGACCACAGACTGCTCACAGCTGCCTCTCTGACTCAGCCAGCTGTCTCTAAAACATCTGTGTTTTGGTCACAAGAGGGACTGAGAACATAAAGAAAAAAAGGATTCATCACTATTGAGAGAAAGTAATCAGTAAATGAATAGCACATTAAATGGTGACAGTAATGGTTTTTGTACATTTTTAAAAAAGGGAATTTGGACAATGATGCCAGAATATAGTGGATAAGTATCTTCATGGTGCTGAACAAAAATACTTGTCAACCTGGAATTCTATACATAACTAAACTATTGTTCAATAAGAACAACTTCTGGAAATAACTAAGTAAGATGACAGGCACCCAAAAAAATAGAGGAATCAAAATAAACATTATGGGAATAGAGATGCTTTGGTGAAAGGATTGGCTGTAAACACTGAATCCAGTTAAAGACAGAACCTACGACTGTGAGAATTATGACAATAGAACAGACCATAATATTAAACTTCAAAAATATAAAAATAATATAGCTTACAAAATCTGTGAGAAGGGGAGTTGGAAAAATTACGAACATTATTTTCTCTGGCTTTCTTAGCAGGGGATCAATCGACTGTCTAAAATAAAAATACGGAGCTAAAAAAAAAAAATAAAGGAAAATAAACATTTTCCAACAACACACAAAAAAATTCAATCCTACAAATGAAACTATTATTTCTAATTATAAAAGAAAAATTTCAGACTACCTACAAAGTGGAAAGTGGCAGAAAGACCCTAAAATATCAATAAGCAATGTTCTAGATAGTTTAGGATGCACATTCAATAGAAAAAGTTGAACACTGTTTAAACGTTCTGAGTGAACACCTCTCCAACACCCACCCCCCCAATACCTTCCCCAAAGCTGGTTAAAGTCATGATGTGAATTCCCTCAGCTACCCACTCTCCAACCTATAAAACTTTTTAAAAGGCACTGTGTGTTTCTAAGCCCATTGTGTTGGGCTTTGGTCATTATTCTATCTTGCCCACATGCCACTCTTCAACCTTTTTTCTGGCAAGAGCTCCTCTCCCCACACCAGTTGGCTCTGGTTGGGAGGCCAAACAAGCCTTACACCCTCATGACCAAGGTGCGCCAGTCCCAGTACATACTGAGTCCTTGTGGATATGGTGACTAGTCCAAAGGTAGATGGGTAACTGAAAGCAGGACCAACGAGAACCCTATCTGGGAATTAGAATGCACACTGGCAGAATGGGGTTGGAAATCCAAACTGGAACAACAAACTCCCAGAGCTGCCATCTTCCCTGGCCTCCTAAAGGAAGCCACCTTTGCAGGAGAAAATGAGGTGAAAATAAAGGAGAAAGGATAAGCAGAAAACAAGAGACCCCAACAGAGAAATTCCAGGCAGCACTGAGTCTCAGTTTCAATATCTGAGGACCCAGTTACTGGATGCCTTTTTTAAAATTCTGTAAGCTATCCCCACCCCAAGATCCTCTCCATCAATGGGAGAAAATATTCTCCGTGTACGAGTAGATTTCAGTCACCTGACAACATAAACTGCCTCATTAACACACCCTATTTCCCCATCTTTTATTCTCTTTTCTAAGACTCAGCCAGTCACTAGTTTTCTTATGATGGATCTACCCTTCCTGCAGTTTAGTTTAAGCTTCCTTCAGCTGAAGTTCCTTCCCTTTAAAAACAAAGCCCAGCAAAAAACAAAGGCTTTCCCTTTTCCATGAATTGCCCACAAGCTCTTTGCCTCTTGGACTTTCCTCAAAGAGACCACAGATGGCTTCAACACCCATACATGTTATTCTTCCTGTAACCTACTGTAATTTGACTCTTCCCATGCTATTCCCTTGAAATTGCTATCCTAAAGATCAATAATGAACTTTTACTTGCCAAATTAGGAGACTGTTTTATTATAAAAAATGTCCATTATTCAGAAATGGGCAAAAGAGGTTATGTACTGGCTGTCCCAGCAGTGAAATGCAGGTGTTGTCTTCCAGAGCCTGGGGTGGCAGGGGAAAAGATGACCTGATTAAACAGGGTATGTTCTTCTGATTGACTCTCTATAGGCTACTTTACAACCCTGTAGGAGTAGATACTGTAGATACCTGATAGCAATGCAAATGTTTCCTGTCTCATGCAATGCAGATCAGATAATTCCTGTTCACAGCCATGTGAATGAAGTTTGTTGAAAAAGGATTTAAATTTCGTCAAGTCAAACTGGTTAACATCTTACAGGTTACCTCATTAATTAGTGAATTGAGTAAAAGTTTTGATACACATTCATTTTGCAAGACAGTCAGGAGTTGCCTTGTCAAAAATTATACTTCAGTCACTTCTGGTCTGCATCACACTTGCACTCTCATCATTTCTCTCATTTAGATATTAACCTAGCTTGACTTCCAGCACATAATACCACCTAGTTCTGATCCTAGGTTTCTGGCCACTGCTCCTCCTCCATTGAATCTTTCACTTTGTTCCCCTTAAATGTTGCAAATCACCAAGTTTCTTTCCCAGGATTCTTTCCCAGAGGCATCATGAGGGTAAAACGAGGGCAAACACTTGGCAGGGTAGCTCAGTACCTTGTTAATGCTCAATAAAAGTTAGTTGGTACTAGCATTATCAACATTATCGCCATGTGCCAACATCATCATCATCAGTTTTTAAGTTGCTAAAATTATTTTATAAGCCTTTCTCGCCCCTGCGATCTCGCTTGAAGAACAGGTCCTGTATCTTACTCATCATTGCATCCTTAGCACTCAGAGATATAAGTCTGAAGGAGGAAGAGAGAACCACTGGACTCTAGAAAAGTATTCATATAATCATCTTGCACTAAAATATTTTTAAGGAAAGATGTATTTAAAAGGCCCCAAATAAGCCTCTCTAACTCCCAAGCACCAGTAAAATTCTGGGGGAAGGTCTGGAGGGGCTCTTCACTTCCGCTTCCCTCTCCTACTTGCTAGATCATGGGATCTAAGACCCTTACAGCCCAGAGTCACTGGTGGAATGGGGCGGGGCAGGAGAGCAACACTGTTCAATGGAAATATAATATAACAGAAACATAATGCCAGTGTAATGTTAAATTCCACAGTAGCTACACTGAAAAGTAAAAAGATACAGTTGAAATTCATTTTAATAACATACATATTCACAATTTAGTAACATATACATGATGTTTACAACAGTATCTACAAAATATTATCATTCCAATATGCAATCAATATGAAATTATTAATGTGATTATTTTATACTCTTTCTTCATGTAAATCTTTGAAATATGGTATTTATTGATATCTTACACTTACAGCACACATTATAGCCACACTGCAGGCGCTCAACAGCCATGCGCCGCTAGTGGCTACTGCCCTGGACAGCTCCGGAGTAGAGGCTCCAGTTGGGCCCCAGGGAACTGAGAAACTAGATATGAGGTCAGAGTGACAAAGCAAGAGGGTGACTTTCATTTTTGTTTATTTTTTTCAGGGTCAGAGTGCTCATATTGACCAGCCTTCTGACTCAGCCCTTCATGATGATTCACAATAAAGTGGTGATTGATAAGTTTATTTATTTTTTTAAAATTTAAAATGAATTCTTATTGGAATATACTTGATTTACAATGTTGTGTTAGTTTCTGCTGTACAGCATAGCGAATCAGATAGGTCATTACAGAGTACTGAGTAGAGTTCCCTGTGCTATACAGTACGTTCTTATTAGAGGGTGACTTTTGGAAATGCTAATGTACAGTCATTCTCTTTCTTTTAAAAAAATAAACACCTTCCATGACACTTCCTGTTGTTACAGAATAGAGATCAAATTCATTAAAAGGGCCCACAAGGCCTGATGGTCTGGCCCTTTCTTAACTTCTCTAGCCTAATGTTTGTCTAATCCATCTTAAGACTCTGGCCTGTTGTGTATCGTTGTACAAGACCTCAGTGGGTGGTAAGCTGAGATAGGCAGATATAACCAGAATTTCAAGACAAAGGAGAAGCAACCAAAGGGCTCACTTTCGTCCCCCTACCTCCACCCCATGGCCACCAACAATCTGGCAAAGGCTGGGACTACGAAGAACCACTCTGTGGCTTATCCCTGGGACAAACAACAGACTAAAACAGGAAGCGAAGTTACCCAGGCATTAGTGGGATCTCTAAGTGGAGTGGGAACAGGGTTGTTCTCAGGGTCATGAAGAGTAATTTTTATAGAGTCATCATACAAATGTAAAAACATCTGATTATTCATGACTGACACTGAAGAAAAACTTAGATGCCAACTATGATATATACATCAAAATAGCCATTCAACAGAAAATGATGTGGTCAACGTCACTAAGTAAATTTGAATTGTAGCCTTTAAAAAAATTTATTTAACATTCAGAATGCATAATCTGCATGTGTATCCAGATAAGTAAAATGGTATCAAAAACCTAAAAGCATGCATGCACAGAGCTCCAATTTACCAACTCATAACTCAACTACAAAACTGTACTAGAGGAACTCTTCAATAGAATGTGAATATTATTTCCAAAAATGTGTATTTTAGAAATGTCATATCCAGGCAAAAGCAAATTTATTATCAGTCCCTATATAATAAATGGTTTTTTAAAAAAATATAAAGGATGCCAATATTAGTGATTTCTACTTAAACATGAAGAATTATCTTTTCACATCATGGTTCATACTCCTTCAAGACAAAAATTACTTGATATGCAATATATTGTGATAATGCAGATGCTTCTTTGCTTCTCAAAACACAGGAGTTAGAATTTAGATTGTCCTTTCTTATAGTGCTACCAATAAAAAAAAATACATCTGGGCATATATGTATATGTTAAATAAATATATATACACACACACACACACACACACACAGATATATATTTCATTAAACACTCATTTTGGATCCAACAGGGCTAAAGAAAATTTTCTTGTACATAAAAGATTACAACAAAGGAAATGTTGCCAGGTTATCCATTGTTTATGTAGGGTAAGAAATTTTGCTTGGCCAAGAGGTATAAGACTAATTCCTTTAAATGTTCTTGAAACACAAAGAGCCACATATTGTAGGAATATATAACTGTCTGGAAATGTGGGACAAAATGCCTTGGACTCCAGTTATTTTAAACTGAATTAATTTTTTAAAAAAACCCTGTACAATAACAGAAAGAAAACTAGGAGAAATTACACAAAGGCTGAAGATCTCTACAAATGGCAAGGGGGTGATTTCCAGGATCTAAAAGTTATGTTAAAAAAGCAAAGTACAGAACAGTGCTTATTGTAAGCTACCTTTTGTATAAGCAGAAGAAGGAAAAATATAAATTCTCTCTTTTTCAAGAAGGATAAATCAAGAACGATGAAAATATTTTTTAACAGAGGATGGATGGCAAGTGAGATTTCGGAGTGCAACTTCTTATTTCAATGTTTTAACAATGTAAATGTTTTAGGTTTTCAAATCGTAAAAAGGAGAGAAAAACTAAAATTAAATATAAACAAATGAACTAAAATATATCAAATTGGTAACAGAGAAAATTAATTCTAGTCACTTTAATTTTATTTTTTTAAATTTGTTATTGGAGTATAGTTGATTTACAACGTTCTGTTACTTTCTGCCGTACAGCAAGGTGAATCAGTTATACATATACATATATCCACTTTTGTTTAGATTATTCTCCCATACAGGTCATTACAGAGTATTGAGTAGAGTTCCCTGTGCTATACAGTAGGTTCTTATTAGTTATCTATTTTATATATAGTAGTGAGTATATGTCAATCCCAAACTCCCAATTTCTAGTCACTGTTAAACACAATACTTTGCATTAGCCACAGTGGGATATACTCTCAAGATAAAAGGAAGAGCCAAGGTATCTTAAACTTTACTCAGTTGGGTTTTTTCTCTTTTTTTTTTTAAATTAAAGTATATCTGACATACAAGATTATATTTCAGTTGGTTTATTGATGGTTATTATATGACATAATTTTTTAAATATTTATGCGTACTGTAGGGTAAAGCAAGTAAATACATTAATGGTATGGTGAATCATTAGGAACCAAGACGTTCACTGCAAGAGATAAAATACAAACATAAAAGAAATTAAATTTAAAAAACGTGCATGTGATCCAACATGAACCGCTGGCCACCGGCGGAGACTTACTTCTTGGCAGTACTGCAGGATGCCCTCCTTGGGGCCAATGCAGGTCTTAGTCCCCGACGGATCTGACTCCCACTTGCCATTCTGCACGTTCATGTGCATGTTCAGTTTGCCACAGAACATGGCGACTTGCGGTTCTGCAAGCAGGCCAGCATTGCCATCAGTGGGCACCTGAAAAAACAAGTTTTGGTTAGTTACAAAACTCCATAGCTCTGGGGTGGAGGCTGGGGAGAAGGGCTGTAAAGAGAAACGTGGCCTGGAGCAATGCCAAAAATAGTTCTATTCCTCCTAATTCTCAATTATGAATTCCTTTGGGTTAAGCATTATGTATGCTACAGACATCTCCAACCGCGTGTAATACAGTGTTGTTTTTTTAACTCTGAAATGAAGAAATTAGCAGTATTGAGAAGAATTTATTCATTGAAAAGCTTATACATTTCCCCCATGGCAGATTTCATTGACAAGTTTATCCATTTTGCTTACTGCAAGGTCCTGACAATAAAATCAGATGTTTTTCTGAAATAAATAGAATCACTCTGGAGGAAACCATATTCTCATAATAACCTCCAAGTGACTCACACAAAGAACAATGCCAAGTCCCTGCATGGTGACCAGGTCTGTGAGTAAGGCTGTATGTCACCTCCCAGAGCTGAGGGCATGGTGTCAGTGCAGCTTTACTAATTAGCAAGTGACAACTTTATATAACTTTTTGGACTGAAAAATTACTGTAGAATTTACCAAGCACAAACATGAATGAATATGTTGGCCAGTCCATCAGTTTTCTCCAGAACATTCTCTGGTTATCACTCTGTCAGCTCTGAAGAGTACAGTAAGGGTGCTGGTGTCTCATCTCCTCAGCTACGCTGCAAAGAGGTAACAAGTCTCACCCAGGGCCCAGCAGAGCACCTACTGTGTAGCAAGCTCTCAATAGGTCTTAGCTATGACCACTGAAGGCAACACACCATTTTGCCAAAATAACTTTGAAATGGGTGCCCTTTTGTATTTCCAAACCCTTCTGCCCACCGGTATTACGTTCATATAAATATAGACATATTTTTTTGGCCACACGGCACAGCTGTGAAAGAGCCGGCACTACCCGGGCCCTGGGCAGTGAAAGAGCCAAGTCCTAACCACTGGACCACCAGGGAATTCCCCATATAAATATTTTTAAAAGGGAAAATGGAAGTTCTGAAATATCCATACTACCTCACTTAATAGGTTCTGATAGCTCAAAAAGAAAAAAAAAATCAGCAAAAGATGAAAAATAAATCCACAGGAGTGCAAGTGTTACGCGAAACCAAGGTATCAAAAGACACGGTGGCAAGGTAATCCCTCCCTTGTTAAATCCAGCTTCGGAGGAAATGTGTGAGATCCATGCTAAGAAGAGTTAACTTCCAACAGAAGCCATTCATGCGGCGGAGAACTGGGTGATTCTATAATAACTTGTATCATTTCTAAAAATTGTTCACAGGAGGGAAAAAAAACAACACTAAAATTACACCAAGAGATTTCAGTTAAAGAAATAGCTTCCTGACACTTCCCCCCACAGAAATGCAAAAATAGATCAAACATCTGTCCGTTCTAGTCACCGTCATATATATTTTGTCCATAAATCCATAAGAGGATTTTTGTCCTTTAAAAAAAATAATCTTGTACTGAACCTAGCTGGGACCTATCACAGACCTGAGTGCAAAAGCTCCTGGCACAATCTCTAAAACCATGTTTCAGGTAACATTTTCTGCATTTCTAGTTCTACTTTATAAGGCATGTTTAGTGAAATTCTACCCCTCTGCTGCCAGATGTAACAAACGGCAGCTGAGGCCACAGTATCGGATCATCAGCAGAATAGCTAGGACCCCTCAACTCCCCAATCTGGGGCCTTGCCCACCACCTGCAATTTCCAAGCCAGAAACTGAGAGGCTCATTCTCCAACAGATACAAAGAAGCGGCCTAAGCAGAATGCTCCATAAACGTAAGTTCCACAGCTTTCCTGAGGGAATAAGAGAAAATTCAATGCTTTGATCCTCAAAAATCAGAATATAAATTTTGTCCATTTTACTGAAGTAAGTAGTAAGATAATAACATTGCGAAAAAGTCAAATAATGATCAGATACCTATAGATAAGGCCCTATCTTAGATGCAATGAAGGACATAAAATACATTTATAATACATAAATAAATATATAAAATTTATTAATGTATTTGTTTATAAAATATGGGCTTTGCCCATGTTTTAAATTCCATTACCAAGGAGTATAAAATCTAATAATGAACTCACCATTGCATTCCCCATGGTACTTTATTCTGCTCAAACTCATTCCTGTCCCAAAGATTTCCAGTCTTAGAATCTTGGGGCCTTACCCCTAACTGAACAGAGGGACTAATGACCCTTTACCACTGTTGGTAATTATCTTGCTGAATAAATTCTACCTCCACCATCTTAACATTTCTCTGTACCTCTAACTCTCCACAGTGTGTTCCATAGTTACTATCTCCTTGTCAGTGCAAAGGCCCTTCATTCCATATCCTCCCCTCAAGGAACAATGAAGTACCAATTTCTCTCCCCCATGGTAGCCAGCTTCCAAGATGACCCCTAATGGTCCCTACTTCCTGGATTCATGCTCTTGTCACGGCCATCCCATAATGTATCAAGGTTTGTCTGTAGCAACAAATAAAATAGGGCAAAAATATGTGTTTTCCAAGGCATGGTCATTAAGGGCACTAGGGTTTCTTCCTTGCTCTCTGGGATCACTTGCTGTGGAGGAGGTCAGCTACCATGTTGTACAGACACCCAAGCAGTCCTGTGGAGAGGCCCATGTGACGAGGAACCAAGGTCTCGTGTCAACAGCAATGTTAAGTGAGCTGGGAAACATCCTACAGCCTCATCAGCCTTCATCTGACGGCAGCCCTGGCTGACATGACTGAAACCTCAAGAGAGACACTCCCAAATTCCCAACCCACAGAAACTGAGATAGTAAATGTTTATTGTTTTAAACCATTAGGTTTGAGGTAACCTATTACACAGCAGTAGATACCCACTAAGTTCCTCCTTTTCTCCAGCTCCATAATACATCCACAAATAGGCTCTGATCTCCTCTACTGAAAGAAAGCAAATAGACAAAAAACACCTCCTTCCATTCTATTATCCTCTAGAGGAGGGTGTCAGCACATTTTCTATGTAAAAGGCCAGAGAGTAAATATCTTAGGCTTTGTGAACCCTACAGTCTCTTGTAACTAATCAACTCTGTTGCTGCCATGCAAAAGCAGTCTCAGACAATATGTGAAATGGGTGTGGCTACTTTACAATAAAATTTTCTTTACAAAACAGGCAGTAGGCCAGATCTGGCCAGTGGGCCATAGTTTGCCTGCCTCTGCTCTAGAGGAACTGTCATCTTCCCATTACTTCCAACAAATTCTAGCAGGTGGTGATTTAAACACTCACTGATACCACCTTCTTACCTGTTTCTCAGTACCCTTGCAGTTTGGTTTACATTCCTACCATCCGAACAATTTTCTCAAAGGTTACATACAATCTCCTGAGAAAGGAAAGCCTTTTTCTTCAATACCTGTCACTTTTCATTTTCTTTGCCATACATGAATTCTTCCTTGGAAGTCTTTTCCCTTGGCTTCTGTCACAATCAACTACCCTGGCTCCCTTTATTTTCCTGATTATCCCATTACTAACTCAAAATCCTTCAATTCCACAGCATAAGACATTCCTAAAGATTACGCCATTGCTTCTCTTTTACCTACTTTAAGAAGTCTTGGTGTTTGCACGCTTTCACCTCCTAGCTGCTGAGAGGCAACTCCAATATAACAACAGCAACAATAATAAATGACAGCAGCTAACATTTCTTCATTCAGTAAGTTTGAGTATGTAACACATGCTAGGCACTGATGTATTCGGTTGGCCCAATAGTTTTGGGGACAAAGCAGTAAGTCAGGCAAGTCCTTATTTTGACAATAAGATGACCGATCAGTTTCCTTGGATCTGAGGAGTTTCCAGGATGTGAGACTTCTAGTGCTAAAACTGGTAGACTCCCCGGCAAGCTGAGACAACTGGTCACCCTACCTGACAAACACATCAAATGTTTCTCAATTTTTTCCTACCTTGACTTCTTAACATCTTTCTATTTCTTCCATTCTTCACTTTGTTACCTTCTGTCTTCTTGACTTTACAGTTATTTTGATGCCATCTGTTTGCATGTTTGTATGTTCCAACTACCAAATGGTGGTAATCTTTCTCCCATTCCCTTCAAATGAATTGATTATGGCCCTAGCAAATTACTGGAAAACATCTTTAATTGCCTTATGATCTCTTCCTTCTGACAATGGGCGCTAAGACAAGAAAACAGATGCTTCAGTTCCTTTTGGATTTTCCACCAGATGAGGTCTAATATTAACTTAAAAAAATAAGTATGATCATTAACATGACCCGTTTTCTTAGAATGGAGCTGTGTAACAGTTCAAACTTTGATTCCTCAATACTTAGGGTAACTTATTATGCTAGAAATTATAAAATTGGCTGTATGTATATATCTGTTACATTTGACATTACAAGAGGCCCTTCACAAATAAATACTTAAATCACAAAGACATGTTTCTTGGGCAAAAATTCTTTCCCGAGCCAACACCAGATCAGAGTAAGGCGCTGGGAGGTAACAGATTGAACCAGAAGCTTTTCTATTCTTAATGAAGCCCACCTGCAAAGAATTTCATGTTTTAAGAAACATATCCCTGGCTCAGTTAATTAAAACAAGACAAACAACCCAGGATCCTTACTGGAATCAAATAACCCATTTAAGAAACAAAGCCTAGTTGCTAGAAGCAGCCCATTCCCTGGCATTCATCTGGAAGGAAACCATCACCAGCCAAGGTGGTCACATGGAAGATAATACTTAGCCTTCCAAGGGCCCAACAGGTTTACTCAAATCCCTTTTTTCTGAATGAAGCCTCAAAAAATGGCCTAATACATCATACACAAGGTCCTATTCAGGACGTGTTAAAATGGATGCTCTTAAAACTTAAATCTTTCAGTCCTAGAGTAAGTTATCTATAGCCAGTGAAAATGCATACCCTGTCAAAGTTATCCTAAAGATAATTATTCCTAGCTTTTAAAAAACATTTCTCTTTTTAATAGAAAGAAATATAAAAGCTTTAGTGGATGGGAAATATAACCACTTAAATAACTATTACATTTTAATTTTGTTTTCATCTTAACACTATCTAAGGTAACTTAAGGTTACTTGGCAGAAATCCAAGACAACACCTAAAAGATTGGCACCCTGCTATAAATGGCCATTCACGGTCCCTGCATTTCTGAGAGACTGAAGATGAAGATAATTCTTGTAACCCGAATGACTTTCCACTGACATCATAAGACCAGAGATGCTTTCCCATGGGAAAACAGTGCTCAGTGACAATGGGCAGAATAACTGGCTGAAACAATGGCACATGCACACACTGCCTCAAAAGCAACAGGCTACTTACAGAATGCTCTGAACTACAGAGACTCAAACACCACACCTAAAAATGCTGTCAATCTTTTAAAAATAACCATTTGCTGCCAGAAGAATATTTTAGGGTCATACTATATAGACAAGCTACTCAAGTGAAAATGGACTTTCCAAAGGAAGTTAGCTAGAAAATGGCTTTCCAAAAGCTTAAGGGGAAATTAAAATAAACAAATATAAATATATACCTAATCTGGGCCAATCTGCCGAGGTGACCCCGAAACCTACACCTAGAATCAATGCAATTTACAAGCGCAAAAGCAGCTTCTCAAACAAGTTCTCCCCGCTGTCTTTCAAACTGGGTGTTCCCTTTCCCCAAAAAGTTTCTCTTTATTATCATCAAGGAGATCAAAATTCCTTATAGAGCTGGCTTGGCAACATTCCTCCCCACACAGTCCCAACTAAAAGGGAAAGGGAACAAGGAACTCTCTGTTTCACTGGCTGAAAAGTCTTGCTTGGCAAGGAGAAGGCACGGATCCACAGCTCAGTGCATCCGTGGATTTATGTAATTTTAAGGTTTGTGGCTAATGAAAACCATCTTGTTTCTGCATTTAAACGAACTTCTCACTGGTCTGAATAGCTGGCCTCATATAGTCACTTATTTGGTACTATTTAATCAGTTCACAATTTCCTCGGGGTCAGATTCTTGTATCGTGAGTATCTTTTAAAAAGCATACAGTGATGCTATTTCTATCCCAGCTGTGGTTGCCTCACATAAATAACTTCCCCTTAGCCTGGGCATAATATAATTATACCCCACAAAAATGCTTTTAAAACATTCAAATATTCCATTTTCAACGTAATTATTCTGTAGAATCACAATCAAGAAGATTTGAGTGTGAACCCCTTTCAAGGCCAAATAAAGTACCTCACTTAATCCTTAACATAAACAAATTTTCATTCTCAAAAGGAAAAGACGATCTGTGGGGCTTTCCTTTACATGCCAAAAAGCAAAACAAAACAAAACAAAACTTAAGCAGAACCAGAACACCTGCAATTTCCCATTTTATCTCTAACACAGGAAAACTGAAATTAAAATCAGAATCACAGAACTGAAAGAATCTGTAAAATCATCCATCCCAACCCTAAGCAGAAGGAAAAGGCTCTGAAGGATTTGTCCAAGGCCACAGAATTATGAAGAGGCAGAGCTGGGTGTTGGACCTACACCATCAAGGGTTTTGTTGATGTGACCAGGCTGACTCTCAAATTAAAATGGAAAATGGTAATTTTCCAAGGTTTTGCCCCTGTGCGTGTGTGCACGTATTTGTGGTGAGAAAGAATGCAGGAGCTAACCAAAGCATACAGAAAACTGAAATGTGATTACCGAAACTGTACACAGCTTCAGTTTACCTGTGTGGAGAGGCAGCCGTGTTCCTCACATCCATTAGGTGCTGCACAATTATTTCAGAGCTCGAGTTTCAGGCTAAAAATGATGCGCCACAAAAGTGAGTGAAAAGAGACGGGACTTCCCTGGTGGCACAGTGGTTAAGAATCCACCTGTCAATGCAGGGGTCACAGGTTCGAGCCCTGGTTCGGGAAGATCCCACATGCCGTGGAGCAACTAAGCCGGTGCGCTACAACTACTGAGCCTGCGCTCTAGAGCCCGTGAGCCACAACTACTGAGCCCGCATGCCACAACTACTAAAAGCCCACGTGCCTAGAGCCTGTGCTCCGCAACAAAGAGAAGCCACCGCAATGAGAAGCCCGTGCACCGCAACGAAGACCCAACACAGCCAAAAATAAATAAAATAAATTGAGAAAAAAAAAAAAAAAGTGAGTGAAGAGAGTAAACATTCCTTTCAGAGAGCTAATCCACATATTTCACTCCTTGAAATTTGACATTCCTTTGGGGACACTGTTGACCTGGCTTCAAATGACAAGTTATAGCTCCTTGATGGATCCATGGCCTCTGTTAATACTGACAAAGCTAATTCTTATAGTGGGACCCCAAAAATGAAGGCCATCCCAGTGGTGTGGTCCACATCACAAATCTAAACCTATACCAGCCTGCACGTAAGGTAAACACCTGTCAAGAAATCCTAACAAACCAATCACAGTCCTCCAACTCAGCTTAAGCTAACTTGATTTACCCTAAAAATAGGACCTGCTAGCCTTATAAGGAAATTCCCTTCCCAACCTCCTAGACAGTCATGCCGTTTCAGTGTTGACCCTTCTAAAGCTCTATAAACGCGCTCTTGTCCCAAATCCCATTAGAACAGTGATCCACTGCTTATGAGGCACTGTACTCCCCCAATCCATGGACTGTCTTCCTTTGAATAAAGGACAACAAACTCATTATTAAATTGTTTTGGTTTTGTCATTTGACAGTATGAAGCTTTTTTTCTGCTTAAAGGATAGATATTCTAAAGTTGACCCCAAATTTCTTCCAATTCATAACAAAGGCCTGTAAATAAATTCTTGCTGCTGGTGCCCAGTAGAAAATCAGTTCTCCCAATAGAAACCTTTGTTATTCAACACTCGTGGAATTAATTACCAATGTTGAAAGCATGAATTTAGGTAGGCCCAAGAAAGAGTGATGCCCACTGCCTAGAACAGATATAAAACTGGAATTAAAAAAAAAAAACAGGGGTTTCCCTGGTGGCGCAGTGGTTGAGAATCTGCCTGCCAATGCAGGGGACACGGGTTCGAGCCCTGGTCTGGGAAGATCCCACATGCCGCGGAGCAACTAGGCCCGTGAGCCACAACTACTGAGCCTGCGCGTCTGGAGCTTGTGCTCCGCAACAAGAGAGGCCACGATAGTGAGAGGCCCGCGCACCGCGATGAAGAGTGGCCCCCACTCGCCACAACTAGAGAAAACCCTCACAGAAACGAAGACCCAACACAGCCATAAATAAATAAATAAATAAATCCAAAGTTTAAAAAAAAAAAGATTGTATAAAAAAAAAAACAGAGCCTCATGTATGACAAACTCTTTGCCTATAGTTTTCGATCCAATTAATGCCCATTTAGTCCTGAACAGTAAATGTTCTATGTTCTAACTGCATGCATATACACATATACATCATATATATATGTATACTAGACCATGTATAATTGTGTTTATTGTGCTCTGACATTGGTAACAGTCAAATTCTTTTCAACATCATTTTGATGTTTATCTCTCTAATTCTGTCTTGTAGTTTTACTGGCATGTTTCACATACAAAAACATACAGTATCATGATCTTTATACAATTTTGACTCTCTCAATATTGTTATATCTCATCAGCCTTGATCATGTGAACGTGCAGATCGGAAAAGAGTTAAGGGCAAAGACTGAAGCATCTGCTTAGGCCTTTCCCTTCACTATCTCATTTGACTCAGAAGAACCTAGATAATTCACTTCCACATCTACTTAGATAATCAGAAAGGCTCAAAACCTGCCTAAGAGTCTAATCAAGGCTGTTTACTCTAAAACCCATGCTTACTTTTTTTCATACTAAGCCAGGGGGCATTCCTGCTACTAGTTCTCAAGCCTTTTTATTTTCAATTCTTGAATATTATTTTCAAATAACTTTTCCCCCTGATGATAGTAGTGTTTTGCAGTTCTTTGTTACTGGTTCTTAAAAAAATTATTTTTAGACCAAGTAAAGGGGAAGCAAATCTAGTTTAAAAAATGTTTAATCTGCATGTCTTAAATTTAAATCCCTAGACGTTAACATCTAGTTACACTTGGTAGCTTCCTCTTTAAGAAACCTCCCCAGAAATGGAAACAAAAAACTTTCTCCTAAATTAGTTCTTTCCTTAAATCAGAAACAGCAAATTGAATTACCAAAGTAGGGGTCCAGAATCTCCAACATTCCAAATTGTGAACGCCATGTTCTTCAAGGCTTACCTTATTTAATCTCTATTTGCTAATTTCTCAACAATGAACATATACCTATATATGCATATCCCTGTATATATACCTACTATATATGGCCACCTGTATAGTATGTAGTGGTGGTGTTAACAGTAATAAACACACACACACACACACAGAGTTTACAGGTAGAGAGCAATTAGAGCAAATCTCAAATGACAGTGCTTTGCTAAAAATCTCACTGTAGAGTTACTGCATTTAAGTCATATTGCTAAAAAGCTGAAGGATGTGGAAACTGGGGTCCTCAGGGATGCTGGTTTGAATGGCATTCTTTGTAAGGAAATTTGATGGTAACAACTGAACTATTTTCCAGTATGATTTCCATTAGTTCTGACAGCTAGGGCAGATAAGCTATTATTCAGCACATAATGCAACACAGAAAAATCAAATTCTATTACTCCTCTCCACTTTAGATACAAGAGACAATTTATACATATTCAGTTTCTTAAGTTTTACTGTTTTCTATCAAATTTGGCCAAGCTTAGCCAAGATCAGCTGACCCATTGGCCTGTGAGCTATAAAAATGATTATTATTTTAAGCCACTAAATTTTGGGGTGGGTTGTGGCTTTGCAGCATTATTTATAGCAAGAGAAACTAATACAGGCACGTATTTGCCAGGAATAAGTAAAGCACTAAGTGATAGAAGCAGGGCTCAAAAATTATTTCAGAAGATAAAAACTCAAGTTGAATTTTTAAAGGATACACAAGATCCTATATTTTGCTTGAAATAATTCTTTGAAGTAGTACAGGACAGGAAAGGCATAGCTGTGTAGCTGTTTCATAAGAAAAAGTTCCAAAGGTTTTAAGAGATGAAAATAAAAGAAAAAAAGAAAAAAAAGCTAATGCAGTCTCATGCTTTACAAATACAGGGCCCTAAATATCATGGGAAATCTTGCTGTGTTAAATCACATCTAGAATGATGTACTCATATTTTTAGATAAACATTAAAAATTTAAAGAAAGGTTACCTGGAGGGAAACAAAAATTTTATCAGAAGACTCTAAGGAACATAGGAAAGAATAAGGGTAGAAGAAGACATTAGAAGGAAATTCACAAGGAAGAAGCTATAAACAGGAAACCAGTGATGAACAGTTGTTGGGAAGGAGCAACCTCATCAAGGAGGCACTTAAATGGATAGATAGCCAGCCATCAGGGTTTCAGAAGGGGTCACCTGCCCAACCGGGTTGGGACGTAGATGAAGTTAACAGTTTCCAAAAGCTTTTAAGCAGTAGGATCTTGTGCTCAAATCATATTTTGTGTGAGACCCTCACAGCTGGGTTCTCCTCTCAGAACCGGGATGTCAACCCCACCCAGCTTATTGAGGCACTGGTCTCCCAGAAAATCTGCTTTTCTACTTTTTCTATTGTTAGCCTATGGGCCTTATTGCTTAGCTCTCAAGAAAAAGGTTATACAGTCCCTCAGTACCCAGAGGGGATTTGCTCCAGGCCCTCCCTCCCAGCCCCCCCGCCCTCCGTGCCTCCCTACCAAAATCCCCAGATGCTCAAGTACCTTAAACAAAACGAAGTGCTACACAGCACGCATTCCTTGGAGGCCAAACCTGGATACCCAGGGCTGACTCTACTGCCGAGCACCCTGAACTTGTACTGTCCAACGAGGGTGGGCACTAGCTAGTTGAACTGAGGAACTGAATTCTTCGCTTGAGTTCATTGTAATTAATGTAAATTTAAATTAAAAAACCGATTACTCAATCCTATTAATGAAAAACTTTAAAGCACGTTGATAACAACTTGGGTAAGCAAATCTACTTTCTGACTGTAAATTTTATACACTCTATCAAATTTTTCCAATGAAAATCTCCAGTTGAGATTTTGATGACTTAGTATGAAAGATACGTTATAAAATACCTCATTATTATAAGCTGAAATGATAATCGGGTAAAATAAAATATTACAACTAATTTTATTTTTACATTTTAAAATGTGGCTCTTAGAAACATTTTAATGATATATGGGGCTTGCATTATATTTCTGCTGGACTGTCAGACATAAGGCAGCACAAAATTTACAACACAATAATAAATTACGTTCATGTCAACATATTACCCATTTGTCTTTCATTAATCTCATTGCACATTTATCACTTCCTCTCAGCCTTTTTTAGTAAACTCTTGGAAAGTACGGACTTCAATTAGTCCAACTAGCACAAACCAGCACACTGATATTCAGAAATCTAACAAATATTTGCTATTTCATGTATTCAGTGAGGTAGGGATCAGGTAAGAAAACGGCTCAGCTAGGGCATGGTGAGCCACACTCTCTTGGTTTTATTTCCTAGAACTGGAAACGAAGGCCTGAGTTGGAGGGAAATAAGATGGTGTTCCAAACACATGCACTGAAGCTTTTAAGAAGACGGCAATTGACTGCTATCTTTAAATTTGACTGATTTTGTGGGCTTCTTAATTTTTCTTTCTTTTTCTCTATACCTCTGTAAGCGATAAACAATTTGCTTAAGTGCATCGGTTTTAAAAAATTAAATGCATTTCGTTTTCACTCTGTTTTTTTAAATTGAAGTATAGTTGCTGTATTATACAATATTATATAAATTGCAGGTGCACTGTACAATACAGTGATTCACAATTTTGAAAGGTTATACTCCATTTATAGTATTGTAAAATACTGGCTATGTTCCCCATGTTGTACAATATGTCCTTGTAGATTATTTTATACATAATAGTTTGTATCTCTTAGTCCCCTACCCCTATATTGCCCCTCCCCCCTTTGCTCTCCCCAGTGAGAACCACTAGTTTGTTCTGTATATCTGTCACTCAGTATGTTTTTAAAAGGAAATACTTTAATAAAAACAGTGCAATGCTATTAAATAGACCACGCTCCTGCTCACATTTTACATGTGGCTGTGTGAATACATCTTATTCTAATTACACTTCTTCCAGCAAAGGACATGCAAATTTCATCACCAAATACTCAAGCCACTAAGATCACACTCTACCAACCAGTATGTGCTTGTTGAAATCCATGGAACACAAGCAGCGGGTTCTTGCCACACATAGCCCAGGCCCAGCTCTCTCTGAGAGGGAGATGTGTGTGCAGAGAAGAGGGTGGGGTGAGAAATGGGGACACACGTAGTTCTGGAATGTGGGGTCAAGTACTTCTGTCATTTGATACCTCACATTGAGATCATACCAGATTTCACCCAGGTGGCACCAAACAAGTCCCAAAGTTAAAGTCTCAGTGTCACCTGAGTTTAGTGCTTAGACACAGCCAAGTAAGTGGAATAGTTATGAGCTCTAGATACAATTTATTTTATTGCCTTGGAATATACTATCACCACATAATTTGCAAGCTAAATTGTTAGGACTATTCCTGGGGTGATTCCCCTTACTTCTTTTTTTTTTGTAATATTTACTTATTTGGCTGCTCCGGGTCTTAGTTGCAGCATGCGGAATCTTAATTAGTTGAGGCATGTGGACTCTTAGTTGTGGCTCATGGGCTCCTTAGTTGTGGCATGCAACTCTTAGTTGCCGCATGCATATGGGATCTAGTTCCCTGACCAGGGATCGAATCTGGGCCCTTTTCATTGGGAGCACGGAGTCTTAACCACTGGACCACCAGGGAAGTGCCCCCTCCCTCACTCCTTAATATGAGATATTGGATGTTGACATAACTGCGGTACCTCACTCGTCACCTGGCAGGTGCACTTAGCCTTTATCTTTTGTGCAGTATCATGTTCTTCACAATCTAATGAGACAGCTCTCAAATGAACCTTTAACTTTATCAACAGCACTTTATCTATAGCACTACAGTGGATTTTCTAAAGCATAAAGCTTACGCTTAAGGTGCAGATAAGTGCAAATTTTACAGTTTTTTAGTTCTTTTTTTTCTTCTCTTTCTTTCTTTCACTTACTACAATATTGACCCATTCGTGATGTATATAGCATAGAAGAAACAGAGCCCCAAGGGATCACTGGATGGAGAGGAGAAGACAACAGTGTTTGAACAAGTGGCAGGAGGGAAACAAATGGAAAACACGCTTCCAGAAGAAGTGGATTTATAAATGGAGGCAGATCATCATTTAATTCGAACAGGTACCAAACTCATACATCCTTATCTTAAGAGTTGAACGGGTACCAAAGGACAAAGAGTACCAAAGAGTAGAACAGGTACCAAACTCATACATCCTTATCTTAGGGCCAAACTCATACATCCTTATCTTAAGAGTTGAACGGGTACCAAAGGACAAAGAGTACCAAAGAGTAGAACAGGTACCAAACTCATACATCCTTATCTTAGGGCCAAACTCATACATCCTTATCTTAAGAGTTGAACGGGTACCAAAGGACAAAGAGTACCAAAGAGTAGAACAGGTACCAAACTCATACATCCTTATCTTAGGGCCAAACTCATACATCCTTATCTTAAGAGTTGAACGGGTACCAAAGGACAAAGAGTACCAAAGAGTAGAACAGGTACCAAACTCATACATCCTTATCTTAGGGCCAAACTCACACATCCTTATCTTAAGAGTTGAACGGGTACCAAAGGACAAAGAGTACCAAAGAGTAGAACAGGTACCAAACTCATACATCCTTATCTTAGGGCCAAACTCACACATCCTTATCTTAAGAGTTGAACGGGTACCAAAGGACAAAGAGTACCAAAGAGTAGAACAGGTACCAAACTCATACATCCTTATCTTAGGGCCAAACTCACACATCCTTATCTTAAGAGTTGAACGGGTACCAAAGGACAAAGAGTACCAAAGAGTAGAACAGGTACCAAACTCATACATCCTTATCTTAGGGCCAAACTCACACATCCTTATCTTAAGAGTTGAACGGGTACCAAAGGACAAAGAGTACCAAAGAGTAGAACAGGTACCAAACTCATACATCCTTATCTTAGGGCCAAACTCACACATCCTTATCTTAAGAGTTGAACGGGTACCAAAGGACAAAGAGTACCAAAGAGTAGAACAGGTACCAAACTCATACATCCTTATCTTAGGGCCAAACTCACACATCCTTATCTTAAGAGTTGAACGGGTACCAAAGGACAAAGAGTACCAAAGAGTAGAACAGGTACCAAACTCATACATCCTTATCTTAGGGCCAAACTCACACATCCTTATCTTAAGAGTTGAACGGGTACCAAAGGACAAAGAGTACCAAAGAGTAGAACAGGTACCAAACTCATACATCCTTATCTTAGGGCCAAACTCACACATCCTTATCTTAAGAGTTGAACGGGTACCAAAGGACAAAGAGTACCAAAGAGTAGAACAGGTACCAAACTCATACATCCTTATCTTAGGGCCAAACTCACACATCCTTATCTTAAGAGTTGAACGGGTACCAAAGGACAAAGAGTACCAAAGAGTAGAACAGGTACCAAACTCATACATCCTTATCTTAGGGCCAAACTCACACATCCTTATCTTAAGAGTTGAACGGGTACCAAAGGACAAAGAGTACCAAAGAGTAGAACAGGTACCAAACTCATACATCCTTATCTTAGGGCCAAACTCACACATCCTTATCTTAAGAGTTGAACGGGTACCAAAGGACAAAGAGTACCAAAGAGTAGAACAGGTACCAAACTCATACATCCTTATCTTAAGAGTTGCCCATACTACTTGGACAAGGGGAAAAGAGAGCATACTTCTTTACTCTGTCAGCCCAAAAATTCATCCCTATTTTCCTTCATAGCCTCAACTATGTTTCAGGCTTCAGGCCACTGTGAAACCGACATAGGCGGAGAGACTAAAATGAGGAGAGGTGGTTAATGGAATTCCTAGTCTTAGGCGGCAGTGAGGCAGGCACACATCTGGACCCAGTACATTCCAGACTATCCATATCCCTTAATATCTTTATAATGTCTAATACTAAAATGCCACGAAATTACTCATAAGGTTGAGGACCCTTACAAAGATGCTCACTTTCCAGGTAAATTAAGATATAATGCTGTCCTTCAATGTATATTAAAATCTCAAGAGCAGCTCTCAGGCGGATGAGGGGAGCTCACAGGAACCTCAGAGCCCTGTTAAACCCTCTAGGAAGTCATTTCCAACAGATTTCCTACTAGCCTGGGGCGGAGCAGTTGAGAGACAGCTAGCATGCTGTTACATGCCAGATGTAAGGTACTTGTAGGTTTTAGCATGGGCCCAACACAAACAAAGGCTTGTGTTTTATAAGATGGTACCAACGAGTCCTTGACATCAGTACATGGTTTTCAATTAACAGTGTGAGGAAGATCCTAAGTGGAAGAATGGTAATCAACAGCTTTCATGAAAAGGTTTCTGAAAAGTCTTTTTTTCAATTTTTAAAAATTTATTTATTTAGATTTTTATTGGAGTATAGTTGCTTTACAACGTTGTGTTAGTTTCTGCTGTACCGCAAACCGAATCAGTTATACATCCCCTCTTTTTTAGATTTCCTTCCCATTTAGACCACCGCAGAGCATTGAGTAGAGTTCTCTGTGCTATATAGCAGGTTCTCATTAGTTATCTATTTTATACACAGTAGTGTATATATGTCAATTCCAATCTCCCAGTTCAACCCCCAAGTCCCCCCCCTTGGTATCCATACGTTTGTTTTCTACATCTGTGTCTCTATTTCTGCTAGGCACATAAGTTCATCGGTACCCTGAAAAGTCCTTAAAGCAGGTCACACTGGAGGCGGTCAGGTGAGCAGGAAGAGAATGAAGAGGAAATAAAAGAATTTACTCATGAAAGCTAACTGAGACAGAGGGATTCAGATATTTACCATTTACTTCTCTTCTCACGTCTTCAAACATACACACATATGTACACACTTTCACAATTTATGTTTAGAGAGGAAGAAGCCACCTACACCCTGCTGGAACAAGACAGTATAAATAAATGCGTTATATGGGATAAGAGTTCAAATATTTATAAGGTGCATCAAAGAATTCATGGTCTTAGACCTTTATCTTTCTGTTTTTAAAACACTGATAGAATGATTTCAGGAAGAGAACATTAAGTATCTTACTTCTGATAAGCAGAAAGGATATTTACATTCTATCCTTTGGTTTACCGCCTTTCAAAGTTGCCTAATATTTACTTATCTACCTTTTCCGTGTTTTTGCTACTGGGACTTTTTGGTATAGGAGAAAACTGCTTTGCAAACATAACAGAAATCAGAGAGAAGGTTAAATTTATTGAAAAATCTACGATAACTTTCAAACAGCATTCCTGCTCATTGTTCCAAGTGTTTTCTGTTAACTTAAACCAAGATTATTTCTCTTCCTCCAGGGTTATAACATTAAAGAATGCTCAAGGTTCAAGTTTCAGGCTGTTTGCTTGATAAGCACGGATAGATTATCCTTCTTAAGTAAGGCACCAAGGCACTTCTCAAAGAAGCTTTCCATCTCTAAAGCCCTAAGACTCACAATAAGAATTATTCAAATTGCCTTTTCTATCAGAATAAAGACTATTAGGAACTACAACACGAGGAGAAAATAATTCGGAAGAAAGGTAGCAGTGAAGACTTGATTTCTATTTTCTCAGCTACATAAAACAATTGTTGCAGAAACAATAGAAGGCCAGGAGCCAAAAATATATTGGAGCCTTACTTCTAACGTCAGTTGCAGTGACACAACATCTGAGTCTTAGTTTCTTTATCTCTAAGTGAGGACAGAACCCAGAGGGCTGACTGGGGGCCCAGATATCATCTACACAGAGGCAATCGGAAAGCAGCAATGATAATGTTGTGAGGTGCTGCTCCTATGAGGATGCAGTTGATGGTACTACCTGTATTCATCTAAGTTTTCTCTGTTGGAGTAAAGACAATGTCTAAACGCTTCAAGCAGGTGGAACAAGCATCCTAGTCCTTTTTTTTTTTTTTAACATAAATGCAAACAAGATGAGGATTACTTCATTGCCTACGTGAGATCTGCCTTGCTCTTTACTACTTGCCCTCCCCGCTCTGTCTCTCTCCCACATACAAGCACTCAATAAATATTTATGGAAAGCATTAAGGAATGCCTGGCATGAAAAATAAAAATAATAATAAAGTCAAATGTAGAAAATGTAATTATTGACGAAGGCGTGGAACGATAATTCCACTTAGATACTTGTGAGATTTTCTTTTTTTGTGGCACCAGGAGAGTGATTTCCTCGTGTGGAGCAGGGAAACTGCAGCACCCACAACCCCCTGCCTTTACCAACTCCCGAATACCAGCTACAGCTCAACTTGTTGGAGACCCTCAGGCTCCTCCTAGAAAAACAAGAACAAAAAACAATTGGGCACAAAAAGCAAGGTGGCTCCAAAGCTTCAGAGTTAATTTCCTGACTCTTTGAGAACACATTCCTGAGAAAAGCATCAGTGTGCAATTCAGGAAGGTTTAAAAAAAAATCAGAGGGCTTCCCTGGTGGTTCAGTGATTTAGAATCCGCCTGCCAATGCAGGGGACACGGGTTCGAGCCCTGGTCCGGGAAGATCCCACATGCCGCGGAGCAACTAAGCCCATGTGCCACTACTACTGAAGCCCGTGCGCCTAGAGCCCGTGCTCCACAGCAAGAGAAGCCACCGCAATAAGAAGCCCGTGCACCGCAACGAAGAGTAGACCCGCTCGCCGCAACCAGAGAAAAGCCCATGCGCAGCAACGAACACCCAACGCAGCCAAAAATAAAAAAAATAATAAAATGAAATAAATTAAAAATAAAAATTAAAAAAATCAGATTACCTCACTAAACTCCAAGAATTGCACGAATAGTGTGGGCAGCCAGACTCCTTTAATAAAGCATCCAATCAACTATTTTAAAAAGTCCTGCAGCTAAAAGCCCTCAGCGGCACAGAACTGATTCTCAGAGATTTCAGTGTAACTTAACACCTAAAGTGAAGGTTCGTGTGAAAAAAAATACACCTGAAAATACTACAGGGAAGAGACAGAAACTATTTGTTTTTATTTGAAACTATTTGTTCAGCTAGGCCAAATAGCATATGCTTTTGATTATCAAACACTTGCCCTTCCCACTTCAAAAAGACAAGGTTCCAGAGTTGTTGGATTCCTGGGTTAAGTTTCAGGAAAGTTCTGACTTGATGCCATGTATTAAGATAAACATTTCCCTGGAACCAAACACATTCAAGGCTGGGGATGGAGGGGTGACCCAAACACCCCTGATTTCAATGGACATACAATGGTGGAGATGAAAACAAGGAGGCCCCACTCGCTCATAAAAGACGCTGATATGATAAAGCATTGACTGGTTTGATTTCGAGAAGGAGGAGAATGGAGTTTGCGTAGAATAGGCAGAACCAAAGACGGGAGCAGAAAATCTACATAGGATGAGTGTGGGGAGAGGAGGTGTGAAAGGTAGGACAGTGTTGGGTGTGAACAACCTTGAATTTGTAAGAAATATCCAAAGCCACAGGGAGCAACTGCCACGTACAAGTACGAGGGGGATATGTGGGCTCCCGACACCTTTACTGGGCCCCCTTCATCTCTAACAAAAATCATTAAAAGATACACTTCGGGGCTGTGATGGTATAAAGATGAGTGTAATTCAGGCTGGATTCATTAGTATATATTCATTATCATAGCTATTTTTCTTCTGATTTTAAAAGAAATGAACAATGAAACATTTTCACCCAAGGCACTGTGTCTGCTATGCATAATGGAGAATTGGCCCTGGGGTGTAGGGAAAAGGGAGATGGGCATAGCCAAGACCACAGCATGAGTTTAAGCATAAGAAGTAGAGCCCCAGTGGTGAGGACAGAAGATGGAAGTGGAGGTGGAGAAGATGCTGAGAAGTGTCAATTTCAGGATGAGAGCACATGGGCGGGGTATGAGTTTGCAATGCCTTCCCAGCTAACAGCAATAGGCATCAGGCTAGAAGATTTGAGTTCGTCCCCATGGGGTGGAAGAAGGAAGGAAGCAGTCGTGCTAGTCACCGCTTCCCTGATTAACAAGCAACCTATTCCGCCACTACTGCTGTGCTCCCCCCCCCCCAGATCACACCAGGAGTTCTTATAGTCAGTCTGGTACATCCTTCCATCTACATTTCCTTGCCTTGAGTGATAAGAAATTATTTTAATTTTCAAAACTAGCCGATGTTTCATGGAGCTGTGCAGGGTTGCTGTTCCGTCATGGAACACTGTGCTTATGTAACCTGGGGACAGAATGATCTGGAATCTTGCATTGCTAGTCTGTTCCCGAACCACAGGAATGTCTTTCTGACATGTCTACAGAAAAATAAGAGAAAGAGCTTGCAATACAATCTATGTCCTGCCCTTGAGGAAGAGAGGCATTACATTGCGTTGGAAAGATTTTAAGTTCCACGGAGAAATCTAACTATGGACTGTTTATGTGAGCAAGACTTTTTAAACGAATTTGTTCAAATAAACCAAGAGAGGCACACAGCTGTGATATCTCACACACACACACACACACACACACACAAGGGGTGATAACTGCTTCTGAGCAAAATTCACATGAAAGCAGGGTCACACACTCATAACTAGGGTTCCAAGACCAAGGAATCCAGCCAGATCTTCTCTCCTTGAGTAAAGACCTTCTAATCCTATCCAATCATTTCATAATGAATGAGCTGGACAAAGGGAAAGAGGGCTAAACCACTGGAATCCCTTTAAATAATTTATTAACTCTACTGGAATAAAAAGTGTATGCTAACAGGTTACATAGCATCAAAAACCCTATGACAAGTCATGACTAAAATTTTCTTGTTTCCAGAAACTTCTTTATGTCTTGTACCTGCAACTATGAACTAGTTTAATCTATCACTAAAAGAACTCTAGAGACCTCAAGGGACTTACAGGTTCAGGGTACCTGTAGGAGGGACCAGGTGAGGAAACCCACACCTGAAGGTACCATTATAAACCTTGGTATCAAAAGGAAAAGATGCTGTGTCTACCACGTATCTGCTGTTTGGGGGGAACTTCTTAACTCTGACTCTTGATTTCCTTTATCTCTAAAATGGGTATGTTAACACCCCACCTCACAGGTTATTATGAGGATTAAAATTCAATAATATACATAAAGCGGATGGTAAGCAATTTGTTTTAAGAGCGAACCATAATGACTCCACTTGCGTCTAGCAGGAAGAAAGAAAAGAAGGAATTCCAGGATGAGAAGCTTCCAGAGACATCTGGTGAGACTGAACTAATGCATATAGAGTCCTTGAAATCTCCTGAGAGTTATCCCCACAAAGATGTTTGCTGTTTATTCAGGAATTCGAAGAGAGGATTTTCTGCTCTCAAGAAAATGCTGACTGTATAACCAGAGATGACACACTGGTAAAGAATGTCTTATGCTACCTGAAATAGACAATCTTTCCTCATTTATCTGCAAGATGTCTGCCTGCCAAGTGGTTTCTAAGAGAGACAAACTAGTAATGACACTGCAGCCCATGTGTCATTCCCAGCCATAACCTGCAAGCTCAGTGTGGCAGATCTGACTCACCAAGTGTTAAATAGTATTTTTAAACCATCTAAGATATTTTAATTCATGCAGGTTAATGGCTATTTTAGCTCTTTTCAAAATCTCTAATATAGGTTCATGAAGTCCACTCAGTGTACTGTCAGTGAATCACAACAATTCTTAACAGGGTGAAGGAGCTGTAACAAATTTCAAGATGTTAAGAATTTTTCGGTCTGTTTATTTAGCCACAGTATAAAAATTCATTTTTAATAGAAAGCTTCTTTTACATTAAGACATTTTTTGTTGCAAGCTCGTACCAATAAATTATTAAAAATACATATGTGTGTGTGTGTGTGTGTGTGTGTATATATATACATATATACCACGAATAATGTATACTCCAAATGGCCTGGTGGAGTTCAAGACATGTTTTTCAAAGAATTAATGTAAGCCTCAATTAATTTCTCAATGTTCTCAAAAAGAGTTTCCAAAAGACTTTAACAGTTATTTCCTACTGGAGGGGAAATTCCATTGTCAAACACATATGGGAAAAGGATCCTTCAAGATGGATATTGAAGGCTTTGAGAAAATCCTGTAATAATGAAGCCAGTTTGACTATTTTTACACCAAGTTTTCCCAAACATATTTGGCCTTGAAACCCTTCCATTCCAAATTTAACATATTTGGAACAGAGTTTGAAAAACATTGCAAGAGATCTGAAATGGATGATCAAGCAAAATTTAAGCAGGTCACTTTAAGTAAAACAAAATAAATAAAACCAAAAAGAAGTCCTGGAGGGAACAGAGCGGTGAGTGTTACCAAGTGCCTGCAGAACTCATTATAATAAAGCATCCGATTTGGCTTTAGGCAAAGTAATGATATGACATGTAGAATGCAGAGCAAGAAAAGAGATGACAGGAAAGAAGCTGTGTTCCCCAATGCCCCAAATACTTCAAAAGCAAGTCATGAACATTCAGGAACACGCAAAAAAGTGAAAAGTTAAGAACTTTATAAGGTCCCAATAAAATTCTAGGTCTTTTGCCTTTTAAACTATACAGGTAAACTGAATTAAGGGGGTTTGTTAAAAGTTAGATTTTCATTTTGTGAAATAAATGTGAGAAGGTTGATGACAGGTGCATGTGCTTAAATCACATCCTGGGATTCCAAAATCACATCTGTAAAATTCAATCAAGTGATGCTAAATAAAAACAATGGGTGAATAAAGACTACAAAAAGAAAAGGCAGAAGACACGGCTATCATAACTCTGAACTGAAGCACATACCCAAGAGGAGGAAAAATTAGTGCTTGTGTTTCCACAATACCCAGCATGCGAGTCACTACTGAGGTCACAATAGAGAATACAAATTACTTCTGACTTTCCCACTTTCATACAAGTGAGAGAGAGGTCAGCCCAGCTCCTAAATAATGAAGACCTTATTTTTTACAGATTTTTTAACATGTGTTTTCTGATATTGTGGAGCTCATCTATGGTGATAAATAAAAAGCACCAGGTAAGTAAAAGGTAATTAATATAATACACCTAACCTCACTATTTCTTAAATAATATTTTCTGCAAATATTACATGAAAAAGTTGTGCTAATTTTCACTGTAAAGAAGCTAGAAAGGGGTGGGATAGGGAGGGTGGGAGGGAGATGCAAGAAGGAGGGGATATGGGGATATACGTATACGTATAGCTGATTCACTTTGTTATACAGCAGAAACTAACACAACACTGTAAAGCAATTATACTCCAATAAAGATGTTAAAAAAACAATTAAAAAAAGAAGCTAGAAAGCTTTCAACGTCACACAAAAGGCAGACTAGTTATGCTTCCAATGAGAAATGCATAGACTATAATTCACATGAAGGTTACATTCACAAACAAAACTAGACACAGAGCATTTTGTATGTAATGTTTAAGGCAGCAGAATTTGTACTGTTATTTTTAAAAATAAATGCTATAAGTAGGCCCTTATAGTTAGTCACAGATTAGATTTAGGCAAAAGTTTTAAACCATCCACAAAAGAAAACTTTTCTTGTTTCAAATTTCTGTTTGAAGATCGCCAAGTTTCTCAGTGTTTCTCTGGAGGTAGCAATGCATAACTTTTCAAAGGACGACCAAATCTCTGCAGAAAAGAACAAGGACTCTTCATAAGGAGACATGCTTGTCCCTGACAATAGTGGCTTCTAGCTGAAAAGCACACCAACTAACAATTGTCTTTGAATTTTAGGCATAGGCTCTGAGCAGCAAGTACCTCTCCATGTTTACAAAACTCATAAAATCCTCAAGAAAACTTGCTTTGGATATTCAGAATATTCCATAAGACAGTCTGTAACATTAAAAATACTTAGCAATGGCTCAACTGTTTGACAAACGATTATGGCCAAAGGCAAATTCCTATTTCTAAATGTGTCAGGTCTGGACAGCACAAATATGTGAGCCTGACACCCAAACAAAGACTTTACTTCTACTCAGCAATCTGTAGTTTTAGCAGTAATTCTTCCCTTCCTTCCTCCCTCACCGCCACAGAAAAGAACAAAGCAGGAAAAACATTTTTACTTAAACAGCCAACACCATCTTTTGATGGGAGTTCACTACTAAGAATAAATTCTATTATTTTCCTTTGAGTATACCCATTCTTGGGTAATATAAATTGATGTTATCACTAAAGTAGTGAAAAGGCCCATAAAATAAAATACTCATTTTTTTATCCAAGGAGCACCAAGGTTGTCTAGCACTAGATATGACAGTTCACAGTGGTTCTATAAACTTTTATTTTCTTTAAAAACAATTGCGCCTAGGGCTTCCCAGGTGGCGCAGTGGTTAAGAATCCGCCTGCCAATGCAGGGGACACGGGTTCGAGCCCTGGTCTGGGAAGATCCCACATGCCAGGGTGCACCTAAGCCTGTGCACCACAACTACTGAGCCTGTGCTCTACAGCCCGCGAGCCACAACTACTTAAGGCCGCGCGCCTAGAGCCCGTGCTCTGCAACAGGAGAAGCCACTGCAGTGAGAAGCCGGTGCACTGTAACGAAGAGTGGCCCCCGCTCGCTGCAACTAGAGAAAGCCCGCGTGCAGCAATGAAGACCCAAAGCAGCCAAAAATAATAAATAAATTAAAAAACAACAACAACAAAAGCAACTGAGCCTAGAACAATGTACTCAGCCAGTCAATCAAAGTATTTGTTGGCTCCTTTTACTAAGCCAAGACAAAGATTATCAAACTCTTGCGGAAACATCAACTGTGTACTGGAGGCATGCTTAAATAATAAGAAAATGTCTACTGCATAAAGTAAAACTTCAGCATTGATGCACAACATTTTAGAGCCAAAATGAGCTACTCAGTAAAAACACCCAATCATAACAAGCCCCTCTGAATTATAAAGTTTAATTTATTGACAACTGACTTGAACTAATACATAATCCATCTGAGAAATCCAACTAATTGCTCTCATAAGTGAAAAATGTTATATAATATAAATGTTATACATAACACAATATGGTTGAAAGATAGCCAAGTCTGGAATCTCAAACTTTCAGAATGATAAGCCGTGAAGCTCAAATTTGACACCCAATTTATACAGATGGGTGTCTACTTCACAAGAGATGGTGATAATTAATTCGGTTTTTCTGCTCACATCTTATTTTCTAAAACAAGGAAAAATACTAGAACAAACTCCTCACCACATGAAACAGCTACAAAAAAACCCCAAGCTGCCCATCTAATCTTTAGATGACAACCGATGGTTCTAGTTTTGCCCCTAGATAGAGGATTAATCTTGCAAATAGGGACAATTAAAAACAAACAAACAAACTCAAGATAAAAATGGTCTGCTGTGGTAAGAAGTTATGCCTCATATATGGCATTTAAGGCTCACCAGTCATAACGCAGTATAAGGGGAAAAAATTAAATTGATAATACATATGCCATATTCCTGAATTCTGATTTTAGCTCAGCCTTACAGTTAAATCTGCACCTTGCACCAGTTAGATAATTTGGCAAACTACAGCTCTTTCTGACCAAAATCTACAAAAAGAACAGGGCCCCAAGTGCAATGAATTAGACTTATAAAATCCAAGATGTAAAAGTCACTCCTCTTTATAATAAATTTAGTTCTCCCCTACATTAAAAAAAAATCTCTCCTACTCCTGAACTACTCCAGGACTTTACATTTCCATTATGCAGTATATTATTACCTGCCTTATTACCTGGATATTTGTTTAGCATCCACGGCATATATTTTATCTCCACAAGTCCTGAATCTGCTGACACAGCGCCGCCTTGCCCAAAGAACACGCAAATATTTGGTTACTTCAACTTAGTTTTTAAAAAAATAATTATATAGTCTTTTAAGTTTTAAAACCTTCTCAGGAAAATACTTTGTGCTGACTCACAGCAGAATCCTCCCTGAGTGCCTACGATAACGTCTTAGTAAAAAGACCCCAAAGGTCAAAATGAATGAAGAATTGGCTTGATTTCACATAAGGAGTGAATGGATAAGTGGTCTTCCTAGTTCATGTATTCTATACTAGAAGTTCACTTTGTATACTTCATTGCTGAAACAATGTCAAAGAGAAGATACAAAATCTGATAATTCCTGAGTAATCGGAAGAAACCTGTTAGTATCATATATGCAATTTTTATTAATACACTGGCCAACATCTTGATTTGAGTACCAGCCTAATGTTTGTGTGATGCTAGATCCAAACTAAGTTTGACTGTCTTAATTATTCATTACAATTACTAGGGAGACTAGACTATGGATTAGGTGCACAATCTTGTTCTACATCTTTTTGGCTGTTAACTGATTAACAATGATAATAAAGGAAAACGCTCCCCGTTCATTATCCAACCAATCAGAACCAATATAAGAAAATTTTCTTCCATCAAAATAGAGATCTATTTTTGGATGACTAGATAATAAATCTCTCTTCCTGGCTCTGATCTAGAACTTAACCTTGTTAACAACTTTGATTTCAGACATCTAACAAAATGACATTCAATATTTTATACTGACTTCTCTGACGCTGGAATTCCTTTGTCGAATTTTCCAAAGGTGTTAAAGCAGTACGGCATTTAGAGGAAAAGCAATGTTTGCCTGTCTACGATTATTTATATATTTGCTTGTTATACAGCAGAAACTAGCACAACATTGTAAAGCAATTATACTCCAATAAAGATGTTAAAAAAAAACAACACTGCTGACCATTTTCCTGGAGTAAAAATATTTGATATTTCTTATTACCTAAATGTTTCCAAATATCTAAGGGATCTACAAAGGACTAAAAATAAAATCTTCACCACTCTACTTTCAATAAGATTCTCCTTCAAAATCGTCCACCACTTTAACATTTCACCACATCTCTCTGTATATACGAGTGTCCATCTCCCACTATTTTTAGAGTTTTGCACTCACACTATTGCTAGTGAAAAGGCAGCAAGAGATATTATCCCTTATTATAATTGTGCTCTGTGCATAATCAGACAGCAAGCCAAAGATAAAGCCAGGATTAGAATTACCTTCTTAAATTCTTAGCTTATCAACAAGTTGAAGCTGGCAAACATAGATGATTACCTCTACAGTAGCACCAGAGTTTCTCACTCAGGAATTCAAGACCTCCCCCATCTCTCGGAAAGCTTATAGGGATTGAAAACAGCCACATTAGATACACAAATTCCATAACTTAGGACATTCAAGTACATATCGATATAAATCATTTAATTTTATACAACTTCCTAACTAGTAATCATAGAACCGTGAAAAGACATGCAAATTCCAGAAGAGTTTTCTGCTTAACCTAAATGCAAACTCAATCCAATTACTTCATATAGACCTCCTCTTTCATTTTAACCACCACAAAATCTCAATTTTTAGATTTCCCTATTCATATATCAGGAAAACTGCAAACTAGTTAGAGAAGTGGACACACTTGGCTATTATCTCAAACTCATTCTTAAGTAGATCTTTTCATTTGCCACATGGGGAGTCCTTCAACAGAGGTTAAATGAAAGCCTTACCTGGAAGATACTGGAAGTGTAAGAGTTCTACCTGCCTTTCCCTCTTCCTCACCTTAGACCTCCATCTCCCCAACTTCACCAAACTAGGGGTGTCCTGCATATGTGGAATTGTCTGTTAGAAATAGTTTTGTCACATACACACATTTGTAATCCTCTCATACTGCACCCCATTGCCTCTCTGGATGAGAACACTACACACACATACACACCCACACCCCCGCATGCCGCACACCCACTCTGCACACCACCTCCCCACCCCATCACACACAAACACATACACACCTACACACACCGCCCTCACATATCACACACCCCTCCCACATACCTCCTCCACACCCACATATACACCACATTCCATACCCTCTCACCCTGCAGGACGCCCCCTACCACACCACACACACACACCCCCCACTACATATAGATGCAATCACCGGACAATCATGATAAATCTTTAAAGAAGTAAATAAATAGATGATTTGATGATTCTACTGCATCATGGAGCTCTCAAGACTATGGGGAATGTTATTTTTGAATGTGTACAAGCTTGTTTAGGCTCTTAGTAAGTTACTGCAATGTTTTATCCCCTTAGGAAACCTGAAATTTGAATTTAAGACAGAAGTTGACCTTCAATTCATCTTTGGCATCTACAGCCACTTGATTCACAAATGATTTTCAAAATGTGGATCTTTAAAGGACAGTTTATTTATCTCGATCTACGTGATCTATTTTTTCAGGAACGCTATTGTAGAAATTTGTGCCAATCACTTCCTTGTATCTAAGCTCTGAGTAACCTACAAGGCAGACACTGTAATCAGAACACAGGCTGGTTGTTTTCTTAAAAAATACAGCTGGTTTCTAAGCTAGGGTCAAGTCTTGGCCCCGACTCCAAGGCAAATCTGTCTTCTGCTGCTAGATCTGTAAAAGATTAGAAAGACCCTTCCCCTGAGAAACCACAAACTAGCCCCCTTAGACCATTGGTTTTCAAACTGTGCTCTCAGGAGCCCTGGGGTTCCTTAGAGGTGCTTCAGTATTTGAGAGGAGGTGTGTCAATGCACCAAATAAAAGAAAGGTCTTTTAAGTTTTCAGTGAAAGCAAATGGTTTTTTTTTTTAACCTATTTTATAAATTTAGGTCCTACCCAACCTATATTTTTGTTTGAAAGAATTGGTTATGTTGCCTTTTTTTTCAAACCCAAGGGAAAACCCATGCTTTATACTTGGACTAAAAATATTACAATTAGAAGTAGAATTTTGTAACTATGTATTATGATGGTTGTTAACTAAACTTATCGTGGTGATTTTTTCCCCAATATATACAGATATCTAATCATTATGTTGTACACCTGAAATTAGCATGTTATATGTCAATTATATCTTTTAAAAAAAAGTAGAAATCACACTCTAAGAATGTTCACTGTCACAAAACAAGTTGCCGGAGATGGGCTGGGGTGAGGAAGGCTCGTTCATCAAAACAGGAGAACACTCCCAGCAGGACCCCTTCCCTGCTGGGAATTTACAGAAACCTTCAGAGGCTGAGAGCAGAAACCAAGACACCAAAACCAGACAAACTTTAGGAGCTACAATCTCTCGTTTGGAAACTCTAGATAGAACTAAAAAAAAAAAAAAAAAAAGAAGTATATATTTCTAAAATTCAAATAATATAAGTCAAAGTTAAAAAAAAAAAAAACACTTAGCAATAACATAAAAATATTCTAGTCACCCATCCCAGGGATAAATTAAAAACACAGGGGGGTCCTATTTCTGTTTATTCATTTAGTGGATATGAGCCACGGCTGTCTCTAGGACTTTACTGATGAAACAAAATACATATTTGTTCTATAAACAAAGGGCTTCCTAGGGAACTCGCCATCCCCTGAAGTGAGAGTTGTCTGATAGGTATTTTTTTGTGGTTCTAATGAATATTTTAAGAAACTTATAAGGGCTCTAATGTATTTTACAAGGACTGCCTAAACTAAGAGTAAACCATGTACTATTTTCTGGTGGCCTTTATCTTGTCTGTACTGTTTGAATGATATCAAATACTTTTAGGAATCTATGGGTAGACGTGTTTACAAGTAAAACGATATGATGCTTGGGACTTGCTTTAAAATACCACAGAAAACAAACAAAAAACACGTGTGTGTTGGGGGCTGTGCTAAGCAGAACAGTGAAATGTAGCCAGTTGTTGAAGCTAGATGAGATACAAGTTTGAAATTTTCCACAGTAAAAGTTGTTTTAAAGCCTTTGGGAAAATGGCAAATTATGTAAAGTATGCACAAATATCATACACGTTCTAGGATCAAAATATAGGATTAAACCAACAGATTAAAAGAATTTATAAAACATCCTTCTCTCAATTTCACAAATAATCCGTCAGTGGATAGTTTCCAATGGATACAACAATACAGTATCTGTTAATAGTTATCAATCGCAAACACAAAATGGAAGTCTAAGTGAATCGAAAAGCAAACTGACATTTATTTGCTTTGCTAGTTGGTCCAACGAAAGGAAAAGGAAGGTTTTCTATAGCATTAGTGCCTACTTTCTTGGCAAGCAATAAGGTGTTTGCAATTTTATATAGACTGGAGGAAAAGGCTGTGACATCCTTATACTTTTGTATATATTGGATTACTCTGAATCATGATTTTAGATGGAGTCTGTACATTTTAATATGGTAGAAAAGGCTGATCAATACCTTGAACTGCAGCGGCTACAAGAAGCACCATGATGCAATGTTAAGTAAGAGATGAGAATTAAGTAAGGAAAGGTGTGTCAATGCACGAAACCAAATAATTGGAAAGAAAAAGACAGAAAAGCCAAAGATGCACCCCTCCTTGACCTTGAAAAGAATGCATTTTATCATGTGGACATACCTTAATTTCAAAGGTTACTCATTATCAAATGATTATGTGAAAAATCATCCTTTACCTTGCCAAAAATACAAAACGTTGCTTTTCTAGAAACTCAAGGTCAACAGATTGTAACTCTATATGTAAAATTATATTAGTGGTTCTCAAACTTTAGCTTCCATCGGAATCTACCAGAGGGATTGTTAAATAGATTGCTTAGCCCACCCCCAGACTACACTTTGAGAACTATGGGATATTCCATGATCGTTTCCTGCAAATTACCAGATTTTAAAAGCAGCCGCAATTTCTAAAAAACTCAATATACAATTTATGAGAAGCATTTTATTAATCAGAATTTTCAGGCAGAGCAGCAGTGTTTTAGAAAGAGAATTTTCACCCTGGTTAGAGAATTGCATTTCACACACTAACGAATTAAACAGGTGCCAAGTAATTTGTAACCCTCATCCCAACTTTGGATGTTACACATTTTTATAATGTTGTAATTTGCAAAAAGATAGTAATATCTGAGAACAGAGTTCTCAAATAGAAACCTAAACACAGACTTAAAAGAATGCTTCCTTCACACAACTCAAACAGCTGATAAACAGAGTGCCAGGACTTCTGATTGGTCCGTTTGAATCTGAGCGAGAGCTGACCCCCAATCATCTTCAGTTACATCAGCAGCTGTGGAATGTTCCCTGCAATCAACAAACCGTTGCTGCAGTGACCACAACTGACCCGTCAGAGCTTCCCTTCTTGGCAGGGTGAGTCAACAGAGCGTCAGAACTAACCCAGCTTCCACTTGACACAGCAACGCGTGCATCACAGGCACTGGGGCCAAGTTAAGAGGTGATACGGAGCCAGCAAAGGAGAACCACAGCCTGGGTATCTTAAATCAATTTCCTTTTGTAAATTTCTTCACACAAAGCCCAGTGTCAGGAGTAGGGGAGGAGGGGCAGAATCCTAAAGAACTATTGGCCAAAAATTCCATCTAAGGGTTTACCAGTGATTTAATTCCCACTAACTCCCACCTCTAAATCAAACTTGTTGAAAAAACAGCTGGAGTCACAATAAGAATTCAAGATTTCAACAATGCGAGGTGAAATTCACATTTCAACAAATTCAAAGTCTACTGCATCTGTGTAAAAATGAGGATAGTATAAATTAATCAACACAGGAAACCTATTAGGCAGAAGATACATGAATTAACACCTTTAAAAATTCTGATTTTAAAAAAGTAGTAGCCTCCCTGACCTTCTCACCAGGTTTTGGTGCTGGTGTCAATTCACAGGCTTTCCCTTAAACTCAACTTATCTATTAAAAAAATGGCAACAAATATTGCAAACATTATGGGGTGTGGTTGGGCTACAGGTTCTCAAGTTTCTTTCTAGCTTTATCACAAGTCTAAGAAAACAATTCATTTATAGACTTTCTAGAGAAGAAAAAATAGGGAATTTGAAATCAGACTGTATAGGCTTAAATTCTAACACCTAACTGTGATCATGGACAAAAGGCTATGATTTTGGGCTCTTCATCTGTAAATTTGGGGATAAAACAGAACCTACCTCACAGGAACAGAGTAGGAATTAAATGAGCATGCAAATTGCTTAAGAAGCAAAAATAGGGATGCTAATGATGTCATGTAAATCTGAACTTGGAAATACCAACACAAAGAGTCTAATTAAAATTTTCAGAAAATTACATCACTTGTCCATTACATGAGCCTTGGAAGTTTTTACAAGCCACAAATTACCTTGAATCTGACTTAAATGTTTTACATTTAATATGAATAGCCTGACAGTGTGTTTTACAATTTCCTGATTTTTGCCTGCATTTTAGGCATGGTCACATTACAAGAGGAAAGAAAGCAACAAAACCAAAGGAAAGATAAAGTGCTTTTAATTTTCTATTGAAAAATGGAACTGCAAGACAGGGTTGTGGATGACTGAGTTCTTTTACTCTGGGGATAAGAACTGATGCGGAAGGCAGAGGGTTAAGGTTACACGCTGTCACATATACACATGGGTGTGTACACTGGCAGAGCCACTGAAAATGTCTGGCAAATAGAAGATGTTATAAGCCAATCATCAGTGCTGGCTTACAGAGTAGTAATAATAGTAAATGTTTACTGAGCATATACTATGTCCTACGGGCTAGAAGATGTTATAAGCCAATCATCAGTGCTGGCTTACAGAGTAGTAATAATAGTAAATGTTTACTGAGCATATACTATGTCCTACGGGCTATATTATTTCTTTTAATCCTCACAACAATGCTAGAAGTTAGGTGCTTTTCTAATTATTCCCACTTTACAGATAAAGAAACAGAGAGGTGTAAGGTGAGTTTTCAAACGAAACGCTAACAGTTAAGACGTCACAGAGATTCACAAATAAAAAGCATTCAAGAATTCAGAAAGGCCTGTGGAAGGCCCTTGACCTGCACAGATGGCCGACACCTCAGAGATAACCAATTGTGTATGCCCCATTAGGTCACATCTACATGGCTGTAAGGAGCACATGTGAGTTGCCTAGTCATACTATGTAAACTATGGACAAGGCTGCAAGATGAAGGAAAAGAAATGGTACCCAGAATCCAGATGTTAGTTCCCAAGGATGGGGTATTGCAAAAGAAGTTTTTGTAACCATTAAGGTGATTATGCTGGAGTTTCACTGTAACATGTTTGTGGGTATAAGTGGCTTGGTAAATACCCATTGGGTTTTAAAGCTAGAGACCCATCCAGGGCAGGTGAAGTACCTTGGCAACCAAGCTAAGAACGTTGAGAAACTAGGAAAACTCAAGTTGCTCCACCAGACATCCCTAGCCTGATGCCTCCTCCTGATGAGCTTTGTCAACAATATCGCTGCGGGTTTACTGCAGTAACTAACACTTTTCTAAGATGGGAATATCACGTGCTTTTTCCACCGAGCTTCATACCCACTTTTTCACAGAACCATTTCAATCCTATTAAATGTTTCCCTATTACATGTTTCAAAATTAAGATAATGTCACTCAGCATCACTTAAGAAAATTAGCAAAAATAAATCCTACCTCTATTTCTGGAATAGGCAAAACTTAAAGTGAAATAGTCAATACTAGATTTTTATTAAAAGAGGTTGAATTTTTTTAATCACTGATGTTATAAGAAATTTAAAAATCTTTATTCAAGGTCAAAGACAGGTTTAGAAAAATTCAGTATTACTGTACTTGCTATAGCCTCCAACTTTTATAACCAGTGTGGAATGGGAATGAATTTTGATAATAGTTTCGATCCATAAAATGAGTGGGAAAATCAACCTTAAGATGGAAAAAAAAATGCTTAAATGTTAAATGTTTAATATATAAACCAAAGAAAAGGATAAGTAACAGAGATGCCTTCAAAACTAATGAAGTTTTGAAAATCAAAAGTTACTGGTTATTGTTCTTTCAGACTCTACCATAGGAGTCATAGAGAGGTGCCCTGGTTAGGTTATTTCTACATTAAGTCTCACGAGCCTGGGTTCCAGCCTCAACCCAACTGTCTACCACAATTCGGGGCAAATTATGCAGTTTCACTGAACCTAATTTTGTTCATATTTTATTTTGAGATAGTACTTGCCCTGCCTTTCTTACAAAGCTGTAAAGAATATCAAGTTAGCGAGTGAGTCTTTATACTACAGACATCTTGGTAAATTGGAAAGAAGTTCTCCATGTTTCATATTTGGTTTACATTATCCCTGATACAACCTCAATTTACAGTTTTAATTCAGCATAATACTGCACAAATATTTTCTATCTTAAACAATGTACATTTTATTATACTGCCCCATACCCACATAGCCAGTAAAACATTTGTTATTACCTTAAGGGGTTCTATATTCAACCTTAAATTAAAAAGTCAGTTATAATTCCCATTTGTTAAGAAAGTATAAAATAAGATAAAGTCAAATACTGTATCGTGGTCAAGTCTTTTCAATAACTTTCTGGGTTAAAATGCAGAAAATATAACAAATCTCAGAATTAAGTTCAGTGGGGAGAGAATATTTCCATTAAATTGATAAGAATTCCATCACTAGTATTAGTATCAATTTAAGAAGGGATATTATAAGCATCCACACTAGAAACGTCGCAGTGAAGAAGTTACTTCTTGATGTTCAATGTAGGGCAAATGAGCCTTAAGTAATAATTTACATTTCCAATTCTTTCAAAAGCAAGTTTTGATGTAAGAATCAGTTACCCATGAAAATAAACAGATGAAATTCACTGAAATGACCTAGTTTTATAATACACTAAAACTTGCTATTTTCAACTGCATAGAAGTAATGTTCCTTAGAAGAACAGTTGGGAGGATTCTAGGTATCACATCAAAATACATGTCTTCCTAAAATTAGAGATGTTTTAAATGGAATGGGATGGCTTGTCTGTGGAAGGAAGTCTCTGGGGACAACTGTTAGAAGCCAGTTGATCACCTACTAGGAATGACAGAACCAAGGAGTTATACATCCAAGATGTGGTGAGACATCTTGGTGGGACACCTCTAAAGTATCTGCTTACGGTTAAAAAGATCCAAATATTACCTAAGGTAACAATGATAAATAAATATGTACTACTGTCTCCTCCATTCCACCGTCTCACCATCTAGAGGCAAATTTTGTTAGATTTACTTGAATCTTTCAGATACGTTTTATGCACAGAAATTTTGTTTTATATGTAAAACTTTCCTTAATGTAATTTATTATGCCTGCTTTCTGAAAATTTCTCTTTTCACTTAACATTATTTTTCATTTATGATGGCATAACATTCCGGTTTGGGCAACATAGTGAAAAAACAGGTTTGTTTAAGTGATACAAATAATGCTCCAACAACATCCTCATCTGTGGGCACTTATATACTATAGTTCTAATTCCTAGAATTGCTAAATCAAGGGGTATGCACACAAAGTTGTGAATGATTGCTCTTGATAATGCTCTTGTAGCACTGACAGTAGGAGAAAATGTGTTTCTTCACATAGTTCCTGACTCTGGCAAGACTGTTTAATTTCTGCCAATCAGAAGGTTAAAAAAAACGCTTATCTCACTGTTTTAATTTGCATTTCTTTGATTACTAATGAGATTGAGCATATCTTTATAGGTTTACTGGCTATGTCTAGTTTTTTTCCTGAATACTACTACTTGTTAAAATTCTTCGCTTTTTTCAGGTCGATTTCTTTTCAATTCTTTCAGAGGTTCATAACGAAATATGTATGGATAAAATTATATGACTAAATTTATTTCAAAATAACCCAGTGAGGAAGAGGAGAATGAGGAGGGGAGGTATTTACAGGTAAAACAAGATAACAGGTAATAAAGTTGGCAATAAGTTTATAATTTCTGAGCCTGGGTGACAGGTACCTGGGGATTCATCACACTATTCTCTTTTGCATGTTTTAATTTTTTTCATAATAAAAGTTCTTTAAAGTGCTTTTCTCATTTTTCTCTTATGATTTTCATATGTAGTATTTTTTCATATTCTTTTCATTATGGTTTATTATGGGATATTGGATATACCTCACTGTGCTATACAGTAGGCCCTACTTGTTTATCCATTCTATATATAATAAATAGTCTGCATCTGCTAATTCCAAACTCCCAATCCTTCCCTTCCCCACTCCCTCTCTCCCTTGGTGACCACAAGTCTGTTCTCTATGTCCACAAGTCTGTTTCTGTTTTGTAGATAAGTTCATTTGTGTCATATTTGAGATTCCACATATAAGTGATATCATATGGTATTTGTCTTTCTCTTTCTGATTTACTTCACTTAGTATGATAATCTCTAGGTCCATCCATGTAGCTGCAAATGGCATGATTTCAATCTTTTTTAAGGCTGAATAATATTCCATTGTATATATATGCCACATCTTCTTTAATCATTCATTTGTCGATGGACATTTAGGTTGTTTCCATGTCTTGGCTATTGTCAGTAGTGCTGCTGTGAACATAGGTGTGCATGTATCTTTTCGAATTATAGTTTTGTCTGGATCATATGTAGTCATTTTAATTGACTTGTAAGAACACTTTACAGAATAAAGAAATTTGCCTTTTGTTACAGAAACTGTAAATAATCTCTATGGACAGATACCAACAACACCATTTATTCAATAATCTATCTTTTCCCCCTCTGATGTGGAAAACCACTTTTATCTTGCATTCATTTCCAATCTACAGACAAGTTTATTTCTAAACTTCCATTTTGTCCTTTTGGCTTCTCTTTGCATATGCTATGCAATTTTAATTTCTATATCGACATATTTCCTGAGTTTTTTTGTCCATTCCTACTTAATGATTTTCCCAGATGACTTTTATAATAATTGTGTTAGTTTTCCTAAGTATCTATTATGCTTATAAATATCTCTCACTCTAGAACTGCTCCTCTAACACAGTGTAGCTTGGTTTTCTCTTTGACATCAGTATGTTTTCACGTTTTTACCTGGGGTCTCATCTGTTGCATTCAGATTCTGAATTCACTTGACATACCGCTAGCTCACGAATGTTAAATAATTCTTTTCTCAGCGCAAAAAATATTTATTTAGCTACTGTGAAAGGTCAAACGGCAAAAACAGACTGGTATAACATTTGAACACTACCATTTATATCAGTCTTATTTTTATGAATAAGCATCTGACTAGAAATTCAGTAGAGGAGAATGTCATAATCAGTCTGAGGAGAAGAGCTTTAAATATAATACACTAATTTTAGTCCTAAGCGTTTCAGTTTTTCTTTATTGCTCTACAGCTTCATAGGAAGATGAGACTTCTTAAAGAGGAAAAATATCTTTTTTATGGCTTGATCAACTTATTAGAAATAAGCAGCAGAGAGCATCTGCATTCACACAGCAACTGTTAAATTAATCTGTGTTAAGTCAGCCTCAAAGCACTTGGATGCAGCTACAGGATGTGAGTGTAACAGGATCGCACAGACTAACACCTAATAGGGCCTCACACTTGCTAGGTCAGAAGGAAGAAATGGAGAAGAGGGAATGTATATCCTTCTAGAATCAAAACATCAAACACCCCTGCAGTCTCTTGGGATTATCTTGAAAAATTCCATCCCTCCCCAATCCAGATTAACCCCCTGAAATAAACTCTGAAATAAAACTCCCCCAAAACAAAAACAGACTGCTCCATTCAATTCATACTTTGTGAGTTAATGAAATTTAAGAGTCACCTGAAACCATCAAAGGTACATGGTGATTTTTTTCCTGAATCTAATGTCTGCATGACATGAGAACAGAAGTACACCGATCAAATGTGAAGAGAAATGCACATTCCTCATACATAGTATGAGCAACATGTGAGCAGGTCCCCAGAGATGTAAGCTGATTCTACCTAAAGTATGAGCACCACCATTTCAGGAAGCTCCTGCAGGTGCTAGAAGCCACAAGTCCCATCAGAAAGATGTCTCAATTATCTCCTTCCCAGTCCCCTTTGATACATGACAAACAATCTCTTTATTTTCAAAGGGGTTAGCAGAGATCTTTGAAAGAGAGCAGCCAGGAATTTTGTGGCTGCTTCCAGCTGGTCCCAACAGCCAAGACGGTCACTTGTGTAGGGTCACTGCTGAACATGCCAACAAGGGGCCGGACTGGGAGGGGCAGGAAAGTGGGCGGGGAAGACAGCGGCATCCCGGATGCGATGCACATGCTTGACGTTCCTTTCCTAGTGGTTTTTCTTCTGGGTTCACAGACATCTCAGACTCGAACAACTTAACCAAAGTTTATGCAGGATTTAAAATAGGTCATTCCTCGTAGAGAATGGACTTGGATACAGGGAGGGGGAAGGGTAAGCTGGGACGAAGTGAGAGAGTGGCATTAACATATATACACTACCAAATGTAAAATAGCTAGCTAGTGGGAAGCAGCTGCATAGCACAGGGAGATCAGCTCAGTGCTTTGTGACCACCTAGAGGGGTGGGATAGGGAGGGTGGGAGGGAGACATAAGAGGGAGGAGATATGGGGATATATGTATACGTATAGCTGTTTCACTTTGTTATACAGCAGAAACTAACACCATTGTAAAGCAATTATACTCCAGTAAAGATGTTAAAAAAAATAAAATAGGTCATTCCTGTTTTCAGGTGTTGAAAATGTTATCGGTGAAATGGTGAGATACCACAGCCTTCCAGCTATTTGATAGCACTGAAATGTGAAGCTAAACAGTGCAGTGTCACGGGCCACTGGGCCGCTTCCCCAGCCTTTGCATTTTCACGGGGGTAAAATGCAGCTGACTTGAACATCAAGGATAGTTGTGAAGGATCCGAGGAGACGTTACAAAGAGACTTAAAATGAAAACCAGGGCCATTATCCATTCAGGGCCTGCTACTGGTCAGGCTCTATGCTTTGTACCTGATTCTAAATTGACTTTTCCTCCTGACCGACTTATTTATAGATACTTTGTAGATGTGGAAATGTAGGTTTAGGGAAGTTAAGTCATTTTCCTGCTCCTTATAACTCTATAATTAATTGAAGGAGTTGTGACTCAAATCCAAGGTCTGAATGACGCCAACGTCTACACTCTGAACAATCTTATTTGGGGTTGAGAGAAAGGGAAGGAACGGGATTGGGATGGAAGGGGTGGTTGTAGAAGGGGAGAAGGCACCATGTAGAGACACTGGTGCTTGGAATTTCGTGCAGGTGAGGCTGGAGGGAGGGGGAGCCGCCAGGAACTGAAGGTGGAACAGATTAGTCTTATTGCTAAACAAGCAGCCACTGTAACCCTGGTCTGCTTCCTCAAGGAGCTAAATGCCTAGTCCAAGAGGAAATACCCGCTGAACTCCATCCACTACTCCATTTTGCCAGAGGCAGAAGAGATAAGTGGTTAAGAATACAGACAGTGAAGATAGAGAGCTTGAACCTGGTCCACTTTACAGCTCCTTCCCTGCTGATACTTCATGGGCTTGATACATGGAATGGGGGTAGCTTACCAGTAGCTCCCTCACAGGCAGCTGCTGAATACATGAGAAGCACTTCCAACATTGCCCAGATCATAGAAAGAGCTAGATACCTGTTTATTATTGCAAAAGCCAAGGAAGCATCTATACTTACATATGCCAGAAATAGAGCTGTTTATTCCAGAACTAATAAATCACACCAACATGACATGACTGCCAAATTTCTAATGCATGTTAGAAACAAAAACTAAAACAAAAAACCCGAAATAACTGTAAAACAGTATTTCTTCCCATTTTAACTTTTTAAATAGAGGCAAAGATGAATTATTACACACTCTAAGAGCTTTCTTGAATGTTTAGAACACAGAATGTCTTCCATAAATCCCTCTTGATTGAAACATACATTCTTCTCCAAGACTGAGTAAATTCAATATGGAAGACGCTGACCATTAGTTTCCATAAATGATTCATCAGTGTGAACCATCATTGATAAATTATGTACACATAATTCACGTAACAGCTCACATACTTCCTCAGACTCCTCACACCCTTCGCATTTACCATTCCCTCTAGCTTGAATACTTGTAGGAGAGGAAAAACAGTTTTTTTCCTCTACCCTCTTAGGTTTGGTTCCTGGTTCAATGCAAATTAAACTGACAAAAGACAGATCAACAGAGAAAAAGCATACAAATTTTATTTGATGTTAACATTTTTACATGGGTTGTAGGGGAGGGAGGGTAAGAAGAGGTTCACAAAAAAGAAGTGACATCCCTAAAGAAGAGATTCGGTCTGAGAGATTATATACATTTTAAGAAAGAGCAGTTAATGGTGGAGACATGACAAAGAAAAAGAGGTCTGGGCTTCTAGGGGTGGCATTTATTCACTGTATATTTACTGTGTTCTATTTATTTAAAATAAGTAAAAGTAAACAACATAGTCCTTGCTCCAAAAACCTATGATATGAAATATGGTAATATACAACTGGTTAAATGTCCATGTGAATAGCAGTTAATAATCAAAGATTAATATGAGTCTGGCTGAATGGGTTCCACAACCCTACACAGGGTTCTATGGAAGTGACACTTCATCACACGTTGTTCAATTTAAAGACAAATCTACTTCTTTTTTGTGGCAAAAGATTCTTACTTTGGGGAACTTAATGGAGTAAATGTTTCTGACTTATTTTTTAACCACATAAAATCAGGAGAAACTTAAACAACAGGGAAATGGAAGGAGGATGCTTTATTTACATCTGTGTAATCACGTTACCTGATTAACGCTCCCAATGAGTGGCTCTAGAAACTGAAATCACAATTTCACTGATGTCTACATTCGATCCCTGACTATATTTGTCTGTCAGGTCTAATAACTTCTTACAGTCAAACTTCTTCCTACAAAAGTGATCATGGAACTATTGAATAAGAGAACTACTTGTTTGAATTACTAGGTCAGGTTTTCTTTATTTCTTCAGCTTCGTTAATCTCTAGTTTCTGTTCATCTATTTTTCTTTAAGTACTATATTACAGCTGACGGACCACCGTGTTGAACACTCCTTGAGAGCAGCAATTTAGATCATTCAATAACTACTTAAAATATTAACAAGTATTTGGCACAGGGTCCCTCCCTACGTCACTACTTATATCCTAACCTCGGGTTGGAAATGCCAAATACAAAAAGCACACGTCCACTATTACAGAGCTCCTGTTGCCCTACACAGATTCATACATCCATTAGACATTATACTTATGAACAAGTGAGAATGGCATGAGATTTAATGTTAAGGAATAAAATGAAGGATTGGATAAAATGGAATCTACAACATGATCTCAAAAATGCTTTAAAAAATGAAATAAAACAGACATTTGTGGGTGGTAGGGTCATGCATGTTTTTATATTTTCTCTAAGTTACCTACAATGAAGTTGTAATACTTTTCTAACTCAAAAACTCTTATACATAGTTTTTAAAAATATGACACCCCCAAACAGTTTAAAGCTCTAACTTCTGTTCCTCTTGGTTATATGTACTATGAAAAATATATGGAAAATGGCTAAAAAAAGTGAATTTTTTTAGGCTTAAAGACATTTTTTTTTCTAAGTTTAATAGTCAACTGCTAAAGGAGATACAGATATCCCTGTACTTTTAACTCATTCCTGCAAGCCCTGAATACTCTAAGCATTGTCTCATATATCAGCATTTGCAAAAACGCAATTGTTTTCACCCCAGAATATGAAGAAAACGCAGTGCATGCTTAACTTAAAGATCAATTGCACCCTGTGGGTAAAGTCTAGCCACAGTTGAGAAGTCCTAAGATTCAAATAGAAAAAATGTCAAGTTTAACACTAAATCTAAAATCACTAAACCTAAGTCACTGAATGAATTTAAACTCTCTTCAAAGCACTCATACAATCTACAACATGCAGGCTGATAAATATTTTAAAACAACTTCCAACTTTAAAAGTTCACTCATCGTGCTTTTTCATACCATAAAACAAATACTTTACAGCAATGATCCCAGGAGTACGTCAACCTCCTGCCTTCGCCAACCCCCAATGCTGTGTGGTAAGTTTTCCACATTTGCTTGCATTTGGAAAATAACTACTTTACATGCCAGGAGTGCACTGGGCTTAAGTTGTCAAAAAATATCATACTTAAAGTATAATTGGGTAAGAACTATGGGCACACACATGGGCAGCCTTCCAAAAAATGGAAGAAAAAAGGAAAAGAAAGCTTAACCCAGTGTTTCCAGGAAGAGACCTCATATACACAACACATTGTGCATACTACATAATGCCTTGTTGATCTCCTTTCCTTTCACTGGGCAGTAGACATTTCAACCAGTGTTCAGAGTTACATACTATGAGTCCCAAAGGGTCCACCCAACTCCTACTCCAACAGTGCCCACATCAAAAAAAGACAAAATTGATCACTGGACCCAGCATCGTCTCACATTACTATTCCCCTGAGAGATTCTAAATATCCCTGGTAATTTTATTTACCCTGCCTCAAAAGAGAGTTTTGTCTGGATCAGGCCATGCCTATCTCAGGTGAGCCAGACTTTCTTAAAACTCAATATTTAACCGATAGCAACCACCTAAAGTTAGTACATATTTAAGTGGACTCTGCAACATAGAAAAGAAGGAAGAATCAGGGCGATGAAGAAAGATTAGAAGCCAGAGGACAAGGATCGGGCTTTGACCCTTAATATTCAAGTGATATTGGGCAACTCAGCATCTCCAGATCCCAATTTCTTCATCTGTAAGATGAAGAGGCATAGACAGGAGGTCTTATGGATACTACCTGCTCCAAAAACTGATTCTTCTCCTAGACAGTAGTGAGTTGAGATGGCCCTTCTGTAGCTGCACTGTCCAGTATGGTGGCCACCAGCCACATGCGGCTATTGACTTCATGAAATGTGGCTGGTCTGAATTAAAATATGCTCTATGGGTAAAATTTTGAGGACATAAAAACAAAAATGTAATATATTTCATTAATAATTTTTATACTGACCATAAATTGAAATGATACTCTACATTTATTGGGTGCACTAAAACATACTAGTTTTGCCAGTTTCTTTTCTCTTTTATGTGGCTACTAGAAATTTTTAAATTATACTTGTGGTCCCATTATACTTGTATTGAACTGCATTGTTTTGGAGTTGGGCCTAGGCATTAAGTGAGGGCCAGAGGAATTCTAAGATGAAATGACATCAGGAGAGCATCTGAGTGGAACATTGCCATTCCCTGGCTCTTCACTATTAGGACATGGAGCTTATCATTTCCACACAATACTTATAAATGGCTGTTTTAAAGCCTTGCTTTTGTTCTCTTGTTCTGCTCACCAACAATGAATCAATAGCAAATAACATTGGGCCTAAAAATAATCAATATCACTTTGTTTACTCTAAGGCTAAATCTTAATTATCAACTGTAGGATTGTATTACAGGACTGAAGCATAATCCTAAATGGATGCGCCTTTACACAGGCACAACTGTTTTCCGTTTCCTTGAATTGAATATATATTTAAAGTAATAACTGAGTTTCCTTCACAAAGATGATCACAATCTTCTTTTTTTAAAACTCACATTCGAATTTAATAGGAACAACTAAAATAAACTTGCATGGATGGAGCACATTTCATTGATATCTAACTAGAAACTTTTCCACTAATTTTTACAATCTGTATCAATTAATTTAATGTATTTTATTTTATTATTTTTTATTTAATGTATTTTAAATGATCAAGGAAGCAGAGATCGTTTCTAGAGAGCTTGTTTACTTAGAAATACAACAGGTTATGAACAAAGCCAATAAAATATAAGATTCAGGTAAGTTGAGAATAAATATTCTTCTCAGAACATTTTCTTGGACTGCCAACTTTTTCAATTAGGAAATCTTAAACAAAGGAATCCATCTATTGATAATTGCCTGCAAAATCAACTACCAATTATTTAAAGCAAGCAACAGTCCCTAACTCTGAAATCCAAAGCCAACTAAAGGCACAACCATTTCAGACTGGGCTTAAACCATAGCCAGTAATTAAGTCAAATATTTTCAGATATATGAAAGCAGAACAGAATTCAGAATAAAATATGCCCTTTGAGGAATTTTTAAATAATAAATAAAGTTTTGAAATAAATTTTCTATATAATCTATATGACCATTAGAAAACTATGCAGGAATTAAATAACAAGATTTTCTTATATTTTCAAATTCTAGCTAATATATTTAAAACACATATTCAAACTCCCATGATATAATTTACCACCCACTCTTTCCATGGGGAAAAAAAGAGTATAATTTCAAAATATGACCAGGATAATGTGAGAGAAATATATGTTCAAACACATATTGGCTCCTCTTTCTGATTCTCATGATTAATCAACAACTATTTCAGACACTACAAACTGTCAATTGTCTTTCTGGAGGCAGTCTCTTTAAGTGATAAGATAAAATATTTTCCTTGCTAGACACTTCAAAAGAAAAGAGAAAAGAAATGCCAAGATTTAAGATGATCAAACTTGAACTATGCTTTTGATTACTCTTAAAGAGAACCAAGGGTTCAAAAAGATATAATGTGGAAAATAAAACCAAGAGTAGTTTTTGAGGAACCATGATATTTTAGACATTTCCTTAAGACAGAAACATGTACAATATGTCAAACTATTGGGACATATTTTAAATAAATCTTGAGGTGCTAGTAAAATGCCTACTGTAAAAACTCAATTACGCCCTAATGTGGATAATTATATCAAGCCTGCTCAAGATTCTAAGTTTTTCTCCCTCATCTTTATTTCATCACATACTTTTGGTAAATATCTTCATTTGTCCACATCTAGAATAATTGAAATGAATAAGAAAATAGATAAGTAGTTAAGATGAGTTTTAAAATGGCAGCCTCGTTTTTACTGATTTATTTATTAATTTTACTGATTTATTTACTAATAATTTACTAATATATTAAGGTTTATTTTCCTCTTTTCCACAGATTTTTCAATTCTGTTTTAATAACACAGGTGCACATAAGCAGATCTGAAAGGGTGTGTAGCAATGGAAAAGAAGTTGAACATGGTAGGGAAATCTAGCTCAAAAGAGATTTTCAGTATCATCCTATTTTCTAAAAACCTCAAAGCTTGTTTTATCTGCTATTCCTTTCAAAGAACAAGCACAACAACAAGGGTGCTTTAGGGAAGCTTCTTGATCAAATGAAAGATAGTTTACCAGTGCAGAGAGTAAACTGCTACTGCCATTACTATCCACAGAGCCACTGGAATTACACCTGTTTCCATCACTCTGATTGCAAGGATTTCCAGGACCCCAAGTCTAAACCACCTTGGGTACAATCTGCCACAGTAAAGGCTTAGCTCTTGGGTGTTCCTGCCATAAAACTAAAACAGCATTCCCCATTTCCTCCTCCATCACTTCCCAAAGATGTGCTTCTTATGTGGTTAGCGAGCAGATAAGGAGAAGTGGACAAATCCCCAAAACCTAATCTAATTGCTCAGAGAGAACCTTCCCTTCAGTTTGTTTATTAATCTACCCATTTTCCTCTATATTCCTTTGTATTGTATTTCCTCTACATCCCAGAATGCCAGTTGTCACCCAATACCCTACCTCTGCTTTATCAGTAAAAGAACCTGGAATGTATTCCTGGTGGCAATACTCCCAGCTAATAGACCACATGTACCAGCCTCCCTTGCAGCTAGGTGCTACCATCTGGCTAGCAAGATGAAGGAGACATTGACAAGGACTTCTGCAAAGGTTCCTAAACCTAATTGAACCACAGTCATCAATGGCTACTCCCATTTTAGAAACATCTAAAAGGACCCCATTGCTGAGAAAATGAAGTTCAAACTCATCAAGGTATCCAAAGCTCTTAATCTCCTACTGTCCCCACACCATCTCCCTTACCCACATTCACATGGCTTCCTCTTTTTAACCTCTACACCCTTGCTGCCCCTTCTGTCTGGAAAGTCCTACCATGATCCAATTAACCTCCACTCATCCTTGAAACCCAGTTCAAAGGCTGCCAGTCTTTTCTATGAAGACTTTGTACCTTCTTCCATTGTGACCTTTGGCACACTGTACCTAATTATTTCTGTATCTCTTTCTTCCCCTGTCAGGCTGCGAATCCTCCAAGGAACAGACTGTATCACTTCTCTATTTACACATAGCCCCACGAAGATTCTAGGGCTCCTGTCACCCTGAAATGCAGAAGGCACCCAGCACATGTCCGAAAAAATGAATGATGTTTTTAAAAATTCAAAAAGTAGGAGAAAAATGCAGTGAGATAAAAAATTAGGAATAATGAAAATCGAAAATCCAAGTGAGTGTCAGTAACACAGGAGCCAACCACCAACGCCCTGAGAAAATTTGGAATAGAGACAAAACAGGTGAACATATAATCCAAGTATCCAATTAAACATCCTGCATTAAACTTTCCCCTCATCTGCTAACAGAATAATCAACTGACAGGCTTGGGTTTGAGTTTCACGTGTTACATTTCTGAGATGAATGAGCAAACCAACAATGAGGTTACGTGTCAGATTTTTTTAAAAAGCGTAAATAATTTAACAATGGCAATAAACCCTGAGAATGATATTCTAACCAATGTTTTGTTTTTTTCCAGGGAAAAAAAACAAAACTTAAGCTAAAATGTTTTTCTCTTTACTGGTTATTTATGAAGTCAATAATACAACTAAGAACACACACACAAGAAATATTCCCAACCAACTCAATACTTCCTATCTGTGTCCTTACAGCACCACCCAGAAAATTCACAAAGATACAAATTTAACCTTTGAGTCCAGGCTCATGAAACTGAAGTGAAATATTTAAACGGCAAATACAGACAAGGAAAGGAATTGCTTGGGAGCTGGGTGGGTCTGCTTCCTATCTTGTTTATTTAAGTACGTCCTCCCTGTTCACCATCTTTGTCCTGGATGTCTCAAATGGCCACGTTGATTAATTACTCAGTCCCAAGTTCCCGGGACTTGCACTATCTTAAGATAGCTCTCTACCCAGCAGTCTTTGCTTCTACTGTTTGAGCCATTCAGTCACATGGTCACGCTCAGAGAATTCCCTCCTCTCATAATTCACTAAACAAGTATGCAGTGATTCCAAAATTGCAGTTTTGTCACAAATGTATTTTTGAAAGTGGAGCCTTTCACAGTTCCTCAAATCAACAGAAGTACATAAGCTGCCTTCCTGTTCCATCGTCCTATCAGTTAGCCAAGAACCTGCCCCGCACAAAACAACTATAGGATTTTAAAATTTAGTTTACTTTTATTGGATTGCAATTTTCTGGATTCTGTGGTGTAAGAGGATTTAACACGACACAAAACGTTAAAAACAAGCCTGAGAAAACACTGACAAGACACAAGGCTAATCATAATGACCTCAATTAGACTTCCAATGCCTGTCAAATTAATAGCATATAGTGGCATTGGCTTCAAGCCCTTGAACTTGAAAAGTACAATTCCTTTAGAGAATAGAAGTAACAGAATTTCAATTATTTTCTTAAAGGGCCAATTTTGATCCTGGTTCACATTAAAGTAAAAAGTAAATATTAGCTGTAAAATGGCAAAAAAGCAGAAAACTGAAAAGAGACAATGATAATGAAATTTTCATTTTGATGGCCACTCAATTTCATTCCAATACACAATGTTTGCTTTCTAAATTCCACTATCTTATTCAAAGAAAATCATTTCTAGGCATCCTCAATTGAAAATGTCCCAATCAATCAGAGGATTGATGAAATATTTCACGAACAAGGCATTTTTCTGCTAGGTCAACTGAATGTCTGAAATAAAGAGTTGCAAATGAAGTTGCTGACAGCATTTATATAACCTTTTCACAATAAAATGTTTTAGAAAAGGCTGAAAAAAATAAATCTTAGTTAAAAGGCTTAATTTTTTTCTGTACACTTATAGTTAGGTGTCATTCACAATTTTCATAAACAGAAGTTAATTCAACTGTCAAAAATCAAACATAATTATCATTACAGTATAAAATTCCTAGAGTCCTGATTTTAAAACATTTGTCAAATATTTTGTAAATACTAGATGTAAGGCACTGTAGTGAGCTATGAAACAAATTACAGGAAACAGTTTGCGATCACAGTCAATAGTCCCTTCTCTGCCCCACCATTTTTTTTTTCAAATAATAATAGTATTTATTTTTCTAAATAATAAAAAAGCAATAGTGATAATAACAGTAACACTTGTTACAAGAAAAACAGCAATACTTATTGTAAGTAATAATATAGTCATTTTAAGCACTACTAATAGTGATAATAGTAATACTTATAGCCATATTTATAGTAATACTAATTACTATAATAGTAATGCTTATTATATTACTAATAGTAATGCTTATTACTATCATAGCAATATTTATAAGTAATAGTGGTAATTCTTACAGGTACTAACAAAAAATAGTGATAATAATGGTAACACAGGGGCTTCCCTGGTGGCGCAGTGGTTGAGAGTCTGCCTGCCAATGCAGGGGACACGGGTTCGAGCCCTGGTCTGGGAAGATCCCACATGCCACGGAGCAGCTGGGCCCGTGAGCCGCAATCACTGAGCCTGCGCGTCTGGAGCCTGTGCTCCGCAACAAGAGAGGCCGCGATAGTGAGAGGCCCGCGCACCGCGATGAAGAGTGGCCCCCGCTTGCCGCAACTAGAGAAAGCCCTCGCACAGAAACGAAGACCCAACACAGCCATAAATTAAAAAAAAAAAAAAAAAAAAAGGTAACACATTACTATGAAAACAATAATAAACAACAATAGTATTACATATCACTATAATGATATAATGGTAGTCTCCCAATTAATGAGATCTTATCACAATTAAGACATGATGTCAATCACTACATAGATGATTTCCCCCTATGCCAAACCTCATTTTGCTCATCTCTTAAATGGGGATATTAAAAATCCCGATTTGGGGGTTGGGGGAGGGATAAATGAGAAAGTTGGGATTAACATATACACACTAATAACATAAAATAATCAACAAGGACCTACTGTACAGCACAGGGATCTCTATTTAATACTCTGTAATAACCTATACGGGAAAAGAATCTGAAAAAGAATAAATGTATGTATAACTGAATCACTTTGCTCTATACCTGAAACTAAGACAATATTGTAAATCAACTATACTCCAGTATACAATAAACTTTTTTAAACTAAATTTATTTATTTTTGGCTGCGTTGGGTCTTCCTTGTTGCGCATGGGCTTTCTCTAGTTGTGTCGAGTGGGGGCTACTCCTCGTTGCGGTGTGCAGGCTTCTCATCGCGGTGGCTTCTCTTGTTGCAGAGCACGGGCTCTAGGCACGCAGGTTTCAGTAGCTGTGGCATGCAGACTCAGCAGTTGTGGCTTGTGGGCTCTAGAGCACAGGCTCAGTAGTTGTGGCGCACGGGCTTAGTTGCTCCGCGGCATGTGGGATCTTCCCAGACCAGGGCTCGAACTTGTGTCCCCTGCATTGGCAGGAGGATTCTTTTTTTTTTTTTTTTTTAATTTATTTTTGGCTGCACTGGGTCTTCATTGCTGAGTGCAGGCTTTTCTCTAGTTGCAGCGAGCGGGGGCTACTCCTCGTTGCGGTGCGCGGGCTCCTCATTGTGGTGGCTTCTCTTGCTGTGGAGCACGGGCTCCAGGCATGCGGGCTTCAGTAGTTGTGGCACATGGGCTTAGTTGCTACACGGCATGTGGGATCCCCCTGGACCAGGGCTCGAACCCGTGTCCCCTGCACTGGCAGGCAGATTCCTAACCACGGCACCACCAGGGAACCCCGGCAGGCGGATTCTTAACCACTGTGCCACCAGGGAAGTCCCAGGAAGTTTTTCATTTGGAGAAATCTCCAGGATTCACGAACTCTGTGTGGACCTTCTATCTTCGGGCAAAGAGAGGGGGCAGTGTGCCTCTGGAACTCCTTTATACACAGGGACCATTCAGATTTGCAAATTTTGAATGGACTGAAGTCTGGCCACACCTACTCTTTGCCCTCCTGGGGCTTTCTGCCTCTGCTTACTTGACTTTCCTATGCTTCTGAGGCAGGAATAACTTCACCCTTCCCATTTAAATTTTTACATGTTGATTTGTCATAGCAGCAGTTCAAGAGTTCTCTAGGCAACTTGGAAAATACAGAAAAGCACAAGGAAGAAACTGGTACTCTCACCACCCGGGAAAATTGTTCTGTTCTACAAATACATATGTGGAGGACATGCCACGCATGTGGATAGGGATTCTGAAATAATGGGGTGAGCTGGATTTGAAACTGAGCAGGACCCTCTCAGGTAAAAATCCTTTCCCCTGTTTCTTGTTTGTAGGAAATAGGCTTCCTTCAGCCTCCTAGACCTTCCTGAGTTCCTGCCCCACCATTTTTGTTTTTAATATCTAACCGCCAAAGTAGATCTGTGTCTCTGGTTATTGTTTTACATCACAGTGAATAAACAGTTCTCTCCTCGAGATATCTAAGTTTACATTTGGGTAGTGACCAGGTCAGAGAATTTTCCTGATAACACCACATAAAATATCACACAGCAGATTTCCACCTACATTTGCTTATGATATCCTTACCCACCTTAATTTTTTCCAAGTCCCCTATTACTGCTATTTATTCTGTCTACCCCTCATTATATTGTAAACTCCCATGAGGGGAGGGACCTCAAAAATATTGGTTAAATGAAGGAGTGAATTTTCCTTTCCTGGGTGTGCCTATAAAAATCTAAGTTTCTGTATATGAAAATATGCTAGTAACTTCTCTATAGAAATTTGATTTTAATTTTAAATTGCTCATTCATCTAATATGTAAGTATCTGAATAAATTATTCTTGGAATGATCAGTTTGCATATTTGCAAGTTTCTATGGGAGTTTCTTAAAAACTCACCATTTGTATCTTCAAACCAATACACCACAATGACAAAACTATTTGTTTAAAAAAAAAACATAAGTAATTAAGAGCATCAGCATGGGGAATATTTGCTCTCAAATATAACTTTTCATACGATAAGTTTTTATGTTAGTCTCTGAAGAGTTAAGCAAAGATTTCAGAAAGTTTGCATCAGTTTTAAAGGCTCAATCTTCAAAGTTGATAAGGCCTCTTTTCTTCGAAAGATGAAAAAAATCAATAAATATGGTTACAAAACAGCACATATCTATCTTTATCATGTGTGCCTATTAATTCCATTACAAAATAACTGAGTTGTATTATTTATAAAAACAATAATTATGCTTTTGAAAAGCCATCCATTAGTAAGAGCGAACATAAAAAGTCCTTTTTTTGGACTAACCAAGCCTTAATAGTACTATTTTCTTCATTTTTGAGTAAAAATAAAAACTATGTTGCCTTGTTAGTTTTATCGTAATCCAGCACGTTTAGACAGGAGAAACAACAAATGAGTTTGTGGTCACTTGGGGGTAAGAGGTCAGGTCTAAAGTAGACAAATGTATCTCAAGTGTAGGATTAAACCTCTTGTTTTTATTCCTGTAAAATGTCTCCACCAGGTCAAAATATATCAGTCATTAAAGCTTTGAAATTTAACAAAGCAACAAGAGTAACAATGCATTTCTTCACTTAATACAAATGACTCTTTTTGATAGAGCAGTTCTCTTATTCTCATAAGCATCCTTTAAGGATGAAAAGTAATTTATCAGTCCCAATCACCTAGGATGCCTTAAACATTCTTTAGTGAAGATAGAATGTGGGTTTCTGCGGAAGCAAAATGAGAGCGTAGGACAAGTTATTAGATTCTCTATGAAAGAGACTCAAGCAAAGAACTATTTCATATCAACAAAATAAATCACCAGAAATTTTTTTTCTTGCTCAAACTTCTCAACTAAAAATCATCTCAACTTGGGAAGAAAAAATAAAGAGAGAGACGATCTGGAAATTAGAAGATACAAATACTGGGGTCCATCGCTAATAAGACCTTAAGAATTCTAGAATTTGTTCATCTACAAAACGGGGTTATTGTTCTTTTCTCTTCTGAAATGTTCATCTTGCTTATTCCTTGCCCCTGCTCATTCACCCTACATAAGTGGTTGTGGTACCTGCATTCCTCACTGTATCCACTCTGATCAGCATGTTTATTTCAAACATGGCCTCAATAATTGCATCCTCTGATTGAACTCACTCTTTTTGATTGAGCAGGACAGTGATAAAGAAATACATGAACTGGTGTGATTAAAAAAAAATATATAGATTCCTTGGGATTTTGCTTATTGATTCTTCACTGTGTTAATAATACCTTAACCACAGTATCACCAATTTGGGGTATTCTCAAATATCTTCAGCCTAATTTTGAAACTGAGATTAGAAACCTTTTATTTTATAATGAGCAAAATATGCTGACTTAAAAAACTATGCTTTAAATTAAGCAGTAGATCACTATAAAGTTTTAGAGTAGACCAGCATAGAATTTATCATCATCTAGCTAGTAAAATAATTCATTTTATTTTGAAAACTGATTTCTTACAGAAGTGTTACCTTCTCAAGCAGTCTGCTTTTTTGGTTTCCTGGTCCTCTGATGAAGATTATTTCAAGCTTCTATTCTAGGGAGCATCAAAATTCTTTTGCTGGCATTTGAAATCTTCCATTTCTGCCTAGATTGGCCAAACCTGTTTATTCACTTTTCTCGAAAAGGTTTTGCTGAGAACTAAACCAAGCTTATTCACAGCTCTTTGCACACAGCTGATAATCAACTAATAGCTGAGTTAATAATCGAGCCAGAATATAAACTTGCTCAATTTTAGACATGTCTAGCAAGCTGCCAGGGTGCACACATTTAAAATAGGTCTTACTCACTTGTGTAACAACTGCTTATGCTTTTTACATATTTCTGTATATTGTTCAAGTTTTTCTATTAGCATGAATTGTTTTAATGTTTTTTAAAAAAGCCAACTGAAATATAAAATACATACGAATAATTAATAAATTTTATAATATATATTTTAAAATTTTTATTTGTGATAAAAATTTTATCTGCAATGTCTTTTTTACAATTTAAATCAAATTAATTCATTCTTCTCAGAAACAAACTGCCAAATTCCTGTAACAGTCTTAACTGGTCGGTAAGTGCATTAGTCAGTAAGTCATGAAACATCATGTAGTTTTTTTTTTTTAACTTTCAACAATGTATGAGATTAAATGTATCTATTTTACATCATCATCATCATCATAAACAGTAACTGTAACTAACAGGTAGTGCTTATAAGGTGCCATCATGTTACACATATATTTACTCATTTACTGTTCCAAGAATTTTACATATATATTTACTCAATCTTCAACAACCATAAACATTATTATCCCCATTTTACAAGGGAAGAAACTGAGGCATGAGCTACCCACAGTCAATATCCTGATCAATGTGAAATGCTGCCTTCCCAGAACACGTGAGAAACTCCACGACTTGGTCGCTGGCCTGACATCACGTTGGTCGAAATCAAGGCTATAAATGTAGGAACAGTTGCACTGTTTTCCATAGAGCTGGCTTTTAAAAGCCTTTCATTTTCCCCATTTCAACCACTACCTTCTTTCATAAAATACTACAATCCTAGCAACGCTCAAGCTAAATCTGTATTTTATGTTTCTTCCAAATGTAGCCACACGAAATAAGTAAAATGGCCTCTGAGCTCCCCATCTCAGCTAAGACTTCAAATGTGAAACTGAGTCTTCTGTATCCCACTCTGAATAGTCAGTTAACTAATCTATTCGGCATCCCTTTTTCATATATCTATTAGTTCATGAACACGTCCAGGCTTTTTCTTTTTTTTTTTTTTCAATGACTTACTTTATTCCTAGAGCAGGACATTCGAATCCAGTTTTTGGTGCATTTCTACTTCTAAAAAGGTACCAGGAAAGCATATCTATTAACCATTAATCTGAAGAGGAAAATTCACCAGATTTTTTTTTTCAAAGAAAAACACTAGTGTCCTCACTGAAACAGTTATTTCTTAAACTATCCACATTAAACTGAAAAAACAGTTACATAACATCTTCCCCTTCCTCTGGTTTTCATTTCCAAATTCAGTTTGAGGGTTCAGGTGCTATTTGCTTTCCTTTTACTAACAACTACAAGGAAAACTAAGAAATAGACATTTTCTGGCTTAAACTTGTTATTCATTCAGGGGGTCTGCTCATTCCTTCACTTTGGCCTCCTCTGCCTGCCACCCTCCATCTTCCTCCAGACACTCATGAGGGTGTATCTGGATACAGGCTGTGAACACAGGGTGACAGCATCCCCAGGGATTTGCAGAAGATGGTGCTAGTATCAATTCTCACTCCATACATATGTATGTGCGGTCCTACTATAAAAAGTAGAAGATGAAGAGGTAGAAAACTACCAGAAAAAACAACAACAACAAGCTAAACATTTTATTTTCCCCAGCCTCCTCATTGCTGCCCAGTGAATCACTTTTTTCATCATGTACTCATTCCCTCAGTCAAGGTCCTACTGAAGATGCCACCTCAGAGCCCTCAGACCCTGCTTTCAGCCCCTCACCTTCAGTCCTTCACCTCCTTATTTGGAATTCCCTACTCCTCTCCAGAGTGCACCCTGCACCTTTGCTTTCTGTCTCAGCATCTGTCACAGTTCATGAGCACACACTTATAATGATTTGTGTATGGTCTGTTTTCCCCACTAGACGGGAAGCTTCCTGAAGCAAATGACGGTTTTGTTCACCAGACTATCTTCAAAGCTACAGGAGAGAGCTTGGTCCAAAAAGAGAATCAATTAAAAAGGTCCCAAATGAATAGATGAGAAACTAAGAAAATCAAATCCTACACTGGCTCCACCCACACCCTCAGGGGTGTAAGGGTGTGTGTGTGTGTGTGTGTGTGTGTGTGTGTGTGTGTGTGTGTGTGTGTGTGTGTGTGTGTGTGTATGCGTGTGTGTAGAGGAGGGGAAAGATGGAGAGAAGTATGTAAACAAATATGTAAAAGCAAAGACTTAATCTCCCTTCCCCCAACCTGAGATACAAATCTGGCTGGAAAGGAACCACCAAGAAATTCTCCAGGATTATCTATCTCATCCCGCTGTTCCTTTATTCCTTATATATAGATGTTTATACTGTTAATATTTTACTCAGTATGCCACTTAATCTGTACTTTCCTCCTGGTACTTAACACTTTCTGTTTTCTTTCATAATCATGTGCCCGTCTTATTTACTCTGCAAACTTCCTGGGAACAGGAGAAGGAGGGTGAGGGGAAATAAGGTGTATGCAAGTCAATCTAAACCTTACTTCCTGGAGCTTCATTTTTAAAGTACATGTATAAGGCTTACCTTTGCATTTGTAACTGATATAACTAGGCAGAGATTAGAGAAGTATATTAATCGAAGATGCTTTGTAAGTCTCTTAAGGTAATACATATCCCCACCTAGATCAAACGTGCAGAAAGAGAAGGTACATTTCTACTGAATTTTACCACACTCTTCAATGGTAGTTTAGTGGCCACATGAAAGGCACATAATAGCTCTGTTTATTTCTAGAATGACTGACAACCTTCATCTTCATACAAATATCTGTATAGAAATCTCTAGTGTGCCATGAAAAGTAACACAAAATAGAGGTCCTCTAGCAACAGGGAGAAAGCCTTTTCCACAAGGATAACCTCTATGTTTTTCTCTTTTTCTCCTGTTCCATTATGGTTCATTACAGGATACTGAATATAGTTCCCTGTGCTACACAGTAGGGCCTTGTTGTTTATCCATTCTATATATACTATTACAGTTTGCATCTGCTAATCCCAAACTCCCAATCCAACCTCCCCGTCCCCCCTTCTCGCTTGGCAACCACAGTCCGTTCTCGACGTCTGTGAATCTGTTTCTGACCTCTCTGTTTTTCTTCAAACCAATATTCAATGGGCCACGTTATTTCTTTTTTTTTTTTTCAATCGGTCATTCCTAATTTAACCTTGTGATTTTTTAGTTATATGTTCCTCTTCATTTCCCCAACCAGAACCAGGGATCATTATTCTCTCTGGAGTACTTTTCTGCAGTATTAATGGCCTCCCAAGTACCCATCACATGCCTCTGCTGGTTAGGGTGACAAGAGAGCCGCTTGGGTGCCCTGCCCGTGTCATGGCTTCCCACAGATCAGGCAGAAACAGTGATTCCTTATAGCTCACCATCAAATCTGAGCTTCACTATTCTGTGCTCAGGCATCTACCGTTAGGTTAGTTCTGGCCAGTGTGAGTAGGTATATATTATCTGTGAATCAGCACCACTATGAAAGCAGATACTTGTGATTAGGTTAAATCCCACAATACAGGAAAACAAAACGTAAGAGGAATCAAGTTTAAATAAATAAATGCCAGGGCCTTTTTAACTCATACTCTGTCACTGTACCAGGGAGAGTCATCAATTCAGGTAATGACGCTTCCCCCAGAAGCTGAGGCCCCATTGTCACTGCCCTTATTCATTTCTTTTTTCGAGCCATCTGCAGCAGACCTGTTTTCTAAGCCCTACAAAAGACAGTCAACTCATAATTACATCTTTTCAGTGGACAGAGATTTAGCTGCATAAATCCCCCTCAAACCTCACCAGACTGAATTGCCTACTTTTCAATTAACGCTTTGCAAAATGCAAACTGTGAATCTCACCTCCACCCTTTGAAGGAGGTGACGGTAACCAGTGAAAATGTCCAAAAGGATGGGAGGAAGAGCAAAAAAATGCAGTCAAACAGGTTAAAAAAGAAATCTGAATCTTATTTGCCTACACGCTGCCTTTTACACAGAAAAAAATATTGCTCAAAAAAGTTAAATATTTACTTTCTGGCAAAAGCTTCAACTATAAAGGATATGATATGCTGTTAATTACTTAATTTGTATCTTTTAATGTGTAATAAGACAATCAGGAAAACTGAAATAATCATAGGAGTAAATTTAAGTATTGGAAAAATCCCAGCTCCCTTAATTAAATGCATTTTTTAAATAGAAAACCAAATTCTTCAACTCTTAAAGCAATCTGCCTTAACTAGCCCTGAGGTGATTCCTGAGCCACTTGTAGGAAAAAGACAGAAGAGGAAAAAGTTCAATGACCTTGTAAATTAGGGACTAAAAAGCTGTAACGGTGTGACAATCAGTATAGTCTCAGTGGAATTACAGGAAAACATTTGTCCAGAAATTGCTTTCTTGGAAAATCACCATGAGGTAGGGGAAAAGGAGAAACAAACAAACAAACATACGGGGAAGGGAGGTTACCTATGGTAAAATACAGAATGGGAACCCAAAGGATGCGAAATACAACCTTTTCTGCCCCAGCTGCCAAGCAAACAACTTCTAAGCATCTTCAGATAAAAAGGAAAAGAGTCATTTTGCACAGGGGTTAGCTGAATGTTCGAGAGTTGGATCAATGGGGAAGACTTGCTATACACCTAGCGGTGGGTGGATTTCACCAGGCTGCAGCCTCCACAGATTTTCTTTGCTGCACTGCAGAGGCGCCATCTTCTCCGTCTTAATCTTCACTCAATTCAACCCTTTCATCTGCACCCTAAAAAAAAGACCCTGAGGACCCTCCACAGCAGCCCGCGCCCCCAGGGGAGCTAAACCAGAGTGCCCAGCGCTGCCAGGGAAGAGGCCGCGCCTTCATCAGACAAACGCCTCCTTTGATGCACAGGAGGGGAGTGCTCGTGCCTCCCCACCACCAGCCACTGCCCTTTCCAGACGCACACCCCACTCTCCGCGTATTTCTCCCCAAGGACTTCACAACCGAGCACAGAATCAGCAAGCCGCGAAGGTGTTGGGAAGTGGGGGGGAAGTAGAGGGGCCTCGAGGCGCCGCCAGAGCCCCCTCCGGGACAGACGCGCAGCGCGGGGAAGGGAGTCAGGCGGCAGCCTCGGTGGCGCACAGACCAGCGCGGCTCAGCCCACCGCGCCCCGGGCTGGCGAGGGCGGGGTGTCGCGGCTTTTGTTCCCGGGGACCTTCGCCCTCACCGGGAGAATCGGAGGGTGCGAGCGAACGCCCGCAATGTCCTGGCTTGGGGAAGGAGAGAGGCGGCTGCGGGTGTCCGACCCCTCACATCTCTCTCAACTTAACACAAAAGGGAGACGCAGAAATGTACAAAGTTTGCCTGCGGAGGGTGTTGCGCGACCCTGCATGTTGGGGTCGCACTCGGGCGGCAGCCCCGAACAGCCGCGAAGAGGAAGGAGGAGGAAGGAGGTCGGGCCGGGAAGGGGTGGTGGGGATGCGAAGAGAAGGTGAAACGGGGCGGAAAAGGCAAAGGGAAGCGGGGGGTGGGGGGTGCCCAGCTTCCCGAGCTGTCCCGACTCCTCCTCGCCAGGGCCCGAGAGAAAGGGAAGGGCAGCGATTAAGTGCCGGGGACAGGATCCAGGGACGCTGCGCTTTCGGTTTTCCCCACGTGCTCCCTCCCCCTATCTCTCATCTGGACGTCCCTCGCCTCCCCCCCGCCCCCGAGGCAGGAACTGAGTCAGGGTCCGAGCTCAGGATAGCCTCCTCCTCTTCTCGCCCCCGACTGGCGCGGACCCAGGGGCCCGACGCCTCGCCCGCTCCCTCTCCGCTGGCCGGAGCGCGCGTCCCCAGGGCAGGGCTGGGCTGGGCCGGGCCGGAGGCGGGGATGCGCAGGGCGCCCGCAAGCGGGGGTGTTGGGCGCGGAGAGGAGAGGGGTCCCCTCGACTGCCCCCCGGCTTCTCTGAATTAAAGAGTCAGAGGGAGCGAGTCTCCTCCTTCCCCCCCACCACCCCACCCCATTCCGAGGCGCGGCACCCACCTCCAGCGCCCGAGCAGTCCAGGCAGCCAGCAGGACCAGTGCCAAACCGGGCAGCATCGCGACCCTGCGCGGGGCACCGAGTGCGCTGCTGTGCGAGTGGGATCCGCCGCGCCCTTGCTCTGCCGGTGTCGCCGCCGCCGCCGCCGTCTCCTGTGGCCCCGCGCTCGCGCTGCTCCGGGTGCTCTCTCCTACCGCTGCCGAGGAAACTGACAGAGCAGTAGCGCGGCGGCGGGGCTCGGAGCCCGGCGAGTCAGCTGATCCGGCCCAGCCCGCTCGGCACCCGAGAGAGACCCCTAGCGGAGCCGCCGGGGAGCTGCGCCCACTCGGCCGGGAGGGGCCCGCGCCCCCGGCGCCCACAGGTGCGGCGACCCCGGCTCCCCCGGTTCCCCGAGCGCCTCCCCGGCCGCCGGCCGCCTGAGCCCCGCGAGCAGTAGGAGGGAGAGTCTGGGGCCGAGAGAGGGACGGCGGAGGATCAGGGAAAGGTGAGTTCTAGGACGTCTGGGATGCAGAAAAGTCTAGAGCGCTCCGCGCTGGTACCCGTGAGCTTGACTCATCCGACCCCGCAGGCCTCTCGGGGGTATGGTATAAAGGGCTGCTGCTGGGGTGCGTTTTTATCCGCATTTCGCTTTTTGTCTCGGTTTGAAGAGGTGAGGGAGGCGTTTCTGGTAGAGAATGAGAACAAGACAAGCTTAAAGGAAATAGGATTTCTTTGCTTGTAAAGGGAGCAAAAGCCTCCTTTTTTTCCCGTCAAAAGCAACCACGAGCAACCTGGAATTTCTATCTTTAGACCGAACCGAAGGAGAAAGGCGCCGGACCTGGAGAAGAAGAAGCAGCGACCTATTTACTTCTCCTTGAAAGAAGGTTTTTTTTAAAAAAAAACTTTTTTTGGTTTATTTTTTTTTGTTTTTGTTTTGAGAAGGGGACGGCCATCTGAGTTTTTGTTGTTGTTTTTATTCAGGCAGGGATGTAACATCATCTGAGATGTGGGCGAAGTGAAAGTTAGGAGGGGAAGGGTCTGGAAAGATGATTCCCATTAGACCCCCATACCTCAGAACTTTTGACCTCAAACTCTGTCCTTGTTCTTCCTCGTGTCTGTCCTAAATTACAGAAATCAGCCTTATGGGAAGCCGCTTTCTCCTAGGTTAAACACAAGCCATCCAATGCTGGGTTAGTATCCAGTGAGTCTAGAATGGGCTAGAACTGCCCAGATACCTCTGCTCTTGACCTGAAGGAGCATCAGCTAATCAGTCCAAAGTGGGGCTGGTGGGAGGGAAGGAAGGCACGGACTTCAGATGTGGGATCTTGGCTCAGCCAGGAGGACGCTGGCTTCTTTCCCAAGAAATCAGTATTTCTCTGCCAGCTCGCCCAGGTGTTGTCTTCTGTCTTTACTTACCAGGCATCCAAGCCTGACACGTGGATTACTTTTTCCCCTGAATGACCTCTGAATGTCCTCAACAAATAATGACAAATATTTGTTACCGCGAGTCATTTGTTTACATGCTTTATGTCATTCACTTCCCATGAACGTCAGTGAGGCCCTTACTGTTATTATTCCCATTTGTAAGTTAGGAAGCTGACACTAAGGATCTCCTCCCTAATCTGACAGCGAGTAAGTAACAAGAAGTTGGGACTGCAGGGAAGAAAAGCCCCAGTGACAGCAAAACCCAGCTGCTTCCAAACACGTTTACCCACCACTACAATTCTGTCTGTCCCAGGTTTATAGGAACAATTGAAGGCATCTGAATGCAAATAGGAGTATGACTCAAAGAGGTGGAGGGAACAGGATCAGCTCCAAAATTTGCAGGGTCCAGTGCAAAACGAAAAGGTGGGACCTTTTGTTCCAAAATTAAGAATTTTAAGATGGCAACGGCAGAATGTTCAACCAAGCACAGGGCCCTCCTGAGCACGGGACCCTGTGTGACCCAACAGATTGCATGCCCGTGGAACCAGGCCTGGGAGGGAGGAAGCAATTTTTAAGAGTAAGGGACTTTCACTGAGCACAAAATTCAAAAATATAGAGGTGAGGTTATAACTATGAAAATACGAGTCCTTAGATTTGGCATTTTCCCTTCCCACTGTTGAAACACGCCCCCCTCACCCATCCCTGGAAAAGACGTTCCCTAGGGGAAGACGACTAGCTGCTGACTGTGTCAGAATGATGGACGTTCTTTACTTTTTCTCCCATTTCATCACCACTCAGAGATCCTGATGGCTTTTACTTTTCAGCCACTGTCTCTGTTCTGCGCTTTATGCTATTTCCTGCCCTGAGGTATCTTCAGGAACCTCTGAGCAGTAAATACAAGAACATCTCTAGTTAGAACTCTAAACGCTGGGACAGGGACCGACCACCCATTGGCTGGAATCTTCACAACATTCCCAGCCCAGCCTCAAATGCCTCAGCTTGGGAGACATTCACTAGCTCTTCCAACAATGCATCCTGTCTTTGGGCTGCTCTGGTCACTAGAAAGTTCTTACCCCACTTAAAGCCCACTTCCCTTTCCTTTAACCTCCCACTCAGATGTCCTTGTTGCACCTCTGTGACCAAGCCAAGCCAGTCTTTTCCGCACCACAGATCGTCACGTAAGTAAAACCATCAGTTTTCATGCTGCTTCTGCCTCAGCGTCCTGTCTCCACTTCCCTCAACAGGGGTGTAGATGGCACAATGGCACCTGTTTCTGGTTCCTTCTACACTCCTCTAAATGTGTTCCGGTTTGTGTCTTTTCACAGCACTCCAAGGGTGCTGCGGCCACTGCAGCATGGAGGAGTCTCTCGCCCACCTCAGCCTGCGGGTGAGTGTTGCGTTGGATTGGGTGACTCACATTGGTTACATTGGCTCCCAAATCTCCCGTCTGTTTTATGCAGAGTGCTGCTGAGTTGCGTCTCTGTCATCTTGTGTTTAAGGTGTTATCTGTGCCCTGCAAATATCACTGAAAGCAATCTTTTTGTTATTAAGGTATAGTAGATGTGCGATATTAATGTTTCAGGTGTACAATATAGTGATTCATAATTTGTAAAGGTGGTTATACTCCATTTATAGTTATTATAAAATATTGGCTCCACCATAGTTACTATAGTTATTATAAAATATTATAAATATGCCATATTATAATTATGCCATATTATAAAATATGGCATAGTTATTATAGTTATTATAAAATATGGCAAGAAAATATTCCCTGTGTTGTACAATATATCCCTGTAGCTTATTTATTTTTATCTAGTAGTTTGTTCTTCTTAATGCCCTGCCCCGTCTTGCCCCTCCGTCTTTCCCTCTCCCCACTGGTAACCACTGGTTTGTTCTCTTTATCTGCGAGTCTGTTTCTTTTTTGTTACATTCACTGGTTTGTTTTATTTTTTAGATTCCACATATGGGTGATATCATGCAGTATTTGTCTTTCTCTGTCTGATTTATCTCACTTAGCATAATACCCTTCAAGTCCATCCATGTTGTTGCAAATGGCAAAATTTCTTTCTTTTTTATGGCTGAGTAATATTCCATTGTGTGTATATACCACATCTTCTTTATCCATTCATCTGTTGATGGACACTTAGGTGGCTTCCATATCTTGGCAATTGTAAATAATGCTTCTATGAACGTTGGGGTGTGTGTATCTTTTTGAATTAGTGTTTTCAGTTTTTTTGTATATATACTCAGGTGTGGAATTGCTGGGTCATATGGTAGTTCTATTTTTAGTTTTTTGTGAAACCTCCATAGTACTGTTCTCCACAGTGGCTGCACCAATTTACATTCCCGCCAACAGTGTACAAGGGTTCCATTTTCTCCACGTCCTTGCCAACACTTGTTATTTGTATTCTTTTTGGTGGCAATCATTCTGACAGGTGTGAGGCAATACCTCATTGTGGTTTTAATTTGCATTTCTCTGTTAATTAACAATGTTGAACATCTTTTCTTGTGCCTTTTGGCCATCTGCATGTCTTCTTTGGAAATGTGTCTATTCAGGTCTTCTGCCCATTTTTTAATCAGATCATTTGTTTTTTTGATGTTGAGTTGCATGAACTGTTTATATGTTTTGGATATTAACCCCTTATTGGTCATATCATTTGCAAATACTTTCTCCCATTCTGTGGGTTGTCTTTTTGTTTTGTCAGTGGCTTCCTTTGCTGTGCAAAAGCCTTAAATTTAATTAGGTCCCATTGTTTATTTTTGCTTTTATTTCCTTTGCTTTAGGAGACAGATCCGAAAAAATATCGCTACAATTTATGTCAAAGAGTGTTCCACCTATGTTTTCTTCTAGGAGTTTTGCAGTTTCCACCAAAAGCAGTCTTAATCTGAGCCAGAAAGTGGGCCCTGTATTAGTCTGCTAGGGTTACCATAACAAAATATCACAGTCTGGGTGGCTTAAACAACAGAAAATTATTTTCTTGTAGTTCTGGAAGCGAGAAGTCCATGATCAAAGTGTCCATAAGGTTGATTTCCTCTGGGGGCTCTCCTTTGCTTGTAAATGGTCACATTCTCCCTGTGTCTTCACATGGTCTTCTCTCTGTGTGTATCTGTGTGTTAATTCCCTCTTCTAAGGATACCAGTCATATTGGATTAGGGCCCACCCTAAAGACCTCATTTTAACTTAATTACCTCTTAAGAGACCCTATCTCCAATTATAGTCATTTTCTGAGGTACTGGGGGGTTAGGACTTCAATATATGAATTTGGGGCAGGGGGGAGGGGCACACAATTCATTCTATAACAGGTGCTCATTTAGAGCAGCTAAGACTTGTTCTATAATCCTGTCACTAATCTTTGACATTTATTACCAATGATCAGTGGTTCTTCTGCCCTTTTCAATTGGAAGATCATTCAGCCCAACAGAAAAAAGTAGAAATTTAGGGGACTTCCCTTGTGGTCTAGTGGTTAAGACTCTGTGCTTCCAATGCAGGGGGCACGGGTTTGATCCCTCGTTGGGGAACTAAGATCCCACATGCTACTGCAGCTCAACCAAAAAAAAAAAAAAATTGAAGAATTCTGCTTTTTCTCCCTCCCATGCTGCATCATGATTCCCAGCAGCTACCTTAACCAAGATCATCTGGTTCTGAAAGTAAATAAAATGTTCTTTTACATTTTTCCTTAGATTTTGTTATCAAAGCCTAAGCTTATAATGGCAATTAAAATCTATATTAGTTTGCCAGAGCTGCCATAGCAAAATACCACAGACTGGGTGGCTTAAGCAGCATAAATTTCTTTTCTCACAGTTCCAGAAGGTAGAAGCCCATCGAGGTGCTTTCAGGGTTGGATTCTGAGGCCTCTCTCTGTGGCTTACTTACGGCCACTCTCTTGCTGTGTCCCCACTGGGTTTTTCCTCTATGACCACACATGCTTGGCATCTCTTTCTATATGTCCTAATAACCTCTTCTTATAAGGACATTGGTCAGATTGGATTAGGGTTCCACTCCAGTGACCTGATTTTAAGTTAAGTATCCCTTTAAAGCCCTATCCCTCATATAGTCACGTTCTAAGGTACTGGGAACTAGGATTCAACATATGAATTTGGGGGGAACACAATTCAGTCCATGTCAGAACCCCTAACATTATCCTCACATTTAAGCTACTCTCCTGTCTGTTCTTGAGAGTGGATTCCTGCCACCTTTTATTCACCTCCTTTTGAAACCATCCTGCTTCCTAGGTAACCAGAGTGGTTTCTTTAGCTGCCTCCTGGTTGAATATTTGGATAACGTGGTCACTCCGGACTTCCAATAGTGTTATAAATCATGGTACCTTCTAGAGAGGTGCTGCCTTGCTGAGTATTAGCTGTGATGGCAGATACTGTGACATATTTGAGAGTTTCACATGCTTCACAACCTGTCTTCCCTTCTAGAAATTCATGCAGATTCCTCTCTGTGGACGGACCAGAAGTGGATCTTGAGTTGCATTCTCTTTCATCTCTTTTTACCTTCTCTGAGATGGAGGGAATTATATATTTCTTTATCTTGCCTACAGCCTTCAATATCCACAGACATGTAAACTGTACATGGCATTCAAGCCTTTCATGATAAAATTCTTTCTCACGATAATGGGTACAGTTTTTCACATAATAAGATTTTCTTTCTTTTTAATGAACAGACATAAAGAAAATTTTAAATGAGTAATTAACCCTTAACATACCTGTATTTAACTGCACATAGCTAACATACCTTCACCTATACAGAAGATGCAACATTTTATTTGCCCTGTTTCTTAAGTTACTGCTTCATTCATGGGTCTTTACTTCACTAGTGCACCTGTGAAGTGTTCATATATCCTCAAACAATACAACACTTTAAAAATTAGTCCTCTGCAATCACTACACAAAACTACTTCAGAGACAGCCTTCAGATTCAAATAAGAGATAGTTTAGAAATAAGTGTATTTCAGTAGTAACTCTATGGAACAATAAAATTAAATGTTTAACCAGAGACCACTATTGGCAGCTGGTTTACATAACTTGTTTGAAGAATGATGGTAATTCCAAGGTTGCCGCAAGGACTCATTTAAAAGAATATTCCTATATTTTATGGAATAACAAGGAATAACAAGAGTGGAGAAAAAAGTAGGCCATACATGCCAATCCCAGAGGTAAGAAGTGAGAAAATCAATCCGGTAGCAGGGAGATTTAATGGAGACCATACAGGCATTAACGCCGGTTTGCTTCTTTAGAGAACTTTAGTAATAGAGAAGCAATATGCGATGGTATAAAGGACTCAGGCTTTGAGAAACCTTGACTACTACATCTCAGTTTGGGATATAGTTGTGGAACCTACCAGAGCCTTAGTTTCTGAAAATGCATCCCCTCATCAGGTTGTGTGACAAACTGAGAAGGTGGCCAGCACAGTGCTTAGTTTATAATAGAAGTCAGTTCTCTTTTCTTGAGAGAGCAGGAGTTCACCTGAGTGACCGGGACAGTCCTGACTTTGACCTTGCGTTGATCTTGCCAGGGGCTGACAGTGACTCTCAACTCAGTGTTACTTAGGTGGATCCCCAAGTAATGTGTTGCTAATAAAAGTTCCATATTTGTGAGTGATTTACTTTTTTGACACAGAAATGAGAACAGACTCAAGGTTACTCTTTCATCAGGCTGCTCATTTGTATTCCAGTAATGTAGGATTAGGCAGTATGCTAAGAATTAGGAAAAACCTTCAGCACTCCCAAGGGCATGTGCCAGGTACGTGAAAGACAGGCATCCTGTCTGCAGGTGGCACAGTGCTTGGAAAGGCTGCTTGCCAGAGGTGCTGAAAGGACTACCTGGGGCTGGCCACCTCCTGCAGGATGGAGGACCACATCATGTGATCAAGAAGAGTCACTCCCCAGAGCAGCCGCTGGAAGTCGCAGATCTCAGTAGGATTGCTGTGGCCTGTGTCACTCAACATTGGTGACAAACATTGAGGCTGAGGGCTGTTATGCTCCAAGGCAACTAGACCTCTTTGTCTCCATACGTCATGCCCAGGGATTGTCCTTCATGGTTTCCTTTTTGAAGAGAGAGAAGTTCTAGAGTCTTTGATGAGTTAAGGCTGTAGCCAGAGAAGTGTTACCTAAACCAAAAATGATTGGGAAGATTCCAGGCAGATTAAACGTGAGTATTCCTGAACACATTTTGTAAATAAACAATATCCTGAATGACAAAACAAACACACAAACCAACTACCAAGTAAATAAAAGCTTCACAGTCATTTGTCCCTACGTAAACACCCCAACTTTGCTATAGCCAACTTTGCTATATCCCTCAATTAATATTTTCTGTCCTATGTGTAATTTATTCCAGTTAAAGTAAATATAACTCCTAGGAATGAAAGTGTTTAGTATTGGTGGATCAATCAAAATGTTTTACACTTCCACTGTGGGCGGAGTAAAAAACTGATACATTCACTCCCCTTAAAGAGCTTATGTTTATGTGAGAAAAATATCCGGGAGAATAAACCATAGTGAATGGTGACTGTAGTTACCAATACTGTACTCTGTATTTGAAAGTTGCTGCAAGAGTAGATCTTAAAGGTTCTCATCACAAGAAAAAAAAATTGTAACTATGGTGGTGAGGGATATCAACTTATTGTGGTGATCATTTCACAATACATTCATATATCAGATCATTCTTATACACTTAAAACTAATACAATATGTCAATTATCTCAATTAAAAAAAATTTTTTTAAATAGTGAAAAACATACATCAGTAAGTACAACTTGAGTGTATATACCTGAATGCATCAGAAGAAAATTAGAATCATAGACCTGTAGTATTGGAAAGGGTTAATCTGGGACATCAGGAAGAGGTTTTATTTTTTTTGCAGGGGATTTGATATCACCATAAAAAGGGAAGAAAAAGGGGCAAGAAGGAAAATGTTTTAAGGAAGGGTTATGTGAATACATCAAGAGTGTTCCTGATGGGGCTGGTAAGTGGGAGTTAGCTGCGGGGAGGTGTGAATATTTGAGGAGCTTCGGAGCTTCGGTCAGATGGGCTGGGCTTCGGCAGGCTGCTGCTCACGACAGGTTTCCTCATCAGTCAGACATATTCTAACATTTCTAGAGCAAGGTCTGTCAGTGGGGAAGTTGTAGGGTAATTTGGAGGATGAAAACGTTGGGATTGGGAAGAGTGAGAAGGGAATGCCAGATGTTCCAGGTGTGACCATAAAAAGTGTGTGAAGACATCATGGTAGGACACTTTATGACTGATAAGGCGTCAAGATTGCTGTGTGCCAAGCTGGGGACTTTACACGCAGGATCTCAGGGAATACTTGTCAGTTGTGTTGGGGTGACTGTCCATGTCACAAATGAGGAAGTGAGAGAGGTTAAATCAGCCAGAAAGGGATGGAAGAGGGAGACACCTGCTCTGTCTTACCTGGACATCACTGATGATGGTTTTTTTTTTATGAGGGAAATAATAAATTAGATTCTTTGTGTGTTTGTTTGTATTTAGAGATCAGAAGTACATACAGTAAGAAGTACCTGAAGTGTGACAAATAAAAACAAGGGAAGGCGAGTGAGAGATGAACACTGGAGATGTGACTGTGGTTGTTTTATGTGATAATTGATGATTTATCCCCAGCCAATGAGCCGTTGATGATTCAGATGAAGTTAGAAAAAGAAGATACGTTTTTGTGTTTACTTATAAGAACCAAATAGGCACTTGGAGGTTTACTGTTTGTGAGATGAACCCGAGATACCCCTGTAAATACAGTGTGAGAAAGAAGTGAGCTATATTTCTATCTCGAGATTATTTTCCAATACAGGAATGCATTGGAATAGTCCTTTCTGAAAAATGAAGAGTAGTATCACCTAGCACAATTTCCTAACTGTGTACCGTGGAACCCTAGTACAGCAGCATGTTACTATTTGTTGTGTTCATACAGGAAAAGAGTCTGTAATCAAATAAGTTTGAGAAATAAGCGGTTAAGTAAAATGAAGCAAATCTTTTCTTTGGAATACCTACAACCGTTTACAATGCTGCTTTGCATTTTGAATTTTAAAGAGGGTAGCTCCTAATGCTGAATCCCTCCCCCCAAACCCCGCTTTTGTTTTGTTTGCTGCTTCGACTCCTGGTACCAGTGTTGCACAAAGCAAGCTTTAGGGAACTCTGCTTTGAAGGCATTCTAATAGACTCTCAGATTTTTTTTTTTATTTATACCCTTGCAGAAATGAAGGTTTACAGTGTACATTTTCTCCAAAGCAGATGGGTTCTTTCCCCTGAAAGGTGTTTCCACGCTGACCTTGAAGATAAATTAATAAAGGAAAAAAAAGTAGAAATATTAGGCGGACAGACGTTTTAAAGTAGGGCATAACAGATGCCATAAAAAGCATTCTGAAAGTTTAAAGTAGGAGTTAAAATGTGTGTTATATGGAAGATACCGGATTAGAGTCTTTGAATATTTATAATACAAATGTGCAAGTATATGACCAGCTTCTTCCCAGTTTGGGAGAGCAATGGGACAGAATCCAATTCACATGTGAGACTGCTTCTCTGTAAATTTTCTTACGTGAAAAGGAGGAAGTATTGCTAAGTTTACAAAGATAAGGTTCAGGATAAGACTTGAGTTGACTGCACTGCCTTTAATCTTTCAGGATAGGGGCCCTTAAGAAGTGTCTAGGACCTCTATGCAGATGGGTGAAGAATTCCAGGAAGGAGAGTTGAAGGAGACAAGTACTGGATTAATTTTAAGAAGCTTTTGCTGAAACTTCTCATACAGTATACATGGAAAGCAAAGGCATAAGGAGATACAGAACTCTCTGGGTCAAAAAAATAAATCTGAACTTCCATAGTTTTTCTCTGTTAGTCTTTACTGAAAAATTCATTTACCATTAATGGTGTCAAGGGGCCCTGTCAGCCCTCATTATTGTACCAAAAAGAAGAATAAGGAAAAGGCTTAGGGAGCCCGGTCTGAAAAGGAATGTTGTCATTTCTGTTTTTCAACTCTCAGTAAAAACAGGTTCTGTTATCTAAACCTCATGGGACCGAGGGTCCAAGTAATCCACCTTGTTCTGGTGAGTTTGTGAAGCCTGGGAAGAGATACTGATGAAATAAAAAGGGAAACCAGGCAGGCCTGCTTTCTTTCACAGAGGAAGAGTAAAATAAGATGGAAATAGACGGGGACAATGGTGAAAACACAGATCTTGGTCTCAGATAATTCTAGAGTTGGAGCATCTACCCAGGATTAAATCTTGGAGAATATAAAAGTTGGTACTAATTTTGGGCCTACGTAAGAAAACAGGTCACAGATTTGCTTAAAGTCCATTGTACCATTTCAGTCCCAACTACTTGGAAGCTACTGGGAATTTTTTTTTTTTTTTTAATTTATTTTTGGCTGTGTTGGGTCTTTGTTTCTGTGTGCGGGCCTTCTCTAGTTGCGGCAAGCGGGGGCCACTCTTCATCGCGGTGCGCGGGCCTCTCACTATCGCGGCCTCTCTTGTTGCGGAGCACAGGCTCCAGACGCGCAGGCTCAGTAGTTGTGGCTCACGGGCCCAGTTGCTCCGCAGCGTGTGGGATCTTCCCAGACCAGGGCTCGAACCCGTGTCCCCTGCATCGGCAGGCAGACTCTCAACCACTGTGCCACCAGGGAAGCCCGCTACTGGGAATTTTTAAAAAAAAAATCAGATTCGGTCAACATTGCTTGGTACTTTTCCACCGAAATGTCTAAACAGCCCTCAAAGCCATATGCAGGCCATGCCTAGCAGAAGGTAGACCAAGATGTCAGAAACGGAGCTGGAATAACTCAAGTCTTTACTGCTGCCTTATTAGTCTCAGTTCAACACCTAGGAAACATCCACAAGGGATGTTTTTCAGTCAAGATGAAGCAGCTCAGGCAAGCACAGCAATGCACATTCACTCACAGGCTTACTTCTGTTTGGAATTAGTCTTCAGTGATAATCGTTCCATGTATGATTGAGTCTCCAGGAACCACAGCACAGCACACCCCAGTGCTTTATTAGTCCCTTGGGAGTGAGAAGCAGTTTTCTGTATAAGTAGCAGTTTCATCCCGATTTTTCAAGATTGGAGCTCCCTCACCTTTCACACCCTTGAAGAGAAGATGTTGGATGACTGGCCCAGAGGAACTTGTTCTCTCATTTCTGAATTCCTCTGGTAAGAAAGAATTTGATTTAACATGATTTTCCTTCAATCCAAACGAGCCAGGGTGCCTCCTCCCCATCCCATGATACCCTGTGACCGTCTTTCATCGCAACTCTCTTCCAGTTTCTAAGATTTGAAAAAGAACCTAGAATTACAGTGTTTAGAACAGAAGGGACATAGTACTCATCTAGGCCAAGCCTTTATTTATTTATTTATTTATTTCAATATGCAAATTATACTTTTATTTTTTATTTTTTAAATTTTTATTTTAAATATTGGACTATAGTCTGTTTACACAGTTGTGTTAGTTTCAGGTGTACAGCAAAGTGATTCAGTTATACATATACATATATCTATTCTTTTTCAAATTCTTTTCCCATTTAGGTTATTACGGGTACTGAGCAGAGTTCCCTGTGCTATACAGCAGGTCCTTGTTAGTTATCTATTTTAAATATAGTAGTGTGTATATGTCGGTCCCAATTTATACCTCCCCCCGCCTTTCCCCTTTGGTAACCATAAGTTTGTTTTGTATGTCTGTGGGTGTATTTCTGTTTTGTAAATAAGTTCATTCGTATCATTTTTTTTAGATTCCCCACATAAGAGATATCATATGGTATTTGTCTTTCTCTGTCTGACTTACTTCACTTAGTATGATAATCTCCAGGTCCATTCATGTTGCTGCACATGGCATTATTTTGTTCTTTTTAATGGCTGAGTAATATTCCATTGTGTATATGTACCCAAGCCTTCAATTTAGTGAGGACTTACCGGTGACCCAGAGAAGTGAAGTATCTTGCCTACAGTCCTGTGACAATTTATTGGCAAAGCTTGGCCCTCGTCTCCCTGATTTCCCATTCTCATTTTATCTTGTGATACTTCCCAGACCTGGCAATCTCACCAGACCAGAGTCACGAAAACAGTGGGGCACTGAGACCAGCCATACTTTTTGAAGTGATGATGTTTTTCCTCATCTAAAGTTGATTTATGTTTCTAGAATCTTGGAGTTGGAACCCAACTTAAAAATCGCCTGTTTGATCCACTCATGAACGCAGGTATCTTGCCTGCAATATTCTTGAGGTAATTACTTGGTTTCTGCTTCCTTATTTTCTATGATTGGGAGCCATCTTCTGGAAGCATAAACGTTTCACTGGAATTTTTTTTGTTTTTATATTGAGCTAAAATTTACCTTTTCTTCAGTTCTATCCGTTGGTCCCAACTTGGCCAAGTGGAGGAATGCGAAATGCAAAGAGTGAGTTCGGGGTCATCCACAGGACACTCCTTCAGAAGTTTTAGCTCATTTATCCCCAGTGTTCCCTTAGGCCTCTCTTCTCTTTTCTAATCTAAACATTTGATTTTCTGAACAGTGGCTTATAGGATATCATTGCCAGATCCCTCATGATGCTGAACTTTGGAGGTATTCCTTTCTGCACATGAATATATTTTATTTATTGATTCATTCAGCAAATATTTAATGAGTACCTATTAAGTGGAGGGAGATCAAAGAAAAACAAACAGGTAAATAAGAAAATATATAGTGTGGTAACTAATGATACAGGCTACGGAGACAAATTAAGCAGAATCAAGGGGAGATGGAGAATCTGTGTGTAGTTAGGAGGTCTGAGGCTTGGTATAGGAATAACCTCACTGATAAGGTGACGTTCATGTGCACATACAAAGGAATTGAGAGAAGAGGAGGGCTTGCAACTGTTTCGGGGCAAGAGGATTCAAACCTGAAGAATAGCTCCTGAAGCAGGAATAAGCCTGACTGTTTGAAGGCAGCAGGATGACTCTTGAGGCCCTAGTGTAGGGAATGAGGGAGCATAGTGGTAGGAGCTGAGGTCACAGAGGTTGTTACAGGCTGAATTGTGTCCCTGCTCCCTAAAAATTCATATTATGAAGTCCTAACCCCCAGTACCTCTGAATATGACTGTATACAGAGATAGGGTCTTTAAAGAGGTAATTAAGTTAAAATGAAGTTTTTAGGGTGGGCCCTAGTCGTATATGACTGATATCTTTATATAAAGAGGAGGTTAGGACACGGACGCACACAGATGGAAGACCATGTGAGGACACGAGGAGAAGGTGGCCATCTAGAAACCAAGGAGACAGGCCTCGGAAGAAACCAACCCTGGGGACACTTTGATCTTGGACTTCTAGCCTCCAGAACTGTGAGAAAGTAAATTTCTGTTGTTTAAGCCACCCAGTCTGTGGTACTTTGTTATGGCAGCCCTAGCATACTAATACAGAGGTGTAAAGGGCCAGATAATGTACGACCTCAAAAGCCATTGTATGTACTTTGAGTGCAATAGGAGCCAATTTGAGGCTTTGCAGAGAGTAAGAGCGTGATTTGTCTCCTGTTTTAAAGGGATCACTCTGGCTTCTGTATTGCAAGTTGTCTATAGCGAGGCAAGGGCAGAAGAAGGGAAGTCAGTTAGGAGGTTATTGCAAGAATTTATATGAGGGTGGGAGGTGGTAATTTGAGAGAAGTTTTGGAATATATTTTGAAGTTCGAGCCAAGCTGATTTTCTCATGGATTGCGTTTGTGATGTGAAAGAGGAAAGACTCGAGGATGACCCAAAGCTTTTGTCCAAAGCAATGGGAAGAATGGGGTTAACGTGCACAGAGATAGGAAAGACTGTAGGAGTAGCAAGTTTTAGAGGGAGGACAGGTGTTAGTGGGGAGGACCAGGAGTTTAATTTTGGACACATTAAATATAAGGTATTTAGAGTAAATACGGCACCAAGTGTTGGTGGAATAGGGCTGACAACTAGAATTATGAACAAAAGCAGGGGTCTTTTGCAGGAGAAACTGACCTGAGAGCGTGCTATCGCTTGCTCAGCTAGAGCAAGAAATTAAAAGCTCCCTCTTCAGGCAGACGGCCTGAGTGGTCCCAGACCCAGGGGAACTCTGTCATCGTGCAGGCCATTAGGGCAGGATTTTAAACAGGAGTGTCGCATCACTGTTCCACACTGGAACACCAGATTGTGTTGTCTGTATCAGACAGTCCATTCTCTCCTTCTTTATTCCCTCTCTTATACTGGTTTTATGTATTTCTCTCCACCACACTAGACTTCGAGGACACAAACTGGTGAATAGAGCACAGATCTTGTAAATCACACATGTACCTTACACCTGGCTCTGTCAGTTCCCACATAGTGACACCATGGCCATTAGCTAAGCTCTGTCCCATATCTTCCTCTGTAAAATGAGGTAATACAACCTACTTCCTGGGGTTATGGTGAGGCTTAGAGATGACGTGTGCTAAGCGCTTGGCACATAATGGGCATGCAATAAATGCCGGTTTGGTACTGAAACTATGGATGTGGCTTGGACAGGGACTTTTACATGGTTCGGCAGGTTATACACAACAGCAAAAAAGAAGAGCTCACCGTGCAGTAGCGAGCTAAAACAGGCTGAGTGTTAATGAGCTGTGACTGGGGCCTTGGAAATTGGCTGGGTAGAAACGAAGTCCTTAATACGGAACATCTTCAGCAAATGCCTGAAATGAAATGGATCTTGTTAACATACTGGGAGTATTCTTATGGGCAGCCTTTAGTCTGAGATGCTTTCAGCATTCTCTCTCTGTCTCTCTCCCCCCGCCTTCATTTTTAAACAGCTTTACTGAGGTATAACTCACATGTCATACAATTCGCCCCAAAACATAAGTGAAGTGTACGATTCAGTGGATATTAGACTATTTACAGATTTGTGCAGCTATCATCACAGTCAATTCATCACCTCTAAAAGAAACCCCACAGCCTTTAGCTGTCACATCCCCTGCACTTCCTCCCCGTGCCCTAAACAGCTGCTAATCTGTCTCTCTAGATTTCCCTGTTCTGGACATTTCATACGACTGGAATCATATAATATGTGGTCTTATGTAGCTAGCTTCATTCATTTAGCATAATGTTTTCAAGGTTTATCTATGTGGTAGCGTGTATCAGTACTGTATGGCCAAATAATATTCCATTGTATATATACGTACTACATTTTATCGATGTCTCGGTTGGTGGACATTTGGGTTGTCTCCTGTCTTTTGGCCATTATGAATACCGCTGCTATGCACATTCATGTATATTTTTTGTATGTGTGCAGACACATGTTTTTATTTCTCGTAAGTATATACTTAGGAGTAGAATTGCTGGATTTCAGCCTCCTCTTGATACTTATCACTGGGAAGGTTAAGAGTTGGTGATTCTACCATCATCTCCCTGAAACACTTTCCTGTGACAGTCCTAAATTTTCTGCATTTTATTCACTTAGTTAATAATTACTGAGAAATTACTGCAAATCAGGTAACATTTTAGGCACCAGGCAACTTTGGTGGGCTCTTTGGGTTCTAGACTCTTCAAGATCTAAGTGGAACCTGACAGTAGGGTAATTACTTTTATCCGTAGCAAATGTAACTGAAGACTACCTTATGCAGGAAAGCAAAAATAGCACTTAACCTGCATCTTTCTTTTTTATTTTATTTTATTTTATTTTATTTTATTTATGGCTGTGTTGGGTCTTCGTTTCTATGCGAGGGCTTTCTCTAGTTGTGGCAAGCGGGGGCCACTCTTCATCGCAGTGCACGGGCCTCTCACTATCGCGGCCTCTCTTGTTGCGGAGCACAGGCTCCAGACGCGCAGGCTCAGTAATTGTGGCTCACGGGCCCAGTTGCTCCGCGGCATGTGGGATCTTCCCAGACCAGGGCTCGAACCCGTGTCCCCTGCATTGGCAGGCAGATTCTCAACTACTGCACCACCAGGGAAGCCCTGCATCTTTCTTGATTATCTAAATAAACATCATCATTTCTTAGCTCCTCTTATAAACACTGTCCATAACCTCTTATAGAAGCTGGTTGTTCACACTGCTTATTTATACATTGATATTTGTATTCATTAATCTCCTCATCCATTCATTCCATACAAATTTAGTAAGCGCCTACACTCAATCATTGTACTATACTTAGTTGATATAAAGATGAGACACACACTGCTCTTTGGAGAGAAATGTACAAAAATAGGTTGTTGTAATACACTGTGGTATTGATGAGAAGTTCCTAACCCATTTTGGGGTTCCTGGGGAAGGCTTTCCTGAAAGGTGAAAACGTACAGCATGGATATAGAGACAGGCCAGGGTAAGGTGGGGAACTTTCCAGGAAGAGGGAACAGTGTAAGGAGATACATAAATAAGAAATATCATGGTACAAGTAGTTTAGTATTGCTGGATCATAAAGTGCGTCTGAGATAAAGAATCTTCACAGGGAAAATGTAATTACTTAAAATGTAGCCTGCCAGTGGGAATGAATGATTGTGCAATAATTTACAACTGCCCGCTAAATAGCTGTGTGACATAAGATAAGCCATTAACATCTCTGTGCCTCATTTGTCATCAAATGTTGAGTGGGGAACAGATTTCACGAATATCTCCTTTCTAAAGTGACACATAAATTGCTAAAAAGAAAGTCTTAAAGAACATTCTAATGTTGTCCCAAATACAGCCAAGTCCTGGAAAGATAGAACTATACGAGATAAAGGAGGTATGTCATAGATAAGATTCCAGATTAAACAGGTTGAAGAACTCTGCAAAAAGGAAACAGATGAATTTCAGACCTGGCTTGGTGCCCCAGTTGTGCTGACTGCCTATAGAAGAAAATTCCCAAGCCCCAAATTCAAGTCTGCACTTCTCCTTCCCAGACTCCACCCTCCATGATTCCTGAAAAGGGCACAACTATTATCTGACCTCAAATCCTCTCCTAATACTTGTTTTGGAATTTTTGATGCATCTCTGCAGGTTGTGGATTGTGAGCCTGTGTAGCTATCCCATAGTATTCACGGTACTCATTTCTTCACAAAGTGGTTGCTGTGTCCTCCTGTGAAATGTGGCTATTCCTAGGTCTTCAAGATGATATATGGGGCTCTGTCAGGGCCTGCGTCACATTTTATTCTTATATGTATTGCTAGCAGTGGTCAGTGGTTCCCCTTTTCCTTTTTGAAAGCTATACATTGTTGTCTTTGACCTTCATGTTGTCTTTGACCTTCATTTGCTGCTTCTAGCTCAAGGCAGCCATGCAACAAGCCAATGGAAGAGAAAGAGCCTGACACTCCAAGTGCCACAGCAACCCTTTAAGTTGGGTCTGTGCCAGCCTCCAGAGCCTTTGCCCTCATACTTTACTCCATATTGATAAAGCAGCAAGGGAGACCAGGGGGTAACCTTGGTGCCCGTATGTAACTGTCCCCAAACACAGGCTGTAAATGTACAGAAGCACAAGAAGGAAGGAGAAGGGCTGTTGCCAATTCTTCCATCCAGTTGGTCCACCTGAGAGGTAGTCTAGTCTTGCTTCTTTAATAGTCAATCCTGTGAAAGAGGAACAAGCAATCTGTGGCATGGAAAATGAACAGGGAAGAAGGCATGATGAAACCTGCAAGACATTATATGTAAGGGGCATAGAAAGAAGAAATGGAGACACACTGTGCTATTAGAGAACAGGTGTCAGTTAAGTAACTAAAGTCTATGGTTCCCAAGTTGCTGTAAGATCATATAGTGCTCCTTGCTCCTTGGGAAGGGCCATTGCTAAAGTGGGTCCATTGCCATTAATGAAGGGAGACCTTACCCTGGGGAAAGGAAAACTCCCACCTGTGCTGGTAAATCTGCTGTTGACTTGCGTGGCACAGAAGCCTCTGGAATTACTACCATTTGTGACATAAAAATTTGAGTCATTTTAATTTTTTTCTTTTATGAAATAAAAATTTGCATAATCTAATGAAATTTGCACAGTAGCTATCATGGAATGCAATTTCCAGCACTGAATTCCTAGGATAGACTGCATTTGGAATTTAAGGTTTTATTACAAGCACCACTTAAGCTTTCTGTTTTCATCTGCTTTGTAATTTTTTAGTTGTCCAGTGGTGGGCTACCAAATCACTGCAATTTTATTCAATAAAATGTCTACATATTGAAAACATAGTTCATGTATGTATTACTAAGACAATAAAACAACCACCAAGCCATAGGAAGTTCTTCTTCTTTTTTTTTTTGGTCAAATTAAATATCAGGAAAAAACCCTCTGGGAGGCTTACATGCCCACACCCAGCTACTATGTGTGTTAGCTGCTAAAAGCCACAGCTGCTCCATTTGATAAAGAATTGACCTCCATAGATGGGACCCACCTTCCTGGACGTTGCCTGGAGGGAAACACCCCTCACCCCCAACCAGGAGCAGCACACACCCACTTGACCGATAAGGAAATATGAACGTCCCGCTCCTTTGCCTCAAGGTGGGACAATGTTTATGGTGTCACTCTTGTTCCAAAACTATGGGATCAGGCTGAGACTAGACTTCAGCTGAAACCACATCTTTGCTTTGCTTTCCCCCTGTGTCCTATCCTGCTTCCCTCACTTCCTTACAAGTTTCTTCTGAAACACTCCCTCAAAGAATCAGTAACATAACGATCCTTATCTCAGGCTCAGCCTCTTGGAAACTCAAACGAAGACTATGTGAAAATGCTCACTAGTCCCAAAGTAGGATAACTATTGAAAAATGTTAAAATAAAGTGATATAAACCATTTTCAGAAAAAGGACAGTTACCAAGTAATAAAGGATATCCATTTAAATATATAAAAATATGCACTGATGTTTGGAAATTTTGACATACAATGACAGAGTAATGTGAAAATTGTATGCAATTATTGACATGCAAGTAATAGAAGCATAGAAAGTCAAAGGTTAGCCATAGATGACTCTTGTCGAGAACAAATGTGTATGTCCATGAACCTGTATTTAATGGCCATGACCTTGTCAGCTACATCCGGTTTGACATGTACAGAAAGATGTGTGATAAAGGGATTGATGAATTCATTAGCATTATGAATCACTCAAAAACAGAATCTTTAACACATTTTATTAAGGATTGACTAAAAACTGTTGGTTTGGAGAGGACGAAGATTACAAATGTTTTAAATTGGTTTCCCAAAGGGCAAGGAAATTGAAGCAATCCTTTTTACCCTAAATGATCAGGGATGGAATACACATCTCCCCTATGGTGTTGTGCTTGGGTGGCCAGTATGGCCAGAGGAGTTTATGTCAGTCCAGAAAGGTACGATACTGGGAAATGAGCAGAAAGGGAAATGCCGAATGCTGAGCCAGGCACTGGACAAGAAGTTCTGTTCTGATTTTTCAAAAGAAAAACATGATAGATTTGAGATTGAGGATCATTCATTGATTGATTCAACCAATATTTAGAGAGCACCTCTTCTGTGCTGGGGTTCTGTGGTTACAGATATAAAAAGGCAGAAATGAGCTCCCAAGCCAAGTTTGCTGTATTGTAATCATTCCTGGTCTGACTTCCATGCTTTTTGCAAATGATTTCTGGAGTTTACAGGCTCGTTCTACATTTGTGTGGTTTCCTAGGGCTTTCAAATATTTAACCATGTCTAAGCTTTTCCCAATTGCCTTAAACGCTTCAGTTAATTCACATTCCAAAATTGTCATAGGGAAAAATGGATCTCTCTCCCCGTGCCCCTAAAAAGCCCCAACCCTACAATTATGATAATTTAATGGTGAATAGTGTTCATTAAATATTCTGTATCTTAATTGTTTTTCCCAGAGAAAATGAAAATGCTACTTATATCTCTGGGAGTCTTATGCTGAGTATTGGCATCCAAGTTGTAAAATTCTTTTTTAAAAAAATTTAATTTATTTATTTATATTTGGCTGTGTTGGGTCTTCGTTTCTGTGCGAGGGCTTGCTCTAGTTGTGGCGAGTGGGCGGCCACTCTTCATCGCGGTGCGCGGGCCTCTCACTATCGCGGCCTCTCTTGTTGCGGAGCACAGGCTCCAGACGCGCAGGCTCAGTAATTGTGGCTCACGGGCCCAGCTGCTCCGCGGCATGTGGGATCTTCCCAGACCAGGGCTCGAACCCGTGTCCCCTGCGTTAGCAGGCAGATTCTCAACCACTGCGCCACCAGGGAAGCCCCACCAGGCTGTAAAATTCTTCAAGATTTTTGGACCCAAGAACTCCCACATGTGAGAGATCGGACCATCTTGTGTCATGCATTAGAATTTAGTGTGTTATTTTATTTATCCTATTCTATCCCTAATCCGTCTGTATTTCAGTAATCACAGCTACTAGTATTTGTAGATTTCTTTTCATTATATCTGGTTTGTCACAACTTTGAGGATTTTATTTAAGTAAATTAAATATCTTAACAGTGTATGAAGTTAGGATTCTGAATATGTAGCTAGAATGTAACCTTCTAAAGAACAGTAGTTTGTTCTGTTGTGCTAAATAGCTTGTTATATTTTGATGAATATTTTGACTAACTCTGGAGATGGATTGATGGGGATAAATTTCCCAAATACTTTAAAGAAAATTATTTATGATGGCTCTTTCATCTGTGAATGGAAGAGTGTTATTTTTCTCTTAATGATTGTAAGGATTTTGTATCTTATTTTTAGAATAGAAATATGTAAATAAAATTTGGACTTTGGGCACCAAGTACTTCGAACTTCCATAAATGACTTTCTTTTCATAAAACCAGACTGTATGAGAACTCGCACACTATTGTGCCTTAATTTAGTGTGTAAACAGATTCTTAATATAAGTTATCTTTATTGATGGAATCTTACTAGTGTGTTTGTGCCTATGTCAACTTAATTCTCATAGAGCCTCTTGGGATTTATGGGTTGTTGGATTTTTAAAAATCCATTGGAAGCAAGTGGATTCTCAATATAAGAGTAGTACCTAGTTAAAAGAAAAGCAATATTTTATCTGATATTACAAAGAGCTCTTCATTTTTAACATTCAATCTCTGAGAAAGTTAACTTATGAGGAATAAATTATATTCCTTAGCAACCTTCTATTCATTTCACCACATTGTTAAAAGCTTATATTCTGCAAATAATTCACATAATGAAACAATGGACATAAATTATATACATTAAGAAAGATTAAAAATTCAAATAGTTATAACCTGATTCGAAGGTCATTTGTTCTAAATCAGTACTTAGATTGTTAATTTCTAAGAAAATGAATTTCTAAGTAAATTTTTAATTTATAAAAAAAGCTTTAATAAGGTTTTATTTAGGGGTATCTTGAAGTAGCAAAGGTATGTTTTAGAAAAATTCTATATTTTATAGATTCCATTCACTGCTTCTACAATACATATATTTCTACTATGTTTACTGATTGATTGGTATCCTATAAATAGCTTAAATTTTTAACATGGTTCATATTACTGGGGTTGGTCCTCAGGTGTGTATGTCAGAAAGCAAACACAGAGATGGCTGAAATTGGGCAGGCTTTTATCACTCCTAATAAGAATACATTTTCTTAGCAGGGGCAAAATTGAAACTATAAATTGAGACAACACCGAAATAACAAGTTTGCTTGTTGTGGATAATTTCTGCAATATTGTAAAAAGTTTCTACAAATTTAAGACAAGATACTGACAATTTGTTAACATGTCTGAGGCCCTATGATAAAAATCCACGAAAAACTACAACAAAAAAACTGTGAGAAAATTAAAAAAAATTAAAGTTGGTTGTTTGCAATTTAATGAAGACAATGTCTTGAATGAAAATGAAGAAGACAAGTTGAAAGGAACATTAGAAATTGTCTTGCTTGATATTCTAATTTTATAGGAGTGGAAACTGAGACATGCTGAGATTAAGTGATTTATCCAAAGTCATGGTTAGATTGTTCCGGAGTCTGCTTCTAACTCTCTTCCAGTACACTTTCATGCCTGCCACTGCCTCCTATGACAAAGGAACACGTGCCAGATAATTGTAATTGCTTAAGAAAAACCAATTGGAAAAATAATGAACTGTAATCACACATGGGCCGAAACAACAGTATTTAGGAGAGGAAACACCATTCTGGAACATCCGTCTCAGACTTGGCAAGCTGGAATGACAACCTGGAACTTTGTTTTCACGAGTTATCAATCACTGGTATAATGAGGCAAATGCTACCAGAGAAATTTAATTACCGAATCAAATTATTAAAAATTATATATACGTTTAAATCTTGTACAAAGGAAAGAGGTTGTATTTTCTTCAACCATAAAATTCTCTCCTTCTTCCTTTTGATTTGATGTAAGTCAGTCAAATCTGTATGGAAATAATCCAGAGAGGGCAAAGCAAGTCTAACAGATCTCATTTTGCAATACTATGAATCTAAATAGACCTGTGTTCTACTGAATGATTTTCCTCAACTTCTCCTTAGCTGTGGGTTGAGGGACAGATAATAGCTGAGTCTAATTAAATTTGTTCATTGAGTGCTTTCTAATTTTTTCCATTTCAGTATTTGTATCTTCCTTCTCTGACAGTGAACAGCTCCAATTGCACTGAATATGTCTACTTATTTGATCACTATGTAACCAGGCTTCTATTGCCCCTGCTATTCCCTGCTCTGCATGGAAGCTCTCCTCACTCTGCTTGGCCTCTGACACCCTGTGCCAGATCACCCTTCCATGAAGATGCTTCTTTACTCTTCTAGGCTATGACACTCTACTCTGGGTAGCGTTCCTACACAAATGTCCTTCTCACTCACTTCAGTTTCTGGCACCCTGAGCTGGGCCATTCAGCTCTCCACACCCCAATCGCTGCTGGCCTGTTTGCCTACTTTGCTGAACCATATGCCCTACTTATTGGATTTATGATTAAATTGTTCAAGAAGGAAAGGAAGAGAAAGGGAAAACAACTCCTTAGATTTTAAAATTAAATGTCAAACTTCTAAAATATTTAAGTGACTGAGTATATTATTAAAGGAGAAGGATGGAGTATATTTCTGGAGAGTTTGGTGGGGTTTTTTGGTATTTAAAAAGTTTATAAAAAGAGTGCTGGGCAAAGACTAAGAAGACCAAGCTTTGCTCGCAAAGTTAATTGCAGCACCTTGGAGAAGAAAGCCTTGATTGATAGCTTAAAGTTGATGGAGGTGAGTAACCAATACAATTCCTGCCACAGACCAAGCTTTAGCACCTAGTTCCCTTCCTTCAGTCAAGATTCACTTAATCATTCTTTTTTACTCTTTGCAATGGTTACTTTTTCATTTCTTTGTTACTGAGAAATGGTTCTGGATTTTGTGATTGCAAAGGACCTACTTTTCTGTACCATCAATGTTAATGCTCTTAAATAATATTTTTTTGGACGTGTTAAGTCATTTAAGTCTTCTTTTTTTAACTTTTCTAGGTCACAGAGTACCAAACACATTTTATGTGAGGGATGGGGATCCACTTCCTCAAAATATAACTGCTAGTAAGACAAGAGCATAACAAAGTTAGCCTCGTCACACAGAAGCAGGTCACGGGGTGTCCAGGTGGAACCACAGGGGTCATTCGTCCAGGGTCCCAGTGTTAACACCCTACCATTTCCTGTCCGTGATCAGTGGTCACTTCTTTCCTGAGTATCAGCGTATCTCTAAGATTTGTTCTAGTCAATCAGAGCAGAATGCCTTTAATGTGATAAACCCTAACGGCCCCTACAGAATTGTTGCTGTCCGTCATGTCAAGTTCTCCTTTGGAGAGAGTTTTGACTTTATGGATCATTGATTTGATAAACCACAATGAGCCCTTTAAAGCTCTCGTGTTTTGTCAGGTGGCTGGATTTATCAGGGTTGCATGCTCAATGAAACTGTCTTTCCTGGAGTCTGAACGCCTAGAAGGTGACCAGTGTCTCTTCTTGATGACCTGATGTAGTTACTTGTTTCTGTCCTTCATTCCGTGAAGGAGAGACTTCACTTTTTCTCTTACTTTTGGAATACCATTGCTGAGAAATGTGCTTCTCTTTCACTCTGTGGAATGCTAGGAAGTGACTTTTAGGCATTCTTCCTGGAAGTGTTAATACTTATGAGACAAATGGCTTATTATTGAACTTGGAGCTGGAAGACCTAGATTTGAATGCTGACACTGCTACTTATTAGCAATGTGGTCTCAGTTTCCTTATTTGTAAAACTGGGTATTATCATTATCTCACAGAGTTTTTTCTGAGCCTCAAATAAAATAATTCAAGAAAGTGCCATGCAAATGCAAGGCATTATTAGTATTTTGTAAGAAGTCATTTCTTTAAAGGTAAAACAATTCATTATAAGGAAAAGTCCAAATGAAAGCAAAGTAATAAATAAAATTATCTTAAGAACTGTTGAGAAAATTTTGGTTTTGCAAATGTAAATTTGTTTTCGTATTTAATAAATGCAAATATATTTACTCTTAATGTTTAACTAGTTACTGTAAGTTCTAAAAAGTTTCAAAAATGTTCACTTCAAAAAGTCGTTGCCTTGCTTTGAAAGAAAGTTTAATTTCAAGGACAATATACCTACTCTTTCCCCAAATCATCTCTAAGCAGTAAGTCTAAGAGTATTAACGTAAGGGGAGGTGTTAAGTCTTTATTCAGAGCACACAGCTGATTCCAAGTCAGCTAGCATATATTCTAAGACAACGAAAATGGGGAACAATGATTTAGAGACTCCAGAAGACGTAATCAGATATTACCATAAAGTGGGCCAACCACTGTAACTCTTTCAGCCAATATGTGTTAAAATTCTCTGTCATGGGAAAACTGTATTGGCCCCAGCAGACTGGCAGACATTTATCTCCCTCAACAAACCTGGTGTATTAGACAAAAGGAAGAAGTATATTTTGATGGTCATCATCCTAAATAAGGGGACCATGAAAACAGACTTAGTTTGAGTCTCCCTGAAAGCAGAGCATGAGACAAATATGTGGGTACACATAGTTTACTTGGGAGTTAATCCCAGGAAGCGGAGGTGAGGGAGTGGGGGAGTGAGACACGAAGTGGGGAAAATGGTGAGTTATTGGGCTGGCTACCTGTGTGGACAGTTGGTGATCAATTCTGTCGGAGCCCTTTAAGAATTCACCTTAGAGATGTTCCAGTGAAGGACAGGGAGGCTGGTGCCATTAATTCCTGTCTCCTGTTGGTGGAGGGCCGCCCCTAGAGGCTCATTTGCTCTATGCACTTCCAAGCTGTGCTTAGTGGGGGGGACTTGTGGGCTGTGCTGCCTTGTGTGACATCAGAGAAAGCCCCGAATCTGAGAGGTGCCACAGTGTGGCTTGAAATAGATGCTGGTCACTTGCACAGTATTGTCCTTCACTGCTGTGCTGAAATCTGGTGGGCCAGGCGATGTGGCCAGGTGTCTGCTACAAGGAAGAGAAAGCAGAGAGTGTAAGAGAAGTCATTATGTAATCATTTATTATAGAGGTGAGATAATGTTGTAATTGTAGGATCACTGGCTGTATGGAGTGGAAAATGAGCGTTAAAAGCATTTCTCTAGAATTCATCAGAAGAGAGAATGCTGTGATTCTCATGGTTAATGCTGAGTATCTAAATGGATATATTTCTGCAATGGCTGAACTCTTACAAGCTATTTTCGTTTGCAGGAAACAGGTTTTCAGAAACACAATGTCATATGTTCTGATCCTAAGTTCATTAAGCAACATCTGATCTGTGATTTTGTTACCAAACGCAAGTTCATGTGCCTGACACACAGTGAGGTCAAACACACCGAAATGTCAGAGTTCGGAGCAGAGAAAGGTTTATTGCAGCCCATGCAAGGAGAACGGGTGGCTCATGCCCCCCAAACCCCTGAACGCCTTGAAGGGTTTCAGCAAAGCATTTTTAAAGGCTAGGTGAGGGAGGGGCCTGGTTGGTTGGTGCAAACTTCTTGCTATCGGAATCCTGTGTTCTTGCAGCTGTCCAGGTAGGTCAGGTCATGATGTTCCTGTAAACCTCCAACAAGACAAATGTTAGTCTCTGTTCTGCAACTTTTTATCTCTATATGAACGGAAAAGTGTTATACCCTTAAAGGTCAGAGCCTTGAGAATCGGTGATCCTCTGTATTTCAGGCTATAGGCAACATTCTTAACTTGAAGCAAAAGCAGTAGAATACAAAGATTAAAGTAAAAGAGACAGATCTAATATGGCGTCAGGTTTGTTCTTCCCTATTACAATTTGCTACCCTGGATGAACCTACCCTCAGAAAGGGAGTCTTCTGTGCAAATGGCCATTTTTCAGAGAAAGTTCCCAAAGCATGGAATACCATATTGGAGTTTTGGTTTGAGGCAGCCTCTTGGGGGCTTGTTATCATGTTTCAAACTTTATGATACCAGAGAAACCCAAATCATTGTAAATTGAAGGGTTATTAGGTTAATAAGCATTTCACTGAATCTGAGATTTTGAGTGACCCTCATCTAATCTGCGTCCTTTCTCTTACAGAGGCGCAAAGGAATTTCATAATTTACCTAACATCAGTTTGTGAATGGACAGGCTGGGACCAGCTCCTGTCCCTCCTGGAATTCAGTTCAATATTCTGCAACAATGTCTCAGATAATATGCACTTGCCAATTTGCATAATCAATCTTTCACTTTGGTACCACACAGGGTCACTGTTTAAATACACAGTGATACACTTCCTGACCTTTAGAATTTTAATTCACTGGGCTTAGTGAAATTCCCCAGACACCTTTAAGAAGTTATGGAAAAGAAAATGAATGCAGGCTTTTGGAATGTTTTGAATACCAAAAGCCAAAACTGCACAAGTAAATGACAAGAGTTTAAAAAGAATGCCTTAACAGCTGGCTGAATAAATCAACCAAAGTTGAAACGTTCACTTAACTTGTCTGTGAAATTTTTCTTCCTTGGAGTGAGGGACTCCTTGGGGAAAAGAGAGTAGCAGGTAAATATTTTCACCTCTTGCTTCCTCTGCAATCAGAATGTGCTGCATAGGTATTCATATGCTCCATATGAAACATAACACAAAACTAAACTTTATAATTTAGCCCATGGTGTGGGATTCAGACTGCCGTGATCATCCCACGTCTGGGCAGGCCTAGGACATTACTGTCAAAGAAACTTCTGCAACAAAATAATGTCCCAGCCTCTGAAGTTGGATTTCATGAAGGTACTTCATGACTTAGGCTTATACTTTTGTTGCTGGGGAAATGGAATCCCTACTGTTGCCAGTGAATTTAAGGTTCTTTCTTTGTCACGAAAGAATTTGGAGACAAAGTGATAGGTAAGAATCAGATTTATTTAGAGGGAAACACACTCCACAGACAGAGTGTGGGCCATCTCGAAAGGCAAGAAGCAAGAGGCAAGAGGCTTCGAAATGTGGCATGGTTAATTTTTATGGGCTAATGAGTGGGAGGCTTATTCCAACTACTTGGGGAAGGGGTGGGGATTTCCAGGAATTGGGCCACCAACCACTTTTTGACCTTTTATGGTTGGCTTCAGAACTGGCATGGCGCTGTTGGGTGTGTCATTTAGCATGCTAATGTATTACAGTGAGCATATAATGAGGCTCAAGGTCCACTGGAAGTTGAGTCTTCTGCCATCTTGGACCTAGTTGGTTCTCACTAGTTTTCATCATGTACTATGGCTATGTCATTCTTTTAAAGGTTGTGCCCTGCCCCCTTCCCTCCTGTTTCACTACTATTTCCTCCTGTTTGGCACCAGCCTGCCGGCTAATGTCTCCCTGTGGCTAGCCAAGGGCTTGTCCTGCTCCATTTGGGAAGGAGGTAGAACCTCATTTTCCCTTATACATCTTCTATGAATCGCTCAGAGTCCTTGGAATGGTCCTTCCGAAGTATCTTAAGTGAAGAACTAATCCAAACCCCGGGTGTGGGGGGGAATAATGCAGATTCTAAGATGCTCTGGGTCACCTGGATCCAGATGTGGGTGTCTGTGGCAGTGCGTGATGCCCAGGGATGAAGGAGACCTGTTACTGTATTCAGAGCAGCCACAAGCAGCCCTGAGAGTGCATCCCGGCCTCCACTTGAGGGGAAGACATCAATAGGTAACAGTGCTCCTTGGACTTCTTCCTTCTGCCAGGGATGCCCTTTTCTGGCCACAGGCTCCTGAGGGAAATGAACAGTGAGAGACCCAGGACAGAGAGACAACAGAAACAGTGAAGATTGATGTGGGTGGGCTTCCCTGGTGACGCAGTAGTTAAGAATCCGCCTGCCAATGCAGGGAACGTGGGTTCGATCCCTGGTCTGGGAAGATCCCGCATGCTGCAGAGCAACTAAGCTTGTGCACCGCAACTACTGAGCCTGCGTGCCACAACTACTGAGCCTGCTCTCTAGAGCCCGTGAGCCACAACTACTGAGCCCATGAGCCACAGCTACTGAAGCCTGCGCACCTAGAGCCCGTGCTCTGCGGCAAGAGAAGCCACCGCAATGAGAAGCCCACGCACTGCAATGAAAAGTAGCTCCTGCTGGCCGCAACTAAAGAAACCCCGCGCGCAGCAACAAACACCCAACGCGGCCAAAAAAAAAAAAAAAAAAAGATTGATGTAGAGCTGTTTCCTGAAACGTTAACAGAAACTTTAGAGCATGATTTATTAAAACAATCAGAGTGAAAATGCTTGTATATGGACCTCTTATGTCTTAGTTACAATTATTATTTTTATAATTAATGTTCATATTCATATTTATTGAATGAGAGCAATGTACATGGTTAGATAAGTGCTAGAACTAATGCTGGATAGTAAACTTTAAAAAAATATGTTCATAATGGAAAATTTCAAACATTTTCAAAAGGAGAGAGGAGTATAATGAACTCCATGTACCCATTATTCTCTCCAACAATTATACAATTATCAGTCAACAGCTAATTTCATTTGACCTGTACCCACTCTCCATCCATTCTCAAATTGTTTTGAAGCAAATCCCAGATAATAATACTTCATCTCCATGAGGTTTATCTTTAATAGTTTTGATATATTTTTTTAAAAAGATCTAATTCTAATAAAATTACTACACCTAAAACTTAATTCCTTAGCATCATATAATGTTCAATCTGCGTTCAAAATTTACTAATTTCTCCATAGTCGGTTTGTTTGAATAAAGATCCATATGAGACTCACACATTGCACGAGGCTGATGTGGCCCTTAAGTCTCTTTCAATGTGGTGGTTCCTAGTCTCTCTTTCTCCCTTTTTTTATGGCCTTTTTGTTGTCATTGTTATTAAAAAAATAGTTTGGTTTTAAAGCAAAACGTTGTCATTTAAGTTCATACATCAATGATTGGTTTATTCGTGGTAAAAAATGATTAAAGAAGACAATTTAGGTGACCTAAACTTTATTTAATACTCCTTTCAGAGAACTGCAGAATGGGACTGAAGGCAGGAAGCTTTTCCAGGATAAAGAATAAAGAACAAGGAAGAGAAAAATAGAAAATATCCGATTGGCTGGGGCCACAGAGTCAACCTCATTTGGGGATTGGCTGACCGGATATTCTGTGTTTCTGGTCAGTGGGAGCATTTATAGGGATGCAAAGGTTATCTAAGTTTCAGTTCCCTGATAGGGGACCCTGGGCAGGAGTGGCTCCATCTTGGACCTAGAAAATTATTTCAGCATTTGAAACCTGATTTCATTATGCTGCTGCTCATAAGCCCTGCTTTTCCACCATCCCATGCTCCTGGAGGGCAGTGTTCGTTTTCCTCTGTGGGCGTGTGTCCCAGGCTTATCTGCAGGCATTGCTTCATGGTGAGAATCTTTTCATCTGACCCTGTGTTATAATACCCTAATCATTTTGACTTACAGTTATGGATTAAACTTCATAGTAAACCACTTGTTTGTGCATAGGCCAAAGCAACTACAAGTAAATAAATCGAGGCAGGTTCCCACAGTGGGTAAACGTGGGGGGCTTGGGGCAACCTGGACCAGAGTTTGAAACCTAGTGACACTGGCTGGCTATGTTCTCTTGGGCAAGGACTTGACAGCACCTACTTTCGGTTCCCTAACCCTCAAGGGAGTGTGAGGATGTTGGTATTAGCTGCCACAGAGCAGTATTGTTGGGGTTAAACGAGGTGATGTTTGAAAATTCTCAGCTTGGTGCTCCCCATGCAGTGAGCACTGAGTAAGTGAGAGTGTGATGAAGCCGTGGTGCTCCACTCCCACCGTCATTTTTGGGGTATGTTTCATTTTTTATGCTTTTGAAAAGATACCGTTTTAGATTTATAGTGTAACTGAGCAGATAGTACTTAGGGTTCCATACACTCACCCAGCTTCCCATTTTCCCCATTATTTCCCCTATTATTAATATCTTGCATTCATGTGGTTCCTTGGTTACAATCAATGAACCAATATTGATATGTTATTATTAACCAAAGTCTGTAGTTTCTATTGGGGCTCCCTTTTTGTGTTGCATAGTTCTCTCGGTTTTGACAAATGTGTGATGTCACGTATCCACCATTACGGTTTCAAACAGAACAATTTCACCATCCTAAAAATTCCCTGGGCTTCGCCTGTTCATCACTCCGTCCCTCCCCACAAGCCTCGGGCAGCCACAGGTCATCTTACTATTGCCATAGTTTTTCCTTTTCCAAAATGTCACATAGTTGCAATTATATGGTATGTATCCTTTTCAGGCTGGCTTCTTTCACTTAGCAATATGCTTTAAAGTTCTGCTTTTTAAAATGCATTTGATTTAGTTATGGGAAGGATTACACAGTGCATGTTCTATGTGAAGACATGGGAACTGCTTTTGAGTTTCATCCACTTACCTGACACAGTATGAGGCAGATTGGAGGGTGTTCCCTTCCAACGTTGAGCAGAGGGTAGGAGCTGAAAATACCAGGATTCTGGATCCTCTGTAAGTATACTGTTTGTTAAGCTGATGCACATGTGGGTGCAGTGCAGTGGTTCCTTTAGCTGGTCTATGACTGGCTTCAACCAGAAAAGAAAGAGTCCTTTGGCCCTGGGAGTTCCTAATTCTATGGGGTTGGAGCTATACTTGGGAATCTGTATTTTACTGGGCTCCCCAGGTAATACTTAGAGCCATTTCTTTGGTAGTAAAATGAACCCTGGCTTTGGCATCAGAGGATTTGGCTTCAAGTCCTCACTCTTCATTAAAGTATCAAACATTTATTTAGCTCCCACTGTATGCCAGACCACGAGCTAGGTTCTGGGTTGCTATAATGAGGAGGTCCGCAGTCATACTTTGCACCCTAATGAGCTTATACTCCAGAAGAGGCAGGCATTAATCAAAGAATCCTATTTATCAATGTTATTCATCCACTCTGCTAGGTGCTAGAAAGAAAATACAGAATACTATGAGAATGTAACGGAAGGGTCTAACTTAGTCTGAATGGGGTCAGTGGTTCACTTTTCCCTGAGAAAATGGCCTTCGACTGAGATGTTATCTGTGAAGTGACGACAGGATGTCTGCCACCAGGGCACACAAGGTCAACATGGTTTAGAACACCAGGAGAGAGGGCCGAGGTTGTGGAATTAGCCACTCAGCAGCTGTTCTTCTGCAGACAGACAGCCAGGGGCTCTGGCTCTCCAGCCATCCTCCTACTCAACTGCACTGAAGTTTCTCACAAATCTCTAAAACATGTTTTATGATTCAGCCAATTATGTTTATCAGAAGCTCAAACAATCAGGTTGTAAATAGGCCTCTCTTAAAGAGTGTTAGAATGTGGTTCTTTTTTTTTATAAATTTATTTATTTATTTATGGCTGTGTTGGGTCTTCGTTTCTGTGCAAGGGCTTTCTCTAGTTGCGGCGAGCAGGGGCCACTCTTCATCGCGGTGCGCGGGCGTCTCACTGTCGCGGCCTCTCTTGTTGCGGAGCACAGGCTCCAGACGCGCAGGCTCAGTAGTTGTGGCTCACGGGCCTAGCCGCTCCGCGGCATGTGGGATCTTCCCAGACCGGGACACGAACCCGTGTCCCCTGCATTGGCAGGCGGATTCCTAACCACTGCGCCACCAGGGAAACCCTAGAATGCGGTTCTTAAAGCTTCTCTCTATTTGGGTGGGACCAATTTTTCATTTACGAAAAAATATGCATAGAAGAGAAAAGCATCTGATTTTGTATCACGATTACGGAAGAACTGTGTAGTGCTTGAGCATTTATCAAGTGTTTTTACTTGTGGTGTCATTTCTTCTTCACCATAGCCTGAGAGATATGGATTATTACCATATCCACTGTACAGATGTGGACGCAAGAGCTGAGAGAGATGCAGAACCCCACTGCAGTCACACAGTGAAGAACTGAGTGCAGCGGTTGGCTATAAGTCAGTGGCAGCTAGGACCATTTATTACTACCATTGTGTCAGTTTTGAGCTCCAGGTATATGCTCGTGTATCGAAAATATACAATTCAGACACATCGACTTCCCCGGACCTTTCTTCGTCCTGAAAGTGAGTTTCTATAGAGGACTGCCTGTGTTTCTTCTCCTACTCTCCAAAGCTAACAAGATCTCCTCAGAAACCTACAGCTCAGTCCAAGGCAAAGCAAAATGAATTGTCCTAAAGTTATAGATGTTATTAATATTTCTGCCCATATGAGCTGGAATTTTGCTTTATTGCCTGATAGATCTTTTTCAATATGAACCATATTTCTACTCTTCCCCTTAGAGATTGCTGCTGAAATTGGACCATGTGGGAAGCCCTATAATCAGCAAGGTTTTTTCCTATACATTGGAGACTGTAGGTGACAACATAGGATTGTTTATTTTAGAGGTTGCAAGACTACTTACCTTCCTCCTGATATCTTTCTTCCTATCTTATTATAGTGCATACTGTTTCTAACTTTGAGTCATTCCCTGAAATTTGTAAGGCCTTGTATATAAAAATCCCCTGTAAAATAACATGCTACCTTAAAAAAGTAACCCATTAACGTCTATTAATGCTTAAATGTTAATTGTAACCATGAAGTTTGAAAATTATGGGTAAATGATTTACTACTAAGAAGCCAAAGGCCTCTAGATACGCCTGAATCCAAGGACAGAGCCAAAGTTTGAATGATTCTAACAATGCAAAAATATCAGTAAATTATAGGATATTCCTCTCCTCCCCTTTATCTTATCCTAAACTACTACTATTTCATGATATATTTAAGTGTTAATCATGTTGGATACTGTGAGATCATCAAAGATGGTCTAAAATATAGTAAGTCTCTACTGCCTTTTTAGAGCTTTTATTGGAGAACTGGTTTTCTCTGTTTTCCCCTGAGAATTTTGCTTGGCTATTGTGTCTGTTCTAATGCTACAATAGTTGGTCTTAAGTTCGAACAGTGCTGTGGAACCTCATTTTAACCAAACAGTATTTTTGGTATATGACCCCTATTTTTAATTTTTCTTATATTTTGTATTCTAATAAATTATTCTGAATTTTCCTTCCAAAAATTGAAACCTCTTTAGGGTCTAGGTTTTGCCATGTTGAATTCCAAACCCTATTAGTTGGCTAAGACTTTCTGTGACCTGGTTGAATTGTCAACAAAGGTAGTAGATTTCTGATAAATTGAGTATGTTCTTATTCTCTCTAACAAAAAAGTGGAGGAAGGAACATCTTTGCATGCCCACATCACCTGGCACCATCATTTTAACTTTATTCATTAACTTTATTTTGCAATGTGTGAGACCCAAGAGAAAATCTGCTTCTCTTAGCTCTAGCTTGGCTTCCAAATAAAATATTACTCTGTTAGTTCATTTTGCTGTATCACATCAAAGTCTTGTCACTGTGCCGGGGCTAGCTAGGATCCTGACCAAATGGGAAATGGATGAAGTGCATTTTCATGGAGGAGACAGAGAGAAATACAGAGCAGGGGAAGGAGGGTTGGGCTGCTTTGGTTGGGTGCCTCGGTTGGTGATCCCCAGGAGCCAAGAAGCTTCAGTTGCCCACGTGTGGTTTGGATATTGAAGCTAGAAGTGATGAAGGCATAGGAGGTAGGATACAAAGACCAAATTCTTCCAGTTCACAGCTTCATTTTGAGAACAGCCCAGAGCAAATAAAAGGAAGCAAATTCTTATCGGAATAGAACTTCAGCACTCCGGTTGTAAAGGCCAGACTCATGCAGATATATCCTTGGGATTTATCGTATGTAGACTTGGTTCCATTTAAGCAATGCTCCAGCAATTCGAGAATCCAGGAAAACCTCAAACACTTTAGACTCAGCTGGAAAGCCTGTGACAGCCACACTGTGAGTGCACGCATGAACCTGAGGGCTCATCGCAAACTGAGTGGAGGGTCCTCTAGTCCAGTGATTCTTATTCAGTAGGCATTAGACCACCTATGTCGGAAATTGATGTATGTTAAAATGCAGATTCCTCGGCTCCACCTCCGGCCGACTGGAACAAAATTTCCATGAGGTGAGGTCTAAGAATTTGCATGTTCACAAACATGCTAGAACCTTCTTATTCATACTTATAGCAGGTATCCCTGGGGATATATCAAACCCACCATGTGGGAATGAAGGCAGAACTTTGAGCCTGCAGCTCAAATGGGCTGGGATATTTTTGGTAGAGCTTCTATTATAGATAAAACAATAGTCACATCAGTAGCAAAGGGCTTCAAAAAACGTTCCAGTGTCCATGGGTGGCATAGTTTCCTGTTGTTCTCAAATCCTGATATGTTATAGAGAAATTTCATTTTTTTTCATCAAGTCTCACAGCTAATAAATGTGCTGAGGCTTTGAGTGTACCTGTAGTTCTTGCATTGGAATGTAATCTAACAGAATAAAATTTCATAGAGCTGTTTGGCTAACATACTAGAACAAATACATTCGTGTCTGTGCACTTACATAAATTCACATTTTGCTTATTTATATGTTTTATTTTTAAGAAACATGGGGTAGGCACTGTCCTAGTGCCTTAATTATAATCTAATGTGATGTTGTTATATTATAATTATAGTATTAAATTATAGTAATTTTTTTGTCATTGATGATGTCTTTTTTTTCCCACATAAATTATAGTAATTTAATATAATATTTTATCATTTTAATAGTATTTAGTTTTTTTTATTTTTTTATACAGCAGGTTCTTATTAGTCATCAATTTTATACACATCAGTGTATACATGTCAATACCAAATGCCCAATTCATCACACCACCACCCTCACCCCCCCCGCGGCTTCCCCCCCCCGCTTAGTGTCCATACGTTTCTTCTCTACATCTGTGTCTCAATTTCTGCCCTGCAAACCGGTTCATCTGTACCCTTTTTCTAGGTTCCACATATATGCGTTAATATACGATATTTGTTTTTTTTATTTCTGACTTACTTCACTCTGTATGACAGTCTCTAGATCCATCCACGTCTCAACAAATGACGCAATTTCACTCCTTTTTATGGCTGAGTAATATTCCATTGTATATATGTACCACATCTTCTTTATCCATTTGTCTGTCAATGGGCACTTAGGTTGCTTCCATGACCTGGCTATTCTAAATAATGCTGCAATGAACATTGGGGTGCATGTGTCTTTTTGAATTATGGTTTTCTCTGGGTATATGCCCAGTAGTGGGATTGCTGGATCATATGGTAATTCTATTTTTAGTTTTTTAAGGAACCTCCATACTGTTCTCCATAGTGGCTGTATCAGTTTACATTCCCACCAACAGTGCAAGAGGGTTCCCTTTCCTCCACACCCTCTACAACATTTGTTGTTTGTAGATTTTCTGATGAAGCCCATTCTAACCGGTATGAGGTGATACCTCATTGTAGTTTTGTTTTGCATTTCTCTAATAATTAGTGATGTTGAGCAGCTTTTCATGTGCTTCTTGGCCATCTGTATGTCTTCTTTGGAGAAATGTCTATTTAGGTCTTCTGCCCATTTTTGGATTGGGTTGTTTGTTGTTTTAATATTGAGCTGCATGAGCTGTTTATATATTTTGGAGATTAATCCTTTCTCCGTTGATTCGTTTGCAAATATTTTCTCGCATTCTGAGGGTTGTCTTTTCGTTTTGTTTATGGTTTCCTTTGCTGTGCAAAAGCTTTGAAGTTTCATTAGGTCCCATTTGTTTATTTTTGTTATTATTTCCATTACTCTGGGAGGTGGATCAAATAAGATCTTGCTGTGATTTATGTCAAAAAGTGTTCTTCCTATGTTTTCCTCTAAGAGTTTTATAGTGTCTGGTCTTACATTTAGGTCTCTAATCCATTTTGAGTTTATTTTTGTGTATGGTGTTAGGGAGTGTCCTAATTTCATTCTTTTACATGTAGCTGTCCAGTTTTCCCAGCACCACTTATTGAAGAGACTGTCTTTTCTCCATTGTATATCTTTGCCTCCTTTGTCATAGATTAGTTGACCATAGGTGCGTGGGTTTACCTCTGGGCTTTCTATCTTGTTCCATTGATCTATGTTTCTGTTTTTGTGCTAGTACCATATTGTCTTGATTACTGTAGCTTTGTAGTATAGTCTGAAGTCAGAGAGTCTGATTCTTCCAGCTCTCTTTTTTCCCCTCAAGACTGCTTTGGCTCTTCAGGGTCTTTTGTGTCTCCATACAAATTTTAAGATTTTTTGTTCTAGTTCCATAAAAAATGCCGTTGGCAATTTGATAGGGATTGCATTGAATCTGTAGATTGCTTTGGGTAGTATAGTCATTTTCACAATATTGATTCTTCCAATCCAAGAACATGGTATATCTCTCCATCTGTTTGTATCATCTTTAATTTCTTTCATCAGTGTCTTATAGTTTTCTGCATACAGGTCTTTTGTCTCCCTAGGTAGGTTTATTCCTAGGTGTTTTATTCTTTTTGTTGCAATGGTAAATGGGCGTGTTTCCTTAATTTCTCTTTCAGATTTTTCATCATTAGGGTATAAGAATGCAAGAGATTTCTGTGCATTAATTTTGTATCCTGCAACTTTACCAGATTCATTGATTTGCTCTAGTAGTTTTCTGGTGGCATTTTTAGGATTCTCTATGTATAGGATCATGTCATCTGCAAACAGTGACAGTTTTACTTCTTCTTTTCCAATTTGTATTCCTTTTATTTCTTTTTCTTCTCTGATTGCCAAGGCTAGGACTTCCAAAACTATGTTGAATAATAGTGGTGAGAGTGGACATCCTTGTCTTGTTTCTGATCTTAGAGGAAATGCTTTCAGTTTTTCACCATTGAGAATGATGTTTGCTGTGGGTTTGTCATATATGGCCTTTATTATGTTGAGGTAGGTTCCCTCTATGCCCACTTTCTGGAGAGTTTTAATCATAAGTAGGTGTTGAATTTTGTCAAAAGCTTTTTCTGCATCTATTGCGATGATCATATGGTTTTTATTCTTCAATTTGTTAATATGGTGTATCACATTGATTGATTTGCGTATATTGAAGAATCCTTGCATCCCTGGGATAAATCCCACTTGATCGTGGTGTATGATCCTTTTAATGTGTTGTTGGATTCTGTTTGCTAGTATTTTGTTGAGGATTTTTGCATCTATATTCATCAGTGATATTGGTCTGTAATTTTCTTTTTTTGTAGTATCTTTGTCTGGTTTTGGTATCAGGGTGATGGTGGCCTCATAGAATGAGTTTGGGAGTGTTCCTTCCTCTGCAATTTTTTGGAGGAGTTTGAGAAGGATGGGTGTTAGCTCTTCTCTAAATGTTTGATAGAATTCACCTGTGAAGCCATCTGGTCCTGGACTTTTGTTTGTTGGAAGATTTTTAATCACAGTTTCAATTTCATTACTTGTGATTGGTCTGTTCATATTTTCTATTTCTTCCTGGTTCAGTCTTGGAAGGTTATGCCTATCTAAGAATTTGTCCATTTCTTCCCGGTTGTCCATTTTATTGGCATAGAGTTGCTTGTAGTAGTCTCTTAGGATGCTTTGTATTTCTGCGGTGTCTGTTGTAACTTCTCCTTTTTCATTTCTAATTTTATTGAGTCCTCTCCCTCTTTTTCTTGATGAGCCTGGCTAATGGTTTATCAATTTTGTTTATCTTCTCAAAGAACCAGCTTTTAGTTTTATTGATCTTTGCTATTGTTTTCTTTGTTTCTATTTCATTTATTTCTGCTCTGATCTTTATGATTTCTTTCCTTCTGCTAACTTTGGGTTTTGTTTTTTCTTCTTTCTCTAGTTCCTTTAGGTGTAAGGTTAGATTATTTATTTCAGATTTTTCTTGTTTCTTGAGGTAGGCTTGTATAGCTATAAACTTCCCTCTTAGAACTGCTTTTGCTGCAGCCCATAGGTTTTGGATTGTCGTGTTTTCATTGTAATTTGTCTCTAGGTATTTTTTGATTTCCTCTTTGATGTCCTCAGTGTTCTCTTGGTTATTTAGTAACATAGTGTTTAGCCTTCATGTGTTTGTGTTTTTTACGTTTTTTTCCCCTGTAATTCATTTCTAATCTCATAGCGTTGTGGTCAGAAAAGATGCTTGATATGATTTCAATTTTCTTAAATTTACTGAGGCTCGATTTGTGACCCAAGATGTGATCTATCCTGGAGAATGTTCTGTACGCACTTGAGAAGAAAGTGTAATCTGCTGTTTTTGGGTGGAATGTCCTATAAATATCAGTTAAATCTATCTCGTCTATTGTGTCATTTAAAGTTTCTGTTTCCTTATTTATTTTCATTTTGGATGATCTGTCCATTGGTGTAAGTGAGGTGTTAAAGTCCCCCACTATTATTGTGTTACTGTTGATTTCCTCTTTTACAGCTGTTATCAGTTGCTTTATATATTGAGGTGCTCCTATGTTGGGTGCATATATATTTATAATTGTTATATCTTCTTCTTGGATTGATTCCTTGATCATTATGTAGTGTCCTTCCTTGTCTCTTGTAACATTCTTTATTTTAAAGTCTATTTTATCTGATATGAGTATTGCTACTCCAGCTTTCTTTTGATTTCCGTTTGCATGGAATATCTTTTTCCATCCCCTCACTTTCAGTCTGTGTGTGTCCCTAGGTCTGAAGTGGGTCTCCTGTAGACAGCATATATATGGGTCTTGTTTTTGTATCCATTCAGCCAGTCTGTGTCTTTTGGTTGGAGCATTTAATCCATTCACGTTTAAGGTAATTATCGATATGTATGTTCCTATGACCATTTTCTTAGTTGGTTTGGGTTTGTTTTTGTAGGTCCTTTTCTTCTCTTGTGTTTCCCACTTAGAGAAGTTCCTTTAGCCTTTGTTGTAGAGCTGGTTTGGTGGTGCTGAATTCCCTTAGCTTTTGCTTGTCTGTAAAGCTTTTGATTTCTCCATCGAATCTGAATGAGATCCTTGCCGGGTAGAGTAATCTCGGTTGTAGGTTCTTCCCTTTCATCACTTTAAGTATATCATGCCACTCCCTTCTTGCTTGTAGAATTTCTGCTGAGAAATCAGCTTTTAACCTTATGGGAGTTCCCTTGTATGTTATTTGTCGTTTTTCCCTTGCTGCTTTCAGTAATTTTTCTTTGTCTTTAATTTTTGCCACTTTGATTCCTATGTGTCTCGGCGTGTTTCTCCTTGGGTTTATCCAATATGAGACTCTCTGCGCTTCCTGGACTTGGGTGGCTATTTCCTTTCCCATGTTAGGGAATTTTTTGACTATAATCTCTTCAAATATTTTCTCGGGTCCTTTCTCTCTCTCTGCTCCTTCTGGGACCCCTATAATACGAATGTTGTTGTGTTTAATGTTGTCCCAGAGGTCTTTTAGGCTGTCTTCATTTCTTTTCATTCTTTTTTCTTTATTCTGTTCTGCAGCAGTGAATTCCACCATTCTGTCTTCCAGGTCAGTTATCCGTTCTTCTGCCTCAGTTATTCTGCTATTGGTTCCTTCTAGTGTAGTTTTCATTTCTGTTATTGTATTGGTCATCTCTGTTTGTTTGTTCTTTAATTAATTCTTTAATTCTTCTAGGTCTTCTAGGTTAAACATTTCTTGCATCTTCTCGATCTTTGCCTCCACTGTTTTTCCAAGTCCCTGGATCATCTTCACTATCATTATTCTAAATTCTTTTTCTGGAAGGTTGTCTATCTCCCCTTCATTTAGTTGTTTTTCTGGGGTTTTATCTTGTTCCTTCGTCTGGTACATAGCCCTCTGCCTTTTCATCTTGTCTATCTTTCTGTGAATGTGGTTTTTGTTCCACAGGCTGCAGGATTGTAGTTCTTGTTTCTGCTGTCTGCCCTCTGCTAGTATTTTGTTTTGATAGAAGAGTAGAATTGAAGTAGCTATAGTGTATCTAGTGATCTGACATCAGAGACATTTTACTTACTTTCTTTGTGGTGTCAGTTGGTACATAGAGGATGGGCATTGGATTCAGACAGACATTGGTCCCAGCTTTTCCACTCGCTGGTTATGTAACCTTAGGCGTATAATTTAACTTCTCTGAATCTCTGCTTTCTCAGTGAAGAAAAGAGCACAGTAGTATATTACTTCTATAGTATAGAAATTTACCTTAATAACTGTGTCTGGAGTGTACCAAGTGCTCAAGAAATATGGTACCCTTCGTTGCACTACAGGGAGGAGTCAGGTGGCATGTTGTAGCTTCTGTGTGCTCAGCTATGGTCCGTTATTGAGGAATATTTCATACTTCATCTTTCTTTCTTATTCTTATACCTTTCCTTTATCCATAATGCAGCCGTTCCCTTCTGCAGGAACAATGTAACACGGTACCAACCATGCTGCATTATTAACTTTGCACCGAGCCTACTGACAGTGACCTCTCCCGCAGTAGCCTTCAATCCTTTGCCTTAAAAAATGTCTCACAAAGCTTCTCCACTGGGCAGCTGTGAGCATTATTCTTAGTCCTCCTACTGCTTCAGTGGGGCACAGTCATCAGTAATATGTACATTTGCAGTTTGGCTCAGGTCTCTTTCTCTGCTTTGCTCAAAAGGTACCACTGACCTTTCTAATAAGCTGGGTTGCAGTTGACTGAGCTTGCACATAGGAGGGCCAGTGAGAAAGTAAATCTCTGTTTCTGTCTAGCCAGTGATGAAGAGTCAGGAAAAATTCCACTCGAAGTCCATAAATCTTTAATTTTCCTTCCTGAAGGGATGTGAGAGGATAGCTCTCCTGTCTTTACATGTGATAGCATTCCTGAATGCACAGGGAGGGTTTTTCATATCAAATTTTTGTGCCATAATTGTGGGTGGCAACAGCTAGCATCCTGCAGTTAGCTGTGAAATTAGATTTTGGACCGGTAAAGGACAGCAATATGTCTGGGGTTTGTAAATCACCTGAGCTCTTCAAATGGACTATGGACAGAGTGTATTTATCAGGCCAAAACCCCACAATAAGCAGGAGGATCAAAGTGGGCTCAGGAACAATGTCTGGAATCCATCTAAAGCATCAAGAGAGAGGGAGGGATTAAGGTCATGGAGTCCGTCATTTTATTCCACATAAAATGGACATTTCAGCCTGTCCAAAAGCACAGAGAAAGAAGTTGAGCTTCTCTAAGCAGTTAAACCAGCTGTTAGCAGAGCAAGCATGTATTTTAGGAAGCAGTACTAGCCAGGATGTAAGAATGCAACTCCCGGTCCCAGGACCACAGGGATGAGTGAAAGAGGGGTTGGCAAAGATTGGGAAAGGCTTTTCTCACCTGAGAAGCAGAGTTCCAGGACTCTCCAGAGGGCCAGAGTAACTGCAGAGCTGAAATGCAGCAACCCAGAACAAAGGGGCTGCTCTCTGGGGGCCACAGCTGGCGAAAAGACTGAAAACTCAGATCCTAAAATTCTGCCAGGCCCATCATATCAGCAGGCCAACATGAAATGGCTGCAGGTTCCACTGGTGACATGAGGCAGTCAGCCTGCGAATTGCTTCTTAGGTCCTAGGCGAGTGATTCAGAGTAAACATTGAAAGAACTTGATAGCAACTTGCTATTGCTATGACATCCAAGTGTGGAATCTGCGGGTGTATATTGTGTGAGTCTTGGACTTTTAAGATTTTATTTCCTTTTTGTTTTATTTTTAAATACAAATTGGAAGAATAGTTGGCCCTTCATCACAGATTGTTTTTATGCCCACCTGTGTTTTCTTTTTCCCCAAGCCCTCCCACTACCCTTCTATCCATCATCCATAACTCATCCCCACATAGAAAAGCTCACAATTTTAAGTCACAGGTTCTTCTTCCCTCAAGGTAATCTCTGATTCTGCACCCAGTTCCGAGATGTACATGTGTGGGGAAATTTTCCCACACCACCAAGCAAGTCTCTGACACCAACTGGATGTCTTACAATTCAACTCAGTTCTGACACTATCTACCTAGCGGTAGCATCAGATCCCACAGGTTAGGACTCAGTCCTACAAGACTAACCCCGCCCCCAAATTCAGACCCCAACTGCAAGTCCAGTTTATCACCTGTGCTTCTGACTGATCAGCTATAGCTTGGAGGTTCCAGTGACCTCCTCCTTGAGTTTGATTAAAGTACTAGAGCAGCACAGAACTCAGGGAAACATTTTACTTACTAGATTACCTGTTTATTTTAAAAGGATATAACTCAGGAAGAGCCAGATGGAAGAGATGAATAGGGCAAGGAAAGGGGAAAGGGTGAGAAGCTTCCACGCCCTCACTGAGGGCCACTCTCCCCAAATCTGTACGTGTTCACCAACCCAGAAGCTCTCCCAACCCTGTCCTTTTGGGGTTTTGTGGAGGCTTCATTACTTAGGCATGGTTGATTAAATCATTAGCCATTGATGACTGAACTTAGTCTCCAGTCCCTCTCCCCTCCCTGGGGTGGTGAGGCTGAAAGTTCCAAGGCTCTAATCATATGGTTGGTTCCCCTGGCAACCAGACCCCATCTTTATGTGCTTTGCACAAGTCACCTCATTAACATAACAAAACTCCTTTAGGAAATTCCGAGAGTTTTAGGAGCTCTGTGCCAGAAACAGGGAGGAAGACCAAAAATATATATATTTTTTTTTTTTTTTTGAGAAAGTAGTAAGGATTTTTATTGTCAAAACAAGTTAAGAGAAACAAGCATAACAGAAGACACAAATAAATTAATTGTTCTGATCATTTTAGACTCCAGGGCATCTGTGTGGGAAGATCAGCTCAGCTCCTTGTGTAGACACCATACTGTCCAAAGCAAAAGGCAGCAGGAATTTGAGACAGTGTTCAAGACAATGATTGAACATGTACACAGTGAGGAGAAATGAAAAGGTGGTTTCCCTAGTCCCTTTCCTCAGTGAGGTACGTGTTTATAAAGGTATGAGGCTCATTTGGGGGGCAAAATGATTGCATACAGAAAATTTTTTAATTCTTCCACCTCCCAGGAAAAAATTTTTCAGGCCCTGGCCTGAACAAGAAACTCAAAATAGCGTGACACTAGTTTCATATGAACCGTAAGACTATACTCAAACTGCAGTTGCCGCCTCCTTTAAGAAAGTTTAACGTCCATTTATCTATACCAAACCAGTAGACTGAATTTTCTCCCTTAGGAAGTTTTCAACCAAATGGGAGTTAAATTAATCTCACTTTAAAGTGCAACAAAGGATATGTAAGGGTAGTGTTTGTACTGTGACACACAAAAGAGAAGCATCCCTCCAACAGCACTGGCCCAAGAGGTACTACAGTAAGAACTGGCTGCAGGACAAAGTGATCCGTGAGGTCTACCAACAAGCAAGGAGATTCCGGTTTCAGCAGAAAACAGAGGGGATCCCTGCCAAGCTGGCTCTTAACTATACACAGATCTCAAACAGATCCTGGGTCCCCATAACTGACAAGGCTGGAGCACACAGTGCCAGCACAGCCAAGAGGGCCAAAGTCGTCTAAACTAGTCAGTGAACGCCTCTACGCCATGATTTGTCCATGCGCACATGGATAGTGGTAAAGGAATCAAGAAGCCTTGGTTTTGGAACAACACAAACATTATTTACCTAGTAAGTAATGATCAAAGTTCTTGGGTAGAGTAAGGATACAAAAATAGGTAATGAGGTCCCCATACATCACTGCTGAGGTTTAGTCTAACTTTAAATTAAAGCAGTACAAAATGGCTTCTTCTGCACAAGGACAAACTTTGCACTAATGTCTCTCAAAAATCAATTATGTCTCCAGCTCTAGCCTCAGTTTGAGAGATTTTTTAAAAGACAAAACAAAACTTTTCCTGTGTCAGAGCCAAGGTAAAGGGGAGCTGGGCTCAAGACACCCTCTATCCAGAGTTCCTGGAACAGAAAGAGCTCTAGAAGCCAGTGGGTGTGAGAACATTCAAGTCCTACAGTTTGAGATTGTGGGCCTGCGGCAGCTGTTTCTTCCCTTCTATCACTGGTATGTCCATCTTGGGTGGCTGAATCCTCGGCCGTTCGGGTGGCCTGCATGCAGATCAGTTCCATTGGAGAAGGCTTCTGGGCTCCTTTGTAGGCCTGGATGGCAAAACCTCCAGAATCAGACTTCTGGAGGGATCTTGGTCCAAAGAGGCTCCATTTATCTGCCGAGCTTCTGTCTTTTTCCCCGCTTCCAGAATCCATGGTGCTAAGATTGGGGCCAGGTAAGGCTGTGGAAGAACCAGAAGTGAACCAGCCTCTGGGCTTCTGCTTAGGGGAAGAGTGGGAGTTGCTGCTTGGGGTGGCCTGGGTGGAGGCCGGCTGCTTCTCCTCTCTTGTTATCTCTCCGCTCTGGAGCTTTAGTTTGTGGAGTGCTTCTGCCACTCGAGGGTACTTGGTCTCCTCGGTGGTGAGGCCCTTGTGGGGTGTGTAGCCAGCATCTCTCAGCCCTGCCTGCTGCTCAAAACGCCGAATGCTCTCCTTCCCCTGGGTCTGTTTTGTGATCAGAGACCTCATGATGACATGGGTAGATTTAGCCTTCACCACGGGGACCTTGTCCGCACCGTCAGTGGCCGATGGCAGAGACACTGGCCTCTCCTTCCTCCACCTTGGCGAGGTGCTGTTACTTGCACTCCGGAATCACTGGCTTCCAGGGGATGCTGCCCGTGTCCGATGGAGGAGGAGTCATGGGCGTAGGGTCCTCCAGGGCATCATGATAGCTGAATGCCCGGCGGTACGTCCCGATGGGCAGGGACATCTTGCCTAGAGTCCCACTAGGCTCAAGAGCAGGCACTTCTGGTTGTCTCGAAGCCATTGAAAGACTGGGATCCGGGTGCTTTTTCTATACAGAATTCAGAGCTGAGTCCCTGCCACCAGAGTGAAATGATGTGAAGATTATGCTGACAGGTATTAAAGAGGAGCATTGGGCTTCCCTGGTGGCGCAGTGGTTGAGAATCTGCCTGCTAATGCAGGGGACACGAGTTCGAGCTCTGGTCTGGGAAGATCCCACATGACGCGGAGCAACTAGGCCCGTGAGCCACAACTACCGAGCCTGCGCGTCTGGAGCCTGTGCTCCGCAACGGGAGAGGCCGCGATGGTGAGAGGCCCGCGCACCGCGATGAAGAGTGGCCCCCGCTTGCCACAAATGGAGAGAGCCCTTGCACAGAAACGAAGACCCAACACAGCCAAAAATAAATAAATAAATTAATTAATTAATAATAATAAAAAAAAAAAAAGAGGAGCATTGTCCCGCTGCTGCAAATTAGCAAAGCTGCTCGGCAGGAGTCCATCCATTCCAGAGGTTCTGTTTTTCCGCCTCTGCGGAGCCGCCTGCGGCCCGAGCTCCGGCACTAAAGAGGCTCCGAGGACCCACGTCTCTCAAGAGGCTGTGGCGCATTCATGACCCAAGCCCTGGTGTGAGCGGCGCTGTGCCCGTGGCGACACAGAAGGCCCCAAGCACCAACCAGGGAGGGACCCAAAAATATATTTCTTATTATGAATCACAACATCACATCATTTACATGAATGCTGAGTGCTGACTTGACAGCAATAACATTTCTTTTGAAATTTTCAAGAATATGATCCTTAATGAAGCAACAACTAGAGAAGTTAAAAAGTTCACACCACTGTCAGAAAAAACTGTGGCCTTTTTCTACGTTAGTTGTAGAACTCTGGCTTAAAAACCCAGGGAGGAACTGATTGGTCTAAGGATGTTAGGAGGTGATTTTTGGTGGACAAAATGATTTTGCAAACAGATTACTGTTTAATCATTCAGATGGCTCTTCTGAGTTACTTTAAGATCTGTGAGGTAGATGCAGGCAGTAAGTTCAATAGCTTGTCATTGTAAGCTGGACAGTTTTACAGAATATTGTATTAATTTTTTTCAAAGGCAAATGCAGTCAGGGTATAATGTCATAGCCGCTTTCTAGAAAACAATCCAAATGTACATTTTTCAAACAGAATTGTAAGCTGTGGTTGATGTGGCAGCCGTATAGCTGAAGTGGACTGATTTCTGTATAACTAATTTCTTTGTGGCATTTAACCTGGCCAACCTTGGGTTCCACAAACCTCACTGATGAAGTTTCCACCCTTTGCTCGTGCCCTGTAATGTCCCAGGAAGTGGTGTTGAGAGGAAGGAGGAGTTTGACCCACTTGGAGCTGAGTCGCCATGTTTACTGAAGCTAACAGTGATTTGACACATCCGAGGAAACTTTTCTCCCTACAGGAACCATTTCCCATCATGTCTCAAACTTTTCTCCATTCTACTGGGAAAGATGAATTCTACTTTCCTCCGAGCTAGTAGAGGACAGTCAGGTTGCTGCCAAAAGACGGCTCTTCACACTCTTGAGAATGTGAAATGAATTAGTGTGTGGCCTGAGAGGCTGAAATTTGGCAGAATTGGCAGGTGTGAACATTCTTTCTTCACCTCGTGCAGAGTCATCCGGGAGAAAGAGACGGAGGGTCCTGATATGAGCTGTTTGCCATTGCACAGTGCCGGCCACTGCATGACACTCTGTACCAACAGAGGAGACGTGTGCTACTGTGAAAAGAACTGACAGATATGATTTGGTTCTGGGAACTGAGCCGCATGACACCATGCTGGAAACGAAGTCATTAGCTGTGATCTTGTAAAGAGTCTGGCATTGTGAGATAAAGTGGTTTGATCACCAATGTGTCACATAATGAGGCTTTGGAGTAGCTTTAAAAGGCACTGTAGATCAGTATGAAAATGAAATGTTTTACATCTAATGAAAAAATTCTCAGAGGAGAATATATTCAACCATTTAAAGTCTGTGTGTGTGTACATGCATGCGTGCATATGTGTGCGTATGTGTGTGGTCTAGACAAAGAGAAAATCCACTTAGGAGAACTTGTAAAGAACCTAGTAAAAATCGTATGGCCAAGACATAGCCTTTAATTTTGAAACTACTGGATGTAAAAATTGAAGGAAGTGAGCATCAGTGAGTGTAAAAGATGACAGCCAGAAAATATCACTGTGAGTTACGATATCAATAGAGCAATGAATTACCAGTGACACAGAGGTGCTTTATGAGCCTTGGCAGGCAATTAAGTAAGAGTGGTTTCTCCTGGCATAGCAATTTGAAGTGGTTATTAACTATGTATACTGAAATTTGATGGACTAAAAAAAAGTTAAAAAAAAAATAACTTTCACATTGAATTGTTCCCCCCACTATGCTTTAAAAAAAACCCAAAAAAACTCACGATGAGCTGAAGTAAGAGATTTTTATTCCCAAACAAAGATGACTAAACTAAAAGTATAAAACCTTCTATTTTTAGTGGATCCTGACGTTCTTTACTGTTTGCATTCCCAGTTTCCAGATAATATGTTCTCCAGTTGGCTGGTTATTGTGCTTTAAGTCACATTTCACTATGTCAGCAAACAATGGCATGAACTGAAAGAGTAAAACAAAATCAACTTGGAAAAAAACTAACATAAAAACACAGAAGTCTAGAAGTAGTCTAATCCCTTAGAAAATAAAAGACAAAAGTGGAGTTAAGATAAAAAGACAATACTATAGATTTTTCTTGGCTATATAAGTGCATATTCTTGTTTGTATTTTTATCTACATGATTGTGAAAAATCACCAGTCGGTTAACTGAATGGAGAAAAAGAAGATGTCAGGTTTTTTATTTTATATATATATATATATATATATATATATATATATATATATTACATTGATATATATTTGTGTATTTAACAAATATTTAGTTCAGTATATATCTACCTCTTTATATATAAAATTATATTTTGACTTTCCAATTGATTCCAACTGTATTCTAAAATAATTATTTAATATATATTAAATATAAGCATATATTATTTAATGTTATATGAATATGTCAGATATGCATATATATTAAATATTTATTTTTAAGGCTGACCATTATCTTCATTAACCAAGGAGTGAAGCAGAACTCTATATTGCTATGTAAATGTGCCACAGACTTTGACATTTTAAGTATTTTCCTTATATTTTAAGTGTGCTTATCTTGAATTACCTGCTACTGGGGCACAGGGTTGGCTGATACCAGAATACACATGAAATATATTTTTAAAAATTAAATGAACACTTTCTATCTTTTAAAGCAATCCATTCTATTGTGCTAGATTATACATAAGGATTAAAAATATATTTACAGTTATTGAACTCGGTTTTGTCCCTTGTAATATCTGCTTGAAAAATTAATTCATATAAATTTTCTGAGCATATCTATTTGTAGAAGTATTTTAAAAAATTAAGTTATATGAAGATAATTAAATTCCAAGGGAAGGAAAACATAGATGAAATAGAAGATGATAAAGCAAGTGGTTCGTGACCTCCATTTGTTGTTCTTTTCACTCTTTGCTGAATCACACTTATGATACAATTACATTTACAATTAATTTAAAAATAAAGTTAAATGTCTAATTTTAGAATCTTAGAAAGTAGAGGCCAAAGGAAAGCACTCTCATCACAGTAAACAGGAAAAGTGGAATCTTCATCGATGCAATGTGGTAACATTCATATCATCACTAGCAGTTTCTCACTATCAGCATACGATTTTGCCAGTGGATATAAATCTGCTTCCTTGCTTTCTATGTCAATCAAAAATAGCATCCTGGCATTTCATTTCGTGTTTCACAGACTGGAGATTTTTAGCAACCTGAGGACATGTGACTTGAAAACATGAGCAGTGTTGAGAACTGTATTCTCTTCCAGTCTTCATAGCTAAAGAGAGTTGGAGTTGAACAATTCCCAGTGCAGCACAGAAAGCTAGAAAATATTAAATTCACAGGATACGGTTTTGCCATAGAAAAATGACTTCGGAGGTTTTTCCGAGTGAGGAGGAAGGGCAGCCAAGCTAGGGATTTGGAGTCATCAGAAATCATGCTGCCTTCCCCTCAGAGATTTTTCTAAGTAAAATAGTTAATTAAAATCTCAGGATCTCAGTTTCTATGTCTGTAAAATAACAGGTCTGAAGAGAGAAACTCTAAGATCCCTTTCAATGAAGAAATTTGATCTTTGTATGACACTATCCATAATTACACAGATGTATAATCCTATGGAATCTACAAATTAATTTCCCAAGTGAGGTATTTATTAGCTCTTTTGATGGCTGTATGTCATTCTTCGTGTGACTTTGACGTTTCTTGGTCTGTGTGTGACATCTGACCTATTACTGCTACATCCTGAATCAGAGCTTTGGCTGAGCAGGGATGTCCAAGTATAATCCTTATAACCCAGGGAGTCTCATAAATCCCCACAGGGCCATTCGAGGGACCTTGAAGAATTTATGTTTGTGTTGGTAAATTTCTCCACATGGCATCTCTGGGAGCAGTGAAGGAAATGTACATTCTGACAGCTGCCATTTTCTATTGCCAGTGGCTGCTCAGCATTACTGCAGTCATAGGTGTCTGGAACTCAGAAAGTACAAAGGGCGTCATCATAGCTTCCTATTACTGGCCATGCTTATGTGATCAGTACTCTACAGAGGGCACTTAGAATGGACTAGCACTTTGAAGACAGAGAGCTAGGTTCAAATCCCAGTTGCAGCAGCTGGCTGTGTAACCTTGGGGAACTTGACCTCTTTCCTTCGTAAATGGGTGTGACGGATTACATGAGGTCATATTTGTAAAGCACCTAGTATGGTACTGAAGAATTCAAGGAGTGTTCTCTTTGTGCTGCCCTTCCATGCTGTGTTTACTCTGCTACAAATAAAATCAATTCAACCTGTTAGACTGTCAGCAGCTTCAGAACTGGCCTTCTCTTCTGGCTTGAGGCATGCCACCTGCAGTATTTTCCAGCAGAAAATAATGTACTTAAAAAACTACTTGTCAATGTAGACTCTGAATATATCTTTGCATTTATAAAAACAAAAACAAAACAACCAGAACAAAGAACATGAACAAGCCATTTACAATAGAATAAATACAGATGGCCAATAAATATGGAAAAAATGGTCCAACTCATCCATCACAGAGAAAGCTGCAATAAAAAAACACAACAGCTTTTTTGAGATATATTTCATATAGCATACAGTTCACCTATTTATAGTATAAATTTCAGTGGTTTTTAGTATATTCACAGAGTTGTACAACCATCACTACAATTAATTTCAGAACATTTTCATACCCCCATCCCGTCCCTCCTCTTTTCACTCCACCTTACCCCGGGCCTCCAGCCCTAGGCAACCACTGATCTACTTTCTGTCTCTGTAGATTTGCCAATTCTGAACATTTTATATAGATTGGAATCATACAATATGTTGTCTTTTGTGACCAACTTATTTCATCTTGTAAAATGTTTTCAAGGTTTATCCATATTGTAGCATGTATCTGTACTGAATTCCTTTAAAACAATTTTAGAACTTATATGTTTTTCATTTTTTTGTTGTGGTAAAATATATATAACACAAAATTTGCCATTTTAACCATTTTAAAATGCATAATTCAGTGGCATTAATTACACTCACAATGCCATGCAACAAACACCAGTATCTATTTCCAAACTGTTCTTTACCCTAAATAGAAATGTAACCATTAAGCAGTAACTCCCTATTTCCCCCTCTGCCTCAGCCCCTGATAACCTCTAATCTCCTTTCTGTCTCTATGAATTTGCCTATTCTAGATATTACATGTAAGTGAAATCATGCAATATTTATCCTTTTGTGTCTGACTTATTTCACTTAGCATGATGTTTTCAGGGTTCATCTGTGTTGCAGCATATATTAGAACTTCCTTTCCTCTTATGGATGAATAATACTCAACTGTATGGATATACCACATTTTGTTTATCCATTCACTGTTGATGAAGACTTGGGTCGTTTCTACTTTTTGGCTATTGCAAATACTGCTGCAATGAACATTTGTGTGCAAATATCTGTTTGAGTCCCCAATTTCAATTTTTTGGAGCATATACCTAGGAGTGCAATTGCTGGGTCGTCAGGTAACTCTTTTTGAGAAACTGCCAGACTGTTTTCCAAAGTGGCTGCACCAATTTACATTCCCACCAGTAGTGCATGAGGGCTCCAAGTTCTCTGTAGCTTCAGCAACACTTGTTATTATCTGTCTTTTTGATGATAGCCATGCGAGTGAATATGGAGTAATAGCTCATTGTGGTTTTGACTTGCATTTCCCTGATGGCTAATATCTTTTCACATACTTATTGGCATTTGTATATTCTTATGCTGCTAGTGCAAGTGTAAATTGATTAAAAAAAAACAACTTTGGACGACAGGTGGCAATTTTGTTCCTTTTGAGCCAACAAACCCACCTATGGGAATTTACCTGAAGGAGATAATTAGACAAGCATAATGTACACTTAAGTTACTGCAGTTATTTTGATAATAAAGAAAAATTGGAAATACACTCAGCAAAAGAAGTTTTTAAAATAAATTATTGCATACATAAGATGGTATACCATGCAGCTGTTAAAGTGATGATATAGAAATAAATATTTTGACATATAAAATACCTAAGATATATTATGGAATGAACAAAGTGGATCACAGAGTAACATGCAATTTTACCATTCATGTTAGTGTTCGTCTTCTTCTCTTTGTATTTATGTACATAGGGAGACGTCCAGCAGGATAACTGATAAAAGTGAATAGGGCTTACCTCTAAATGGTGGGATTTGGGATTACTTTTTTATTTCTCCTTTGAGATTTTCTTTACTGTTAGAACTTGCAAAAAGTTCTGGTATCATAAGAACAGTAATAAAGCTACTTTCAAAGGAAAAATAATTCTGCTCTGCATTGTGCTTCTTACTCTCTCCCTCACTATTGGGGAGCGTTCTGCTTTGACCTCGAGTGCCTACCTTCAAGCCTCGAGAGAATCTCAGTGAACTATAGCAACGTAGAGAGCTGGTGGAACAGAAATGCCTGTGCCTGTTTTCATTGAATTTCCTTGCAATAATTACACAAGTTTAATTACAGCAAATAAATTAAAATCAATACACTGGAATCAATATGCACAAAACAAAATGTGCTTGTTTTACAGGTCCTAATAGGATCCCAATTAGGAGCCATTCACTCGCATATATTTCTAGCACATCAGCCTTTGAATGGAAATTTGTGAGGGATGATGGGGGAAAAATCTAGAACATTTCCGCATTCTGGCACTCATCATTAGCCAAGAGCTCAGTTCATCCAGGCTTGTTCAGCATTGTCTATGCTCTGTCATGCCTTTGTATATGTTGTTCTATATTCTACCAGAAGGCCTCTCTCCATCTCAGATTCCTAAAAAAGTCCCACTGTCCTACCAAGACAGGCTTTGTTTAACACCTGTGTCTTCCAAGAATATGTAAGTGATTGGAGGTCAGTTTCTTGTTTAACTGTCTTCACAGCTCCAGAGCACAGTGCCTTTGCTCTCACAGCAGGCTTGTCATAAAATATTGACACTTGCCAGTAATGGATTTGTCTGGAAAGTTGCTTTAACTGTGTCCAACTTTAATTTTTCCATATGCTTCCCCCAAGAAGTGGAAATGTCCTCTCAACCCCTTACAATTACATTGAGTAATTCATTGTTTTCCTTGAAGATACCCTTCTTGAAGCACTCCATTTTCTAACTCCAGTGTGGATTGGTGATTGTCTAGACTAGCTTCAAAGCTGTTGTCCTGGGATCTCCCTTCACCATCATCCTGGGAATTCTCTCTTCCCTCTCCTGGATTGGACCCAGGGCTGGTTTCATGGGGTCTGGGTCCTGTGCCATTACACTTAGAAGGGTCTGCATTTGGCTTAGTGCTCGGTTGTCATCATCTTGAAATTCTTAATAAATTTTGAGCAAGGGGTCTTGTGTTTTCATTTTATACTGGGTCTCATCCTGCAAATTATGTTGCTGGTTCTGAAATGGACCCTGAGTTTCTGTATTTGCTTTCTTAGTAAACTCTCTGATGTGGAAGAGCACCTACTCTGGTAGCTTCCTGAGTAAAGCTGAATAGGAGGCAAATGTTTTGGGGAATTTTGCATGTCTTGAAAAAAATCTTTATTTTACTCTCATACTCTAATAAGAGTGTGGCTCAATATGGAGTTCCCAGTTGGAAGTCATTTTCATTCAGGGTTTTGAAGGTATTGCTTTATTTTCTTCTTGTGTCCAGTGCTTTCTGTTAAGAAGGAAGATGCCCTTCTAATTCCTAACCTGAGTGTATGACCTATTTTTTTCTCTCTCAGTCACAGCTTTGCTGTCTACTTTTTGGTATCCAAACTTGATGGCTGTAGTCTCCTCTCCTCATCTCCTTATTTTTGCAGGTGAATTTTTTTTAAAAAAATCATCATTTTAGCAGTATTTTGCGAGAGAACAGAAGATGTAAACACGTTTTCAATCTGAGCCACATTTCAAGGGCTGTGTCACTTTTCAAGTTTGCCCTTTCTCTTGGTATGCAGAATTAGATGCTAGTGGTGGGGAATAATTTGCATAAGAAGCCCCAGTGCCTTCTGGAAGAAATACTAATCTCTCTTTTCAAAATTCAGTGTCAAGGAAAACCTTTGCAGTGATCAAGGGCTGCAGACAAGATAGAGCACCAAGAACCCCAGAGAGAAGTTCGCCTTGAGAAAAGAGTAGACTGTACCGGTGACCCAGTGTGCTACTTATGCTGCTGGAATAAGGGTTGGCTACATGAGGCTGAACAAAAAAACATCTCCTTGGCATCCAAGATGTAGCAAACCAGTTCTCTATTGTTGAACACTAATGCGTGTGGTTTTCAGTTATTATGAATAGTGTCATCAATATCCTTGTACATACATTTTTGCATGCTATTCTTTTTTACCCTCACATTTTATGTGTTGCTTTGTGTCAGAGTGCCTCCAGAAAAGTTACTGCTTCCTCGGATTTAGTGAGATTTTATTTAAAGGAAAGGATTTCCTTATAAAGACCTAAAAATGTTTTTCCCCCTTATTTCATAAATAGAAGAAACATTAAGGTTATTTGAGCCTCTGTTTTTATTTGAGTATGAATATTTGTTAAGGTTCAGTTTCCACTTTTGGTGGAAGTGGAATGCGTTTGTAATATGGTTATAATACCTAATTATTCATATTCCAGAAAGAAGGATGTATTTTTTATGGCCTCTGAGATTTCATTCTCACCCAGGTCTACATCTATTTATAAGTATATATTTTACAAGCATTTCTCTGGAAATTTCAGCCATGTGGAAGTAGTCTGATGATAGAATTAAAGAAACTTTTGTTTGCACTTTGTGCTTTTGAGGTTAATGGAAATTTAAAGTGGGAAGCTGTTGGTCTGCACCCTCGGGAACTTCCTGGGTGAAATCCGAAATTGGCCCCCATACCCAGAGGGCAAGGAGAGGCCAAAGAAAGAGGCAGACCACTTGAGATTGGCAGGTGGCAGTTTTACATTTGAGGCTTGGGCGGCCAGCAAGATAAGAAGATCGCTGCACCCACCTGCCAGAATCTTAAGAGTTTATATAGAGGCCTTAATGGGGTTCAGTCAGGTATTCAGTCCAGATGGTCTCAGTATCACATTACTCTCTCAAGGGTAATCCTTGAAATGGTTCCAGCTACAGGAACGGTGGGCAGAATGTATATTCCAAGGACAGGGGAGCGAGTGAGGAGCCTCTGATTGCCCAAGTCCAGCTCTTGGGTCAACTGGCAGCCGCGTCCTCTTGATGACCTCCCCCCAAAGCAGCAGAGCCCTAGAGAGAAAGCAACAATAGGAGGAGTTCTCGCCCACCCCAGTTTTACTGAGATGTAATTGACATTGTGTACTTTTAAGATATAGAAACATAATGACGTGCTACATGTATGTATGGTGAAATGATCACCACGTAAGTTTAGTTCCATCACCTCATGAAGGTACAGTTTGTTTCCTTGTCATAAGAACTCATAAGATGTACTCTCTTGGTGACTTTCTAATACACAATACGGTATTAGCTGTAGTCACCATGCTGTGCATTACAGCCCCCAGACCTTATTTATCTTATAACTAGGAGTTTGAACCTTTTGACCACCTTCACCTAACCCCAACCTGCAACCACAAATCTGATCTCTGTTTCTATGAGTTTGGTCTTTTTAGATTCCACATATAAATGAGAGCATGGAATCGGGAAGAACAAATCTGACTCCATACTGGATCTGTTTCTTTTACTTTAACCTTTATATTCTATTGTTTTTGCTACAAGTTAACCACTAAAGGGATGTTGCCTATAGCTTAAAGTATACACAATGGCCCATCTCTGGGGACCCTGCCTCCCATGTCTGAGCATTAAGCTGAAATACCTTTGTTTAAGCTCACAGGAAACATCCTGACCAGGCCCACCTATGAATGGCTGCAGGAAGGAAGAAATTAACAAATCCCCTCCAGGGTCCGGAGGGAACCAGGAAATATTTGCAACAATTTATCACCTTTTTTTTTTACTTTACCTCCTCACTTTCCCCTCTTTGCTTTATAAAAGAAATTAGCATCCAAACCTGGACAAGATGATTCTTTGGGACACTAGTGTACCATCTTCTTGGTCTACTGGCTTTCTGAATAACGTTGCCATTCCTTGCCCTACCGCCTTGTCTCTCGTTTGATTGGCCTGTCCTGTAGTGAGCATTATGAGCTGGGACTCGGTAACAATCATACGGTATTTGTCTTTCTCTCTCTGACTTATTTCACTTAGCATAAAAACACCAGGTTTACCACCATTCATATAAATGCTAGAATGTGGTATGTTTTCATCCACGTTCTGGTATATTTAGACTGAGTGATACATAAGTTCAGGTAATCTCAAAATATATTGACTTCAATGCACAAGATTGACTCCAAAGGTGTGTGATCTTTTCTGCTGTTCTACATGGCTTTGGATGGCTGAACATCCACCACGAGAGGCCCTGGCAGTTGGATACGTGGCCGTGGTGGGAGGAGTACACCTGAGGGTACCTGTGCTCAGGTGGCACAGTTTGTAATGCAAACCTTCTTGAAGGTGACTATTGATTTCTTGCCAAATGTAGGGGCAGAACACTTAATAAACAGCAGCATTTTTTGCTGAATTACCTTTAATTAAAAATATATCACTCATACCAATATAGCTTTAAAATTTTTTAAGAAACATATATATATATATTTTACTTCTCAAATGTTTATTTCATTTTTTAAAAACTTTTTATTTTATATTGGAGTGTAGCCAATTAACAATGTTGTGATAGTTTCAGGTACACAGCAAAGTGACTCAGCCATACATATACATATATATTTTTAAAGAGCCTGGAAGTTACCTTCAGCTTCACTCATATTCCCTCACCCTCCTCAATGTCCAGTTGAGCATAACAATTCAACTTCCAAAAATATCTTGCAAGTCAGTTATTTTTTTTTTCCATCCTATGCTACCATTGCCTTAATTTATGTTCTAGTATGAATTCAAGATCCCAGCAGCTTCTAATTAGGACCCCTGCTTCCAGGGTCGTCCTTATTTAATAACTCCCCACTGTAAACTCATTCAGTCATTCTCCTACTTGAAAATCTTCATGGATATATTATTTACAAAGGGTTAAGATAGTACAAAGATGGTGAGGTTCTCTGGGGCCAGTAAGGATGGCAGCCTACCACCCCTGGGCCAGAGGAAGTAAGGGAACAGTGACCCTGAGTGAACTTGTGACTTTAGGGCAGGCATGCTGGCTTTTGATAGAAGAATATGGTCACTGCGAAACTGTAACTGGGCAGGGAGGGAACTGGGGAAATAAACACCGCACCTGTCTCTGCACGCCCTATGATCTCCTGCTGGAACTAGCCATTGCCCAACCCTGTCAAAAGCTAGAAGGCAAGCAAGGGAGCATGGTGGTGCTGTCCACAAATATTAGCTCCCTGGGGTTCAGATCAGGTGGAGAGAGGATGTGGGGGGAAAGGGCAAATTGCTGAAGGCAATTCAGCAGAGCAGCTTTTTCTGATTCCCCCAAGCTGAACTCATTGCTCCCTCATTGAATTTCCAAGGACATTTTATTCATTCCTTCACTCAGGCACCTGTGATATTATATTTGTAATTTATTTCCATGTTTAGATGATAAACTCCTTCATTTAAAGGCTCTATCTTTTTTTTTGTTTTAACATCTTTATTGGAGTATAATTGCTTCACAATGGTGTGCTAGTTTCTGCTCTATAACAAAGTGAATCAGCTATACATATACATATATCCCCATATCTCCTCCCTCTTGCGTCTCCCTCCCACCCTCCCTATCCCACCCCTCTAGGTGGTCACAAAGCACCGAGCTGATTTCCCTGTGCTATGTGGCTGCTTCCCACTAGCTATTTTACATTTGGTAGTATATATATGTCCATGCCACTCTCTCACTTCATCCCAGCTTACCCTTCCCCCTCCCCGTGTCCTCAAGTCCATTCTCTACATCTGCATATTTATTACTGTCCTGCCCCTAGGTTCTTCATGACCTTTTTTTTTTCTTCTAAGATTCCATATATATGTGTTAGCATACAGTATTTGTTTTTCTCTTTCTGACTTATTTCACTCTGTATGACAGACTCTAGGTCCAACCACCTCACTACAAATAACTTAATTTCGTTTCTTTTTATGGCTGAGTAATATTCCACTGTATATTTGTGCCACATCTTCTTTATCCATTCATCTGTTGATGGACACTTAGGTTGCTTCCATGTCCTGACTATTGTAAATACAGCTGCAATGAACATTGTGGTACATGACTTTTTTTTTTTTTATTAACATCTTTTTTGGAGTATAATTGCTCTACAATAGTGTGTTAGTTTCTGCTTTATAACAAGTGAATCAGCCATACATATACGTATGTCCCCATATCCCCTCCCTCTTGCATCTCCCTCCCACCTTCCCTATCCCACCTCTCTAGGTGGTCACAAAGCACTGAGCCGATCTCCCTGTGCTATGTGGCTGCTTCCCACTAGCTATCTATTTTACATTTGGTAGTGTGTGTATATGCATGACTCATTTTGAATTATGGTTTTCTCAGGGTATATGCCCAGTAGTGGGATTGCTGGGTCGTATGGTAGTTCTATTTTTAGTTTTTTAAGGAACCTCCATACTGTTCTCCATAGTGGCTGTATCAATTTACATTCCCACCAACAGTGCAAGAGGGTTCGCTTTTCTCCACACCCTCTCCAGCGTTTATTGTTTGTAGGTTTTTTGATGATGGCCATTCTGACTGGTGTGAGGTGATACCTCATTGTAGTTTTGATTTGCATTTCTCTAATGATTAGTGACGTTGAGCATCCTTTCATGTGTTTGTTGGCAATCTGTATATCTTCCTTGGAGAAATGTCTATTTAAGTCTTCTGCCCATTTTTGGATTGGGTTGTTTGTTTATTTGATATTGAGCTGCATGAGCTGCTTGTAAATTCTGGAGATTAATCCTTTGTCAGTTGCTTCATTTGCAAATATTTTCTCGCATTCTGAGGGTTGTCTTTTCATTTGTTTATGTTTTCCTTTGCTGTGCAAAAGCTGTTAAGTTTCATTAGGTCCCATTTGTTTATTTTTGTTTTCATTTCCGTTTCTCTAGGAGGTGGGTTCGAAAGGATCTTGCTGTGATTTATGTCATAGAGTGTTCTGCCTATGTTTTCCTCTAAGAGGTTTAAGTGTTTGGCCTTACATTGAGGTCTTTAATCCATTTTGAGTTTTTTTTGTGTATGGTGTTAGGAAGTGTTCTAATTTCATTCTTTTACATGTAGCTGTCCAGTTTTCCCAGCACCATTTAGGAAGAGGCTGTCTTTTCTCCACTGTATATTCTTGACTCCTTTATCAAAGATAAGGTGACCATATGTGCGTGGGTTTATCTCTGGGCTGTCTATCCTGTTCAATTGATCTATACTTCTGTTTTTGCGCCAGTACCATACTCTCTTGATTACTGTAGCTTTGTAGTATAGTCTGAAGTCAGGGAGCATGATTCCTCCAGCTCCGTTTTTTTTTTCTCAAGATTGCTTTGGCTATTCGGGGTCTTTTGTGTTTCCGTACAAATTGTGAAATTTTTTGTTCTAGTTCTGTGAAAAATGCCAGTGGTAGTTTGATAGGGATTGCATGAATCTGTAGATTGCTTTGGGTAGTAGAGTCATTTTCACAATGTTGATTCTTCCAATCCAAGAACATGGTATATCTCTCCATCTATTTGTATCATCTTTAATTTCTTTCACCAGTGTCTTATAATTTTCTGCATACAGGTCTTTTGTCTGCTTAGGTAGGTTTATTCCTAGATATTTTATTCTTTTTGTTGCAATGGTAAATGGGAGTGTTTTCTTAATTTCACTTTCAGATTTTTCATCATTAGTGTATAGGAATGCAAGAGATTTCTGTGCATTACTTTTGCATCCTGCTACTTTACCAAATTCATTGATTAGCTCTAGTAGTTTCCCGGTTGCATCTTTAGGATTCTCTATGTATAGTATCATGTCATCTGCAAACACTGACAGCTTTACTTCCTCTTTTCCTATTTGGATTCCTTTTATTTCTTCTTCTTCTCTGATTGCTGTGGCTAAAACTTCCAAAAGTATGTTGAATAATAGTGGTGAGAGTGGGCAACCTTGTCTTGTTCCTGATCTTACTGGAAATGGTTTCAGTTTTTCACCATGAGGACGATGTTGGCTGTGGGTTTGTCATATATGGCCTATATTATGTTGAGGAAAGTTCCCTCTATGCCTACTTTCTGGAGGGTTTTTATCATAAATGGGTGTTGAATTTTGTCAAAAGCTTTCTCTGCATCTATTGAGATGATCATATGGTTTTTATTCTTCAATTTGTTAATATGGTGTATCACATTGATTGATTTGCGTATATTGACGAATCCTTGCATTCCTGGGATAAACCCCACTTGATCATGGTGTATGATCCTTTTAATGTGCTGTTGGATTCTGTTTGCTAGTGTTTTGTTGAGGATTTTTGCATCTATGTTCATCAGTGATACTGGCCTGTAGTTTTCTTTCTTTGTGACATCTTTGTCTGGTTTTGGTATCAGGGTGATGGTGGCCTCGTAGAATGAGTTGGGAGTGTTCTTCCCTCTGCAATATTTTGGAAGAGTTTGAGAAGGATAGGTGTTAGCTCTTCTCTAAATGTTTGATAGAATTTGCCTGTGAAGCCATCTGGTCCTGGGCTTTTGTTTGTTGGAAGATTTTTAATCACAGTCTCAATTTCAGTGCTTGTGATTGGTCTGTTCATATTTTCTATTTCTTCCTGGTTCAGTCTCAGAAGGTTGTGCATTTCTAAGAATTTGTCCATTTCTTCCAGGTTGTCCATTTTATGGGCATATAGTTGCTTGTAGTAATCTCTCATGATCCTTTGTATTTCTGCAGTGTCAGTTGTTACTTCTCCTTTTTCATTTCTAATTCTATTGATTTGAGTCTTCTCCCTTTTTTTCTTGATGAGTCTGGCTAATGGTTTATCAATGTTGTTTATCTTCTCAAAGAATCAGCTTTTAGTTTTATTTATCTTTGCTATCGTTTCCGTCATTTCTTTTTCATTTATTTCTGATCTGATCTTTATGATTTCTTTCCTTCTGCTAACTTTGGGGATTTTTTTGTTCTTCTTTCTCTAATTGCTTTAGATGTAAGGTTAAGTTGTTTATTTAAGATGTTTCTTGCTTCTTAAGGTAGGATTGTATTGCTATAAACTTCCCTCTTAGAACTTCTTTTGCTGCATCCCAAAGGTTTTGGGTCATCGTGTTTTCATTGTCATTGGTTTTTAGGTATTTTCTGATTTCCTCTTTGATTTCCCCAGTGATCTCTTAGTTATTAAGTAGTGTATTGTTTAGCCTCCATGTGTTTGTATTTTTTACAGATTTTTTCATGTAATTGATATCTAGTCTCATAGCATTGTGGTCGGAAAAGATACTTGATATGACTTCAATTTTCTTAAATTTACCAAGGCTTGATTTGTGACCCAAGATATGATCTATCCTGGAGAATGTTCCATGAGCACTTGAGAAGAAAGTGTATTCTGTTGTTTTTGGATGGAATGTCCTATAAATATCAATTAAGTCCATCTTGTTTAATGCATCATTTAAAGCTTGTGTTTCCATATTTATTTTCAACTTGGATGATCTGTCCATTGGTGAAAGTGGGGTGTTAAAGTCCCCTACTATGATTGTGTTACTGTCAATTTCCCCTTTTACGGCTGTTAGTATTTGCCGTATGTACTGAGGTGCTCCTATGTTGGGTGCATAAATATTTACAATTGTTATATCTTCTTCTTGGATTAATCCCTTGATCATTATGTAGTGTCCTTCTTTGTCTCTTGTAATAGTCTTTGTTTTAACGTCTATTTTGTCTGATATGAGAATTGCTACTCCAGCTTTCTTTTGATTTCCATTTGCATGGAATATCTTTTTCCATCCCCTCACTTTCAGTCTGTATGTGTCCCTAGGTCTGAAGTGGGTCTCTTGTAGACAGCACATATACAGGTCTTGTTTTTGTAACCATTCAGCCAGTCTTTGTCTTTTGGTTGGAGCATTTAAGGTAATTTAAGGTAATTATCGCTATGTATGTTCCTATTACCATTTTCTTAATTGTTTTGGGTTTGTTATTGTATGTCTTTTCCTGCTCTTGTGTTTCCTGCCTAGAGAAATTCCTTTAGCATTTGTTGTAAAGCTGGTTTGGTCGTGCTGAATTCTCTTAGCTTTTGCTTGTCTGTAAAGGTTTTACTTTCTTTGTGAAATCTGAATGAGATCCTTGCTCGGTAGTGTAATCTTGGTTGTAGGTTTTTCCCTTTCATCACTTTCAATATGTCCTGTCACTCCTTTCTGGCTTGCAGAGTTTGTGCTGAAAGATCAGCTGTTACCTCATGGGGATTCCCTTGTGTGTTATTTGTTGTTTTTCCCTTGCTGCTTTTAATATTTTTTCTTTGTGTTTAATTCTTGATAGTTTGATTAATATGTGTCTTGGCATGTTTCTGCTTGGATTTATCCTGTATGGGACTCTCTGCGCTTCCTGGACTTGACTGACTATTTCCTTTCCCATATTAGGGAAGTTTTCAAGTATAATCTCTTCAAATATTTTCTCAGTCCCTTTCTTTTTCTCTTTTTTTTCTGGGACCCCTATAATTCGAATGATGGTGTGTTTAATGTTGTCCCAGAGGTCTCTGAGACTACCCTCAATTCTTTTAATTCTTTTTTCTTTATTCTGCTCTGTGGTAGTTATTTCCACTATTTTATCTTCCAAGTCACTTATCTGTTCTTCTGTCTCAGTTATTCTGCTATTGATTCCTTATAGAGAATTTTAAATTTCATTTATTGTGTTGTTCATCATTCTTTGTTTGCTCTTTAGTTCTTCTAGGTCCTTGTTAAACGTTTCTTGTATTTTCTCCATTCTATTTCCAAGATTTTGGGTCATCTTTACTATCATCACTCTGAATTATTTTTCTGGTAGACTGCCTGTTTCCTCTGCATTTGGTCTGGTGGGTTTTTACCTTGCTCCTTCATCTGCTGTATGTTTCTCTGTCTTCTCATTTTGCTTAACTTACTGTGTTTGGGGTCTCCTTTTCACAGCCTGCAGGTTCATTGTTCCCGATGTTTTTGGTGTCTGCCCCCAGTGGGTAAGGTTGGTTCAGTGGGTTGTGTAGGCTTCCTGGTGGACGGGACTGGTGCTTGTGTTCTGGTGGTTGAGGCTGCATCTTGTCTTTCTGGTGGGCAGAACTGCATGCTGTGGTGTGTTTGGGGGTGCCTGTGACCTTATTATAATTTTAGGCAGCCTCTGTGTTAATGGATGGGGTTGTGTTCCTGTCTTGCTAATTGTTTGCCATAGGGTGTCCAGCACTGTAGCTTGCTGGTCGTTGAGTGGAGTTGGGTCTTAGCTTTGAGATGGAGATCTGTGGGAGAGCTTTCGCCGTTTGATATTATGTGGAGCTGGGACGTCTCTGGTAGACCAATGCCCTGATTTCAGCTGTCCCACCTCAGAGGCACAGGCCCCACACCCGGCCAGAACACCAAGACCCTGTCAGCCACACAGCTCAGAATAAAAGGGGGGAAGAAAAGAAATAAAGAATAAAATAAAATAATATAAAGTTACTAAAATAAAAGATAAAAGAATTATTAAAAATAGAAAAGGTTAAAAAGTAATAAAAGAAAGAACGAAGAGAGCAACCAAACCAAAAAAACAAATCCACCAATGATAACAAACGCTAAAAACTATACTAAAGTGGCCCCCACTTGCGCAACTAGAGAAAGCCCTCGCACAGAAACGAAGACCCAACACAGCCATAAATAAATTAATTAATTAAAAAAAACTATACTAAACAAACAAACAAACAAAAATACAGACCGACAGAGCCCTAGAATAAATGGTAAAAGTAAAGCTATACAGACAAAATCACACAAAGAAGCATACACATACACACTCACAAAAGAGAAAAAGGAAAAAATATATATATAGAAAAAAAAAAGGAAGAGAGCAACCAAATCAATAAACAAATCTACCAATGATAATAAACTCTAAGTAGTAAACTAAAATAAAAATAAAACCAGAAAAAAATTAGATGCAGAAAGCAAACCCCAAGTCTACAGCTGCTCCCAAAGTCCACCACCTCAATTTTCGGATGATTCGTCGTGTATTCAGGTATTCCATAGATGCAGGGTACATCTGGTTGACTGTGGAGATTTAATCCGTTGCTCCTGAGGCTGCTGGGAGAGATTTCCCTTTCTCTTCTTTGTTCGCACAGCTCCCGGGGTTCAGCTTTGGATTTGGACCTGCCTCTGCATGTAGTTCGCCTGAGGGTGTCTGTTCCCCACCCAGACAGGACAGGGTTAAAGGAGCAGCTGATTAGGGGGCTCTGGGTCACTCAGGCCAGGGGGAGGGAGGGGTACGGATGTGGGGTGAGCCTGCAGCGGCAGAGGCCAGCATGATGTTGCAGCAGCCTGAGGCGCGCCGTGTGTTCTCCTGGGGAAGTTATCCCTGGATCACGCGACCCTGGCAGTGGCGGGCTGCACAGGCTCCCGGGAGGGGAGGTGTGGATAGTGACCTGTGCTTGCACACAGGCTTCTTGATGGTGGCAGCGGCAGCCTTAGCGTCTCATGCACGTCTCTGGGGTCTGCGCTGATAGCCGTGGCTAGCGCCCATCTCTGGAGCTCGTTTAGGCAGTGCTCTGAATCTCCTCTCCTTGTGCACCCCAAAACTATGGTCTCTTGCCTCTTCGGCAGTTCCAGACTTTTTCCTGGGCTCCCTCCTGGCTAGCTGTGGCTCACTAGCCCCCCTCAGGCTGTGTTCTTGCAGCCAACCCCAGTCCTCTCCCTTGTATCTGACTTCCGAATGCCGAGCCTCAGCTCCCAGCCCCCACCCATCCCATCGGGTGAGCAGACAAGCCTCTCGGGCTGGTGAGTGCTGGTCGGCACCGATCCTCTGTGCGGGAACCTCTCCGCTTTGCCCTCTGCACCTCTGTTGCTGTGCTCTCCTCCATGCCTCCGATGCTTCCCCCTGCCACCCCCGTCTCCGCCAGTGAAGGGGCTTCCTAGTGTGTGGAAACGTTTCCTCCTTCATAGCTCCCTCCCCAGGGTGCAGGTCTCATCCCTATTCTTTTGTCTCTGTTTTTTTCTTTTTTCTTTTGCCCTACCCAGGTACGTGGGCACTCTCTTGCCTTTTGGGAAGTCTGAGGTCTTCTGCCAGCGTTCAGTAGGTGTTCTGTAGGAGTTGTTCCGCATGTAGTTGTATTTCTGATGTATTTGTGGGGAGGAAGGTGATCTCCACGTCTTACTCCTCCGCCATCTTGAAGCTAAAGTCTCTATCTTAATTATCTTCATATCCTTCGTACTTAGCTTTGTTTTACAGAATAGTACCCAATGAATGTTTGCTGAGTAAAAGAGTAAAAGATGGAGGGCACTCCCATATTGGGTGTCTATCGTGAAAATAGTGGCTGAAAGGAAATCCCACTCTTGCCACTGCATTTCATATATGGTGTCTTTTGACAATTTCAAGTCAGCTTGAGTCAGGGAGTAGAGAAATGCAGAATGCAGAGATTGGATTTGCTTAATTAGAGGAGATAGTGACTATAGAAAGCACTTCGTGAGATATGATGCTATTCAAATATTACTAGCATCATTTTCATTATTATGGAGTAAAAATAAGGAGGAACAAAAGAGAACCAACAAAGAGCAGTCCATGGGGAGAAGATTAAATCCTTTGTTAGTCACTATTACCTGGAGAAAGTTAAAACAGACAACAAAGGTGCTTATGCAACTAGGGCCAGTGACCAGATCGGGGTCATTGAGGACTGTTTTCTGTTCTCATCCTGACTCATTTTGTAATATTTGGTAAATCACTTAACCTTTCTGCGGTGCCAGTTTTTCCAATCCATTAAGTGACTATTATAGTACATTCTCCCTGCCGATGTGCAAGGATGTTTGGGTTACTCATTCAATAATTGTTGTAAAGCACTTTGAGTCCCTTAGAGAAAGCCGGGATCACAAGATTTATCTGGTATTATTAATTGGAAAGTCTTTTGCCATTAGTCAAGTCTCTGATTCCTTTGTAGTTCAACTGCTTTTCTGTGGCTTTCCCAATGCCAGTCAATTTCCCTTTATACAATTGCAAGGGTGCAGTGATGTCCTATCCTGTCTCCCAAATGATGGTGCTATAATCAAATTAACCTGTTGGGTAGATGTAAAAAAAATTAGAAAAGTTTGAGGATTTTTAGCCTGTCTTAAGGTGACTAAGGAAAACACTTAAGGTGGTTTGAGTTAAGAAAGATTATCCATGAGTGGCCAAAATCAATCAGTTACATAACTGAAGTGTTAAGTCCATGGCAAATGGCATATGACATATAACACATGATGTTCTGGGCCTGCTAAGGCAAGAGAACTACTGGTTCCAGGATGAAAGAAACTTCTTAGTTTATATTGTTTGACACATAAACTTGTGAGTCTGTTTGGATGTTGGTGATCCAGTTTTACAGAATTTTCCACCAAAGGGTACAAACTTTACGGATAATATCAGTGCCTCTTTATGGAGTAACTAAGAGATTGTACCAGGGCCTCTTCCATATGCTTTTGGGAGAATGAGAAAATGAGTGATTCTTTGAAATTTTCAGTCTTATTTTATTCTTTCAGGTTGAGGAGTGATATAGGCTTTTGTTCCATTATGGCTTTTTGGAATTTTTTTTTAATTAAAAAAAATCCAGAGCATATAAATATTTACCTCATGGCTTAAGCTTTCATGACTCTAAAGAGAAGTTTAAAATTGGATTGTACCTTTAGCCCTGCTCTCTCTCCCCTGAGAGCTGGCCTTATACCTTGGAGCAGTAGGTTTGCATATCGAAATGCCAGCTTGACCTAGCTGCCTGAAAGTCCTTAATGTCAGGCCCGCAGCAGAATTCATTAATTTCTCTTTACAAGTTGGTAATTTCCTGTTATTCTCCTAAATGTTGCTAATTTCAGGTACACCCTTGCCATGAGGGGATTCTAGGTCCCCAGTATTTTTAGCATAACCTGGCATGTGTATTATCATCATATACTGGCATCATATACTGTCCTTGCTTTTCCAGAACCCATAGAAATGGCAGCCACGTGAAGTAGGCAGGTGTCATACGAACTCAGTTTACAGTTATCAAAGCAACCATTGAGTCAACAGAGAAATTGCGGACACAAGATAAACATTTACATTTTCAATTATATGATGCTAATTTTTCTTCAAGATGTTGGAGAGAGAATTAAAATGGAACAGAGGACAGAGTGTGGCCGGAGTACAGGCCCACTGGGTCACTCTCTATTTGCTTTGGGTCCCTTATTTATATCCTATCTTATTTTTATCTTTCTTATGTCATTGTTTTATTAATCTCATTTATACCCAGTGATTAAAAACTAGGCAAGAAATTGTTCCCAATTAGAGGCCCTTGAGAACCATCTGTAATCAATAGATAAAACTTGCTTAAGGCCAAGACACTGGTGGTATTGAATTGTTGCTCTTGATTTGACTTTGAAAAAGTACTTTAAAAATAAATGAGGGGAGGAGAGAAGATGGTGGAAGAGTAAGACGCGGAGATCACCTTCCTTCCCACAGATACAGTAGAAATACATCTACACGTGGAACTGCTCCTACAGAACACCCACTGAACGCTGGCAGAAAACGTCCGACCTCCAAAAAGGCAAGAAACTCCCCCCGTACTTGGGTAGGGCAAAAGAAAAAAGAAATAACAGAGACAAAAGAATAGGGACGGCACCTGCACCAGTGGGAAGGAGCTGTGAAGGAGGAAAGATTTCCACGCACTAGGAAGCCCCTTCGCGGGCAGAGACTGCGGGTGGCAGAGGGGGGAAGCTTCGGAGCCACGGAGGAGAGCGCAGCCACAGTGGTGCGGAGGGCAAAGCGGAGAGGTTCCCGCACAGAGGAGCGGTGCCGACCAGCACTCACCAGCCCGAGAGGCTCGTCTGCTCACCCGCCGGGGCGGGCGGGGCTGGGAGCTGAGGCTCGGGCTTCGGTCGGATCCCAGGGAGAGGACTGGGGTTGGCGGCATGAACACAGCCTGAAGGGGTTAGTGCACCACAGCTAGCCGGGAGGGAGTCTGGGGAAAAAGTCGGCAGCTGCCGAAGAGGCAAGAGACTTTTTCTTGCCTCTTTGTTTTGTGGTGCGCAAGGAGAGGGGATTCAGAGCGCCGCCTAAACGAACTCCAGAGACGGGCGCGAGCCGCGGCTATCAGCGCGGATCCCACAGCAACAGGGGCGCAGAGGGAAAAACGGAGAGATTCCCGCACAGAGGATCGGTGCTGACCAGCACTCACCAGCCCGAGAGGCTTGTCTGCTCAGCCGCCGGGGCGGGCGGGGCTGGGAGCTGAGTCTCGGCTTCGGTCAGATCGCAGGGAGAGGACTGGGGCTGGCGGCGTGAACACAGCCTGAAGGGGTTAGCGCACCACAGCTGGCTGGGAGGGAGACCGGGAAAAGGTCTGCAGCTGCCGAAGAGGCAAGAGACTTTTTCTTGCCTCTTTGTTTCGCGGCGCGCAAGGAGAGGGGATTCAGAGCGCCGCCTAAACGAACTCCAGAGAAGGGCGTGAGCCGCGGCTATCAGCGCAGACCCCACAGCAACAGGGGCGCAGAGGAAAAAACGGAGAGACTCCCGCACAGAGGCTCGGCGCCGAGCAGCGCTCACCAGCCCGAGAGGCTTGTCTGCTCACCCGCCGGGGCAGGCGGGGCTGGGAGCTGAGGCTTGGCTTCAGTCGGATCGCAGGGAGAGGACTGGGGCTGGCGGCGTGAACACAGCCTGAAGGGGTTAGCGCACCACAGCTGGCTGTGAGGGAGACCGGGAAAAGGTCTGCAGCTGCCGAAGAGGCAAGAGACTTATTCTTGCCTCTTTGTTTCACTGCACGCAAGGAGAGGGGATTCAGAGCGTCGCCTAAATGAACTCCAGAGAAGGGCGCGAGCCGCGGCGATCAGCGCGGACCCCAGAGACGGGAGTGAGACGCTGGGGCTGCTGCTGCCGCCTCCAAAAAACCTGTGTGTGAGCACAGGTCACTCTCCACACCGTCCCTCCCAGTAGCCTGTGCAGCCCGCCACTGCCAGGGTCCCGTAATCCGGGGACAACTTCCCCGGGAGAACGCACGGCGCGCCTCAGGCTGGTGCAACGTCACGGCGGCCTCGACCGCCGCAGGCTCGCCCCGCCTCCTCTGTACCGCTCCCTCCCCCCGGCCTGAGTGAGCCAGAGCCCCCGAAGCAGCTGCTCCTTTAACCCTGTCCTGTCTGGGCGGGGAATAGACGCCCTCAGGCGACTTACACGCAGAGGCGGGTCCAAATCCAAAGCTGAACCCCAGGAGCTGTGCGAACAGGGAAGAGAAGGGGAAATCTCTCCTAGCAGCCTCAGAAGCAGCGGATTAAAACTCCACAAACAACTTGATGTGCCTGCATCTGTTGAATACCTGAATAGACAACGAATCATCCCAAATTCAGGCGGTGGACTTTGGGAGCAGGATATATTAATTTTTCACCTTTTCCTTTTTTTTGTGAGTGTATATGTATATGCTTCTGGGTGAGATTTTGTCTGTATAGCTTTGCTTTACAATAGCTTTATTTTACTTCACTATATTATAGCCTCTTTCTTTCTTTCTTTCTATTTCTTCTCCCTTTTCCTCTGAGCCGTGTGGACGAAAGGCTCTTGGTGCTCCAGCCAGGCATCAAGGCCGTGCCTCTGAGGTGGGAGAGCCAACTTCAGGACACTGGTCCACAAGAGACCTCCCAGATCCACGTAATACCAAACGGCAAAAATCTCTCAGAGATCTCCATCTCAACATCAAGACCCAGCATCACTCAATGACCAGCAAGCTACAGTGCTGAACACCCTATGCCAAACAACTAGCAAGACAGGAACACAGCCACATCCATTAGCAGAGAGGCTGCCTAAAATCATAATAAGGCCACAGACACCCCAAAATACACCACAAGACGTGGACGTGCCCACCAGAAAGACAAGATCCAGCCTCATCCACCAAAACTCAGGCACTAGTTCCCTCCACCAGGAAGCCTTCACAACGCACTGAACCAACCTTAGCTACTGGGGACAGATACCAAAAACAACGGGAAGTACGAACCTGCAGCCTGTGAAAAGGAGACCCCAAACACAGTAAGATAAGCAAAATGAGACGACAGAAAAACACACAACAGATGAAGGAACAGGGTCAAAACACACCAGACTTAACAAATGAAGAGGAAATAGGTAGTCTACCTGAAAAAGAATTCAGAATAATGATAGTAAGGATGATCCAAAATCTGGGAAATAGAATAGACAAAATGCAAGAAACATTTAACAAGGACGTAGAAGAACTAAAGAGGAACCAAGCAATGATGAAAAACACAATAAATGAAATTAAAAATACTCTAGATGGGATCAATAGCAGAATAACTAAGGCAGAAGAAAGGATAAGTGACCTGGAAGATAAAATGGTGGAAATAACTACTGCAGAGCAGATAAAGAAAAAAGAATGAAAAGAACTGAGGACAGTCTCAGAGACCTCTGGGACAACATTAAACGCACCAACATTCGAATTATAGGGGTCCCAGAAGAAGAAGAGAAAAAGAAAGGGACTGAGAAAATATTTGAAGAGATTATAGTTGAAAACTTCCCTAATATGGGAAAAGAAATAGTTAACCAAGGCCTGGAAGCACAGAGAGTCCCATACAGGATAAACCCAAGGAGAAACACGCCAAGACACATATTAATCAAACTGTCAAAAATTAAATATAAGGAAAACATATTAAAGGCAGCAAGGGAAAAAAAACAAATAACACACAAGGGAATCCCCATAAGGTTAACATCTGATCTTTCAGCAGAAACTCTGCAAGCCAGAAGGGAGTGGCAGGATATACTTAAAGTGATGAAGGAGAAAAACCTACAACCAAGATTACTCTACCCAGCAAGGATCTCATTCAGTTTTGATGGAGAAATTAAAACCTTTACAGACAAGCAAAAGCTGAGAGAGTTCAGCACCACCAAACCAGCTTTACAACAAATGCTAAAGGAACTTCTCTAGGCAAGAAACACAAGAGAAGGAAAACACCTACAATAACAAACCCAAAACAATTAAGAAAATGGTAATAGGAACATACATAGCGATAATTACCTTGAATGTAAATGGATTAAATGCTCCCACCAAGAGACACAGGCTTGCTGAATGGATACAAAAACAAGACCCATATATATGCTGTCTACAAGAGACCCAGTTCAGACCTAGAGACACATAGAGACTGAAAGTGAGGGGATGGAAAAAGATATTCCATGCAAATGGAAATCAAAAGAAAGCTGGAGTAGCAATTCTCATATCAGACAAAATAGACTTTAAAATAAAGACTATTACAAGAGACAAAGAAGGACACTATATAATGATCAAGGGATCGATCCAAGAGGAAGCTATAACAAATGTAAATATTTATGCACCCAACATAGGAGCACCTCAATACATAAGGCAAATGCTAACAGCCATAAAAGGGGAAATCGACAGCAACACAATCATAGTAGGGGACTTTAACACCCCACTTTCACCAATGGACAGATCATCCAAAATGAAAATAAATAAGGAAACACAAACTTTAAATGATACATTAAACAAGATGGACTTAATTGATATTTATAGGACATTCCACCCAAAAACAACAGAATACACATTTTTCTCAAGTGCTCATGGAACATTCTCCAGGATAGATCATATCTTGGGTCACAAATAAAGCCTTGGTAAATTTAAGAAAATTGAAATCGTATCAAGTATCTTTTCCGACCACAACACTATGAGACTAGATATCAATTACAGGAAAAGATCTGTAAAAAATACAAACACATGGAGGCTACACAATACACTACTTAATAACGAAGTGATCACTGAAGAAACCAAAGGGGAAATCAAAAAATACCTAGAAACAAATGACAATGGAGATACGACGACCCAAAACCTATGGGACGCAGCAAAAGCAGTGCTAAGAGGGAAGTTTATAGCAATACAAGCCTACCTCAAGAAACAGGAAACATCTCGAATAAACAACCTAACCTTGCACCTAAAGCAATTAGAGAAAGAAGAACAAAAAACCCCCAAAGCCAGCAGAAGGAAAGAAATCATAAAGATTAGGTCAGAAATAAATGAAAAAGAAATGAAGGAAACAATAGCAAAAATCAATGAAACTAAAAGCTGGTTCTTTGAGAAGATAAACAAAATTGATAAACCATTAGCCAGACTCATCAAGAGAAAAAGGGAGAAGACTCAAATCAATAGGATTAGAAATGAAAAAGGAGAAGTAACCACTGACACTGCAGAAATACAAACGATCGTGAGAGATTACTACAAGCAACTCTATGCCAATAAAATGGACAACCTGGAAGAAATGGACAGATTCTTAGAAATGCACAAACTGCCGAGACTGAACCAGGAAGAAATAGAAAATATGAACAGACCAATCACAAGCACTGAAATTGAAACTGTGATTAAAAACCTTCCAACAAACAAAAGCCCAGGACCAGATGGCTTCACAGGCGAATTCTATCAAACATTTAGAGAAGAGCTAACACCTATCCTTCTCAAACTCTTCCAAAATATTGCAGAGGGAGGAACACTCCCCAACTCATTCTACGAGGCCACCATCACCCTGATACCAAAACCAGACAAAGATGTCACAAAGAAAGAAAACTACAGGCCAGTATCACTGATGAACATAGATGCAAAAATCCTCAACAAAATACTAGCAAACAGAATCCAACAGCACATTAAAAGGATCATACACCATGATCAAGTGGGGTTTATCCCAGGAATGCAAGGATTCTTCAACATACGCAAATCAATCAATCAATGTGATACACCATATTAACAAATTGAAGGAGAAAAACCATATGATCATCTCAATAGATGCAGAGAAAGCTTTCGACAAAATTCAACACCCATTTATGATAAAAGCCCTGCAGAATGTAGGCATAGAGGGAACTTTCCTCAACATAATAAAGGCCATATATGACAAACCCACAGCCAACATTGTCCTCAATGGTGAAAAACTGAAACCATTTCCACTAAGATCAGGAACAAGACAAGGTTGCCCACTCTCACCACTATTATTCAACATAGTTTTGGAAGTGTTAGCCACAGCAATCAGAGAAGACAAAGAAATAAAAGGAATCCAAATCGGAAAAGAAGAAGTAAAGCTGTCACTATTTGCAGATGACATGATACTATACATAGAGAATCCTAAAGATGCTACCAGAAAACTCCTAGAGCTAATCAATGAATTTGGTAAAGTAGCAGGATACAAAATTAATGCACAGAAATCTCTTGCATTTCTATACACTAATGACGAAAAATCTGAAAGTGAAATTAAGAAAACACTCCCGTTTACCATTGCAACAAAAAGAATAAAATATCTAGGAATAAACCTACCTAAGGAGACAAAAGACCTGTATACAGAAAATTATAAGACACTGATGAAAGAAATTAAAGATGATACAAATAGATGGAGAGATATACCATGTTCCTGGATTGGAAGAATCAACATTGTGAAAATGACTCTACTACCCAAAGCAATCTACAGATTCAATGCAATCCCTATCAAACTACCACTGGCATTTTTCACAGAACTACAACAAAAAATTTCACAATTTGTATGGAAACACAAAAGACCCCGAATAGCCAGAGCGATCTTGAGAACGAAAAATGGAGCTGGGGGAATCAGGCTCCCTGACTTCAGACTATATTACAAAGCTTCAGTAATCAAGACAGTTTGGTACTGGCACAAAAACAGAAATATAGATCAATGGAACAGGATAGAGAGCCCAGAGAAAAACCCACACACATATGGTCACCTTATCTTTGATAAAGGAGGCAAGCATATACAGTGGAGAAAAGACAGCCTCTTCAATAAGTGGTGCTGGGAAAATTGGACAGCTACATGTAAAAGTATGAAATTAGAACACTCCCTGACACCATGCACAAAAATAAACTCAAAATGGATTAAAGACCTAAGTGTAAGGGCAGACACTATCAAACTCTTAGAGGAAAACATAGGCAGAACACTCTATGACATACATCACAGCAAGATTCTTTTTGACCCAGCTCCCAGAGAAATGGAAATAAGAACACAAATAAACAAATGGGACCTAATGAAACTTAAAAGCTTTTGCACAGCAAAGGAAACCATAAACAAGACCAAAAGACAACCATCAGAATGGGAGAAAATATTTGCAAATGAAGCAACTGACAAAGGATTAATCTCCAAGATTTACAAGCAGCTCATGCAGCTCAATAACAAAAAAACCAACAACCCAATCCAAAAATGGGCAGAAGACCTAAATAGACATTTCTCCAAAGAAGATATACAGATGGCCTACAGACACATGAAAGAATGCTCAACATCATTAATCATTAGAGAAATGCAAATCAAAACTACAATGAGATATCATCTCACACCGGTCAGAATGGCCATCATCAAAAAATCTAGAAACAATAAATGCTGGAGAGGGTGTGGAGGAAAGGGAACACTCTTGCACTGTTGGTGGGAATGTAAATTGATACAGCCACTATGGAGAACAGTATGGAGGTTCCTTAAAAAACTACAAATAGAACTACCATACGACCCAGCAATCCCACTACTGGGCATATACCCTGAGAAAACCATAGGTCAAAAGAGTCAGGTACCAAAATGTTCATGGCAGCTCTATTTACAATAGCCAGGACATGGAAGCAACCTAAATGTCCATCGACAGATGAATGGATAAAGAAGATGTGGCACATATATACAATGGAATATTACTCAGCCATAAAAAGAAATGAAATGGAGGTATTTGTAATGAGGTGGATGGAGTTAGAGTCTGTCATACAGAGTGAAGTAAGTCAGAAAGAGAAAAACAAATACAGTATGCTAACACATATATACGGAATCTAAGGAAAAAAAAAAAGGCCATGAAGAACCTAGTGGCAAGACGGGAATAAAGACACAGACCTACTAGAGAATGGACTCGAGGATATGGGAAGGGGGTGGGGTGAGATGTGACAGGGTAAGAGAGTGTCATGGACATATATACACTACCAAATGTAAAATAGATAACTAGTGGGAAGCAGCCGCATAGCACAGGGAGATCAGCTCGGTGCTCTGTGACCACCTAGAGGGGTGGGATGGGGAGGGTGGGAGGGAGGGAGATGCAAGAGGGAAGAGAAATGGGAACATATTGTATATGTATAACTGATTCACTTTGTTATAAAGCAGAAGCTAACACACCATTGTAAGGCAATTATACTTCAATAAAGATGTTTAAAAAAAAAGAAAAAAAAAAAAAAAGATTCACATACCCACCAGAGTGTATAAGAGCTCCTATTAATTTACATCTTCTCTAATACTGAATATTGTTAAATGCTTTGATTTTTGCCTATCTAATGGATGCATTTATTGTAGTCTTAATTTATGTTTTTCTGATTTACTAATAAGTTTTAAAATAATTTTAAGTGCTTTCTCACCATATTTTCTCTTCTATGGAATGCCTATTCATTTACTTTGCTAGGTTGTTTATTGGGTTATTTGGGTTTTCTTCTTGGTGGTTTATAGTTTTTTATGTCTATAGATACAAATGCATTTTCAAGAATGTGTTGCAAATAACTTCTGCTAGTATATTGCTTGTCTTTCCACTTTCTTCATCATGACTTTGATGAACAGAAATTCTAAGTTCTACTGTAATAAAATTCATCAATCCTTCTAAAAAAAATAAATAAATAAAATAAAATAAATGAGACAGGACATGGTATATGTGCTTGTTGTAAAATAATTCAAACAGGAAAATTTTGAAGTAATTGTCCTTCAGTGTCATACCTGCTCTCCCCCTAGCCATGCAGTATCACTGCCTTTGAGGCTCCAGCCCCCTTTCCCTGGGCTAAGTCTGTAAGAAGCTTTTCAGAAACCTTTGCATACACACACATGCGTGCATACTCTGTGCACATGTATCAATCATATCTTTATATATATTACATTATATGTATCATATGTCATATCTTCTATATAAGATATATCTTTTTTTTTTAATTAATTAATTAATTTATTTATTTATGGCTGTGTTGGGTCTTCGTTTCTGTGCAAGGGCCTTCTCTAGCTGTGGCAAGCGGGGGCCACTCTTCATCGCGGTGCGCGGGCTTCTCACTATCGCGGCCTCTCTTGTTGCGGAGCACAGGCTCCAGACGCACAGGCTCAGTAACTGTGGCTCACGGGGCTAGTTGCTCCGTGGCATGTGGGATCCTCGCAGACCAGGGCTCGAACCCGTGCCCCCTGAATTGGCAGGCAGACTCCCAACCGCTGTGCCACCAGGGAAGCCCAAGATATATCTTTTTAATTTTGACAAAAAATGGATCTCATTCCATGTACCATTCTGTGGTTTCTCTCTTGCATTTAATTATACATCGTGGGCATATTTCCATTTCAGTATGATCAATCTACCACATTCATCCTAATGGCTGCAAAGTATTCCCTTGAGATGTACCCTAATTTATTTAAACAATTCCCAACTGAATGACATTTAAGTTGTTTCCAGTTTTTAGCTATTGCCAATATGCTGCAATAAACATCTTCATACATATAATCTTTGCATTTTGGGGGGAGCATATGTGCAGGATAAATATCTAGAAATGGAATTTCTGGGCCAAGAATATATGCATATGAATTCTGAGAAATATTGCTAAATTGGAAAGGGCTGCATGTGTTTATTTTTTCACTAATACTGAGGGAAAATATTTTATTATCTGAGTCTTTACCAACTGGTAAACTGAGCCAAACCACAGAGGGCTGGTCTGGCTTTGAAGACTGGCAAGGAAGAATGGGACTCTGATTAATGTTGCCTTTATTTCAGTTTACCACTGAAACGGCAAGCAAGCAGGGCAAAGGGTATTCACTAGACCAGAGGCTCTCAAAGTGCGGTCCCTGGCTGGGGAGCATCAGTACCTCCTGGGAACTTGTTATAAATGCAAGTTCTCAGGTGCCACCCTAGACCTCCTGAATCATACATTCCCACACCAGGACCCAGCAATATGAGTTTTAACAAGCCCCCCATGCGATTCTGAGGCTCACCAAAGTTTGAGAACCACTGCAGTAGAGCTTGCCCAAAGCTTTCTTTAGGCCTCTTGGAGGTGAACCTGGGGATCTATGGTTCAGATTGAAGGTGTCCAGGACTGCATACTCTCTGCATCTCATACCATTTGGGTGAGGCAGGGGCCACGGTACCACTCAATGGAGTAATTACTCCCATAAATGGCGACTCCTGCTGCCCTTAGTCAAAAAGTTCTATGTCCTATTTCTTACTGCATTAGGAGGCATGCAGTGGACATGGCCAAATGTTAACAAAATTTTGGCTTCTCGTCTATGTGAAAAATGGCACCTCATCCCTATTTAATATTAATTTCTTTAATTGTAATGAAGTGAAATGAGCATCATCTCATTTTATAGGCCATTTGTACTTTTTTCCCCTTTACTATTATTACCTCTTTATGTTCTTTACCGTATTATCTATTGGTTGGTTGTCTCTTCTTTATTCCTTGTGAGAACAATTTTAATTTTAAGGAAGTTAGCTCTTTGACATTTGTGTTGCCGATTATTTTTAACCCAGTTTGTCATTTATCATTTGAATTTAGTTACAGTAAATTTTTGCATCACAGATAGTTAAATTTTTCATGAAGTCAAATTTAATAGTTTTTATCTTTCTGAATTTTGAATTTTATGTAAACTTAGGTAGATCTTCCCAACCCTAGGATAATAAAAAAAATACTCATATTTCCCTCTAAACTTTATGGTTTTATTTTTAGCACATAAATCTTTCATGTGAACAGAATTTATTATTACTTAAGGATTGAAGTATACACGTAAACATATTTTCCTAAAGCTTAAAAGTTATCCCAATTTCATTTATTAAATAATTTGTCTTGTCTCCAATGATTTGAAGTAGCTTATTAATCATATTCAAAATCAGAAAGTATATTTGGGATTATTTCTAGAGCCTGTTCTATTGAGATTGAAATTAATTTAGAGTTCAATTTAGGGAAAAGAAAGACTTTTAATTTTAATACAAAGTTTTCTTAATCCAAGAACAGAGTACACTTTTTTTGTTTTTAATTAATTTATTTATTTATGGCTGTGTTGGGTCTTTGTTTCTGTGCGAGGGCTTTCTCTAGTTGCGGCAAGTGGGGGCCACTCTTCATCGCGGTGCGCGGGCCTCTCACTATCGCGGCCTCTCTTGTTGCGGAGCACAGGCTCCAGACGCGCAGGCTCAGTAGTTGTGGCTCGCGGGCCTAGTTGCTCCGCGGCATGTGGGATCTTCCCAGACCAGGGCTCGAACCCGTGTCCCCTGCATTGGCAGGCAGACTTTCAACCACTGCGCCACCAGGGAAGCCCCCAGAGAACACTTTTATAGTTACTCATTTTTTCTTTTTTCCTCAGGAGTGATTTAAAACTTTCTTTATATAGGTGTTGCATATTTTTTTAATATATTTTGTGAATTCCGAAATGTGATGTTTCCCCCATTATAGTTTTTACTAACTATTTGCATGTAGGAAAGCACAATCAGTATCTTTGTGTATTAATTTCATAGCCAGTCATCTTACTGAATTTTCATATGTTAGTGTTTGAAGGATTCCTATGGGCTTTTCAAGGTGGCAATAATCATCTACAAATAATATGAAGTATCCTGTCTATGAGATCAGACTTTTATTATAAAATGTGTTTTATAGAATATGACCTTTCTAATTTCCTGCTTTTAAAAATATCACCTTTTATTATTCTAAAAACTGAAAATCGTAATCAAGTAAGTTTAGAAAGCATGAAGCCAAACGTAGTTAAACAGACTTTTTACTGCAAGATTTCTCTGAGCTTTTAGAGTTCCGCAGCAGAGACTGGCTAATTGCTGTCCACTTCTCTTTTCTATACCTAGACACATAGGATTGCCACATTTTCCAGATACTTTATTATTAAGGTTGGGGCCATGTGACTGGTTCCATCCAATAGAACATGGTCAGAGTGATATGTGCCATTTCCAGGTCTGATCATCAGATGTCCCACCTCATTTTCCTTACTTGCTTCACTCCTTGGAAAGCTGAAGGCAAAGTGTCCATTAGGGACCCCCAAGGAAGCTGTGGATGTTGGCACCAAAAAAGGGGAGGAACCACATCTTAAATCACTACATGGAAGGCCACTTAGCAAACATATAATCATATTATACCTAAGTGAAACATTGCTTGTATTAAGCCACTGAGATGTTAAGGATGCTTGTTACAGCAAATCTGTGATAGCCTTACAATTGCCTTTCTTCTGCCAAGAAATTAATATTTCATAAATTACTTTCATCTTTTACTTTCCTGTTCAAACATTTTTGTGGGCTTTATGTTAACCTTCTGAAAGATTTGAACATCTTTATTCAGCTTTAAAAGCCGTCCTCCATCTGGATGTAACCTGGTATCCTTCTTCTCCGCAGGATGAAACCTCTGCTCCAGCAGATCCGCTGTAAAGCAAAAGGTCATGTCCAGGCTCCTTTCCATGACTAAATCCCTCTATATCATACTCATCCATCAAGATTCAGCTTGAAAACCTAATCCAAAGGCATGGTTTAGAGCATTCTAGTTCATAGTGCTCTCTCTCAGCCTCAAATTGTTTCCTTCCTTTCATTTTTCATATTCACGTTTCATTTTTTTTTTAATGATAATTCCCAGTGTTTGTTTGTTTCTTTTGGCTGCGCCGGGTCTTGGTTGCGGCACGAGGGATCTTGGCTGCGGCGTGTGGGATCTTTTTTTTAGTTGTGGCATGCGGACGAACTTCTTGGTTGTGACGTGTGAACACTTTGTTGTGGCATGTGTGCAGGATCTGGTTCCCTGGCAGGGATGGAGCCTGGGCCCCCTGCATTGGGAGCGCGGAGTTTTGCCCACTGGACCACCAGGTAAGTCCCTATATTCACATTTCAAAAATGTGGGTATAGGGACTCAGTCAGCCAATCAAAAAAAATGCTTATTAAGCATCTGTTAGGTATCAGGTACCATACTAGGTCCAAAAGATATAGTAGGAAACAAGGATCTGATCCCTGCTCCCCATGAAGCTAACATTCTAGAAATAAACTACGATTTCCCAGAGAGGACAATGCCTTACTGACATTCAACATCTAGTATGTAATATAATTCATTGACAGTACTCAGAACATTAAAGTGTCATTGCAGTTATTGTCTTGGTATGCTAATGACTTTCCCTTAATTATATATTATCTTGAATTAAAAAAAAATCACCTTTAATGAAGTAAATATACATACAACAAAATTTGCCAATTTTAAGTTTGCAATTCTGAGTTTTGACAAATGTATACAGTTGTATTTTGTGTAGTTACACAAAAATAAAGTTTATGACAGTTGCGTAATAACCACCACAATCATGATCTGGAACATATCCTTCACTCCTGAAAGTTCCCTCCTGGTCCTTTCTAGTCAATGGCCTCTCCCTCTGCCTGCCTGCTGGCAACCACTAAATGGCTTTTTGTCATTGTAGTTTTGTCCTTCCTAGAATTTTGTGTGAATGGAGTCACACAACGTGCAGTTTTTTTGTGTCTGGATTTTTTCACTTAGTATTCCATTGCATGGATATACAACAATTTATTTATACTCAATAGTTGATGGACATTTGGGTTGTTTGCAAATTTTTGGTTATCGAACAACGTGACTATGAACATTCAAATACATATTTTTGTTTGGGCATATGTTATTTCTCCTGGGTAAATACTTAGGAGTGAGATTGCTGAGTTGTATTGTAAGAGTATATTTCACTTAATAAGAAACCACTAAAGTTTTTTTCGTGTGGATGTACCATTTTGTATTTCCATCAGCAATGTATGAGTGATCCAGGAGGTCTACATTCTCACCAGCATTTGATATTTTAAGTTAAGTGGGGTTTTTTTTGTTTTTTGTTTTTAATTCTAGTGAGTGTTTTGGGGTATATCAGTGTGGTTTTAACTTGCATTTTCCTAATGACTAATAATGTTGAGCATCTTTGTATATGTTCACTTACCATTTATCTATCTTATTTGATGAAGTGTCTTTTCAAAAAAATTCCCCAATTTTAAATTTAGATTGTTTGTCTTATTGAGTTGTAAGAGCTCTTTATATATTCTTGAAGCAAATCCTTTATCAGCTGTATGCTTTGCAAATATTTTATCCCAGTCTACAGTTTGTCTTTTTATTTTCTTAACAGTGTCTTTTTAAGAGCAAACTTAATGTTTTTAAAAATTAAAGTATAGTTGAGTTACAATATTGTATTAGTTTCAGGTGTACAACATAGTGGTTCAACATTTTTATAGATTATACTCCATTTAAGGTTTTTTCAAAACAATGGCTATATTTCCCTGTGCTGTACACTATGGGCTTGTAGCTTATTTATTTTATACATAGTAGTTTGTACCTCTTAATCCCATACCCATATCTTGCCCTTCCCCGCTTCCCTCTCCCACTGGTAACCACTCGTTTGCTTTCTATGTCTGAGAGTCTGTTTCTGTTTTGTTATACACATTTGGCAAACTTTAATTTTTAAAGTCCAACTTTTTATTTTTGCTTTTATGGTTTATGTTTTTATAGAAATCTAGTGTAACTAAAGGTAATAAATTTTTCTCCTAAAACTTCTTCTAGAAGTTTTAAAGCTTTAACGCTTACATTTAGGTATATGATCCTTTTTGAGTTAAATTTTGGATAGGGTGTGAAGATGAGGGTTAAAGTTCTTTCTTTTGTTTTTGTATGTTAATATCCAACTTTCTAACACCATTTGTGAAAAGAATATCCTTTTAACACTGAAATACACTGGCCCCTTTGTTGGTAATCAATGAGCTATGTATGTATAGGTCTATTTCTGGACTTACTTTTCTTTTACATTGATTTATATGTCAATATCAGACTAACTTGATTACTGTAGTTTTATACTAAGTCAAACTGTAAGCTTTATACTAAGTGGGAGTTTAATACTTGCAACTTTATTTTTCTTTTTCAAAAGACTCCCAACTTTACTTTTTCCTTTCTTTTGGCTATTCTGGGCGTTTTGCATTTCTCTATAAATTTTACAATCTGTGTGTAATTTCTACAAAAAACACTTGAGATTTTGGAATTGTGTCAAATCTGTAGATTAATGTGAGGATACTTGATATCTTATTTTAACAATTTTGCATTTTCTGATACCTGAACACAGTGTATCTCTCCATTTATCTGGTAGTCTTTTAATTCCTCTCAGTAATGTTTAGTAGCTTTCTGTCTTTAGCGTTTTATTTATAAATTTCTTTTTATTGGATTGAGGAGGTTCTGTTTTATTCCTAGTTTGCTGCAAGTGCTTCTATCCCAAATGGGTGTTGAAGTTTGTAAAATATTTTTTCCTGCATCTACTGGGATGATCATATGGTTGTTCAATTTTAATCTATTAATATATGATGACTCGTATTTTTTCTAATGTTAAATCAACCTTACATTACAGCTAAAGGATTACTAAAGGAACTTTTTCAGACAGAAGGGAAATATCGGAACATCAAGAGTAAATAATATCTTTTAACTCCTGACATGAAAGATTAAGAAATTAGCATATTTGTACTTTTTTCTGATCTTTTCACACCATTGCCCATTTTTCTTAGCTATATTCTTACTTACCCGTTTCAATGTTTATAACTTTGCATAATTGTTCAGCCTTACTTCTATATTCTAATCAACTCAGTGCAAATCACAAATACTTTTATGCCATGAATTCTTCCTTTCTCAGTTCTTTTCATTACAGCACTTGTTTGGTGAGACTTTATCATCAAATAGTTTTTTATTCCACAAGAAAGGCTGCCTATAAACTTCCTGGCTCACAATTTTGGGGGTACTAAATGTGGCTGTGAAGAAATCTGAGTTCACTCTGATTTTCCTCCTTGGTAGGTGAACTGCTTCTTCTGACTGAATGCTTATATAATTCTCTGTTTATTCTTAAAGGTGAGCAACCTCACCAGAATACAGCATGTTGATTACTGGAACAAATTGCTTCCCCCTAAAACATGGTATGCCCTTTTGATCCTCAGATTCAGGTTTCCCTTTATTTCAGAAACATGTTCTATTTAATATTTGACTATTATTTCTGATCCATTTGTTCCACTTCCTTTGCTGATCGAGCTTATGTTGGCTGTCTTTGATCTCTCTCCATATATACCTTTCTAATTACCTTTGTTTCTTTGTCCTTTGCCATTTAAGATTTTGGATTTTTTGTAAGCCTCTCTTCCATGTTCTGATTCTTTTCAAAAATAGTATCTCTTGTATTGTTTTTGTGTTTCTGTATCATTTTTATTTCTCTGGTGTCTGTATCATTCACTTGGAGATCTTTTATGAACTCTGCCAGTTCGCATTTACCGCCATCTTATTTCCTCTTTAATTTCATATCCCTCTTCATGCAGTTCTCCGTTTCAGATAGTTCTTTTCCCTCTTTTGTGTCTTTGGGAGTGTAGAGAATTATTTGTCAAAGTTTTTTTTTCTTCCCCCCTGTTTCCTGCAGTACTTCTTTTGATGTATATTCTTTGTAAGTCCCACCCCCCTTGCTTTACAAGTGTTAAACAATTATACCATTACCAGTCCTGCTGCTTGCAAAGTCTTTATGCAATATTGAGAGCAATTCCTAGATGGGAGAGCTAGAAATCTGACATCAGTGTTAGGAAAATTGGACCTAGATGGTGAGAGAGACCCAGGGCAGAGCATCATTGTGTAAGGTAGGTACTGGCTCTAGGATGTGACTTCCCAGGCTGCAGGAAAGAGAGGAAATAGAGCCTGAGGGTGAAGAGAGGAACAAGGCTGGTCTAAGTGTCAAGACCCTTACCTGACCTACCTGAATAAGCTCACCCACATAAGGAAAGCTCTAGAAAACCATGATCACACTACCATCACGTATACCTTTGCGTTAAATGACCAAATTATTTACTTTACCTTGGTTAAGTGTATCATTTCTGCTGGTCTCCACATGTGGTCATTTTTAAAAAGTCAAACATAAAAAGTATAGATAGTAAGTGACAGTCCCAATCCTTCACCCCATCCCTATCTAAAAAGTAACTACTGTTTAATGCTTTTCTATGTCTACTTCTTGACTTTTTCCTGTGCATGCTTATACGTAAGAATTTTCTGCTTTACTAGTGTATCTTGGTGACCTTTTTATGCCAATACCTATTTTTCTACTACCAAATGACTTATTGCATGCTGTGGTTGTAATATTGTTTATTTAACCATCTACTGTTCTTGGCCACATATTTACCCTAAAATGCTGCAATGAACAGTCTTCTACATGGATACTGCAAGTGCGCTTATCACATATAACCCTAGAAGTGGACTTTGTAGGTATAAGAAAAGGCACAAGTAAAATTTTCAACAAGTCCATTCCGATGTCTTCTTAATGAGAGTCTGTTTCCCTGCACACACCCTTGTCAAAATGCAGTATTATCCTGCTTTCTCACTTTTGCCCAATAAGTTAAAAATATTAACTCATTATTCTAAAAAAATGCATATTCCAAATTACAGTGGAATTTCAGCATATTTTTAAAAATACTCATTAGACACATTTTTCTTTGTGAATTCCTTTGCCTATTTTTCGAAGGCCTTTTTTCACTTCTTACTGATTTCTAGGGGCCCTTCACACTGGTTATTAATACTTACCTATTACAAACGTTGATATTGTCCCACAGTCAGTATCTCATCTTTGAACTTTATTTATAATTTTTATATTATTCAAACTATTTGAATTTTTATATACCCAAATCTTTTAACTTTATAACTTTTGTTGTTTTTGCTTATGAAAGCATTACCCATTTTAAGATTGACATAAAATTCTCATATATTTTTACTAATACTTATATCATTTTTAATGCTTTTAATGTTTTATTGAGCTTAGTTCTTAATCTGTCTGTAAATAGCTAGCCTGTTATACCAACATCACTTATTGAATTATTTTCTCCCCGATTTGAAATATCACCTGCTTTATCTTTTCATATTGATCTCTTTATCTAATTTTGGACCAGTGCCACACTATTTTTCATATTTAGAATGATCATGTAAGTCCCTCCTCACTATTCCTTTTTTCCAAACTTTACTGGATATTTCACTTCATTTCATTTATTTCATAAGACATCCTTTTAGAATTTTGACTGGGAATTGTATCAAATTTATATATAAATTTGGAGAGATCTTATACTTACTTTATTGAGTCTTCCCATCCAGAACCAGTTTGCCCTTCTATTAATTTAGAGCTTCTTTTTCTTTCTTCAGTAAAAATCATACAGCATTCTTCATAAATGTATTGTACATCTCTTGTTGGACTCAATTATAATATGTAATATTTTTCTTTGCTATTATGATGGAATCTTTAAATACATTCTAATTGGTTATTTCAGGGGTATAAAAGCTACTATTAATTCTCATATGTTGACCTTGTATCCACCTAACTAAACCCTCTGTCTGTTCTAAAAGTTTATTAGCAGAGTCTTTTGGGTATTCTAGACGGACACTCACATTGTTTGATAATAATAATAGTTCTTATTCTTTCCAATATTTACACTTAATTTTGTTATTATAATAATGTTTTTTCAATAAAAATCATTTTTCCTGTAATAGGTATTTATTGAGTCCAGAGTATCTCTTTTGCAGTGTTAAATTCCTTAACTATTTAGTGTTTCTTGTTTTCTCTTATTTGTGGTTAAGGTTCTAGATTGAACATTTCGTTGCTTTTGGGGTGTATTTTCTCAGCCCAAATGAGAATCCCTGTTTGTCTGGCAGTTGACACAACTCTGATGACCTCTGGTGAGTCTACAGGAGAAGAAGACCAAAGCGAGGAGAGGAAAGTGTGAAGGAGGCTTGACCTTTGGGAATGAGACTGCTCATACCTCCTGGCAGACAGAAACTCTCTCCCTTTCTTTTGCTCAATAGCCACCCTGGTTGTCTCACACCTCAGATTTCTTAGGAGGGGCTACTCATAGCTCTAACCTGGGGACGAATACAGTAAATGGGTGAGTGGGGAGTTGCTGTCTTATCTGTGTCACTCGTTAGTTAATTACCTAAAACACTATCATACTCTCCTTCCTGCTTTCACTGCCTCTGACAGTGGCGTTATTCTGGAGTTTTCCAGGGAAAGAGCACTATTTGGGGATGTTTTATTTGTCTTCTGAGAGGAGTTCCTCAGCTCTTTTGGGTTATGTTGCCAGGCTATTTGCTGTTGCTCTATCACTGCTGGAGATCCCTCATTTTTCTAGTCTGCTGGCAACCTTATTTCCAATGTTGTCATGAATTTGCTAACTTCTTTTTTGGAGGGAATTTCCTTTTTGAATTGTATTTATGTTAGATCCTTTTGGATTAATTCTTATCCTTGATTAGGAATAGCGCTGTCCAGGCCTGCTAATTTGCTCAAGAACTTAGTGGAGATGTGTTGGGGAGTGACTGGGAGCAGCACCTTATTCAATATTTAAAATAATTAAACAGTTTTGTTTTGCTGTAATGAGTTTCAGTGTATAACATATAGAAAATACAGAAAAATAAAAGGAAGAAAGAATAATGCATAATCCTATCATGACAATTACTGTTAATATTTAGACATGTTAACCTTCAGTCTGTCCCTTATGCATATTTTAACATTCTTGTGATTATATTCTCTATAGCATTTTGTATTTATTTTCAACTTATGTCTTAGCACATGTTTTCTATATTATTAGAAACATTCATGATTAAATCCTTACTTTAATAATATCATGGGATATAATCAAATGGATCCTCCAAGAGTTGATACTTCCCTGTGTTGGGCCATTTGGGTTAATTTGGTATTTGGCTCTTTATTTTTAAGAAATAAATTTGATTTATATATATTATTTAATTTTTGAGATAAAATTTATAGTGAAATGTACCAATCCTAAATGAATAATTTGATGAGTTTTGATAAACGTTTACATTCAAGTAACCATAACCCCAACCAGATACAGGATATTTACTTGACTCATTTTAATAATGCAGTGATGAATACCTATAAGATGCTTCCGTATATTTAGATTATTAGGCTATGCTCCTAGAAGGGAAATAATGTGGGCTCATTTTATGAAATTTTTGATGGACATTTTACCCAAATGCTTCCAAAGGGTGGGTCCATGCCCATTCCCACCAGGCAGTGGAGAGTGCCAGCATTATTCAGCCCTTTCTCTGTGACCCCCTTGACACGTTTTGACTAGCCCCCAGCAGGAGAGCTCCACCTTTTCTTCCTGAAAGCACATTGTGACTCTGTCATGACAATACCTACCTCCATCCGACCATGGCTATGTGTGCATATTTATGTATAAAAAATTGCTATTTCTGCTTCCAGTGGGCTTATAACACTCTCCGCACAGGCAACCATCTCTGTAGCCTGGCAGTGGTTATCCGTGGTACCACTTATTTGTGCCAGTGTCTTCCTGATGGAATCATGTCTCAGATCTTCTCTGTCTTCTTTCGAAGAGACACTGTGTTTCTAGTTGCATGGGCTCTAAAACTCATGAGCCCCGGTTAACTTCTCTTGCTCCAGTTGATGCCAACTCCTTTCCATTTTGCTTTCCTAGCTCTTCCCCTCTTTCCATTTGCATTCTCATTGCCTTATTTTAGCCCTTCAGGACCACTTACTTAAACAATTTCAGTTGATTCCTTTCTCCCTAACAAATCTGTCTGGGTCATGGCTGCCAGATCAACCATCCCAAAGGGTTTGATTATGCCATGCTGCTGCTCAAAATATCTTCAAGAGTCTCCACTCAAAATCCGTATCCTGGCATTTCAGGTCTTCCACAGTCTTCCAACTTGATTTCTATCTTGTTCATGAAATCTGTATTCCAGCCAGACCAAACTACTTGTTATCCTCATATTTAACACAATTTTTGATTGTTCTCTGCTTTATTCAAGTCCTTACCTTTTCTGGAGTGCTTTTTGTTCCTCCATGATTTAAATTTCCAAATTGTATCTTTCCTTCAAAATCCAGTTTAAATGTCATTTCTTTCACAAAATCTCCCCTGTTAACCCCAGCAAAATAGTGTCTCTCCTCTCTCATCATAGTACATTATTAGTACATTTTTGTTTTGTGTATTATTTTCAGTCTGGAATTATAACAATTCATTGACTGTCTTAACTTTTTTGTTTAGACAGAAACTTCCTTAAGGGCAAGTTCCAGGTTTTTAAATGTTCATGTATGTTTTCAGTGCACAATAGCAGAAGCTCAGTAAATAAATGTTTTCTTTTCCAGCTTTGTTGTGGTATAGTGGACAAATAAAATTGTAATATATTTAAGGTATACAATGTGATAATTTGATATGCTGTTGGAGGAGGTCATCAAGAGGGTGTGACAGCTGGTTTAGCTGTGAGCTGGACCAGTACAATCAGAGGTTCCTCACCTCCTCCCCGTGTCCTTGGAATGTACGTTCACCCACAGTTCCCACAGTAGAAATCATTTTCAGGGACACAGCCTTGAGAAAGCAAGGTTTTGTTGAGACCGTCTGGACTGTGTATGTGACTGAACCCCATTAAGGCCTCTATATAAACTTTTAAGGTTCTGGCAAGAGGGTGGGAAGATCTACTCATCTTGTGGCCGCCCAAGGCAAGTCTTGTATGTAAATTCTCTTGCTTATATTTTTTTTTTGAAAGTTCATTGTATATTTTCGTCACACACAAAAAAGTTTAATATATGAAAGATGGGTTCTAGCCTTAGATAATTACAAACAGCTTTCTCGCTTCCACGACAATCTTTCAGGGCAAGGGACACAGCTTCATCTTGCGTCGTTATCCCACACATTGCAATATTTCAAACCTTCCCCAGGGTTTTCCCCACTCCCTAAATTTAAACAGGCTTCCCTATTAAATCATGTCATCATCATGACCACCAAAGTCTATCCCAGAAACCTTCCCAGATGCCACCTCATGGAAGATATCTCCCCATTTAGAACCAGAAATCTAAAGCTTCTATCAGATAATAATTTATGTTTATGTTACACATTTTTCCACAAGTATGTCCCCAACACAGTGCTGTACACAACATACTGGCTGCATTAAGGAATGTTTGAAGAGTAAATAAAAATGAAGCATGAATTATAATCACCACCAGAATTGTATTCTTGAGTTCAGTGGTTGAAAGTCACACAGACTTGCATCTAAATCCTTGCTCCAGATTATATTAGCACTTTGACTTTAAGCAGTTTACATGTCTTCAGTCTCAGATTCTTCATCTGAAAATTGGTTATGATGGGAGTAGGGCAGTTCTTTTTTTTTTTTTTTAATTTTTAAATTTAATTTTATTTATTTTTTTTATACAGCAGGTTCTTATTAGTCATCAATTTTATACACATCAGTGTATACATGTCAATACCAAATGCGCAATTCATCACACCACCATTCCCACACCCCGTGGCTTTCCCCCCTTGGTGTCCATACGTTTGTTCTCTACATCTGTGTCTCAACTTCTGCCCTGCAAACCAGTTCATCTGTGCCATTTTTCTAGGTTCCACATACATGCGTTAATATATGATATTTGTTTTTCTCTTTCTAACTTACTTCACTCTGTATGACAGTCTCTAGATCCATCCACGTCTCAACAAATGACCCAATATTCTTCCTTTTCGTGGCTGAGTAGTATTCCATTGTATATATGTGCCACATCTTCTTCATCCATTCGTCTGTCAATGGGCATTTAGGTTGCTTCCATGACCTGGCTATTCTAAATAGTGCTGCAGTGAACACTGGGGTGCATGTGTCTTTTCGAATTATGGTTTTCTCTGGGTATATGCCTAGCAGTGGGATTGCTGGATCATATGGTAATTCTATTTTTAGTTTTTTAAGGAACCTCCATACTGTTCTCCATAGTGGCTGTATCAGTTTACATTCCCACCAACAGTGCAAGAGGGTTCCCTTTTCTCCACACCCTCTACAGCATTTGTTTTTTGTAGATTTTCTGATGAAGCCCATTCTAACTGGTATGAGGTGATAACTCATTGTAGTTTTGATTTGCATTTCTCTAATAATTAGTGGTGTTGAGCAGCTTTTCATGTGCTTCTTGGCCATCTGTATGTCTTCTTCGGAGAAATGTCTATTTAGGTCTTGTGACCATTTTTGTATTGGGTTGTTTGTTTCTTTAATATTGAGCTGCATGAGCTATTCATATATTTTGGAGATTAATCCTTTGTCCGTTGATTCGTTTGCACATATTTTCTCCCATTCTGAGGGTTGTCTTTTCGTCTTGTTTATGGTTTCCTTTGCTGTGCAAAAGCTTTTAAGTTTCATTAGGTCCCATTTGTTTATTTTTATTTTTATTTCTGTTACTCTAGGAGGTGGATCAAAAAAGATCTTGCTGTGATTTATGTCAAAGAGTGTTCTTCCTATGTTTTCCTCTAAGAGTTTTATAATGTCCTCTCCTACATTTAGGTCTCTAATCCATTTTGAGTGTATTTTTGTGTATGGTGTTAGGGAGTGTTCTAATTTCATTCTTTTACATGTAGCTGTCCAGTTTTCCCAGCACCACTTATTGAAGAGACTGTCTTTTCTCCATTGTATATCCTTGCCTCCTTTGTCATAGATTAGTTGACCATAGATGCATGGGTTAACCTCTGGGCTTTCTATCTTGTTCCATTGATCTATGTTTCTGTTTTTGTGCCAGTACCATATTGACTTGATTACTGTAGCTTTGCAGTATAGTCTGAAGTAAGAGAGTCTGATTCCTCCAGCTCCGTTTCTATCCCTCAAGACTGCTTTGGCTCTTCGGGGTCTTTTGTGTCTCCATACAAATTATAAGATTTTTTGTTCTAGTTCCATAAAAAATGCCATTGGCAATTTGATAGGGATTGCATTGAATCTGTAGATTGCTTTGGGTAGTATAGTCATTTTCACAATATTGATTCTTCCAATCCAAGAACATGGTATATCTCTCCATCTGTTTGTATCATCTTTAATTTCTTTCATCAGTGTCTTATATAGTTTTCTGCATACAGGTCTTTTGTCTCCCTAGGTAGGTTTATTCCTAGGTATTTTATTCTTTTTGTTGCAATGGTAAATGGGAGTGTTTCCTTAATTTCTCTTTCAGATTTTTCATCATTAGTGTATAGGAATGCTAGAGATTTCTGTGCATTAATTTTGTATCCTGCAACTTTACCAAATTTGTTGATTAGGTCTAGTAGTCTTCTGGTGGCATTTTTAGGATTCTCTATGTATAGTATCATGTCATCTGCAAACAGTGACAGTTTTACTTCTTCTTTTCCAATTTGTATTCCTTTTATTTCTTTTTCTTCTCTGATTGCCGAGGCTAGGACTTCCAAAACTATGTTGAATAATAGCGGTGAGAGTGGACATCCTTGTCTTGTTCCTGATCTTAGAGGAAATGCTTTCAGTTTTTCACCATTGAGAATGATGTTTGCTGTGGGTTTGTCATATATGGCCTTTATTATGTTGAGGTAGGTTCCCTCTATGCCCACTTTCTGGAGAGTTGTTATCATAAATGGGTGTTAAATTTTGTCAAAAGCTTTTTCTGCATCTATTGAGATGATCATATGGTTTTTATTCTTCAATTTGTTAATATGGTGTATCACATTGATTGATTTGCGTATATTGAAGAATCCTTGCATCCCTGGGATTAACCCCACTTGATCATGGTGTATGATCCTTTTAATGTGTTGTTGGCTTCTGTTTCCTACTATTTTGTTGAGGATTTTGCATCTATATTCATTAGTGATATTGGTGTGTAATTTTCTTTTATTGTAGTATCTTTGTCTGGTTTTGGTATCAGGGTGATGGTGGCCTCATAGAATGAGTTTGGGAGTGTTCCTTCCTCCACAATTTTTTGGAAGAGTCTGAGAAGGATGGGCGTCAGCTATTCTATAAATGTTTAATAGAATTCACCTGTGAAGCCATCTGATCCTGGACTTTTGTTTGTTGGAAGATTTTTAATCACAGTTTCAATTTCAGTGCTTGTGATTGGTCTGTTCATATTTTCTATTTCTTCCTCGTTCAGTCTTGGAAGGTTATACCTTTCTAAGAATTTGTCCATTTCTTCCAGGTTGTCCATTTTATTGGCATAGAGTTGCTTGTAGTAGTCTCTTAGGATGCTTTGTATTTCTGTGGTGTCTCTTGTAACTTCTCCTTTTTCATTTCTAATTTTATTGATTTGAGTCCTCTCCCTCTTTTTCTTGATGAGTCTGATTAATGATTTATCCATGTTGTTTATCTTCTCAAAGAACCAGCTTTTAGTTGTATTGATCTTTGCTATTGTTTTCTTTGTTTCTATTTCATTTATTTCTTATCTGATTTTTATGATTTCTCTCATTCTGCTAACTTTGGGTTTTGTTTGTTCTTCTTTCTCTAGTTCCTTTAGGTGTAAGGTTAGATTGTTTATTTGAGATTTTTCTTGTTTCTTGAGGTAGGCTTGTATAGCTATAAACTTCCCTCTTAGAACTGCTTTTGCTCCATCTCATAGGTTTTGGATCGTCGTGTTTTCATTGTTATTTGTCTCTAGGTATTTTTTGATTTCCTCTTTGATTGCTTCAGTGATCTCTTGGTTATTTAGTAACGTATTGTTTAGCCTCCATGTGTTTGTGTTTTTTACGGTTTTTTCCCTGTAATTCATTTCTAATCTCATAGCGTTGTGGTCAGAAAAGATGCTTGATATGATTTCAATTTTCTTAAATTTACTGAGGCTTGATTTGTGACCCAAGATGTGATCTATCCTGGAGAATGTTCCGTGCACACTTGAGAAGAAAGTGTAATCTGCTGTTTTTGGGTGGAATGTCCTATAAATATCAGTTAAATATATCTCGTCTACTGTGTCATTTAAAGCTTCTGTTTCCTTATGTATTTTCATTTTGGATGATCTGTCCATTGGTGTCAGTGAGGTGTTAAAGTCCCCCACTATTATTGTGTTACTGTTGATTTCCTCTTTTACAGCTGTTATCAGTTGCTTTATATATTGAGGTGCTCCTATGTTGGGTGCATATATATTTATAATTGTTATGCCTTCTTCTTGGATTGATCCCTTGATCATTATGTAGTGTACTTCTTTGTCTTTTGTAACATTCTTTATTTTAAAGTCTATTTTATCTGATATGAGTATTGCTACTCCAGCTTTCTTTTGATTTCCGTTTGCATGGTATATCATTTTCCATCCCCTCACTTTCAGTCTGTATGTGTCCCTAGGTCTGAAGTGGGTCTCTTGTAGACAGCATATATATGGGTCTTGTTTTTGTATCCATTCAGCAAGCCTGTGTCTTTTGGTTGGGGCATTTAATCCATTCACGTTTAAGGTAATTATCGATATGTATGTTCCTATGACCATTTTCTTAGTTGTTTTGGGTTTGTTTTTGTAGGTCCTTTTCTTCTCTTGTTTTTCCCAGTTAGAGAAGTTCCTTTATCATTTGTTGTAGAGCTGGTTTGGTGGTGCTGAATTCTCTTAGCTTTTGCTTGTCTGTAAAGCTTTTGATTTCTCCATCGAATCTGAATGAGATCCTTGCCAGCTAGAGTAATCTTGGTTGTAGGTTCTTCCCTTTCGTCACTTAAGTATATCATGCCACTCCCTTCTGGCTTGTAGAGTTTCTGCTGAGAAATCAGCTGTTAACCTTATGGGAGTTCCCTTGTATGTTATTTGTCATTTTTCCCTTGCTGCTTTCAATAATTTTTCTTTGTCTTTAATTTTTGCCAGTTTGATTACTATGTGTCTCAGTGTGTTTCTCCTTGGGTTTATCCTGTGTGGGACTCTCTGCGCTTCCTGGACTTGGGTGGCTATTTCCTTTCCCATGTTAGGGAAGTTTTCGACTATAATCTCTTCAGATATTTTCTCTGGTCCTCTCTATCTCTCTTCTCCTTCTGGGACCCCTATAAGGCGAATGTTGTTGCATTTAATGTTGTTGCAGAGGTCTCTTAGGCTGTCTTCATTTCTTTTTCATTCTTTTTTCTTTATTCTGTTCTGCAGCACTGAATTCCACCGTTCTGTCTTCCAGGTCACTTGTCCATTTTTCTGCCTCAGTTATTTTGCTATTGATTCCTTCTAGTGTAGTTTTCATTTCATTTATTGTATTGTTCATCTCTGTTTGTTTGTTCTTTAATTCTTCTAGTTCTTTGTTAAACATTTCTTGCATCTTCTCGATCTTTGTCTCCATTGTTTTTTTGAGGTCCTGGATCATCTTCACTATCATTATTCTGAATTCTTTTTCTGGAAGGTTGTCTATCTCCACTTCATTTAGTTGTTTTTCTGAGGTTTTATCTTGTTCCTTCATCTGGTACATAGCCCTCTGCCTTTTCATCTTGTCTATCTTTCTGTGAATGTGGTTGTTTTTCCACAGGCTGCAGGATTGTAGTTCTTGTTTCTGATGTCTGCCCTCTGGTGGATGAGGCTATCTAAGAGGCTTGTGCAGGGTTCCTGATGGGAGGGACTGGTGGTGGGTAGAGCTGGGTGTTGCTCTGGTGGGCAGAGCTCAGTAAAACTTTAATCTGCTTAACTGCTGATGGGTGGGGCTGGGTTCCCTGGCTGTTGGTTGTTTGGCCTTAGGCAACCCAACACTGGAGCCTACCCGGCTCTTTGGTGGAGCTATTGCAGGACTCTGGGAGGGCTCACGCCAAGGAGTACTTCCCAGAACTTCTGCTGCCAGTGTCCTTGTCCCCATGGTGAGCCATAGCCACCCCCCGCCTCTGCAGGAAACTCTCCAACTCTAGCAGGTAGGTCAGGTTCAGTCTCCCCTGGGGTCACTGCTCCTTCCCCTGGGTCCTGATGCGCATAGTACTTTGTGTGTGCCCTCCAAGACTGGAGTCTCTGTTTCCCCCAGTCCTGTCAAAGTCCTGCAATCAAATCCCACTCACCTTCAAAGTCTGATTCTCTGGGAATTCCTCCTCCCATTGTCGGACCCCCAGGTTGGGAAGCCTGACGTGGGGCTCAGAACCTTCACTCCAGTGGGTGGACTTCTGTGGTATAAGTGTTCTCCAGTCTGTGAGTCACCCACCCAGCAGTTATGGGATTTGATTTTGCTGTGATTGCACCCCTCCTACCATCTCATTGTGGCTTCTCCTTTGTCTTTGCATGTGGGGTATCTTTTTTGGTGAGTTCCAGTGTCTTCCTGTCGATGATTGTCCAGCAGCTAGTTGTGATTCTGGTGTTCTCATAAGAGGGAGTGAGAGCATGTCCTTCTACTCTGCCATCTTGGTTCAGGCTCCTTGCTTATTATTTTTTAAAACATCTTTATTGGAGTAGAATTGCTTTACAATGTTGTGTTAGTTTCTGCTGTATAACAAAGTGAATCAACTATATGTATACATATATCCCCATATCCCCTCCCTCTTGCGTCTCCCTCCCACCCTCCCTATCCCACCCCTCTAGGTGGTCACAAAGCACCTAGGTGATCTCCCTGTGCTATGCGGCTGCTTCCCACTAGCTGTCTGTTTTACATTTGGTAGTGTATATATGTCCATGACACTCTCTCACTTCGTCCCAGCTTACCTTTCCCCTCCCCGTGTCCTCAATCCCTTGCTTATTAAAACTGCCATATACTAATCTTGCAGTGGTCTACCTCTTTCTTTGGTCTCTCCTTGCCCTCTGTGTACTGGTGGGGAGGAGGGGGAAGCTCCTAAATTTGGGAAGCAACGTACACATATAGAGTGTGAAAGGATTCCCACCATCGAGTTAATTAACACGTCCATCACCTTGCATTCTTGCCTTTTTGGTGTGTGAGAACACTTAAATACCTAGGGTTTACTCTCTTAGCTCATTTCAATTATACAGTACAGTATTATCAACGATAGTCACCATGTTGTATATACTGAGACCTTACCATATAACTGTTTGATAGCTTTTTACCAGACTCTCCTTATCTCCCCCACATCCCAGCCCCTGGCAACCACCATTCTACTCTGTTTCTATGAGTTAAACTTTTTTTTTTTTTTTTAGATTACAAATACAAGTGACAACATGTATTATTTGTCTTTCTCTGTCTGGCTTATTTCACTTAGCATAATGCCCTCCAGGTTCATTCATGTTGTCACAAATGGCAGGATTTCCTTCTTTTTTGAGGCCAAATAGTATTCCATTGTGTCTATATCTGTCACATTTTCTTTATCTATTCATCTGCCGAAGGATGCTTAGGTTGTTTTCATACCTTAGCTCTTGTGAATAATACCACAATGAACATGGGAAAACAGCCAGATCTTTGAGATAGTGATTTTTTTTCCTTTGCCTGTACAGAAATATCTTGAAAATATTGCGGGTTTGGTTCTAGACCTCCAAAGTAAAGTGAATATCACAATAAAGAGAGTCACATGAATTTTTTGGTTTCCCAGTGTATGTAAAAGTTATGTTTACACTGTACTGTAGTCTGTTAAGTGTACAATAGCACTGTGTCTAAAAAAATGTATACACCTTAATTAAAAAATACTTTATTAGTAAAAAATGCTAACCATCATCTGAGCCTTCAGCAAGTCGTCGTAGTGACAGCAAAGATCACTGATCACAGATCACTATAACAAATAAAATAATAATGCAAATGTTTGAAATATCGAAAGAATTACCAAAATGTGACACAGAGACACGAAGTGAGCAAGTGCTGTTGGGAAAATAGCGCCAATAGGCTTGCTGGATGCAGGGTTGCCACACACCTTCAATTTGTGGAAAACACAGTATCTGTGAAGCATAGTAAAGAGAAGGGCAGTGAAACGAGATCTCCCTGTATACCCAGGAGTGGGATTCCTGGATCATATGGTAGTTCTCTTTTTAATTTGTTGAGAAAGCTCCATGCTGTTTTCTACAGTGCCTGCACCAATTTACATTCCCACCAACAATGCTCAAGGATTCCACTTTCTCCAAGTCCTCACCAACACTTGTTAATTCTTGTCTTTTTGACAACAGAGATCCTAACAGGTGTGAGGCGATACCTTATTGTGGTTGTGATTTGCATTTCCCTGATGGTGCAGGCTGATTAGAGGCTGGACCCTCAGGCAGTTAACTGGGAAAGTAAGCAGTCGGTCTCCTTCGGGGAGAAACTGGGCTATGGGCACTTTTGCCTGCTCCCTTTGCACTGAATCCAGGTGTCGAGCTGCAGAGGGGGTGTGTGTGTGTGTGTGTGTGTGTGCGTGTGTGTGTACTTGGTTACTCCGGCACCTGTTTAAGAACTGCTTCCTTGTTTGCTGTAGTCCTGTGGGACTTGTGCATGCGAGTCCTGTTGGCTATCAGCTGGGATTTGGACAAGCATCTTCCAGGGAGATACTGGACACTTGGTTTTATTGTTGGGGCAAACCGGAGCGGGGAGAGGGGAAGTGCCCATCAGCCCATTCAGTCTCTGGGGAGGATCGCAGTCATCACCCAGATGCCTACTAATTAGAAGCTAGACTCTCAGGCAGTGACTTGTAAAGTATGCAGTCAAACCCTTCTCGGGGAAGGTCGGGGGGTGGGCCTTTTTGTCTGCTCTCTCTGCGCTGCGGTGAGTTCTCCTGTGTCCTGTTAACAACTCTTTCTTTGTTTGCTACAGTCCTGTGGGACTTGGTTGAACAAAACCTCACTGGCTATCAGAGGTAGGGGACTTAGCTGTCATCCCTCTGCGGGAGGCTTAAAAGTTGGGGAGCTAGATATGGGGTCCAAACCCTTTTCTCCTCAGGAGAAGCTGAGAGTTTTGGATTCCCTCCCAATTGTATGTTGCTGTGCCAGGGGAATTTATGGCAAGAGTGTGTCTCAGCCTTTCCTACCTGTTTCGATGTATTTTCTTAGTTGTCTGATGTGTAGCAGTCACTTGGCTAGTGCCTGAATCTCTCAGAGGGATTTGCTTTGTGTGTGTAGCTGTACATGTGGTGCATCCATGGGAGGAGGGAAATTCAGGAGCCTCCTATGTCACCATCTGGGTCTGGAGTAGTAAATAAATGTCTGTTGACTAAGTGAGCCATAATGGGGAGAGGAAATGGGATTTGGACCAAAGATATAACTTATTTTAATTTCTCGGGAAAGCAACATCAATCTAGCATTTGTCCTTTTAAGAAAGGAGTTACCATTTGAGACAAATAGCAAGCTCTTTAAAAAATTCAAGGGCTGATACATTTCTCTGGGATATTCTGGTTTGACTTCCAAATCACCTCTGGGTCAAGGCAGTGGAGATAGTTTAGAGCTTAAAATAGAAACACATAGGTCAGTGGAGAGGTAGATCTTCTAGTATTGTGGCAAAAAGTACAGGAAAATGGAATTAGCATCTGCCTGTAGTATTTCACGACCCCCATGCCTAAAGGTAAACCTTCTGTTGTCTTAACCTCTTTTGACCTGGGATAGCCATATTACATAAATACTTATTAAAATAGCTCAGAGCGCTATCTTTTCATCTGCTAATATGGTAGATTTTCAGGATAGGGTCCCTTTTTTTAACTTTTTATTTGATATTGGAGTATAGTTGATTAACAATGTTGTGATAGTTTCAGGTGTACAGCAGAGTGATTCAGTTATACATACACATGTATCTATTCTTTTTCAAATTCTTTCCCATTTAGATTGTGATCTAATATTCGCTAAACTTAGTTTTGTTTGCGTCTGTGTGTGTGCGCATGCGTGCTCCGCATCCTATGCAGTCATCTCAACAACATTTCCTTTTTTCTGGCCTCGCCTTGCGGCTTGTGGGATCTTAATTCCCTGACCAGGGATCGAACCCGGGCACTTGGCAGTCAAAGCGCGGAGTCCTGATCACTGGACCGCCAGGGAATTCCCTCAATAACACTTTTAATGTAGTTTTTGTTTATTTTTAACCTTCCTCTTTAATTCCCTTCCACTATCAAAATTAAAATATACAAAACTCTTACTGTGCAAGATATGCCCATTATGTTGCCAGCTCTTCTACAATGTTTATAGAATATGTCAACACCCTATAGGGAATTGGCATTCTTTTGCTATCCTACTTAACTATCAAAGAAATGAAACAAATGCCCCCCCCCAAGCAAATAATCTAACCCCCTCAATAACATTTACAAGATGGAAAATGTATTCATGACAAGAGCTGAGCATAAGGGGAAAATGTGCCAGGGACTCATCGTGGGGGACAGTGGAGATGTGCTGCCCCCAACTTTCCTCACTTCCTCACTCTCCACCTGCACCACCCATCTGAATAAATTAGCCTCATGGAGAGGGAGGGGCCAGCAAACAGCACACCTGCACACCTGCAGACTGCACCGCTTAGTGAGGGGTTGCTAGGGAAGCAGTTTTGTGTTTTTTTTTTTTTAAGATTTTTTAAAATTTTTATTTATTTATTTATTTTTGGCTGTGTTGGGTCTTCGTTTCTGTGCGAGGGCTTTCTCTAGTTGCGGCAAGCGGGGGCCACTCTTCATCGCGGTGCGCGGGCCTCTCACTATCGCGGCCTCTCTTGTTGCGGAGCACAGGCTCCAGACGCGCAGGCTCAGTAATTGTGGCTCACGGGCCCAGCTGCTCCGCGGCACGTGGGATCTTCCCAGACCAGGGCTCGAACCCGTGTCCCCTGCATTGGCAGGCAGATTCTCAACCACTGCGCCACCAGGGAAGCCCCGGGAAGCAGTTTTTAAAAAACAGGGGAGGAGAATCGTCAAGGTTTGTCTCCTCATGAAATGTGCCCGTCAGAACAGATGATGCATTTGGGTATAACATGCTCCAAGTATCTTCTTCTGGCACTTTTCTCCCACATCTCAAGGCTTTTGGAATTTTGCTGCAGCTTATCCTCTTAAGAGGCTTTTCCTCTCACGCGTTTCTCCATTGAATGTTAGTCCTGAAAGGGGAGAGATTATGTTTAAAATGTCCACGCAGGACTGATTTGCTTAGAATCAGGCCAGTCAGGACAGCCAGCCCCTATAGCATCTTCCCTCACTCCGCTCCCTCATTTTGAGGGCTGCATCCCTCCTGTTCTTCAGTTTGTCTGAAGTTGGAAGAGGGTTTGGCATTGTTCACCAGGCTTGGGTCAAGCTCAGAGGGCCCTTGGCTTTTTCTGGAAATGGCCTGTGGAATCACATAAATTTTGAAGGTGTAGAAAGGCAAGGAAAAATGTGATGTGGATGTGATCGTGATGTACTGTCCATGGAACTACCTGGTCTCCTAGAATTTTGGGGACGTTTTGTTTTGATAAGTGGGTGAGCATTTAAGGCTAGCAAGTGAAATCTTCACCCAGAAGAGTCCATTAGCAGAGGCCATCATACTGACTTACATTGTATAGTGCTTCTAACATTTAATCCTTACCACCCGAGGAAGTAAATAGTATTATATTGATTTCTTAGGTGATTCGACCAAAGCTCAGAGAAGTCACACGTGTGATAAGTGGTAAGTAATGGTGTCTGAAGGAAATCTGGAGCTCTCACTCTTGTCTATAGGCTTTTCTAGTGTCTAATCTCCCAAGCAAGAAAAAAAAAATCCTTTTCTAAAGTACATGGCCTTGCTTTCTCTGAAATAGTGGATAGTAAGGAAGCAGGATGGGGGTGATTGGTGACAGTATTTGTATACACAGAAGGAGAGAGAATACTTCTTAAGATTCAGAGTCTCTGGTGTAAATAGAGCTGCTTCTTTGATTTTATTTCATAGCTAAATGATACTCGTGAGTGTTATAAATGTCCTAATCCAAGATCTCATCTCCAATTCCCTGCCGTAAGCTCTAAAACAAAGAGGACTTATCATTTGCTTTAAGAGACTTTGCTCTGTATGTACCCAAAGACAGCAAAATTCCAATTAAAAGAGTATTGATTGCTCATAAATTAATGCCATCCATTCAAAATCAATGGTCACTGAACTTCTTTCAATGATTTTTATTGTGAGCCCTCTTGGCCCTTATACTTTGCTTATTAAATGTTCCACTGTAATTGTATGCCCAATTAATATGGACTATTCCTTCACTATTAATATATAGTTTTCGGATTTTAGTCTAGTTAGCATTGTTAGTCATTGCAAATGAAAGCCAGTGGAATCTTACAAACCCAAATGCCTTCCCTTGCCTGCCTTCAGAGATAATTTATATGCCCTCATTCCTCTGAGCTTAAAGCAGGTAAACATCTTCAGTTAAGCTGAACAGAAAAATAGAAATTCTCTGGAGTAGGAAGAAAACAGAACAAAAAACCCAAACCAGGAAAATAAAGCAGAGAACATGAACTATGTCATAGGGAAGTTATGACTGAATCAACAGGGGATATAATTTCATCGCCTGTGAGGCAAAATCATGACCAAACGTGCTTAGGGACACAGGCTATTGTACCTCTGCGAGGGGCTCCCCTAGAGCGTCATGCTAATTAAATCTGAAAGAGAGACACTTTGAGAAGCAACCAGGTGTCAGGCTGAAGTCTGGCAGTGGAGTAAGAGGAGCTGGGTGAGCTCAAGGAACACATTTCAGAAGACAGATGTGATCACTGTGTGAGGCTGGGGGAAACTGATCTTCCAGTTAAGTGGCTGGCCCGGGACTGTGAAATAACCTGTGGCCCATCAAGATATTTTTGTGACTCATGCTAACTCTTCAGACTCCAAGGATTGTACATCCCGCTTCTTCCCACTGGTGTCACAGTTAAAGGCCATTAAGGTTAAGCAATCAAGCAGATTCTACCTACTTTGGCACTTCTATTCTGAAGAGATTTGCTCATTTATTTAACTAATGTCTGCTTTCTGCACGAGGGGGGCTCCTTCATGGCTCGGTGTGGGTGGGATAGAGGGCAGAACCCTAGGAGAGAAGGGTATCCAGTGGAATTATTCTTTAGGGACCAGGAGACTCAGGATCTAATCTCAGCTCTGTCACAAATTGGTTGCAGCTTGTTTAATTTCTCTGTGTTTGTTTGCTTCTCTATAAATAAAGTTGTGCCAAATAGCCATATCCCTTCTAGATTTAAATTTTGTTCTACTATGAGATCTAGGATAGTATCCTCCAACTGTTTTGCTCTTGTACTTCCAAAAATAATTTTTAAAAGGTGTGTACCCCCCCATATTTTTAAGTCCACGTCATAAGTTTAGTTACAAATGATGTAGTTTCCAACATATTGTATGTTGCATAAGGGTTTTTAATGTATTTTAATCAAAACTGTGGACCTGTAGATTTAGCTTATCCAGCTTATGGTACATGCTGCCACATCATCTAATTAACAAAGCCAGTTCCTATTGTCAAATCATTCAGCCAAGTCAGACTTAGTTTTCATTAGAAAAGTCTGACTTCATTTTTTTCATTCAAATACATTTGTTAACATGCAACCTGGTGACAGCCATCTCATTTTAGAATACAAATGCTAGGATGATTAAATAAATAATTCGATACTCAGAAAACTAGTTAGCTAGCTAGCTAAAGCAGGAAGCCTTGCCATGAGTATTTCGTAATTTGTACTTTAAAGACTGACCTTCAAGAGCAATATGGTCCCCCAGTGTTCTTTTTTTTTTAAATAAATTTATTTATTCTATTTATTTATTTTTGGCTGCGTTGGGTCTTTGTTGCTGCACGCTGGCTTTCTCTAGTTGTGGTGAGCGGGGGCTACTCTTGGTTGGTGCGCAGGCTTCTCATTGCGGTGGCTTCTCTTTGTTGCAGAGCATGGCTCTAGGCGTGTGGGCTTCCGTAGCTGTGGCACATGGGCTCAATAGTTGTGGCTCACTGGCTCTAGAGCGCAGGCTCAGTGGTTGTGGCGCACGGGCTTAGTTGCTCCGTGGCATGTGGGATCTTCCCGGACCAGGACTCGAACCCGTGTCCCCTGCATTGGCAGGCAGATTCTTAACCACTGCACCACCAGGGAAGTCCCTCCCAGTGTTCTTTTGCTTGGTGTCAGGTTGGCTAGTAAGCTTCAGGGCAAGATATCATGGTAGGTCTCGGGATGAGTGAGAGGTACGCCTTTCTTTTGTAAAGTGAGAGAACAGTGATTTTGAGATGAGAGGCAGAAAAGGAAAACTAGCAGCCTGCAGGGACATTATTGGGCAAATTTATTGTAGAAAGGATACATGTGGAAATTGAGGATCTGGAAATGGATTCACGTAAAACCACCATGATGCATATCTGCTGGGAAGTCTTCATGACCCCCTGCCAAGGAGCATAAAACCCAGATGCACAGAGGAGGGGTAAGAAGTATGATACTTTCCATTGTTATTTCACACCAGCTTATCAGTAGGCCCAATATTGCAAATACTGTCCTGTGTGAGGGTCAGCAATCCTCAGACCTGGTGCATACTCCCCTTTGAAATGAGCTGTCCATTACAAGACTTTCTATGATCAAGTTTCCAGGTGTGTTATTAGGGTATTGTCACCTTATCAGCTAACATTTACTGAGACTAATTTGCAGGTGCTTGTGGGAATACAAAATATAATTTATGCAATCTATGCAATTTCTGGTTCTCCAGAAATCAGAATGTCTAGAGTCAAAATAAGGTACTGGTTAAAAGTGATGACTCTGGAATCATTTGCCCTGGGTTTGAATAGTGTCTCTGCAATTCTACTTGTATGATCAGGGCTAGCTTCAGTTTTCTCGTCTGTTAAAATGGAGAAAAGGATACCTTTCCCAAAGTGTTTATTCTCTTTTCTCCATCTGCCCTCTTCCCCCACTCCCACATCCATTGTTTCATCTTCTCTGCTCCGGTCAATTCTTTGGGAAGGAGATGCCTGCAGACCACATTATCAAGGTTTCCGTACCAGTTGGTTGGCTTCCATTTGTTGCCAAAGAGAGGCACCAGTGGAGATCAGAGGGTGAAGGAAGAGAGAGGTGGGCTGTCTCTTCCTGGCTGTCATGCTGCTGTGGGCCATGTTTCACGCAATAGCTGAGTCCCTCGGCTACCGTTCTGCTGATGGTCCTGGCTTCATATTTCCAAATCTAACCCTCTCATACCATCCCCACCTCTCGTGTCTCGAGGCCTAGAGATGGTAACGTCTTCTCACTATTTCCGGTCTCCGACCATATCATGAGAAAGACTTTTTAGCCATTTGAATTGGATTCTGATTCCTGATGGGACCCCAGATGATAAAAGGTTATTATTCTTTCATTCTTCAACAAATATTTATTGAGTCTATGATAACCTAGTAAATTCTGTTGTGTTTATTGCTGTAGCCCTAGGCATATACTATGGGATCAGTTAATATTTGTTGAAAGATTACTTACCATATAGACACTGTACTGGGCCCTGGTGATTAAATGGTGAACAAGACAGACAAACTTTCTGACCTAATGAAGTGTTTTTTTCAATCTAACCATGAGGATTGAGTGAGATCACATGAAACAGTGTTAAGCCTGGCACCTGCTTACTGAGTTAACCCATCCGAGAAACAAGCTTGGCCTTTTTCCTCCTCTGTCAGCTGGTCATAAAGGACCCTTCCATGTGGCCAGAGGTGTGAGCTGAGGGAGAGGTGACGAAGCGACAATTGTGGATTACATAATAGTCTTGGTCACCTGATTAGGCAGCTTACTTGTGTTTGCTGGCTGAGTGTGCATCTAATCCATTTTACAGTGGACTGCTGGACCTGCTCAACCTTTATTTTTTTTTAATTCAAAAAATATTTTTTTTATTAAAAAAAATTTTTTTTGGCCGCGTTGCTTGACTTGCAGGATCTTAGTTCCCCGACCAGGGATAGAACCCACACCCTCGGCAGTGAAAGCGTGGATTCCTAACCACTGGACCACCAGGGAACTCCCCCTGCCCAACCTTTTACCTTAGTGGATGTGACAGAACCCAGGTCTTGATGCTCCAGCCACATGATCACTTGGGGTCCCACAGTCAGATAATAAAAGGGCAATGCTAGAAGCTGCTTTTTGAATGGTGTATAGTTCTTTACTGGAGACTGTATGGCTTGCTCTAGAACGCTGTGGGCCTACATTGTGATTCTGCTATTTGAAACAGTCATAAACTCCACATGGTTCCTTTCCCACCACACAGGCCTCTGGGACCATAGGGTCTGCCAGGTTATATGACCCAAGAGACAGGGCTGAAATGATCACAGACTGGACCTGCTCTGGGCTTCTCTGAAAGCTACCAGCCTTCCTTGTCAGCTGCCAAATAGATCAAAATAGGATTCCCAAATGAGGAAATGTGCTGCCTCTAGAACCTGAAAACGTTTATAAGGCAACATGCCTCTGTCTTAGGAGGTTCAATGAGCAATCATTTGCCCTTAACTTCAGAAGTGATGTTCTGGCAAACCCCCGGCTCCTGGACTCCTGGACGCATCATTGATGTGGTGGCCTCCTGAGACTGCCATAGGATTTATGTTCTATACTCTGTCACATGTGTCTTAACCAAGGGCTCCACTGTATGTGCCACTTCCTGTTCATCTGGTCTGATGAATATAATGTCATTTATAGAGTGGACCAATGCGACGTTGTGCAAAAAGACAGTCCAGGCCTCTTCAGACCACATTATAACAGGAGTGAGAGGATGTATATTATCATTAGATGTTTACCATAGATGTCTACCATTTTCTGTTCTATGTGAATACAAAATGCTTCTGATCCTCTTCATGTTAGGGAGAGAAAAGGATGCAAAATTGTCAGATGAAAGGTAGCATACCCTGTGTGTAAACCTGCGATAGCAAAGGTATCCTATCTAGCCCAGCAGCTGCCGTTGGGCTCATGCTTGTTTAATTTGGTAGCAGCTTGTTAGCCCCCACCATAATTAATTTGGTGTTTGAGAAGCCTGACTAGTGATTAAATTAAGAACTCACGGAGACCACCATCCCTGCCTTCTTTAAACTGTGAAGGTGGCAATGCCGCCCCACCCCTGTGCTTTTGTTTTGATTTACTATCTTGGTCAAGGAGGGAGCAGTTTCAGACCTTTCACTTGACCTTCTCCACTCTGATAGCTTACACCACATGTTAAGGAACCAATGTGATATATTTGGAGTCTGGTAGAAATGACCACTGGATGGCTTCACGGACCGAGTGAATGAACTATGAGAGGGACCCAGGCTAGGATTTCATTCATTACTGATCTTTATGTGCCCCAACAAGGGGACCGTGGTGATGCTTTGGATCCCTGGGTATCAATCCAATTTAGAATCCTCCAATTCTTGAAAGGTCTGGGCATTCCTTTGTCCTCAAGGCACCGTTACTTAAGTAAATGGCGTTAGCCCCTTGGAAGAAGGACTTGGGAACTTACTACTGAATATACTTACTATGGCGTTTCAGACTCTTTCTTCAAAGGGTAACTGGTCTTTCTAGAGTCAGTGGGTTGTAGGGTCTGAGAACAGACTCATGTCTGGAAATTGAGCAAGAGATACCCAGTTTTCATTGAGATGGCTGCTCTCAGCTTCCTGGTCATCTTGATTATGTAAGTTCAGAACGACTGTCATCTGCTACCCATTTCGCCTTTAGGAACATTTCCATTGTTCTCTGAGCGTCAGGCTTCCCGGCTGTTATTCCAACCTTGCTTCTTATTGTGGGCATTGTGCTCACTTGCTTCCCAGGGTTAGGTGCTGCCGCTTGGTCCCTGTTATTTCAGGATTCTGTCATCTCCATTGCCACGAGGGAGCCCGGTTCTGTTAAGAACAAGTTTTCCCATTAGCCCTATTCATGACCGGCTTCGTGAACGTGTGTCCTGTGCAGTTGCACATAGCCCTGCACTTGGAAGGGTCCCACACTTTGTTTAATGCTCTGCTGTTGCAGGCTTGAAATTCTTTTTAAGCAAGGGACTCCACATTTTCATTTTGCACCAGGCCCTGCAAATTAGGTTGCCAATCCTGGCCCTGCTCTTCAGAATATGGCCGCTACTGAGCTCCCCGGTAATGCTGAAAACTTTCTCACCAGTGCATTCTTACTGCATCAGCAAAGGGAGTCTTCTGTGTGCCTACTTGCAGAAAATAGTAGGCTTTATGTAGTATATCTACTTTACCATGCCCACCTTTTTGAGTACTTTGATTCCTTATCCTACCCACTGTTATATCGGTTCTGGCATTTCTACTTCGCTGAGTGTGGGCTATTGCTTTGTCTAAGTTTCCAAGAGCCAGCCTAGCTGTGTAGAAGCATTGTTTTCCAGGGTCCTTGCCAGATTATTAAATCTGTATTCTGAAAGAGGATTAATAAACTCTTCCTAATCCAACTTCACATCCCTCTCCTTTATCCCTTGATCCAACATTCTTTGAGAATCCGTATTCACAGCCGTACTTTGCAAGTTTCTGGTCGTCTGTTTTAACCAGCTCCTGCAGAGCCATAGGTACATTCACTTCTGCTTTGAATCGGTGCTCAAATCACCCTTAGTTAGTCATTGCTTCTTTTTATGAATCAATGGACCTCAACAGCCACCCAATTCTATTCTTATAGTTGCCTCTTTCCTCCTCTCTCTCAAACACTAGATACACCGCATTGGCTAGTGCTTTGCCTCCCAGTGCTATCACATCCATTGTACGAGTGAAAGTTTGGACAATTGCACTGCTATAGCATGCCAGTTACTATGTGATCCAGCTCCCAAATCCCAATTTAGTGTCTTCTTCCTGGAACCACTCCTGGCCTCAACCCACTTAAACTAGGTTCCTTGGAGAGATTCTGAGATAAGGAGCTGCAGGCAAGCAGTAGAAGGTTTGTTGGGGAGTGTTCTTGGGAAATACACTGGTAAGGAAGTCAGGGTGATAAGATTGAGAAGACCAAGAAGCTGACCTCCCATACAGTTGCAACGGAGGCTTCAGCTGATCCCAAGGGGAATTTTAGAGCTGGGATGGTCCTTCAGGTCCTCCTAAATAGAGGAAAGGGAGCTTGGCCTTCCATCCCCATAGCAGCTCATCATTAGCTGTGGGACCGCCTTCTCCAGGAGATGTGACCTTGGGCAAAGCAGTTCCTGTGACAGAGGTAATTCCCAGTGTGGGATGCAGCTGTGAGCCCTCAGCCACTGGGAGTTGGGTGGGCCACCCTCAAAAGAGGATCTGGACAGAGCACTACTATGCTGTAGCCAAATCGCAGCCCAGATACTAACGTCCTCCTGAGACTGCACGATACGAACTAGAATGGACACATCTGAACACTAGAATCTGAAGACATTTTATCCTCTTGCATATCAATTTTCTGTTGACAGGCTAGATATTTCCAATGTAGCAACAAAGACATTCTGACAGCGGTCACAGCAATGGTAAAATTGGGCATGTAAATAAATATTAAAAAGTTTTGACAGTTTTAGCTACATTTAGCTTAACATTGTGTTTATGCTTGTTACTTGGCACAGCTTCTGTTGTTCCTGAGAGTATCTCAGAATATGCTGATTTAATTTCCTTTCTCTGCCATTTTTACTTCATTTGTTCCACCACATTGACTTTCCTGCAGTTAGCTGACAATATAAATAGAAGCAGAAGAGCTCAGAAATCTATCCCAAATGCTACCCCAAGCATGGTTAGTAATTTCAAATACCATGGCTTCTGCATTACATCTTCTTTCCCTTTTATTCCTAATGATGCTTACCTGCTTTGGTTCTCAGGAAAGAGTCTACATGGAAAAATTTCAGCAATTCTTGCCCTAGAGAGTCTTGAAACAAAAACTGATATCCACTGTCAAGCACGTGGAAAGTCTAATAGATAAGACAGAGAAGCTGCTCAGCTTCACCCCAAATGAAAGCTTTAGTTGAGCTGACTTGGGATCTGCTTTGCAGATTGGCTATGCAATTTTGATATTTCATGGTTTTGTTTTCCCTTCAAAATCATGCTAAGGTCATGGTCTCTCATGAAGTTTTATTTTTAATAGTCTATTTTTTTTCTTCTTACGAATCAAAGAACACAATTGCCTGAAATCATTTTCCATTGGATTGGGACTTTAACTGGCTGATAGAAGTAATTGCTTAAGGTGAAAGAACATTTTTTTCTCGCTTGAAGTAGATGAGCCCAATTACTGTTTATGATACAGGTAATTGTTAAACACTATTGGCTGGTGACCTGTGACTCCTCATTCACTTGTCCCCTTTGGGAAGAAATAGGGATGCTCTCCTTACTTGGGGCTTTGCTCTGCTCAGCTGTACCATCCTCCAGAGCACACGCCCTGCATCCCAAATGTGTCACCAACAGGTTCCCTATTATACAGGGTAGGCAGGTCAGAGTCATTGGCACCTGTGTAAATGGTGAGTTCTGTTTCCTCGTAAATAACCTGAATATTCATGTCCTATTTGAGATTCTAGAGCCTTCCTCTTCATGGATGCAATAAGAACGACACATATACCTATCTTGCTGTGGTGGAAAATAACCTCAAATCTCACTCTCAATGTTCTTGTTGCCAAAAAATGATTTCCAATGTCAGATCACTGCACAGAAGGTAAAGAGTTATCTGAACTTTTTCTTTTTTTTTTAAAGGTTTGCATTTTTTTTTAAATTTATTTATTTATGGCTGTGTTGGGTCTTCGTTTCTGTGCGAGGGCTCTCTCCAGCTGCGGCAAGCGGGGGCCACTCTTCATCGCGGTGCGCGGGCCTCTCACCATCGCAGCCCCCCCTATTGCGGAGCACAAGCTCCAGACGCGCAGGCTCAGCAGTTGTGGCTCACGGGCTTAGTTGCTCCGTGGCATGTGGGATCCTCCCAGACCAGGGCTTGAACCCGCGTCCCCCTCATTGGCAGGCAGATTCTCAACCACTGCGCCACCAGGGAAGCCCCAGTTATCTGAACTTCTAAACAACATAAAATAATTTTAAAACATTCCACAGAGCAACTGAAGCAAGGGGTGGTGATTCAGTTAGTCTTTGGAAGACATCCTTAAATTCATCTCCAGAGCAATACTGAGAAGGAAGACAGATTCTCCTCATTCTAACTTTTGAATCCTAGGTGAGGCTATTTGCAATCATGAGCTTTAAAATCAGACGGTGGCCGCCACATGTTTCCTGGGAGTATCTGTCTTCTGCACAGGAATCCCTATTTTTTAAATAGAGCTACGTGAGGGCTGGGCCTTAACTGCATCACCCCCATTAAACCAGAACTCTCACAGCCAGATGATATAAGCATTCCTCAAACACAAGAGGGAGTGAGCACAGGCAACGTTTCTGAGGCTGTTCTCAAAACACATCATTATCTGGCTTTTCTGTTTCAATAATTTGTAAGCAGGCTGACTACTCTGTAAACAGACCAGCAGGAAAGCAGAAAGGCGTGTGAGCTATTGAATCTCTACTACCTGGGGCTTGGGAAACAACATCAATTTTACTGCGTTGAAATGTGGAACTGACTTTGAGGGAATGTCATTTGGATTATGACAGTTGGAGAAGCCTGGGCTATTTTAAGGAATGTGGAGAGACACTCATTTCATGACACTTACTTGCCTGGTATCCCTATGAGAAATGTTAGCTAATGGTTTTTAACCAACGTTTCCAGCAAGATTCGGGAATAGAAATGTGAACAGAAGCTCAATATAGTTATTTATTGCTCTGTCCCGCTATGAGCACTACTTGTTTCATACATGATTACAGTAAAGGTCTCAGGCTGAATCTAAGCCATGCTCACCCCTGGATTCCTATATATTTGGGTATATCTTGAGTCCTGAAGGAGGCTTTGGTGGGTAGTGGGGATCCTAAGAGTAGCATGTGTCTATCACTTGTACTCTGGATGGGCCAACTGGCCTCATCCCAGACCCTATGAAGAGGGATTACAATAAAAAAGAATATGTATAAAAGAACTGTCTAAAATCTCCAAAAGGTATTTAATGCACAAAGGCATTGCTTTGAGGCTTTTATTGCAGAGTATAGCCTTAGAGGAGGGTGAAGAGTACTTGGCTGTTGAGGGTCAGTAGGCACGTGGACCCAGCGTAGAACAAAATGAGGCCGTGTAGCATCAGGCCAGACCTGCCTGGACTTGGCTGTAAGGGGAGGCTGGGAAGGCCACGAGCCACACTGTGTGGGCACTGACACCCTTGGTGTCCACATGGGACAGAACTGTGCTCCTTAGACAGAGGCTTGACGGCTGCCTGGCAGCTTTTCTGTGTTTTCTCTGTGACCAGTGATTCTCAACTAGTGGCAGTTTTTTCCTGCAGGGGACATCGGGCAATGTCCAGAGACATTTTTCAGTTAACACAATTTGGGGGGATGTGGTGGGAGGGTGAGGGAGTGTTGCTACTGCTGTCTGGTGGGTGGAGGCCAGGGATATTGCTATACATCCCACAGTACTCAGGACAGTCCCCACCTCCCCTCCCAAACAAATAATTACCCAGTTCAAAATGTCAGTAGCACCAACGTCTATGACTAACTTGCACCTATGACTGTATCACTGTAGTGGTTTTGAGCAAGAAAGGACAAATATGGAGGCATCGCTGGGTAAATGAGAGGATCTGTTCCACAAGCACATCTCAAACATCCTGATGGGGGCTCCAAGCCTTGTGAGAGGGCTGCAAAGGGAAGGTGCTTCTGCCACAAACGAGGGGTGTGGAGCCAGATATCTGTGACCTGGGAAAACATGCAATACATATAAATATCTCCATAGTCATGGTCCCTTTGTAAGCTTTCAGATCCTTTGAAAGAACTGTACCTTATCCTTGAGGTCACAAGTACCAGATGTGTGAGGTATTGCCAATTGCTTGGCAGTTTTATTCCTTTTTAAATTCAGTCAACATGTGTTGACTGTCTGTTACACTGCAGGCTTTCTAGACATAAGGGAGATAAGAATAAGACAGACTCAGTTGCAGTCTTCCTGAAATTAAATTCTAGTGGAAGAAGTTGACTGAAATGAATAAATATTCAAATAATTAATTAATTACTATTGTTTTAATGGATCTATGGGAAAAATACACAGTACTATGAAAGTATATAAGGGAGATCCTAACCCAGTTTTGGCCTTCAGAAAGAATTTTCCCTGATGAAGGGATGCCCTTGCTCAGGTTGCTTGGGCTTCCTTATAGCGTGGCAGCTGGGTTTCAAGAGCAAACCCCAAGAGACCAAGGCTAAAGTACATGCAGTTTATGATCTAGCCTTGAAATTCACAGTGTGTCACTTCTTTCATACTCTTGGATAAGGCAGTCACAAGGATACAACTGTTTCAAAGAAAGACACTACAGCTTCATGTGAGAGATGCCATGATCATATTGTAAGAAAAGCAAGAAAGATGGGAGATATTGCTGCAGCCATCTTTGGAAAATACAGTTGGCTGTAAGTAAAACAAGAGCAAATCAGTACAAATTTGGGTTTAAATATCTTCTCTTTTTTGAACCAGAGGTAAAACTCAAAAGAAATACAGAGATCACATAAAGATATCTCTAAATATAATGTTAAATCAATAAAAAATAATCAGCGAGTGAAAAGTTACAGACTCTAGGAAGCTTGGCTGGTGAATACAATAATAATTTATTAATCTTAGTCTTAGGTTCGGATTTTAGATTCTTTGGAAGACTGTTTAGGTTCACATAGGCCCCAAATGTGTATAGGTCCATCTAAGGTCTCATAGTTGCCAGTAGGGTGCTCTAAGACTAGAGTAGTTTTGTAAAAACAAAAGGTTTTGTTGTTAGAGAGATGCTATTTCTTGTGTGTGTGTGTGTGTGTCTGCCTGTTTTGAAGCTGTTGTCCAACAGAACTTTTTTTTTTTCTGGTTATAAAAGTCTATTTCTGTTGAGAAAAAAGCTGCACAACTTCAGTGTATATAAAGAAGACACGCTGGTATGGGTTGGTAATTGAACAAAGCTCTGGGCTGTGGAGCACACCTTGCTTTGATGTCATCTCTCTCCATTTATTAGAATGAACATGTCTTAATCTTGAGCAAACAAAATGGAGAGCTCTGAAGAGATGCATGTATACTCCTGAAGAATTGGAGGGAAATCAACATATTCTAGCAGAATATTCTCCCTATTTTACCTGAGATCAGTGGTTTATGAGTTTTTATGATCATTGAAATCATAATTTTCCATTGAATTATTGGCCACTCTTAAGAGATTTGAATTTCACAGGTTGAGCCAATAGTCCAGCAAAGTTATTACTGTTTATCTTGCAGACTGTACTATCTTTTTTCAACATGAAATTTTAGGGATTTCTTAGATGATTTTATGGGATTGACTCTTTTGTTGAGCTTATAATAAAGTCCTTCAATGACAGTGCTTGACTGAAGAAATTTTCATAATTATATTGATCTGAGAAAATGTCCTTGCCAGAGACACCGCCAGTTTATCACAGAATACAAATATTGTTCATCATGGGAAAGCAGAGGATGAGGCCAGTGTGGTCTGCAGAAGGCAGGAAATATGTGCCCCAGACGATATGGAGACTAATTTTGTTAAACAATTGTTGCAGGTCACGTTCCCAGAAAACAGATTCTGAAGCAGAGGTTTGTGGCAGGGGGTTTACTGGGGAGTGCTCTTGGGATCAATAGCTCTGGGAGAATGAAGGAAGTAGGATTGGGCAGACAGTGAAGTTGAACTTGAGTGTGGTTCCAACAAAGGCCTCAGTTGATCCCATGGGATGTGGAGGAGCTGAGATGGTTCTAGAGTGTTCCGAATAGAGGCAAAGGGGCCAGGGCCTTAGATCCCAATATTAACCATCATTGGATGTGGGCTGACCCAGAAGAGGGGGCAGAAATTTGGGTGAAGTGACTCTTTTTATGCACAAGCAATTCCTGGAGAGAGGCTCAGCTGAAAACTCTCAGCAGTCAGTAATTGCAGCAGCTAGAACACGTCTCAGTTCTGGAGCGGGTGCATCACAGCATCTATCATAAAAGGTTTTTTGTTTTCGTTTGTTTTTTTTAAAAAAATTATTTATTTATGGCTGTGTTAGGTCTTCATTTCCGTGCGAGAGCTTTCTCTAGTTGTGGCAAGCGGGGGCCACTCTTCATCGCGGTGCGCAGGCCTCTCACTATCGCGGCCTCTCTTGTTGCGGAGCACAGGCTCCAGACGCGCAGGCTCAGTAATTGTGGCTCACGGGCCTAGTTGCTCCGCGGCATGTGGGATCTTCCCAGACCAGGGCTCGAACCCGTGTCCCCTGCATTGGCAGGCAGACTCTCAACCACTGCGCCACCAGGGAAGCCCCATAAGAGGTTTTTTTTTGAGCTACTGAAGGATACACCATGAGCACCATAAAACCTAGGTTATCAAATGTAGATGATGAAGGAAGCTTTATTTTAGGGAATAAATTGCCATTCAGAACCCATCATAATCAAGCCCAAGATCCATCATACTAGTTCTCATCACCTGGTGATACTGATTAATTACATGGCAGTGAAATGTTAGATTTGTATCATTTCCAGAAGTTTCTGTGTAAGATGCTTCAAGTTTCTGCAGATTTGCAACAATTCTCATACTTAATTGTGAGTACAAGAGGAAAATGAATGCATTCTGGATGATTTTTATTAATAATCATAAAGATAGTTTAAATCATCAAAGATGTTTGTTTTCAATGCCCTTCGTCCTACTTCTCAAGGCCAAATTGCTAGAGGCTAGAGCTAAACAACTGTGTTGTAAATGTACTATTTTCCCTCTGGATAGGAAATCGCAACTTTCCATATCAAGAGGGGCACCGCAGACGTCTCCTAGGAAAGAACTGGTTCACATCCAGTAGGAACCAAATGCTAGGCATTAATGACAGAATGGCCCAATTATAGAATCTCATCCATAGGGAGACAGTATATGGTAGTTAAAGTTAAAAAGCATAGATTCTACTTGGTTCAGAGCACAGCTCTACCATTCTTTTGCTTGGTGCCCTTGGGAAAATTAAGTTCTTGGTTACTCAATTTTCTCATCTCTAAAATGGGTATAATAAGTAATACAGTACTAGGGTTTTAAAGATTGAATGACTAATATGTGTGTATGGCAGATAGTAAGCACTTTATAGATGTTTGTTATTATAATATTCAGTTGTGGTTTTTTTGAGGAAAAATATGAGGGAACCAGCTTTCTCTGTATCAAATTATTGCACCATTTTTTTGATGCTGGAGGTGTACCTTTGCTGTTGGAAAAAAACAGATAATGTTGGTTGTAATGAGTCAGAATCTTTGAATGACCTTGTGATTGACATGTGAAGAGGGGTGGGATAGGGAGGGTGGGAGGGAGGCTCAAGAGGGAGGGGATATGGGAATGTATGTATGCATATGGCTGACTCACTTTGTTGTACAACAGAAACTAACACAGCATGTGAAGCAATTATACTCCAATAAAGATGTATTAAAAAAAGAAAAAGAAAACAATCTTGCTCTAGATCTTTTAAAGAGGGTTAGATTGGAAATTTATTTTTAAGAAAAATCTATGTGTCTTACATTTTTGGTATATTATCTCACTGAATCTTCATACCAATCCTGAGACTGGGGCTGTAAATTTCTCCTTTCTACATATGGAGGAAAACAACGCAAGAGGTTATGAGAAGAGACTGGAGTAGAGTTTGGGATCTGAAAACAGGTCAGTGTGATGTCATTGCAGTGCTGGGGTGGGGGTGGTGTCCCCCTGAGGTGCAATTGAGGTTGGATGGCCAGCGTCCTTTCCTCACTGTGACCAGCTGCAAAGGTGAGCTCGTAATAGCAGAACCATTAGCTTTGCCTTCTCTGAGACCATTTGCCTTTGGGTTACTTAGTTATTTTAGTAGAGCAAAAAGCATGAAAACTCCTTTGGTCATATAATTACTAAATTACTTGGCATGTCTCCCCAGGAGTATAAGACAAAGGTATCCTTGCAAGACAGTGGCTTTTCTTTTCTTCTCTTTTTTCTTTTCTTTTCTCTTCTCTCCTCTCCTCTCCTCTCCTCTTTTCTCCTCTCTTCTCCTTTCCTTTCCCCTCCCCTCCCCTCCTCTCTTCTCCCCCCCCCCCCCTTCTTTCCTTCCTTCCTTCCTTTCTTCCTTCCTTCTCTTGCTGGTTAAAAATTAAGTTATACAAGTAAGAAAAGGTATTAATGTTTGCCAGAGGTCACTGGGAATCAATATATTTTTGTTTCAAGACAGCTTGTATTGCAGTTGCATCATGGATATTTGGAGAAAGAAGAGCAAATAGCTAAAGGAAATAGCTTTGATTGTGAAAATTGTCTTCTTGAGGGCCTATTTCTAATCTTTTCTACTATAGAATGTTATGTTGATTTAGGAAATTAACTTTGCATTTTAAAAAACTATAATTTGAAAAAAAAAACAAAAACAAAAACTATAATTTGGAATAGAACTACATTTAGATCAGAGAGAAAGATAAATATGTGGTTTTGAAATTTCTAAAATCTTACATTTGAATAGTTCTTCTTATAGTTGCTCAGTTAACATACTTTCTTTTTCTATAAATAAAATGGCTTGCAATCTTTTTTCTGTTCCAGGAAGTCTCAAGCTATCCCTGAGGACTAAATCTTGAGAGAAATAGAGGAGCAAAATTTCTTTTTGTGAATTTGTAAAGAATATTCAATTATTTAAAAATATGCTGATCTAGAAATCACAAAAGAAATAAGGTTTATATTGTATTTTAAAAATAAAAGTGACTCAGTGGATTTGCATGGTCCTTTGCTCTAAATTAGCTAAGGAAAATCAGGTAGAGGATGACACAGTATAATTAAAATATAGGAGGGGAATAACCATGAGTTAGTCAGGATAAGAAGATAAATCAAAAGAATAAAGAAATGAAAAGATCTTTTTGTACGTATAAAACCCTTTTTACAAAATAACCATGTGACTGGAAGAGAATAACAGTGAAACATTTAAGTGGGAGTATGTGGAAAAAAACAATTCTAGATCAAAAATAGTCTACATACATAGTAGTTATCTGAGCTTTCCGTAGTACATATACTAATATCAGTGGCTCTCTATTGGTTCCTTTGAATACAAAATTAATAGAACATATTAAAAACAAACATTTACCCTCTCTCAAGCCAATAAAAATATGAGACAGTTTTTCTACTAAGTCATTTAGCACTATGACCAGATGGTTAAAGAAGATCAATTTTAAGAGTTGATTTTCAAATTTTAGAGGAAACTGCTGTTGGTTTTCTGTTTGGTGCACTTCATTTGCATATGAAAAATGCTTCCATAATATTGTAGTTCATTTACTCGTTGAACAGCTTGAATATATATTGTGGCTTTACGGTGCCAAAACAACCAGTTGATCTGATAAAATTACGAGTAGATTTATGGGTGGAGGAGAAAGTAGTAATAAATCTGTTATATGTCAACTTGCAGAAGAAAGAAACTATTTGCCTACTCCCCAGCGCTCCTCAACTTTGCAGTTGGTTGAATTTACATTGTGCAGAGAAAACGTGATGGTATTAGTACTTGGTTATTGATTAATCCTGTTAAAAAGAGTAAGTTACTTGTTGCTTTAATTAATTGATTTTTAAAACTGCCAGTAAAATTCTTGAAAAATGATAGACATATATAAACACAGTCTGAATACACACTCATATAAAATTTAACCAATATTTGTATGCCCACTCTCTCAAGGTGTCTTGTTAAAATAGTGAAATAATGATTCAATGCTTTAATCACTTTTTTTAAATGATTGGTTGACCATATAAGCAAAAAATATCTTTCATCCTGCATACTTGATTACATAGATCTGTTATTTGAATGAAGGAACAGACTTTTCTGGTTAATACTATCTAAATGATTGTTAGGCAGGTACAGCCTCTGTTTAAATGTGACTTTGTCTGTAGTGGACATTATTGTTGCTTCTCCAGCATCAATTCCATCCCTCCTTTACAATAGAGGAGCCACTAATCCAGATAACTGGCATGAGCTCTAGCTTTAGAACTAGACTCTAATTGTCTTAGCCTATAGTGCAATCCCATCTCCCTTCTCACGGTGATAGGTTCAGATTGGTTCACATGACATGAATTGTTCCAATCAGAGTGAAGCCCTGATTGGCATTTATTCAAAGCTTGGGAGAACAGAAGTTCTCTCTCCTTCTGGATGGTGTAGTGTCTTGATGTGAGGGCTGGAACTGCTATAGATACTTTGCTACTGTGAGGAAAGCCACTCTCAGGATAAAGCTGGCACACCAGGGTGGTAAATCTCAGTGAATGACAGAGAACTACAGGCATACCTTGGAGATATTGTGAGTTCAGTTTCAGACCACCACAGTGAAGCGAATATCATGATAAAGCAAGGCACACAACTTTTTGGTTCCCCAGTGCGTATAAAAGTTATGTTTACACTATACTGTAGTCTATTAAATGAGCAATAACGTTATGTCTAAAAAACAATGAACATGTCTCAATTAAGAAAATATTTTATTGCTAAAAAATAAAGCCTTCAGTGAGTTGTAATCTTTTTGCAATAGGATCAAAGATTACTGACCGCAGATTACCATAACAAATACAACAATGAAAAAGTTGGAAATGTAGTGAGAATTACCAAAATGTGACAGAGGCACGAGGTGAGAAGATGCTGTTCGCAAAATGGTGCTGATAGACTTGTTCAATGCACGGTTGCCATAAACCCTCAATTTGCAAAAATACACAGTATCTGCAAAGTGCCATAAAGCGAGGTATGTCCTTATCAAAGCTACCAGAAGCCTAAATGTCCTCTGGACTGCATGAGCCAGTGAATTTCAATTTAAGCCAGTTTATGTTGGCTTCTCTGTTACTTGCAAATGCAGTTATCCCAAGAGATCCAACAACGCAATAGCACCAAGGCCAAGGACTCTTATTAGTCTTGGTTCTACTCTTCCCCACACACAAACACCCATAAGAGACTCCCTTTCTCTTCCAAAGCTGTTTCTAAGTTGTGGTTTGGGATTTAGACAGGATTAATGTAAGGGTAAATTCTCCATACTTAAATACCTTAGCTTTGGAAAGCCTTCAAATATTTGGATGCTGCAGAGTTATTTTAACTTTTTATTTTGAAATGATTATGGACTTATAAGAAGTCGCGAAAACAGTACATAGAATCCCTTGAATCTTTCACCCGGCTTCCTACAGTGAGTGATAACTTATATAACTATAGTTCAATATCAAAACAAGAAAATTGACATAATTTAATATGACACTGTGCAGTGTTTATTTATTTATTTATTTTCTTTGGAATAAGCTTTGAAGTTCTCTTGCCTCAGAGAATTTTTCTGGAAAACTCAAATAACATATTGTCTGAAATTTTACTGGATAACTTTGTTGGGATGCGCCATCCAAATCACTATAAGAAAATGCTTACAAGTTTAAAAGAAAGCTGAATTATTGGTAACTAAATGGTTTATTAATTGTTATTATAGCTGGCATATTCATTTTAGTAGGTTAAATGCATGATGTAATATAGTTACATTTATTTGGCTTCTACATGTTTATCATAGAACTTTCTAGCTGTGTGACCTTGGACAAGACAATTAGCTTCTCTTGACTCCTGGATTTTATCATCTGTAAAGTGGTAATACAATAATATGTTCCTTTCAAGATGAAACAAGAAAATGGGTACAGGGAATTCCCTGGCAGTCCAGTGGTTAGGACTCGGCGCTTTCATTGCTGGGTTCAATCCCTGGTCAGGGAACTAAGATCCCACAAGCCAAGAGGTGCAGCAAAAAAAAAAAAAAAAAAAAGAGTACAAAGCAGTTAGCTCATTGTCTAGTACATAGCAGGTACTTAATACCTGGAATCTATTATTATTATCAATATCACTTAGATATAGATATACATATATGTATATATATACATATATATTGCATGTATTTATGCCATGTGTATGTATGTATATGTATATATATGCCAATATGTACATACACAAAGAAATATATCCATTTTATAGGGCTCAGGGTATTATTTAAATATTTAAACAAATACATTGTTAATAGTTGTAGCTCTGTTTTTTTTGACATATTGCTAAGCACATCTGTAATTTATTTGAGTTTACATCCTTGGAGAAAATACAACCTGTGATTATATTTTTCTTATGAAAAAACTTGATCCATTTTTTGTGAAATTTGAGGGAGGTGTTTATATCAGACATCAAACCTCCAGCAAATAGCTGGGTGCATTACTAAAATACTGGTCGTGGTGTTTATACCCCATAGGCAAAGCTAAGAGTATCTTCTAGGTAACAATGACTGAAGTTCTTCAAGTTGATCTTATGTTCTACCAGTTTCCGAGATGATTGAGTGCTTTCATGAAGAGACGCTTAACAAACTAAGGGAGTTCTCATTTTTTTTGCCTCATGTGCCTCTAACAGTGCTTTTCAAAGGGTGGTCAGTGGAACACCCCACATTGATATCACATGGTGATTTTCAAGGAACTAATCTAGCCCTCTAAATGATTTCTGAGGGAGAAGGGTAAGAAGTCTGCTTTTTGACACACATCTCATCAGATTCCCATGTACATAAAAGTTGAAGAATGCTACTCTGGTGCCATATATCTACTTTCCTTTAAATAAAAGCATAAAGAGTTCTAAAGAACACAAGAATGAATGACACCACAAGTACTAATAACATGAAAAAGCAGTAAGGCAAAAGAGATAGTACAGGATAAAACAAATATATACGAATACAAAAAAATAATTATTCAAAGAAGCATCTCAAGATAAAATCATCTTAGAATGAGTCACCTAGATATAGTGCTATTTCTAAAAAATAATTTTTAAATTTAAAATGTAACATTAACATACAGTAAGACAATTTTTGGAGTACAGGTATATAAATTTTAACACATGATAGATTTGTATTATCCCACCATAATCAGCATAAGAACAGTTCCACTACCCTCCTCCTCCCAGTCCTTAGCAAATATTGATCAGTTTTATGGCACTATAGTTTATGTATTTTTAAAGAATGTCATATAAATAAAATTATACAGTATATAAACTTTTGGAACTGACTTCTTTCACTAGGCATACTGTCCTTGAGATTCATTAAAGTTGTTTGATATATGTGAATTGATACTTTTTATTGCTGAGTCGTATTCCATTCTAAGGATCTATCACAGTTTGTTTATTCATTTACATGTTGAAGGACATTTGGGTTGTTTCCAGTTTTTTGGTGATTACCAATAGAACTGCTATAAATATTCACATACAGATTTTTGTGTTAACGTGAGTTTTTATTTCTCTGGTGTAAATTCCCAGGAATGAGATTGCTTGATCATATGGTAAGTATATATAACTTTATAAGAAACTGCCAAGCTGTTTTTCAGGGTGGCTTTACCATTTTGCATTCCCATCAGCAATGTACAAGAGTTACTGATGCTCTGTGTCCTCGTCAGCACTTGGTATTGTCAGTATTGCTTATTTTAGCCATTCTAATGAGTATATGGCAATATCTTCTAGTGGTTTTAATTTACATTTCTCTAATGGCTAATGATCACTGTTGAACATCTTTTCATGTGCTTACTAGCCATCTGTATATCCTCCTTAGTGAAATGTTTATTTAAGTCTTTTGACTGTTTCTAAAATCAGATTATTTGTTTGCTTACTGGTGAGTTTAGAGAGTACTTTACATATTCTATTTAGATACAAAGCTTTGTTAGGTACGTGATTTGCAAATATCTTCTCCTGGTCTATAGCTTATCTTTTCATTCTCTTAATAGTGTCTTTCACAGAGTGAAAATTTTTAATTTTGATGAAGTCTGATTTATGATTATTTTTGTTGCATTCATGCTTTTGGTGTAATATCTAAAATTTCTTCACTTAATTGAGGTAATGAAGAAAAACTATTTAAAAAGTTTTATAGTATTACGTTTATATGTATATCTGTGATTCATTTTGAGTTAATTTTTGTGTGAGGTATGAGGTTTAAGTTGCAGTTCACTTTTTTTGCTTATGTATGTTCAATTGTCTTCACTGTTTTGGAAAAGACTATCTTTTCCCCATTTAATTACCTTTACACTTGTGTAAAAAAAATCAATTGGTTCAAGAGAATAAGAAGAAAACCCACAGAGTGGGAGAGAATATTTGCAAAAGATGTATCTGATAAAGGACTGTTATCCAAACTGTACAAAGAACTCTTAAAAGTCAACAGTAAGAAGGTGAAGAATCTGGTTTAAAAAATGGCAAAAGGCCTGGACAGACAACTTGTCAAAGAAGATGTACAGATGGCAAATAGGCATATGAAAAGATACTCAACATCATATGTCATTAGGAAATTGCAAATTCAACCAATAGTGAGATGCCATTACACACCAAAATCCAAAACACTGAAAACGCTAAATGTTGGCAAGGATGTAGAGCAACAGGAACTCTCATTCATTGCTGGTGGGAATGCAAAATGATACACCCACTTTGAAAGACAGTTGGTAGTTTCTTACAAAACTAAACATACTCTTACCGTACGATCTAGCAGTTGTGCTTTTTGATGTTTACCCAAATGAGCTAAAAACTTATGTCCACTCAAAAACATGTATGCAGATGTTTATAGCAGCTTTATTCATAATTGCCAAAAACTTGGAAGCAAATAAGATGTCCTTCAGTAGGTGAATGGATACATAAACTATGGTACATCCAGAAAATGGAAAGTTATTCAATGATAAAATGGAATGAGCTATCAAACCATGAAAAGACATGAAAGAATCTCAAATGCATATTACTAAGTGATAGAGGTGATCTGAAGATGTATCTACCTTATGAGCCCAATTATATGACATTCTAGAAAAAGGCAAAACTATAGAGACAGTAAAAATATCAGGGGTTATGAAGAGGGAGCAATGAATATGTGGAACACAGAGGATTTTTAGGGGAAAAAAAAAAGAAAAAATTAATTGGCCATTTACGTGGAGGTCTATTTCTGGATTCAGTTCTGTTTTATTGGCTTATGTGTCTAGCCCTCTACCATTACCATACTATAGCTTTACAGTAGGCCTAAAATTCATACTTCCAGTTTTATTCTTTCTCAAAATTGCTTTGACTTTGTTTGCACACATGAATTTTAGAATCAGGTTGTCTATATCTACCAAAAAATCTTGCTGGGATTTTGATTGCAGTTGTGTTTTTTTGTTTTTTTTTTTAAATTTTATTTATTTATTTATTTATGGCTGTGTTGGGTCTTCATTTCTGTGCGAGGGCTTTCTCTAGTTGCGGCAAGTGGGGCCACTCTTCATCGCGGTGCGTGGGCCTCTCACTATCGCGGCCTCTCTTGTTGCGGAGCACAGGCTCCAGACGCGCAGGCTCAGCAATTGTGGCTCACGGGCCTAGTCGCTCCGCGGCATGTGGGGTCTTCTCGGACCAGGGCTCGAACCCGTGTCCCCTGCATTGGCAGGCAGATTCTCAACCACTGTGCCACCAGGGAAGCCCTGCTGTTGTGTTTTATCTGTAGATCCACTTGGGGAGAGTTGGCTTCTCTTACTGTGTTGGGCCTTGCGTTCCATGAACATAGATTTTAATTTTTTTTGCAGTTATTGTAAATGTGTATGTTTAAATATTGTTTTGGATTGCTTATTGTTTATTGTTAGTAGATGGGAATATATGATTGAGTTTTGTATGTTGACCTTGTACCATGTGACCTTGCTAAATTCACTTATTAGTTCTAGGAAGTGTTTTGTTTTTTTGTGGGGGGGGGTTGTTTTTTGGTTTTTTTGTTGATTCCTTGAGATTGTCTATGTAGAAAATCATGTTGTCTGTGAGTAGAGACAGTTTTATTTTTTTCCTTATAATCTATATGACTTTTTCCCCCCTTATTGTTATGGTTAGGACTTCCAGTATAATATTGAATAGGAGTGGTGAGAGTGGGCAACCTTGCCTTGTTCCTATTAGGATGAAAGCAGTCAATCTTTCATCATTAAATGTAATGTGGAGGTAGGTTTTTCATTAATTAATGCCCTTTATCAGATAGAGGAAATTTCACTCTATTCCTAGTTTGCTGAGGGATTTTATCATGAATGAATATTGAATTTTGTCAAGTGCTTTTTTTTGCATCAGTTGATATAATCATGTGATTTTTTTCTTTAAGCTGTTAATATGATAGATTGCATTGATCAATTTTCAAATCTTGAACCAGTCTTTCTTTCCTAGGATAAACTCCATTTGGTCAGGGTATATTCTTCATTTTATATATTACTGGATTTGATTTGCTAAAATTTTATTGAGGATCTCTTTGTGTCTGTTTCATGAGGGGTATTGGTCTGAGGTTTTTTCTCACTGTCTTTGTTTGATTTTGTTATCAGGGTAATACTGGCCTCTAAAATGAGAGGTGTCCCATCCTCTCCAGTTTTCTGGAAGAGACCGTGTTAAGTTGGTATTATTTCTTCTTGAAATATTTGACATAATTTACTAATGAAGCCATCTGGGCTTGTAGATTTTATTTTCAAAAGGGTTTTATCTAGAAATTCTTTATGAATTCTTTAATTCTGTTCTTTATGAGATACAGATAACAGGATTATTCAGGTTGTCTTATTTCATCTTGGGTTAGTTTCTGAGGAATTGGTCTATTTCATCTAAAAGTTGTTGCATTTATGTGCATAGTTGTTTGTAGTATAGTCTTAGGATACTTTTAATATCTGCAGGGTCAGTAATGATATGTTCTCTCCCATTCCTTGTATCAGTAATTTCTCTCTCTTTCTTTGTCAGTCTTGCTAGAGGTCTTTTTAAAATATCAACTTTTGCTTTCATTAGTTTTTTTCTTTTTTTCTCTTTCATCAATTTCTGCTCTCATCTTTACTGCTTTATTATTTTTCTTCCTCTGCTTGTTTTGAATTTGTTTCACTTTTCTTTTTCTAATTTTTAAGTTGGAAGTTTATATTACTGAGTTGCGACCTTTCTTATTTTCTAATACAGGCAGTTCTTGCTTTGCCTGCTAGTGCTGGGCTGCAAAAATGACCATGTAAGCTGAAATGGTACAAAATAGTCTTAATAATCATAGAAAAGTTTTAATTTTTTTCCATGACTGTTAACAATTTTCATAAATACATTAAATACTTTCTTCCTCTTGGTTACAAGTGTCTGGCAAATTAAAAAAAATAACCAATGAAACTAATACTTATTTAATATACTGCAATTTAAAATGTTACAAATTTTGAGAAATGAAATGTTTTATTTATCAAAACTTAATCAAACTATTTTGAACTTCTCTTTGTGTGGAGCAAACGTCTTGTCTATGCTTTGACAATTTGTCTTATTGCTTTCTGAGTTTGGATTATTTTCCAATAGTTTATCCTTTGGGTTCCTAATGTTGTGAACTATTTCCATTGTTTCTTTAATGTGATGTTTTGTCAATGTCATTTCCTTTGAGACTTCTTTGTCCTTTTGGTTGCTACCACTTTCCTTGTTTGTCAAAAAGTTCATCTGCACAGAGTTCCTCTGGCTCCTCCAGAACCTCCTGAACGGCTACACTGTCAACATTTCCACAGCCAGCTGTTTCTTCTATAACTCCATTTATGTTGGATTCAAATTTCATTTCACTTCTTAGCTGCACATTCTTCTTTGTTGACCAGTTTCCTCTTTTGATTATACATTTTAGAAAATGTCAGATGGGTTTATCACTGGGAAAAAAGGATTCAACACAACTACACTTTTTGCTGTCTGTGCATGAACTAAGTAGTAAGTTTATAGTGGCCAATTACTGACAGACTTTGAAAGAAGCAATTGGTCACTGATCATGATGCTTTTCTGTTACTTACACAGTGATTTGTGGACTAAAGAGCTAGAAACAAAGCTTGTACTTTATCCAATTATTCAAAGTAAATATATACTAAAAATATAGTTTTTAGTAACTAAAATTTGAACAGTGTTGTTGGGAGGCTGATATTATTTAGTTAAACTGTGGTAAAAGAAATTCATATATATTGAAACTGTCCAAAGCTAGGGCTGCCTATATAAGCATTTATTGCTCTAAGTTTCCCTCTGAGCACTGTTTTAGCTGCATTCCACAAATTTTGGTACATTGTATTTTTATTTTTGTTCACTTTAAATTGCTTTATAATTTTCCTTGAGATTTCCTCTTTGGCCTATGGATTATGTAGGAGTTTGTTGTTTAATTTCTAAGCGTGTGGAGTTTTTCGTGTTATAGTTACGTTATTGATTTCTAGTTTAATTCCATTATTTTCAGAGAACGTATTTTATATGATTTAAATGCTTTAAATTTGTTCAGGCTTGTTTTCTAACCCAGGATATAGTCTATTTTTGTATCAGTTCCAGGTGCACTTGAAAGAATGTCTATTTTGGTTTTGTTGGGTGGAATGTTTTACAAATGTCACTTAATTACAGTTGGTTGATGTTGGACAGTCCTTTTGTAACCTTTCTGACTCTCTACTATTTCTATTGCTTGATAGGAGAGAAGTTTTTGTTTTTCCTACCTTTATTGAGGTATATCTGACATATAACATTGTGTGAGTTTAAGATGTGTAATGTGATAATTTGCTACACTTATATTGTGAAATGATTACCACAGTAGGGTTAGTTAACATCTCCATCACCTCACATAATTACCTGGGTTTTTTTTTTCCTTTTGGTGATAAGAATATTTAAGACGTATTCTCTTAGCAGTTTTCAAGTATATAATACAGTATTGTTAACTGTAGTTACCATGCTATACCTTAGATCTCTAGAACTTATTCATCTTATAACTGGAAGTTTGTACCCTTTGACCAATACCTCCCCATTTCTCCCAACCCCCAGCCCCTGGCAACCACCATTCTACTTATGAGAGGAGTTTTGAAGTTTCCAAATATACCTATAGATTTCTCTATTTCTTCTTTTAGTTTTGTCAGTTTTTCTTTCTGTATTTTGAAGCTCTGTTCTTATGTACATACAGATTTAGGGTTGTTTTGGCTTTTTGGTAAACTGACTCTTTTATTATTATGTGGTTTGCCTCTCTATCCTTGGTTATTTTCTTTGCTCTGAAGTCTACTTTGGTATTAAGTCCACCACTCCTGCTTTACTGTGATTAGTGTTTACATGTTTACATGTAACACTAGTGTTACATGTGATTAGTGTTTATCTTTTTACTTTTTAAAGTGCATAGTTCATTACATTTGAATGAGTGTCTTATGAACAATATAGTCAGGTCATTAAAACAAATCCATTCTGACAATTTTTGTCTCTTAATTGGTCTGCTTAATCATTTATATTTAATATGATTGTTTATATATTTGGGTTTAACTCTACCATTTATTATTTATTTTATTTCTTCCTTTTTATTCCTCTGTTTTTCTTTTCCTGCCTCCTTTTGCTTTTTTTGAATGTTTTTAATATTTCATTTTAGTTTGTCTATTGTATTTTTTACTATGTTTCTTTATATGGTTTATAGTTTGTTTAGTGCTCTAGGGATTACAACACACATATTTAACTTTTCATAGTCTACTTAGAACTAGTATTTTCTACCTCAAATGGAATTGAGACAACTTACTACCATATAGGTCTGAAAAAATTCCTTAAAAAAAAGGTGGATCATTGATTAACTATGTATTGCAGACCCATCCTTATAACTCTTCTTATTTCTTAGAAAGACATTACCCAATACATAAATATCTAATAAGTTATAAAGATAACATATTTTATTCCAGAGTCTAAAATAATTATAATGTAACTATTTTAGAAGTGATGAATTATATTTTAAATAATTTGATGTGTGAAGAGTAGAGATTTATTAATATTGAACATATCTATGAGGATACAATTAAATTAAAATTTTATTTTCAGGGTGTTTTTTCCCCTCCAAATGACTAAATAAATGAGTGAATTAGCAAACACTGAACATAGAAAATAAGTGACAAATTAAAACTTGTTCACAGAAAACCTGTTACTTGTGATGCTACTTATAATTAGTTTCTGGAAAAAGAAAATCACCCAATCATTGTTTTTTCTACATAATTAATGAACAAAAATGTTGTCTACCTCTTAATTTCTAACAATATTTTAGAGCAGGAATGAGAGGGTTACTTTTATTACAACAGTACCAGGTAATATTCATATTCTACTTTTTTCATATTTTAAGTGCTGCTTCTCGACAACTGTATGAAGTAGATTTTCATTTTAGACGTGAGAAAACCGAAATATGAAGTTAAGTAAGTTTTTCAAGTTCATACACTGTTTTTTTTTTTAACATCTTTATTGGAGTTTAATTGCTTTACAAAGGTGTGTTAGTTTCTGCTTTATAACAAAGTGAATCAGTTATACATATACATATGTCCCCATATCTCTTCCCTCTTGCATCTCCCTCCCTCCCACCCTCCCTATGCCACCCCTCTAGGTGGTCACAAAGCACCGAGCTGATCTCCCTGTGCTATGCGGCTGCTTCCCACAAGCTATCTATTTTATGTTTGGTAGTGTATATATGTCCATGCCACTCTCTCACTTTGTCCCAGCTTACCTTTCCCCCTCCCAGTATCCTCAAGTCCATTCTCTAGTAGGTCTGCATCTTTATTCCCATCTTGCTTCTAGGTTCTTCATGACCACTTTTTTCTTTTTTTTTTAAGATTCCATATATATGTGTTAGCATACGGTATTTGCTTTTCTCTTTCTGACTTACTTCACTCTGTATGACAGGCTCTAGGTCCATCCACCTCACTACAAATAACTCACTTTTGTTCCTTTTTATGGCAGAGTAATATTCCATTATATATATGTGCCATATCTTCTTTATCTATTCATCTGTTGATGGACACTTCGGTTGCTTCCATGTCCTGGCTATTGTAAATAGAGCTGCAATGAACATTTTGGTACATGACTCTTTTTGAATTATGGTTTTCTCAGGGTATATGCCCAGTAGTGGGATTTCTGGGTCATATGGTAGTTCTATTTTTAGGTTTTTAAGGAACCTCCATACTGTTCTCCATAGTGGCTGTATCAGTTTACATTCCCACCACAGTGCAAGAGGGTTCCCTTTTCTCCACACCCTCTCCAGCATTTGTTGTTTGTAGATTTTCTGATGAAGCCCATTCTAACTGGTGTGAGGTGATACCTCGTTGTAGTTTTGATTTGCATTTCTCTAATAATTAGTGATGTTGAGCAGGTTTTCATGTGTTTCTTGGCCATCTGTATGTCTTCTTTGGAGAAATGTCTATTTAGGTCTTCTGCCCATTTTTGGATTGGGTTGTTTGTTTTTTTAATGTTGAGCTGCATGAGCTGCTTGTAACTTCTGGAGATTAATCCTTTGTCAGTTGCTTCATTTGCAAATATTTTCTCCCATTCTGAGGGTTGTCTTTTCGTCTTGTTTATGGTTTCCTTTGCTGTGCAAAAACTTTGAAGTTTCATTAGGTCCCATTTGTTTCAAGTTCATACGCTTTGAATGGAAGAGGCAGGATTTAAACCTGAGTATTTTGGCTTCAGAACCACAGTCTGAACTGCCATATCATCTGGTCTCTAGAGGAGAGGGCAGTAGTATTATAGTATTCTTATCTTGACAATCTTTAGAATATAAAACCATTGTAAGAGAGTGTCATGGACATATATACACTACCAAATGTAAAATAGATAACTACTGGGAAGCAGCCGCATAGCACAGGGAGATCAGCTCGGTGCTTTGTGACCACCTAGAGGGGTGGGATGGGGGGGGGAGGGTGGGAGGGAGGGAGATGCAAGAGGGAAGAGAAATGGGAACATATTGTATATGTATAACTGATTCACTTTGTTATAAAGCAGAAGCTAACACACCATTGTAAGGCAATTATACTTCAATAAAGATGTTTAAAAAATAAATAAATAAATAAAACCATTGTAAAAAAGAAGGCCAATATATTATGTGGTGTGCGTGTGTGTGTATATGTATGCACATATGTGTATAATTTTTGCTCAAAGTAACTCCCAAATTTGGTTAAGGATTTTTTAATTGGTTCCATAATGGGAAAAAGATCCCATTAGGCATTAGTACATTCTAATACTTTGATGTTTACTTTCAGGCTTCCCTTTGATCTCTTTACACATAGATGCATATACAAATAGCATGAGACAACCATCAAGTGCTGAATGCCACCTCTGAGAAAGGTCACAAGATTACAGTCTTACAACTTTAATGAGCACAATCTAAGCTGGCAACATTTTGCATATCATTATGATCTCTTTGTAAAGTGGATCTTCCCTTGTGCAATATTCCATTTTTTTGAGCTTAAGAACTACTGTACACCAGTAATCAAAATTGTTATTTTATTCTTTTATGCCTTATTTCTTTCCCACTCTTCAAATGTTGTTTTCTGTAAAACTGGTCTGCAAAGAAGTTTCGATAAATCAAATTATTGAATGTTGCAATATTCTGAAAATCAAAATCAGCTTTGCTGATTATAGAATGTGAAAAAGGTATTTCTCATTATAGAAGTATGCTTTTCTTACTCTGCAGTAGAAAAAAAATGAAATATGTTAGCTAATCTTTAAATAATTTAAACATTCATACATGATGTGGAATGTCTTAATGAGGGGTGCAAACTTTGTGTGGGAAAATGTTTTGTGTGCTTTGTGACAACAGAAGGTAGATTTTTTTCAACCATTCCTTATAGAATTCTTGTCTCTTTCTAGATATCGACAAAACAAAAAATGATAGCTAGTCTCTTTGTAGCATTTAAATAATGATTTATTAAGATTTCATTTTTTGTTTTCTACCTATTATTCCTCTAACTCTCCCTTAATTATTTTAGTGTATTCTTTGTTGGAATTTTAAAGATTGGCTTTAATTTAAGGGTGTACCCAATGCCATGGAAGGAGAGTTTCCAGAGGTTGGTAGAGTTATGCAACTTATTATTTTAATAGGCATTTAGAAAACGAAATCTTGGTACACATTCTTATGTACACAAATAAGAGTTCTAATATTTTATGTGCTCTAAAAATATGATAATGCTGGAAAATGCATAGCAATGGTAGCCCCAGTTAGACTGACCTTCCATGATAGCTACACTGGCTGCAAAGACAGTCTGTTTACATGGCCTCAGAGAACCTCACTTACCACACCACTGCTGAACCCTGAGCCCCAGTGTTTTCATCAGTGTTATTATAATCCAGTGAAATCAAAGCTGACGTTATGGCCATAAAAAAAAAATCACACCTATATATATATGAATAGATCTGACTTCAACAAAAAGAGCTGGATTTTATGCAATTTTCCCTTGTACCAGAGAGACAAAGGTGGAAAAGTAATTTATGTTAGGAGATTGAGAGAGACAGCTAATCTGATCTATGATTTTGTTTTAAGATAAATCATAGATTGCTAATAATAGACACATCGTTTCTTGGTGTAGATTTATTCTCTTTCTAATGTTTTCATCAGGGCTTTCAGCAAATATGTGCTTCTTCACTTGATTTCCCAGTATACTCCTGGTTCAGTGACTTACTCACATAATATGAGTTATTTAAATTAGTAAGAATTATTAATGAGTAAGCAATCTTGATATTTCCCCCTAGTCCTCAGAATAATGCACGTTATTTCCCCTCTGTTTTAAAGAAAAGATGGAAGATGTGGATATTCAGTTGAACAGCTCACCCGGATAATACTACATGACAGTCAGTCAATAAGGACCTTCAAAAAATACGAAGGAGTACAAATTCTGTCATTTCCTTTGACCATCATTTAAATCACCAAATATTAACTGACAGCATTTTAATTATAGATATGTTTTATACATATATACATATATATGTATATATATATAAAATAACTTCTTTTCTGGCAATAGTTGGAAAAATCAGAACAAAGCAGAAAAATATACATGCAGATTTTAAAAACTGACAAAGCTGAGACAACTGTTACGTGTTTACATAGGCCAGAGTATGACCACATGCTGCTCTGTACTAGGAACACAAAAATGAATAAGGAGTGATTTCTGTTCTGGAGAAGTTGAGGAGGTGGGGCGATGGGGAGACAGATGTATGAACAATTAATTTGATAACTGTAGATATATCAAGTTGAATGGAAGCACAGAGGAATTAATTGGTTATGCAGGCTGGATAGCTGGGAAGGATAAAGAGGAAACATCATACAGAAAAGCACAGAAGTCTGAATGTTTATGTCAATGATCTGAGGTTGGAGAATCATCCTCAGTGTGCCTGAAAAATAGAGTGTGGGAAAGAGAGGTGAAAGAAAACCCAAGCAATGGATTGTGAAGACCCTGGTTGCCAGGCTGAAGGGACCTTGCTTTGTTGGAAAGGATGAGACATAGAAAGAAGGGTGGCTGAGACGTAAAAATTCGTTTTGTTAAAAATACTGAACTTGAGTAACAAAAATATATCAAAAATATCTACATGATGTGGAATGTTTACTGACAAAAGTTTACATCAAATTTTATTTTATTTTGGACTACATGGCTTTTCATTACCACCCCCCCGCACACACACAGTAATTCACTTTCTACTTTCAAGCAGATAAAGGTTCATTTAAAAAATACAAGTTTACTTTTCTTGACTGACCAATTTTGTGACATTTGCACATGAAATGAAATAAAATGTTTGGCCACAACAAAATATTTTTTCCACATTAGCTTTTGACCGGAAATTGACATGGATTATTCAACAACTATATACAAAGTTGAGACAGCAAGATATTCTCAAGGAAAAAAATTTCTCTTTATCAAGAAACATTAAACTCTTAAGGGAAATGAACATATGTTCCAAAACCATAACTTTGTCCTAAAGAGAATTTTAAGAATGCTAGTTTTCCCATGATGACGTTATCCAGAATTTTAATTCCCTCATTAAAAGAAGATTTGCCATAATTAGGAAACAAATCAAATAATCAAAGCATTTAGAACAAGATAAATTGAGGTTTCCAAAAAGAAAAAAAATTAATGTGCTTCAGTAGATATTTGAAGGCCTTTTTGTATACATGCAGAGCTTTAAAGGGAAATTTATTCAGATACTTAAGATGGTAAGTAATGCTCACATGTAAGTATATTTCATTCCAAAAGTAGCACTGTTTTTGTGGGAGTTTGGAACAAGATTAAATAATTTAATTTAAGACTTAGAAACATTTTTGACTGAACAACCAAATCCTCTCTCTCTTAAAGAAAACGGGTGGGGGGAGAAAAAAGTTGGATTTGTCAGAACAAAATAAAGTCAAAGATCACAAAGATTTATATGTGTGTAAATGGAAAACCTTCAGAATCCTTCTGCAGCCCTAAAGAGCTCTAATATGAATTTGGACATCTGCCAATGGGCTTGCCATTGGCAAGGGTGCTCTGTGTCTAGACATCTACACAGGTTAAGATTCATACTGTTGTATCCAGTGTCACACCTCACAGACCTAGCAAGTAAGTGCAAACCTAGCACATAAGCGACAACAATCACACTCAGAAACTACTGCTTGGGTAGCTGATATTTCTTAGTTTGTGTCCTGGGCAGAAAGCTCCATTACAGAACTCCCCTGTCAACTCAGACATGGTAATCGTTCTTTCAACAACAATTTGAAGGCTTCTGTGTTTTGGGTGTTAAGGAGAAAGCTGTAAACAGCACACACAAGGATCCTTCTCTCAGATAATTTATAAAAGAGACATTAATGAAAAAGTACAGAAAGAAATAAGGTAATTACAGATTGTGACAATTGCTGTGAAGATCAACAAAGTGATGCCTAAGAAAGTAATCAGGGAGAGGCTGCTTTAGAGAAAGTAATAAGAAGAGTCAATAAAAAGTTCCAGTTGAGTCAAAGACCTAAGGATGAGATTGTGCTAGACATCTCAAAAGCCATGGAAGAAGAATTCCAAGGGAAGGGCAATGCCCCCAAAGGGCAAAAGGACTTTTCATTTATTCAACAGGTGTTATAAACATTTCCTAAATGCCAAGCTCAATGTCAAATGTAAAATTCATGTCCTTGATCTAACAAGGTATTTTAGAGAAGTAGGGAGACACATATGTAAGCAAGTGAGTCATTGGTGAGTTAAGGGGGTAACGTTTGGATTGAGAGATTCAGGAAAATGCTACATTTTATTTGGGTTGAGGGGAGAAGGGAGAAAGAGGAAAAGCAGCTAGCTAGGAAAGAGTTAAAAATATTGGTGTGCTACCAGCTGATTCTGTTTGTTTGAACCAGCCAGCTAGCAGGCAGGTTGAGTAATTGTCTTCTGTTATCTTCATTAAGACCCTGAAGAAGCAACATAATGACCAGTCATATATTCAGATTATCTACAGGTATCCATGGCAACAAGTACTAATTGGCTTGCCCTGGGTTCATCTTTTCTGAGAGACTGTTGCTCAGATACGTCTTGGTAGAATTTCTAGTCCAGGAAAACTTAAGTGAAATGACTGAAAAGAAACTCATGACCTGATAGCTTTTGTCAGTAACTTTCCTAGGACATGCCTGGTGCAGTGAGGACTCATTATTTTAGCCATGTTCTGAGACTATGGGATGGCACTGATGTTATTTATGTTTCAGTTTAGCTTCTGTAGCTCACATGTCATTTGAGACAGCTTGACCTCTGAGAGTCAGATGAAATTGGCTAGATGCCCCCTCCCAGTGGTGGCTGAAGACCAGGAGACCAAGCAGCACAGAAGGCTTCCAGGGAGAAACGTGGCTAAACATTTTTCCTAAACTTTTTTTGTCTCAGAGACTTATTTTGCTGAAGAAATTTTCAGGAAATGGCTCATTTAGTCATTTTGAGAATTCTCATCCTTTTCCTCATCTAGTTGTTCCAGTGAGGACCATTAAGCACACAGGCATTTGTGTGTCACCAACCTTACTGAAGCCACAGGTAATGGAAAGGGACGTTACACCTCAGCTTTAGATCTGTTGAGTTGAATATCCAACTTTCTGTTTCTGTGGAGTCTCTTGGGCATTTCCATCAACTCAGATTCTAAGCTTTTACCCCGTTTCTTGTCTCTCTTTTTCCCTTTTTACTGCCTAACTCCAAAAAAATGCTGTAAAAATGTTTGCTAACATTGCTCTGTCAGTCAGGGCTTGGCATTACCAGGATGGGTGGCTGTTGGGATGGTGTGACTCAAAAGGCTTGCCTACCCCAGGGTATTTCTATCATCGGTCAGACAAGAGTATCTGCAGTCCTCACTATTACAGGCATTCTTTTGTCTTATTCCTGACCTCTGGAAGGGCCTTTTTCATCTGAGTCTGTCTCCTGAAAGAAGGAAACCTCATAACCAATTTTCCTGCCTCATCAGCCATTAATTTTTTTTTTTAAGTGCAAAGTAGTTCTCCATATTGGTTGGAGACTGGGGACAGATAGGTAGAGGAGTGGGAGAGTCACATAGTCAAGCTACTTCTAGGAAGGCAGCATGATCTATTATGAGTCAACCTTGATAGCTGGGGCAAGAGTGAGGGTGTGTTCAGGTACAGGACAGGAGCTTTGCAGGCATAGAGTGGAAAGAGGAATTCCGTAGAAGGATGGATTTCCACTCATGTGTGTGGCACATAAAGTGCAGAAGACAAAATTTGTTGGCTTTCCAATTGTGCTCAAGGCTGGCTCTTATTCTATAACTCGGACTGAATCAGTGGCCCTGCCTGACCTTAGAGGTATTTTGCAGACAGGCTCCCCTGTGATCTTGATGAAGTGAAGTAGCTTGGTTAACTCTATTATAGCTAGGGGCAGGAATCTAAATATAAAGTTTGCTGCCTTGCTTTTCATTTGCCCTTAAAAATTTTCACAATCAATATAATCTATAGTTTTTTCCCTCCAAAAGGACTCAGTAGATCACTTTACCTCCTTGATATTGATTTACTTAAAATTCTAGTTTTAAAAGAGGGAGGTTAGTCCTTAGTCTTCCCAAATACAGCAAAAACAGTTAGTGAAAAATGTAAGGGATCCAAATTAAAGGAATACAGATTATTTGGTATCTTATTTATCTTCAGAACATTTAGCAATTCTCTTCCTTTAAACAAAGAATCGTTGAGATTAAGAAGCAATTTATGTATAAATTTCTGATACTGATTTTAGGATTTTTAAAGTTATGGTAGTTCTGTTTTGATTTTCCCATTAAGTTATAAATTTGGGGAAAGCTAGTACTGATTCTTTTATTTATTTAAAGAAAAACAATCATTTCTGAATTTACATCTAAAAATTTAAAACATACTGAACAGTATAAAAACAAAATAAAAAGTGCCTTGAATTATCTACCACTACTCAGGTAACTACGCTGATAGCTACTCGGAATTATCAATTATTAATATATTGTTCTACTTCCTCCTAGTGTTTTTCTATTCAGACATATTAAAGCATATACGAATATACACTACCATACTTATATATGGTATATGTATATATGTTTATACCTAAACCAAATTTGTCATATGCTGGATAGTTTTAAATGATACTTTGTCACCTAACAATATGTCATTGAGTGTTCTTCAAAAACATGAATTTTGAGGCATGCAGAGGATAAGAACATATGGATGTACCACATTTTATTTTACTATCCTATGTTTTAGAGCATTTCAGTTGTTTCCAATTATTTGTTATTAGAATTGAGACTACAATGAATATTTTTGTTCATAAATTTTCTACTCACTTTTGAGGGAATTACTGGATCAAGTGTCATGAATGACTATTTTTACTTTATTTTTTAAATTGAAGTATAGTTGATACACAATATTATATGTTACATGTGTACAATATAGTGGTTCACAATTTTTAAAGGTTGTACTTCACTTACAGTTATTGTAAAATATTGGCTATATTCCTTGTGTTGTACAATATATCCCCATAGCTTATTTTATTTTATTTTTTTTTCCCATAGCTTATTTTATACCTAATAGTTTGTGCTTCTTAATCACCCACCCCTATATTGCCCCTCCCCACTTCACTCTCCCTACAGGTGACCACTAGTTTCTTCTCTATATCTGTAAGTCTGCTTCTTTTTTGTTATATTCACTAGTTTGTTGTATTTTTTAGATTCCACATATAAGTGATATCATACAGTATTTGTCTTTCTCTGTCTGACTTATTTCACTTGGCATGATGCCTTCCAAGTCCATCCATGTTGCTGCAAATGGCAAAATTTCCTTTTTATGGCTGAGTAGTATTCCATATGAGTGACTATTTTAAAATAATGTTTGGTGCATATTTTCAGGTTTCCCTCTGGAAGGGATATATCAGTTTCTCCCTTCATAGTGTACAAGGGTGCCATCTCATTGTATTCTCATTGACACTGGGGAATATAATGCTAAGAAGAACTTTGCCAATTTGCTGAGCAAAATGGTCTCTAATTGTTTTAATTATTTTTATCTTTTTTATCTCTGATTGCCACATTGGTAGCTCCATAAGACATATTAATTTTCCCTTCTTTTACTTTAACCTTGAAAAACAATGGTAATAGTTGCCCTGTGGGGAAATTGGGACATCTAAATATGTATGAACATGCTATATAAATATTAGGAATTATTATTGTTTTTAAGCCACATGGCAAGAATGAGAAATCTTCATTAAGTGAGAGTGAGTTGTAAAGAACATGCTTCATGCTTTGCTGTCCTCATCTGAAACAGAGGCCCTTGGTGCTCATGTTGCATTTACTCAGCTGTCTTCTGATTTTAACCACAGCTGTGGTGGACAGACCGTGGAAGCTCAGACTCTTCTCTTCCTGACAGGATCTTGCTGCAAGCACTTGCATCTGTCTCTCTGTAGTCTTCCCCAGACCCTTCTTCAATGCATGGGCCCCCCAGCTGGCTCACATTGGGAAACCCAGAGGTGCAGGGATGGCGGAGGGATTCGTGTCCAATGGGAGATGGGAGCCAGTGGGAAAATGTTCCACTCTCTCATCTTTCAGATGATCAGTTCTGGGAGGCATTTCATGAGTGCTTTCTCAGCAGTTCTGGCAGAATCCCACTCTTTTTTTTTTTTTTTTTTTTAATTTTATTTATTTATTTATTTATTTATTTATTTATTTATGGCTGTGTTGGGTCTTCGTTTCTGTGCGAGGGCTTTCTCTAGTTGCAGCAAGCAGGGGCCACTCTTCATCGCCATGCACGGGCCTCTCACTATCGCGGCCTCTCTTGTTGCAGAGCACAGGCTCCAGACGTGCAGGCTCAGTAATTGTGGCTCACGGGCCTAGCTGCTCTGCGGCATGTGGGATCTTCCCAGACCAGGGCTCGAATCCGTGTCCCCTGCATTAGCAGGGAGGTTCTCAACCACTGCGCCACCAGCGAAGCCCCAGAATCCCACTCTTGATGCCTATAGCAGAGACTTCATTAAAGCACCATCTCTCTAGTGGTTTTCCTCCTTCCCTGCCTGACTCTCTTTCCTCACTTCTGCTTCCTGAGATCAGCTTCCAAAAAAACTTAACTGTAACCAAGTCCTTATTCTAGGCTCTTCTCTTAGAGGAACTCTAACTAAGGCATCATCCTTTTGCCTTCTTCCCCAGCAATGCTGGACTTTCCCCCTTCCTCTGTAGAACATTCAGTTAACTAACTCAGCCATTACATACTGAGAACTGACCGTGTGCCAGACAGTACTGATGTGAGGGATGTGGATGCAGACTCAGATGCTGCCGTCATGGAGCGACATTCTAGTGGGGCAGGCAGAAAGTGACACAACAGATAAGCTGTCTTCATGAGACTTCATAAATTCCAAGGAGAAAAAAGTAAGGGAGATAGGAAATGTCTGGGGGAAGGGGTGAGTTGTAATTTCAGATAGTATTTCTAGGGGAGACCTTATTGAGAAGGTCTCATTTGAATAAAGATTGGAAGAATCAATGTCTGTAGTAAAAATATTCCATCTGAGGAAACAGCACATACATGGACCCTAAGATGGGAGCATGCCTGGAGCATGTAGGAATATTAGGAAGCCCAGTGGGGCTGAAGCAAGTTGAAGGAGGAACAAACTTCACAAACGTAGCTAAAATGTAGACTTCCCACTCTAAGATGGTATGGTAGGCAGAATAATATCCTTCCCAAAATGTCCATGTCCTCATCCCGCAAACCTCTGACTATGTTATATTCCATGGCCAAAGGGAGTTTGCAGTTCTGATCAAGGGTCTTGATGCCATTTGCAGCAACATGGATGGACCTGGAGATTATCATACCAAGTGAAGTAAGTCAGGCAGAGAAGGACAGTTACCATATGATGTCACTTATAGGCAGAATCTAAAAAAAAATGAGACAAATGAACTTATTTACAAAGCAGAAACAGACTCACAGACATAGAAAACAAACTTACGGTTACCAAAGGGGAAAGGTTAAGGGGGAGGGATAAATTGGGAGTTCGGGATTAACATATACACACTACTATACTTAAAATAGATAACCAACAAAGATCTACTGTATAGCACAGGGAACTCTGCGCCATATTCTGTAATAACCTAAATGGGAAAAGAATAGCTATATGTATATGTATGACTGACTCACTTTGCTGTACACCTCAAACTAACATAACATTATAAATCAACTATAGTACAATATAAAATAAAAATTTTTTAAAAAGAAAAAAAAGAAAAAAGTTAAGGATATTGAAATAGAAAGATTATCCTGGATTATTTGGGAGGGCCCTAAAAGTAATCACAAATGTCCTTATAAGAGAGAGGCAGGAGCGATTTGAAGATCCTACACTGCTGGTTTTGAAGTTGGAGGGAGGGACCACGAGCCAAGGAAGGCAACACCTCTAGAAGCCAGAAAAGGCAAGAAAGAGATTCTCCTCTAGAGCTTCCAGAAGGAGCGCATCCCTGCAGACAACTTGATTTAGCACCATAAAACCCAGTCTTGAAATTCTGACCTTTGTAACTGCAAGATAATAAAATTTGTGTTGTTTTAAGTCATTCAGTTTTTTTTTTAACATCTTTATTGGAGTATAATTGCGTTACAATGGTGTGTTAGTTTCTGCTTTATAACAAAGTGAATCAGTTATACATATACATATGTTCCCATATCTCTTCCCTCTTGCATCTCCCTCCCTCCCACCCTCCCTATCCCACCCCTCTAGGAGGTCATGAAGCACCAAGCTGATCTCCCTGTGCTGTGCGGCTGCTTCCCACGAGCTATCTATTTTACGTTTGGTAGTGTATATATGTCCATGCCACTCTCTCACTTTGTCACAGCTTACCCTTCCCCCTCCCTATATCCTCAGGTCCATTCTCTAGTAGGTCTGTGTCTTTATTCCCGTCTTGCCCCTAGGTTCTTCATGAACTTTTTTTTTTCTTAGATTCCATATATATGTGTTAGCATACGGTATTTGTTTTTCTCTTTCTGACTTACTTCACTCTTTATGACAGACTCTAGGTCCATCCACCTCACTACAAATAACTCAATTTCATTTCTTTTTATGGATGAGTAATATTCCATGGTATATATGTGCCACATCCTCTTTATCCATTCATCTGTCGATGGACACTTAGGTTGCTTCCATGTCCTGGCTATTGTAAATAGAGCTGCAATGAACATTTTGGTACATGACTCTTTTTGAATTATGGTTTTCTCAGGGTATATGCCCAGTAGTGGTATTGCTGGGTCGTATGGTAGTTCTATTTTTAGTTTTTTAAGGAACCTGCATACTGTTCTCCATAGTGGCTGTATCAATTTACATTCCTACCAACAGTGCAAGAGGGTTCCCTTTTCTCCACACCCTCTCCAGCATTTATTGTTTGTAGATTTTTTGATGATGGCCATTCTGACCAGTGTGAGATGATACCTCATTGTAGTTTTGATTTGCATTTCTCTAATAATTAGTGATGTTCAGCAGCTTTTCATGTGCTTCTTGGCCATCTGTATGTCTTCTTTGGAGAAATGTCTATTTAGGTCTTCCGCCCATTTTTGGATTGGGTTGTTTGTTTTCTTGATATTGAGCTGCATGAGCTGCTTGTAAATTCTGGAGATTAATCCTTTGTCCATTGCTTCATTTGCAAATAATTTCTCCCATTATGAGGATTGTCTTTTCGTCTTGTTTATGGTTTCCTTTGCTGTGCAAAAGCTTTTAGGTTTCATTAGGTCCCATTTGTTTATTTTTGTTTTTATTTCCATTTCTCTAGGAGCTGGGTCAAAAACGATCTAGCTGTGATTTATGTCATAGGGTGTTCTGCCTATGTTTTCCTCTAGGAGTTTGATAGTGTCTGGCCTTACATTTAGGTCTTTAATCCATTTTGAGTTTATTTTTGTGTATGGTGTTAGGGAGTGTTCTAATTTCATACTTTTACATGTAGCTGTCCAGTTTTCCCAGCACCGCTTATTGAAGAGGCTGTCTTTCCTCCACTGTATATTCTTGCCTCCTTTATCAAAGATAAGGTGACCATATGTGCGTGGGTTTATCTCTGGGCTTTCTATCCTGTTCCATTGATCTATACTTCTGTTTTTGTGCCAGTACCATACTGTCTTGATTACTGTAGCTTTGTAGTATAGTCTGAAGTCAAGGAGCCTGATTCCTCAAGCTCTGTTTTTCTTTCTCAAGATTGCTTTGGCTATTCGGGGTCTTTTGTGTTTCCGTACAAATTGTGAAATTTTTTGTTCTAGTTCTGTGAAAAATGCCAGTGGTAGTTTCATAGGGATTACATTGAATCTGTAGATTGCTTTGGGTAGTAGAGTCATTTTCACAATGTTGATTCTTCCAATCCAAGAACATGGTATATCTCTCCATCTATTTGTATCATCTTTAATTTCTTTCATCAGTGTCTTATAATTTTCTGCATACAGGTCTTTTGTCTCCTTAGGTAGGTTTATTCCTAAATATTTTATTCTTTTTGTTGCAATGGTAAATGGGAGTGTTTCCTTAATTTCACTTTCAGATTTTTCATCGTTAGTGTATAGGAATGCAAGAGATTTCTGTGCATTAATTTTGTATCCTGCTACTTTACCAAATTCATTGATTAGCTCTAGTAGTTTTCTGGTAGCATCTTTAGGATTCTCTATGTATAATATCATATCATCTGCATACAGTGACAGCTTTACTTCCTCTTTTCTGATTTGGATTCCTCTTATTTCTTTTTCTTCTCTGAATGCTGTGGCTAAAACTTCCAAAACTATGTTGAATAACAGTGGTGAGAGTGGGCAACCTTGTCTTGTTCCTGATCTTAGTGGAAATGGTTTCAGTTTTTCACCATTGAGGACGATGTTGGCTGTGGGTTTGTCATATATGGCCTTTATTATGTTGAGGAAAGTTCCCTCTATGCCTACTTTCTGGAGGGTTTTTATCATAAATGGGTGTTGAATTTTGTCAAAAGCTTTCTCTGCATCTATTGAGATGATCATATGGTTTTTATTCTTCAATTTGTTAATATGGTGTATCACATTGATTGATTTGCATATATTGAAGAATCCTTGCATTCCTGGGATAAACCCCACTTGATCATGGTGTATGATCCTTTTAATGTGCTGTTGGATTCTGTTTGCTGGTATTTAGTTGTGGATCTTTGCATCTATGTTCATCAGTGATATTGGCCTGTAGTTTTCTTTCTTTGTGACATCTTTGTCTGGTTTTGGTATCAGGGTGATGGTGGCCTCGTAGAATGAGTTGGGGAGTGTTCCCCCCTCTGCTGTATTTTGGAAGATTTTGAGAAGGATAGGTGTTAGCTCTTGTCTAAATGTTTGATAGAATTCGCCTGTGAAGCCATCTGGTCCTGGGCTTTTTTGTTGGAAGATTTTTAATCACAGTTTCAATTTCAGTGCTTGTGATTGGTCTGTTCATATTTTCTATTTCTTCCTGTTTCAGTCTCGGAAGTTTGTGCATTTCTAAGAATTTGTCCATTTCTTCCAGGTTGTCCATTTTATTGGCATAGGGTTGCTTGTAGTAATCTCTCATGATCCTTTGTATTTCTGCAGTGTCAGTTGTTACTTCACCTTTTTCATTTCTAATTCTATTGATTTGAGTCTTCTCCCTTTTTCTCTTGATGAGTCTGGCTAATGGTTTATCAATTTTGTTTATCTCCTCAAAGAACCAGCTTTTAGTTTTATTGATCTTTGGTATCGTTTCCGTCATTTCTTTTTCATTTATTTCTGGCCTGATCTTTACGATTTCTTTCCTTCTGCTAACTTTGGGTTTTTTTTTTTTTTTTTGTTCTTCTCTCTCTAATTGCTTTAGGTGTAAGGTTAGGGTGTTTATTTGAGATGTTTCTTGTTTCTTGAGGTAGGATTGTATTGCTATAAACTTCCCTGTTAGAACTGCTTTTGCTGCGTCCCAAAGGTTTTGGGTCGTCGTGTTTTCATTGTCATTTGTTTTTAGGTATTTTTTGATTTCCTCTTTGATTTCTTTAGTGATCTCTTGGTTATTAAATAGTGTACTGTTTAGCCTCCATGTGTTTGTATTTTTTACAGATTTTTCCTGTAATTGATATGTAGTCTCATAGCGTTGTGGTCGGAAAAGATACTTGATACGATTTCAATTTTCTTAAATTTACCAAGGCTTGATTTGTGACCCAGGATATGATCTATCCTGGAGAATATTCCATGAGCACTTGAGAAGAAAGTGTATTCTGTTGTTTTTGGATGGAATGTCCTATAAATATAAGTTAAGTCCATCTTGTTTAATGTATCATTTAAAACTTGTGTTTCCTTATTTATTTTCATTTTGGATGATCTGTCCATTGGTAAAAGTGGGGTGTTAAAGTCCCCTACTATGATTTTGTTACTGTCCATTTCCCCTTTTATGGCTGTTAGTATTTGCCTTATGTATTGAGGTGCTCCTATGTTGGGTGCATAAATATTTACAATTGTTATATCTTCTTCTTGGATCGATCCCTTGATCATTATGTAGTGTCCTTCGTTGTCTCTTGTAATAGTCTTTATTTTAAAGTCTTTTTTGTCTGATATGAGAATTGCTACTCCAGCTTTCTTTTGATTTCCATTTGCATGGAAAATCTTTTTCTATCCCCTCACTTTCAGTCTGTATGTGTCCCTAGGTCTGAAGTGGGTCTCTTGTAGACAGCATATATACGGGTCTTGTTTTTGTATCCATTCAGCCAGTCTATGTCCATTTACATTTTGGGTAATTAAGGATATGTATGTTCCTATGACCATTTTCTTAATTGTTTTGGGTTTGTTATTGTATGTCTTTTCCTTCTCTTGTGTTTCTTGCCTAGAGAAGTTCCTTTAGCATTTCTTGTAAAGCTGGTTTGGTCGTGCTGAATTCTCTTAGCTTTTGCTTGTCTGTAAAGCTTTTTATTTCTCCATCAAATCTGAATGAGATCCTTGCTGGGTAGAGTAATCTTGGTTGTAGGTTTTTCTCCTTCATCACTTTAAATATGTCCTGCCACTCCCTTCTGGCTTGCAGAGTTTCTGCTGAAAGATCAGCTGTTAACCTTATGGGGAATCCTTTGTGTGTTATTTGTTGTTTTTCCCTTGCTGCTTTTAATATTTTTTCTTTGTATTTAATTTTTGACAGTTTGATTAATATGTGTCTTGGTGTGTAAGTCATTCAGTTTGTGGCAATTCGGGGACCTTTAAAAAGCAACATAGCTGATTAGTGCTGCTCTTAGATCCAGTCAAGAGGATCGCTACGCTATGCCTTATTCTTGCGAGGGCCCCGCTCTGAAGGACCTCTTACCATAAGATGAAGTGTCCATGGGACGGAGGGAATGTGCACATCTGAGCCTGTGCCCTGCCTCTTTGGACCACAGCATCCTGGAATTCCTGCTCACATATCACTGAACCTAATTCTAGTGTCTCTGCCTGTGCTCGGATTGGATTTCCTGGGAATCAGATTCTGAGGAGCTCAGCATGCAGTATGTTTAGAAAGGAGTGGTCTTGAGATGGAAACCTGGGGAAGCTCGGGGAAGGAAGCAGGATTGGGCAGAGGGAGAAGTTGATCTGTGTTACAGGTCCAGCAAAAGTCTTAGCTGACTGCATGGGAGCTTGGGAGCTCGAATTGGGCCAGGTCAGGCAGGCCTGTACAGTCTCACATCAGTCGGTCATTGAATGTGGGATGCCCGTGGAATGAGCATGGCCTTGGGTGAGGCAGCTTTTTGCAGCTGAACAATCCTAAAGAAGCTAATAACAAAGAATGATCTATCTGCCTGCAGCACTTCCATACGATGGGGCAACAATTCTTTCATTGAAGGGGGTCTTGGAGTCACATCACAGGGCTCACTATGGCAGACCTCTTCCTCGAGTCTGTTATCAAAAGAGGAGATAACTGCACTGGCACACATACCCTGCTCCCAAGTGTGGCCAAGGGGAGGCTGATTGTGGGGTGTGGGGCCTTGGGGTTGAGCTTCAGGTGTTGAGCTGGGATTTCTACATGCAAGTTTATGAAGGCCTTTGAGGTGTGGCATGGAGCTGGGGTAGGAAGGAATGGAGCAGGCCTCAGGCCAGAGGCTGGGGGCTGGCTCTTCCCTCACTTCATGTTCTGGCAAAGTACCCCAAAATGTTGGCGAATTCTAAATTTGAACCTGGCCTCCCAGGTTGTCATGCAGGAGGATTTGTCAAGGCAGAAGAGTAGGACTTATTTAATTTAACAGTGTATTAACTTAATTTAACTCTTTAAAAATCTTTTAAAGATAGATGCAATAGGGGCCTCCGTTTGTACTCTTGCCCTGAGCCCTGCAGATGTGGGGGCTTTAGCTGACCACTTGTCCCTGTTGGATCATTTCTGGATAAAGTCAGCAGAACTTTGCGTGGCACGAGATTCACTTTGGCATACCTTGTGAAGTAAAAATTTTCCCAATTGAAATCCTTAAATTTAATTTTTCGTATGATAATTCAGTTTACTTGGCTTAGAAAAAGATAATGGGGCATAGAGAATTTCTCTTTAGGAATTATGGTCATATTCATTTCACCCATTGGAGTCAGTCACATGGTCCCCATTGCCTTTGCTCTGATGCATATGCTTTGCTATTTTTACTGGGTCGTTTTCCAGTGTCCTGTGGGCCAGTGAGAGCCATGCTGGGAAGCAATCACATTTTCATGGCAAGACAGACCTCCCAGCTGCTAAGCTCCTTTAGGGTAAGAGAGGAGCAGCCCTCGTTAAGATGGAGAGACCTTTCTGGAGACATCTATCCCTTGGTGCACATGGACCATTTCCCATCTCAGCTGGAATCCAATCTAAAGTAGGTGGTTTATTCCCCTTTACTGTCTCATATAAACTAGAACTCTTGCTCACTTGCTCTTCGTGTTTCTAGTAGACATGTATCATTTTTGCCTGTCCTGAGACACTTCCCCCTTACTTTATACATATCCCTCCTGCTCACTCCATGGATCCAGGAGAGCTGTCAACCACAGTGGCCTGCTCTTCTTCCCCTGCTTGGTAAGTGGGGGAAGGGAATGTATGTAACCCTGGCACATTTGGATAATCTTTGCCAGGTCTTTAACTTTGAACAGAGTAACAACTTAGGCTAAAGGTGGTTAAAACTGACTTGTTCTAGAGGAAGCATCCAGAAGAGACATGTTACTGCTACTGAGCTCTCTTGGGCTACCCTTACCTATCCTTACTTAAGCTTGCTGGGTTGGCTTTCTTTCTGATTTTGTGAGCTGCCCAGAAACTTTCTAATAAGTTCTTCTGTTTACCTAAGTTAACCAGAGTTGCTGGCAAGGAAAGAGTCCTAAGTGTCACAGTATTCTTTCCATTTGGAATGTCTTCCCCCAACACAACCCTATTTCCAGCTTCACGCCCTACATCTAGCCCATTTTACTTTCTTGACTTGGTGGGATAGCCTACTATTTTCCCCTAGGATTTTTCCTCGCTGATTGCCTGGATGGCAAATCAGAAATTACTCTAATTTACTGTAGTGAACTTTCAATATCAGAACTACAGTTGGATTTTTCTCTCCTAGTATCTCTGTTAGCCCAGTGTGATGATTAAATCTAGGAAGCTAGAACTCATAGTGCTTTATGCTGATGTTGTTTGCTATCTTTAACCTTTAGAAAGTCCATAAATTGGACAAAACGCTAAAGTAAAATTAGAGCAATGTTAAATTGTTCTGTTTCAGGGTAGTGTGTTTACCAGAAATTGATTGTCACAATAATTCTCTTTAATAAACAACAACAATCTCAGTGGGGTACAGCAATAAGTGTTTATTTAGCTTCTAGGTCGGCAGGTTCAGCCAATCAGCCCTGGATTGGGCTCATTGCATGTGTTAGCAGTCAGCTATAGGTTGGGTGGGGGCTCTGCTGAGCTGGGCTAAGCTCTCTTCCACGTCTGGGTGGCCTCTAGGATGGTCCTGCTAGGATGACTGGGGCAACTAAGCTCTGGTCCTTGCATCTCTCCTTCTCCTCCTGGTACAAGAGGGCTTGCTGGGGCATGTCCTTTTTATGGCAGTGGCAGAAGTAAGCTCAGTCATGCAGGTGCCTTCCATGCCTTTGTTTGTGTCACACTCATCATAATCTTATTGGCCTAAAGTGGGTCAAATGTCTGCGCACAGGATGGGAGATTGCTATAGAGTTACAGACAAAGGGTATAGCTATAGGGATGAATGACAAACTCGGGCCATTATTACCTTTGATCTACCACAGGGGTACACTTTTTTCTTTTTTCCCTTGCTTTCCTGCATTTTATGATCTTTCTACGATAAAGCCTACAGTTTGTTTAATAAAGGAAAATTTCCAAACTAGAACAGATTGAAATTTGTTGAAAACTTAGAAAGAACTGTATATATTATGTACCTTTGGCTAGTCCATTGGCTAAAGTACATAGTAATTTATTACAACTTACCAAAGCAACTAAACTGCTTGAGTCCTCACGTTATCCTCACATTGGGTAAATACATCTTTCCCTGTTTCTATTCACTGTGACTAGAGCTGGTAATTGAGTGCTGAAATTTATTTCTCTTATAGACTTGAATGTACCAGTTATGCTCTGCTGAGGATTAAGTGCTGTGTGCTCTCTTGCTAGGGACTGAACCCAATGAACTGCTTATTTCTGTAAGCTATTTACAGTGAGTTTGGAATTTCATAAAACTGGAAGACAAAGCGTGAGAACCTACTCATTTATCTTCTTTTTACATCAACTTTTTCGTGTCCGAGTGATTGTCATGCTTTTAGAGGGACATGAAGTGTGTAACTTAGGTTTAATTGAAGAAGTTCGTCGTTTTCACATTGTACGTTATAGCTGAAATGTTCAGATTCTGATCATGGAACAGAATTTACCATGACTGTGGTTCAATTATCAAGTCTGAAAGAAAGGCCACCTCCTCAGAAAGGTCTTTCCAGACTATCCTGTAAAATATCTACTCTCTGCTATTATTCCCTAGCTCGTTCTTGTTAGTTTATTTCACACAGCTACCACCACTAATAGTTATTTAATTATTTGACACTTTGTTTTCCCACCTCCTTCACCTGAATGTAAGCTCCTCAACAGCAGGGATCATACCTGTCCTGTACATAGTGGCACTCCTAATGCCAAGCACAGTGCCTGGAATGACATGTGTGTTATATGAAGGAAGAGCCATCCTAATTTAAACATTTACATTTAAGAAACATATGTGTTAATTACCCAACTCATAATTTTTTTTTTTTTTTTATCTTACAGTTGTAAAATAAAAGAAACAAACAACACTGGTTTTCTCTTGCCAAAAATAGTTGCATCTCTGCTAGAGGCCCCATCCAACAGTGCCTTCAATATACACCTGATTAATTAGAATTAAGACCAACTGTTTGGTAGCAATGGTGGTTATGGGGTCAGAATCAGAAGTACCGATGACTCTCAAACATTCACAGTGGAACAGCCGTCTGGGACTCATGGACATTGGTGAACAGGCACAATAAACCTTCCTGATTCTGAGGAAACTCTGTAACTTGGAATCTACTGCATAAACTATCGCTCCATCGTACAGGCTAACTTGTGGGGACATGTTCGTGTGGGTGTATTTGCATGGTTAAGGTTACGTGAAGATAGATGAAAAGGTCACAAGCTGGCTGGCTTAAACACAGAAATTATTTTCTTACATTTCCGGAGGCTAGAAGTTTGATCAAGGTGTCTGCAGATTGGATTTCTTCTGAGAGCCGTGAGGGAAGAATCTGCCCTAGGCGTCTCTCCTTGAGTTATAGACGGTCTTCTGCCTGTGTCTTTACATGTCCTTCCCTCTGTATGTGTCAGTGTCCAAATTCCTCTTATAAGAACACTATTCATATTGGACTAAGGCCCACCCTAATGACCTCTTTTCAACTTAATTATCTCTTAAAAAAAAAAATGCTTTTTTAATTAATTAATTTAATTCATTCATTAATTTGTTTGGCAGCACTGTGTCTTCATTGCCGCGCGTGGGCTTTCTCTAGTTGCGGCGAGCGGGGGCTACTCCTCGTTGCGGTGCGCGGGCTTCTCATTGCGGTGGCTTCTCTTGTTGTGGAGCACGGGCTCTAGGTACGCAGGCTTCAGTAGCTGTGGTGCGTGGGCTCAGTAGTTGTGGCTCGCAGGCTCTAGAGCTCAGGCTCAGTAGTTGTGGCGCACGGGCTTAGTTGCTCCATGGCATGTGGGATCTTCCCAGACCAGGGCTTGAACCTGTGTCCCTGCATTGGCAGAGGGACTCTTAACCACTGCGCCACCAGGGAAGCCCCTCAACTTAATTATCTCTTGAAATAAAGGCTCTATTCCCATATACAATCACATTCTGAGGTTCTGGGGTTAGAACTTCACTGTATGGATTTTGGGGGGAACACAATTCAGCCCATGACTACTGGTCTCCAGCAAACTCAGTCCCTCTTGACATTGTGCAACCAGTTCCACATAGCACAAGGGCCATGGCCCCATCAGCAAGAGGAGTTTGTCTAAGCAAGTGGATCTGGGCTGAGACTCTAACTCCTACCTGTCCAGAGAAATGGCATCTTCTCAAAACCCTGCTGAGTTTCCCAAATCTGCATATCTAGTCCTTTCCATTGGCCCCTGAATGCATATTCCAGTTGCCCTGTATCTTAGTCTGCATGGGTGGTGACTGGATATTCTGTTTAGCTCTTGACAAACTTCTCTCCTTTTGATGGAGGCTGTCACCTGGGGTTGAGCATCAGAATCACTTCACCTTCTCTTCTAGAGCTTCTTCAGTAAAGAGGAAAAGGAAAAGGCATAATTTCTAGTAAAACAAACAAAAAACACTAGTTGAGCCTTACCTCATCACCTCCCTAAGCAATAATAAAATAATAATAATGATAATACCATTTACTGACTACTCACTAAATGCCAGTCATACCTCTACAAGGTAGATACCACTTCTATCCATGCTTTTTTGGATAAGTAAAGTAAGTCTTAGGATGTCAGAGTAGATTATTTACTAGTCACACAACTAATAAATAGTTGACATAGTATTTGAACTTGGTTATGACTGAAACTTAAGCACAGTTTGTTATACTGTTAGCTATTCTCCCCTAACCAAGTAGTATCTCCTAATCCAGGTAGACTACTTTCTGGCACCCTTCCCCACTTTGCCAGACCATTTGGAATCCCAGCATATCTTGAGGAAGATGCCTCCATGATAGGACACGGCTACTGGCTTCTGTAAAAGGTCTAGCCCTCAGCCTCTGCCGTTCTCCTTTATGTTCTTGTATCTGGTTTGCTACATCTTGTCCCACTGCCTATGTTTTCCATTTTAAAGGCCATCTTCTCAAACACCTATAAAATATTCAAGGGAACTAAAATTTTCATTTACAAACTAATGAGTATTTTGTGCTATAATCCAAAGTTCTTCCAATAGTCAACTCTTAGGAAAATCTGGCTCTTAATGCAGACGTGGATTTTTTTTTATAACATTTTTATTGGTGTATAATTGCTTTACAATGGTGTGCTTCTGCTTTATAACAAAGTGAATCAGTTATACATATACATATATCCCCATATTTCTTCCCTCTTGCCTCTCCCTCCCTCCCACCCTCCTAGCTGGTCACAAAGCACTGAGCTGATCTCCCTGTGCTATGTGACTGCTTCCCACTAGCTATCTATTTTACATTTGGTAGTGTATATATGTCCATATATGCACTACCACTCTCTCACTTTGTCCCAGCCTACCCTTCCCCTCCCTGTGTCCTCAAGCCCATTCTCTAGTCGGTCTGCATCTTTATTCCTGCAGACATGGATATTTGCAGCAGACTTCTGCCCAGTTACAATATTGGTAATAGAAAAGCCTTTTTAACTCCACACCTCATAATATGCCATTGCAGGAAAATGCTTCTTGGCAGTTTTCATAGAATCTTGTCTTTTGCACAACAATAAAAGACAGTTCTCCATTTTTGTGCAGCTATTTAACAAATAGAAATTCTCTTTTTACGTTTTAGAGGACATAAAAGCAGTTAAGGATATTTGGTTTGTGATGATCACTTACCCAGCTGGTGAAAACCAAAGTTGTTTCTTATGCAATAACCACTGCATTTTAAATAAGTGACAGAGATGAGTCTCATTCTATGCAAAGATAAATACTTGTATGAAAATCGAATTTTTGTAAATGGAATTACATTTTGTAAATGGAATTACAATACCCATAAATTACTTATAGGTTTTTTTTTCTGTTAGTAGAATATCTCTTTTATATAAATAATTGCTCAGTATTCACTAATATAAATTCAGATACTTAATTACAATAGGGAATTCATTTGGAACATATATAGTATACATATAAAGTACACATATTTATAACATAATTTTGGAAAGAATAGAAGGAATGCATGTTTGTAAAAGACACTGCTATTTCTAAACTTGTAGACATAATGTTTGATATTTGAAAAGTAAATGTATTGAATTATAAAAAATATATATTATTATTGCTTAATAAGGTGGGCCGCAAAGAGAAAACAGAAAACATAGTTTCTTAGCTTCAGTTAAGGACAAATTTTATATTTTTAGTCAAACATTTCTACATTTGTTCAGCTTGTTTCTTAGGAAATTTCGACTTGTTTATTAGGAAGTTTTACATGAAGAATTTTATCCTCTATCACATGCTATCGTATTACATAGTTGTTACTGTTTATGCCCTTGAAAATCATTCATGTTCATTGCATTAAGCCATGTTCTTTTTCTCTTTAACTGCTAGGTAATTATTCTACTGTTAGTAGACATTTGGGTTGTAAGGTTTTGGTGATTATGAAGAAGGTTGCTAAGAATTCTTGTGTTTTTTTTTTTGGTGGACATATATACATTCATTTCTCTTGGATATATATGTAAGAGTGGAATTATTTGGTGATAGTATATGTTAGGTATATAAGTAGTTTTAATAGATACTATTCCGAGGCAAATTTATTGTAGCAATTCACACTCTTACCAAAAATGTATGAGAGTTTTACTTGCTCCATGTCCTTGCCAACACTTAGAATTGTTAGCCTTTTCGGCATATGAAAAGATGCTCACATTGCTAATTATTAGAAAAATGCAAATCAAAACTACAATGAGGTATCGCCTCATACCAGTCAGAATGGCCACCATCAAAAAGTCTACAAACAATAAATGCCAGACAAGGTGTGGAGAAAAAGAAACCCTCCTACACTGTTGGTGGGAATATAATTAGTACAACCGCTATGGGAACAGTATGGAGGTTCCTTAAAAAACTAAAAATAGAGCCACCATATAATCCAGTAATCCCTCCTGGGCGTATATCTGGAGAACATTGTAATTCGAAAAGATACATGCACCTCAATGTTCACAGCAGCACTATTTACAATAGCCAAGACATGGAAGCAACCTAAGTGTCCATCGACAGATAAATGGATAAAGAAGATGTGGTCTATTTATACAATGGACTATTACTCAGCCATAAAAAAGAATGAAATAATGCCATTTGCAACAACATGGATGGACCTAGAGATTATCATACTAAGTGAAGTAAGCCAGACAAAGAAAGACAAATATCATATGATATTGCTTATATGTGGAATCTAAAGAAAAATGATACAAATGAACTTATGTACAAAACAGAAATAGACCCACAGACATAGAAAACTTATAGTTACTGAAGGGGAAAGGGGGGATAAATTAGGAGTTTAGGATTAACATATACACACTACTATATATATAATACATAACCAAAAACGACCTACTGTATAGCAAGGGAACTATACTCAATATTTTGTAATAACCTATAAGGGAAAAGAATCTGAAAAAAAAAAAGATATGTATGTATAACTGAATCACTTTGCTGTACACCTGAAAGTAACACAACATTGTAAATCAACTATACTTCAATAAAAACAGAAAAACAAACATAAAAAAGAAAAGACAAAAAAAGAATTGTTAGTCTTTTTAGCTATTGCCATTCAGGTAGGTGTTTAGTGGTATCTTATTTTGGGTTTTAATTTGAACTTCCCTATTGAGTAATGTTGAGCATCTTTTCATATGCTTATTGGCTATTTTGATAGACTCATAAAATCCCTTTTCAAGATTTTTGACTGTTTTTAAATTGAAAATCCCCCTTTTTTTTAAATTGAAAATTCCTTTCTATTTGTACTTGGGCAAATTAGGGGAAGAAATAGTCACTCCTTCATGGGCGGAATTTAATTTTTTTGTGTATTGATTTATTCCCAGAGAACTTTAAACCTTGCTGCACTTTGTGTTCATCTTTGTATACATTGTGGATTTTGACTCTGGTTCTTAAGATAGTTTTCCTATCTTAATTTTAGTCCCCCAGATGCTATTGTTAAACTGTCTGCTATCAGAATGCACAATAGCATTTTGGATGGGTATATAAATTACATACTCCTACAGATTGATTATTAATTAAATATTAACTCACATTAATATGATTACATTAAGAATTAATATTATAGCAATAATAGTATTAATAATAATAATTAATGAGGGGGAATAGAATAAATGATTTACATGAAAGTGGACACCCAAGGTTAGTGTTAGAGCCCCCAACTACTCAGATTTCCATTTTTCTTTCAGCTGTATTTTGTGACCTCTGTAGAGATTGTTCCATATGTTTCTACTTTTAAATTGTTCTTGATTTATTTTCTTAACACACCATAAATGTTATTAGAGAACAAAACCATTGTAAGTAATTAAGAGAATAAACTGCTTCTTCATTGTTAGGGTATCATGGTGTGTATTTATGCCCTGGGGCCAAGAGACCCATCTACTATTTTAAATAATGTGCTCAGAACATTTAGTATTACATATTATGGAAAAATAAACTGCTGAGGAATAAATAATTGGCTTTTAAGATTAAAATGCTTTATCTTCCTAATTAAAAAGGTTGATACTAAAAAGCCAAAGCTAAATTTGCTTAGCTTCTGGATTTTTTTGTGTTGTTTTGTTGCTTTAATGGGAGAAAAAGAGAAATTGCCTAATGTTGGTTTAAGCGTATGGCCTTATCTTGGGAGCAGTCATAAGGTTTTAATAGAAAGTGTAGAACATTAAAAATAGGATTTTAGGTGCTACTTTCTTGGGCTTAGTTAGAGGACAGAACAATTACACAGTGGTTTTATGATCACTCCTGATGTGTAATATTTATTTTTATTTGCTCTTCATTTATATTTAGTGCATGTTGTAAAACTACATAAGGCTATCAAGTAATTTTAGAAGTTATAATGGGAAACGGTTCTTAATGACGATTTTTTTTTAAAAAAGATTCACTTTGAAGTGTATTAAAGACACATTCGGCTGAGTAAAGCAGCCTCTATGCATCATAGATTTAATTCAGACACATAATAAAACCTTTCCATGTGTTTGTAGAAATAATACAAAGATCAATAACCTGAAAGGAGCCAGAGGAATGAAAATACGTGGTAGATGAGGCTCGTTTTGTACGAGACAAGAGAAGGAATATTTAAAGCTGGTGACAGGTTAATCTGATCTGCTTTACACTTTGCCTGCTATATTACCAGAGAGTTGCATCTGTTTCCAGAATTTTAATCAAAATCACTGAAGGAGAAAACTGGGCATTCAGAAAAATGAACCTAGTGGCTGACTAAAGACTTTTTTCAGCAAAATAATATATTCTGCATAGCCTGTTATCTCTCTTTATTTTATAAGGACCTCATCTTTGAGTTGTTTTGGGCAACTGTATACCTACCCAGACTGTGAAGTTATGATAAATGATTATAACATCATGATACCAAGAAGAATTCCTTAATTTTTGCCTTTAAAAATTAAGGTTCTTGATATATTTGGCATCTAGAAAATATGTGGTCAGTGGAAATCACTCTAATGAGGCATTTAAAAGTAACATATTGACCTCATGATGTTTGCATGTCAGACATGAGAAAAGAATGCTCTTAAGTATAATAGTTGTTTCCATTGGTAGCATGGGTTGAGGCCATTGGTCTGGCTGGCTATGTGAGTGTCCTCTGACTTCGTCATATTTCCATGGGTCCTTTCCAAAGCTTTGCAAGAAATATGAGAGAAATCAAGAGCTAGGAGAGGACACTTGCAAGATAACGCAGGATGCTTTTTTGTCAAGGCTAAATAGCAGGGACAAACTCAGAAGCCCACAGGGATTGGGCAGGCTGAGTTTAACAACTCAAATTAAGTGACAATAGCAAATAACACAGACCTCAGAGTCAAGAAGTGGTTGTAACTATGAGAAACCAGAGTGCTTATGCTTGGTTAAAGAGGCAGCTATTACCTAACTCTAATCAATTGCATGAAGGTCTGTTGTTGCAGTGTGATAATTGTATTTTAGAGCTATAATCACCATGACTTTCCCTATGGACCAAGTTAGAACTGAATTCATGAAACCCCAGGGGGTTTTGTACTTGTTAAAAATGTTGTTACTTTATTGATTGACCATGTGGGTAAAATAGCCATAATTTCAGTACAGTAAACCTACTGTCAAAGTTGAGATCATAAAGCAGATGTCACAACCATGGTTTGAACACATTCCTTTTGAGAACATTAGTACCTACTATGAGTCATGAAACTGGAAGAGTTAGAAAGGTGAATAACCCATCTTCACAGTCTAGCACCAGTGGATACAATTTAAATGCGGTCAGAAAATAACGGTCATGTAATTTAATGCTTCTTACAATGTTTATGTTATACTTTGAATAAACTGATTTCAATATGTATTTTCGTATCTAACTACGTGACAATTCTAAATAGCTGAGTATTTTCTCTTAATTTTAACTCTTGAATTTCTAATTTCTTATATACTGTCGATGTGAAATTAGAATACTGACGCCATTTACGCTCAGTGCTGGAGTGCTTATACACTGAATAGCATTTGGATTAGGAGATTACATTTGTACTTCCAAGGACAGTATAGAAGCATTTTTAAAATGTTAAGATGAAAAAAATTTCATTCTTTGTATTTTCTCAGTTATGACCTTTCCCTAACTCCAAAGTGAGTACCAGCAAACATCCTTTCTGGTCTTGACACCAGTTCTGACGAAGATGGAGAGTAAATCTGGAGTTTTAGTTCCACCCGGAAGTAGAAGGTGATATAATTTTACAGACATAATCCTGGTACTCTTTTTCCTTAGACAGCCTGTGCATTCCTCTGTTGAGGTAGCCCAGGTCATGGGGTTGGGTTTGGCACCTCTGTGTCTCTAGCACTCCAGTTTCCTGTAGTGCTTGGACCCCCCCAACTGGGAATTCCAATCTATGAGGCCAGGGCCCTGGTATTTCCCAAGTGATGCTGTATCATCCTTCCTGTACTATCAGCCACTTGATCGTCCTCCCTCTCTGAGCATCAACAGGAACTAGTCTTGTCACTTATGCTCCTATTGGTCCATCCCACCCTTTGGATTGGACCTTCTTGAACAGTCATACCTGTGTGAACCAGGCTGACTTCTCTACGTGACCCTGAACAAAATATGTTAATTTGTTGGTTACTCCTACAGCAAAGTTGAATATCCAGTGGTCTCAAATGTGGACTTTCCCTCTTCCCCTCTCCAGGTGAAAGTGAGGTCCTAGTGTTTTGTGGTGGAGACTGTCTGAGACTCAGCAATATTTGCATAACAGTCTAGAGTTTTAGAAGTTCTTTAGTATCAGAATTTGAGTCCCAGAACTACAGCCAGTTTCACCTTCCAGAACATCATACAGTGTCACTTCCACGAGACTGTCTTAGAATAATAAGCACCATCACAAGGTCAAAGTTATTGATCAAGGAAAAACATAATTATTAGATAAAGCTATTGTTTTCCTTGCTTACATCAAAATCGTCTCCAGGTAACCATGAGATATGCTCACATAGAATTAATTTTTGATTAAAAAAGATATATATGAGTTCTGGTTTTCATTGCTTCCTTGTCAATAAAATGTTTCCATTGGGAAAATCTGAAGTTAAATACACAGTTGCTGCAAGTATTGCCATTTTGGAGCTTGTCAATATTTTGCACGCTGGCATCATCACAGTAGGACTCACATTTCTTATTCATTTTTTCTTCCTTTTCAAACAACTTTATGTCTCATAATAAGATGGTTGTTAAGGACTTTAAAGCGTGAATTGAAAGATTCACAAATTATTATTATGCCTTTAACTCAAAAAGGAAAAAAAGTGGAAAGTATGAAAAAACAGGTAACTCTTGCCTTTAAGTTAAAATTTTGGGAGCCTTAGCCTTGTAGCACTGCTCTTGGCTAATTTAAATAATCTACAGTAAGACTGAATTAGAAAGTGAGCCCTTCTCTGGCACACAGGGGGAGTGATTATGGTGATTAACTAGAGGCATTTTCCTTGAATTGAATTCTTGGCTCCAGCATAGATTTTATTGGATTACCTTCCTAAGCCACCAGCCACTGTGTTATGAGCATACATCACTCGCTGTAGCTAGGCAGCTGTGAAATGCAGCACAGTATCTACTCTGCTGAGGAAAAAATTCATTTTCAAACTTTATTTTATATTCTTATGACTTGTGGATAAAAACATTCTACACTCCCTGGAAGTCAGAATTTCTCAGTTTCATTTTCAAACCTGAGTGATCTCCTCTTCTCACACTCCCACAATTATGTTCTGCATTTGGAAGATTATTGAGTGTACTGTCAACTGGTCTTTAAAATACATTCTTCAAATCTTGTTCGTGCTTGAATAATGTCATATCTTCAGCATGTATTAATGACTGAAATAATAAAAGATATTTACCTAAAAATAAGTTATATTTGAAAGCTACTTGACGCTGTGCATATGATATGAGCTGGCATTTAAAATATGTAGTATATTTATATGCACATAAGTGAAAATTTGTGAAACTAGTGGTATTAGTAAGGAAAGGATGAATTATACTGCAGTAACAAATTAGCCCTGAAATCTGGTCTAAGACACACAATAAAGGTTAGAGACAAAAAGAGATTTATATAATGATTACACAAAGACTGTTAAGGCTCAAGCAACTCTCCAGGGTCGCTCCTTTCTATGTGATGACTCAGGAACCCAGTCCATTTGCTTCCTGTGGTTCTTCCATTTCAACACATGGCTTCCAAGGTTGCTTCCTAAAGCAAAGAGAGGCTCGTGAAGGCCACAGTTTGGAAGTGACCTAAATTACTTCCACTTAAGTTTCATTGCCTAGAACAGGGTTTCTCAACCTTGGCCCTATTGGCATTTGGGGCTGAATAATCCTTTGTTATTGACAGGCTGTCTTGTACTTGGTAGGATGTGTCGCAGCATCCTGGGCTCTTTATACTAGTTGCCAGTAGCACCTTCTACAGCTGTGATAACCAAAGATGTCTCCAGACATTACTAAATGTCCCCTGGTGGAGTGGTGGGGAGTGAGGGAGAAAATTGCTCTCGGTTGAAACCCATTGAACCAGAACTAGTCATTCAGCTCTAACTGCAAGATTGCTGACAAAAATGGTCTTCTTGTGTTTGTAAGAAGGAAAGGAGAACCAAATATGGATATGCACTAGTAGTCTATAACACATTAGCTAATGGAAATAGAGAAATTTCAAAATTTTCCTATATATCTAAACATATATGAAAATGTTAATATGTTTCAGTTTCAACATGAAACAAATAATATTGCATGTTCAAAGTAAATTTAACAATTCTTAAGAACTAATTAAATTTTATTAAACTATAAAAAGCAGTGAAGATACATTGAAAGAATTATTAAAAGAAGTTGAAATTATAATTTTTTGTATTTGATAAGAGACTTAAAACAAACATTAGCTATAACGTAAATATGAGTGTTAGAGAGAACAAATTAGTGTTACTGTGAAAACTTGTTTAGCATCTCTGAGCATATATTTAATGTTAAGATAATTTCTTCTTTGGCATTAAAATAACCATTTCTAGGATAGACTAGTTAAATGTATACTTGTTCACACATTTTGGGATCTTCGTAATATGCTTTGTAAATGTGTTGCTAAACTGTATGTATTAGTCATGGAATAAAGAATATATATTAGTCATAGGATAATTAGTCAGAATGCTTCCAGTTACAAGGATAGAAACCTGGTGGAACCATCTTCTGGGAGAGACAGAAAGAGAGAGAGAGAGAGAGAGAGAGGCTGATTTATTAGAAGGAGTTTTTGTTTTACAATAACAGATGTTTGTTTCTTATTCATGTTATATTCTGCTTGTGTCTCTGTTCCATATACATTCTCATTCTGGGAACTGGGCTGAAGGAGCACCCCTGATTTCAGTCTTGTGGGAAAGAAAAGAAATAATTGTAGAACCTGGTGGTGGCTCATAAAATTTTTGCCTGGATGTATCATCAATTACTTCTGGTTGTATTCTGTCAGTTAAAGCAAGCCACGTGGCCAAGACTGATGGCAAAGGTGAGGGAAGTATCACCTCCCACAGGGAGATGTTGCAAGTGACATGACCAAGGAAAGGATGTAGAGTCCTCTTACAGAGAGGGCCGCAGATCATTGTGAGCGATAATAGAATCTACCACAGACGTTAAGATGAATCGTTGAAGATGGAGACAGACCTAGAACTGGGGGCACAGTTGTAACCATCTCTGCTTCTTCCAACTATGGAAAGGAAGATGACGTGAACAGCAGTCCTAAGTTTACATTCTCCTTGTTAGGAACAAAAAGGAGAAAGACTTCTCTCCAGGAATTAGTTCTGAACATCCCTGATGGGCTGATTTGTTAGAAGGAGCTTTTACTTTACAAAACCATGACTGATTGGCCACACCCAAAAATCCACTCTATGTGGTTAAAAGTAGAGCACTGAGATTTCAGCTTGTCCATAATCATGTCTTGAGTGGGGGAAAAATGTTTCCCTCAAGGAAGGCAGGAGATGCTGTTGCTAGAAGTAGGTGCAAGTGCTGGGAAGTCCAGAAGAGATGCCCACTGTGTGGGCATTACTGAAAGGTAGTAGGCCATAATATAAAGAAACAATAGAAAAAGGTGAACTTTTCCATCTTCATTTAAATTTTCACTTCCTTAGTCCCATAGTTACACAAAAATCTTTGCCACAATCAAGGGGTTGCAGAGAGCTCAAAAATCAATTTTGGGGAAAAAGAATTCCCCAAATGCTCCTTATAAATCTTTGAATAGGGATCCAGAACAATAAAAGCTCATTGCTCCATTAAAATAATATTGCTAACTTGGCAAAGAAGATAACTTAAACTTGCTTTACTCTTGTTCCCAATTATTACGGATTTTTTTTCGAAAACTGTTTTGATATACTGAGATTCCTTAATGTAGTGAGTTGGAAAATGATCAGTGAACCAACAATTATACATTGTAGCCATTTCTAGACATGTCTGAGATAAAGAGAAGCTCAAATTATAGTCATTGACTTTGAAATGTTTGCAGGTTAAAAGTAGAGATAGACGCATTCCTATGAAGAGATAACAGCAAACAGCATATACCAAGAGGGTAGAGACAATGAGTTGTTCATAGCCAGGGCTTTTTCAGTAGTTGGCTAAGGTAGGATAAGAAAACGAGAGCCCTGAGATCACAGGGGCAAGGCAGACAATTGGGGATAGTTTAGTATAGTACTCATTGTAGTACAGGCTCCATTCCCAAAGGAACATGTCTATCCAGGCAGGCAGGTGAACTGTGGTGTCAGAAGGATTTAGCAGCAGGTTCTGAAAATTTAACTTTACATTTTAGGGCAGTGGTTCTCAAGCCAGGGCGATTTGGCCTCCTCGGGAAGATTTGGTAATGTCTGGAAATAATTTTGGTTGTCACACCAAAATGGGAGGTGGTACTACTGGTATCTAGGAGGTAGACATCATGCATACACATCCTACATTGCACAGGACAGCCCCACACAACAAAGAATGATCCAGCTTAAAATGTCGATAGTGTTAAGTTTGAGAAATCTTGCATTGGAAATGTCCATGGTGATGAGGTAGATCTGGACTAGGGTGAAATGTAAATAAAAGAAGCAATATATATCAGAGTCATTGAAAAGAATGAACTCATGGGAGGATGTGTCTGATTGGGTAGAGCCCATAATAAATTTGTCCTGAAATTTATCCATTTTCATTTCTTACATTTCAATTTGGGCACATAATTGGCGATCTTTTCATTGACTGAGGGAATACTAACAATGCTATAACAGTTGGAAGGAAACTTAGAGGTAATTTAGATCTTGGGTCAAGAAAACTCAAATGTCTTCAATGCCCAGACTAGTAACCAAATATGTGACTCAGGTCAGGTGTAAGATTAAAGAGAGGTTCTGTGAGCTGAGAGGACCCAAAAGAAACAACACCCTGGTAGCAATGAGCATACCTAACCCCAGATCTTGGTTTCTAATACCATTCTCCAGCAAAAGGAACGAGGGCTCCTGGAGAAATGGTTGATTCTAGGACTGGGGAAGGAAATGTAAAACATAAATCTTGAGCATCTTATAGTATCGGAAAGTAAGAAAGAGCTAAAAAAACAAACAAAAAAAATAAGTCCAAACCCACGTTGATGGGGGTGTGTCAAAGAAAAGGATCCAACTGAAAAAGCTTCAGATAACGAATGCTAGGACAATCCCCAAAGTATAAAATAAATATCCATGAGTTCATATTGATATAAATAAGTGATTGAATAAATTTTAAAAGGGTAAAAGACAAAAATCTCCCATACAGAAAAATTGCAAATAATTTGTGGAGATATTCCACCTCAAGGAGCAGGAGTTTAACTAACTACCGACTCCTTAAGTGTCGGCTGCACATAGTTACTTCCTTCTAAAGTATGTAGTGTGGGCAGGAAGAAAAGGAGCAACTTTCCAGTGGAAAAGCCTAACAAATACTACTTCAGCCAGGTGATCAGATCAATACCAGCGGTCATAAATCATGTTGATAGTATGTACTGTTGATATGATGTGATGAGAATGGTACTTTCCTTCTGTGATCTTCCTTCCCAAAACCTACAACCCCAGCCTGTTTATGAGAAAAACATCAGACAAATTTCAATAGATTACGGGCTTCCCTGGTGGCGCAGTGGTTGAGAGTCTGCCTGCCAATGCAGGGGACGCGGGTTCGAGCCCTGGTCTGGGAAGATCCCACATGCCACGGAGCAGCTGGGCCCGTGAGCCACAATTACTGAGCTTGCGCGTCTGGAGCCTGTGCTCTGCAACAAGAGAGACCGCGATAGTGAGAGGCCCGCGCACGGCGATGAAGAGTGGCCCCCGCTTGCCGTGACTAGAGAAAGCCCTCACACAGAAACGGGGACCCAACACAGCCATAAATAAATAAAAATTAAAAAAAAAAATTTCAATAGATTAGCATCCTACAAAATACCTGACCAGTACTCCTCAAAACTGTCATGGTCATCAAAAACAAGGAAAAGTGTGAGAAAATGTCACAATCCAGATTAACCCCAAGAGACATGATGACTAAACGAAATATAATATCATGGAGGGGATCCCAGAACAGAAAAAGTGTTACTGAGTCTAAACTTGTACTGCTTACAGCACAACAGGCCAATAAATTGAGGCATGAGTTGTTGGGGCAAGGGATAGTGACTTTATTTGGAAAGCCTGAAGACCGAAAAGATGGTGGGCTAGTGTCCCAAAGAACTATCTTACCCGAGTTAGAATTCAGGCTTTCTTTGTACTAAAAGGGGAGGGGGTGTGGCTGCCTGTTGCAAACTTCTTGGTGCAGGAATCCTTGTTCTTGCAGCTGCCCATGTAGGTCACAATGTTCCATAAACCTCCAACAAGACGAATGTTATTATCTGTTCTGCAACTTTCTATCTCTATATGAATGGAAAAGTGTTAGGTTTTAAAGGTCAGAGCCTTGAGGGTGGGCTATCATGTGTATTTCAGGCTATAGGCAATATCCTTTTACAAAAGGTGCAGAGGCAGCATGACTAAGCACAGGCAGTAGAGCACAAGGGTTAAAGCTAAAGGAACAGATCCAATATAGAGTCAGGTTTTTGTTCTCTGTTACAAAAGACTTGAGGCAACAAGTAAGGAAATTCAAATAACTAAGGATTTTATTAATAATAATGTGTCTGTACAACATTGGTTCATTCCTTGTAACAAATGTACCATACTAATATAAGACGGTAATAATAGGGGAAACTGTGCAGGGGATATATAACTCTGTACTATCTGGTCAATTTTTCTGTAAATATAAGACTATTCAAAAATGATGTCTGTTAATTTTAAAAAGATTAAAATGAAGGAGTGGGGCTATGATGTACCAGAAAGTGAATGTCCTGCCTATCTGCATTCTGCAGGCTGACAAAAGACAGTGGATTTGGCTTGCAAAGAAACCTGGTCCATAGATGTCAAATTTGTTACCCCTAATCTAGTCAACCTCCTTCATTTTGCTGATAATAGGATCAGAGTGCCATCATCAGTGAAAGATTTACCAAAGTCACACAACTGTCAATTGCAAAGTCAGGCCCTGGAAGCAAACTGCCTTTACTTCCGGGCAGTGCTGTTTCCTCTCTAAGTAACCTGTGCTATGGGCCTGATGCTGTATCAGTGAACGTGGCAGACAGTAGTGACCAGCCAGTTCATCTTTGCTCTTCATTTCTAGATATTTGTGAATAGAACAACACTGAAATTTATTACACAAGAAAAACAAAATTCAGGAAACAGAATTCTAAACATAGCTAGCTATTAGAAGAGAAATTTTAACCTTTGTCAAAAATTTTTAAGAAACAAAGGAATAACATAATTCTTTATCTTGTCATGAAGTTCACAGTAGCCAAAATTGGTGAACAAAGAATAGTAGGCGTGTGGATTTTTTTTTTTTTTACAATGGTAATGAGAATACAATAACAAATCTGGGGATTTACAAAAATCTGTAATTGTTTGAATGTTACATGATGAGATATTTAAGTAGGAGTCAAAATGCAGACTAATTCCTTACTTGGCCAAGCTATAGTTTTCATGACTATGGACATGACAGAACCTAATGGTAAAGTTAGGAAAATATTGCTGTGGTTGAATACTTCGATGTTATGAATGCACTTTAGATGAACTGATATTCTTGTAAATGAGAAATGAGCACAGCCTATGAACATAAAATAGATTTTTTAGAAGTGTTATTAACCTTTTAACAAGGGAGTATTCTACATTAATTATCAGTTTGAAAGCTGACTATTTTTATTTTGAAGAATTGGCTATAATTTTAAAGACTTCTAAAAGCCAAGTACTGATATCAAAAAAAGCATACTTAATAGAAAGAAAATGTGTTTTTTCTTCAATCATCAAATCAAACCCTTGGCATTTGACAGACTGGCCCAGGTTCCCATCTTCTTTCTCTTGTGTTAAAAATTGGTAATATTTCTGAGAACTTGTTATGGACTAGCTCATTTGATCTTTAATATCAATACAATCCTCAGAGGAGGAATTATAGTTTTATGACTTTAAAGATGTGGACACTGAAGGTGACGGCTAGTAAGTGGTAAAACTGGGACTTCTATACTTATCTTCTATGTTCTACTGATGTACTTTAGTTGTTTATAAAAATGAAAATCTGATCATGTCATATCTGCTTAAAACCCTACAAAGGTTTCCCATTTCTGTCAGGAGCAAGACTCAGGAAAGTCTTCCTTTATGAGTTCTTGCTACTCATCACCACCCCACAGAGGAGATCAGGTGGCCTTGTTATATGTTTCCATATAACAAATATCTCTATAAAATAAATAGCTTGTAATTTTTATTTTATAGTGCTTTAAAATAAAATCTTTTATTTTAATTTATTTTATTTTTTGTCACACATCTCATTGTGTATTTGTTTTTTTTTAAATTAATTAATTAATTATTTATTTTTAGCTGTGTTGGGTCTTCGTTTCTGTGTGAGGGCTCTCTCTAGTTGCGGCGAGCGGGGGCCACTCTTCATCACGGTGCGCGGGCCTCTCACTGTCGTGGCCTCTCTTGTTGCGGGGCACGGGCTCCAGACGCGCAGGCTCAGTAGTTGTGGCTCACGGGCCCAGTTGCTCCGCGGCATGTGGGATCTTCCCAGACCAGGGCTCGAACCTGTGTCCCCTGCATTGGCAGGCAGATTCTCAACTACTGCGCCACCAGAGAAGCCCGTGTATTTGTTTGATGATCTGTTCAACAGCATTTATCCCATAGCCAGTAAGCTCTTCCAGAACAGAGACCATACAGTTCATCACCGCCTTCTGAGCACTTGGAATAGTCCCTGAGACACAGTATATGATGGAGAATATTTATTGAAGGAATAAATGGTAAAGAGCAATCCATTTAAACAGGACAGCATAAAATTTAAATAGAGTACCTTAGACTGCTTGTCTTACTCTATAGCCCATGTGGGGGACTATCTAATATAGTAAGACTTTTTTTTACTTTTCAGAATTAAATGTGTTTGGATAGAGTTCTAGATACAATTGTTCTGGACTGAAATCTATTTTTCATTCAATGATATGAAGGTAGGGTCGAAGTACAATATATCAAAGTTTGTTGTACACATTTTTCTATTTATTATTTTTTTTGGCATTACTACACCAAGAAATATCTGATCACTGTAATCATTGGCCTTACTATTGTCTAATGTGTTTTTGGTTGTTTACCTTTTCGTTATGGGAGTTTTCAAATATACATATATGTACATATATACACACATATATTTTCATATAAATATACATATATTCAAATATATACATATATTTTCAAATATATGTGTATATATATTTGAAAATTCCCATAAATTTCCATAAAAATTCCCATAAAAATAACTTTTTTATTATGGGAATTTTCAAATATATATACATATTTGGTATACATATATATATTTGAAAATTCCTATAATAAAAAAGTATAGATAGATGTACATATCTATACATATCTATCTATCTATACAGAGAGAGGGAGAGGAGTAAAAATAAAAAAACCTATATCTAACTACGTAGCTTCAGCATTTATTAATATATGGCCATTTTTGTTTCATCAATACCCCCATACATTCCCACTTCTAGATTTGTTTGAAAGCAATTCACAGACATGTCATCTCATTGCAAATATTTCAGTATGTATCTCTATAAGGAAAGGATTCTTAGATATAATACATCCATAATACCATTATTGAAAAAACTTGATATTTCTTTAATATCATCAAATACCTTGTCGGTGTTCACATTTCCTCAGTTGTCTTATAGAATTTAAAAATTATTTTTCCGTTTATTTGAACTGGGTTCTAAATAAGATCCATACAATGCAACTGGTTGGTATCTCTTTTAAAATATAGAATTCCTTTCTATCTCTTTTATTTTCTCGAGTATTACCTAGAGTCAAATAAATTACTCTCACTTTGGAAAGAAATAGTTTAGCCAATAATTTTTACCCAAAGGTAATTCTATGCTTGTATCCACCCTGAAGAATTGTTGATTCTATTAAATAACTAGTGTTCCTAGTTGTTACTTGCAGCATTTTAAATTAGAAATCGGATAAAATGATCCTTGTCATTCCATGGCTGATGGGAAGGACTAACGAAAAATATGGAATACCCAAAAAGATAATTATTACTGCCTTTTAGAGTGTCAGAGTTGATAGGAATTTTGATGTTTTCTCTACTATTGACTGAAGCAGAGTGTGATGGAATAACTTACAAAATGCAGAAATAAATCCGTCTAGTCCAAGAAGCCCACTTAAGTATAATCGTGACTTTCCTCCTCTGAGAACTGCATGAGGAGTTTAATGATTGAGAGAAAGCAGAATAAAACAAATCTTTTCAAGAATATTTTAAAATAATTTCATGTTATGGTGATTTTGGATATTGTATATTTGCTTTGTCTGTATAGCTGGCATCTCCCATTTTTCAAAATCTGCGTATGGCTTGGTTTGTGCTAGTCAATTCCTTTATCACATGGATCCATCTGTCATGTACAGAATTGTCTCTCCTTAGAATTTTTGAGGATTTCCTTTGCTTATTCTGTTTCCATAATGCACTGCCTTTAATAAACAGAGAATCTGCTACTGACTCATCACAAGTAGCTTTTCCAGTTGCAATAAAGAGATGATGCTTAAATTAAAAGCCATTATATCCATGAGAGCTATTTAGGATTCCAGCTGTGGCTTTGAAACAAAGCAAAGGGGTGTATCCTATGTAAAAATCAGATACTGAACAACGAGCACTGAGTTCTAGTCAATTCATTCATTTGTACTTAGTAATCATCCATTATGTTCTAGGTCAGTGGTTCTCTGACTTGGCTGCCTTTTACAATTACTTGTTAATCTTAAAGCAAGATGAAATAGTGATTCTTGAGTCTCTTGCTCCAGAGTCTGGTTTAATTGTCCTGGGTTGAGCCGGGGCACCTATCTGTTTAAAAGCTCCCTGTGTTTCCAATATAGATTAGGATTGGGCAAAGTTGTTCTAGATACTGGATGCAGAGGCAAACCAGGAAGATGATAAGGAAACTTATGTTCCAGAGTGAAAAAGGAGGACCAAAAACAGGTGGCTAAGATGAATTCACATAGTGCTCAATTCAACAAAAAAGGTAGAAATAGAGGGAAAGGATAGAGAGGTACTGAGGAAGAGCTACTTTAGAAAAAGTAGTCAAGGGAAGCCCTTTTTGGACAGATGAGAATTGGATAGAAACTTGAATGAGTTTATAATGCTCAAGAGAAGAGGAGAAGAGAAGGAAATGTATTTCTTTAAAGATGAGTCAAAATATGTAAATCTCATCATGTTAGCATTAAGAGCTTTATTTTTCTCAGAAAGTTAAGATTCAGGACTTGACATTTTAATAGTTTAATATTATTGGACACTTACCTAATGTCACACACTGTGCTAGGCACTGGGGTTGCAAAGATGAATAAGGCATGAGAAGCTTTTAATATAGTGCCACACAAATGAACATATTTGATGTAACAGGGACCGTGCTGACATAGAGGTAATGGCAAGAGGGAGCCCGTGACCCACCAGTGGGTTTCAGGTTCCCTTTAACATATTCAAGGGACTACTCACTCAGGCTATTTTCTATTTAGCACTTCTTTTTATCTTAATTTTGACTTTTACCTTCATATTTTAGAAAGCTGGTTTTAAATGAAAGACCTGACGTTTGTTAAGCAACTGCACTGATCTTTGGGTAGAATTGATCAATTGAGTAATTTAGTTTAAGAACATTTACTTCTCTTTAACTGTGAACTCTGCTAGGTACAGTAGTGATTCAAAATGAATAAGATGTAGTTAGTTACTTGGATGAATTTAAGGAAAAGCAGGTAAAACAGAAAAGAGCATAATCACTCACAATGCAAAATTATAAGTGCTATAATAAGGTGTGCAAACAGTGTGTGGTCGAATGGAAAAGGGAGTGAGGAACTTACACCAATAATAAACCTTGTTGACATCCAGGGTAACTCAGGGGGCTAGTGCTGGCTTTATTCATATTTATTCTACAAGACGATGCAACCGAGAGATTGGTTCAAGATGGCAGAATAGAAGGATGTGTGCTCACTCCTTCTTGCAAGAGCACTGGAATCACAACTAACTGCTGAACAGTCATCCACAGGAAGACACTGGAACTCACCAAAAAAGATACCCCACATCCAAAGACAAAGGAGAAGCCGCAATGAGACGGTAAGAGTTGCGCAATCACAATAAAATCAAATTCCATAACTGCTGGGTGGATGACTCACAAACTGGAGAACAATTATACCACAGAAGTCCACCCACTGGAGTGAAGGTTCTGAGCTCCACGTCAGGATTCCCAATCTGGGCGTCCAGCAATGGGAGGAGGAATTCCCAGAGAATCAGACATTGAAGACTAGCAGGATTTGATTGCAGGACTTCGACAGGACTGGGGGAAACAGAGACTCCAATCTTGGAGGGCACACACAAAGTAGTGTGTGCATCAGGACCCAGGGGGAAGGAGCAGCGACCCCATAGGAGACTGAACCAGAAATTCCTGCTAATGTTGTAGGGTCTCCTGAATGCAGACGTGGGAGGTGGCTGTGGCTCACCACGGGGACAAGGACACTGGCAGTGGAAGTTCTGGGAAGTACCCCTTGGCATGAGCCCTCCTGGAGTCTGCCCTTAGCCCCACCAAAGAGCCTGTAGCCTCCAGTGCTGGGTTGCCTCAGGCCAAACAACCAACAGGGAGGGAACTCAGCCCCTCCCTTCTGCAGACAAGCAGATTAAAATTTTACTGAGCTCTGCCCAGCAGAGCAACACCCAGCTCTACACACCACCAGTCCCTCGCATCAGGAAGCTTGTACAAACCTCTTAGGTAGCCTCATCCACCAGAGGGCAGACAGCAGAAGCAAGAACTACAATCCTGCAGCCTGTGGAACAAAAACCACATTCACAGAAGTATAGACAAAATGAAAAGGCAGAGGACTATATACCAGATGAAGGAACAAGATAAAACCCCAGAAAAACAATTAAATGAAGTGGAGATAGGCAACCTGGCAGAAAAAGAATTCAGAATAATGATAGTGAAGATGATCCAGGACCTTGGAAAAAGAATGGAGGCAAAGATCGAGAAGATGCAAGGAATGTTTAACAAAGACCTAGAAGAATTAAAGAACAAACACCTAGAAGAATTAAAGAACAAACAAACAGAGATGAACAATACAATAACTGAAATGAAAAATACAGTAGAAGGAATCAATAGCAGAATAAGTGAGGCAGAAGAACAGAGAAGTGACCTGGAAGACAGAATGGTGGAATTCAGTGCTGCAGAACAGAATAAAGAAAAAAGAATGAAAAGAAATGGCGACAACCTAAGAGACCTCCGGGACAACATTAAATGCACGCACCAACATTTGCATTATAGGGATCCCAGAAGGAGAAGAAAGAGAGAAAGGACACAAGAAAATATTTGAAGAGATTATAGTCAAAAACTTCCCTAACACGGGAAAGGAAATAGTCACCCAAGTCCAGGAAGCGCAGAGTCCCAGGCAGGATAAGCCCAAGGACAAACATGCTGAGACACATAGTAATCAAATTGACAAAAATTAAAGACAAGGAAAAATTATTAAAAGCAACAAGGGAAAAAAGACAAATTACATACAAGGGAACTCCCATAAGGTTAACAGCTGATTTCTCAGCAGAAACTCTACAAGCCAGAAGGGAGTGGCATGATATACATAAAGTGATGAAAGGGAAGAACCTACAACCACGATTACTCTACCTGGCAAGTATCTCATTCAGATTTGATGGAGAAATCAAAAGCTTTACAGACAAGCAAAAGTTAAGAGAGTTCAGCACCACCAAACCACCTCTACAACAAATGCTAAAGGAACTTCTGTAAGTGGGAAACACAAGAGATGAAAAGGACCTACAGAAACAAACCCAAAACAATTAAGAAAATAGTCATAGGAACATACATATCGATAATTACCTTAAATGTGAATGGATTAAATGCTCCAACCAAAAGACACAAGCTCGCTGAATGGATACAAAAACAAGACCCATATATATGCTGTCTACAAGAGACCCACTTCAGACCTAGGGACACATGCAGACTGAAAGTAAGGGGATGGAAAAAGTTAATCCATGCAAATGGAAATCAAGAAAAAGCTGGAGTAGCAATACTCATATCAGATAAAGTAGACTTTAAAATAAAGAATATTACAAGAGAAAAGGAAGGACACTACATAATGATCAAGGGATCAATCCAAGAAGATATAACACTTATAAATATATATGCACCCAACATAGGAGCACCTCAATACATAAGGTGAATGCTAACAGCTACAAAAGAGGAAATCGACAGTAACACTATAATAGTGGGGGACTTTAACACATCTCTTACACCAATGGACAGGTCATCCAGACTGAAAATTAATAAGGAAACACAAGCTTTAAATGACACAATAGACCAGATAGATTTAATTGATATTTATAGGACATTCCATCCAAAAACAGCAGATTACACTTTCTTCTCAAGTGCGTACGGAACATTCTCCAGGATCGATCACATCTTGGGTCACAAATCGAGCCTCGGTAAATTTAAGAAAATTGAAATTGTATCAAGCATCTTTTCCAACCAAAATGCCATGAGATTAGAAATCAGTTACAGGGAAAAAAGCCTAAAAAACACAAACACATGGAGGCTAAACAATACATTACTAAATAACCAAGAGATCACTGAAGAAATCAAAGAGGAAATCAAAAAATACCTAGAGACAAATGACAATGAAAACACGACGATCCAAAACCTATGGGATGCAGCAAAAGCAGTTCTAAGAGGGAAGTTTATAGCAATACAATCCTACCTCAAGAAACAAGAAAAATCTCAAATAAACAATTTAACCTTACACCTAAAGGAACTAGAGAAAGAAGAACAAACAAAATCCAAAGTTAGTAGAAGGAAAGAAATCATAAAGATCAGAGCAGAAATAAATGAAATAGAAACAAAGAAAACAGTAGCAAAGATCAATAAAACTAAAAGCTGGTTCTTTGAGAAGATAAACAAAATTGATAAACCTTTAGCCATACTCATCAAGAAAAAGAGGGAGAGGACCCAAGTCAATAAAATTAGAAATGAAAAAGGAGAACTTGCAATGGACACTGCAGAAATACAAAGCATCCTAAGAGACTACTACAAGCAACTCTATGCCAATAAAATGGAGAACCTGGAAGAAATGGACAAATTCTTAGAAAGGTATAACCTTTCAAGACTGAACCAGGAAGAAATAGAAAATATGAACAGACCAATCACAAGTAATGAAATTGAAACTGTGTTTAAAAATCTTCCAGCAAACAAAAGTCCAGGACCAGATGGCTTCACAAGTGAATTCTATCAAACATTTAGAGAAGAGCTAACACCCATCCTTCTCAAATTACACCAACAAATAGAAAGATGTACCATGCTTATGGTATGAATAGATAAAAATGTGACACACACACACACACACATATGTATGTGTATTATTTTTTTCTCTCTTTTTCTCTCTATGTGTGTGTGTATTATTCAGCCAAAAAAATGAAATCTTACCATTTGCGACCACAGGGATGGTTCTAGAGGTCATTATGCTGCATGAATTGAGTCAGACAGAGAAAGACAAATACTGTATGATATCACTTATATGTAGAATCTAAAAAACAAACAAAAAAACCCAAACAAAATAAAATGAAAACAGATTCATAGATACAGAAAACAAACAGGTGAATGCCAGAGGGAGGGAGTTGCAGAGGTACAATAAGTGAAGGGTACAGATCTTCAGTTATAAAATAAATAAGCCACAGGGATGTAATATAGAACATAAGGAATATGGTCAATAATATTGCAGTAACTATGTATGGGGACTAATGGTTACTAGGATTATTGTGATGATCATTTCATAATGTATGCATATGTCAAATCACTATGTAGTACATCTGAAAGTAACATAATATTGAACCTCAATTATATGTCAATAATACAAAAAATGAGAATACATTTCATAAGGCTGTAGCTGCCATAGATAATGATTCTTCTGATGGATCTGGATAAAGTCAATTTAAAACCTTCTGAAAAGGATTTACCATTCTAGATGCCATTAAGAACATTTTATGATTCATGGGAAGAGGTCAAAGTATCAACATGTTGAGGAGTTTTGAAGAAGCTGATTCACCCTCATGGATGACTTTGAGAGGTTCAAGACTTCAGTGGAGGAATTAACCACAGATGTGGTAGAATAGCAAGGGAACTGGAATTAGAAGTGGAGCTTGAAGATGTGACTGAATTCCTGCAATCTCATGATAAAACTTTATGGATGAGGAGTTGCTTCTAATGGTTGAACAAGGAAAGTGGTTTCTTAAGATGGAATCTACTCCTGGTGAAGATCCTGTAAAGATTTTTGAAATGACAACAGAGGATTTAGAATATTATATAAACGTGGTTGATAGGCAGTGGCAGAGTTTGAAGGGATTAATTCCAGTTTTGAAAGAAGTTCTACTGTGGGTAAAATGCTATCAAACAGCATTGCATGTTACAGAGAAATTGTTCCTGAAAGGAAGAGTCACTGATGCAGCAAATTTCATTGGTGTCTTATTTTAAGAAATGGCCATAGCCACTCCAACCTTCATCAGCTCCACTCTGGTCAGTCAGCAGCCATCATCATCAAGGCAAGACCCTTCACCAGCAAAAAGATGATAACTTGCTGGAGCTCAGATAAAGGTTAATATTTTATAGCAATAAAATATTTTTAAATTAAGGTATGTACATTTTTTTTTAGACATAATGCTATTGCATACTTAATAGACTACAGTATAGTGTAAGCATAACTTTTATATGCACTGGGAAACAAAAAAAGTCCATGCGACTTGGTTTATTGCTATATTTGCTTTATTGAGGTGGTCTGGAATAGAACCCGCAGTATTTCTAGGGTATGCCTATAATTGATAGCTGGTTCTTAACAAATTGACTAGATTCAGTTGGCTATTCAAATGGTCAGTTTTCCTATCAAATCACCAACGGCAGTTTTCACAGAACTAGAACAAAAAAAATTTTTAATTTGTATGGAGACACAAAAGACCCCGAATAGCCAAAGCAATCTTGAGGAAAAAAAAAAAAAAATGGAGCTGGAGGAATCAGGTTCCCTGACTCCAGACTATACTACAAAGCTACAGTCATCAAAACAGTATGGTACTGGCACAAAAACAGAAATATAGATCAATGGAACAGGATAGAAAGCCCAGAGATAAACCCACACACCTATGGTCAACTAATCTATGACAAAGGAGGCAAGGATATACAATGGAGAAAAGACAGTCTCTTTTGGTGCTGGGAAAACTGGACAGCTAAATGTAAAAGAATGAAATTAGAACACTCCCTAACACCATACACAAAAATAAATTCAAAATGGATTAGAGACCTAAATGTAAGACTGAACACTATAAAACTCGTAGAGGAAAACGTAGGAAGAACACTCTTTTTTAAAGAAATTCACGTTCATTTATTTATTTATTTATTTATTTATTTATTTATTTATTTATTTATTTATGACTGTGTTGGGTCTTCGTTTCTCTGCGAGGGCTTTCTCTAGTTGTGGCGAGTGGGGACCACTCTTCATCGCGGTGTGCGGGCCTCTCACCATCGCGGCCTCTCTTGTTGCGGAGCACAGGCTCCAGACGCGCAGGCTCAGTAATTGTGGCTCACGGGCCCAGTTGCTCCGTGGCATGTGGGATCTTCCCAGACCAGGGCTCGAACCCATGTCCCCTGCATTGGCAGACAGATTCTCAACCACTGCGCCACCAGGGAAGCCCGGAAGAACACTCTTGGACATAAATCACAGCAAGATCTTTTTTGACCCACCTCCTAGAGTAATGGAAATAAAAACAAAAATAAACAAATGGGACCTAATGAAACTTCAAAGCTTTTGCACAGCAAAGGAAATCATAAACAAGACAAAAAGACAACCCTCAGAATGAGAAAAAATATTTGCAAACAAATCAACAGACAATGGATTAGTCTCCAAAATATACAAACAGCTCGTGCAGCTTAATATCAAAAAAAGAAACAACCCAATCAAAAAATGGGTGGAAGACCTAAATAGACATTTCTCCAAAGAAGACATACAGATGGCCAAGAGGCACATGAAAAGCTGCTCAACATCACTAATTATTAGAGAAATGCAAATCAAAACTACAATGAGGTATCACCTCACATTGGTCAGAATGGCCATCATCAGAAAATCTACAAACAATAAATGCTGGAGAGGCTGTGGAGAAAAGGGAACCCTCTTACACTGTCAGTGGGAATGTAAATTGATACAGCCACTATGGAGAACAGTATGGAGGTTCCTTAAAAAACTAAAAATAGAATTACCATATGACCCAGCAATCCACTACTGGGCATATACCCAGAGAAAACCATAATTCAAAAAGATACATGCATCCCAATATTCATTGCAACACTATTTACAGTAGCCAGGTCACGGAGCAACCTAAATGCCCATTGACAGATGAATGGATAGAGAAGATGTGGTACATATATACTATGGAATATTACTCAGCCATAAAAAGGAACAAAGCTGGGTCATTTGTAGAGATGTGGATGGACCTAGAGACTGTCATACAGAGTGGAGTAAGTCAGAAAGAGAAAAATATCATTATTAATGCATATATGTGGAATCTAGAAATATGGTACAGATGAACCAGTTTGCAAGGCAGAGATAGAGACACAGATGTAGAGAACAAACATATGGACACCAAGGGGGGAAAGGAGGGGTGGGATGAATTGGGAGATTGAGATTGACATATATACACTAATATATATAAAATAGATAACTAATGAGAACCTTCTGTATAGCACAGGGAATTCTACTTCACTGTACAGTAGAAACTAACACAACATTGTAAAACAACTATACTCCAATTCAAAACAGCAACAACAACAACAAAATGGTCAGTTTTCTTCACTAGTGCAATCAATTGTTTTTCTTCTCAAAGTGACTTGGGATAGTTGGGTATAAATTTTTGTAACTGACCTGAAGCCTACACTTGAAATTAGGAAAGTGTGTGTGTGTGTGTGTGTGTGTGTGTGAAGTATATATATATATACATAGCACACATATATATGTATAGTGAACTAGAAGAGAAATGTTTTGACCTTAAGCATAGTGATTCAAATATGCATTACAAATTGTGCTTTTTTAGCAACTTTTGATCTGTTGTTCTCTTCTTGGTGGCAATGCAGTTTTACCAATGATGTCAAAGCCCAGCTTCCAAAGCCACTTTTAGAATGACTGTTCCACATGTTTGTGATTGCTTCTCTCTTTCTGCAATGAAATATTTTTGGTTGTAGGTCTTTTTAAAAAGTTCCTAAAATAGAATTTTGGCCTATGTATTTATTTACTTTCCTGAAGGTAGAACTCAACAGCCGGTTTTTTTTTTTACATTAACACACACACAAAATAAAATAACTTCATGTAGCCTTTTCCACTGAAAAAAATAGTTATTCAACTTATTCTAAGTGCTTGACCCTTGGCAAGATTCTTTTGGATATGAATAAGAACAAGACCTTGTACTTGCCCTTGAAGAACTTATTGTTTAGTTGGGAAACAGACACCTAAATGGTTGACCGTAATATACCATAATAAGTGTTGTAAAGTAAGAACAAAGTGCTAGTAACAGCCATAAAACCATATGTAGTTTTAGCTATATATAAATATCTCTCTGAGATATGAATACACATTAAATTCTTTTTTTAAAAATCCTAGTAGGCTGCATGATGATATACAGTAATGCTTTTTAATATTTTTGGAACATATTCTCTCCACAAGGCATATATTTTCTAGACTCTAGAGAATTAAAAGTAAAATAGTTACGAGAATGGAGGAATGAGGAAAACAAGAACAGAGAAGTCTCTGTAATTTGGAGGAGGAGGGGGTAAGATGAGGGTAACTAAAGAGACAGAGCTTTAAGCAACCATGTGGGTGACAGCCTTCTGGTCAATGGCCGGTGAAAGACAGAACATTGGTCTTGGCAGGGAAGCTGCAGTCATTGTGAATTCTGATGGTCTTGCCAAGAGTTATAATTTCATAGCTCAGTGAGATTATTTGAGCAGGAGAGTTTGAAGATACATATATAAACCTTTAGAAGAAAGAAGTTACACATTTTTGAAGATAGTAGATAGGTAATAATAGGACATCTGAGCAGATTGCAACATTTTCTGTAGACTATTGAACTTTTCCCTATCCACGTTGAGTGGATTTTTTTCCAAATTTACTGTCACATCTAATCTTTAAATAAAACATGGACAACCCTCTGCAGAATAACAGCAGTTGCTTCACACTGTCCTTGAAGACAAGTGCAAAATACTTGCTTTTGTTAACAGCTGTGATGAACAACATCTAAAAAAATATTCAGAACCCTAAAAACAAAGTCCTGATGCCGTTTTGATAATCATGATGAGCGGCATGAGAAGAGGTGGAGTGGGGCTGCTCTGAGGGCTTCCTAGCTCTCAGGCTGTGTCCCACAGATTATAATTCTAATTTGAGATTAATTCCTTTGCCCTATGTGTATTAGGAAAGTCACGAATAGCCCCAGTGAAACACAAATAGCCCCATCCTAATCTCATGACTTTTGGGAAAAAGAAAGGTTAAAGAGAAGGTGGGATGACACTAAAAATTCATCTATTTATTCATTTATCCAACCAATACTAATTTTGGAAGTTGCAATAGCATATAGGCCCTAATGGGGTAAAAAATTTCTGGATTTAGATAACTAGAGAAAGGAGGCCAGAACAATGGGAGATGGTGATTTGTAAGAAAGTCATTGTTGAGGTGAGGCTGTGAATGGGGTGCTGTTATTAGTAGTGATATGATCTAGTGCAGTGCCTTCTAGCACTTTTTCCTGTCGTGGTCACATAGAAAGTGGTAACAGTTTATAGCATATCTGTACAGTAATCTGGCCTGAAGCCAGTAGTGATTGGCTGAGGGCTTTGCAGGCTCACACAATTCTCAGGCTCTTTGAGGGCAGATTAGCTCTCTACTCAGGAGTTCTGATCTATGATGACCTTGGGAGTGGGTGACTGGGTCAGAGAGAGCAACAAGGAACTGGGAAGCTGAGGTGTTGGAAGGATCATGCATATAGTTCTAGAAATCACCAAAGATTGAGACAGAGGTTGTATAGGAGAGAGGAACAAGACGAGATTAAGAATAAAAAATTTCAAAGATGGCTACAGATAAACAGAAGCAAGGAAGATGAGTATCTGATTGTATTAGTCAGCTAGGGGCAGCAGAATAAATACCATAGGCTAGGTGGCTTAAACAACTGACATATCTTCTCACAGTTCTGGAAGCTAGGTATCTGAGATCAAGGTGTCCGTCAGCAGAGTTGGTTTCTACTGAAACCTCTTTACTTGGCTTGTAGATGACTATCTTTTCCCTTTGTCTTCACATGGTCTTTCCTCTGTGAGTGTCTGTGTCCAAATTTCCTCTTATAAGGACACCAGTCATATTGAATTAGGGCTCACCCTAAAGTCCTCATTTAACCTTAATTACCTCTTTAAAGACCCAGTCTCCAAATACAGTTGCATTTTGAGGTACTGGGGGTTAGGAATTCAGCATATGGATTTGGAGGGACACATTTGAGTCCATTACACTGATAATTACATGTTACTGATGCTGGAGACGGGGGCTAGGAAAAAGGGAGTAGAGTTGTCTGAAAGAGGCAACAAAGAACAATGAGGACACCTACCCTACCTGCAGACCCAATGTTATCAAGGCCACCCCTTGGAGCAGCAGGAAAAACTGTATCCTCAGGGGTACAAAAAAGTGAAGGGAAGATTCAGAGAAGAGGGTGAATTTCTAGGGGATTTTATGGCTGGGAATGTGGTAACATACATGCTTTACTAACTTAAATCCCTGTTTCTCTTGTGGACCACAGATACTTCTAGGAGTCAGGTGTCATATAGACGTTTGTAAACAGTCTACTCCTGCTCCTCCACTCTAGCTCATTTGGGGAGTATCCTTCCCCCAGAGTTCTTGAGAGTTGCAGTTCTTACCATCTCAACAGGGGGGCCTTTAATGAATATGCTGATGTTTGCACTTTCTGCATCCCTCATGGTATCAAAGTGGTGTTGTTTTCCCTTTTGTCTACCATGAGCCTGAAATATACCGTGCTTCCCCCCCCAAAATAGAGGGTATGCCCCTTCTCTATACTGGAATGTGCTTTGTCCCCTAGATGGTGTTCCTTTGTATCTCATGAGCCCCTTGGAAAACAGTGCCTTCCTCCATCTTTGACCTGCAGCAGGTGTTTTCATTTGTCTCAGCTGGTGGTCTCTGGACCCACGCTGGGTAACAGACACTGTTCAGTCCTCCTCAGTGCTTCCATTGCTTTTTACCAGGTCCTTGTTCCTGTCTGTCTTAGCCAAACACCAAGGGCTATGAGCAGGTGAAATCATAGACACTGGGATCTCTTGGACCTGAAAATGAGTTCATCAAACACGTCCAGATGTGCTTGAACCCTAAGCAGCAGATACGGCTTCACTCTATGCTTGGAACTCTTTCCTCTGCCAGCTCCTTTCCACCATTCAGGTCTCAGTCAAAAACTACCCCTTCTGGGAAAGGCCTCTTCTGACCACTCTATATAAAGAAGTCCTCTCACTTCCCCTCCACAGTCAATCTCTAACACATGAACCCACTTTATTATCCTCCTGTGACAAACAATATCTGGAATTATTCTGTATTCTTATTGTTAATTTCTTTTGCCCCCCACACCATTAGAAATCTCTGCATCTTGTCCGCTGGTGTTTAGAACAATGCCTACCACATGTTATTTGCTCAACAAATGTTTGCTCCATGAATAAATTAATGAGTTGATGCACCTAAGCTGCAATGGTATTGCATCTGGTTTTATCATTCAGTTTTTTAAATTACAAATTTTGTCTTCTTAAGTCTGATTTATTTTGAGTCTGGTTCAATTTTATTGAAAGCTAATTTGCATTTGAGAATTTGGTCTTGATGGAGTGCAAATATGCCCTAGAACTGATCTGATTTACTAACAGGACACAACAATCAGTAAGTCCTGAGACCTTGCATTTTTTCTGTTACCGTCTTTTTCATTCTCCTTTCTAACTTACTTGTCATATGGATCTCTTGGCTTTTCCCTCAGTAAGTAGCCAAGAGGTTCTGGAAATATTCTTCAGGCTGCCGTTTTTGATGTTTCAGTGCCTGGAGGTAAATGGAACCTTACATGTTAGACAAGAGCATCTTTTTACAGTTCCATCAGTGACTGCCTTCTTTGTGTGACCCAACTGGGGTTCAGGTTGGGTGTGGGCTGTAGTACTTACTCTGATAGCTCAGTTGCTGAGCTGGGGAGCCTATTGTTGCCATTTCATTCTAATCCATGCCCTAGGTGTCTGGGTGTTTGCTCTCAGCCTGCTGTGCCTTGCCTCCAATTGCAAATCCCCTTGTCTCACATGACTAGTTGACAGCTAGCACTGCAGACAAGTCCCAGTGCCTCATTCCATCCTGATTCCTCAGTTCAGATCCCTTCAACAGTGGGGCTGGCCAGGAATGGGCTTTTTACTTTCCATCCTTTTTACGTAAATGCTTTACTCCTTCTGCATGGATCCAGTTCTTCTTCTGTGAGTTAGATTTCTCAGCTATTCCGTGCTAGCTGGGCCTTTCATTGAAAGCTTTATCTCTTCATATGAATTCCCAGAATATTTTTCTGCTTATGTATTATTCCAGCTGCAAATTCATCCAGCTGTGTCCTGTAGACACAGGTGTTCACAGAAATCAAACAAAGAGAGATACCAAAGAAAGAATACATTAAAAAAACTTAAACTCACAGCTTATTTTCAGAAGATTGACCTTAATAGAATGTTGGGCTTCCATTGGGTATTCAAATAACTGGAGCAAAACCTAATATTATGCAGACATTTATCATAAAGAATACCAACCTTCAAATTAAGTCCCTGAATGATAAGAGCTTCATACAATAATACCCTGTAGTTATATGATTAAATTATGGTCATTCAATGTGTTTCCTGATACCAACATGAAAATGGGCTTTTCCTGTGCAATGGAAAACTGAGTAATTTATTTTGGTCATTGATAGGATAGACCAGTATTTATCTTCATGGATCTGTGTTGGATATTAACTAATTGTAAAAAATTTTAATGCCACTATAGCAAAGAAACACTCTAAGATAAAGAGAAGGTGCATTGGACCAAAAATCAAGATAGTCATTCTATCTATGGAGGCACCGTTTGGAGAAAGACCAGGAAAGTAATCCTTAAAGTTAGGGTCCTGGCCAAGGACCACACTTGTTTTGGGCACTGTATGCCCATGAGAGCACCTTTGGGTGGATATTTCACAGTAACAAATATAATCATTATTAATTCTCAAGACTGATTAAAATGTGTGTATCATATGAATCATTGTGGGGATATCAAATATTTAAACCAAATCAAATATATTAACCATATATTTTAAATATAATGAAAAATTGTTTGCCTAGGTTCTTTAAAATTAGGACATTTTTGGAATCAATAAATCACTTTAAGACTTCTGAAATGCTAAAGTGTATGCTCACTGTATAAATGTATGCTCACTATGGGCTCTGTCTATGGAGTAAAATGCAGTTCTTCTTTCTGCTTTTTACCTACTGGTGGCTTTGGTTTAATTTTCTTCAAGAGGGAGGCATGAAAAATAATGTGAACTAATGACTGGAGTTAGGATGGTTGAATGTTCTGACCTTGGCTTCCACTGCTATGTTAAGTAATTGGATCAAGAGGTGCCTCTTAAAATAATGTATATCAAGCAACATATAGCTTGATATAGATCAGGAAATTTCATCTCTTGTGTCTATGAATAAGAAGTTATTTATAAGGAATAAGGTAAAAGAAAAGTCTTCATGCCCCCAATTGTCCTTCCCCAGTAGCCAGCCATGGGACCTGAGATGCTGTCATTGTAGATGCTCCCTCTGGGTGCTGATTCCATAGGGCCTGGTAAGACCATGAGATGAAATGGCACCAAGGGTCTAACCTGGTATCCATAAGCGCCTGGAACTCAGAAATCTTATCTTATACTTTCTGCTCTTCCTTATAATACCAAATACCATGTTAAGCACACAGTATGCTCAATATTCAAAAAAAGCCGTTATGATATTCTTCATGGTCTTTACAGTTATAAAGATACTAAGATGGTGGCTATGGTCTAAAAGAGAAAATATTTTTAAAGATTGTGAGAAAGAATAAAAGGGCTCTCTGCATTAAAGTTCATGCATTCACTCATTGATCAAGCATCTATTGAGCACATGATATGCATTCTCAAATAGCAAATGTATAGTTGCTACACAAGAGTGACAGGTGTTACCCTAGCTGCAGGCTCGTGGAGGGCTGATATTCTGGTCATACTCACGGGAAAGCCTGCACCAGATGTTAAAGCATGAAAATGCTTCTTTGCTGGTTGCAGGTCCTCCAAATGACACTTGACTGCCCTGGCTTCCCAGACCACTTCTTCGGATCCCTTGTGCCTCACCTTCATCCAGCAATTAAGATTTGATATTTGGCACATTTGGAGGTCTCTGTGACCCTCTTCCCACAAATCCCCCAGCACAGCTGGCATCACCTATTCTAACTGGTTGATATGAACTGTTCTTATTTTAAATATTCCCCCTGTGTACCTGGTGGAAGTTCAGTGCTCAATACAGGTGACTGAGCCAACCCCAGCACTCTCAAATTAAGCCCCTAGGTGGGATCTAGGCAAGTCAAGAATTGTGTTAGAGGAATATGGCTGAAGGGTATGGTCTGTTCTTTGGAAAGGAACTCACCAGTTAAATAAGGAGACTCTTAGCAAAGCTAAGGCAGAAACTCTAAGCCAGTGGGTCTCAATCTTGGCTGTACCTTGGAGTCACCTGTGCATAAGAGAAAGACGATAAAACAAAACAAAACATCGAACTGATATCAGAGTTTTACTCCAGAGATTCTAGCTGAATTGGTCTGGGGTATGTCCTAGACACAACTTTTTTTTTTGATGTTCCCCAGGGGATTTTAATGCATAGCCACCAAAGTCAAGAACTACTGCTTTAAGTAGAAAATAAAACAAGTTAGAACACCTAGCCTTGAGAATAAGTATAAAAGGCTTGAAAATAGAAAACAATAAAGATACACTGATAACAAGGTATTGTGTGTATGAAAGAGAGAGAGCGAAAGCAAGAGAGCATAAACTAAATAAAAAGGATACTGTATAAATGGCCTCACAGCTAGACTTTCTTAAGGTTTTCCTAGATTCTAGCAACAGTAATATCATTATTTTTGGTTTTCTTTAATGTATCTCTGGGTGGTTGACAGATTTGATAGTTCTGATTATAAAGGTCCTTGCCTGTAACATTACATGGCTTTTTGAGTATTATAAAAACAGCTCAGCTCACTAATTGCTGCTTCCTTCCCTCTTTGCTTCTTCTTTCCCTAACTCCCCATGGCAGGCCCAAGTAGTGTTTCCTGTTACCCTAAAGATCCCAATTTCAGCCAGAACTGGGACATCAGCTCTACTTTCTGGAGTAGTTTGGAATTGACTTGTGGTGAGAACTAGTTCCAAGGTCCAGGCCTGAGGCAAACCTCAGCTGCTTGTGTAACTCCAAACGTGTTACAGTTGTAATAAATGTTCATCCTCTAAATGTTGGCCTATTCCTTAGAACTGGGCTTCTGTCTTGAATTCAACTTTGCCGTGTCAATCCCTCCAGCCAAAGACCATCAGGAGCACACCTGCAATTGGACAAGTTGGGTTTATCACTTGTTTCAGCGAAGGAGAACACACACCATAGCAAACGATGGGGTGTCTCTGTAAGAAATGAGAAAGACCCTCTTACAGCAGGGGTCCCCAACCCCCGGGTACCGGTCCGTGGCCTGTTAGGAACCAGGCTGCACAGCAGGAGTTGAGTGGCGGGTGAGTGAGTGAAGCTTCATCTGTATTTACAGCTGCTCCCCATCGATTGCATTACCACCTGAGCTCCGCCTCCTGTCAGATCAGTGGCAGCATTAGGTTCTCATAGGAGCTTGAACCCTGCTGTGAACTGCACACGCAAGGGATCTAGGCTGTGCGCTGCTTATGAGAATCTAATGCCTGATGATCTGAGGTGGAGCTGAGGCTGTGATGCTAGCGCTGGGGAGAGGCTGCAAATACGGATGATCATTAGCAGAGAGGCTTGCCCGCACAGAGACCATAATAAATCAGTTGCTTGCAGACTCATATCAAAGCCCTATCAGTGAATGGCAAGTGACAATTAAGCTGCATCTGGTGGCAGGCTTTATAGTGGCAAGTGAGTTGCTATACTTCAATTGTACAGCTGCATCTGGTGGCAGGATTTAAGTCAGAATCTGACACATTTTAGTCCACGTGTGGCCCACCCATTATTTTATTTACCACTTCCATCGGCGGCTCTTTCCCGCACTATGCACTTGTCTCAGTCACAGTTTTGGTAAGCCCACAAGCTAACCCTAGACAAAATGAGTAAAAAACAAATGTTGCTGGAGAGCTTCTTTGAAAAGGGGGAAAGACCCAGTGATGAGACAGCAGAAGACTCTAAGACTGCCAACGAAAAGAAAGCTGCATTTAAAAGAAGATACCAAGAGTCCTACTTAAATTACGCGTTCACTGCAACAGGTGATTCACATCCTCCAAGCCTGCTTTGTATAATATGTGGCGAGGCCATGGAAGCCATGGAACCTTCAAAGCTGCTTTGCCACATGGAGACCAAGCACCCTGCATTAAAAGACAAGACTCTGGAGTTTTTCAAAAGAAAAAAAAAAACATGAACAGGAAGAACAGAAGCAGTTACTGAATGCCACCCCTTCATCAAATGTATCTGCACAGAGAGCATCATTCTTAGTGGCTGACCACATTGCTAAAGCTAAGAAACCCTTTACTATTGGTGAAGAGTTGATCCTGCCTGCTGCTAAGGACATTTGTCGTGAACTTTTAGCAGAGGCTGCAGTTCAAAAGGTGGCACGTGTTCCTCTTTAGGATAGCACCATAACCAGATGAATCGATGAAATAGCAGAGGGTATTGAGGCACAATTGTTAGAGAGGATTAACGAGTCACCATGGTACACGATCCAGGTTGACGAGTCTACCGATGTTGGCAACGAGGCAACAGTGCTTGTTTTTGTGCGATATATTTTTCAGGAGGATGTGCACGAGGATATGTTATGTGGCACTTTCGTTGCCAACCAACACACACAGCTGCAGAAGTATTCAAGTCTTTGAGTGATTACATATCAAGAAAACTGAATTGGTCACTTTGTGTCAGTATATGCACGGATGGAGCAGCTGCCATGACTGGACAGCTTTCTGCTTTCACTACTCGGGTCAAAGAGGTCGCTTCTGAATGTGAGTCTACGCGCTGTGTCATCCACAGAGAAATGCTGGCTAGCCGAAAAATGTCACCTGAACTTAACAACGTTTTGCAGGATGTGATCAGAATGATCAACAACATTAAAGTACGTGCTCTTAACTCACGTCTGTTCACACAGCTCCGTGAGGAGATGGACGCAGAGCACATACATCTTCTCTTATACCGGAAGTGAGATGGCTTGCTAAAGGCAGATCACTGGTCAGAGCTTTTGAGTTATGAGAGCTGCTCCAGAGATTTCTTTTAGAAAAACAGTCACCACTGGCAGCACATTTCAGTGACACAGAATGGGTCGCAAAACTTGCTTCCTTGTGTGACATATTCAACCTGCTCAACGAACTCAGTCCGTCACTTCAGGGGGGAACGACAACTGTGTTCAAGTCGGCAGATAAAGTGGCTGCATTCAAAGCCAAACTGGAATTATAGGGCGACGAGTGAACACTGGGATTTTTGACATGTTTCAAACGTTAGCAGAGATTTTGAAAGAGACTGAGCCCGGGCCTTCTTTCTCCCAGCTGGTGCATGATCACCTGTCTCAGCTTTCAAAAGAGTTTGAGCATTACTTCCCAACCACAAAAGACCCCCGAACTGGGAAGGAATGGGTCCGTGACCCATCTGTGAATAAGCCAGGTGAATCGACTTTGTCCGTGCTAGAAGAGGATCAACTGCTTGAGATCGCAAGTGACGGTGGCCTTAAACGTATGTTTGAGACAACTTCAAATCTCCATACGTTCTGGATTAAAGTCAAGGTGGAATGTCCTGATATTGCCACAAAAGCACTGAAATGCCTGCTTCCATTTCCAACATCCTATCTTTGTGAAGCAGGGTTTTCTGCCGTGACAGCAACCAAAACGAGATCACGGAGTAGACTGGACATAAGCAACACACTTTGGGTGTCACTGTGTCTCATCACCCCCAGATGGGACCATCTAGTTGCAGGAAAACAAGCTCAGGGCGCCCACTGACTCTGCATTATGGTGAGTTGTATAATTATTTCATTATATATTACAGTGTAATAATAATAGAAATAAAGTGCACAATAAATGTAATTAGCTTGAATCATCCCGAAACCATCCCTGACCCCTGTCCGTGGAAAAATTGTCTTTCAGGAAACCAGTTCCTGGTGCCAAAAAGGTTGGGGACCACTGTCTTAGAGGATCTGGGCTATGGTTGAGTGATATGAGGGAAGGTCTAAAAAAGCAGGGGGTTCACTCTAGATTGGATGCTGTCAGAAAGCAGGGCCAGCTCTACAATCGGGTATCAAGAAATCTTACCTATAGACAGGGCAAACTAGTAAAGAAGGAGCAGCCACTCATTGTGGCCAAGAGAAGGGGTGTTTGTTTGGTATTTTATGGGTGGTACAGTGACCTCGGTTTTATCTGTACTTAGACAAGATTATGAAGTAGGCTTGTTTTGTCTTACTCTATCTTGGTCTCAGAGTAACCTTGTCTGATGTTGGTATTCTGTGAGATTGCTGACGTCCAATAGGAAGATAACATGACCTAGCTGTGTGTGCCAGGCCACCTTGTGGATGTCAGGGGCTGCTTTTTTCCCTTTTCTTTTCTCAGTAGTCTGCATGGTTATACTACCCAGAATCTCAGTTTCTTTCTAAAACTAGGACAGGGCCAGAGCCCAGGTATGTTGGGGCAGATACTATCCCCATTTCTAGGCAGTCCTTTTTCACTGAGAATGAGGGCAATGGTGGTGGTGGTGGTTCTCTAGCCACTGGTTAGGGTGCTGTTGAGGATGGGATAATGTTCCAAAATCTTGAAATCCGACTTCACATCATAGCCAGGGAACCTCCTTCCCAATAGCTGAACAGGGTCCACTGGTATCACTGCTTGATTCCATCAGGCCTGTTCTGACAACCCTGTTGGACAAGCCAGTGATTCCACTGGCCCAGCCTGTACAACTAGGGTAGTTGTATGCAGGTTGTGGTAGTACCCAGAATTTCCTTCTTTTTCAGCACATGGCCTTCTTCTAGCAAAGCAATGCTCTCTATCCTACATGTCTCACATTTAAGCAAGTCGACATGGGAAGAAAAAAATTTATGCTGAGTCAAAAATTTTTCTCTTTGAAACTCTCCTAACTTTGTCCTATTTTTGTCTGACAGCCCTTCAACTCTTTTATTGATTACATGCTTGCTGAATGAATAAATCATCTCCCATATGCTAGAACTCAGTAATATGTAGCCCTTTCTTTGGTTTAGGAAGTTTGAAATATTAAAAACAAACGTGGATTATATAAAAGAAGACTGAGGAAGGGGCATGGAGCAGATATGAAAAAAAGAAGGCCATGAAGAAAATATTGTGACATTTCAACGAAGCATGAGAAATGAAGGAGAATCATAGGCCTTAACAGTTGCCTAATTATTCTAATCCAGCTTCCTGCCCAAAGCATAAATGTCCTCTGATTCTCTGACATAATCACACAGTTACCCAGGAATGTTGGATGGTCATCATAAGGGAAATAGGAAAACAATAGTAAAAATGTATATAATAGGAAGAAATTAAGGCAATATTAGAATGATTCTTGCAAAGAGAGAAGATGCAAGGATTTTTCCATTGTTGTAGGAAGAAACTCTGAAATGCAAAGAAAAGCCCAAATGACTTGCTCAAGGTTGCCTGGGACCTCAGGGCAGACTGGGGGGGGTGGATTCTCTTCACACTCTATCTACGCTACCATACAGTCTCGTCTCTGTAGCAGTCTGCCTCTAGGCTAAAGTCAACCTGCAGCAGTTAGCACTGTGCTTCTGCAGAGACTTGAAGAGAGCAGAATCACCATTTCAGGAGGAAGATTTATAGCTGTACTTAATGAATCTGAGTAGTTGTTTTTATAAGTACATAAATATCTTTAGTATGGAGGAACAGAATTCAGTTTTGATAGCCACCTTGCAAACGTTGACTGTAAATGCTTTGTTAGTGACAAGTCTAGCTAAAAAGGAACTAGAATGTTTATGAACTGCCATGAAAAAAAAATCTGCACGCTTCACATTTGGACTACAGTGCAATAAAAGTGATCTTATGGATTATTCAAGGGAGCTGTATTGGAAACTGGCTGCTTTGAGGATTCTGAGAATTACCTGTATAAATAAAGTCAAATTGGGAGGATGGACGATTCTGTCATTATATAGGAAAAGTCATTTTAGTTTTTAGGAGATTTCCTAAGATGTACCAAAATGGAGACTATCACTTGCTTAACTTTCTTGAAAAACCATTGCCATAGGACAGTACAACAAAACAGCACTTGTCAATAGTTGGACTGAAAGCCAGAGGAACAGTTACACACACACACACACACACACACACACACACACACACACACACAAAATCTCTGCAACATATCCCTAATTATTATATTTATACAGGTTTGAAAGAGGCTAAAGGTAACTGCTGTTATACCGTAATAGATTAGACCTAAAAATGGCAAGATCGTACCAATTCTAGCATTCTACAGAATTGAAACCAAAGTAAAATTGAATCACATCTTTTCCACTTTGTCAGACTTTAATGATACACCTGATCTAATGCAGGTCTTTGTTTTACCTTTTATCACATGACATTCTGTCTACCTTGAAATGATGATGGCATTCTTCATGTGGCCCTTAGATTAAACCCAAATCATGAACTTTGGGTGACAAGTGGATGGATATTTGGGGCCAGGAGGAAGTAAATGGTGACAGGAATGTTTTCTGCGCAGACATAGCTCAGGGAATGTTTTCTTGGGAGAGCGTTCTTCACTTCCCCCAGTGAGTCATCTGACCCACTGCTTCTTCATGTAGGCAAACGCACCACGGCTCAGAATAGTCTCAAGATAATCCTCCACACCACAATGGCCAGCCTTCATTTACTGCTTTCTCACGCTCTCCCAGGACAACTCCAAGGAGAGTAGAGAATCCAATTTATCGATGCCCCGTAACATCTCCAGTCAAGGTGTGGACAAGGCCTTCCAGTGAGTAATATGGCACCTTACTTCTACAAACGCCATGTGTGTGACTAAGGCGTTCTTGAGACAAGGCCAGAACAAACAGCCCTCATCAGTCGTATGATCTACGTTGTGTTTGCAAACACAGACCTTGTTGGGGCCTGCAGCTCCCCACTCGCTGTCTCCCCCGTCAGACCCCTTCCAAAACAAACTTTCCCCTATCAGGAAGACCGACTTCCCTCATCTCAGGGGCTGCGATCCTGCCGAGCCGTTATTCTCACCAGCTGGTTCTGACTGTGGCAGAAATGTTGTTGACATAGCAGATGGTCCTGATATTTCTGAAAACCAGCAACATCTTTGCCATTTCCACCCCCAAGCTCTTGGCTACTGTTTCTCCTTCAAGTGGTTTGGGTCCTTTTTAGCAAACCTGTATATTCTGATGATTTTTCTTAAATACCAGAACAGGAACACTATGCTATACGACCACCCTCCTAGAATATGGACAGAGGCAGAATACTAGGGGTCCGTCAGAGAAAACCCATAAGCTGAGAGAAATTTTATTTGGCATGATGGATTCTTACATGAATTTGAATGAGCAAATAGTGAGTAGATTTTAGATATTTGAGGTGTGAAGTAGCAGGCACAGTGAGATGTGGCTGATCGATTGTGCTAGAAGAAATGGAATCTAAAGTTCATGCTGTTTGAAACCTTTTAAAGAAGTAATATGCCATTAAATAATGTTTATCCTAACTGAACACAAGAGGACTTGAGAGAAGCGTGAATATAATTGGGTTAAAGAATATTACTCAGCAGTGACTCCGGGGCCAACGCAAAAGGAAGGTACCATAACAACTTGATGATCTGGGACCCAATCCAGCCGTTCTGAAGAATTAAAGCAGACTGATTTATTCTTCCTTGCTTGCCCCATGCAAGCAGGCAATGTGAACAGTCTCTTAAACTCACTAAATAATGGTATAAGAACTTCTGCTTCATTCAGACTATATCAGTACAATTCTTGGGAAATGCCCCTTCTCCTGGAAAGGACTGCACAGATGGGAAGGAGGCATGAGTAACGATGCCTCCGAAAGGTTCAGCCAGCTTCTCGTGAGGCAGCATCCCTCCCAGGCCTGTAGGACTCACCGATTAAGAGTGTCTTTTGGGTTGGCTAGTAAAGGACGGGTGAGGACCCTGACTCCGGAATGTCACAGTCAAAACCCAGTTCACTAGGTACAAGTCTTTTCTTCTCATGATAGCAGTAAACATCACATCAGCAGTGATGTGTTTAGATAATCAATTTCTTTGAACGCCAAAAGCAGAGTCCTAAGGATGAGCACAGAGCCATATGGATGGAGGGACTGTATAAAAAGGAGGGGAGGAGAGACGTGAACATAGAGAACAAACGTATGGACACCAAAGGGGGAAAGGGGAGGGGGTGGGATAAATTGGGAAATTGGGATTGACATATATACACTACTATGTATAAAATAGATAACTAATGAGAACCTACTGTATAGCACAGGGGAATAAAAAAGGTACAATCTGTTTGTAGAACATATATTAAATTAACCTTAAAAATGCACTCCAGTATACAGTAGGTGCAGACAAATACTGTTAGAGTCCACTTATATGAGGTATCAAGAATAGTCAAATTCACAGTCAGAAAGTACATTGGTTGATGCCAGGGGCCGGGGCTTGACAGGGGGGCGTGGAGAGGGGGAAAGGGGAGTTAGTGTTTAATGGGGACAGAATTTCGGTTTAGGAAGGTGAAAAATTCGGGAGACGGATGATGGTGAGAGTTGCACAACAATGTGAATGTACTTGTGCCACTGAACTGTACGAGTAAATATGGTTAAAATAGTATGTTTTATATTATGTGAGTTTTACCACAATAAAAAAAAAAGGATGGGAGGAATTTGTGAAGGTGAACATGGGATGTCCTAGGTAGGGCAAGTTGAATGAAGAAAACCAATTTGAATGTGAGGTGTATGAGAGTGGGATGGGAAGAAGGCATACACACTACACAACGGAGCAGAGAGTGCCAGCTCCATGGGTCATCGTGAGACTCTGGGGGGTGGAGGAGTGCTAGGTACGTGATCTAATTTCCAATTCTTGTCTGCCCTGATGATAACATTAGTCGGGTCTCCAAAGTAATGCACTTCCTGTATTAAAAGATTCATTTCATAATGGAGAACAGCTCACTCAACAAAGAATATTCTGGTAACCCTACCATCCATGTGGCTTACTATCTCTACGCACAGAAGAGCAAGTATAATTAAAAGAACTTAGATAATGTGAAAAATATTTAACAACTTGATGGATGGCCACAAAGCAATCAGAGCAGACACAGTCATAGAGCTAGAGTACAGGGGAGGTCAGTGGGACCCAAGGGTGGTGGAAGGGTGGTGGGGGAGGGAGTTTTAGGATAATTCTAAGGGTACCCAAGGATTTCTATTTTAATAACCAGTCATACCAGCCAAATACAAGCCCCAGAGACAACCAACATTTCTGTAAGTCATGCAGTGGAATCGATTTGTCTATAACAGGTTGGGAGTCTATTTCAGAAACAGTAAAAAAGTTTATAGAGCCAAGGAAAGAGCCCACATCTGAGACCCTTCTCACCTGCGACGACTTCTTACTCTTTATCAAACTGCATCTGTTAACCAAATGAGACAAATAATAAAAAAGGGATCCTCCCACACCTTTTCTCTTCAATACTAGATGGAAACTTCACGAAAAAGTGCATAGAGTCAGCAAAGAGTTCAAATACAGATTGCATTAAACACAGGAACATTAAAACACAGGTCAAATTGATCTGGTCCTTCCAGATTAGCCTGTAAATTCTTAAAGTGTTCACTAGTAAATACATATTCAGAGCAGATATTGAGCCCAGCTGGGGATGCATAATGGCCTGTGATCCAGATTATTACTGGGAACTGCAGAGACCTTGACGTATTTGAGAGTAGTGCTAATTCCTAGAGTGTGTTTGGATTTCAAAGCCTTTTGGAAACACTTGGTAAATACATGCAAACATATTATATGTGTATGTGTATATGTGTAACTGTCCTTGAAAACAGGCATCCAATTGGTTGCTTAGTGACTGCATTACCTGGGCATTTTTTTCCTCAAAAAATAGGTGGTCAAAATTTTAAGAAAATGTACTCCACATGAACTATATAGCACAGTGATACGCCTATGAGTCTTAAGTATTTATTACTCTTTCCTAATGTAAAATACACCTATCCATCCACTTTCCTACCTACCATAAATGGTCCTTTTTTTGTTAGGCAAAAAGTAGTCTTAGTGATCTTATAAAAAGAATAAAAAATTCTACATTAATTTTAAACATTGCTTTAGACCAACATCTCAGTTAGGAAGAAGATTTAATATATGTTTTTTTCCCAAAGGAACTTTCTTTGTATTTAAAGTAAAATATTTGATAAAACATGCCACATATGAGAAATATGTATGGAGAGGTTGGGTCAAGTTTGAAATAGAATTATGGTAAATCCTGCCAATTGGAGGTAGATTAGAATATTAGAAAAATTGTTTTCCAGGCTTTCTGTGGTTTTATTTAACAGACACCTCACCTGAGTTCTAAATTTATTTCTCAAAGCAGCTAAGCTCTTAGGAGAAAATTATACTGCAGGGTAAGAGTTTATAAGGAAACACACAGATACACCCTCACAAATCACACTGAGTGCGGTCCCACCACAAATCTACCACTACATCATCTACTAGAATTTCAGGTGACATAAGTAAAAATGTACAATTAAAGTGATTCTTTCAAAATCATAATGAGTAATTAATAAACAATTCCTAAAATACAGTTTTAAAATTCACCTTTAGCCAACGTTAGTATTACAAATATCCATCTACCATCCTCTTGAATTTCACCAAAAACACTTTGGCTTTGTTTTGCAGCAGACAATTTAAGACGTTCAATCGTATTTGTTCTACTTCTGCTTTTTCCTTGCTCTATTTCAAGGCAGAATCCAGGTTTTGAAATTTCTTGCTTCATGGATAATGTTAGCCTGGCAGAAGACACAAGTAGTCAAACCCAAAGCTTCTTTTTTCTTTTATATAAAAATCTCAGCCCTTTAGAAGTGATGGAGTGCCAGAGTTGGTGAGGAACAAGGGAGAGGATTTGGAAGCAGGGAAAGAGCTAAGTCAGAATGAAAAGGAGAGAAACGACCACAAGCTGCTGGTGTTGTGGACTCAAGCTCTTCAGTCTGACAGCACCAGGGAGAGTGAGGAGTCCTCAGGAAGGAGTGGCTCTGTTCGCTCAGACTCCCCCAAATCCCTATACGCCAAGTGTGACCCAGGGGCAGGTTACGGGACACAAAGGAACCATACTAAACATACTCAGAAGTAGAGTGAAAATTGAAGGATCTTAGAAGGACCTTTCCAAAGACTAGAACTTTGTTTTATTCTTATCTTTGCCTCATCAGAGCCTCATCTGTGTGTGTGTGTGTGTGTGTGTGTGTGTGTGTGCACGCGTGCACACATTCATGCACACGTGGAGGTGGGCGTTGGAGGCTGGGGCTAAGCATGAGTAGGAATTCCAATGGGATGGATCACAGTTGAACTAAGCTGATTGAAAGAAACAAAGATGTGATATTTCTCCCACTTAGTGTGGACAAAATTCATCTCTATCAGAGCTGACCATTTAGGACTATGTATAAAGAACTGAACCTTTTGGCTTGAATATAAATGGAAGCCATTGGTTTTTCAGGAAAATAAATCCATTGTGCTTATTATGTTTCTCTCTCACAGCGTTACTTCATGTCAAATTGTGGACATACCTGTTTCCTACCCGGCCAAATGAGGTCATTTATTGTTTTGACACTTTCATGCCCTAAAGAGGGGCACTGATTGTTACCCTTTGCTAAAACTCAAAACACACTGGTTCACTCCACAGATATTTATGACCAGTGTTTGCATATACTGTGTGTAGTGTACACCAAGCACTGACCTAGGTTTTGGAATATCAAGATAAAAATGGCATACCGTCTGGCTCCCAAGGCACTCAGAGGCCCTGTGCTGACAATTTGTTTCACTCCCAAATTTCTTATCATATGAGGGAACCCTTGTATTTGACAGAGATCAGCCAACCAACAGTGTGCCACATTTGATTGTTTAGCCAAAGGAATGTTCATTAGTTAGTCCCACTCTTCTTGAAGATAATTTGCAACTGGAGTATTTAGTGCTTCCCATTCCCCATCTGAATGTCTTCAGATTGCATATAGCAGCTATGACGAATATGAGCATAGGCTAGAAGCAACACTGTATTTCACAAAAATTTCAGCAAATCTTTATATTTCAATAGGAGCTTACATATCTATGCATAATATTATTTCAGGTAAATTTACCTGACATAGATTGGCCAGCTCGCAAATATTTATTATACTGGTCAATATCATTGTCAAATGTCTCTTCGTCTTCTTAGACACAGATGGAATTATTGCCATCTACAAATAACTTCTGCTCTTTTTTAGTCATTCAACAATCTGCATGGCGTAATCAGAAGTGCCAGGAAACTGGACCAAGTGGTAGGGGTTAAGAATGAAGGCAACCCTCTATACTTTTGTTACGTTCAATACCTTTTCTTGATTATATCAGCATTTCCCTAGCTCCTTTAATTTAAAGAAATACATTTTTGGGGGGAAAACATATTTAGTTATGATTCAGCAATATAGACTATGCAGCAAAATGTAGAAATATTTTGTAAGGGGTACCCTAAACCACACTTTTGTCCTGAAGACTTTTTTTTACTCTGCAGCATTTATTTCCTCTGTTTCAAGATGTCTGTAGCAGAAAGAACAACTCAGAGATTAAACCTCAGTGTTATTCTAAAAGCAATCATCTGAAAAATTTAGATTCTTTCGACAATGACTGCCTTGAAAAATGAAAAACGTGGTCACACAACTGGTTTTTTTAGTCTTGAGAATATCAAACAGTTTGTTTGACTGACTTTCACTAAATTGACTGTTCAGTCACTGTTGAATGACGTGCCCCTTAGGTAAGACAGCCTGGGAAATTGTTTCCAAAGCATTTGGGATTCATAGCTTTTTTCACCCCAATTTTCAGCACAGCTTTAAGACCATCCACTTAGCTACCAGGCATCTTCTAGGGCACGGGCTTTTCATACAAAGGGTTGATAACCTCTTCATCCATTGAGACCTCTCCAGAGTGGTACTTCAATCGCTTACCGTAAGAGCAATTGTCTTACAAGTCACTTTCATTCCTTTAATCCCTGGGCTTTCTCATTTCAGTACCAAATAGAGGTCAGCATGTTTACTTCCATTCTTTAGCATTTTCATTCACCTACAGTCACTGTTCAAAGGTAACCTGGAAATCATTCACAGGGAGAAATTTATGATGTAGTGCATGACACTGTAGTTCTGTGCCTTGCATGATTACCATAGCTCACAGAGCATCAGTCTTAGTTGGTGATCAATAACTGGTTATGGAATAAATGAAAAAAAGGAATGATTGAATGACTATAACCAAAAAAAAAAAAAAAAAAAAAAAATCAATGGGTAATAATGAGTCTAGGAGTTCCTAAGTAAACAGATACCCTAGGAATGACTTAAGTATTTTTAGCAGATTCATTTTTCCCCAAGTAAGAAATATTTTCCATTCCAATGTTAGCCAACTTAGGACATCCTACTGTTTCACCCAATGTCCAGACAGAAGATCACACTCTCAAAGGGACCACTGAAGGGAGCTTAATGAAGGGAGTGTTTATAATGATGTGGGCAGGGTTAAGTAACAAAGGATAGGGCAGTACCCTAGAGCCAGCAAAAGCAGGAGTTCTGAGGGGTCTGGGGTGGGGAGCAGTTAGTTACTGGAATACAGAGAAAAGAGCTGGATGGAAAGGGCTGCCCAGAAGGAACCGGTGCCTTGGATAGAGGGTCAGAGCCAGCCTGTGATGACCTGGCAGGGAGTTTGCTGCTGGAATAAAAATGCTTGCTTCATTCTTCACTAATCCTTCAATTTCTTTGCAAATGTCTTCCATTGGCTGAACTGAAAGTTGGAAGGCAAGGAAGCCTGTTGGTACAGTCCCCAGAAGTTAAAGTCTTGGGGCTCAGAGCAGGATGGAGAAGGGTGGAGAGTGGATGGGGTGGGGGGCAAATCAAAAATACCCAGATGCCTTCTCTATTAGCTGAGGTAGCTAATTGTAGTCTACAATGTATTGACACTTTCCTTTATATCTCTGTATGTGCAGGATAATCAGAAATAGGGAAAACCTAATGGAGAACATGAGTTTCAAATACAGAAGTCCAACAAAAAGAAAAAAAGTATTGCAACAGAAAAGAAAACTAGGACTACATTCTATTTTAGATTTGTAATGGTATAATTTGTAGAAAATCAACATTAAACATTATTAACGTCCCTCAAATTTGTTTGACAAAAGTCTAAAAATTAGACTTGATGAAAGTGGAAAAATATAATTTTTTGTCATTTATATTTAGGAAAAAAAGTCTTCAATTCTGTCTTCAAGAAAAAAAAAGTATTGGGTTACCTAAAAGTGGAAACTGACACAGGGATTCCTTTTTTTTTTTTTTTTTTAATATTTATTTATTTATTTGGTTGCACCGGGTCTTATTTACTTATTTATTTTTATATTTATTTTTGGCTGTGTTGGGTCTTCGTTTCTGTGCGAGGGCTTTCTCCAGTTGCGGCAAGCGGGGGCCACTCATCATCGCGGTGCGCGGGCCTCTTCACTATCGAGGCCTCTCTTGTTGCCGAGCACAGGCTCCAGACGCGCAGGCTCAGTAGTTGTGGCTCACGGGCCCAGTTGCTCCGCGGCATGTGGGATCCTCCCAGACCAGGGCTCGAACCCGTGTCCCCTGCACTAGCAGGCAGACTCTCAACCACTGCGCCACCAGGGAAGCCCAAGGGATTCTTTAAGGGAGTGCTTTCAGGAGAAGTCTTCAAGGACACAAGGATAGCAGGCTGGTGCAGGAGAAGAAGCTAAACAAAGGTGTGGTTATCTAGCTCAGCCTGATTCCACGAGGGCTCTGGAGCATGAATGGCACCAGAAAATTATCCTGCAAGGATAGAATCAGTCCTTAGGAGCAAGCTATTCTGCTGGTGGTGGAAGCATACCTCCCAGGCATTTGCAGGCAAGGGTGATCTCCTTGGCTGACACAAATTACCTGTAAGAGGGTGCACCTGTGAACCACTAGAAACTCCCACCAGCTGCTGGGGGATGGGTGCATTGGCTCAGTAAAGGAGGTCTGGGTGGGGTACCATCTACTGGATACATGTAAGCTTGCAGGCAGAATCCTGCCCACCTACGAATATTCCCAAATTCTAACCTTAAGGGCTGAATATATCTTTTGTCACATTGCAGAACATGGTAAGTCATCCTGCCTCTGAGAAAATCCTATAGAGCAATTAGGTAATTGGCAAAGATAAGTTGACCTGAAAGAAAATGCTGAAATAGAGATTTGTTTGCAACTATAACAGTCTTTTGAAGCTTCGCAGCAGAAACCCTCTCCCCATACATCTTTTTTTATTCCCTCCTTCGTGATTTCCTCTACCTCCTTCTTTTTCGTTTCACACATCTAGGAGTTGTTCTGAGACCCATTTTTATCTGGCTTTGCTGGATACTAACATGCTCGCTGAGATGGTTAAGTGATGAGGTTTAATCAGGAATAACATTAAAAATACTTATAGCATATATGCTTATCAGTGAGTAGTAGCCAGTCGGAACATACCATGAACGGAGTTTCCCTACTGGGCCAGATGTTAAATTTTAGGTGTCAGGTCATTAAGAGATGGAGATACTGGAGAAGGGGCTGAGGCAGCAGAGGTGGAGTGGTAGGGCTTTGGGTTAGGGGATGCTTAGGGCATAAGCTGATTTTCAGCCTTTTAGGAAGTCTTTCATTATGGTTATACCAGTTCCTACTGATTAAATATCAGACTGGGAGAATTGTTTCTGATATTGTTTGTTGTCATTGTTATTGTTGTATTGCTTGAAGTGATAACATTAATAACTTAATAACATTAATAACTGTGGCTTTGAACCTATGGCAGTCCTGCAAATCCCCAAAGAAGTCGGAAACTCATAAGACCAGTCCCCAAGACCATTATAATCATAGCTGTAACTTAACCCCAAATCAAGATTCCCATGAAGCTTTTACATCTAGTGTAAAACAAAAAGTTAAATGGGGAACATAGAAACATACTGTTGTAAGTCACTATGTATTATACCTTTTAACAGCAAGGTGGATAAGAACTTCCTAATCAAAAGCTATAACCTTGAAGAAAATGAATAGATAGCAGGCTATCTTAGCTGACATGTAAGTGGTCAATGATTTTTCTATTCATAACGTTTTAAACTGTGGCACTTCAATGCACAATACTGCTAATTTATTTTTTTCTGGCCCCGTTTGTACAGTCTCTTAAAATCCATCACAGTTGAGAACAGTGTCTAGACAGTTATTATGATACAATCAGAAGAAAAGCTGGCAAATTAAAAAAAAGAAAGTGAATAGAAGTGCTGATTAAAATAACAGTACAGTTTATATGAGGCTTCTTTTAAATTTGTATTTTCTAGGTTTCATCTTTGGAAGACTCAAAGGACACTAAAATATTGTAGCACTGAAAGTCAGCTTCATTTTACAAGTCTAAAAGGGAAAGAGTACAGTCGCATTTATTTCTCCGTAGAAAGAGTTCAGCAAACTAATTAAATAAATATTATGGCAGTGCATTTGAATAGTTTTCTTATCAGCGAGGAAAGAAAATGCTCAGGTATTTTATGTCACTGTTGAAGAAGGGCAAGGAAGCCATTGCTGAATAAATGGTTTTGTCAAATCTATATCTGATTTGAGGAAGTCAACTTTTTTATGGGAACTAAAAACATGAAATACACACAGTCCAGTCCCTGAACACAATCTTTCCCTTTAAGTTTCCAGAAGAATTCCTATTTCAGTTTTAGAGCCATCTGTTCTTGTCTTTTGCCACTGAGTATGTGGATAGATAATTTCTCAGGGTGCAATTAAATGAACATGAAGAAACTAGTTTATGCTATAAAGGGATCTGAAAAAGCTAAAGCATAAATGATAACATCTGTGCAAGGTATGGAGAAAGGGGGCAGATAGAAACATGCAAATTAGTCACACACTGTCAACACAGAAGTCCAAGTTCCAAGCAAATAAACTGAATGGGATGATGATTTACAGGACACAGTCTCATCCCTGTCAAGGGGGTAGAAACGATAAATAATTGGTCAGGTGCATTCATGTGGCATGGGAAAGCAAAAGCAACTCAATCAATTCTGTAAAAACAAAGAACAAAAACAACCCAGCATGAATGAAAGACTAATTAAAACTTTCCAATCTTAGATTTGAATGACTCAATTTGCTAACAGCGAATTTTGTTAAGTCCAAAGTATCATGATGCAGATTGTCTTTTCTTCACTGGGCGCATGGTTTTCATTCCTCTTCAGCCTCTGCATCACTACCCTCCCCCAACCCCCCGCCAGTAAAACATTGGCAGGTGAGCATTGCGGCAACCCTTTTCCAGAAGGTGGGCTCCAGTCCCTCATGTGGGAAAGTCACAAGTTTGGCGAGGTGTGAAGAGGTTTCATTTCACTAAACGCCTATAGCTGAGGTTGCGTTCCACACAAAGGATGCCTTCTGGACGATTAATGCAACTTTTACATCCTTTTCAATTTGGCTCTAAGATATCTCTTTCAATATCTCTTTCAATTCTCTGCTTGAGAACTTTTAACTTTTCCAGATGGACTGTTTTAAGTGTTTTTCACCACTTCAGATTAATGTTGAACAAGTTCTTCATTAAGTCTTTGTTTTGGTAGAAAATCCAGGATAATGTGCCCTTGGTCCTAAGCCTCTTAATTTTAGGGTCAGTTTGACCTTGGAGCACTGCAATGTTTAGATCTCAAGTCCTAAGCCAAGGATTAAGCCAGAGGCAGGAGTTTCCACTCACTATTTCTGTATCCCCGACTGCCTCTCCTCCTCCTCGCACTGACCCACCTTTCTACCTCTTTCAAAGCTCCACTCAACTCCCACTTCTCTCTTTAAACCTTCCCGAGTCACGCTAGTATTTATTAGCTACTAAACTGAACTACTCAGGATTGCACTTGGGAGCCTTCTCGCCTACTGTAGGGCTGTGGTTTTCACACCCTAGCCGGCATCCGCATCACTTGGAGGGCTTGTTAAATATGGCCGAGCCCTACCCCAGAGTTTCTGATTTAGTACCTGTGAGAAGGGCGGTGAGAATTTGCATTTCTGACAAGTTCCCAGGTGAGGCTGATTCCGCTGGTGCAGGGACCACACTTTCAGATTCTCTGCTGTAGCGGATACCCTTGCCTGCCTCTCTGCGCGCCACATTCTAACTCATCCTTAAGACTACTCTTCATATCAGCTCCTTGAAAGCTGCCCCCCGGCAGAGTTAGGTTTCTTTCAGCCTGGACTCTCAATCACAAGTTATCCTATCTCAATTAAGGGAGGGTAGCTGTATTCGTTTTCTAGGGCTGCCATAATGAAGTACCACAGACTGGGGGTGCTTAAATAACAGACATTATTTATTTTCTCACAGTTCTGGAGGCTGGAAGTCCAAGATCAAAGTGTTGGCAGGTTTGCTTTCTTCTGAGGCCTCTCTGCTTGGCCTGCAGATAACTGTCTTTTTCCTGTGTCCTCACATGGTCCTTCCTCTGTGAGGTACATACCTGATGTCCCTCTGTGTGTCCTACTCTCCTCTTCTTATAAGGATGCAGTCAGATTGGATTAGGGCCCACCCTAATGGCCTCATTTAACTTAATCACCTCTCTAAAGGCCCCATCTCCAAATACAGTCACATTCTAAGATACTGGGTTATGGCTTTAACATACGAATTTTAGGTGGACACAATTCAGCCCATAAGAGTAGCAAATCCAGATGTCTAAAGAAACCCGGAGACTTATGCAAATGTGTGCGTGTGGTGGGATGGAAGATACGAGAAATGGAAAGTGGCTTCATTGCCAGCAAGGCCGTGACCTTCCCAGAGGATCCTAAACGTGTTCACAGAGTGTATACACTGTTCAGACAGGGCTGCAGTGCCACCACGCTGGGGACGAGACAGGACCGTGCTATAAACACAAAAATGACTAAGGCGCCCCCTCTTCTGTCTACTACATACCCATGACAACTCTGAACCTCAATTTAACCCTCCCACCTCCTAGATAAAACTTAATAAGCTAATCAGTCATGAAAAAACCCCACCTCCCGACAGTCTCCGGTCCACAGCTGGTTCCGGCTTCCTTCCGTCCTCCTCGGACACCTCTCACACAGGCCTACACCCCGTAAGAAGCTCCTCCCACCTCCCCCCACAACGACCCTCAGTTCCTCGGGCGTTCACTCCATGCTGCAGCAAGTTCAATAACAAACTCTTTGACACAGCTCTGTTCCCAGTGCTTGTTCATCAGTGGGCTTTACAGACAGTGGGAATGATGTGCCTGGCTCGAACCTAGAACGTGTTTAGAATGATGCGCCCCTTCTAAAGGTATTCAGAATAAACAGAAGGTAACATCGCGTGGGACAGATCACCGAGGCTGTGGGCACTTTGGGCCAGCAGAGCACTGAAAGCTCACAGCCTTTGCTCCGATGTTCAGGTCTCCTTCTTTGAAATCGCTAACTTGTCCAGCTCATCGTTTTTTCTCTCCCTTCTTTTTTATTTATTTATTTATTTATTTATTTATTTATTTATTTATTTATTTATTTATTTATTTATTTATTTATTTATTTATGGCTGAGTTGGGTCTTCGTTTCTGTGCGAGGGCTTTCTCTAGTTGTGGCAAGCGGGGGCCCCTCTTCATTGCGGTGCGCGGGCCTCTCACTATCGCAGCCTCTCTTGTTGCGGAGCACAGGCTCCAGACGCGCAGGCTCAGTAGTTGTGGCTCACGGGCCCAGTTGCTCCGCGGCACGTGGGATCTTCCCAGACCAGGGCTCGAACCCGTGTCCCCTGCATTGGCAGGCAGATTCTCAACCACTGCGCCATCAGGGAAACCCCTCTCTCCCTTTTTTTTTTTTTTCTCTCCCTTCTTTGACACACTAAGAGTCAGGTATGGAAGGAGCAGCAAATATTCGCATTATTTCTTATAACTTACAAAGCATGCTTATAACCCTTGCCTTACTTAATTTTCACAACACACTTGTAAGCTAGGTATGGTAGATCTAGATCCAGTGGGGAGAGGGCAATATAGGGATAGGAGGGAAAGAGGTACAAACTATTAGATATAAAATAAGCTACAAGGATGTATTGTACAACAGGGGGAATATAGCCAATATTTTACAATAACTATAAATGGAGTATAACCTTTAAAATTTGTGAAAAACTCTATTGTACACCTGCAATTTATATATTATACATCAACCATACTTAAAAAAAAAAAAAGAGGAAAGTGGTCCTTGTAGATGTAGCTGTCCCGATCAACCTCATATCAATAATGTGACCAAGTTCATACAGTAATTAAGTAAAAATTTGCCATACGATGCTATACTATGCTACCTTGACCTCCCAAGAGCTTGTAGTTGAGCAAAAAGATGCTCTCCTATGCTCCTGTGTGTTTATTTTCCTTCCCATCTAGACCAAAACGTCCTCAAAGTTAGAGATCATGTTCTGTATTTCTCTGGCATCTCCTACAGCTGGATCTAGTGCAATACCGAGCACATAGCAGACTCTCAATAGGAAGTCACTGATTGAATGAAACTTGTGAACATTTCTCAGAAGGGGACAAAGGGAAGACATTGTTTTAAAGCAAAGCCACTTTTTAGTCTTCGTCTCATAATTGCAATACCAGAGGCTGTTACTTTAATTCTTCAGGGTGCTTGGCATCAAAACATTTTTCATACTTGGCATTTTTCTTTTCCGGCCATGGTTTCTGCATTGAAAATGGTTGGGAGGTTCAAACTTCAATTCCACGTTCACTTCCTGGAGTTGCGTGGAAATTTAGAAAACCCGTGGAGAGCATGTGGTAGATACAGTGATGTGCTGTCCAGATCCTCCTTTAAGGAAGGATTTGTTGCTCCACCTGTTGGGATGCTGTTGGCACCAGCCTTCAGCTGTCAGCCCCTTCAGAGACTGCCTGAACTACAGTGAGCTGCCCTGCCCAGTGGTCGCACACTTCCCCGAGTGGTCCACATCTAGTGACTGATCAGGGAGGGTTTAAAGTCCTGGCCATCTTGACCCATCTCAGGACAACTCTGAAGGGGCATCTTGCCTCAGAGCTGCCCATGACATTGATTGAGGCTGTCATGGTCTGCATCATGACTCAACTTCTGCCGAATCTTGCTTCCTTTTCCTTCTTTGCTCAGGTGTTGAAACTTAGGGCTCTCCCATGTAAACGTTCTGCACATTAAACTCTTAGGGTCTGCTTCTTGAGGAACCCAGCTTGAGACAGAGGAGATTGGTGGGGGACAGGGAGGGCTTAGCTGGTCCGTGTGAAGACGATGAACTTGCTGTGAACCCTCAAGAACATAAATCGTAGGATGTGTTTGGCTGTGGTCTATTGAAGCTGACTGCATTACACTGAGAAGCTCAGATGACTCTTACGGCTTTGCTAAGCACAATGTATGCCTCCTACACCCTGAGGGTGACGAAAGGGCAGCTCTCCAGGCTGGAGGGGCTCCTCAGGGCCCCTCGGGGCCTCTCAGGGTTCACTCAGCTGGTGAATATCTTTCCACAGCCTCTTGCCTTAAAGCTTAGTAGACAGTTTACTTGCTTTTATAACATTTGTGTGATCTTGATCATTCTCAATTCAGTGAACGGGGTAGGTGTGCATCATTATAGCCCTCATGTGTTCTCCTAATGGTGCTGGAAATCTCTGAACTTCTGATTGTGTTCATGACATTTTCTTTCATTTTCACGCAAGTTCAGGCCTGGTAATAAAGACTTTAGGTGGGCATTGGTCTGCTCTACGAATCTTCCTTTCCTCCCTGGAACTAAAGGCACAGGCCTTCTAATCAGCATCATTTTGGCTTTGATGTCCACAGTGGCAGCTAGGAGCTCCATTTGCTCTTATAAGTGTCCTGTCACTTAGATAAATTTAGGACACTCCTTGGCTCCAGGCCTCCCTCCAGAGTTTCCTCAGCAAGACTAATGTGATATATCGCCTCAACAAATCCCATCAGCCCTGCCTGATTTGAAACTGAGGGTGAAGATAGTTTATAGGGGCAATAACAACAGAAATGTCCTCTCCAAGACAGGCGAATAATTTCCTCTCTGTTCCAGTCCAGTACTATTTCCCTTAATCTTCTTAATGCCTGAGAAGCTGCTGTTTCCTCTGGCCTTAAAGCTCTTTTCTCCCCTGAAGGTTAATACACCAAAGAAATAATGGGCTCTCGCAGGCCCATTATTTCTGCCCCTTTGGGCAGGCACCCTATTTTCTTTACTTTCATTTGGCGTTATGTTAACATGGCTTAGTGTTGAAACACGTGATTCATAGTCACTGGGTTGAGCTAAGGCCCCAGGTTGCCTCATCAAAGGGTCCGTTCAGACAGAACCAAGCTGGCCTGCTGAGCCTGACTGGGTCTCTTGTCCACTGGGTGGGGCTGCTGATGACCCATTAAGCTACTCACCCAATTTGTGTTCTTGATGGATTCTCTGTTGGTGCCTGACTCAACTTGATTCCCGTATTCCTCACATTTCTGCAGGGTTCGTCTCTTACCTTTCTTCCTACACCAAGTTTCCTATCTTTCCACCCTTCCTTAACTGCCCTGGAAAAGACCTCATCTGAGTTTCTGGACCTCAGTCCAGTCAGCTGACATCTTCCATCTCTGAGTCCTGCCCCATATCGGGGTAGGGAGCACCAGATCTAGGCTGGGGTGAGTGCCCCCCTTTAGTGACTTCAGTGAAATCTACCTCATTTTACTATTTAATCAATGCCTTCATTCTTATATTTTAACAAACCTTTTCTATGTAGAACAGTTCCTGAATTTAATAGAGAAAATTCACAGTTCTGCTGTACCTGTCCAGCTACTCTCGTATTTTCTCAGCTATCTTCTTGGATGCAGACCTGTTGTGCTCTGCTGTCAATGCTTTTGATGGAAAAAGACCATCAATTGGATATTCTCTCTCAGTAACCACTCCTTATAGGGTTCTGCTATTTTTTTTTTTTCCAGAGTCATTTTTTGGTGACTCTATAATGAATGCGATTTTAGGGGTAACTTTATGGTGCTCATCTATGTGGTACATGGATAACTTTAACTATAGAGCATTATTTTTACTATTTAAGATTTTTTTTCTCCCCTTCCAATTTTTAATGAATTGCTTTGTTTCATTCACAAAGGGTATGTGCTGTTTAGATTTTTGAATTAGTTAATCATCTTTTTAGTGATCTCCTTTATGTTAGCTATTAATGTGTAGATTCAAATGCTGTCAGGAGTTTATGAAAGTTCTTCAAAAGTCCCAGAAGGTATTTTTCAGAAGAAATTGGGGCTGGGAGTGGAACACTTCTGATTTCCTTCCGGTTGTGTGATCCGATCAGTATGGCCATGGCCCTTTCTTTTTGGCTATCTGGGCCTTAGTTTATTTATGAACAAAATAAGCATTTTGTACCATATGGTTCCTAAATTCCTTTTCAGATTCATTTCATTTTCATTGTATGTGTCTGTGATGATGGGAAAAATTTTAAAGTTTTGGGTTATTAATTTCAAATCACATTTGGATATGCCATTTTGAAAACCATTGCAATTCCTTTTGTTCAGAAATATTTTTCCCACACCTCAGTTGGAGAATTGCTTGAGGAAAAGTCTCTCAAATGAGTCTCAGATGGAAAAAGAAAAGGGAGAAGGGAGAATTGAGTCTAAATAATTGTATGAATACTTCCCAGATTGTAAAGAGCTCTCCTTCAGCAGGCCCTGAATGCTGGGAGAAGAAAAATTCTAGAACAAAGATTTAAACTAAGTATTGGGTAGATTTCCTGGTTCCAAAAGGGGGGTGAGTGTAAGGATTCTGTTGATCTTTTCCACCGCAGGTAGCTCATTGCTAAGGATTTCTCCACCCCAAATGACAACCTTGCCCCTTTAACTTTGGATCCTCCCCATAATCCTTTCTTAATAATAATTTTTGTAGAGCATTATATATATATATATATATATATATATATATATACACACACATATTTCTTTATATATTTATATTTGTATATTTTAAGTTTAGCCACAAAATCAAAGAGATATACAATATGTGTCCAGTATATGTATTATATAAATATATATGCATTAGATATCTCTCTGTTTTGGTAGCTAAATTTCAGTAAGTACAACATCCTGTTATTTATTCTTGCTGAAAATAAAAAGCTTTCCATGGGATAGAGAGTTGGCTTTTATGGACATTTATTTTCTGTATCACATTCTTTTTCTCCACTGGCTTTTCATCTGAATCCAGGCAGACCTTTCTTTTTTGAACTTCTGATAACTAAGGACATTACTTTTTATGTAATCCCTTCCAACCTTATAATCCAGTTGAGAACGCTCACCTGACATATTGAGCAATAATTGATTCCCTTAATAGGCATTTCCACACACCAGTCTTTCTCCTTCCCAGACACTTTTTTTATCTGTCTGGATGTGTTGCTTTCAGCAGCTGCCTATAGCTTTTCTTTTTATGCCTGATTTACCTCTGTCTGCTGTTGTGTGTTTCGTGACTGCCACTTCACTCCTAGCCCTCTGTCTACTGTACTCTTATTTTCAGTGTCTTTGTCTCCAGCTCAAGAATTCACATTTTCTTACCTCACTGCTTTCTTCTCATTAAATCATAATTTTATCATTTCTAAATATCATAATTAATGTTACTCCCACCTAAAGCTGGACAAAGGCATATACAATGATATTTTGGACATCTATGTGTATATTTTAGGAAGGGATATTTCTTCCATGGGCTATGGAAAATTAAGCTTTTCTCCAGTGCCAAAGGACTGACTATCTCAATGAGATAATGTTTTTAAGACACCTAGCTTAGGGTTAGCCTTCTAGAAGTTACTTGGTAAATGGTGAGTCCCTTCCACCCTCATTGTGGAATTTCATAAACCACAGCTGGTGAATTGGGGAAGATACTTTGCTCAAGAAAGTTCACTTTCCTGAATCCCTCATATTATATACCCTTAGTGCCTGTTCTGCCTATTCACCAGGCCAGCCATGGTGGAGGGTGGCTTATTTTGGAACCTTATAGCTGCATGTGATAGAAAACAAAGTCAAGCTATGTCAAGCAAAAAAGGGTATGGGACAATATTAAGGATTCTCTTGCAATCCAAGGTCTAGGATTCAGGAATGTCTGGAGTTAGGTTTAACCACACTCTCAGGACTCTCTCACTTTGCTGTTCATTCACATCTACTTTATTCTCCCCCACCCCTGTCCCCGCAGATGTGCTTTTCACTTTCCCCTGGCATGAAATAAGGATTTGCGTTTCCACAAATCAAGCCTTTCCAGAGGGAGACTGACACTCTCATTTCCAGGTCCAAAATTCCCATGGAAGGAATCAGCATTCGCCCACCTTGTGTGAGGTCCTCACTCCTAGGCTTATCCAGGAGGTTGAGGTCTTAAGAGAAGACAGAATTAACCAGATTTAGAACAAGGGCTCACCTCTCCATCATGATTTGTGACCATGACATAGACTCACGTGGTTTTGATGGGGGACTTCTGCAGGAAATATTCCACAGAGAGGACAGACAATTAAAAACTAACTAACTGGTTCATCCCTTCTGCTCTCTCCCAAGCCTCCACCATTTCCCCATTTCTTAGTCTCAACCTTGCTTTGTATTTTGCCGAAAAATAAAAACAATCAAAAGAGAATTTGAGGGACTTCCCTGGCGGTCCAGTGGTTAAGACTTCCAATGCAGGGGGTGCGGGTTCGATCCCTGGTTGGGGAGCTAAGATCCCATATGCCTCATGGCCAAAAAACCAAAACATAAAAAAAAGAAACAGAAGCAATATTGTAACGAATTCAATAAAGACTTTTAAAAAATGGTCCACATCAAAAAAAAAAACTTAAAAAAAAGAGAATTTGACATGTTCCCTTAATAAATCTAATACTTACATCTTTTCTTTGCCTTAATCTCCAGTAACCATGGTTGATCTGTCCTCCCTCATTTTATCTAAAGCCAATTCCTCTATTTCATCATTAGTTTCCATTTTCTCTCTACTTCCCTACGACTTCTCTCCTCCTGCATCATCATTTCTGCTCACACTGTGTCATTTCTATTAGCTTTCAGAGGAACCGTAAGATCTTCCATTTTAACAACCCTCCCTTAACCCATATGTTCCTGCAGCTCTGACTCCATATCTCTGCTCCTCTTGGGAAAAACCACTTAGAAAAGTTATTTATATTCTGTATTTCTAGTTATTCTCCTTTTGTTCTCTCTGGAACCTCCTCTTGTCAGGCCCTCTTCCCCCTTACTTCTCAAAAACTGTTCTTGTCATGGTCACTAATGACTTTAAAATTGTCAAGCTCAAAGGTAAATCTCAGCCTTCATTTTATTTTAACCACCAGTAACATTTGTTGCAGTTCATCATTTCTTCCTTCTTAAAACACTTTTTTTTTTTTTTACCATGTAAGCAGGGGATAAATTCTATTTATTGAAACATAAGAACTCAACACATTCTACATAAAGCACTACCAAAATCCACCAAATGTTCTTTGGTTGAAATACAGATGATAAACTTTGAGATGCATTCTGATTCTTCTGATATATGAACTGAAGGTTTTGCTTTCCACAGTCTTTACAACTGAGGCTAAATGTTTAATAAAGCTGGGCGTGCAATAAGCCAATGTCCCCGCAGAGAGGAGTTAACCATGCTTTTCTCGGCTATTGGTGAATATTCATTTATTTCTGCAACATCAGCCCCATTAGTCATGATCTATAACTTCTGCTGCCATAAAGAAAGATTATACTCCTAAAGGATTGGTGGTCCTTTATCCTAATCCACAAAGAATAAAGCAATTCTTTTCTAAAATACAAAATGTTCCCCTGTCTTAACTCTAATGCAGGAGAATGATGTCCTGAACCCGTACTGTGATAAGTTATATCACTGTTAGAGTTCCACCAACACAACATATCCTGATTTAAATTTACACCGTTATGTCTTTTAGTGATTACATCTTCCAGTGATTATATATAAATGCTGTTATTCTTTCTAGGCATCTCAAACATACCACATACAATTAAACATTTTTATCTTTCATCTTCCTCTCACCTTCAAACCAGAGGGGATAGACAATTAAATACTTTCCCAGACAACTAGTTCTCCTCTCTTCTCTACACTTCCTCTTCATTCTTTACTCTCAGATCATCATCTTGCTTCTTATTTCACTAAAAAAAATCTACTCTTGCTGACTTTTCCAAATCAAGGAAAGGCAGCTCTTTTCTCTCAGGTACTATACAAAAATACTTGATGTCAGTGTGATTCATGTTTCTCTTTAAGAACTCATGTTCAATCTGTCAGCAGATTCAGTTGACGCCACAGAATTCAATAGTTTTTTGTTTTTGTTTTGTTTTCTTTTACCACCATTACCACCCTACTCCAAGAAATGTACAATCACTTCTTGATTGGTCCACCTCAAGTAGATAATTGATCTCCCAGGGCTCGCCTTTGTTCCTCTTCATTCTCTTATCCTCAGAGCAGCCCAAATGTTTATTGTCTGCTTTTCTTTCTAGGGTGTCACTGCCATGAGAACAGGAACTTTTTATGTTTTGTTCACTGCTATTTCCCCAGCACCAAGTACAGTGCCTGGCACATAGTAGGCACTCAAAACAATGTCAGTTGAAAGAATCCACTAATCTGTGAGCTTGCCAAACCAGGACCTTCGCATATCAACTTTTGTATTTCTTGTGCATCATGTGCTATGAGGCAAAGAGCAAGGGTTCAAAATATATTTGTTCAATGAATCTCTGAGTTACTGGGGAGTCATACAAGTAAAGCACAAATTCCTCTCTCTAGCTCTTTTCACAGGTCGTCCTTTTGTTCCCGTCATTGAAAGTGCACTGTAAAAAGTCAAAGGGATAAATCTCTCCAGAATTAATAAAGGATCATTTGTTAGGATGAAGATCTGTGGATCAGAGTGGATTAAAAAAAAGGCTGGAGGCAGGGATTCCATTGAATAAGGAGCACAGAAGCAAAGCTACCTGGGTGATTGTTTGCAGGGAGATGAAGACACGAACTCTCTATATGAGAGATTATAACGTCTCTTGCTGCAGCAAAATGGGGGTCTATGAGACTTGAGAAGCTGAAGAACTAATACCATGGGACTTTAGCATAGTAAGAAATGGCTGGTTTTCCTTTTTTCATCTATTTACTCTTATCTTCCCATTTACTCCATTCCTTCTTTCCTTCTTTCTTTCTTTCCTTCTTTTCCTTCCTTCCTCCCTCCCCCCTCCCTCCCTTCCTTCCTTCCTTCCTTCCTTCCTTGCTTCCTTCCTTCCTCCCTTCCTTCCTCTACTTGCTTTGAGCATTTGCTATGTGCCAGGCATAGGAGGAGGTGAACACACAGACAAGACCCATGTACCAATAGAGTTTATGGTACTGGATTGGGGGGACAGGGAGAGAGAGTCAAGCTAAGAAGCACAAAGAGAAGAAGATGATAAAAGCTTTGATGTAGTTACAAAAAGATGTAGGTACACCCAAGATGCGATTCCCATAAATGTGGATAAATGAGATTGTGTGGAAAAAGGACATTTCCCAGCAGATTTTGAGGTTTGATCTGAGTTTTAAAGAATGAATAGGAATCTTTTGGCTGATAAAAAGAATAAAGGCATTCAAGAGCAGTGACAGCAATGTGGATATGCTGAGGACATAGCAGGGTATGTTTTGGAAACTATAGTTGTCCCATGTGTCTAGGGAAGACATGGCACGTGAGGTCGGTTAAGGAGATGAAGCGAAAGGAAGGCAGAAGCCAGATTATGAAGTTCATAGAAACTAAAATGAAGAGTCTGAACTTATACTGGGTGCACTGGAATGTAATTTTAGGATTATAACCAGGAAAGTAAAACAATCAGAATTTTGTTATGATAAGGTAACATTAACAAAGATAGAGTTTCTTTACTTATTGAGGACTTTTTACATGCCAGGCAATGTTTAAGAGCTACTTGCATAGTATCTCATTCAATTCTCCTAACAAACCTCCAAAAAAGTATAATTAGGCTCGTTATAGAGCTAAGGAAATGGAAATTTAGAGAAGTTTCCCATACGGATCTAGTTAGTGTGTGATCAGAATTCTCAAACCTCTAACTGAAAATCCTGAAATTCATTTTTCCCTTTTATTTTTTAATTTTTCAAATATTTATTTTTTTATTTTTTATTTTCTTCCAGTTTTATTGAGATATAATTGACATACAACACTGTATAAGTTTGAGGTGTACAGCACAATGACTTGACTTACACACATCATGAAATAATTATCGCAATAATTTAGTGACCACCCATCATCTCATATAGATACGATGTTAAAGAAGTAGAAAATTCTTTTTCATTGTGGTGAGAGTTCTTAGGATTTACTGTCTTAATAGCTTTTATATATTATGACATACAGCAGTGTTAATTATACTTATCATGTTGTACATTACATCCCTAGTACTTATTTATCTTAGAGCTGGAAGTTTGTACTTTTTGACCGCCTTCATCCAATTCCCCCTACCCCTACCCACCCCCCACCTCTGGTAACCACAAATCTGATCTCTTTTTCTACAAGTTTGTTTGTTCTTGAAGCATAATTGAACTACAACACTATATTAGTTCCCGGTATACAACATAGTGATGCGATATTTCCATACATTTCAAAATGATCACCCTGATAAGTCTAGTTACCATCTGTCACCATACAAAGATATTATATAATTATTGACTATATTCCCCACACTGTACATTTCATACCTGTGACCCATTTATTTTGTAACTGAAAGTGTGTACCTTTTAATCTCTCTCACCTATTTCTCTCTTAATCCCAGTCCCTGGCAACCCCTCTGGCAACCATCTGTTTGTTCTCTGTATTGATGACTCTGTTTCTGTTTCTGTTTATTCTTTTATTTTGTTTTTTAGATTCCACATATAAGTGAAATCATACAATATTTATCTTTCTCTGTCTGACTTATTTCACTTAGCATAATACCTTCTAGGTCCATCCATGTTGTCGCAAATGGAAAGATTTCCTTCTTTTCTATGGTTGGGTAATATTCCATTATTTATATATATACATACCACATCTTCTTTATCCGTTCATCTATTGATGGGCACTTAGATTGCTTCTGTATCTTGGTATTGTAAATGATGCATCAAGGAACTTAGGGGTGCATATATCTTTTCTAATTAGGGTTTTCATTTTGTGGGGGATAAATACCTAGGAGTGGAATTGCTGGATCATATGGTAGTTTTTAAAAAGTTTTTGAGGTGTTTCCATACTGTTTTCCATATTAGCTGCACCAGTTTACATTCCCACCAACAGTGCACAGTGGTTCTCTTTTCTCCACATCCTTGTCAACATTTGCTGTTTCTTATCTTCTTGATATTAGCCATTCTAACAGATATGAGGTGATATTTCATTGTGTTTTTTTTTAACATCTTTATTGGAGTATAATTGCTTTACATTGTTGTGTTAGTTGCTGCTGTATAACAAAGTGAATCAGCTATACGTATACATATATCCCCATATCCCCATATCCCCTCCCTCTTGCATCATCTCACCCCTCTAGGTGGTCACAAAGCAGGATGGTTTTGATTTGCATTTGCATGATGATTAGTGATGTTGAGCATTTTTTCATGTGCCTATTGGTCATCTGTATGTCTTCTTTAGAAAAATGTATATTCGCTACTCTGCTCATTTTTTAATCGGGTTGTTTGTTTTTGTGATGTTGAGTTGTATGAGTTCTTTGTATATTTTAGATATTAACACCTTATCAGATATATCTTTTGCAACTATCTTCTCCCATTTAGTAGGTGGCTCTTTCATTCTGTTGATAGTTTCCTTCACTGTGTAAAATCTTCTTAGTTTGATTAGTCCCATTTGTTTATTTTTGCTTTTATTTCCCTTACCTGAGGAGACATATCCAAAAAAAATTGCTAAGACAGATATCAAAGAGTATAATATTTTCTTCCAGAAGCTTTATTGTTTCAGGTCTTACATTTAAGACTTCAATCCATTTTGAGTTTATTTTCATATTTGGTGTGAGAAAGTAGTCCAGTTTGATTCTTTTGCGTGTAGTCTTCCAGTATTCCCAACACCGTTTATTGAATAGGCTGACTTTTCTCCATTGTACATTCTTGACTCCTTTGTTGTAGATTAATTACCCATATAAGTGTGGGTTCATTTCTGGGTTCTCTATTCTGTTCCATTGATCTATGTGTCTGTTTTTGTGCCAGTACAAAACTGTTTTGATTACTGTAGCTTTGTAGTATACTTTGAAGTTAAAAAACTTGAAATTTTTAATCACCATTCTCATAGTTGTAACTAGAATAGAGGTTGAAGGGAGATAGTGGCACAGTTGATGTGGGCAGATGGATTAGTATCCTATTTAACTAAACCTGGAGTGAACTGGTGAGAGTGTGGACTTAAACAATGGCAGTGGAGATTGAGGGAAAAGATGATTTTGAGACAAATGAAGGAGATAGAATTTATAGGATGGTGACTAACTGGATGTGGAAGAGCAAGTAAAGGGAGAGTGTTTAGAATGTCGATGAGGTTTATGGCTGTGGTCACTGGGTGGAAGGTAGGGCCATTCTTAGAAGTATAGGAAGGTCAGGCTTGAGAGGGTTCAGATGCCCATGTGATGCAAAACATGGGCAGTCAGTTATACAGGATTGAAGTCCAGCAGAAGGTTACGAGCTAGAAGACAACCATCAGCACATAAACATGGATCAGCTGATCAATGGCTGGTTCGTAGACCGATTAGAGCAGGGGGCTTAGAATAGAGCTGTGGAAACCTAAACATTTCATAGATTACAAAGGAGAAAGAAATGTGCTAAAGGTGTTTGAAAGGGATCAGAAGGAGAAATGGGATTAAAGCTGGAATAGAGATATCCCAGATGCTGAGGAGGAGGGATGCTGAGACGGCCAGTGATGGAAAGTATCACAACCAGGACAAGTAAGAGAAGAACAGAAATATGTCCATTTTATTTGATGATGTCAGGGTCATTGTTCAACTTATCAAAAATAAAATCAACTTGTTATTGAGGAAGCTGGACCCATGTAGCAGATAGAGGAGTAGATGGAAGTGAGGGATTGGAGCAGCCAAGGTATAGGCTGAGGGAAGTGTGGGATGGTGGTTAGAGCCGGATGGGAAGGATTTGGGGGAGGGGACTGACTCCAAGGAAATGTTGGAATGATTTTTCTTGAACAGCAATTATTTTCCCTAAGAGATAGATTTTTGACTTCTTTCAAATGTGTGTATGAAGGGAGATGCTATTTATATATCTCCTTCTAGCTTTATTCAGACTTGCAGCCTGCACGAATACTATTAACTCTTTAAGTATCAAATTTTTTTTCCTCTCTTTCTTCCCTCTTTACCTCTTTCTCTCTACCTACGGAAGCACAGGAGCTTAGAAAATAGAAGTTCTGATTTTAATGCACCACCAGTACATTTTTTTTTATTTTCAATGAGTTCATATGAACAATCCCCACCGCCATGCTGCCAGGGGAAGATTTTGAGCTGGAATAGGATGCTTATTTGACACAGTGCTGTATCCTGAGTTCTCAACAATGTCAACCTGACTTTCTATTTCCCTAAGTCTTGATCCTTCCCTTAGAAGCAGGCCGAACCCTTGATTCCAGTTTTAGTTCCCTTTGATTGAAAGATTAAACAGTATCATATTTCAGGTGTTTTAATACAAGAATCAGAAAACAGCTTCTCCCTTTCTTGACCAGAGTAGGGGCACAGGCATTTATAGTCCTATAAAGGGACCATGGTGAATGTTCTGTTCATCTTTATGTTCAAAATACGTTGGAGTCCATTGATTTCAGAAGCATTTCATTGCAGTGGGGGTGGGTGGGGGAGGGAGTGAAGAGAGTGGGAGTCGAATGGATGTGGAAATTTCCTCAGATGGAGTTGTTTTTTATACCTCAGAGACTGAGGATGCTGGAGGATACAGAATTCCAGGTTGGCTCTGCCCTTTGGTACTTATATGGAGGCTTTAACTTTTCACAAGGGTCAGTGAGGCAGTCTGCACTTTCTTCACATCTGAGTTCCTGTGATTTCACTCTTACGCAGTATCAAATAGCCTGGAATGAATGGCATTTTCTTGTTCCTCCAGGGGATTGCCAACCCTCCCTGGAATCTCTGGTTGTTCTGGTAAGGAGGACTTAGACCAGCTGGGCACCACTGAATGTCTGAGGACTGAACAAATCTCCATTGCTGGTTCTTATGGATACTCAGTGGTGGTTAAAAAGCTGCCGTTGACTGGGCTGAAACCTGCAGATCAGTCCATCAGTGAGTAGTGTTTGGGAGCCTTGGCTCAGCTTGACAAATATGTGGCAAGCTGTGGTGAGTGAAGTTGTTTGTTACATGTGAGGGTTGAAGTTTGCCAGCCCTCCTGTTTCCCCAAGAAGCCCGGGGCACTGAAGCCACTGGTTACTTGCACGCTTGACCACACTCGCTAATTATTAAGAATAACAAATGAAATTTGTATCATGCCTTCTATTTATAAATTACTTCCCCACATGTTACCTTATTTGAAGCTCACAACAACTTTGAGCAGAAGGTAATTACTACCGCTACTTTAAAGATGGGAAAACAAGGCTCAGAATGTGTAAGAGATGCAACTAGAATCACAGAGCCAGTAAGAGGCCAGAGGGGAACTTGGTTTCCCGTCTTCCATGGCTTTGCTCTGCCTGTAGTTGCTTCTGCCCTGTTGCTAGGAATCTTTCAAAGTTTTGGCAGCCAGTGAAGTCAGTAAGTTCCTGGAGATAGAGCAAGGAGATCCAAGGAAAAGAGAACTGGAGAGTGGGTTGGAGGTTGCTGGAGAGTGGATTTCTTAGCACTGGTCAGCCCTGAGGTCAAATGCACTAACAAGCGCACTAAATAGCTTTGCCATCCCAGGGCATCTTGTTCCTCGAGGAGTTAAAACCCTATCATCACTTCCAACCAGAACCTAGATGAAGTGCATTTTTAGGTCTCCCAGTGCACCATATGAAGGGTCTAGTGAATTCTATTTTTATTTAAGACATAGAAGCCTAAATATTCATTGTTTTCAGATTTTACACAAAAGTCTGTAAAGGAAGAAAAAAACTAAGAATAATTGAAACAATAATCAATACATTTCCAGTAAAGTTTTTTTCTATAATTCAAGCATATACTTTTTCATAGGTCAGTCATCTAAAGGAAACAGGATTTTTTAAAAAAATGAAGTAATCTTTTAATATATGGTCATTAAAAATAGTGTATTGGTTAAGCAAATAATGGTACGTCCACATGAGTCACTACAGAGTTTTTAAACTTGACGGTGCTGAAAATATCTAATGAAACAGAAACATAACAATATATTGTTATGTTTAAATAACAGCACACACAGCAGTATGAAGAAGGGCATGTGTGTGTGTGTATTGTAGGGAGAGAGGGAGAGGAGAGAGAGTGACAGGACTGGAAGGATAGATACAGAACCTTAGCAGTTGCTACCTCTGATTCAGGGATGTGCTAATTGGGTCATCTGGGAAGCAGACACTGTGGCAAAGTTAGGAGTGCAAAAGGATTATTAGGAATTTGACATATGGTGCTAGGAAAACTGGATATCCACATGCAAAAGAACAAAGTTAGACCCCCACCTTATACTACCACATACTACAAAAGTTAACTCAGAATGATCAAAGACCTAAATATAAGACTTAAAACTATAAAACTCTTAGAAGAAAAGAGGGGAAAAGTTTGATAACGTTGGATTTTACAAAGATTTCTTGGATATGACACCAAAACCACAGGCAACAAAAGTGAAAATAGGTAAATTGGACTCTATCAAAATTAAAAACATCTGTGCATCAAAGGACAATCAACAGAGCAAAAAGATAACCTATGAAATGGGAGAAAATATTCACAGACTATATATTTGAAAAGAGGTTAATATCTAGAGTATGTAAACAACTACAACTCAACCACACACACACACAAAACATATAATCCAACTTAAAAATGAACAAAGGACTTGAATAAACAGTTCTCCAAAGAAGATATACAAATGGTCAACAAGCATGTGAAAAGATACTCAACATTACTAATCACTAGGTAGGTGCAAATCAAAATCACAAGATAACTACCTCATACCCATTAGGATGGCTGCTATCAAAAAATAAAAATTAAAAATAACAAGTGTTGATGAGGATCTGTAGAAAATACAGCGCTTGGGCATTGTTGGTGGGAATACAGAATGGTGCAGCCACTATGGAAAACAATATGGTGCTTCCTCAGAAAACTAAAAATATTTTTACCATTTGATCTAGCAATTCCATTTCTGGGTATATATCCAAAAGAATTGAAAGCAGTGTCTCAAAGAGATATTTGCATACCCATGTCCATAGCAGTGTTATTTATAATAGCCAAAAGGTGGAAGCAGCCCAAGTGTCCATGAACAAATGAATGGATGAACAAAATGTAATTTATACGTACAATGTAATGTTATTCAGCCTTAACAAAGGAATGAAATTCTGACACATCCTTGAACCTTGAGGACATCGTACTCAGTATTTGTCAAAAAGACAAATACTGCATGATTCTACTTACATGAGGTCATCTAGAGCAGTCAAGTTCATAGAAACAGAAAGTAGAATGGTGGTTGCCAGGGATTGGGGGAGGGGAGGATGGGGAGTTGTTAAACGGGTACAGAGTTTCAATCTCAACAATGTGAATATACGTAATACTGTTGAACTGTATACTTAAAAAGGGTTAATAAGGTAAATTTTATGTTATGTCTATTATTTCACCACAATTGAAATAAAAAAATGGATTATTGGGGAGTAACACCCGTGAAAGAAAAGGTGAGGAAGGAATATTAAGTAGGAGAACCACCAGATTGTGTTGTAGACAGTCTCTATCAGGCCAGTAGGAGCTCAGGAGCAAAGATAGCGCATTAGAAGGGGCCGCGTTGGGCAGAAATGGCTAGCCCTTTGCATCACTTCCTTGACTTTGGTTACCATGAATTTGGCTACCATGGCCTTGCTCACTCATTGTTTGGGGGTTGCCCTGAGATGAGCGGGACCTCAGCTTGGAAGCTGAGGCAGGTGCTGAAGGAGTTAACCTTTGGAGGTTGTCAGCCAGTCACATTTACTGAAGCTGGACAACAGTTCCTTCTTTGAACATCATCTGAGTGACACGTCTCTATGACTGCCCCATGGGACTAAGAGTGAGTTTTATTTTCCTTTAGTTTGCATTTATATGTACTCCACATTTCTAACAATAAATGTGACTTTTTAGTCAGAAAAGAAATATAAGTTATTATAATATATGACAACTAATTTTAACGGTTGAGCAATTAGTTCCACATTAAATATCCATTTCAGATTGTTACATTCAGATCCCTACCACGTATACACATTCCATAGTAATAAATCAAGGAGTTATGAATCCACCTGTGAATCTGAAATAAAATGATTGTTCTGTCATATCAGTTCATATTGTAAATTTGATATTGGCATATGAAATGGGCATCAACCTTAGATATTGCCTACTTTTTAAATAATTAATTAATTAATTGTTTATTTATTTTTGCGTGTGTTGGGTCTTCGTTGCCGCGTGCAGGCTTTCTCTAGTTGCGGCGAGTGGGGGCTACTCTTGGTTGTGGTGCGTGGGCTTCCCATTGCGGTGGCTTCTCTTTGTTGCAGAGCACGGTCTCTGGATGCACAGGCTTCAGTAGTTGTGGCTCGCGGGCTCTAGAGCACAGGCTCAGTAGTTGTGGTGCACGGGTCTAGCTGCTGGGCGGCATGTGGGATCTTCCCAGACCAGGGCTCGAACCCGTGTCTCCTGCATTGGCAGGCGAATTCTTAACCACTGCGCCACCAGGGAAGTCCCTAGATATTGCCTACTTTAATTGTATCCTGTATTTCTACCAGAGTGTAAAAGATGTTCAAACGGACCATTGGAAAGATAATCACAATACACAAACCTTGGAAAGCATGATTTTATTTCTGTTGAAACAGTGGGGTCCTCCTGGCAGGCTTAAGGCAGAGGTGGAGACTTTTAAAGCAGGCCAGGGTACCTGCAGGAGGACATTCAGGTATCATCATCCAATAATGCTTGTAAAACATTTTCAGATCCTCACATGAAAGGAAACTCCTAAGGATAAGATGCAAGTGAAATCATCAGAATGACAGCTCTTTTAACTTTAAATAATTTATGGGTTATATACCTGCATCCTGGGTAGGCTGGTGTCAAGAGGGCTTCATTCACAAAAGAATAAAATTTTTCTAATTTCAGTGAGGGGAAGATGAACTAAAGGAGCAAGAAAATTATAGAAAGAATTATAGACCCAAAGATTGAGAGAAATGCAGGGCTTTGGACTTTTCTACATGTCAGGAATAATGGCACTGAGGTGCTGGGAATTCATCCATGCAAAATTACTTGAGTAAAAAATTACTTTCTCCTACAGACTCACAAAATGCAGGCTCAATATATTGCCAGGAGATAGAAAACACTGAGTAATCACATGTAATCAAACTAAAGCTATTTCTGCTGTACACTTCTGAGACCGGGCTTTATGTCTAATTAAGCAACTGAAATGATTTATAGACTTTAACATTCACTTTAAAAGTGGGATTTGAAGGGCAAGTCTGTCTTTCTAGGCTTTACCTGTTCAAATAGGAATCTTAAGTCACCAGTGGTGAAACTCAATAAAATCTCTAGTTAACAGTTCGCCTGGGTTTGGATAAAGCTAAACCGATCACATTACTAAAACTTGGCAAGATTTTCAAGTTTTCTTAACCTCCTGGCATCTTAGGAGGACTTTTCTGCTTGTTCTGTTTTTGTTTTTTGTTTTGCATGCATTTAAGAAACTTCTATTGCATACTGGCCCCATGCAGTTAAGTACTGTTCTACATGTTCATGATATAAGCAGTGAATAAAACCAAACAAAAATCCCTGTCTTCAGGGAGTTTCAATTCTAGTGGGAGGAGGGGGAGATAAGCAATAAATAAAATAAATAAGTTGGCATATTAGAGGATGATAAATGCCATGGAAAAGAGCAAAGTAGGGAAGAGGTACAGGGAAAGAGGGTGAGGAAAAGTGCAATTTTAAATCAGAAGAACAGGGAGGGCCTCGCTGAGATGGTGACATTTGAGTGAAGACTTGAAAGAGGCTTGGGGGCGAGTGATGTACATATTTGGAAAAGAGCGCCCAGGCAGAGGAAACAGCAAGTGCAAAGGCCCTGCATCAGTCAGAGCAGGAGACGGATGATACGATCAAATTGGATATTTTGAGGAGAGTTGAAAAAAGTGATTATTTTTTAAAATGTGGGCCCTTTAGATTGCTTCCATGTCTTGGCTACTGTAAATAGTGCTGCTCTGAACATTGGAGTGCACGTATCTTTTCAAATTAGAGCTTTCGTCTTTTTTGGATATATGCCCAGGAGTGGGACTGCTGGATCATATGGTAACTCTATTTTTAGTTTTTAAAGGACCCTCCATACTATCTTGTAATAAACTATAACAGGAAAGAATCAGAAAAACGAGATATATATATATATATATATATATATATATATATATATATATATATATATATATATATATATATATATAAATAACACTAAACTTTACACAATATTGTATAAATCAACTATATTTCAATTAAAAAAAAACTGTGGGCCGGCTGTAAGGAAATGATAAGGGACAGCGTGGTTTCCCGAAGCTAGAGATGTGGGCACTATAATCGGCACTAGTCCTGAGGGGGTGACTGGGCAGTGGTTTGGGAACCTCGGAATAAGAGGCTGTGTGGAGAGTGCCTGATGGGAGCTGTGACCTTAGGTTGAGGGATGCAGTGCCTGCACCAGCACTGCAGGAAGAAAGCACCGCAAAGGAAAGAAAAGGAGACTCTAACCTCGCATTCGTCCTTCCTTCAGATCTTCTGCTGTGCTCTGCCCTGGCTGAATCCACCTGGAAGCAGAGGGCCAGGGGGACCGTTGTGGTCATTCATGGAGTTCATCCTTCCAGGGTACAGAGCAGGGCTGAGAAGGGTGGGGAGAGGGTCTGGAGGGGCCTATTGAAGACACTCAGCACAAGCTCTGAGGTGAGATCATGGCTGACATGAAGAGGAATAGCAAGGACGTCCCTGTGATTACAGAGGAGTGATTGAGTAGGAGTTCCAGGAAATGAGTCAGAGAAACAGCAGACTAGAATTGGATAGCATTGTTGGGGCTTGTAAAGTCCTTAGCTCTTACTGTGAATGAAACAGGGAACTGATGGAGAGTTCTGTGTGAAAAGGTGATGAGGGCTGACATATCTTAAAAGTATCTCTCTGGATGCTGGGTTAACAATAGACTGTGGTGAGACAAGGCTGGAATCGTGAGACCAGCGAGGATGCTGTTGCCTAATTCAGGCAAGAGAGACGGTAGTTTACAGGTGGATGCGATGGAGAGTGTAAGAAAGGGTGGGTTTCCAAATAAATTTAAAAGTAGAGCCAACAGGATTTGCTGACAGACTGAATGGCATATGTGTGTGTGTGCAAAAGAGAGGAGTCAAGGAACCAAGGAAGACTCCTAGTCGGAAGGACAGAGTTGCTGTTGATTGATTTGGGGAAGACTGGAAAGAGCATCGTTTTGGGAGGAAAGCTCAGCAATCAGTTTTGGACATGTTGAGTTTAAGGTGTCTGTTGGGACATGGTGAAGAGACAGATGGCTTTATGAGTCTTGGAGTAAGGTCTTACCAGGAAATAGAAGTTTTGTAGATGTTAATGTTAGATGGTCTTTAAATTCATTAAATGAGATGTGATCACCAAAAGAGTGAGTGTGGAGAGACATGAGAGGGGGACCAAAGACTGGGGCCTGGAGCACTCCAACACTAAGGGGAAATCAACAAAGAAGACAGAGAGGGAGCTGCCAGCACAGCAGGGAGAAAAAAATAACAAGAAGAGGAGATGGTTTCCTGAAAACAAAGTGAAGAACATGTTTCCAGGGGGAGGGAGTAATCAACAGTGTCAGCTGCTGCTGATAAATCAAGTATAATGAGGATTGAGACGAACCATTGGCTTGAGGAGCTTGGAGGTCGTTAGTGTCCTTAGCATGTCCAGATTTCCTAGGGTAGTGGGGAGAAAAGCTGATTAGACTGGTTTTAATGAGAATGGGAATGGAAAGATGTGCACTGGAAATAATTAGCATAGATTTCTCTTGAGTGTTTTGTATCAAAAAAGATACCACTCAAAGTGTTTTGGGACTTCCCTGGAGGCACAGGGGTTAAGAATCCGCCTGCCAACGCAGGGGACACGGGTTCGAGCCCTGGTCCGGGAAGATCCTACATGCCGTGGAGCAATTAAGCCCGTGTGCCACAACTACCGAGCCTGCGTGCTACAACTATGGAAGCCCACGCACCTAGAGCCCATGCTCTGCAACAAAGAGAAGCCACCGCAATGAGAAGCCCGTGCACCGCAACGAAGAGTAGCCCCCGCTCACTGCAGCTAGAGAAAGCCTGCGCACAGCAATGAAGACCCAACGCAGCCAAAAATAAATAAAATAAGATAAAATAATTTATTAAAAAAAGAGGTGTTTTGCTGTAAAGATAAGTAGAAAAATAGGGCAGTAACTGGAAGTGGGTGGAGTTGAGAAATTTTTTTTAACGAGGTAGAACAGCATGTTTTAGGAAGATGGGCATGCTCTAGCGGAGAAGAAAAATCAAAGATTCAGGAGAGAGAGAAGAGAAGAAATTGCTGGTGAATTGTGTTTGAGAAGGCAAAGGTGGGGGAAGCTACTGATCATATTGAGAGGTTGTCCTTAGATATGAATGTGGACCGTTCATTCATAGCAGTGGTTTTCAAAATTGCCCATTAGAATCACTTGGGGGAGCTTTTAAAACTCCTGTTGTCCACCTCTTATCCCCTAAAATTTAAAAACAGTCTCTGGGGGAGGACTTTTAGACACACTTAAAAAAAATGTTTCCCAGATGGCTCTCAAGCTTTTAGCATGTGTCAGAATCACTCCTAGGACTTGGTAGAATGCAGATTGCTGGGCTCCACCCCCAGAGTTTCTGATTCGGTAGATCTGAGTCCATCTGAGAATTTGCATTTCTAATATCCCAGGTAATATTGATGCTGCTGGGCTGGGGACCACTCTTTAAGGATCACTGATTATAGTAATAGGAGAAAATTATAGTGTATGGGGGCCAATGATGGTAGGTGGGTCAACTTGAGGAAGTTCTCTTCTGATGATTTACAGATTCTCAGTGAAGTGAAAAGAGAGCTGATCATTTGGGAGTGTGATGAAAGGGTGGGATGGTGTCAAAGATTCAGGAGAGAGGAGAAGGTATCTCACAATCATTGAATAAATGTGAGTATGGGTGGTCTAAGGAAGTGTAGCATAATTTTGGGGCAGCAACAGAACCCACTTGAAGTTGGAAGTCATGAATTTAAGATGAGACCAACCAACATGTTTTTTCCATTTTACCCTCGCCATGTTTAGTTGCAGAGATGCAAGTGTAGAGAAGGTAGAGAGATGAACTTGACCAGGGTTGAAGTTTTGCTAAAAATGTATTACAGAGTGAGAGAGGAGCAAGGGATTGAGATTGTTCACCAGGGAGGTTCTACAATGATTGAAGCGGAATTTAAGTTTTGGGTCAGGAGGAAAAGGAAGACACTAAGAGAATGAGTGGAAAGGGGGCAGGGTTAAAGGAATGACTGTTTATTGGAGCAGGATTGTTGTACGTTAGAGAATATAATTTTTGAAACTGATATTAAAGAGGGGTTGCATTTATTTACTATGACTAGGCCTGGGTTATGACCAGGGGAGTCTGTGGCTGGGAAACTGTTCAGATCAAGATTATGGAAGAGAAGAGTTTAATGAGCCGAGAGTCCGGGGTGTTGCGAACATCATTCATATGAGTAATAAAATCACTTCGGATTAAAGATAGAGGTAGTTTTGGAGAGGGAATGACAGTGAGCTAGACGCTAAGGTTTTTGAGATACAAGAGGATTCGAAGCTGAGCTTTTAGGAAGGATAGATGGTAGAAGTGAGAATCAAGAAAGACATTTCCCAAGCTCTCCACTCAGAATCTGAGGCAGTGGGAGAAAGTAACCACCTCTTGAGAGGGTTTGGGGGGCAGCATGCCCTCGGGGAGATCCAGGTGTCTGTTAGACTAGGAAGGGCAATAAAACCCCTGTGGAGAGTTGAGGTGATTGGATGTTTTGAGGGCGTCTGGCTCGAGTTCCAGAGGGCACAGTGGAAGAGTCTCAGGGGAGAGTCAGGGATTGAAACAGACCCAGGGATATGGCGAGATCTGGGAGATTAGATTAGAGGAGATGAAAGGTCACCTAGGAGAGTTGGAGTTTCTTGGGTTGACCCGTATAATTAGTGGGATGGGCCATAATTAGGTGAATCCTCATGGCCTCAAGGTTGATTCTTTGAATGTTGAGAGGTAGTAAGGAGTGGGGGCCTGGGACACCCCCTTCAGGGCTTCTGAATGATCTGTGGAGGCCAGGGAGGGGTGGTCTCACTTTGAGGACATGAGGCTTTCTCGTCTCCTGAGGATGGAGTCTTGGGTGCGTAGAGAGGAGAGGTTTAACCCAGAGGGCACAGCCAAAATCATTTTAATTAAAGGACGTGATCTTGTAAATGTTGCCAGATTCAGAAAAAAAACTCAAATGATTATATGCAGAATTAATATAACTTTTTGAAAAAGGACTCACTCCTTATTTCCAGTATACAAGACACAAAGGATAAAATAAAAATGTAGAGAAATTCCCTGCATCTACCTCTCTCTCAGTTGGTTGATTTGGTTTCATTTTTCTAGCTTTTCCAGATTTTATTTCGATGTATCTTATCCAAATTGCCCACATAGTTGCTTTGACTTTGTACTACGCCTTATGAAAATGACCATTAAGATTTCCTGGCAGAACCTTATCTGCAGGCAACCTCAGATATTTTGTTCTGGTATTTCTTTAAACCTTAATTTCTCTGGATTTGGTGGTGTCAAATTCAATCTAAATAGTATTTACCGAGTTTTGGCGTGCATGATAATGGTTATGTCCTCTGGGAGATGCAGAAGAGCCCTCAGATGCTGGGTAGCTTAAATGAACCTAAATATTGCTTTGCATTTCTCAGCATTTTTTTTCCTGCTGAACATTTCCAGATAATATCAAAAGTGCATCCTGAACTTGAATTTGTTTTATTATGGCCATTATGAAAATTAAAATTTCTAATTTAAGAAAAGGCCTGTGCATGTAGAAACCCCCGCCAACATTACATTGATTGTAGGGCAGAAATTATTTTATAGTTATAACTAGAAAATCTAGAATATATGAACGGGTTTCTCCTCTAGCTACTGCCGCCTATCTCTGTTCTTTATAGCCAAACTCTTGGGAAATGTTTCTACTACTTGTTAGCTACATTGCCATTACCTTCTGTACTCTCTCGCACCTACTCTGTGCAGCTGTTGTTGCTAGCGTTCACCAAGATCACTAATGCCCTCTGCGTTGACAAGGTCTTAGCCTCCATCTTTAACTCCAAGGGATGAGTGCTTAGTCCTCACCTTGTTCTCTCACCAGTTCTGACTCAGTTGATCATTTTTTCCATCTTGATATATTTTCTTCTGTTGCCTTCCTGAATCCCACATTCTCCAGGTTTCCTGCTTCTCCCCTGGCTGTTCCTTATCAGAACCCTTTGCTGCTCCTCTTCCTCTTTCAGGTCCATAGGATGTTGAGGATGTAGTCTTTGGCCCGCGTCTTTTCTAATTAACACTCGTTTCTTAGTTGCGCTCATGCAATCCTGAGGTTTTAAAAATTATCAATAGGATGGTGGTTTCCAAATCTTTATTTCTAGCCAGGAGTTCTCCCTGAACTCCAGAGTCAAGTGTTCAATTATTCGACATCTCCATTTAGATGTCTAGTGAGTGTCTCAATCTTACCAATGCCCTCGAGCTGAAGCCTGATGTCTTCCTCTCTCCAGTTTTCCCCATTTCAATGAAAGACACCACCACTTACTTGGTTACTCAACCTCAACCATCACGCTTCTTTTCCTTATACCCCAAATATGCTAGTAAATCTTTTGGCTCTACCTCTGAAATATGTCAAAAATCCAGCCATTCTTCATCATTATCACCCTTGTCAAAGCTTTCACCTGGACCGCCACCAAAAGCCTTCAACTCATCTCTCACTCTTGTTCTCCTAGAGCCTAATTTGCGTACAGAAAACAAAGTGATCTTTTGAAATGCCAATCAGATTATGCCCTTCTTATCTCGGAACCCTCCAAAACACTTTGCATCCCAGTGACTATAAAATACAAAGACAAGGGTCTACATTTCCAAGCCATTTTCTATCATGCTCCCCCTTTTCCATGCACCCTGGCCACACCGGTCTCCTTGCTGTTCCTTGAACATACTAAATATGTTTCTACGCACATTTTTGCCCTTGCTGTTTGCTTTGGCTACACGGCTTTCCCCCAAGATATACACAGGCTTGCTTTTATTTTATTCAGGTCTCTGTGCAAACGTCATCTATTCAGAGAGGACTTTCTGGACCACCTTATTTGAATAACCACCCCCCTCCCCCCATGCTTGCCATCTTTCTACTACACTTATTGTTCTTCTTTGAACTCTGTACTACCTGAAGTTATATTGTATATTTATTTGTTTATTTTTGTTCCTTCCAATGGAATGTAAGCTTCCCAGAGCCAGGGATCTTATTTTATTTCTCTGCTGTGCCTGAGGCATTTAGAACACTTTGAACCTAGGAAAAATTAAATTACTGCTGGTGAGGTGAGCCAAAGTTGCAACTCCCTCCAGGGAGAGTTTTGATAATGGTAAACATTTGAAGGATGGCCTGGAGTTATCTTGCTCTAACAGTTGTTAAGGTCTAAGTAACTATTTCTGATAAGGAAACAGAAAGAACATTTTGTATTTTTATGTTTTAAACCTTGTGGTAGTGAGCCAGGCCCATAATAAGTGCGCAACAAATTTTTGTTGAATAAATGAACTAAGAAATGAAAGAATGAACACAAATATATGTGTATGTACATGAGTTACACAGAGATCATATTTAAAATTACTGGATCTTCAGATAATTTTTTATTTTGCAACAACTATGCCTGTAATGTTAAAAATATTATTTAATGAGGCAAAATAATTTCACTTTGCTTTAAGTATTAAAATGATTGTGACATTCTTTCTCTACGACTCAGCTAGGTTTAAAGCAAAAGAACTTTCTATCATTGAAAGGAAAATATGAGTGTGTTTTAATTAACCAAAGATATGAACTCTTACAAATATACTTAAATTGTAGGTGGAGAACCATTTAAGACAAAATTATCTGTGTTTTTCAAGCTTTTACATATCAACTCCTCATGACAGAAATTTCTGGAAAAACTACATATCCACAATAAAGACATATACAGATGATGTATTCAATTTTGGAGTATTGTACTTTTCCACTCTTGCATTTTTATCATACAAAGAAATTAGAGTTTTACTTTCTTGGACATGAAATTCTGTGCTCCCCTTTCTGTGGTGATTGTGTTAGACTCTTCTTTCTCTCTTTTGCATTTCACACAGAGCATAACAAGAACTGAGTGTAGACAGAGCAGGGGCTTGGAAAGGGTATGAGTCAAGTTGTCAGAAAATGTGGTTTCCAGTTCCTGTTTTACCTCTCAGTAGCCATGTGACCTTGGGCAAAGCACTAACCTCTCTATGTCTCCAAAAAGAGGTTAGTTTTGTTGGCTTTTACGATGGTTTTTCACTCTACAACGGGGTCCCCAACCCCTGGACTGTGGATCAGTACCGGTCCGTGGCCTGTTAGGGACCGGGCCATGCAGCAGGAGGTGAGCGGCGGGTGAGCGAGAGAAGCTTCATCTGCTGCGCCCCATCACTTGCATTACTGCCTGAATCAGCTCCCCCACCCCGATCCTGGTCCATGGAAAATTGTCTTCCACGAAACCGGTCCCTGGTGCCCAAAATGTTGGGGACCGCTGCTCTGCAAGTTTCTGGATTTATAAAGTTCACACCAATTTATTCCAGGGCTAGACTTCTTTCCACTGAGGTGTACTCCTCTTCAACACTGCACTCCACTGATGAGACCAAAGTAAAGCCTTTTAAAATCATTTGGAATCCTAAATGTTGGCTACTGTTTTCATTACCTCAAGTCTAACTGTATTCATACCCTTGTATTTAAAAGAGTGAGTTCTTCATCAGGAAGTCACTTGGGTTATGTTAGGTATAAGCAGCATTCAGTAAGAGTTGGCTACTTCCCTGCATGAGGATGAATGGGACAAATGGTGTCTTTTTTTAAAAAAAAATATATTCCTTATGAAACATTTGGCAATTGTATCTTTTTTTTAAATAAATTTACTTATTTATTCATTCATTTTTGGTTGTGTTGGGTCTTCATTTCTATGCACGGGCTTTCTCTAGTCGCGGCAAGTGAGGGCTGCTCTCTAGTTGCGGTGCGCGGGCTTCTCACTGCGGTGGCTTCTCTTGCTGTGGACACGGGCTCTAGGGCTTGCGGGCTTCAGTAGTTGTGGCATGCGGGCTCAGTAGTTGTGGCTCACGGCCTCTAGAGCACAGGCTCAGTAGTTATGACACACAGGCTTAGTTGCTCTGCGGCATGTGGGATCTTCCCGGACCAGGGCTTGAACCTGTGTCCCTTGCATTGGCAGGCAGATTCTTAACCACTGAGCCACCAGGGAAGTCCCACAGGTGGTGTCTTTTTGCTGAGTTTAATATGCTGGGTTTAATATAGTTGGGAAAAAGGCAGGACAAAATGAGGGTTTGTCCTTACAACACACTCTTGTACTGAGAGAAGAGCGTGAGTTGTCTTCTGTAATATGCATTTCAGATGTCAGAATTTTCCGTGAGGAAACTCAGGATGTGAAAACACAGGATACTCGTCCCAGATAACTGAGGTGCCTATCAAAGGAATGATTTCAGTGAGCCCAGACTCTGGCATCTTCCCATACATAGAAAAGCGCTAAATTCCTTAACTTGACATTATCTGGTTTTCTTTAATTAACAATAATCTTTTGATGTTCGGACTACCTGCCCTTTGTTGCAAAACTCCTATATATCCTGCCTCCCCACCTCGCCTCCTCGCAGCAGTTTTCTCAGGGTTACTTGAGATGCTGCCCCCTGGGCTTGAAGTCCTAAAAATTTCCACCTAATAAAACATAACTCTCAACAGCAACAACAAAAAATTTCATAGATGTCAAGCTTTTCTCAAATTGACTTTATTGATGTATGATTTGTATACAATATAATGCACACATTTTGAGTGTACAGTTCTATGACTTATGACAAATGTATAAGCCATGTGCTGTGGGTTAAATTGTGCCCTCCCCCCAAAAAAAGATAGGTTGGAATCTTAACCCTCGGTACCTCAGAATGTGACCTTATTTGGAGACAGGGTCTTACAGAGGTAATCAAGTTAAATTGAAGTAATTAAGTAGGCCCTAATCCAATATAATCGGTAACCTTATAAAAAGGGGAATTTTGGACACAGAGGCATGCACGCAGGGAGAATGCCATGTGAAGTTTGCACTTACGCTTCCACAAGCCAAGCAACTACCAGAACGTAGGAGAGAGGCCTGAATCAGATCCCTTTTTTGCCTTCAGAAGGAACGGGGACCAGATGACATCTTAATCTTAGACTTCTAGCCTCCAGAATGGTGAGCCAATCAATTTTTCTTGTTTAAGTCACTCAGTTTGTGATTCTTCATGATGGCAGCCCTAGGAAACTGATATACCTTGTAGCCATCACTCCAAATAAGATAGAGAATATTATCATCACCCGTGAAAGTTCCCTGGTGTCTTCCTGCAGTCAGTCTCCAATCTTCCTCCCAACTCCAGACAAAACACTGATCTGATTTCTATCACTATAGGTTTATTAGACTTTTCTTAAACTTCATATAAATAGGACCATGCAGCATGTTCTCTTTTGTGTCTAGTTTCTTTCACTCAACATACTATTTTTGAGATTTACCCACTTTTTTGACTGTGTCGTTCATTTTTATTGTCAAGCTGTGCTCTCTACTCTCCCTTCCCCAAGTTGTTGCGACTCAACTGATCATAAATCCATGAGTCTGTTTCTGGACTTTCGATTCTGCTCCTCAACGCTTTTGGAACAGTATTTTATATGCTCTGCTACTCCAAGAGTAGTATGAGAATAAATAATTAGTATGTTATCCAAATAAATTATGACTGAAACCCAACTCCAATCCTAAAAGACCCGAAGTGGTTTGACCCAGTAAGTCAGTCAAACACAAAAAATTAATATTAGCAACGTATCTCTTTGCAGATATAGCAAAAGATGCCATTGAAAGGCCTATTCAGTGGTAACATTTTGCCTACCTATCATTTTGTTTGAGATCCAAATACTCAAAAATATTGACACACATCTCAGTTCTGGGGTGCTCCTTCCTTTTGTTTCATCTTTCTCCATTCCTGTGCTCTATCAAAATTTTTCTGCGCAATAAGCCCTGCCATGCCTGGGTGCTGAAAGTGATCCATTGAACATGTATATCATGAAGCTTACCCTTATTTTTTAATCCCCTTCCAGTCAGATGATAATGACTTTTATCTCCAAAAATGTCTATAAAAATTCCTTAATGTTTAGGTGGCAGTAGACCTTGGTATTATATTTTGATTTTACATTCTCCAACAAACTATGCCCATTATAACCATGTCATTCTTTAACCTTTTCCCCATACACGTGTACACCTATGGCTTTTTCATTCGGAATGTCCTTTTCCTTGCTATTTACAGGACCTTAGATGGATTTCTGTTTCTTCTACAAAGCATTCCTTAATAGTCACAGTTGACAATGGCCATTCACTCGGTCTACTGCACCAAACACAGAAGAATACACGATGGACACTCTGTAAATATTTGTTGAAAGAATAAAAAGAAATCTGCAACCACATCAGTATGTTAAAATTTAGATTTGTAATGTTTTTCTCCCCAGGTCTAAGTTCTATGGGAAAAACAGTGATTTCCTGAAAAGAAGGACCTTTTAAATGGAAGGCTAATCTTCAGAGTTCAAAAGATTGATTGTTCTAAAATGATTTTTTATGAGCCTTCATTTAAAAAAAAATACACCGTGGTGATAATTTATAAATAGTCCACTCTGATGGAAGAGAAGAATACATGGTGGAAAAGTGTTAAGACAGATCTACTAGATGTTTGATCTGGGGTCAGGCTCTGGAGACTTGATGTCAGACTATAAGCAATAGGGAACCATCAGAGGTCTTTAAACAGAGAAGCTTGATGACAGAGGATGGACTGGAGATTAAAGGGCAGAAAGAAGGAACCAGTTAAAAGAGTATTATAAGATCTCTGATCACAAGGATATGGAATAGAGAAATGGCAATAAAAGAGGGAAGAGCTAGAATAGAAATATATTTAAAAAATAGGTTTAGTGACCCGTTGGATGTGGAGGATACAGGAGAGGAGGGATTCCAGGATATCTTAGTCCTTTCAGATGGCTATAACAAAATACCATCGACTGAGTGGCTTATAAATAAGAGAAATTAATTTCTCATGGTTCTGGAGGCTGGAAGTCCGAGATCAAGGTGCTATCATATTCAGTGTCCGTTAAGTGCCTGATTCCTTAACAGGCACCTTCTCACTGTGTCCTCACATGGCAGAAGGGGCAAGGGATCTTTCCATGGCTTCTTTTATAAGGGCACTACTCTCATTCATGAGGGTTATAACCTCATGACCTAATCACCTCCTACATGCCCCACCTCCAAATACCATCACATTGAGGATTAGGTTCCAACATGTGAATGTTGGCAGAGACATAAATATTCAGTTCATAGCACAGGGCAACTTCGAATTCTAAATTAAATTATTGCTAATATTTCCAACTCTCCAATTTCTCTCTATTTCCCTTTCCCCTGTCCCCTTTCCTTTTCTTAGAGGGTAAAGGAAGTTAAAAAGCCAGACCAGTGGCTTCAGAAATTGTCTCCATCAGATGGAGACTCTGACGAATAATAGACACTGTCACTGTATTATGTAGACATTTTAAAACAAAGTTTATTTTAACAATGTTTCTGTGTATAATCAAGTGACTTTAAATTCTATACACGAGGACAAGAAGACTTACTTGGCTGAAAATCAGGAAAGTGACACCATTTTGGAGGGAGAACAAAGTAAGATGTATGAGCGAAGGACAGGAAGGAAAACATAGAGGAAGGGCTGTTGGTGATGTCTTAGTGCTATTGAGCTGATGCTAATCCTCTGTCGATGATGAGTAAGCAGACGTTATCTAACAATCCTTCTTAATAAATAACATTTCTTTTTTTTGAATTTTTGAATTTTATTTTATTTGTTTTTTATACAGCAGGTTCTTAGTAGTTATCTATTTTATACATATTAGTGTATATATGTCAATCCCAATCTCCCAATTCATCCCACAATAAATAACATTTCTGATAAACCTGATATTCCAAATTCCTTTTGGCTTCTCTGTACTTTACCTTATTTGAAGACAATTAGAAAGTTGTTCAGTCAGAAAGTGGAATATACCCTGTCTGTTCAGGTAGAGAAATAAAAAAAGAAATAAGGAAGAAAGGAAATGAAATAGAAATTTTAAAATGCCTCTCCTGTTATCTCTATATGGTCATAATTGTAGTGTACATTTATAGTACCTTACCCTCTTCACATTCCACTTTGAAAGCGTCACCATCACCCTCATTTTACAGATAAAGCAGTTGAGTTCCTGAACATTTAGGTAATGTCTAAGATTTTATAATTTATGAGTGGCATATTCTTATCTTGACCTTTGGTTTCTTAACCATTGATTCAGGGTTTCTTATTCCAATGTAGATTTTTTTTTTGTGGCGGGGGGCGGGGGGGAAGGGGTGATGGGTGGGTAGGTAATTGGAGGATTAGTAGAGAAACACACTGTCTCTTTCTAAGCCGATTGCCTGTCCTGTACTCCATCTCACACACCCAAAATCCAATGGCAGTGGTGAGTGCTATTGAGCAAAGTGAGTTTGGCCAATTGCATCACTCTCAGATTCTGTATAAATTTTCAGTAGGTGCAGGTCACTGTAATCACTTTTTTCCTCCATGGTCCCTGACTATACAAGTCTTGGATGTGTATTAGTTGACTACTTAAATATCTGGTTGGTCACGTGGTTTCACACACTGATTCTTCTGGCATTTGGAAAGCAATGATTACAGTGAAGAAAAGCTGGAACAAGAACTTAACAAGGTGTGCCTTTTGTCAAGAATTTTAACAATGAAGTCATAATGGGCAAGCCAACCCACTGATTCCCATCTCCATGGTTTCCCACCTGTTGCATTCATGAGTCACCTCTATGACACCTCTTTTGGTCTCAGTCTGGCTTTGTCTTGTCCAGACAGAACTAGGCTTTGCCCTGACTCAGCTGCTGCTGCTCTGACTTGGTTAGTTGCCTTGGTCTCTTCCTTCTGCTCTGCTGCCCTTTTCTAGAGTTGCTGTCAACTTGCCTCTCCAGCAGTTTCCAGCTCCAGCGGCTCTTGGCCTCCTGCCCCATGATCGCTCACTTCCCTGTTGCTACTTAATTTGCCTCTGTGTCTGTTTTCTGTTCTACCCCAGATTTCCCAAGCTGTATGACATTCCCTACCTGCAGGTAGTATGCACAGGTCTTCTGCACTATTTTACATCAGATTTGTCCCTTTTCTGAGGCACTTGAATCCCATCCTCTGAAACTACTCTTGGGGAAAGGGCCAGTGAACAATACTTAACTTTCATGCTTTTCCTCTCCTTCCCACATCTGACTGGGCCTTTTGTGGGGGTCCGTGTCTCAGCTTAGAGTGAGGATCTTACTTTCCTAAAGGTTGGAAGATGGCCACCACCTTAACCGTAGGGTAGGAGTGGTGGGGGGAGGGGTCTTAATTTCTCACTCAGCTGGTGCTCATTATTCCTGGGTCTTGCCACTAAGGACCGAAGAGCTCCCGCAGGAAGAGTGAATTAGATTCAGACAATACTCCTGGTTGGATTATTGACTGACAGCTGACAGCAGATCTGATGCCTCCCCAGTATCCTCTGAAAACATCATTTAAAGCTGAAGATCCTGATTTCTTTCTGAGGAACACTCTTCTGTGTTGAAATAATGTAATCCACGTATATTAAAAAGACTGCATGAAATTCTAGTTGGCCATCAATTATTTGAAGAGGCTGAGATGGGTTAGTATGCTCATTCTCCTACTGACGTCATCCTTTCTGCAGCTGTGCTCCAGCGATGCTGAGACAGAGTTGGTACTAGTGTGGGCAAGGAGCAGAGCCTCAAGCATTAGCATCACCTGTCCCTTCAACAGTAAATTCAAGCTGAAGGAGTCGAATATGAGAAATTCGACTCATTTAGAATGACAGGGCCATATCCCATTGTGGGTGAGCTTGGCCATAATTTGGACTGGAACCCCCATACCTCATACTGGAACCTCCAACAATGCAAGCTAGTGGGAGAACAGAGAAGCTAGGATTGAGAGGAACCAAGGATGGTTGCAAAGATGGCCGTTGGCACAAGTTATGGTGCTCATAGGGATATGGCCATCTAGCTAGATTGGGGCTGGCCTAGATTCTCTTTCAGGAGTGTTTGGGTGGTTTGGGATAGTGAGAGGGCAGCCCAGTCTGGGAGTTTTTGCATAGAAATGAAAGGAGTAGAAGTGAGATTCACATCTATTACTACCAGGTGGAAAGTTGAATTGGTTCAAATTTCAAGGTTCAGACCTTCATCAAGGAATACAAATGGCAGGTACAGCTCCCATATGGGAGTGGGAGAAGGGCATGGCAAGTTGTCAAGGCCACAGATGAGAGGTCAGGCTGTTACAGCAGGATTTCCCACCAATACAGGAACAAGTTCTCAGTGGGCAAGCAGCTGGCCAAGGTTCTCCCAGGCTCATTAAATGGCAGCTGAGAAATAGAACCAAGACAATTCTAGATTATAGTTCCTTATAGAAGGTCTTTCTTGGTTGAGATTGAGTCGGTAACTGGTTGGGACTGAATCTGAAAATTGAAGGAACTAATCCCTGTAGGAGAAGGGAGCTATGGAGGTGGTGGAAGGGAGTGACTAGTATAGTGTTGTGATGACGTAGGGTGATGAACCTTCCTGGCTTGCCAGTGACCAAGGGGAGTGCTGGCCTCTGAATTGTAAAACTGAGACAGTCCTGTTTTAACTGCTAGTCACCCTATGAAGAAATGTATTTGACAGTCTTGGTCAAATGCCTCCTCAAGTGTTGCGTAGGGTTAAATATGAAAAAAAAAAATCCTTATATAAAATGTTTAATGTGGTAATTTTATGAAACGTGGTAATTTTCAAGTAATTTTGGTAAGAAACTAATATTCACTTTGACATATTTCATAGTAGAATCTTAGAATTTCAAAACTGAGATGGCAATTAGATGTCATTTAGTCTCTCATTGTATGAGTGATAAAACTGAGAGCCAGGGAGGTTAGAATAACTCAAGGCTGTATAGCTCCTTAAGAGTATACATATTTTTTGAGTCCAAATTCTTTGCTTGGCCTCATCAATTTTTTTCTGCATCACCGAAAGATTCTTCCTTTTTCCTCTTGTCAAGAACGTTTAAGAAAGATCTGAAGAGTTCTCATTAAAAGGAAAATAACACTTTTCTCCTCTTTTTTATGTCTGTATAAGATGATGGATGTTAACTAAACTGTGGAAATTATTTCACAATATATGAAGGTCAAATCATTATGCTGTATACTTTAAACTTACACAGTGCTGTATGTCAATTAAATCACAATAAAACTGGACCAAAAAAAAAGAAAAAAGAGCCTGAGGAGACCTTCAAGATGGCGGAGGAGTAAAACCTGGAGATCACCTTCCGCCCCACAAATACATCAAAAATACATCTACATGTGGAACAACTCCTACAGAACACCTACTGAATGCTGGCAAAAGACCTCAGACTTCCCCAAAGACAAGAAACTCCCCATGTACCTGAGTAGGGCAAAAGAAAAAAGAAAAAACAGAGACAAAAGAATAGGGACAGGACCTTCACCTTGGGGAGGGAGCTGCGAAGGAGGAAAAGTTTCTACACACCAGGAAGCCCCTTCACTGGTGGAAACGGGGGGTGGTGGAGGGGAAGCTTCAGAGCCATGGAGGAGAGTGCAGCAACAGGGGTGCAGAGGGCAAAGCGGAGAGATTCCTGCACAGAGGATCAGTGCTGACCAGCACTCACCAGCCCGAGAGGCTTGTCTGCTCACCCGCCAGGGCACATGGGGGCTGGGTGCTGAGGCTCGGGCTTCGGAGGTCAGATCCCAGGGAGAGGACTGGGGTTGGCTGTGTGAAGACAGCCTGAAGGGGGCTAGTGCGCCACAGCTAGCCAGGAGGGAGTCCGGGAAAACGTCTGGACCTGCCGAAGAGGCAAGAGACCATTGTTTTGGGGTGCGCGAGGAGAGGGGATTCCTTCCCTGTGTGCCCACAGAAGGCAGAGCACCGCCTAAGTGAGATCCAGAGATGGGTGTGAGCCGTGGCTATCAACTCGGACCCCAGAAATGGGCATGAAATGCCAAGGCTGCTGCCGCTGCCACCAAGAATCCTGTGTGCAAGCACAGGTCACTACCCCACACCTCCATTCCCGGGAGCCTGTGCAGCCCGCCACTGCCAGGGTGCCGAGATCCAGGGACAAGTTCCCTGGGAGAATACATGGCGTACCTCAGGTTGTTGCAATGTCATGCTGGCCTCTGCTACTGCAGGCTCGCCCTGCATTCCAATTATGACTACCATAGCCCTCCCTCTGCCTGGCCTGAGAGAGCAAGAGAGCCCTAATCAGCCACTGCTTTAACCCTCTCCTGTCTGGGTGGGGAACAGACACCTGAGGGTGACCTGCATGCAGAGGCAGGGCCAAAACCAAAGCTGAACCCCAGGAGCTGTGCGAAAAGAAGAAAAAGGGAAATTTCTCCATGCAGCCTCAGGAGCAGTGGATTAAATCCTCACAATCAACTTGATGAACCCTGCATCTGTGGAATACCTGAATAGACAACAAATGTTCCCAAAATTGAGGCGGTGGACTTTGGGAGCAACTGTAGACTTAGGGTTTGCTGTCTGTGACTGATTTGTTTCTGATTTTTATGGTTATCTTAGTCTAGTTTTTATTGCTTGTTAACATTGGTGGATTTGTTTATTGGTTTGGTTGCTCTCTTCTTTTCCTTTTTTAAAATTTTATTACTATTTTTTATTTTGTTAAAATTTTATTTAATTATTTTTTTCTTCCTTTTTTTCTGAGCCGTCTGGCTGACAGGGTCTTGGTGCTCCGGCTGGGTGTCAGGCCTGAGCCTCCAAGGTGGGAGAGCTGAGTCCATGACACTGGACCACCAGAGACCTCCCGGTCCCACATAATATCTATTGGCGAGAGGTCTCCCAGAGATCTCCGTCTCAACACTAAGACCCAGCTCTACCCAATGGCCAACAAGCCCCAGTGCTGGACGCCCCATGCAAAACAAGTAGCATGACAGGAACAGAACCACACCCATTAGAATAGAGGCTGCCTAAAATCATAAGTAGTTCACAGACACCCCAAAATACACCACTGGACGTGACCCTGCCCACCAGAAAGACAAGATCCAATCCCACCCACCAGAACACAAGCACCAGTCCCCTCCACCAGGAAGCCTACACAAGGCACTGAACCAACCTCACCCACTGAAGGCAGACACCTAAAAAAACAGGAACTATGAACCTGCAACCTGCAAAAAGGAGACCCCAAACACAGTAAGTTAAACAGAATGATAAGACAGGGAAATATGCAGCAGCTGAAGGAGCAACGTAAAAACCCACCAGACCAAACAAATGAAGAGGAAATAGGCAGTCTACCTGAAAAAGAATTCAGAATAATGATAGTAAAGATGATTCAAAATCTTGGAAATAGAATGGAGAAAATACAAGAAATGTTTAACAAGGACCTAGAAGAACTAAAGAGCAAACAAACAATGATGAACAACACAATAAATGAAATTAAAAATTCTTTAGAAGGAATCAATAGCAGAATAACTGAGGCAGAAGAATGGATAAGTGACCTGGAAGATAAAATAGTGGAAATAAATTCCACAGAGCAGAATAAAGAAAAAAGAATGAAAAGAGTTGAGGACAGTCACAGAAACTCCTGGGACAACATTAAACACACCAGCATTCAAAGTACATGGGTCCCAGAAGAAGAGAAAAAGAAAGGTCTGAAAAAACATTTGAAGAGATTATAGTTGAACACTTCCCTAACATGGGGAAGGAAATACTCAGTCAAGTCCAGGAAGCACACAGAAATCCATACAGGATAAATCCAAGGGGAAACACGACAAGACACATATTAATCAAACTATCAAAAATTAAATAAAAAGAAAAAAATTGAAAAGCAGCAAGGGAAAACAACAAATAACATACAAGGGAATCCCCATAAGTTTAACAGGTGATCTTTCAGCAGAAACTCTGCAAGACAGAAGGAAGTGGCAGGACATATTTAAAGTGATCAAAGGGAAAAACCTACAAGCAAGATTACTCTACCCAGCAAGGATCTCATTCAGATTTGAGGGAGAGGTTAAAACCTTTACAGACAAGCAGAAGTTAAGAGAATGCAGCACCACCAAACCAGCTTTACAACAAATGCTAAAGGAACTTCTCTAGGCAGAAAACACAAGAGAAGGAAAAGACCTACAAGAACAAACCCAAAACAATTAAGAAAATGGTAATAGGAACATACATATCGATAATTGCCTTAAGTGTAAATGGATTAAATGCTCCAACCAAAAGACATAGACTGGCTGAATGGATACAAAAACAAGACCCGTATATATACTGTCTACAAGACACCCACTTCAGACCTAGGGACACATACAGACTGAAAGTGAGGGGATGGAAAAATATGTTCCATCCAAATGGAAATCAAAAGAAAACTGGAGTAGCAATTCTCATATCAGACAAAATAGACTTTAAAATAAAGACTGTTACAAGAGACAAAGAAGGACGCTGCATAATGATGAAGGGACCAATCCAAGAAGAAGATATAACAATTGTAAATATTTATGCACCCAACATAGGAGCACGTCAATACATAAGGCAAAGGCTAACAGACATAAAAGGTGAAATAGACAGTAACACAATAATAATAGGGGACTTTAACACCCCACTTTCACCAATGGAGAGATCACCCAAAATGAAAATGAATAAGGAAACACAAGCTTTAAATGACACATTAGACAAGATGGACTTAATTGATATTTATAGGACATTCCATCCAAAAACAACAGAATACACTTTCTTCTCAAGTGCTCATGGAACATTCTCCAGGATAGATCATATCTTGGGTCACAAATCAAGCCTTGGTAAATTTAAGAAAATTGAAATCATATCAAGTACTTTTTCCGACCACAACACTATGAGAAAGATAACAATTACAGGAAAAAAATCTGTAAAAAATACAAACACATGGAGGCTAAACAGTACACTACTTAATAACCAAGAGATCACTGAAGAAATCAAAGAGGAAATCAAAAAATACCTAGAAACAAATGACAATGAAAACACTATGACCCAGAACCTATGGGATGCAGCAAAAGCAGTTCTATGAGGGAAGTTCATAGCAATACAGTCCTACCTCAAGAAACAAGAAACATCTCAAATAAACAACCTAACCTTACACCTAAAACAATTATAGAAAGAAGAACAAAAAACCCCCAAAGTTAGTAGAAGGAAAGAAATCATAGAGATCAAATCAGAAATAAATGAAAAAGAAATGAAGGAAATGATAGCAAAGATAAATAAAACTAAAAGCTGGTTCTTTGAGAAGATAAACAAAATTGATAAACCATTAGCCAGACTCATCAAGAAAAAAAGGGGAGCAGACTCAAATCAACAGAATTAGAAATGAAAAAGGAGAAGTAACAACTGACACTGCAGAAATATAAAAGGTCATGAGAGATTACTACAATCAACTATATGCCAGTAAAATGGACAACCTGGAAGAAATGGACAAATTCTTAGAAAAGCACAACCTTCCGAGACTGAACCAGGAAGAAATAGAAATATGAACAGACCAATCACAAGCACTGAAATTGAAACTGTGATTAAAAATCTTCCAACAAACAAAAGCCCAGGACCAGATGGCTTCACAGGTGAATTCTATTAAAGATTTAGAGAAGCGCTAACACCTATCTTTCTCAAACTCTTCCAAATATAGCAGAGGGAGGAACACTCCCAAACTCATTTTATGAGGCCACCATCACCCTGATACTAAAACCAGACAAAGATGTCACAAAAAAAGAAAACTACAGACCAATATCACTGATGAACTAAGATGCAAAAATCCTCAACAAAATACTAGCAAACAGAATTCAACAGCACATTAAAAGGATCATACACCATGATCAAGTGGGGTTTATCCCAGGAATGCAAGGATTCTTCAATATATGCAAATCAATCAATGTGATACACCATATTAACAAATTGAAGGGTAAAAACCATATGATAACCTGAGTAGATGCAGGAAGAGCTTTCTACAAAATTCAACACCGATTTATGATAAAAAGTCTCCAGAAAGTAGGCATAGAGGGAACCTACCTCAACATAATAAAGGCCATATATGACAAACCCACAGCCAACATCATTCTCAATGGTGACAAACTGAAAACATTTCCTCTAAGATCAGGAACAAGACAAGGTTGCCCACTCTCACCACTATTATTCAACATAGTTTTGGAACTTTTAACCATGGCAATCAGAGAAGAAAAAGAAATAAAAGGAATCCAAATCAGAAATGAAGAAGTAAAACTGTCACTGTTTGCAGATGAGATAATACTATTCATAGAGAATCCTAAAGATGCTACCAGAAAACTACTAGAGCTAATCAATGAATTTGTTAAAGTAGCAGGATACAAAATTAATGCACAGAAAACTCTTGCATTCCTATACACTTATGATGAAAAATCTGAGAGAGAAATTAAGGAAACACTCCCATTTACCATTGCAACAAAAAGAATAAAATACCTAGGAATAAACCTACCTAAGGAGACAAAAGACCTGTATGCAGAAAACTATGACACTGATGAAAGAAATTAAAAAGACGATATAAACAGCTGGAGAGATATACCATGTTCTTAGACTGGAAGAATCAACATTGTGAAAATGACTCTACTACCCAAAGCAATCTACAGATTCAATGCAATCCCTATCAAACTACCACTGGCATTTTTCACAGAACTAGAACAAAAAATTTCACAATTTGTATGGAAACACAAAAGACCCCAAATAGCCAAAGCAATCTTGAGAAAGAAAAATGTAGCTGGAGGAATCAGGCTCCCTGACTTCAGACTAAACTACAAAGCTACAGTAATCAAGACATTATGGTACTGCACAAAAACGGAAATATAGATCAATGGAACAGGATAGAAAGCCCAGAGATAAACCCACGCACATATGGTCACCTTATCTTTGATAAAGGAGGCAAGAATATACAAAGGAGGAAAGACAGCACTTCAGTAAGTGATGCTGGGAAAACTGGACAGCTGCATGTAAAAGAATGAAATTAGAACACTTCCTAACACCATACACAAAAATAAACTCAAAATGGACTAAAGACCTAAATGTAAGGCCAGACAGTATAAAACTCTTAGAGGAAAAGATAGGCAGAACCCTCTCTGATGATTCTTTTTGACCCACCTCCTAGAGAAATGGAAATAAAAACAAAAAAAAAAAAACCAAATGGGACCTAATGAAACTTAAAAGTTTTGCACAGCAAAGGAAACCATAAACAAGATGAAAAGACTTGCAAAATATTTGCAAATGAAGCAAACTGACAAATGATTAATCTCCAAAATATACAAGCAGCTCATGCAGCTCAATATCAAAACAAACAACACAATCCAAAAATGGGCAGAAGACCTTAATAGACATTTCTCCAAAGAAGATATATAGATTGCCAACAAACACATGAAAGGATGCTCAACAACACTAATCATTAGAGAAATGCAAATCAAAACCGCAATGAGGTATCACCTCACACCAATCAGAATGGCCATCACAATATCTACAAACAATAAATGCTGGAGAAGTTGTGCAGAAAAGGGAACCCTTTTGCACTATTGGTGGGAATGTAAATTAATACAGCCACTACGGAGAACAGTATGGAGGTTCCTTAAAAAACTAAAAATAGAACTACCATATGACCCAGCAATCCCACTACTGGGCATATACCCTGAAAAAACCGTAATTCATAAAGAGACACATACCACAATGTTCACTGCAGCACTATTTACAATAGCCCGGACATGGAAGCAACCTAAGTGTCCTTCGACAGATGAATGGATAAAGAAGATGTGGCACATATATACAATGGAATATTACTCAGCCATAAAAAGAAACGAAATTGAGTTATTTGTAGTGAGGTGGGTGGACCTAGAGACTGTAATACAGAGTGGAGTAAGTCAGAAAGAGAAAAACAAATACCATATGCTAACACATATATATGGAATCTAAAAAAAAAATGATTCTGAGGAACGTAGGGGCAGGACAGGAGTAAAGATGCAGACATAGAGATTGGACTTGAGGACACGGGGAGGGGGAAGGGTAAGCTGGGACGAAGTGAGAGAGTGGCATGGACATATATACACAACCAAACGTAAAATAGATAGCTCGTGGGAAGCAGCCGCATAGCACAGGGAGATCAGCTCGGTGCTTTGTGACCTCCTAGAGGGGTGGGATAGGGAGGGTGGGAGGGAGGGAGATGCAAGAGGGAAGAGATATGGGAACATATGTATATGTATAACTGATTCACTTTGTTATAAAGCAGAAACTAACACACCATTGTAACGCAATTATACTTCAATAAAGATGTTAAAAAACAAAAGAGATGCTTTATCACACATAGGCTAGTGGTTCTTTTATTAGATTCCTTCAGCCTTCTTCAGAGGCCTCTGGTAAAATGTACTGTAGAACTCTAAGGATATTGGTTGTAATGTTTCTATGACAATTATTACTGTTACTACTAATAGGATGAATACCATTACCACCATTACTGTCGTATGAGGGGGATGTGAGACTGTGGTTTAATCCCAATTTCTTAGGTGGGTTGACATGAAGAACACCATGAATTCAAGGAGTCTAGCAGTAATTCTCAGCTCCAGGATATCTCTTTGTGGTCCCTATTGTAAATCTCTGAGATGGATACTCAGTCGATTTACTCTTTCCTACATGTTGTCACTTTGGTTACTGCCTGGGCTATAAGTGATATTCAGGCCTTGCATCCCTGCAGCAGGAAAAGAAATGGAGTCCTGCACAGCCACCAAAGCTTCGACCCCATAAACTGTTACGAGAGAATTCCATACCTGCAGACTGAGTGAAAATAAGTAACTCTTCAAGCTTCAAAGTTCAGAGGACAGGTCGATTCCAACTGGAGGGTCAGCCTGTCATTTCTCATTCGATATATTGTCAGGCATCGTGTCGAACATGCCCAGAGTAGCTCCGGGGGGAGTTGTCTGCTACCGAGAGTCACAAACAGAAGGATGTTTTTTGAACAAGTTCATGGATAAGATGTGTTCCTACTTTAAAGGTGCTTCAGGTGAGTTTGGGAGAAAAAAACAGTCCAGATTCTTCACTCCTTAAAATGTACACTAGAAGACTAGCCTTGAAATATCTCCTTGGTATTTCATCTGGACCTGTTCAAGGCTGGATTGAGAATAAATTCCATCTGGGTTAAAGTTGAAAATATAAATTTATATTTTTGCTCTCAAACCTATAAAATTACCAAATGACAGGTTAAATAAATATCATCACCAGCGATTTTGTTTTTGTGTAGATGATATCATTGATTTAATTTGGGCTGAATTGGCTAATTTATTTGCCCAAGCAATGCCTTGACTACTTTGGAATTTAAAAGACACTATTTTTGTAACAAAACAAAACAAAATAAAACCGAAAAATCACTTACTGTTCCCAGGAAAACTATGGATTTTTAGAGCAGTGAAGAAAGAAAACGTTTGTTACCAGGGGTCCAGAAACTACGTATGTGGGACTAAAAATGTATTCTTCCATAATAACCTCAGTTATAGGAAGGGGAACTAATGTTTCAAAACTGAATGGTTCATCCTCAGAATTCTAGGGAATATTTTTCTGAACTACCCTAGAAGCTAACTTTAGTATTTAAAATCTCTAGGTAGTTCTAAAATGTCCCTTGATGATGAGCAGATAATCTCTCATAGGGAGTTTTCTTTTTTTTTAATTTGGTTAATGTCACCTTTATCATGCTTTTACACAAGCACCAAGTTCAATGTTATATAAGTAGTAATAACCAGAGTTTCAGGCTTCAGTAAATATAAGGCCTAATAAATACAAACTAAGTGAGGTTCATTGCTTTTGCTACTTAATAAGTGTTTAGCTTAAAACAGTCACCTTTTTTTTTCCTGATATAAGACCTTGCATGTATTTGTTGATGACAATTAAAAGTTAGCTTCATGAGAAGTTCAAATTTAGATGGTTAATAAGCCCACACTGGAACAGGGAGATTGCTTTCTCAGACAGAGTAAGAGTTTTTCTTATAATATATTGTTTTTAATAAAGAATCATCCCCTACATTAACTATTCCAATATTCATTACAAAGGAAAACATAATAAAACTTATCTTGTCAGATTAAGAAGCTCCTGAATCAACCTTTGGAAGACAAAGTGGGGCTTCTGAATAAACAGATTATATTACGTAGGGCAATGCCAGTAGGCAAGCTTAATTATGCTTTCTCCTAGCATGTGATAGTATTTCCCATGAATTATTGTGAGCAAACACTTGGGACTGCAGCCCATAGTGTAATTTTTAAGGTAGTCATATGGTGTGGTAGTTCTTTTTGCTTTGCTGTTGTGCTTAATGCCTAGTTTAATCATAGTTTTATCATTTCCTTAGTTTGATCCAACTCATATTTGATTTTGGAATCTTATCAAGAATAAATTCCTAGCTAATCAGTAAAGCACAGTAAGAAAGTAGGGGAAACACAGCTTATGGTTTGGCCTGTGCAAACGAGAAGCACCCTCTTTGTGTAGACAGATAGAGGTTTGGAACCTGTGTATACTTTCTTGTGTTGTCTCTCTGTGTGAGGTAGGCAAGCCAGATCCATCTCCTAGCCTCAGGTTTCCCATGTATAAAAATGGAAGAATTGTAGTTAGGAAGAAGATTATCTAAAGTAATATAAAATATTATAACAGTGTTTTATGCATAAAAATATTCCTGAAAGTTTTCATTGTAGATCTAGATTATGTGAATAGAAAACTGATTATTTGAAATGTCATTGATTAACCTTCCTATAAAACAGATTTTCATATCTCATATTTGTTTAAAACATAGCAGAGACCAACAATAAAGCAAGCCACTGTGTTTATAATAGAAGTAATGAAAGTATACAGAGTTTCCATATTTTAGGATATGAAAATCTGTTTTGTAGCCAAAGTTTGATATGACACTAGAAGCAGGTGGGGCTATTTTGAGAAGTCTACCAAAATCAAGGAATTCTTCCTCTGAAATGATCGCACAGAATTTATCTGGATTCACCTGATTGTGCTTCTAGACCAAGGCTTCTACTAAAATATCACAGAAAAGTAAAATGCCTTTGTCAGTTAGCTTAGTAGTCTGATGTGTGAGACACACCTTTCCACTACTTTTGCTATATAATCAATGTGAAGTCACCAGAAATATCTTCTAACCAAGTTTCATTCCAACAGTTCTGACATTTACTGTTTAAAATATGACCAAAATAATATGATGATTGCTTTCCGAACTACAAATGCCATTTCCTCTATAAAAAGCCCCCTTTATGGGCAGATAATCTGTGACAAGCTTGATTTTTTTAAGTAATTTCTCAACCTGACAACCTTGCCATATCTAATCTATTTTTTGCCCCCAATGTATAGGACTGGAATCAATCTGAATAATTAGGTCTTCTCACATCAAAAAAGATGTTCTAACTCTTTTTTTTTTTTAGAATAAATATATTTATTTATTTATTTTTGGCTGCACTGGGTCTTTGTTGCTGTGCGCGGGCTTTCTCTAGTTGTGGCGAGCGGGGGCTACTCTTCGTTGCGGTGTGTGGGCCGCTCATTGCGGTGGCTTCTCTTGTTGTGGAGCACGGGCTCTAGGTGCACGGGCTTCAGTAGTTGCGGCATGGGGGCTCAGTAGTTGTGGCACACGGGCTCAATAGTTGTGGCTCGTGGGCTCTAGAGCGCAGGCCAGTAGTTGTGGCGCACAGGCTTAGTTGCTCCATGGCATGTGGTATCTTCCTGGACCAGGGCTTGAACCTGTGTCCCCTGCATTGACAGGCGGATTCTTAACCACTGTGCCACCAGGGAAGTCCCAGAGTTTCTAAGTTTAATGAAGGATAATTTCATTTATTTAAATTTTAATTTTATTTAATTCTTAAATAAGCAGTATATTCACATGGTTCAAAATTCTAAAGGCATAAAAGAATATTCATTGAAAATTCTCTCTTCACCCTTGTCCTTCAGCCACCCAGTTTCATTTCCTGGAAACAACAATGACATTAGTTCTTTGGGTATTCTTCCAGAGAGATTCTATGCTGAATATACAAGAATATATATCTATAGATATAAATATACTATATGCTGGGAACCCTGTAATGAGCTGTGTAGAATGTAACTCACAGTTGCCCGATTTCCCATGTGGTGTTAACACCCTCCTACTTCTACATTGTGCACGCATCAGAATTGCTGAGTGGGTTTCCTGAAGGTGTCCCAGGCAGTAGCAGCAGAGAAGCCCTAGGGCAGAAAGTGATAAGTGGGTGGCACACCTGAGGAGAGGGGCTGGGAGGCTACCTGAGGTGGTCCCTGAGCAACAGCTTGCAGTAAAACAGTTGGGCCAAGAGGACAGGGGAAAAGGCACTAAAGATATCCAACACACAGACCATTTATGTATGAGTATGCGCAGCCCGTCACACTTAAAGAGAGGTCAAGAAACATGTGAGACTGAGATTCTAGCATGGATTCAATTTTAATATATTCCTGTAATTCTAGAAAGAGACTCATCTGGAGAATTTTCACTCCATGGATTGATTGTCCTACAAGGCTTTCCTCGTAGGCTTGTGTGTGTGGCAAAATATACACAACATAAAATTTAACACTTTTTAAAAAATTGAAGACACACACATACACACATATAATCACAGATCATTAGTGAATAATTGGTGCAGATCTGTTTTAGAAATTCAGAAGATCTATTTCTGTGGACCAGTAAACAGTGGTAGTAACACAACAGATCCCAAGAATGAGATTTTCTGAGAAAGAAGAAAAAAAGAAACATAAGTTCTTGTTATTTCTTTTTTGTTAAATTGAAGTATAGTTGATTTACAATGTTGTGTTAGTTTCAGGTGTACAGCAAAGTGATTCAGTTACACATACATATGTATCTATTTTTTTTTCAGATTCTTTTCCCTTATAGGCTATTAAAAAATATTGAGTATAGTTCCCTGTGCTATACAGTAGGTCCTTGTTGTTTATCTATTATATACATAGTAGTGTGAATATGTTTATCCCAAACTCCTAATTTATGCCCCCCCTTTCCCCTTTGGTAACCATAAATTTGTTTTCTACATTTTCTGTTTACCATATTAACCGTTTTTAAGTGTACAATTCAATAGCGTTAAGTACATTCACATTGTTGTGCAACCTCATAAGCTTTTGTAGAAGAAATGCATGGAAGAAATTTTCAAATGTTTGCTTATGTTGAAAGTTGCCATTTCATGCCTGATTTTTCACTTAGACCCCTGCTGTATCAAAAGATTTTGAAATCTTTCTGTGAATTTGCCTTCTGCAGTCCGTAGAATGAAAATCACTAAAAGATGGTGTCGTGTCTGGATTTCTAGAACTCCAGAAATGGTTGAAAATTTCCAGGAGCAAAAATAATTTGAAATGGCCATCATTTTACTCATTGTTTTGAGAAGTGCCAAATTTTGAAGTATCAAATTAACCCATTCAAAGAATATTCTTAGAAAACTTCATTATAACTTTTATATTCAATGCTTAAGGCAGTGTTTCTCGACTTTGGCACTATTGACATTTCGGGTCAGATAATTGTTTATTGTGGGGCTATAGGATGGTTAACAGTGTTCCTGGCCTCTACCTGCTAAATGCTTGTAGCCCCCTCCCCCATTTGTGACAACCAAAAATGTCCCCAGAAATCGCCAAATGTCCTGGTGGGCGAGGGATGGCAAAAATGCCCACATTTTAGAACCACTGGCTTAAGGGAGTACATGTAGGGAAATCCTGATTTAGGGCATCCTTTCTAGAGCTAGTCTCAATGCCAGTTGCATGAATCAAAGATACAGAGGGCTGCAGCATGGGTAAAATATGGAAATAATTTATACCAGTTGCTAAATAGGTGCTTTTCTGAGTCCTCCAAATTCTCCCACCCTGCACTTTCTCCTCCACAGGACACATTTCCCACCTCCCCACTATGCAGAAACTCAAGGATTAAAACTGGCATAACCAGAGGACTCCAGGATCAGCCTTATCTATTATTAAATTGTATTATCTATGATTATTTATTAATTTTATTACTTATATTTATTTTTTTGGCACCCTTTTCATATAACTTAGAAGAAACTAGGCTGATCACAGCTCCCTATTCACAGTTGAGTCCTTGAACAGAAAGTCAGTTTACTCCCTTTATTTTGTTGTCTTGACAGACAAATACTATATATTTCCCTGTTCTACACATCATCCCTCCTCAAAAATGATTGATCTCTCTTTATCACTGAACGCATGTTAAACCATATTCTGGCTGAAGTTTCATTTTAAGATGGGCTTGAATACCCAGAGAGAAATTGCTACACAAACTTACAATGTGAAAATCGCTCCAGCTGAGAAGAAAACAAAAGCTTTGTCAACTTGCTCATAATAGAGTCAATGATAGTGCTTGGAATTCATCTTCACGATACCATCGATAAGTCATTTAATGACAAGCCACTCCTGCTGCTCCACAGATTTAGAGACACTGACAAATGTATTTATTCAGTAGTTACCATGGATCTCAGCCTACACTCTTATTTGCAGGATTATTGAGCATTTAAATATTGGCTTGTGTTTTCCTTGGCTTTCAGAGAATTCTGTTTTGTTTGAATCTGAAAAAATCCACTTCTGCTTCTACCTTACATTAAGAATTGTTGACCAATTTTCTGAAACTCCAAAAATTAAAAATTATTGACCAATTTTCTGAAACTCCATATATTAAAACTCCTTAAAATATGTGAAAACAAATTTTTATATTAATTTGTATCTAGTTAGAATTTTAAATTACTATTGTTTCCTGATTATAAAAATCAGTGGGCTATTCATCCTGAAAGTAAAAAAAAAGAAAAGAAAAGAAAGTAAGAAAAAATAGTACTACCCTTTCATCTAACAATCCAAAGATAACAATTTTTAATCTTTTTGTATATATTTTGTATATATTCTTCTGGACTTTATTACATATAGTATTTTTGTTAAAAGCAAAATGGCAGCCCACTCTAAATCTTCCTTTTTCTGCCTAATACAATGTAGACACAAAATAGCTTTGCATGATTCACTTGTGGTAGTTGTAGAGTATTTCCTGTGTGAATGATCATTATGCATTTAGCCTTCTTGATTCATAATTATACTGATACTATTTTATGTTATGTTTATAGTCAACATTGCAATTATGATTCTCATGTATACATCCTTTGTGTATTTGTCCAATTATTTCTTTTAGATCATTTCCTCAGAGTGAAAACATGAAATCAAAAGATATGATGTGGATAGACCTAGAGAGTGTCATATAGAGTGAAGTCAGAAAGAGTAAAACAAATATCATATATTAACGCTTATATGTGGAATCTAGAAAAATGGTATAGATGATCTTATTTGCAAAGCAGAAATAGAGACACAGATGTAGAGAACAAATGTATGGATACCAAGGGGGAAAGGGGTGGGGTGGGAGGAATTGGGAGATTGGGATTGACATATACACTATTGATACTATGTATAAAATAGACAACTAATGAGAACATACTGTGCAGCACAGGGAAGTCTACTTGATGCACTGTGGTGACCTAAATGGGAAGGAAATCCAAAAAAGAGGGGATATATGTATATGTATAGATGATTCATTTTGCTGCACAGTAGAAACACAAATTGTAAAGCAACTATACTCCAATAAAAATTAATTAGAAAAAACAGATATGCACCTTTGGCATTCTGGTGTATGTTGCCAAAGTGCTCTCCAGAATTTGCCAAACTGCTGTCCATTTTACATTCTCATAGGGTATGTGTGTACCTGTACCCCACATCTTTACTAGACACATATCTTTGAAAATAGTTTTTTTCAATGCATTTTGAATACCACCAAAATTTTAAAGTCTTGAAACAGTTTAGCTTGACTGTGGAAGTTTGTGATTGTGTCTACTTAAGCAATGACCATAAAATTCAACATCTTCCCAGGTGAAATCAGTTCAACCCATAGTAGAATGTAGTCAGGGAGTCCAGAGAGAGAGATGAGAGTGAATTATATGTCTGTTTGTTGAGAAATATGATCAGTTTACCATATGAGACTAGTGTCAACTTTTTCACTTACCTGACTTTGGCTTAAGTTTCTCCCTTAGAAATTCTGATAAAATGCAGTGATGGTATTTAAGGTATTGCATTATTTTTTATCACATTCAGTGACAGAGAAAAAACCTTAGCCTTATTTTATAGTGCTTCTTCTGATGGAGTTATTTTTGAATTCTTTTTCTCCACATGCTTCTTAGATGCCAGAGCCCAAGTGAAACACAGTTTGGTTCTGGGTTTGATGTCAGATGGTTTCCAGAAACCAGGCCCACAGCTCTCATTTAAAATGACTCCGGCTGTGCATAGAGCGTTCTCCTCTGGTGGAGTCACACCCAGCCTAGGGTTGGATCTGGGATCTGGGCCAAGTGACAGCTAATGACACACTGGACTTTAATTTTTGTGTCTTAGGCAGCTCCATCCTCTGTGGAAGAGTCCATCCCTTGTGACTTTTTCTCCTTATACCCCCTTCCCCGATTCTCCTACAAAGCCCAGAGGACAAAGCCAATTTGCTTGCAGAACTTGCCTTATGAGTGGACCCCCTGTAACTTTTTTTTGGGGGGGTGGTGGTGAATAATGGGGAAAGAAACGAAAACTTATTAAACACCTACGATATTCTAGCACCATATGGAACTTGTTCTTTCATCCTCAGAAAAACACTGTGAGATAGTGTATTGGTCAGTGTTCTCCAGAAAACAGAACCATAGGTTGTATGTCTGTGTGTATATAGATACAATTTATACATTTTAGAGCTTTTTAAACTCCTCACCCTCTTCCCCTCTTTCCAAGGAAATTAGAATATTCTATTTTTGATCAGCTGCATCTTAAGAAATTGAGTGCTTTGGTAATTTCAATATTCAGTTCAGTTAATTTTTATTCTGTATGTACCAAAGAGCTTGTGCATTCCTTCATGCCACTGAGAAATAGAAAATGGGAAATTAAAAAAGTCAGAAATAAAATAGCATTACTTCTTTAGAATATAATCATTCAACCCCTAAATCGTCATGTTTTGGCTCTGAGTTAGGAGGCGGCATCATTATTTTAGAAAAAAGAAGTTTGATGGCAGAGATAGCTTTCTTTAAAATGTCCACATTTATCTTCTCTCGTTTGATTCATCTTATAAGAATAGCTTTGAGAGAAAGCTGGAAAATGTCATGAATTGTTGACTCAAGGAAAATGTTAATCTTATAATGAAAAACACGGTAGCTATTTCCAAATTTGAGGTCCTCCTTTGAATGTTTTATGTAGGTAGGGGATTAAAATCTGGTAATTGACATGGGAAACATTTGCTTGGTTTGTAAATTTTATTTTGTAATGGACTAATTGGGGGATGAAAAATGATTTATATTCATAAATATATGATGGATTCTCTGGATTTGGACATCACCTCCATATCCATTTGCTATTATGTATGCTTAAATGAGCATCACAGACACGCACATCAAATTACTCATCATTGGAAATGTAGACTATTAAATATTCATAGCAATAAACTAAAATTTTCTACTTTCAGAAGTATACACACTTCTTAAATTCATTTTAGAGGGGAAGTACAGTAAAATAATATTTCCCATTCTTACTTCATATCTGCCCAAAGCATGCATAAAAGATATTAAATATACTTCATAAATTACAATACCTTTAGGAAGTAAAAGGCCCTATGTTACATGTCAGTTCTGTCAAAAAAAAAACAGTGGTAAAACTGTCCATAAGAACATTTACAAAAACCAAGGACTTACCAGTCCTCATACTTCTAATTATCTGACACAACCCTTCTTGTACATACCCACCGGCCAAAAAAGAATGAAATTGGCTGTGTATTTTTGTGTACTATAGAGATAATAAACATCAGGAAGTATAGGCAGAACCACGCGAAGAACCAGATTTTCCAGTCCAGGAAACTACAAACAGGGCGACAGAACATTTCAGAGGGAAGACCTACAGGCTTTTTAAAATGAAAATGAACTTTTCACACCTCATCTTGTGCTGGGAAGTTTTATTTCTGGATGTGCCTCTGGTGGATAGGCTAAGAAGGGCTGGATAGAGCTTGACCAGTATTCTCCAGGCATTAGGGGACATTTTTGGGTCAAAAAAATTTCAGGGAACCATAACTCCCCACTTTGAAGTACTCCTAATTTTATTCCAGTACCACCTGTCTGTAAGCTACTCCCAACTGCTACCCAACAACCCAGCTCTGCTCCCCGCCCCCTCAAGATCCACAGCAGTGACCCAATTCCCAAAATTTTCTTTATCTTCTGCAGTCTACAAATATCCATTAAGGATGTGCTAAAGGAAGGGCTGTCCTGATAAAGGAAACCATGCTACGATGGGACAGATAACCATGGCCTAATTCCAAACGGTCTCAGGCTGTGCATTTGCATATTTGCCTTAACCCATGTATATCTTTATTTCACAGCTCTTCCTCACACTTTCCCGTTAAACATCCTTAGGAGGATACAAATGCAGTCACGCAGATGAAAGCACTTTGAAATCTGAAGAGCAACATACAAGTGTTAAATATTACAGCGAACGTATATCACACCATTTTGCCATTTGAAATTAAACACTCGCATTCTAGTAACATTATATGCCTCAGAGTCTTCCAGTGACTTCCCGTTTCACGCAGAATGAAATCCAGAATCTTTACCATGGCTGACAAGGCTTTCCCCTATCTGTTCTGATACTCATGTGACCTCATCTCCCTTTTGTTCCCTCTGTTCCAGCCACAATGGCCTCCTGGCTCTGCCACAGATGGGTTGACTCTTCTTCCATCCCAGACTCTTAGCTTTTGCTGTTTCCTCTTCCTGGTACACGCTTGCCCTAGATATTTGCAAGCCTCAGTCCCTCACTACTTTACATTTTCTACTTAAATGGCATGGAATCAAGAGTCCCCTGATCTTCCTACCAGAAAAAAAACCTTTTGCTACCCAACTCTGTCCTCTCTCCTTTGACCTTGCTTACTTTCTTCAGAGCTTTTCCACAGTTGACACACTACTTACTTATTTATTTATGTATTTATTTATTCTGTCCTTCTCCCCCATTAGAATGAAGCTCCAGGGAGTTTTCGTTCCCTGCTAAATCCCCAGCACCTAGAGTTGTGACTGTCACATAGTAGGTGTGCAGTCAACGTCTGTTGAACGAATGAAGGCATATCAGTAAAGGTAGGCCTAGATAGCAGTGCTTGTCTCTTCCTTGTTTACTGAATTGTTGATTTGTCTCTTTGTAAAGGGCTTTAAAAAATAGACTTTATTTTTTAGAGCAGTTTTCGGTTCACAGCAAAATCAAGGGGGAGGTACTGAGATTTCCCATATATTCCCAGCCCCTACACAAGCACAGCCTCTCCCACTATCAAAATCCCACACCAAAATGGTACATTTGTTGCTCGTGCTGACATATCGTTGTCACCCAGAGTCCATACTTTACCTTAGGGTTCACTCTTGGTGTTGTACATTTATGGGCTTTGACAAATGTATAATGACATGTAACCATCATTATGGTATCGTAGAGTGTTTCACTGCCCTAAAAATCCTCTGTGCTCTGCCTGTTCTTCCTTCCCTCCCCCTTAACCCTTGCCAATCACTGATCCTTTTACTGTCTCTGTAGTTTTGTTGTTTCCAGAATACCCTATAATTGGAGTCATCAGTAGGTAGCCTTTTCTGATTGGCTTGTACAAAGGGCTTTTTACAACTGTGAATTAGTTAAGCCTTGCTAAAACTAGCCCACCAACCAACTGACAAGCAAACAAATCATAGATAGATATAACATACAGGCTTAATAAACAAAACTAAATGAAAACAGTCAGTGTTGGTCATATTAAAACAATAAAAAAAGAACTCTCAGGTTTAGAAGACAAATGTTCTTAAGGAAGAATCTTTAGATGACATGAGCTATGAGCCTGAGTTTAGCTAAAGCACATACACAGCTGTATTTTGCCTATTAGTGGTCCTATCCGCCTTATGCGCAGAAGAAAATCGCTTCACTGGTGTGAGCTGCAGGCATGCTGCTTCCCCTGTATACACTCACTTAAGTCACTTCTCCTTCTGCTTCATCCTTCCCACCTTTGAGATAATGGGGTCAAGCTTAACGACTTCTAAGGTTGCATCTTGGACTGATAATGTCTTCACAGCACTTCCTACAATTGGATCCGATTAATGGATTTTGTAGTGACTGGTATTTTTCATATACAGTAAGCAGAGACTGCTGTAATCTCTATAAGTCAAGGGACCTTGTCCATTTTCTTCATTGCTATCAACCCAGCATTTAGTGCCTGACACAAAGGATGTTTGCAATTAAAAAAAAAAATCTATTGATTGAAAAAAATACCCAAATGCATGAGTGAATATGTGAATGAAAGTAATTCTAAAGAGGGTGTCCACAAATGTTCCAGGCTTACTTTTGGTAACTTGCTGGAAAGAGGTTATCATATCCTTCCTTTGAAATCTACCAACTTTATTTTATTTTTAAACCTAGGCCTGGAGATATCATTAGATCAATTGACCCATTTAGTAATTTTCTGTTTTGTTCTCCTTATATAAGTAGAAAAGTGGCCTCTAATATTTTAATTTCAATCGTCTCTCACAGTTACAGGACCTGATTTATTTAAATCCAAGCCCAGGACATATAAAAAGCCAATGTTTTTATTTCCAAAGACATACCTTAAGCCTGGTGTCATGAAAACCATGCTTCCTGATTGGATTTTCCCCTAATGAATGGAGTCCATAAAAGAAAGGACTTATGTCCAACATCAATTATTCATACTCCAACAACTTACACTTCCACAAGTTACCACTCGCCTCTTCACCAACAATAAAATGCAGCAGCTTTGCTCTGAACAGAATACAGTTTGCTGTCAGGTAGAAGTATATTCTGACTTGAACAGTGGATATTTGCATCCATCATTGGGAGGCCGGGAACACATGTTCATGACTTGGGTGAAACATAGCTGTCGAAGCAAAACTGCACCCAGAGACACCAAAACACTACTTGAGCTATTCTTGCTATTTAACCACCTGTCTGTGAAGTTTGAAGAAGAGAATGAAGGTAGAAGATTTATTAATACTCCCTTGTTCCTCAGACCAGCACAGACAGTGGAGCAATTCACTGCTAACGGCATGTCTTGGGGTCATTAACTATCTGAAACATTTCTAAGTTAATGATACTTCATGTAATTGTGGATTTTTTCCTTTTGGGTTTACTCTGAGGTGCTTGAGGAAACAAAATCTGGGGTAAAATGTTGGCCCCTGTGGCCTTTGGGGCAGGAAAATTCTTTGTTTTACAGGATTGTCTTTTGTGCTACAGTAAATGCCAGTAGCACCTCCTTAGGCATTGTGTCAACTCAAATGCTACCATGTGTTGTTCCAGAGACCCCCTGGGGCTGGGTGGCGGTGGTAATGATGTCAGCTATAAGCCTGACCTTAGATAAAGCACATACACAGCTACATTTTGCCCTTCAGTGGTCCTGTGAGCCCTTATGTGTAGATGAAGATCTCATCTACTTCATCTAGTTAAGAGTTGTGAGCTTCTGGCCTACTGTTTCCTCTTCCACCAGCCCTCACTGTGAATCGTGTCCCTTAGGGGAGGCAGTGTAGAAAAGGAGTAGAGAGGGAGGGAGATAATTTCCTGAGATGATCCCTTGAAATTTGAGAATTGAGGGCTTACACCTAACTTTACTCTTCTCTTATGAGAGCATTTGGGCAACTACAGTCTATACCCTAGTTTGTTGTTTTGTAAAAGACATTCAATAGTGAATTCAATATATACTTTCTTTTGAATGCCTATACTGCCCCAGGAATTTTACTAGGGGGCTACATATAGAGTTATGCATCCAACAGACATGCCCCTGGTCTCAGGGAGCTTACAGTCTAGTGGAGAAAGGGGACAGAATTGAAACAAGTAAACAAACAGTATTTAATTACATTTTGGAATAAGTGATGTGAAGACAACACACAGGAAATAGTGGTGCAGAGTAATGGTAAGGGGTAGTTGGAGACTTACTCAGACCAGGTTGTCAGGGAAGCCTTATCTTATGGTTTGGTATTTAAACTGAGATCTGAACAGTGAGAAAAACCGGTATCAGCATGTGCAAAGGCCCTGAGGTTGGAAAGAGAATGGAAATAACAACCTGAACCAACAGCTGTGTAGAGAAGTGGCATTGTGCAGTGGATAAGAGCAAGGACTTTGGGATCCTTTTAGTTGCCACCAACAAGTTGGCTCATCAGCAGTGACTTTGAATATGTCTCTTCTCTTTTCTGTGTCTGTTTCCTCACCTAAGAAATAAAGCTGTTACATAAAAATATTCCCATGGTGCCTTATAGCTCTGAGTCTGTGCAATTCTTTTTATTGGCTTGTTCATTCTTGAGAGCTGCCACGTAGTAATTTATTAGTCCCTCATAGGACACAAAGCTAAAAATGATCTTAGAGATCATTTAGTCTAACACCTTCATTTTGTTTTTAAGAAAATAATGGCCCTGGAGAATTCTTCACTGTCCTGAAGCTAGTTAATGGTAGAGCTGAGACTGGAACCCAGATCTCCTGCCTGCTTTCACAAATAAATATATGATGAAACCTAGAGCAGCTGAGAAGAGACTCTGGTCTACTTTAATACATTAAATGACTCATGTGTAGATTTGTTGTTGTTGTTGTTTAAGAATGAGTGTTTCAGTCAGGGCAAGAAACTAATGGCACACTCAAACAGGGTAATTTGAAGAGAGTTTAGTGAAATGCATAGGTAAGTGTAGGGAAGCAACAAGGGATAATGCAGGACCCCTGGGCTAGTATCAGAGGGGAAGCTTTATTAGCCCTAGTCCTGAATGGGCCAGAGGAGGGAGCTAACAGAAATAGCTGTTTGGACAAGGCATCCCATGGGAATTGAGACTTTTGTTTGAGAGATACAGCTCACAGAAATACCCCAAGTAAATGCCCTATCCCTACTCTGTTTTCCTTATGATATTCTGAGTGGGCTCCTCGTTGACCAGGCTCGACCAGAAGCCTAGTAGGCAAGGGAGCTCATTGATGCAGTCATGCAGTGTATACTCCTGAGGCAGAGATAGAGGGGAGAGGGGCAGAGATTAGATCCAGAGGGGCAAGGGGGAAGGTAGGCAGTACAGAAAGGTTTAATGCAAAAGGTTCTTTAACCTTTTGTTTCTATTCAACACTTTGTTCATCCAACACTAAAGATACCAAAAAGGTATCTTTTTTTTTTTTTTTTTAATTCATTTGTTTGGCTACGCTGGGTCTTGGTTGCAGTATGTGCGGTCTTTGTTGCTGCATGTGGGATCTTTTTTGCAGCATGTGGGATCTCCTTTTATTTTTAGTTGCGGCACGCAGGATCTTTGTTGCGGCGTGTACCATACATTTGCTCAAAAATCATTATACGACGAAGAGACCTTTGGATTTGGCCCTTGTTTTGGTTCCTACTGACATATCTTTAAGAACTTGTCTACAGATATCCAGAATGATAGTCAATTCATATAAAAGACTGAAATAAATAATGAGTCCATCTAAATAGTTTGATAAAATTATTCCCTCAATTCATTTGAATTCAGCCAAACAATAGTTTCAGGTAAGTGCTACTTTTTGGCCACTTATTCTTTCCTGGGAGAAATGGGCTAGTCATTGAAATCATAGGATTTTGTAAGTAGTGCAGAAGGCAGTTGCCCATGTTGAGCTTAAACTCTTCACTCCGACATGTCCGAAGGACTGAGTGGTAGAGCGTGTCCACGAAGAGTTTACTTCCGTGAGAGATTATGAAGTCTCCTGGGTAAGGTTCATCTTAAAAGAGGAAAGAGCCAGAGTTATATTCCCCAAAAATGTCTCAGTCTTCAGAGGAGAGTGGAATGTTTTTTAATAATAATATCACTGTAACAAAAAAATAATAATAATATCACTGTGTCTATCACTAGAATTTGTCTAAAATTTGTCCTTTCCTTATAGATCCATGTCTAAGTTTGAGGGAGAGGAGAAGAAGGTGAGGTCAAAACTGAAAGATCTATTTTCACAAATTAACCCCTGAGATATTGGGAACATGAAGTATGGCTGCTTTGAGCCTAAAGTCTTCAGTAAAAGAAAAAGAAGTGTTTTCCCATTTATCTCATAGTGCAACATTTTCCTGGCTTGTTGAGGGAGGGAGAGAACAGAGGAAACTCTAGCATACTGGATTCTCTACCCTTTTAGTGGCCCAGGCCTCAGGATGTGTGTGTCCTAACTCTCATGGCACCTGAGGCCAATAGCTTTCAACAACATCTGGAGGTGGACACAGCCCCCGGGGTTATTCTTCATGATAGCTCCGCCACTGCAATAGTGGGCAGTGATACGGCGACATCGCAGCTCCTGGAAGGAATCCTGGTGTCTGGGCACAGCAAACCAATTCACAGGTCTTAACAGGGGTCGTCAGCAGCATGGCAGTGCCACGTGACCTTCATGCAATCTAGTGGTTGGCAAAGGTCTAGCCAATTACATCAGTAAAAGGAAGCTGGAGAAAAAGAAACTGGAAGATGCAACCTGGTAACTGAAAGGCCATAAGAAATATCCTCTGGGGACTCCCAAATACAATTATAGGTTGTACTTTGCAGGAGTGTGGAAGTGCTACAGTAGCAAATGAGGCCCAAGATGGAGAAATATCATTTATTAGATTAGTATGGCCTGGAGAAGCACAGACTTCATAAATATTTTAATTTTGACATTCATGTATAGACAGCTGTGTGCTGGGCAAAACTTGTTGTATTTTTTGATTGGCATAGAACTCTGCTGTTTATGCAGAATTATCTGGAAGGCTACTATTACCTTTTTCTCATTTAAAAATCCTTCCCTAACTATTCTAACATATTATTAATGTCCTTTAATATTTTCTTGCTTATATGTATTTTTTCTTTTAAAATTCTGTAGAGCTCTCGAGTTTCTAAAAAAAATGCACAACAGAAAACCAACAACCAATTCCATGACAATATGAGATGTGTACAATGTAGACACCAATTTTTATATAGTTTTTATTCATTCTTACCAATATTTATGACTATCCCTTCAAAATTAGTTAAAAGTTCACATCGTTTTGCAGATGTCTCCTTCCTTTATCCCTTTTCCATAAATATTGACTCATTTCTTGTCTGGTCAAAAGAAAATATAGAGCATCCACTGAAAGTTCATAGTGGTTTCTGTACAGGTGAAAAGTCATGACCTGGGAGATAACTGAGTGAAAGTATCTGCTGGGACCAGGTGCCGTATCAGAAATGAAAGGGTCCTGTCACTCTCTATCTCAGCCACAGTGTATGTAAGAACTGGAACCGATGGAGACTAAATGATGAATTGCAACAGATGGACCAAGTGAAGGATAGGAGTAGTCATCATGATTGTTCAAACATGTACAATCATCCACTTGGAACTCAAACCATGAAAAGGCAGCTTCTATGATCAGCTCCAAGATTGCCATGGGTAGCTCTTACAAGCAAAGTGTAGATATGGATATATTTCTTTGCAGCATTAAAAGTTTATTGTCACTGAAAGATATGTTTTAGGACTGTGAAGTGATGTATCTACAGTTCCGGCAAAATGGGGATAATTTTAATACCTAGGCCATGAGACTGGAAGATTAAATGTAATTAAATGTAAAGTGCTTACAACAGTGCCTGGCACCAACACCCCCCCCCAAACTATTGTTATTATTATGATTTAAAGTTAGATATTTTTAGGGAGGATTCCATTGAGAATCAATCTTTTTTACAATGGTATTACTGCTTTTCGGGACTTGGATAAATGCTCTATTGCTCTCTGTACATATTAAATAGTAATAGCACAAAAGCTGGTAGCCATTTTATTACCCGTTTCCAGCAGTTTTGGTCTTTTTTGTTTCATTTCAGAATACTCAGTGGTTTTCCAACATACCTTGAAGGAATGGTAATATGAAAACAATGACATCATATTTTAGTAAAACTGCCCTTAGTGGATCCTTTGGACAATGCTTCTGAAATCTACATTACATTAGGATCCATTCTATGGAAATGTGATTTATGAGGTAATTCTTTTCTGATATTTGGTTGGTATTTTTCTTATGGAAAAAATGAGAAGCTGAACTTTAATCTGAAGAATTATGAAAGTGCCTCTCCCAAACTAGCATGTTGTCTTGTTTTGACTAAGTGAGTCAGTGAAGATTAGCGTGTACATTTACCTTAGCCAACATGTGTTAACTTGTGTTTAAAAACACAATCCAGCTTTATCTGGATTGACATGCATCATAATTAAAAACCACAAAACTATAGCCTTTTGCCCACTTCCCTGACCCATATCTTGGATTATGGACCCCTTTTAGAATATGCTACTCACTATAAACTCTCTTCCTTTCATTCTTAAAGTTATTTTAACTTTCTTTAATGCCAAATATTATTTGCTGACCTAATATAGTCAATCATCTATTTCATATTTCAAATATAGTTGAGTAACAACCTGGGGATGACAGATGTCCAAGAGATAGTCCTTGGAGTACAAAGATAGGTACAAAAAGGGGCAGAGGTGGGACTCAGTTCTAATTGGAGGAATGATCAGAATTCTCAGAGTATAAGCCCTTTAGCTCCATCCGGAAAGAAGAGCAGGGGTTTTACAGAAGTGAGAGGCCTATCCCCAGGCAAGGAAGTGAGGGAGTTTGTCTTGTGTGTTCATGTGGTGGTGAGACCCAGGGGGTGGGTCTCCACGTGCATTTTCACAGGCAAAACAGAAGAACTTGAACTTCAACAGTTTCATTCTTCTGAACTGCTTTCAAGTTGTTCCCAGTTAACAGAGAAGATAATATGCAAGATGTGTGATAATGAAGACATTGACTTCAAGATACAAAAATGGGGAAATCAGATCATTTGGTTCTCTTTGGATTTTAATCAGAAAAAATTATTGATCTTTCAGGCCATGGAAACAATATGAGATCTCTTATTCACTTATCACTCACTACCAAACGTGATTCAGAAGGTGATTCCTCTGCCTCCTCTTCCCTAAGAAATGGCAGGTGGTAAACACTCAAAAGCTCCTCACGACTGGGGTATCAGAGGGGGAGCAGAGCAGAAATAGGAATCGAAGAGTCTAACTGGGTATCATTGTTTTAAACCAGTTATTCCTTAACGCATCCAGAGAAGGCAAACATTCCCAGCACATGTTTCTGCAGTCCCAAACATTCTTTGGGTTTGTTTTCCATTTTTAGTGAAGGTATTCAGGATTAGGTTAGGTAGCAACTTGATCCACTGAACACTCATCTGGAAACTTGTCTTGGAATTCTTTTCTTGATGAAGATTAAATATTTTGGAACAAAGTTGAAACAGAGGTTAGAACTGGGACCACATTAAGACTTGTCCAGAAGGTATGTGGTATGTGTTGTACTTCATTCCCTGTCAAAATGTGATGGACTTTAGTACAGCTTGTAAATGAAGTTCATGAAAAATGCAAATGTAGTGTCTCCTTTCAATGTTCCTTAGGAATGCAGCACTTACCCAGTTAGCATGGGCCTCTGTTGCTGGCTCCATTCTACCCCTGCCAGGTCACTAAAAGCAATTTGATCACAGCCAAGCATGGCCCTGGTATTCTTTCAGCTGCTGAGTTGGCACATTCTTGTTAGAGGCAAGATTGCCTAAACTCCAAATAATGAATTTAAAGGCAATGAGATGAATTATCCTTGCTCCGGTAGGCTGACTACCAAGATGGCTCCTAATGTGCTCACCTCCTGGTATTTGCACCTTCCTGTAATCCCCTCCTCTTTTGTACAGAGTGGACCTAGGGACCTGATTCTAAGGAATAGGACATGGCAAAAGTGATGGGATGTCACTTCCAAGATTAGGTTTTAAGTCTGTCACTCCCCTCTGGCTAGCACTATGTTTTGCTACCAGGTTCTTTCACTCTATGGCTCTTCTTGCTGGCTTGCACTGGGGAAGCAAGCTGACATATTTTTGAGTTGCCCTAAGGAGAGGCTCATATGGTAAAGAATAGGGGTAACCAACAACCAGTGAGTAATTGGGGCCCTCAGTCCAAAAGCCTGCAAGGAGCAGACTCCTGTCAACGACGATGCATGTGAGTGAGCTTGGAGACTGATCTTTCCTCTGTTGCACACTGACGTGACTGCAGCCTGTGAGAGTCCCTGAGCTGGAGGACCAGCTAAGCGACGTCCAGATTCTGGACCTATAGAAACCGAGAGAATAAATGTTGTTGTTTCAAGCCACCAAGTTCGGGGGTAATTTGTTACACAGTGATGGATAACTGTTACACCTGCTTATAGAAGTGGTAAGGCCTGGGATTGGGGGCACAAAGGTTGGAATGAGAATTAGGTATGTATATTTGTGTCACCAACCTAGATAGAATCTTTATGACCATTGTCCTACCTGTACTGTTTTTAATCATTGCAACATCCTGCCAAGGGTGGTGTTAGTCACAAATATATTTTGGACAAAACTGAGGTTATGGAAACTCAGTTATTTGGCTCAGAACACATAACTCAGAAGGTAGCAGAGATGAGAGAAACTAGAGTCTTACTCTGAAGCCTTTGCTCTTTCCTCTGCATTCACCAGTCATAGGAGGCAGTGGTACGGTTGAGGTTAGGGTGGAAATCAGAATCACCTATAGATCTTTTTTCAAGCTAGTTATGTCACTTTCCTTTCTGACATAGTTTGGACTGGACCATACCACAGAGTGGGCCTGCACAGAAACGCACTGAACTTACACAAGTTCAGCCATGTTCCCTGCAGCTTGGGCCTGTAATTAGAAAATAAAAACCACATTTCAAGCAGGTTCTGACTGAGGATCTGACAGTCCTTAGAAGTCTTTGTGGTGATGAGTAAGGTGATCACGTAGCTTTGGCATGCTGATGTTGGGTTGTTTAAATTAAGTTAAAACATAAAATAATAGCACCCAGAGTTCCATGATTTGATGGGCTCAATCTAGTCTGACCTACAGCCAAAAGCTGGCAAAATGGGTTTGGCTGAACATGGACCAGTTGGGAGTAAGTGGATGCGTGGTGAGTGCTGCCTTCCTTTGGTGGTGAGAACGAGACGATGACGGAGTCCACCTCAGTGCTACATCTTAGGGACGTGGGTGGCCCTGGATGTCCGTGTAATGGATTCTAGAGCCGAGCAGGGCAGCTGCAGAACTGATTAGACTCAGCACAGGCTGTGGCCCCGTCTCACTGATTCCTGGGCCAGGTCTGGGGTCTCCCCTCTACCATCAGCCCTCCAGTTCTTGCAGTAGCTTCCTCATCCCTGGTCCTGATGAAATTGTGGGTGGGTCTCTCATGGCTCACGGGTCTCCTTCTCCTGCAGCTCACCACCTTACTTCCAGAGCAATGGCCTCACACATTTGTGAAGGACATCACAGTTAACTGACAAAGTCCACAGTTCCCCCTGGACAAGATGACTATAGTGGCTTTTTTCTTCAACTCCTTCCTGCTACCTCTTTGCATTTTGCAAAGAGGGTTTTCTAGAGCAGCACTGCCCAATAAGGTAGCCACTGACCTCATGAGATGATGTAGCATTTGAAATGTGGCTAGTGAGACTGAGGAATTAAATTTTTCCTTTAGTTTAATTTAAATTCATTTAAAGTGAAATAATCATGTGTAACTGGTAGCTAATGTGTTAGATAGCACAGTTCTAGAGGCTGTCATCCTTATGTTATTCTTTTGTTAATTTATTTTTGGCTAATATTTATAGAACATTTTCTACATGCCAGGCACAATATGTACAATGTTATGTGTAGTCATCCAATTTTCACAAAACCTGATGAAGTCGATTCTATTATTTACATTTTCCAGAGCAGAAAGTTGAATTTTAGAGAGATGAAGGGGCCTGCCTCAAATCGTCATACAGGCAGGAGACAGGATTCAAAACAAAGTTTATCTGGCTCCAGTCCCGTGTTTCCTGTACAGAAGAACGAGGGTAAATCGGCAGAGGCGGAGGGTGAAACAAAATAGACGCAAGACAATTTAAAATATAACTCTTGTTATAATGGGTTATTTCATTTTATTGCTTATTATAAACACTTTGGACGTAGCAAATACATTAGTTTTTAAATAACCATAATTCAAAGCTTTCACATCATATACTATTTCCCCCCAAGATGTGTCATCTATGAAAATAATCAGTGAACTCCAAAAGTCTATACTGATATTGTGCACATTTACGCGATCGTGACACTAAATACAAATAGTAAAAATACTCATCTATTGTAGGTGTGTGGGTTTGTGATATGCTTTAAGGGAGGCCATAAAAAAACTCAAAGGAGAGAGACGGTGTGGATTGTAATAGCTCCTATGTGGGTCATGTTTGCAGAACATAGAAGGTATGCACAATAAACATTTGTTGACAGCGAAGATGATGATAATTCCATTTCTGCTGGACTTTTCCTCTCCTTAAGTGCATTGGGAAACATCATTCTGAATGTCACAGAGGCTCTGGCACTTTGAATTGTGTAGCTACAGTGTAATTGGGTCTGATCGCACTTGCAGAAGGGAGGTAAATTAAAGCATATGCACTGTTAAAATTGTGCTAAAATCTCAGTTACTAGGATGGAGTGGAATGCTTGACTGCTTTCTGGCTTCATAAGCAAGAAAATCACCGGTGCCTAAAAATCAAGCAAGTCATTCCAAACAAATCTAGCTTTTAGATTTCACTGGCAGTTAGACTGTATTTCAGTCAGATCAATGTATTTGAAAGTAAAATATGCTACTTATATGAGCTACTGAGTTTCCCAACTACAGCTACTGAGTTCCTGAACTATAACTTTTGCTTTAAGACATTTCTTTTGGTTGTTTTATTCAGAAAAATCATTAGCATCATTTTGGGATTTCACTGAATTGTGCTGATGATGTTGGATTAAACATTTTAGATTTAATTGAAAAGCGACAAACAAATATAATCATCTATTCCCAATAGTTTCTCAATGTACAATTTAAAATACATGAAAGGACCCTCATAAAAACAGAAATGTTGATTAAGGTCACTTGCAGCAAAGTATGGCATATTAGAATTATTTATTAAAAACTTTTACACCTAAAGGTAGGCACTTCATAAAATATGGATTTTGGCAAAAGGCAACACAGTTTGATGTCAATATCTTACTTTACCATTAACTGTATAACTTTTTCAAGAGAATAGATTATTAAAATATTACAAGAAAAATAGAAATTTGTCTAAGCTGCATGTGAGCGGAGTTACACAGAACAGAATCCAAACTTCATTTTTCCCTCTTCTTTTTGTAAACTTTTGTATATCTTCCTGGTCGAGTTCTGAAATTTTACTCCCTGATGTAAAATCCCATGGGATTCTGGCTTCTCATCTTTTAATCTGAAATGAAGTGTTTGTTGCTTGTGGAACTTGGTACAATTTTTTTTCACAGTTGGAATAACCTTTGTCATAATACACTAAGTAAAATCAGATGATTTTTAGGTGGCAGTATCTAGCACTGAAGAGTTCTTGGCTTCAAGCAGCTGTTAAGTCCTTTTGATTGTTTTAAGTCTCAAATTAGATGGATTCAACTATCTCTGTTATTTTCATTCTTGATGGCATAGAAATTCACCTCACATCTACCTAAAACATGAGCAGAGCTTTGGGGGCCCATTGAACCCATCTACCATTTAATTTAGCTCTCCCTTCTCGAGCATGTCTCTACCAGGTAGTCAGCCAGGTTCTGTTTGGAGTCCTGGTGATAGGGAGCTTCACAAAGCAGTCTAGTCAATACGAAAGCTGCAGCAGCCCTTTCTTATACTAAAACCAAAGTTCTCTTCCTGTAACTTCCATCTAGTGTTTCCAACAATGTAAGGCACAGAGTAGGCTTTCAGGCACTCGATCTGCATTTGTCGATGAACAAAAAGACTGAACAATTCTAGTTCTGACTTTTAAAGCTACAGAGTATAGTTGTTTCCTTAGGTAGTCCAGGTTATCCTCTTGTCTTACATAAATCTTCTCTTTTTCAGGATCAATGTTGCAATTTCCTTCATTTGTTCCTTAAGCAACATGAATTTCCGATGTTTTGTCTATCCATTTCTCTTTTCTGAGTGTGCTTATGTTGATCAGTAGAACTCTTCAAATGTGGTCCCATTGAACCCAACATAATACCCCAGATGGGATCAGCTCTGAGTAGGGTAGAAACCCTGAATCTCTTCTCTTAGCCTGGACATTCCACTTGACATATTGTCTAACCCAAAAGGGTATTCCTTAGGGCAGTCCTTTCCTGTCTGTTTCTGAGTAGAGACATTTTATTCCGGGGGGCAAGATCTCTGATTGGCGCATATTCTGTTCTGGGAGAAGGATTACTTCCTTGAATTTCCAGGATACGGAGGGGGTGGGGAACGCTGTGCTGGGGTCGGGGAGTACGGAGGAGGCAAGTCTGCACAGTGTTCCATCTCATGGTCGTAACTGTAGGGGGGTGGTGCCACTGGAAAAGAAAAGGAGAAGGGCATCAGGCATTTAGCAATAATTGAGTGTCCACTATATTTGAGCCACTAGGCTGGGTACTTTGGGGGAGGACATAAGTTTTGCTTTCAATAATCATAGTTTTATCAGGCTGACGACACACATGTATGAAAGGGCAAGGGCTATAAAAAGTGGTGCCATTGGCTAAAGTATTTGGAGTTGGTGGCTTAGGGCAAGTTTCTTGGAAAGATGATGTAGAAGGGGCAGATAGAGAAGGGGCTAAAGGATGATTCAAGTTTGAGCAAAAGCACCAAAGCAAGAGAGAACTTTTGTTCAAAGCAAAAAATACATGGAGGAGAGAAACGGGAAAAGATGTTGAGGAATCTGATTGTATCACCATCACTGTGGGCTTTTAAAAAATTCTAATTTAAATGGATAACTAATAAGAACCTGCTGTATAAAAAAATAAATAAAATAAAATTCAAAAAAAATTCTAATTTAATTTAATTTTTAAAAAAATTTCATACAATTTTATGGACTTCCCTAGCAGTCCAGTGGTTAAGACTCCGTGCTTCCAATGCAGGGGGCATGGGTTCCACCCCTGGTGAGGGAACTAAGATCCTTCATGCTGTGTGGTACAGCCAAAAAAATTCTTTTCATACAGTTTGTAAAGGTTACACTCCATTTACAGTTATTACAAAATATTGGCTATATTCCCGTGTTGTATAACATAGGGGTCGGGGAGTGGGAGGTACAAACTATTGGTTGTAAGATAGGCTACATGGACATTGCGCTTTGAATATCACATAAGGAGTGTGTGATATGCAGGCATCAGAGATTTTTTGAATATGCTAGTGAATATGCTTTAGGAAGGTGACTCTTTCGGCAGTATGGATTCAGGTGGAGCAAAGAACAGGTGAGATGATGTAGTAGCATATGTGAGGGATGATAAGGGACTCGTGGAAGTTGGGGGTGGGGATTATAGGAGCCCTTGAGCAGCTGAGTGCTTAAGTGATGACTGGGTAGGTGGAAAAGGGGTCGAGAGTAAGAAGGTGTCGAGGTATTGGGTACCTGGTACTGGACTCCTGTAACTTGGAGGGTCATGGAGCCATTACAGAAATACGAAAAAAAAAAAAAAGGAGGACAAACAGGTTTAGAAATGAGGATGGAGAATTTAGTTTTCTAAATCTTAGTTGAAAAAGTGTCTTTAATTTTTTATTGTACTATTATATGTCAGTGTGTTTTAAAATCACATTTAATACATTTGTTATGACTATATATAGACGTCTATTTTGTAGTGCTCTCCATCCCGTCTCCAGGGTTGGAAGAGAGGTACTCCTTGAGCACTCCATGTCTTCAAGAACCAAATCACTCAGCAACACTGAGCAACCTCTCAGCAACCCCTCTGATGATTTTCCAGTAGTTGATTTATCATCAAGATCATGATTCTAGTTGGAAATTGACATGTCTTAATTGCTTACTGTGAATGTAGCCTAAACCACAAGACTAGTGTTATAATAATGCAAATAAACAGCCAAGCTTTTACTTTTAGAATGGCAGAAAAGAACAAGCAACATTTCAACAAACTTATTTCTAAAACGTCTTCTAAATTGTACTCTTACCAATAAGATTATGACAGTATTCTGTTCAATATGCATGTATAAACATAGGGCTTCATCCTATATGCAAACACAAAGTTTCTTATGAATCTCTTTATTTTAAAAAATTATTTTAAAAATTAATTTGTATTGGAGTATAGTTGATTTACAGTGCTGTGTTGGTTTCTGCTGTACAGCAAAGTGAATCAGTTATCCATATACCCACTCTTTTTTAGATTCTTTTCCCATCTGCATCTCTCTAACTTGGCTCTCTCTACCAGGAGCTTGATGATTTAAACCATTTACTGATCTGCCTATACTTAGGGATGTGAAGAAGCAGAATTGAGGCACCTGACACAAGAGAAAGATGGAGACACAGAACTGGGTGGGATGTCCTCTGAGGGATGCAATGGTGAGCAAAGGCTTTGCAAGTCCCTTGTGGGCTGAGCAAGCCGAGGGCTCAGATCAGAGGACACAGATCTGTGGAGAAGGCAGCTTCTCCACGGCTGCTTTAGACCCGGGGAGGCTGGCCTATTCCAAGCTTTGTTTTCTACAGCAAAATGGAATAACTCCTGCCAGAGTCTAAACACACATTCCCTCTGCATTACGCCTACTCCTCTGCTTCATTATATCCAAGAGGACTGAGACAGAGAGATTTATAATAAACTTTATCCAAGGCAAGAAATGCGGCCTCCATGTAAAACAGGAAGTTACAGCTGGATTCCCATTGAACTGTTTCTTATAAGCATGTGGGTTCTAAGCTGTTTTTATGTTGAAGCTTTTCCTTGCCTCCCACTTGAGAAGCACACACCAGATGATTCTACAGATTGACTCTGCATCCTTCTCTGTCATGAAGCTGTGGTGTGTCTTTATGCTTCAGTAACAAAGCATTTATATTTTTCCATCTGCATAAAAACTGCTGGAGGACATTTCAGGGAGATTCCCTATGGTTTATACAGCTGCATGTTGAACACGAAAAGCTAAGATATGAAACAGTGTTCTTTCATTCATAGAGCGTTTGTATTTTGATGAGGTGATAATATAATGCTGAAGAGTGGTATCTGGAGGACTATATCCATCATGAAATAAGCACAGCACATCTTTTATAGTACCAGCTGTGGGAATACATTTCAAAATAATAATGGTGTAACTGTGGACTGTGCTATCTTTCTTTCTTACAGATAAAAATGTTTCACTAGGAAGTAAACTTTTCAGGGTATCAATTTTAGAATTCCTGATTAACCCTAAGAGGTATTGTTCTCTCTTAAAAGTCAAATCATCTTTAAAAGATACATGGATGCAGCTAGAGATATGGTGTTTTTGAAATTCTTTCATAACCAATAATTCTAATTCTCTGACTTAAGTAGGGCAAATATGTCATTTATCATGTACGTCAATGTAGTTGTGTAGAATTTTGCAAAATGTAGGGATGCTATGAAATTCATAGGAGGAAGTTAATTTTTTTTTACCCACTCAGGGTAACATCTCTAAAACAAATGTAAAGGGAAGGTGCATGGTGTTATAAAAATTGTACAACATTATTTTAGAAAATGTGGAAACAGAGGAAAGTCATCCATAATTCTGTCACCACAATTTAACAAACAATATCTTTATATACTCCCTTCTAGTCACTTGTGTTTTTATATCCTTGTAGTCATGTAAAATAGTCTATGCTTTTTCACTCTGTATTGTAACAGTCTTTTTCATTCTGCTACATATTCTTCATGAACTCTACTGTTAACAGCTGTACATTATTCCACTTACCATTCACTTATTTTGAGATTAGCAATTTTTTATGATTATAAATAGTGGAGTGACAAATGTCTTTCTACATATAGACTTTTTATTACTTTGATTTAGTTTTTTAGAATAAAATTTCCGGAATCAACTAACTGGCTATCATTTAATATTTTGGTAATTTTAATAGTGAAAAAAATTCACTATTAAAATATCCCTTAATTTTACATTTCTTTGATAGTTTTACATCTTGTTTATTATTTGTAATTCATACTGTGTGATTTTTTTGTTTGTTTTGGGCTGGTAATTTACAAAGTGGGATCTTAATTAGAATTAAGATACAATTAAGATAACAAGATATAAATATGTATACAAAGTTATTTATATTTTCTATACCTTTCTAAAAATAACTTTGTCAAAATGATTAGCTATGGTATTTTTACCTTATTGACATCCTGAAGTTTAAAACTTGTATCTAAGAAAATATACATGGGTTCTTCATCCTTTTTATCTCTTCTGTATTGTTTCCAAGTTTAAACATTTGTCTTTCAGATATCTGGTTCATAACCAATCTAGTTTTGAGTTTTTCCATGTAAGTTTATATATTTGGTGCTTCCTTACATCTGTTATTTTACATCAGAGTTTATTTTTTCTAAGTTTTAAATTTTGATTAAGCCAAAGTATTGAAGTGTTGCCTCTTAATCCTCACTTTTCACATTGTTTTGTTATCTCTCCTTTACAGTTTGTGAAATTTTAATCACTTGTTCTGTTCCAATTACCAAGGCATATCTTTTTTTTTTTTTTACCAGAAACACCTGATTTTAATTATTATTGATTTTCAATGGTTTTACTGTCTGATAGGACAGGTGAAATTTCATGACTTATTTTTTAACATTTTTTTTTAATTTATTTTTTCAGTTGAGATACAACTGACATAACAATGTGTAAGTTCAAGGGGTACAATGTATTGATTTGATACAATTATATATCACAATATGATTACCAACTGTTAAATTAATTAAACGAGGAGGTTATTAGACTGAGGTGGCTCTGATGCCATGGTGTCTATGTAAGCAAACCAAAATCTAAGCTGCAAGTGCCTCAAAGTTATGAAATCAAAACGCTAAGGACAACCAATCACAAACAGCCAACTAGGCTTTAGGTTAAAGGAAATCAAATAATTTCCTTTTGTTGCTTCCATGCTTCCTGTGTATAAGGCAGGGCCCTCCTAACCACTTTGGGTTCGGTGCTGCCCCATTTTGGCTCAAATAAACGCTTCAAGATTTTAATATGCCTCAGTTTATCTTTTAACACATCTTAGCATTAGCTGACACTTCTATCACTCATGGCTTATTTTAAAAGACAACTTCTACGAATGACCCAATTTCATTTCTTTTTATGGCTGGGTAATATTCCATTGTATATATGTACCACGTCTTCTTTATCCATTCATCTGTCGATGGACATTTAGGTTGATTCCATGCCCTGGCTATTGTAAATAGTGCTGCAGTGAACATTGGGGTGCATGTATCTTTTGGAATTATGGTTTTCTCAGGGTATATGCCCAGTAGTGGGATTGCTGGGTCATACGATAGTTTTATTTTTAGTTTTTTAAGGAACCTGATGTGGGTGAACCTAGAGTCTGTCATACAGAGTGAAGTTAAGTCAGAAAGAGAAAAACAAATATCGTACACTAACGCATATATGTGGAATCTAGAAAAATGGTACAGACGAACCTATTTGCAGGGCAGGAATAGAGGCGTAGATGTAGAGAACGGACATGTGGACAGGGGGAGGAAGGGGAGGGTGGGATGAATTGGGAGATTAGGTTTGACATAAATACACCACCATGTGTAAAATAGAGAGCTAGTGGGAACCTGCTGTATAGCACAGGGAGCTCAGCTCGGTGCTCTGTGATGACCTAGATGGGTGGGATCGGGGACTGGGGAGGGAGGTCCAAGCGGGAGGGGATGTGTGTATGCGTATGGTTGATTCACTTCGCTGTGCGGCAGAAACTAACACAACATTGTAAAGCAATTATACTCCCAAAAAAAAAAAAGAAAGGACAATTTCTAACATTATTACTAGGAGCAAACCTTCTCCTCACCCTCCCCCAAAGCCCACTACTCACAATTCACCTGAACCCCACTCAGAGCAGAGGCCCACAGAGCTCCTGGCAGGCCCTCCACTGCCTGCTCCTCACCACACAACACAGCGCTGCCCGTCTCTTCCTCTACAATGGCCCGAGATGCACCTCCGGAAAGGGTGACATCATTAGAACCTAGCGTCCCCCTTCCTCTCAGATAACATCAGGACACGTCCTGTCACGTTTACATCCCTCTGTCAGCGTGAGAAGGACAAGCTCCTAGAGCACCCTTCAGTGTAGATCTTTAGCTCTGGAAGGCTTTACATATCTAATTAATTTTCCCAACTTTCCCCACCCCCTTCACTGTGCTCAGTGGAACACAAAGTCTGTCATCAGAAAAGCCCTTTGTACCCTCACCCTCTTTTCATCCCTTTACATGTTACCCCAGCTCGGAATATAAGGAAGTTCTCCTCCAATTGTGTCTGTTTTCTCAGAGGAGTAACATCGGCTGAGAAATTATCTGCTGAGAGAGAGAAAGGCTGAGGGTTTTTTTCGAGTTTTGAGAAGAGAGAAGAATACATGAGACAGTTATCTCAGGGAGTGAAAGGGAACATTTGCTTCACCTTTCTAATTTAATTAAAATCTGGTTTTCCATGAGAGGACAGCTTCCTCTGCAGCACTATTAAGTCAGAGCTATCCTTTTTCTCCCACATCCTACATTTTATGGGACCAGGAGGTATGCAGGCTGTTCCCTGTGATTCAGCCATTTTTAAACAACTAATTTCCCTCTTTAAAAACCTGAGCTTGAAGTCTGTAAGTCTGTTTCTGTTTTGTAAATAAGTTTATTTGTATCATTTCTTTTTAGATTCCACATATCAGCGATATCATATGATATTTCTCTTTCTCTGACTTACTTCAATCAGTACGACAATCTCTAAGTCCATCCAAAAGAACTTATGGTTACCAGGGGGGAAGGGTGGGGGGAAGGGATAGACAGGGGGTTTGGGATTGACATGTACACACTGCTATATCTAAAATAGATAACCAACAAGGACCTACTGTATAGCACAGGGAACTCTGCTCAGTATTCTGTAACAACCTAAATGGGAAAAGAATTTGAAAAAGAATAGATACATGTATATGTATAACTGAATCACTTTGCTGTACACCTGAAACTAACACATTGTTAATCAGCTATACTCCAATATAAAATTAAAAGTTAAAAACAGAAACAAAAACCTGAGCTCTTTTGTAGCATATGCCATGAGATTCTGCTACTTTCTCCTCCTCCTTGTTATCAATATCTGTGGTTCTCTCTACCCCAAAATCTCACTTATTGAAGTTTTAGTATCAAGCGCATTACTCTTCTCTGCATCACGACTTCTGTTATCATTCTAGGTGTTTTCAACATCCACTTGCTGAAATAAATTTCTAGCTCCAAGATGGAGCCACTCCTGCCTGGGTTGCCACATCAGCAAACTGAAGCTTAGGTAACTTTCACGTCATTGAAAAGCTCCGCTTGATGAGAAACTCAGTATATCCAGTCAACTAATCCCCAAACGCCAAGCCAACTCTGGGCTCTATACTTAACTTCCTGGTTCCTTCTCACCCCAAACAAGGCTGCCTCTGTGGCCCCAGCCAATCAGATAGTTTCTATTTTTCTCTTCTTCGTTCTTTATTCTTCACCTTATAAAAGCTTCCTGCCTTCTGTCCATTTTACTGTTCTCCCCATGAAGACTTTTTGATTCATGAAGTTTGCATCACCTAAATTGTCTTCTTTAATCCGTTTTTAACACATGTAACCCTGCCTCTCAGTCCTTTGGGCCTTTTGCCTTCAAAAATCTGTTTCTCACCCTTTCTGTAATCAATTATGCTACCATTTTGTAAATATGACCACCCACTTATCTTTCTAGAATATACATCCCAATACATCTTGGACCTCACCTGGATTTCTAATTTACTGATGGCATTAAAAAAATTAATTTAAACTGATGTCATCTCTTTCCTGTCTTCATGTCTTTCTTCATTCAGCTTAGATTTATGGTCCATCACAAAAATTATTCCTGTGCATCTATCATCAACTTTCTCATCTCTTTCTCTCCCCATTGCTTGCCAAAGCTCCAGTCCAGCATTTTGGCTACCCCAGATCTGTATCTAGGAGCTTAATATGCTTAGAGCAAAATGCACGGTCATGCTGACTCATCTCAGTTCAAATGCATGACCATATTCTTAAGTGTGGAGGCCCTTGGCATTGCTTGGAAATTGCGCATTAGGCATTTCACCGCCCCTCCACTCTCTGAGATTACTGTTTCATGCTTTTTTCTTTCTCCTTAGCTACAAACACCTCCTCAAGCCACTTGCAGTGTAAGACTTGCTTCTTAGTTCACTAAGAAAATAGATACAATCAGAAGAGACCATCCCCATATCACCAAATCCTTTGAGTGCATGAGTCTTTTCATGTTCAGTATATATACTAATATGGTTGCCCTCAATTGTGAATTCAATGATGCAAATGGAGTTTGGATTCCTTTTTTTTTCTTAATAAATTTATTTATTTATTTTTGGCTGTGTTGGGTCTTTGTTGCTGCACGCGGGCTTTCTCTAGTTGTGGTGAGCGGGGGCTACTCTTTGTTGTGGTGCGCGGGCTTTTCATCGCAGTGGCTTCTCTTGTTGCAGAGCACGGGCTCTAGGTGTGTGGGCTTCAGTAGTTGTGGCGTGCGGCTTCGGTAGTTGTGGCTCGCAGGCTGTAGAGCACAGGCTCAGTAGTTGTGGTGCATGGGCTTAGTTGCTCCACAGCATGTGGGATCTTCCCGGCCCAGGGCTTGAACCCGTGTCCCCTGCATTGACAGGTGGATTCTTAACTACTGAGCCACCAGGGAAGCCCCGTAGTTTCTTAATGAAATATTTCCAAGAGGTTTTAAAGAATACAAGCCAGCTATTGTATAGAATGTTCCTCAGCTTGGGTTTGTCAGATAATTTCTCATGTTAAGATTCAGGCTATGAGCTTCCGGCCAGAACACTACACACGTGAAATTGTACGATCTTCAAAGTAACACCCAAAGGTGCAAGATGTACATCTGTCCCTCTTTGTTGATATTAATTTTTACTTCCTCGTCAAGATGTTGTCTGGTTTCTCCACTATGTAGTTACTATTATTCTCCTTGTAACTAATGAGAAATCTGGAGGTAGACAGGTTGAGAGTATGCAAATATCCTGCTCCTCAGCAACGTGTCCCCCAGATTTAGCATCAATTGATGAATCTCGTTCTAAATTTTTCTTATGATGGTTTTAAATGATGATTTTCTTCCAGTTCCACAACTTCTTTCTACATGCATCTTTTGGCATTTTTCTGTTACCAAGAAACTCAGATCCTTCTTCATTGTTTATCTAGCTAGCTAGCTAGCTAGCTAGCTAGCTAAATTCATCATCATCATTGTCATCATCTATCTGTCTATTTGTCTATCTATCATCTATCAATCAATCATCTACCTACCTACCTACCTACGATTAGGGACTCAATAATGTACTTCATGGCATTTGAGTTTTATATCTTTGCCAGGCCTTTTCTTCTGTTCTTTCTGCGTTATTTTCCTTCAGATGTGTGTCATCCAAACCCATTTTTAAAAAAGAGTTAATATAATCACTTTCTTTTGTTTATACTGAAGTTCTGGAAAGTAGGGGAAACGTAAGTCTTGACAAATAATTCTTGTTTTCACACTGATGGTTTTAAAAATAGTTGTCATTAAACAGGACACAGTTCATGCCACCCAACATGGCTGGAGTAAAAAACTATTTCAAATGGTCACTGTCCAACAATAAGTTGGGTGTGGCAGATTACCTGTTCTTGGTAATCTCCTCCCAGTGCAGAGTAATGTTCGCTGTAGGGTTCCCCACTGAGTGCTTTCACCAAGGGATGAGATAACCTTGACTAAATTATTTTCTACCCATTTATGTGGCCTTCAGGCTGTAGGACTATTCAATAACTTGAGTGATTATTCAATTAGCACAGGGTTAATTAATTAATGTGGGTAAAATTATTTTTTATTTCCATAGATGAAAGATTTTGAAAAGCAGTCAGTACTACTCTGTGTTGTTTCCTGATCCTTTAAGTAAAAGCTTAATTAGGGACTTTGAGAAGGAAATGAGAAATAATCAAGCAAATCATGTTTTCGACGACCTAGTCTTTTGCAGTGAAAATGTTTCCACCATAAGGTTTATGATGTTTTTTGCATTATTCAGTTCCCAGAACAATGCATTTACTGAAAATGCAACATGGTGCTGTGATCTGCCAGTATAAATAATGCTACTAGAATAAAGTTTTTGAAAACCTGTTTCCATGCATGAAATAGAAACCTCAGACCCCAGAAAACACAAGACAACACATTAAAATATTTTGCATTTTCTAGTCTAGTTTTATAAAAAATATTTTAAAAATTAATTTTAACTACATTTTTTGATCAAGAAAAGTGAATCTGGAGCGTTGTGTACAGAGTGCTTCTCCTCACCTTCTCTCCAATTAATGCCTCTGTCAGACTCTCCTCTTCTTCTCTTGGGTTATGGATTGGCCAGGTGAAAATAAGGAGATGTGAAGAATAAAAAATAACTCCTCCTATTTTTTCCTTATACCATAGTTTTAACATTGTTATACTAACCCTAACGATATTCTTATAAGTTGGAAAGATTCAAAATAGTGAATTGCTTTTGTAGTGAGTAAAAGCTATACATTCCAGGGTGGAATTGAAGGTAAAATTTCTAGGCATTGATATAATTAAATCAGATTTTGTCATGATATTCATTCGTTCAGCCATGTCTGCTGAGTGCCCGTTACATGCCAGTTCCAGTCTTGTATGCTTAGGATTGAGTGGTGAATAAAATTGACAACAATCCCTGCCTCATGGAGCTAATGTTCCAGAAAGAGGGGATAGACAATAAATAATAAACTTAACCATTAGGTGAACAATGTGGTATCTTAGAAGATTAAAAGAAGCACTCTGGACATAAAGTAGAATAAGGAGGATTGGGGTGCTATGGGGGAGGGACACTTTACAATCTTAAGTAGGGTGATCAGGGAAGGCCTCATTCAGAAAGTGACCTTTGACAAAGACTTGAATTAAGTGAGGGAGTCAGTGTTCTAGGCAAACCTAGATAGGAGTGTGCCCTGTATGTTCACAACACAGCAAGGAAAAAGTATGAGTGGAGCCAGGTGGCAAGAGGGTGAGTAGAAGGAAGTGAGGTCAGAGAAATAAAAAAGAGGAGCCAATTCATGCATTGCCTTGCAGGCCTTGGTAAAGAATTGGTCTTGTACTTTGGATAAAATGAGAAACCACTGGCTTTAAGTCTTCCCCTGGGGGAAATGGGGAGCCACTGGAAAATTTTGAGCAGAGAAGTGATATGATTTGACATTTAAGCATCTTAAATGTGTTCAGTTTGCTACTGTGTTTGGAATAGACCCCTGGGAGGCACGAGTGGATGCTGGCAGAGCAGTTAGGATGTTTTCACAGGAATGAGTAGGCGAGCTGATGGTGGCTCCCACCAGAGAAGGAACGGTGAGAAGTAGTCAGATACTCTTATATTTGGAAGATGGAGCTGAGAAGTGTTCCTGTTAGATTGCATGTAGATGTCAGGGAAAGAGAGGAGTCCAGGAGGACGCCAAGGTCTTTGGCCTGAGCTGCTGGGAGGCTGGAGATGCCATCAACTGAGATGGTAAATGGTGAGTGGAGGAGGCTTTGGGGGGATGATCAGAAGTACAGCTTTAGACATGTTAAATTTGAGATGTATCAATTAGACATCCAAGTGGAGATGTTCAACAGGCAGTGGGATCAGATGAGTCTGAAATTCAGGAAAGAGGTCTGGAAAGGAGATATATAACTTTGGAAGGCATTTAGCATATAAATGGTACTTAATACCATGAGGCCAAATGATAGAACCAAAGAAGTAAGCATTGATACAGGATAGAAGAAGACACAGGAGTGAGCCTTGAAGCACTCTAGCATGGAGATATTGGAGAAGAGGGAGAATGGACAAAAGAGGACAGGGGAAACGATCATGCTCACAGTCATCTGAAATTTGCTCCCTCAAGCTGAAGGTGATAGGGAAAGAGTTAAGAGAGGAGAGACGTTACTAGGGAATTGATACTCAGGGCAGACTGGATGTAGAAGCTACCTTATTCCTTTCCTATAGGGACTGAGAGAGAGGACATCAGTATGGATAGAAAATTATCTTCCTAAGGATTTGTTAAATTTAGAACTTGACTCCTTTTTATATATCAAATTATATATATACAGATTGACTTAAAAATGCTATTGAAATCAAGGCAAAACGCAGCACTTTGTTTACGTGTTCAATATATTTATATGTGGAACTTCTAGTAAATTCTCAAGAAATACTTGTCAAATTATTAATAAATTACCTTTTTGCTGATAATTTTAATATTATATTAAGACTGTTTTCTTTGCATAAGGAGGACACATAAAAACTTTCTTCAATACTTTTTCTCAAGACATACCTACCTATTGAATCAGATGCCAGTTAATTAGGCCATGTAACTTATTCTTTCTCTATAATTATTTGTCAGAACTCACCAGCAAATAGACACAGTGGGTGTGAATTGTCTATTTCTCTTAACTATGGCTGATTGGCAACTGTAGTCAATAAGACAACCACTGAAAATATGAATGTATTCAAATAGGAGGTAGATTTTATTATGTGGATCTAAGTAATCTCCATTGAAAGTTAGAGCTTCAATCTACATTAATTTCGAAATATCCTGCATACTTGGAGATTATTCCAGTGAGAGTCTTCTACCCCAGGAGTACAGCATAACTAACAAATCTGACTCTTCCTTCAGAAAGAGTAAGCAGTTTTGCTTACCAGGGTAGGAGGAGATGGCATTGATGTGGGTGGTCCTGATGACACCCACCCGCGTCCCACGGTTGTTTTTCATGCACATGCAGATACATATGGCAATTCCAGCAATGACCCCCATGATGAATACGATTCCAAATACTATGCCAGCAATTGCTGTGCCCCTAAAAAGGAAAAGCGAAAGTACATTTATTGAAAAGGCTCATAAAGATTCTTCAGCCTTTCAACTATAGTTCCATGACTACATGAGAAGTGCCCCTTTAAATATGTTCTTAAGGATAATGTTAAAAAAGACTCATGTTTTTCAGTTCTTGAAACCATTCCATAAGTTAATAATTTCCTTTGCAGCATTTTCTCTGTTTCTCTTTCTGAAAGCCTATTCTGAAATAAACCTCTGAGGCTCCTGGATAACTTCTCAGATTTTTCCTGTCTCTGTTTTCTTGAACTACTTTCCGGGGAATTTCATTGACTTTATCTTCCAAACTTTTATTGAACTTTTAAATTTCAGCTATCATATTTTTAACTTCCACGTGCTCTATCTTATCCTTTATTGCAACATTTGTTTTATAGTGTCCTTTTTTTTGCTTTTATGGATGTAATTTCTTCTATTAATCTCTAACAGTACTCATGACATATTCTTTGAAACTGTCTGTTTTTTGTGTTTCCTCTGTCCTGTCTAGGCTCCTTCTTATCGATTGTTTACTTTGATCTGTTTCATGTTTGACATTTTCCTTAAATGTCTGGTGATCCCTGAATCTATTCCTATGTAATAAGCTGCTATTTAGTAATAGCTGGTTGGGAGTTAAGTGTGCAAAGCTAGTATTGGACAGGTGAACGAACCCTGCAGTAAAGGATCAACTGAGGCCAGTTCGCATAGTTTTGTTTTTCTCTGTAGCTGTTCATTTTACTCCTTAAAAGAATCCTCCAGTTTCATACTTGGGGAATCTGAACTGGGCTGCCAGTTTCCTGGAGCCTGGGGTTTTATCCATAAGGGTATGGACTTTCACAAAATCCTCCTGCTTTCAGCTCAGAGAGTCAGTCTCATTCTGCTATGACAGAGGAGGCTTTCAGGTTAAGTCTTCAGTAACAAAATCTTTGTGGTTTAAAAGCATGACTTCTAAAGCCAGACTGCCATGGTTCCAACTGTAGCTGGGTAACCTCGGGCAAGTTGCTCAATGCCCCAGTTTGCTTCTTAATGAAATAAAGGTCAGCTTGGTGCTTATCTGACTCTCCTCCCAAATTTAATGTTATGAAATAATTGTGCTCCTAGATTCATTTGCCACATAAATAAGTTCCTATTCTCAAGTGCTATATGAACATCTGTCCTGTACTTTTCTAGGACAGGTTCATAGCTCTCATCCCAAGCCCTTGGGACTAGACGTGTCTCGTAAGTCAGGAATGTTCAGATTTTGAAAAGGGAACATGCATATACTGTATATTATATGATATTCCCAGGGCCAGCATCCTGAGCATAACACATGTACATTTCTGCAGTAAAGGTAGGAATATTAACACTCGTGTATTACATAGAAGCTATAAAAAAAGCCCCAGGTTCGTTCAGATTCAGTCTTGCCACCAATTGAGTTGTATAAAACCTTTACTTTTCAGAGTTTTTGAGGACTTCAGAATTGCAGATAAGGGACTGTGGACGTATATTTATACTGTTCAGAAGAGATCTTCTCTCTCTGACTTTTCCCTACTCATTTAAAAAAACAGAATACCATTATGCATTCCAATAGACTCCTTTAAAATATTCCCACATGCGTTTTAACTTTGTTAGTAAATTATGAAAGTAGAACATGAGACATATTTGGATGGGCTGCTATTAGCAATTAAAGAATGGCAGAGTCTAGCAGTTCAATAAATATGTCTTTTCAAGAAAAAAGATTTATCAAAGGTGATAACTTGAAATTAAAAAAAACTAAAAGTAATCTGGAAACTTCTTTTTTTATTGTAATTTTCAGGTCTAAATAAGACTAAATTGGAGGACTTAATTTATGTTCCAGAAATAATCAATGGTCTAATTATTCAGGTGTAGAGTTTCCAAAGTATGTGTTGTGGAAGCTATCAACTTGGGACATATTTATATTCATTAATTCCTTTTTAAATAGAGAAAAGTAAAAAATCAGTCACATTTTGTTTTCTTGTTGGCGGCTTCAGCAAAAGTGCCTGCCCTTGAGGTCAATAATGAGGTTGCAACTAATGTGTTAAATGAGGTTTTTGATTAAATCATGATTTTCATGTCCTTGATCCTTTGATACCCATTAGCAATTGTAAATTAGTTATTTAAGACATGGCAAGTATAAAATTTATAGCATTATTTAGTCTGTTATTAATTTAAAAAATAAGCAGTCACCTTCCAGTATATAAATAATTTGGTTTAGTCAACTGTTGGAAAGAGAGAAGCTATTAAGTTGAGAAATTTGGCATCATAAAATCCTTGAAAAGATTTATTTAGGCAATGTATTCTTTTTTTGAAAGAATGCATTACAAGGTTTGCACATTTTCTCTTCTCTAAACTTCTATTTCAAAATAATTATAGATTCAGAGAGGTCCTGTATATCCTTCACCCAGTTTCCCCCAATGGTTACATCTTAGGTAACTAAAGTACAACATTAAAACCAGGAAATTGGCATTGGTATAAAGTGTGTGTACAGTTCTATGTCATTTTAACACGTGCATAGATCCATGCAACCAGTTCAGCAAGCAAGGTACTATACCATCACCCCAAAATATTTCCCTGGGCTCCTCCTTTACAGTCATATCCAACCTCCACCACCATCAATAACCCCTGACACCATTCATCTGTTCTCCATTTCTATAATTTTGTCATTTCAAGAATGTTATACAAATGGAATCACATAGTACGTGACTTTCTGAAATGCTCTTTTTTCACTCAGCATTATGTCCTTGGAAGCCATACTGGCTTTTCTGTATAGCAATACATTCCTTTTTATTACTGTGTAGTATTCCATGGTATAGATATAACACAGTTTGTTTAACCATTACTTCTTATAGGACATTCTGTTTACTTCCAGTTTTGGCTTTTACATTTATAAAGCTGCTATGAACAATCATGTACTGGTTTTTATGTGGACATAAGTATTCATTTCTCTGGAGTAATTGTCCAGGAGTAGGATTGCTAGGATATATAAGCATATGTTCTATTTTAAAAGAAATTGCCAAACTATTTTCCAGAGTGACTGTACTATTTTACATTCCTACCAGCAGTATAGGAGAGATCCAGTTTCTATACATCCTTGCCAGCATTTGATATTGTCATTATTTTTATTTTAGCTGTTTTAATGGGTGTACAGTGCTTTCTCTTTGTAATATTAATTTACATTTCCCTTAAGCTAGTGAACATTTTTTCATGAACTGATTTGCCATTTATATGTCTTCTTCAGTGAAATGTCTCATATCTTTTACTCATGTTCTAATTGAATTATTTGTGTTTTTACTGTTGAACTTTTGAGAGTTCTTTGTAAATTCTAGATATGAGATTCCCTTATCAGATAAGTAGTTTGTAAATATTTTCTCCCAGCCTGTAGCTTGTCTTTTCGTCCTCTTAACAGTCTTTTGCAAGAGTAAAAGTTTTTCATTTTAATGAAGTCCAACTTACCAATTTTTTCTTTTATGAACTGTGCTTTTGTTGTCATGTCTAAGAACTCTTCACCAACCCCTGGTTACTGAAGGTTTTCTCCTCTGTTTCCCTCTAAAAGATCTATAGTTTTATGTTTGACATTTAAATCTATCATCCATTTTGACTTAATTTTGTGTATGGTGTCAGGTTTAGATCGAGTTTCATTTATTTTGCCCGTTGATAGCCAACTGCTCTGGCACATTTATTGAAGACACTATCCTTCTTTCATTGCACTGCTTTTGCACCTTTGTCAAAAATCAGTTGGCCATGCTGCCTGGGAGTATTTGGGGGTTCTGTATATTTTCTTGTTGTTGGATAGGGTGTTTTATAAATGTTGAGTAGATTCTGTTGGTTGATGATATTGTTCAGTTCTTCTATATCCTGTTGATTTTCTATCTAGTTTTACTAATTGTTGGTGAGGGATGCTGAAGTTTTCAACTATAATTTTGGATTTGTTTGTTACTTCTTTCAGTTCTATCAGTTTTGTTCCATATATTTTGCAGCTTGTCTGTTCTGTCTAGGCTCCGCACTTGACCTGTGCTGATAGGCATTGGGATGAGGCTGTATTTTTTTTTTTTTTTCTTATGGTGTTGGGTTATAGTCAAATTAGTTAAATTGTTACTTTCTCAAAGTTTTCTGTTTTGCTAGGCTGTCTCTTTCTGGGGACTTTGGCTGCAGAGATCAGGCCTTTGTTGGGGTTTTCACTGTCTGCTCCTATTGGTGTTTATGGGTTGCCAGCTTCTTTATCTACAAACCTGGGAGAAATGAGGCAAAAAGAAAACCCAGGGAGCTCACTGTCATGTTGTTCTTCAGCCCACGAAGTTCCTAGCTGCTCTGCCTTCTTCTCTTCACCTTTCAGAATTTTCTTGTTTGTTTTATATATAATATGTAGGGTTTTAAAGTTGTACACAGAGGGAGGAATAGGGAAATGTACGTCTACTCTGAAAAAATAAAATATTGCAATAAATGGTATTGTTTAAAATTGTAAAGTGATTTTTTAAAGCATAATATAAAAACATTTTTATAGAAGAGATTAAAAATGTGATGAATATCCTTAAAAACGTAGTTGGGTTTTTAGGGAAAAACGTTGCCATTGATCTACATATATATATCTCCTCTGATTTTGAACCTTTTCCTATACATATTAAAAGTGCTCAAAAATCTTTAATAAATACACAAATTAAGCTAACCTTACCCACAATTATTAAACTGTTAGGAACTATCATCACCCACAAAATTCTTTCTCTGTAATGAAAGTATTTCCTAAAGGCATGTGTTAATTCCCTATTCAAATGAAACCTGAAAGGGCATTTTTCTTGGGAGAAGAACAAAATATAACTTTTTTGATGTTGTTAATTCTTTCTTTTTTAACTGCTGATATTTTGGACTATAAAGCATAATTCATGTAAATGTATATGCAAAGAGGAATTTCTGTTTTCAGGAGGCTACTGCAACACCTTTTATGAATTCTACAGTTTCACAAGTAATTATCTTTTTGTGCCTTTAATAATTTTGTGTGAGCTCAGTTCTAAACAAAAGCATTTAGTTTTTTGGTTACATACAAGAATCACCAGACAAAAAATCCAAGGTTATATAAACAAATTATTCTTTTAAACTATCCATTATAATTATTTATTATAGTGAATGACTCTTTTTGGTCAATTTTTAGACCAAAAGTAGGCAGTCTATGGCCGTGGGCCAAATGGGGCCCACAAGTTGTTTCAGTAAATAAGGTTTAATCGGAACAAGGCCAAACACATTTGTTTACCTGTTGTTTGACTGCTTTGGTGCTATAATGTCAAAGATGAGTAGTTGTGACAGAGACCACATGGTCACAAAGCCTAAAATATTTACCATCTTGCTCTTTGTAGAAAAAGTACTGAACTCTGATTTATTTCACTTGTGAAAAAATTAATGCTGCCTTTCCCTAGATGACGTTTTCTAAAACATTACGTCAATAATGATATTGTAACAAAGCAAATGGTAGCACAGGCCAGACAACTTGTACTGAAAAATCTAACATTTAGTGGTATTTGGAAGCTCTTTTAATTCCATTAATCAGAAACTCACAAGAGTTGCAAGGTCTGAATATTCTTTTTGATTGCCACTACTAATATTGTTTACTCTAGTACATTTCTGATGCTGTTTCAATACAAAACTTACTCATGTTTTGTGGTATAATGAAAAATAAATATTTAGTCTTTGCCCCAAGATCCTGAGGGCACAAAGCTTTTAAAACCCTTAGAATCTCTGAAGTGATTAAAGTGTCTTTTGTATGCTAATGAGATGACTGGTGTTTGGGGGCCCCTAGATAACTTTAACAGGGGGACTGGACTCCAGAAAGACCAAAGCATAATTACAGGGTTGGAACTTTCAGTCCCACTTCTGACCTCCAGAGATTGGGGCAGGGCTGGAGGCTGAGTTAATCAACAATGGTCAGTGAGTTAATCAACAGTGGTCAGTGATTTAATCAATCGTGCCTACACAAGGATACCGCCATAAAAACCCCTACATGATGGGGTTCAGAGAACTTCCAGGTTGATGGACACATCATGGTGGCAGGAGAGTGGAGCACCTGGAGAGGGCAGAGCAGGTCTGAAAGCTCCATGCCCCTCCCCACATACATTGCCCTATGTATCGCTTCCACTTGACTCTTCCTGAGTTGTATCCTTTATAATCAACTGGTAATAGTAAGTAAAGCGTTTTTCTGAGTCCTATGAGTTATTCTAACAATTAGTCAAACCTGAAGGAAGGGGTAGGGGGGATCCCTGACTTTGTAGTCAAGTTGCATGGATGTGTGTATAACCTGGGGACTCAATACTTGTGACTGGCATCCTAAATAAGGTCAGTCTTATGGGACCGAACCGTTACACCTGTGGAGTCTGACACTCTCTCCAGGTAGTGTGCGTCAGAATTAAATTGAACTGTAGGACACCCAGCTGATATGAGAATTGGTTGGTGTCAAGAGGAAAGACGCCCCACAGGCTTTCTTCTCTGTTCTCCCAAAATCTTTGTGGACACATCTAAGTATCAGTGCGTATTATTTAGCTCCATGGATGGTTTTTGACCATTTGCAGATAATAAAAAAATTTTGAACAAAATTATGGATTGAAATGTGTACCAAAATGAGACTTTATAATCAAGATATTAAATGTACTTGTAGTGGCTTTAATATACTATGAAACCGGTGTTTATAACAAGGCTCAGAGACAATATATTTCATTACATAAATAGCTTTTCATAAGTAAAAAAGATTCTGATAATGTTGCAATTGTTACAATAATATTTACAACACATTTTAACCTTGGTACTGCTATACAGCAACCTAAAAATACAGATACCTTGACATGGTCTTACTATTAATTGATGTTTAACGTAAAGAGTAAGTATGCAAAGAATGCCATTAGATTATTTCTCTTCTTTCTCTGACATGATCAATTTACAAATGCATTTTATACAAAGGACTTATGAATATTCCATGCAATAATTTAGTAACATGTCTTTATTAAATAGGAAAAAAAGGCCACAGAGATATTTGATGCCTACATAAGATGCAGGAAGAATTATAGAGTACTTCCATTAGGAGAAACTTTTCAAATGAACATAAGAGTTTTTAAGAAGTACATTAAGTGAGAAAACTTTTAGAAAGAGTTTTCTGGAATAACTGCCTACAATTTCAAAAGAATAAACTTAAAATGAGTTCATTTACTATTAGAATGAAAAATAAGTCGTAAATGCAGCAAAAGCATTTTATCTTTCTATTAAAGAGGAAATATTAAATAATCCCATATATTTATAATCATAAGTGATTAATTAAAGCAATGAAAAAATATCATTTCAACTGTAGGGCTGAAAGGAAAAAGCACACATGAGAAAAATAAAACTTGGCAAAATTCTTCTTCAGACTCTTTCATTAACTCAATAATTGTTCTTTCAGCCAGTGCATTAAAATATGTAATACAATATTTTCATGCTCAAAATCTTCAAAACCCATATTTTATTCTACACCTATTCACAATTTATAAAGTCTATAACTTTAGCAAAACTCTTACTGGCTTAATTTAAAAATGATGCATTTTCCTCATTGTTGCTTTAATAAATCAATACAGAAGAGTAAGAATAGAAAAACAAGCTCAATGGAGTATGGTTTTTAATATGGAGAGTATTTAGTTCTGTCACTTTAATGAATAATAGTAGGTCCCCAGAACTAAATATATCTATATCTGTATCTATATCTGAATCTGTATCTATCTCTACCTATTTATCTACATATACATTTATATATATATCAAATAAGATGACTATAACTTCAAGTGGTTAAATTATTGCTAAATATTGTTACAATTCCATGTGTTAAATGCGTATGAAGAGTAGAAACACCAATCCATGTGATTTTCCCAATAAGTCTGTATTACTTGCAAAAAAATCCTGTAAAATTCAGATATGTTAAAGATGTTTATTTTGCCTTTTTTTTTTTTTTTTTTTTTCATTTCAGTCCTTCTCTCTAATAACATCATTCAACATATCTTCATCCTTGGGGCTTTATAGGTAACTTTTCTGTAGTCCTCAGAATAATAAAATTAGAAACTAATTTTTCTCTAAATGTTTAAATTTACTTCATTTACCGACTCAGGGATTTTTGTCCCTTCCTCCTTATCTTACCCTCCATCCTGCTTTCTGAAATGTGGGTGTGGTGGCTGAGCTCTTGTCTCCATGTAGGACCATGAGGATAGTCCACCTAGAGATGCAGGAGGTATGAATTTGATGGAGTATGCATCCCTAACAGCTACATGGAGATGCTATATCACTCCCAAGTTGCCTATCTCTAGGTTTCCTTTACATGAGACAGAAACACAGTGTTTTTTAAAAAATTTATTAAAACCTCTATTATTTTAGTTTAAGTGTGTGTGTGAGAGAGAGCTACACTGCTTGACCTAATCTTACCTAATACAACTTCTTTGCTCCAATAAGCACACTGGGTAAACAAAAAGAAATATTTCACGTGGAAATAGTTCTAAGGAGCGCACAGGTACTCTGAGATCCCCGGGAGAAGGTTCCAGAAAAGCATACCAGAGCCAAGAAAGCATGAGACTGCATTCAACTTCTATTAAATTGAGATCACTTATCTTCTATCTTAGGTAGAGTTAAACTTGTATGAGTCAGTGAAAGACCTTCAAAAAAATCCCTACGTTGCCTAGATGTCAAAGAGGTATACAAAATGAGAATAAAAAATGGCCTTGAATGTGCTGTGAAGGCTAGGGTGACCTGCACGAAAACGCTTTATCACTGATGTGCGATAGTAAATGATTTGATTGATGAAGAAAGCAAGAATAACTCAAGCCAAAGAGTACCCTTTGAGAACTGGTTGGTTTGCCCTTATCTCCACTGATCAAATTTTCTGAACAAGTTATGTTAGATTCCTATGTTAGATTCGTAAAGTGAGTTCAATGAAGATCAAATGCATATAATATGCATTCCTATGTTAGATTTGTAAAGTGAGTTCAGTGAAGATCGAATGCATATAATAAAATAATATTAATAATATCAATTAAATGTTTTTCCATAAAATATATGATCATATATGAATATATTTAACTGTAATTTAGAAAAACAGGAATCTGAGTGAAGAGTCCCTGAACTATATTACTTGACATAGTCTGTATACTGTGTGCATTCCAAATGTCATGATCTGATTAGCTGTCAGTATAGCCTTGAGATAGCACAGCATAACATAGTGTAAGTCAAAATTTAAATTCAGTCACTCTAGTTACAGAAGTTTCCAGAAACGTTTTTTGCAATATTCACAAATGTGATTCATTTCATTGTTTATTTAACAACAATATTTGGACAGGTAGTATTGACCCACACTTAAATTGGTTGAATTTTCCAGTTATGGCCTTGAGATGTTTGATTTATTCCTCAGTCATTATGCTTGTAATTTTAAACAGCTATCGCTAGATAATTAACAGTCATCACTTTATTCATGAAATATATATCGGTTATCTACCATGTGCTAGGCACTATTCTGGGTGCTGGGATGCAAAGTTGAGTGATACATGGTACCTGTCTTCAAGGATTTTAGAGGCATGTATGGGATACTAAACAAAAAGAGAGATTTTGAAAGGCCACTATCTCCAGGCATAGAAGACTAAGTCAATAAAATAATTAAAAAATTTGATCAGGGGCTTCCCTGGTGGCGCAGTGGTTGAGAATCTGCCTGCTAATGCAGGGGACACGGGTTCGAGCCCTGGTCTGGGAAGATCCCACGTGCCGCGGAGTGACTAAGCCCGTGTGCCACAACTACTGAGCCTGCGCGTCTGGAGCCTGTGCTCCGCAACAAGAGAGGCCGCGATAGTGAGAGGCCCGCGCACCGCGATGAAGAGGGGCCCCCCCCCGCTTGCCGCAACTAGAGGAAGCCCTCGCACAGAAACCAAGACCCAACACAGCCAAGAAATAAATAAATAAATAAATGATAATTAAAAAAAAAAATTTGATCATACTCAGCAAAAGAGAACATTTTTTTTTAATGAATGTAATAAACTCAAGAGAATAGTAGCGATTTCTTAATACTTCTTACTTGCATATAATAGTTTTTTGACCCAGAGGATGCTTTTGTGAAATAGAATTCAACCCACTTGTTTTGCAGGTGAAAAAATCAAATCCATGAGAGGCTAAAATAACGATCTTCTAGTTAGTTTCGTGGTAAAGAACTGAGCTCAGCGATCCTAATTTTCACCCCAGAGCTGTTTATATGGCAGTGGACTGCCTTGCTCATATTCTTTCATCCACTCACCAAACATTTATAGAGTCTATCTGCTGTGCCAGACACTCTCGTGAGCACGAGGCATATAAAGATGAACAAAGTCTCCTTAGGAAGCAGAGAAGAAGAGGAGAGAAAGGATTCCTGGAATGTTTGGGAAATTGAAACCTTGAGAGCTGATGACTGATTGAATTGGGTAGTAAATGAGAGGCAGGAGTGCGGAATATCTTCCATGTGGATGAATGCCCCTTGCTGTACTATATACAGTCCATAAAAATGTCTTGAAATGAAGAATAAATGAGACATGGAATCATAAACTAGATTTAAGTAGGTACAGGCAGAAGGCAAGCCACACAGGTTTCCTTGCCTTCTGCCTTCTAAACCTAAAAATTTCCCAATTACTTCTAGACTTACATTTATAATGCTTTGGCACAGTTCACCCTTTGAAGTGACCTTTGCTGAAACTTCACACTGAGCTAATTACCTTAACTTGCTTATGATGTTTACTTTAGACAGGACTTTCTCCTTTTTTTCCTATACCTTTTTATCATATTTTAAGTAGAAAAAAATCACAAACCCGTTCTGTTTTTTGTTTTTAACACTAACTCTAAGGATTTCTATTAAAAATCCATTTGTTGAGATTTAAGTCCTGAGAGCATGTAAGATTTAAGAGACTGAATCTGATTATGAAAATCGGAACCCTCAGAATAATCCGATTTCCTTTCCATTGACTCCAGCATGGAGAGTTTCAAATAAATATGGAGGCTTATATAATTATTGATCTGGCAGAACAGCAACTACCTTTTAGGCCTAGACATTTGAAAATTTCATAAGGTTCCCATAGGACTGGGGTGGAGGTTGTAAACCTTTCCAGATTAACTGCTGAAACAGGTAACAGACCTTGATGATGTAATGGATCCCTGGCAGTGAGACCATGGGCCACCAAATACAGTATTTTCACATGTGGCTCCGTCAACTGCTAGACTATACATTAGAAGGTAGCCAGCCCACTCAGACAACTGTGGTCCTCTTCCTGGACCCTAGCAAGTCCCATCCTCTGCCGAGACAAACCTGCAACTGATCACCATCTGCGGGAAGTCTCCATTCTAGTCCTGCCAATGATTTGCTCAGTTCTGACATTTATTATCTGCACACAACTCTCTCAGGCTGGGGCTGCCCAGACCCAAGAGAGGCTGCCTGATCTCACCTCTCTGAAAGTCTTGTTCACAAACTCACCTGCACCAGCCTAATGTGGTTGATCAGAACGGTCACACTTTGGCTGCCTCATAGAATCTAGCCTCACACTCACTTTAATGATTCTTAAAGTCATTAACAAGCAATACATCCTCATCACAGCTAATCAGATCATGACATTTGGAATCCACCCAGTATACAGAGTATGTCAAGTAATATAGTTCAGGGAATCTTCACTCAGATTCTTGTTTTCCTAAATTAAAATTAAATATGTTCATATACGATCATATATATCTGGAAAAAACATTTAATTGCTACTATTAATATTACTATTATTATATGCATTTGATCTTCATTGAACTCATTTTACAAACCTAACATAGGAATTGGACATTTGTTCAGAAAATTTGATCAGTGGAGATAAGTGCAAACCAACCAGTTCTCAAAGGGGACTTTTTGGCTTGAGTTATTCTTGCTTTCTTCATCAATCAAATAGCTACAAACAGTTTCTGAGTTTTATGCCGTATAATTATCCATGAGAGGAAAACTGATTTCAATCATGTCTCATTACAGTAGATTCAACCCCAGAGAAGGAATGTGAATGGCTCAGGTGGAGTTGGGGACCCTCCTATAGAACAGTCCACTTGGCCAAGGCCAAGAATACCATGAGTAGCCCAGCTTGGGTCAAATGCCTGTCCCCAGACCTGCTCTATGTAACCAATGCAGAAACACGTGGGGGAAATAGAGGTGGTCAATTCAGGAGCAGAGGCAAGAATTTGGCAAACAATGGCACAGTCATTCACACACAAGATAACTTTGTATAGTTGACATTAGGATTCCAAGCCCAAGTCTGAGTTTACGGCTGTAAGCTGGGATTATAAAGAATGAAGAAATCCATAATTCAAAAAGAGTCATGTACCACAATGTTCATTGCAGCTCTATTTACAATAGCCAGGACATGGAAGCAACCTAAGTGTCCATCGACAGATGAATGGATAAAGAAGATGTGGCACATATATACAATGGAATATTACTCAGCCATAAAAAGAAACGAAATTGAGTTATTTGTAGTGAGGTGGATGGACCTAGAGTCTGCCATACAGAGTGAAGTAAGTCAGAAAGAGAAAAACAAATACCGTATGCTAACGCACATATATTGAATCTAAAAAAAAAAAAAATGGTTCTGAGGAACCTAGGGGCAGGACAGGAATAAAGACGCAGACGTAGAGAATGGACTTGAGGACACGGGGAGGGGGAAGGGTAAGCTGGGATGAAGTGAGAGAGTGGCATGGACTTATATACACTACCAAATGTAAAATAGCTAGCTAGTGGGAAGCAGCCACATAGCACAGAGAGATCAGCTCAGTGCTTTGTGACCACCTAGAGAGGTGGGATAGGGAAGGTGGGAGGGAGATGCAAGAGGGAGGGGATATGGGGACATATGTATGTGTATAGCTGATTCACTTGGTTATACAGCAGAAACTAACACGCCATTGTAAAGCAATTATACTCCAATAAAGATGTTAAAAAAAAAAAAAAGAATGAAGGACAGATAGATAGAGACAAATCTCAGTTCTGTTCATCCTTCACCTAAATACATATGTGGTACCAGGAAGTCAGAAAAGTAACTTTAGACAAATACAGAGGTTTGGGACTCTAAGGATTTCTAGTGGCCATGTTTTGAAAGACCTTATTTCAAAGAATCTTAAATTATATAACACTAAACATATTTGAGTATTTCCTAGATATATGTTAGCGTTTCAAGGAAGACAGAGCCTGGGGAAGACACATTCGCACGTATGTAAATAATTATAATGCACAGCATTGATTGCAAACAGGGGAAGCATGGAATAGGTTCTATGACAGCAGAGGATAGCAAATGTGCGAGTGTGTGTGTGAGTAGAGATGGGTGTGTGTGAGAATGTGTATCACTGAAAGAAGGTGCAGGTGTATATGCATGTTTGGGGGGTGCTTGAGGATGGATGGATTCCTGAAGGAGGTAACCCCTTCTGAATCTTAAAGGAAGATGAGGAATTAATCAATGGAGATTGAGGGGATTAGAGCAGAAACACATTTAAGGTCAAAGGAACAAGGTATAAATGCCATAGGAATGTAAGATACTGTGACATGTTTAAGGGACCATGAAAAATTGAGAGTTGCTGAAATAGAAAAGACGCAGATGAGGCTGGAGGAAAAGCAGGGGTTTGGGGGGGCAATTAGGAGGGTCTTCAATAACACTGTAAAGAACTTGACCTTTTTATTGGAATGAATGGAAAAATACGTGAAAACCTGAAAGCATGGGTCAATCTAAGAGTAATGTGAAGAGTGGATTTAATGGGTACCAGGCTGGACCCAAGTGGTCCTATTGAAAGACCATTGTAATTATCTGGGCAAAACGTGGTGAAAGACTGAACCTGACAATGAAAGTGGGGCAGGGGAGAAGGTGGGGAGGAGGGAGTTCAAAAACTCAGAACATATAACATGGAAGGTAAAGTTATCGGTGCCTTCAGGTCATCAAATTCAAACTCCTAAAAGCTTATTATAACTCTGTGCTATCCGCAGGCATGCAAAGCTCTTGGACACTCCCAGCACTTAAAAGTCACTAAGTCTGGAGGCATCTTTTCCATTACTGAATAATTCCCTGTAACTGTGGGACACTTCCGTAGATTTAGTTCACCAGATCTCTTATCTCTCTCAAAGAAGGGACCTCTGCAGAGGGAAAGCTCTGACCTTTCATAGGAAAGAAGGGAAGTGTCAGGCCCAGAAGGTGTCAGAGGGCAGGAGATAAACTTTGCTTACCCTTGTTGTCTACTGGTCTGATTTCAACCAAGTGTGTTTTCCAAAAATGAGTATGTTTATAAAAAGCATATGTACTCTTTAATATTGCATTATGTAAACTTTTAGCATAATGAGCATGCATAGATAGGAGGTTTGTTTTATTTGTCTAATCAGTGAACTCTTAATTGCCCTTCTCTGAAATGCATGTCCTTAAACCTCTGTAAAACATAAATTAAAAATAATAGTCTTTGAGTTATTCTTAGATTGCTTCATGCAGTCTGATCTTCCGATCCAAGTCTTTGTGCAGTTAGAATCTTAATTGGATCAGATGATGCCCGATGTCCCCTCCAGCTCCCCAGTACCACAACTAATTAGCAGAAATTCCACTTTAATAATACAGCTGCTGCAGTTCAAGAAAGGAAAGCAAAGCAGAGGTGGAAATCTCAACCTAATGAACACTGAAGAAAGATTAGAAGCAAGTTAAAATTCAGTGTGATAATTAATTACAGTCCAAGAAAATGAATATTGGCTAACTGTAATTTAAGCTATATTTATTCATACAAGTCTCTTCCACAACATCACCTCCAATTCTGAGATAGAAAGAGAATACCTCTTCTCAATAATTCTTATCTCATTTATTGTCAGTATAAGCAACAATCTCAAGTCTGTGGAGATGTAAAAATCATCAAGGTAGTATTCAGTATTTTAAGTGAGTAATTATAACTGCATGCACGCATGCATATTATCAAGCCAACTCTTTATTAATTATTTCTACTTTGGAAAGTCATAGTTTTGTCTCAAAGATCTTGGCAAAAATAGCTATACCATGACCCAACAGTTGGTGTGGAAGACATTTTACATGATTTTTTTAAATAGAGAGAATAAAAGATTAAAAAATCAGATGGATTCTTGCAATTTTAGGAGCAGCTATTATAATGTGCTTGAATGTTTCACTGTATTCTTTGAAATTCCAATGGGCCAGGGAGCTACTCACGCTTATAGCCATGCAACATACAGGGAGGGAATTATGCCTGGTTTGAACCACTAGAGTGGTATTACATCAGTATTGTCTCTTTTTAGGCAGATTTCATCCTGTCGCATCTAATAGTACAGTTAAAATTTAGAAGGAGTGGCCTAAAAAAATGACAGTTCTCTTACTGGGGAGAAGATAACTAGCCAACATAAGCTGTGTAGTCTGGCGGGATGAGGTAAACAGTAGTTACTTAAGTAACTTATATTACCTGTGTGGATGGGCAGAGTAGCAAATTACAGTGTGAGTCATCACCATAAAGTCAAGATTCTTCTGACCAAATTACTGCAGACTGGGCAGAGAGGTGGATCCAACAAGAAGAAACACAGAAACAGAGAATTAAGGGGGTCATAATCTTTAGTTCCACAGGTCCATCTAAGGCAGGTGAGTGCTGGCAGCAGCGTTGTTGTGGAGACAGTAAGAGCTACCTGCTCCTCTACATTTCCCAGCTGTCCATACATCTTGGAAGGGAGGGGCTGTGTGACTAATTCTCACCAACAGAATAAACAGAAGGAAGAGATGCGTCACTTCCTGTCAAGATCGGTTAAGAGGTGGTGTTCCTTCCTCACCTCCTTTCACTATCCCAGCCTGGGTGGCTGGAAGCAAAGGATTCTGGGATGATGAGTCCACTACATGGAAGGAGGCGGAGTCCCTGAGCCATGGCGTCAGGGAGAGCCACACAGGTGAGCTGCTGATGTGATCAAAAAATAATATGGCGTTGGGTTGAGCCACTGAGATTTCCGGGTTTATCTGTTTCTGCAGCATAGCCTAGCTATCCTGACGGAGGCATCGGTGTTGTGACTCAGAGCACGGGATGTGGATTCAGCATACCAAGGTATAAATCTTGTTTCCACCACTGACGACCTCTGTGACCTGACGTCTCTGAGCTTCTGTTTTGGGCGCAAGAATTTCGTCATCAGGATGAGACATCATAAGTGGTTTCAACTCAGGCAACAAAATATAAGTCCCGTGGTGGGCCCTGGAAATACTGCCTCCTAAAACAGATGAAACTTGTAAGGAATCAGGTGTGGGTCTCAGGCTCCTCGAGTGACAGAGGTGAATGGGACCCACAAGGCACCTGATTTGGTAAAGAATATGAGAGCCAATCTGATGTTGCCTCAGAGTGAAGGCTGGTCCCCAATTCTGGCTTCATGTTAGATTGAAATTAAGTCACACAACAATATTGACACCTGTAAACCAAATCAATGAAATTAGGATCTCTGGGGATGAGATCCAGATATTATATTTTTTAAGTTACCCTGATTGTGCTAATATAGAGCCAGAATTAGGAATCAATGAGTTGGAGTAACAAAGAGACCTAAAGCTGCCTAAAAGCTTTCTGTCTCCGTTGAAATTGGTTCAGGAGGCGAAGGCTAGAGCTCAGGGGAAAGAAACACCAAGTGGACTCAGATATGTGAAATTCGCAAAAGAAGTGATTTTAGCAGCAATTTCTCAACAAAAAAGAGATAGTGATTTAAGTCAAAACATTTCCATCTACAGAACTTACACAGAATAAATATCATTATGAATATTACTGTTATTTTCTTTTCAGTCCTCATTCTATATCATATTCTCAGTCTACTAAATGCACTTAAAATAAGGGAAGAAATCATGGGTGTACACATGAATATTCAGCATAGAAAAATATTTCTGATTGGTAATATACAAAACTAGTAAAATATTAACAAAATGTTATAGAAATAAAGAAACTGAACAATTGATATACGTTTGATTCTGTGAAAATAGGCAGATCAGTGCTTCCCAAATGGGGAGAAAATTTGGTTCAGCAACCTAGAAATTGCCAGTTGGTTCAGACCTCTTATTTATCCAATGCCCTGTTCTATTGCTGACCTACCCCACATTCAGCAAGAAAGATTAATTTCCTATCAGATGTGAGTGAATCTTAATGGCAATGTGTACCTTAATTTCCTTTAGTTGTTTATAACTGTTCCTCAAATTTCTCCTGTTTTTGGACCACTAAGGTCCAGTGGAATGACAAACTTGAAAATATCTACTAGTAATGAAAGGCATTTGTTGGACACTAACATATTAATTACTTGGTTTTGATGATGTAGGAAAGTTACTAAAAGTACTCAATTTACTGGCATCAAGGCTTTTTATTTTTTTCTTCTTTACTTGAAATCAAAGCCAACAGTCTTAATAATTTTGACTGGTCCTTAAAATATTCTCACATTTGCTCAGCTTTAATTTGCAAATGAGCCCTTTCCTAACCAATGTACCCTCATCAGGAAATCTAAATCATAAAAATTCCAGGGAACAACACCAATAACTTATTTTATGTAAACTGTTTGGAATTATGCCAATCAATTCACTAGTTCATGATTTCAAAGATTGTTTCATCAATCTTGCATTACTCAATTCACAGAACATAAAATAGACCCTTTAACAAGAATTTGGATTCGATTCTGTAAGAAAGACAAGGTCATTTTTTAAAAGCAAATCAGCTAGCAAGAGGGCTATCAGAAGCATGCGTACAAAGAAAAATGGTTGCAGAAACTTTCGGCTCTATTCTATAAATCTTGACCTTTATTTTTCCCTTCTGCTACTACTTTGCTTCTTTTACTGTTCCCTAAGGGAAATTCTAGTATCACATGGGGCTAAGAAATATAATTTTGTCTTTTACTATTTTAAGTTCAAGTTATTTAAATGCCATGGACTCAGTGAAGTGTGGCTTACGTCCAGAAGACCAACCTCAGAAAGCATCGTACATACTCCCTCTGACAACATGATAATGTGAAACTAATTGCTTTTGGGGGAATTAATCAATTTAAGATCAAGGCTCCTAAACATTATGTTTCAAAATGCCTAAGAAACACACATTCTTTTCTACACTGAAAGACAAGCAAAACATGGGTCTTTCAGGAGACCCACGTGTAAATATTGATTTTATGCCCGCTGCCGAATTAAAATGTCTAAATTGGATCTCAAGTTGAGTTCCCATTTCATTTATATCATATATGTTCATTTGGTTTTAAACTCTAAGCAGCTAAATTTGCCATCAGTTTGACAAGATTCCCATCTTTTACATTTGATGTTATTGAAAAAAGAGTGAGGAACATATCTCTTCATATATTCATCAGCTATGGATGAAGTACCTATTCATCTGTTTGTCTAGGAGCTGTGGGCACAGCAGTGATCCAGAAAGCATCTGCTTTGACCTCTACCATGGAAGAAAGACAGTTAGATAATAAGATATTTAGGAATATTAAGGAAGTTGTAATTAAAATGAGATTTGAAAGGTAAATTAGTCAAGAAAGAAAACAAAGGATTCATGAAGAGGCAACAACCTGTGGGAAATCGGGAGAGAATAGGGCACATTTTAAGAGAGAAAAGATCAGTAGAGCAAGTACTGTCTACAGCTTTGATGGTAGGAAGGTGTTTGACTAATGGCTGCAGATAGGTTTGGGGAGCTAAACAGCAATGAGGTCATGAAGGGCCCTGAAAACCATGGTAAAAGGGAGACTATAAAACAGGGGCATCAGTGGCAAGAAGACAGTTGTGTTTCAGGAGGATGTCAGTGACAATGACAAAGGGATTGCCTGAGACAAGAGTGGAGACAGGGATACCAGTTGGGAGGTGAGAAAAGGCACTGCCAAGCATAGTGGGTTGAATGGTGGTCCTCCAAAAGATATGTCCATGTCCTAATTCCCAGACCCTGTGAACATTACCTTATTTGGAAAGGGCCTTTGCAGATGTAATTAAATTAAGGATCTTGAGATCAAGGGATCATCCTGGATTATCTGGGTGGACTCTTAACTCCAATGACAAACATCTTATGAAGGACACACTGGGGAGATTTGACAGGCGGAAGAGGAGAATGCAATGTGACCACGGAGGCAGAAGTCTGAAAACAAGCCGAGGAATGTCAACAAACACTAGACACCGGACAAGGTGAGAAAAATCTCTTCCCTAAAGCCTCGAGAGGAAACACAGCCCTGCTGACACCTTGATGTGAGACTTCTGCCCCCAGAACTATGAGAACAAATTTCTATTGTTTTAAGCTACAGTTTTTGGTAATCTGTAACAGCTGCCATAGGAAACAAATACAGTAAAGCAAGAGAAAGACACTGGAGGAGGGAGAGAACACAGGGCATTTGGGACACTGCAAAAGTCCAGTAGAGCAGGATCTAAGGGCATTCACGAGTGAAACCGGAAATAAGTTGGGCAGACAGGCAGGAGGTTGTATTAGTGAAAAGCTGCTTGGTCTGAATGCACGTGGAATGCCAAAATACCAGTGAATGGACCAGACTGGCTGAAGGAGAAGAATTATGGTCTTGAGCAATTTGAAGGAAAATTGGAAAGGGAGGAAAAAATGAACAGAATGCAGTATTTTCTGGCCAGAGGGGGGGGTCTATGGCAGTGTAGGGAAAAGGGGTAAAAGGGCTGGGTCTGGGGAATTTTTACCCCAGCCAAACACAGGGCAGTGTCTTAGTCAGCTCAGGCTGCTGTAAGAAATACCATAGATTGGGTGACTTAAACAACAGACATTTATTTTCCCACAATTCTGGAGGCTGGGAAGTCCAAGATCAAGGAGCCCTTTCCTGTCTTACAGATGACTGCCTTCTCACTGTGTCCGCACATGGCAGAGAGAAACCTCTAGTGTCTCTTCCTCTTCTTCGAAGGGCACTAATCCTACCATGGGGTCTCCAGGCTCATGACCTCATCTAATCCTAATTATCTCCCAAAGGCCCCACCTCCAAATACCATTACACTGGGGGCTAGAGCTTAACATATGAATTGGAGGTAGGGGACAAACATTCAGTCCAGAACAGGCAAGGGATGTGACTATCTATCTACGGACTAGATGTGGGTTATGGGGGATAAAGAGTCAGCTGGGAGCTGTTCTAGGTCCTGAGAGAACCACCAGGGGGCAGCGGGGCTGCAACAGGGGAGACTGCTGGGTCTGTGTGTGGAGTGGATGATGGAAGGCCAGAGGTGGTAGAGGGGGAAGGGACAGGGGCCACCTGAAATGGATGCCAACAAGCCCACCAAGCCAGCAAGGGAGAAGCTCTGAGTCCTAGGGGCTGCTGTCAGAGGGACCCAGCAGAGGGCGGGAATCCAGTTAAGTATCAAGAGCTGAGCCAGAACCTTCCTATGTCTTCCTTTTCCCTCTTCCCCTTTGCAGCTCTCACACTGGTGGGGTGCACTGGGAGGGGGGAGTGCTGGGTGTGAAATGGGTGGAAAAAGAGAGCAATTGGCCATGCCCCTCTCCCTGAAGACAGGTGACCCGCCAACTACTGTTCTCAGCTAGAAGATGGGGAGAAGTCTGGCATGAAGTCTGAAATGCTTATGGACATCTCAAATTAGACATTGAACCTTTCCAAATGAGAGTGTTTTGAGACTTAGAAGATTTAAGGACTAACTGTGAGCAGGAAAGCCACAGATGTGCCAAAGTTTCAGCCATCAGAGGGGAAAGCTTCCTGTAAAATGGCAGTGGGATCATGCTTGTTCAATGTACTGTTTAGACATTCAAAAACAACGACGGATATTTCTTCTAAGAAATCCTAGTAATCAATTTTCCCCTCAGAACCATATCAATAAGGTGGCAAAAGCCCGTTCTGAATAGATGCTAACAAATTCCCTAGTGCTCAATTGAGAATCACAAATCATGGTGTGATTATTTGTTTTCCTTTAATTGTATCACTTCTTATTAATTCTTGGAGAAAGGTTTATACAGAAGTTTCTAAAGCATCCCATCTGGTTCCATCTGTTCTCCCCAGTCGAGAGAGAGGTTTGTAACAAGATCAAACACAAACGAGCTAGGATTGGGAGCTGGGATTGAAAAAGCGTTTCCACTCTGTTCACACAGCCTCTCTCTCTTTCTCCTTGCTTCACCACTTAATCTTTTGTGCTCGTTTTCTTCATCTGTACAGTGGAGATAATGGGTCCCACTTTCATTTTGTCACCTTGATGGAAGGATTCCCAGTTAGACTGAATGAAAATCTGACCAGTGATGCCCACTTAGGTACCTCTCCGAAGTGTTGTAAGAATTAATGATGGTCAGGAAAATGTACTGAAGATGAAGAGCACATCCTGAGAGAGAGCTGATTATTAAGTGTCAACGGATAAGTATATTTTAATGAATATGGAAAAAACATCCAGCAAAGGAGCTTGGCTTGCTTACCCTAGTACCTCAATGCCTTAGGGTAGAAAGGAATATGCATAATATCTGAGTAGAAAAATAAAAGCAATAACAAAACCTGACATTCCAAGACCATAAACCCATTAATAGTGAAATATTCTTTGCATTCTAAAAAATCCTGCTAAATTTTTTAAATAAAACACTGATTTATGCACCCAGGATGTAATGAAATCAAGCAACGTGTCTTGGAAATTTAGAATAGTCTATCTTGGAAGGCAAAGGACTAAAGACAGAAATGTTCAGAAATAAAGCCAAAGCAAAGAGATCAAGGATACTTTCCTCCCCAGTTCAAAATGCAGCATGGGGCAGAATTCATTCTCTACGTATAAATTTGATAACTGCTTTTTTTTTCGGTCTTGCAAATAGAGATGAAATGGGGATCTGAATGTTGCTTGCTTTGAAGAATATTCAGGGGGCAGATGAAAATGCATAGCAAGTTTGATAAGAAGAGTAAGTTACATTTGTAAAGCAATAAGAAAAGAACAAGTTATTTATGAGTTTAAATATTTTTAGAGAAAGTTAAAGTCACTGTTTCCTTCCTGTACACTAATTATTTCAGGCTGTAAACCTTCCAGCATATAGAGGATAGTTACATTATTTTGGCCCTTTCAATTTCTCTTGGTCTTTGTATCTACAAGGACAAGATATTACAGTGTCTGTCTTTTCTTTTTAGAAGGCTCTGATTCCTTGTACACATAAAACAGGTGTCATAAGTCTATTTATAACATATTTAACTCCAAATATATTTTCTATTTCATATTGTTTATGTTGTAATACACCAGTCAGCTGTTGCTAATGTTAAAGCTAAGACATTTTATTTAAGTTCTTCTTATCTTTAATACCATATGTGAAACAGCTGGTGCTCAGTTCCTATAGATGAATAGTTTTGATGATGATTTTTTCTTTTTATTCCTTATTCCCATGTGCTTGTTTATTTTTGCCCAAATGTTTATATCCTTCCCTAGAGATATGGTCTGAGTGTATTTGCTGTAGTCAAAAGTGTCTGTTTTATACTTGATTCTGGAGGCAGGTGGGACAAGGAAGATAAAAGCAGGTGGAACTCATAACAGACTTAACCTTACTTTTTCTTTTTTTCACAAGGTTCAATTTTAGAGCTACACTGGAGTTCACAAAAACAGTCTCTATGACATTAATTCTAATTTCAGTAGGGTAATTTCATCACCATTAAAAGCACTGGGAGATACTATTATGATGGAGAGAATATTCGGGGACCTCATTTATTTAGGATATTAGTGAGAAAATTTAGAGTCTGTTCTTGACTTTCAAGTATTTGAGTCCTGCTTTCCTTAACCACTTACTTCAGTAATGTGAGGTATATTATCAAAATTGAACCAAAATTATATTTTAAGAGTATGTTAATGAGCTTTACATTTTCTTGACAAAAATTCAAATGTTATTAAACAAGTCCTGAATCAATAACTAAAAACTCCCATGTTTTAATTTAAGAAATGAATTATGGCTTATATTTTTCCTTTTAACTCCTCTCTCCAAGACATTAGAATGTTCTGATATGTATCTCTCAAATACATCTATATTTTTTATGAATTCTTCCTTTTTACAAACTCACTGTCTCATCTTATTTCTGTTCACTTTTGTGTCCTCTGCAGTATCTTCCTGGAATCCTGTTGCCTGGAGACCACTCTTGAAGAACATTCACTGCCGTGGCCTCTTGGAGATTTAAGACTTCTAATAAGGAGTTGACAGAAATCATCAGCTTGCTCCCGATCAAGTAACATTTTTTAAAAGTCACAATAAAGCACTTGTCTGGATATTACCCATTCAGGTGATCATAAAAGCTAAAGTGTAGTGTGCAAAGGACAAAAAAAAAACCTTTGGAAAATTCTAAATCTAAAAAATCCATGCCAAAGGAAGATGGGGCAAAAAAATTAGAAGTCCACTTTTTAAAAAAAAAAAAGAGAAATTTTCAGGCCCCCCCCATTGCTTACCTATATTAATTTTCAAGATTATTCTAAAAGGCTCTAATATCTGTACTTTTTAGCTCTGTTTGTCTATTAACATTCTCTTTAGTCCAGAGGACTTTTGAACAGCAAGTTCAGTGAAATGGCATGAAGACAACTGCGAAAAAAGTCAACAATAAAGGAACAATAAATGTGGCTATAAGAATTCCATATCACACACATACACACAGATCAACAAAATGGAAAGGCAATCTATAGAATCAGAGAAAATATTTCAAATAATATATCTGATAATAGGTTAATATCCAAAATATATAAAGAACTCATACAACTCAACAACTATATATATATATATATATATATATACACACACACACATATATATCTCCAATAAAAAAAGGGCAAAGGACCTGAAGAGACATTTTTCCAAAGAAGATATTCAAATTGCCAATGGGTACATGAAAAGGTGCTCAACATCACTAATCATCAGGGAAACACAAATTAAAACCATCATGCCTGTTAGAATGGCTGGCATTAAAAAGACGAGCTAACAAAAGCTGGTAAGAATGTGGAGAAAAGGGAACATTTGTCCACTGTTGATGGGATTGTAAATTGGTGTAGCCCCTATGGAAAACAGTATGGAGGCGTCTCTAAAAATTAAAAATAGAACTACCATAAGATCCAGCAATTCCACTTCTGGGTATTTATCTGAAAAAAAGTTCTGAGACCTCTGTGGGCTCTCTACCTAATCTCAGTAGTTGCCCACTTGCAAAAGTGACCCTGGCCCCTCATTTGAGCACTTGGCCACTGGAAACTCTACAAGCAAATGAAGCTCATAATAAGCAGGGGATCAAGGTTTATAGCTGATCACAGAGAACTAGAGACTCGTTTCTAACATCGTCCTTTCCATAACAGTAACAGTGAGCTCTGAGCTTGGATTTTTCCACTTGCTGCATGAAAATACAAAGAGTAAAATAATGCAGCTTGGAAAAAAAAAATCAAATAGTAGCTATGAAAACCCTCAGCCCACAAGTTGCTGTGATTTTTCACTTGAGTACACTCAAGGGTTTATTTTACTTTTGGCTCTAAAATTCACACTCAATTTTGACACAAGACATATGACTCAGCTCTTTACAGTACCAATCCTGTAAAAACAGATGACTCAGCCACCAGTTATATCAGCACATTATTGCAGTATTCGACCAAACATGCCTTATGCCAACTAGAGAGGGCTTTCAAGTTGATCAGGCAAAAACAGCAATGTCCCAGCTCAGAACATATGCTGTCCTGTAATAAGAATAAAAGAGCCAAATACAAACACTAAACAATGCTGTATTACTGAAATGTAATTTCTTAAGAAAATCGGGCATCTTTAGTTTTTCCATTATTGCTTGCATTCCTATACACTAACAATGAAAGATGAGAAAGAGAGATTAAGGAAACAATCCCATTTACCATCGCATCAAAAAGATTATTAGTTTTAGATAGCTGCTCTCTTAAATAAAATCTATTTTGACACAAATTTCAGAATTCAGATCCCCATATGAACCAAGAAACCAAAGGCTGATTTTTCTCAACACGTTTCCCTTTCATAGCCAAAGTATCCAGTAAGCAAGAAAATGAGGTCAGCCCTAAGAAGAATGGTAATCATTTAATAACATTGGCTGCAAGCCAAAGAAGAGTTACAAAGATAAATCAATCTGGAGGAATAAAATGCCAGACAAAAACCCGTAAGGACAAGTTCAATATTAAAATATCGTTTATGTTCAACTTACCCAAAACACTGCTGAAAGAAATTACTATATTTTCCTTCACAAACAATGTGACAGCATAATGCCACTTTCTACCCACTGAGCATCATAGGATGTTGGGATACAGACATGACATCCTCTTCCTTATGCGCCAGGCAACAGAGCCAGACTGGTATTTTGGAGTATTAATTCATTCAACATGGACTGAGCACTTACTATGTATCTACTATGCCTCTGTCTTAGGGGCTTGACATACAAAGAGTTGTTTCATGGGGGTGACAGATGTAAGCTCAAAGTCACCATTGAAATAAAGTTACACATGAGGGGCCCTGGAAGAGACATCAGGGAAGACTTCACAAATGATATAGCATATAAGCAGAGGCTGAAAGCAGGAGCAATTTTGCAGTTAGACAAGGTGAAGAAATATTCCAGCAGAGGGCATACACAAAGTCACAGATGTGTGAAACTGTTTGTGATGTTTGGAAAACAACAAGCAGTTTTGTGTGGTGCAGCAAAAATTGCAATCTAGATGTGGTAAAATGCAGGCAGAAACTTGATGGTCGGGGATCTTTAAGTCCAAAGAGTTTACCTCATTCTTTACAAGGAGGAGGGTGCCACAACCAGATTTGTATTTTAGAAAGATGCTCCTTTAGCAGTGTCCAATGAGAGAATGGAGCCTGAGAGATGCATTAGGGGCTGATTCAGCAGTTCACAAGAGAGGGAATGGGGCTAGATTTGAAGGTGTGTTGGAGGAAGAAAGGGGAAGGGGTGAATTTGAAAGGTGTGTAGGAGAAGGAACTTCTAGAAATGGTTACCAATCTTTGGGTTTTCTGACTTAAACTACTGTGGTAATGGGGTTTTTCTGAACTGAAAACAGGAATACAGTGAACATAATGTCTGGAGTAGGTAGATAGGAGTGGGGAATGATTTTAGTTTTGCATATACTGAGCCAAAAGACGTCTTTTGGGTATCCAGGTGGAAATGACAAAGTAATCAGTTTGTGAGATCAATGCATCTCTGTCTAGGATGCTCCCAGTGCTGGTTTCATATGCTATGAAATTATATCCAACTCTTTTTGACAATTTACAGCGGAGGTTCAGGAGAATAAAGACTCTTGAAAAGATTTCTTTGATAGCTTTATGGCAGTGTTTCAGATCAGGGCACTGCAGCCTAGGGTATCATTGGGGAACTTAGATGGAAGTCTGATTGTCATCAATATAGTCTGCACTGTAAGCTAGTACCACCAGTATTGGATTGGTGAGAATTAGTCAAGGATCATAACGACACATGAGTGAAGCCAGGATTATATTGCAACAACATCATCCATTGTAAATAACGTTTTAGTGTCATAAATATGCTTTTAGAAGACAATTCTTTAAAAATATAAATCAAACCATGTCACGACACAGCACCACACTTTCCAGTGGCTTCCAATTTCACTCAGAGTAAGAGCCAAAGTCCTTATAACAGCCCACGATGCCCTCTATAATGTGCTTTTTTTCCCCCTCTAACTTCATTTCTCATTACTCTCCTCCTCCTCCAGTCACTGCCTTTCAGCTACACTGGTCTCTTTGCTTCTCTGAAAACATCAGATGATTGAATATTCCCTTTTGCCTAGGATGCATTTCCTGCAGATATCTGCATGGCTTTGAGTCACTGGTCAAAAGTTCTCTCTTAAGTGAGTCCTTCCTTGACCACTCAGTGTAAACACCTAAAGGCACCGAAACCTTAACCAATCCCTGTCACCTTCTCCTGCCTTATTTTCTCCATAGCACCAAAGAGCAGTTTTTGTACTTTCTCAAACATCTTAATTAGGGATCGTGGCGTATTAGGACGTAATGGTAAAGTGCTGATAGGAGCTGCAGAAAAGATCTAGATGAATTACGTTAGTATAGGCTGAGTTTGTGCCGTTGTGACAAGCCCCCAAATTTCAGTGACTAAATGAGAAAGTTTATTTCTTCCTTAACTGAAGTCTGCTTAAGTTAGGTGACTCACCACGACAGCTCTCCTCTATGTAGTGACTAAGTAATCCAGCCTCTGTGCATCTTATGGCTCCACGGTCTCCACATATGGCCTCCACACTTGGATCAGCTATTGGGCGACAACATCAACCCTATGTTCCAAGGATTGATGTGTATTTAGGATCAGGTGTAATACTGACCAACTGTCAGCTATTTGAAAAATCTCACTGGAATGTATTTAGGAAGTTATCAAAATCTTTTAGTAGGTTTTTATAGATTTGGGTAATTCATGAGTACCTGTGTTGTCAGACTTCAAAAAGATACTGAATTTATACATAATTATTTTGTTAGTACCTCAAGATCTTTGATGATGATAAAATGTTAATAATGATACCTATTTGTCCATCTCCTGTATTCAAAGAAATGTTGTGAATAACAAATGTAATCTTTTAAATACATTTAATGCAAAATACTCAAAGATACAGATTCTACTATTAAAATATGCTTTGGGTTCTCTGGAAAAGTCAGTGGACTCCTACAACATTATGATAAGGGGAGTCCGAGTCACCTGTTCCAGTATCCTACCAAATTAACACATTGTCCTTAAGGAGAATTTCTTATTGACTTAGCATCCCATTTACTATCTACGAGAAAGTTCATTCCATTTGTATGTATCTATATCTAATAGAAAAGTATTTCCCGTATTAAGCATATATTCGCCTAGGTATGACCTCCACCCATTATTGTAGTTCAGAAGCTGTGTCTTACTGCTAGTAACAGTATTGCACACACAGATACTAAACATTAGGGACATCTTTACTATTTTTTAAAGATTACAGATTGCTAGCCTGAAATGTTAAAGACTATAAACCAGTCGGTATTAGGGTAACTAACATATAAAAATCCCTATGAGAATTTTCTAGTTGAACCTTGTCGTGGAGTTTTGCTGCTTAGTTGCTGGCCCACATAACTCTGCTGTGATGAGCAAGAGAAGATGGGTCCAATAAGGCCAGCCACAAATAGCTACCCACGGCCACGTGCTGGAACGCAGACAGCATATCTACAATGAGATAAAGCTTTCTGAAGCAGAAGGTAACCGAAGCAAGATTTCTGACACCTGCCGAAGTGCTGGCTTTTCAAATGGAGAGTAACAGAAAGCATGGTGAATTTTGTAAGATGTTTTATGTGACGCTGTGATAAAATAGGAAGGACCAGGATATCGTAAAGTGAATGCTCCTTTGTTTCCTCTTGCTGACAACTTACACTACTGCTTTGACTTAAGGGTTTGGGTCCCTCCCTCCCACACTGTTACAACCTTGAGAATGACTGCTTTTCTCCTTTTATTCTCTTTAGACACTTCTGCCACTCTCTTGTATAAAAGACATTCAGAGAGGTGGTCACAGTGCCAGGTTGATGGTCATACACTGTATAGTCATTTTGGAATAGAGCGTGTAGAAAAACAAAGTCTAGGTCAAAAGTCACTTTCTACATAGCAGTTCAAAAATGTGTCAAAAATAGTGCATGCATGCACACACACACACAGCTTGAACTATGACAGCAGCCTCAGAACTAGCCTCCTCAAAAAAAAAGAAAAGAAAATAATTGGTTTCCTATCTCACATTTGTCTCTTATCTAGCTTTGACAATATTATGCTTGTCTTTAATAAACACCACCAATGGCTTTCCACATGGCCACTGTGTCTTACAATCCAGGAGTATCATTCACATTGAGTCTATCTCAGGGTTGGCAAACTATCACCTGAGGGCCAAATCCAGCCTGCTGCCTATTTTTGTATAGCCTATTAACTAAGAACACATGTTTTTACATTTTAAAATGGTTGAAAAAAATCAAAAGAATAATTTTGTGAAATTCAAATTTCAGTGTCCATAAATAAAGTTTTATTGGAGCACATCCATGCTCCTTTGTTTACATATTGTCTTTGCCTTCTCTTGAGCTACAGAGGCAGAGTTGAGTAGTTACAACAAAGACTACATGGCCTGCAAAGCCTAAAATATTTCCTATCTGGCCAGATAAAACAGAAAAAGTTTGTCAACCCGCAATGTGTAAGAATGGGACCTTGTGGAGTTGGGCAGTGCATAGCCTGTATGGCTGTGTACTACAGCCTTGATCTCTAATACTAGTTCTAGACCAGATTCTCTCTGGCCTTCACATCACTACTTACTCTTTCCTTGGTACCTTTTGTCTGTTTATGTTGCTTCTTTGTTCTAGCTGCGTGCTCCTCTTTGATATCTAACACTTAGAGCCCAGATCAAATGTTTTCAACATGGCAGTTCAGAAATGTGTCAACCTAATGTGATTTCTTGTATGAATTCTCGCTTCTCTGACACACTTACCATATCCTGCCTTGCACTGTGCTTAGTCATGCACTTGTCTCATTTTCCCTACTCTATTATATGATCCTTAAGTATAAGACTTGTACTCATCTTTGTACCTTTAAGAATGGTGCGGATGTGGACAGGCCTGGTACAGATCCCTGTAGACCAAGGGACTCGTGCCAGGAACCACGCCAGGGCTGAGTACACATGCAATCGCATACTTCCTCAGTTGCAGGGTCCAAGGGAAATTCCAGTGGCGTGGCAAAAGACCCAAGTCAGTGCTCTAAAAAAGCTTCTGTGGGGAGGGGTGGCTCAGTTCCATAAAAAGCAAACAAGAGCTTTGAAGGGCACAAACCGAAGACCCAATCCAGAAGCAGGCGATCTCACGCTGAAGACCAGTCAGGCCCTAAACCTGGGTGATGTTCATTATAAATAGCAAGATTCTATCAACCAGAACAGGGTCCAGGGCAGCAGAGACAACAGAAAAGAGAATAAAGTGGGGGCTGTGGAGTTTGGCAAGAAGATAGAGACTTGGTCTTAGAGAGACTGGGGTTCTGAGGAGGTGACTGGGCCAAAGGCCAAAGACCGAAACAACACTCAAGATCAGAGCTGAACTCCTACCAATAGGGTGACCGAACTGAGTCCCAAATATTGGGTAGGGGTTCCTTGCATTACTCCTGCTTAGGTTTAGCTTTTTTTTTTTTTTAGGGAATTGCCCCATCTTATTATTTTTTAAAAAAATTTATTTACTTTATTTTATTTTTGGCTGCGTTGGGTCTTTGTTGTTGCATGTGGGCTTTCTCTAGTTGCGGCGAGCAGGGGCTTCTCTTCGTTGCGGTGCGTGGGCTTCTCATTGCGGTGGCTTCTCTTGTTGCAGAGCATGGGCTCTAGGCACCCAGGCTTCAGTAGTTCTGGCGCGCGGGCTCAGTAGTTGTGGGCTTGTGGGCTCTAGAGCGCAGGCTCAGTAGTTGTGGTGCATGGGCTTAGTTGCTCCGTGGCATGTGGGATCTTCGCGGACCAGGGCTCGAACCCGTGTCCCCTGCGTTGGCAGGCCTATTCTTAACCACTGTGCCACCAGGGAAGCCCAGGTTTAGCTTTAATTCTAGGATCTATAGAGCAGGAAAGCCTATAAAGAAGGATTAAGTGGCCCTAGCTCTGGGGGAAGACAAGAGACACAGAGGAAGGAACAGAACAGAGCCTGGAAGGGGCCATGGTGGGAGGGAACTAACTTTTCTTTAGCACTAACCATGCCCCAGGCCCTGTGATGATAAGGCTTTTGCTTACAATGTCTCATTTAACATGCACAGGAGCTCTGCAAGGAAGCAGCATTATCCCCATTTTACAGATGAGCAAACTGTGGCTCTGAAAAATAAGTAATTAGTGGAGCTGAGATTTGAAGGCACGTCTAAGTGAACCCAAACCAATTCCCCCTGCTCCCCACCACTATGTCATGCCTCTCAAATAAATATTTACTAAATGTATAATGAAGGTAGAAAAATTATGAATGGACAGTCTTTTTTACAGTTCAACATGGTAAGTATGATAGTACTAATCTTTTTTCCCATGTTTTCTCTAGTTATTTTCCTTGTAAGTTACACAGCTTTTGTCTCTTTTATTACTGGCCCATTGGACTCACAACTCATGGGTTTTCTGTGTCCCATGTACAAACAGGTACTTACAGTAATCTAAGGACATGCTGGTTGCTCTAGGTTTCTGGTTGCTTTGGATTTCTGGCCTTCCAAGCCTTTCACAAACTAGTATATATTTCCTTTCCATGATTACTTTATTTTGTTCAGTCCTCTTGGGCTACTTACTGTCTTCCAGTCAACCACTGTACACCTTGTGCCCTCTATGTTAAATGTTACCTCCCCAATAAAATCTGCCTTGATCTATTTATTCAGAAATGATCTCGCATGCTCTCTCTCCCACTCTTACATTTCTTTCTATACCACTTATGTGATTCTATATTTGATCTGAAATAATACTTGTGTGCCTACTATAAATTCTATGAACTTTAGAGTTTATACAAATCTTTTTATTCCCCACCGTGCCTGATAGTGTCAGTCATACAAAAGAGGCGTTTAAAAAACTATAAGTACTAAAGAATAATGTGTAAATGAAATTTCATGTTCTTAGGCTCCTCTGTGTAGGCAATTTTCCCCTCAGAACTTTCTCTCGCCCCCTTATTTTTGACTTGGTTCTTTCCAGCTAATACAATCCTTTCTGGTCACTGGAATTCTTCAGAATGAAGCAGTTGTATGAAACAGAAGAAGTTGGTACTGAAGGTAAACTATGGGTTTACAGTAGACTTTGTTTTATACCACTTGCAAAGCCAATGTGAGGATCTGATTCTAAAAATACTTTCCACTACCAATAGTATGTACAGGCCTATGGTATACAATCTGTTTTTCAAAGTCTTTAATGAAATACACTGATTTGCATCTTACGATCTCATACTTCCAAGAAGTTCTACTTAAATAACTGCATGATTTCTTTTACTACATAATTTACATCACTCTGACACTCTGATAGTTCACAAGGGCCATTTGATAGCCGATTTGTATTAGAGGGCAAAACTTATATTTAAGGCATTTATCAAGCATATTAAGAGAGACTTTTTTCTTCTCATTTGAGAAATATTAATGCATTTATTAATGGATGACCAAAGGGTACTAAATTATGAAGAAATAATCTTGAGTTTGCAGTGATTACAAGAAAATTCACCGTTATTGAGGCTAAAAGCATGAAATACATATCTTCTGAAAATTGCAGCTTAAAAATATTGATGTCAGGACACCAAACTAATGGACTGCTGGATGATAAGTTCCCTAGTTTTGATAGATTTACAGAGGCTTCCCCAAATATAATTAGTCTTAATTATCTCTGCAAATAGACAATAGTAGCTGTGTCTATTATGTATGATAATGGTTAAGCATAAAGCCACTTACCGACCTCTAGAATACGTTATATATTTTAGGGGATATTTGCTTCAAAATTCTTTGCTTAACTTAAAATTATTCTACAAGCTAGTAAGTAATGAAGGGATTTTAGGGAATAATAAAAGAAATGTTTAGCCAGGATTTAAAAATTCACTAGGATAGTCTATCCAATTATAATTTTGACTATGATGAAGGCTAAAAACATGTACCTATGAATAAAGTGATATACAAGGAAGAAACAGAACATCCTATACTAGGATTATCTGAACCTATTCATTCAAGTATCCATTTTTTTTTGTTTACTTTTCATGTTATTTATATACAGTTTTAATACAGTATTACTTCTAATCTTTCAAGTACTGCTGTTAGATAAACCTAATTATTTCCCAGAAGTGGCTTGCAACTGGAAGAAAAATGCAGCAGTAAATGTATTCATCCATGAGGTATATTTAGTTTATATAAAATATTTTCCTCTTTATTCTTTTTTCTAAAATGAGAAGATTCAGAGAGATGAGGAATCAGATATATTGACAGAGGTTGGAGGTCAGAGGGTGTGGGAAAGGGGGGGCCCAGACAATTCTTCATTAAACATCTAAGAGACCCTAGAAGATTTCCAAACAGGCACATACAGGTATTTCTTGGGTACTGCTACGGACTAATATTTGTGTCCCCTCAAGATTCAGATGTTGAATCCCTAATCCCAATGTGATGATATTTGGAGGTGGAGCCTTTAGGAGGTAATTAGGTTTAGATGAGGTCATGAGGATGAAGCCCCCATGATGGGATTAGTGCCCTTATAAAAAGAGACCAGAGATCTGGCTCTCTCTCTGCCATGCCCTCCATCTTTGCAGCAAGAAGGCAGCTGTCTGTAAACCAGGAAGAGATCCCTGACCAAGAGCCCAACCATGCTGACTGATCTTTGACTTCCCGTTTTCCAAAACTGTGAGAAATAAATATTGGTTGTTTAAGCCACCCAGTCTATGGTATTGTGCTATAGCAGCCTGAACAGACTGTGACCTGAAGGTATATTGGTATTCCTCTCACATGGCCCTGAGGTCTTGGCCCACAACATCACTGAATATTTGTGTCACAGTACCTACACAGCCATGATGAAGACATTGGATCCTTAATAAGGAAGGGCTGACTTCAAATGGGGTGGAGCCACTCCCTGAGCATTTGGGAGGGCAATGCTGAGACAGTGTCTGGGTCATGAAAGCAGAAATCAGCTCCTATGTATCTGCAGCCATCTGAGATCCAGACTTAGACGCCTGACATTGTTGTCCAGGACAGTAACTTCTTGAACCTACTGCTTTAATCTCTGCAGAAATTATGCTACTTTATTCTTTGTAGCTCCATACTTTATGACGCTCCCAGAGTGCTATCTGCCTAAAGATTAGCCTTCTGATACACAAACCAATGGTTCAATTTACTTCTCGCCAAGTGATTACCTTAAGAAAAGTAAAGGGCCCAAGAAGAGGATATCACTCTGAGTTAAAAAAATATAGGCAGTAATGTACATTTTTGGAGTATCCCTGAAATCCTTGTAACAGACGTCTTTTCTCCCAAAGTTGAATAGACTTGGTAGAACCATCCCTGCTCTATCACTCAGGCCTGTGATCAATGGCAAACATTTTAATATAGTTCCAAAGGTTAGAGGTAGTCAGTTAGTTTTTGAGTAGGATCATGTCTTCTTATTCATTTTTGTACCCTCAGAATAAATTAACACACAAAACTTAGGTTGTACAGCCAATCGTTCATTTGTTTGATTCAGCAAGTATTTATTGAGACCCTACTATGTATCAAGCCCTATTTTAGATGTTTGGAATGTATTATCAAATAAGATACTCATCCTTGAAGATATTACATTCTGGAAGGAGTGGGGGAAAGACAATAAGCATAATAAATAAATAAAGTATAAATATTGTCAGAATGTATTAAATTCTACAAGGAATAAAAGAATAAGTCAGCAGGATAAGGAGAATCAAGAGAAAGGATGCAGGTGAATTGAGATACAGAGACTTGAAGGTGGTGAAGGAGTGAGCCAAGACACCTGGGCAAGAGCATTCCGGGCAGATGGCACAGCCAGAGCAGGAGCCTAAAGCACATCTGATATATTCAGGCAAGGAAGTCAAGGTAGCTAAAGTTGAAAAATGGTAGGAGGCGAGGTCAGATGTCAAGAGGCCGGTCATGGAGCGACTTGTACGCGATTTAAGGACTTTGGCTCTTATTCTGCATGAAAATGGGGAGCTGCTGAAGGGTTTTGAGCAGAGAAGAGACATGATTCAACCTTAGGTTTTTCAAAGGAATCAGTCTGGTTGCTGGACTGAGAAGAGACTGCCAGGAGTGAGGATATAGTAGGGAGATGAAGTTAAGAGGCAAAGCAGTAATCCAGGTGAGAGGTATTTTTAAGAGGTTAAAAGTCAGCAAACTTGGTCCCCCCATGAATTAACCTATCATTCTCTCTAGCCTAGGCTCAAAGTACTTTATACATATACTAACGAAATCTAGTTACATAGACACAGCTCTGCCAATAAATTTTCACCTGGAGATATGCTCAGGTGTTTTCTTAATTCTTAAATTTTGTAAATCAGTGGTGCACTAAATGGACACTGAATTCAATAACAATTTCCAATAAAAGCCATCAGGACTAACTTATCTGAAAGGAACATTCAAATTCACATCAATCAATAATAGCAAATAATGGCCTCCTTCAATTTGTTTTAATTTTGACCAAGTAATGGAATTTCCATCTATTTTTTAAAAAAGAATTTCTGATGGACTGCTGCCTCTGTTGAACTCTTGAGTGTATCTCATTCCAAAGAAAATGATCAACAAAATATTGTCTCATCGGATGCAGGATACATGCTATACTTTTCAATATACCTACCCACATCTCATCTGACATCACCTCAGAGTCAAAAACAGGACCATCATATTTCAAAGAAGAGAACATGAAGAGACAGAATAAAATATTTGCTCATGTTTAGGAATAAATTATATCCATTTCTTTAGTGGGCTACGGTAGCATATATAATGTTTTTCCTCTTTAATGGAGTTCCTTGTTAGCTGTTTTGTCCTTCAGGAAAGGATCTGTGGTGGTGTGGATTGAAAAGGAACCCTGTCATCATTGTACAAATGAATTCTATCTGAAGTGAAATTCACCAACAGTTTCACATTGATGTTGTATTGTCCTGTGTGGTCTTCTGTCAAAGCTCTATGCCATCGAGAACAAAGCACATTTAAACCAACTGTAGTATTAGACACACACACTATGAGAATTGTAGTCTAATAACTGACAACGTGGGCAATATTCCAACTATTGAGAATATTTACTGTATATTATTTTTAAAAAGCTCACAGAAGAGTGTAATATAGTGGGCCTGGAAGCCTCTAAAATTATTTGCGAAGTTGTATATTGATATGAATCTGTTAGATGATCCAACAGTTTTGATCACAATTTCAAAGCACCTGTGATGTCACTCCCCCTCAGGGAAAAAAACAAAAAAAGAACTTAAGACACACTGACTTAGAAAAATGCACAAATAGTATTTTTTAAGGGTTATTGATATATCAGGAGAACACTCTCCCAATTTGTGAACAATTTACTCACAAAATTCAGTTCTGCTTTGATTGAAATGGACCTTTTGCTTCCACATCTTGATTTTCTGGAGAAAATATTTTATTTTACCTGTTATAATTTTTCATACTGGAATAGACCTTAATTTGTTTCAGCCAATATTTTTGGGTATCCATTATACATTGGGAGATGTAATGATGAAAAAAGATAAAAAGACCATGAGAATCTCACAGTCTATCAGGAGAGACATAATAGACACAGCTAATGATCATATATGGTGAAAAACATCATTCGGGAAATGAATTCAAGGGCAGTGTTATCCCTGGGATACTGAATTCTGCCAGGGATTACTGGGACTGGAAAGATGAGTAAATTTTTCTAGGTACAGGAGGAGCGCTAGACTGTCCTGGGCGCAAAGAACAACAGGCATGAAGGTATGGATGTTCAGTTTGGTGGGAACACAGGCTGGGAAGGGGCTTGGCTGAGGGGAAGTCTGGGAAGGTCAGACCAGACTGCAAAGAGCTTGGGACCATCCTAAGTGTCTAGACCTGTGTATGTAATGTGATGAGGAAGTATTTAAAGTGTAAGAAAAAAGAGAGCTATAATCTGGATTATTTTAGAAGTCTCACTCTGGTGGATGAAATGAAGACAGATTGAAAATAGGAAGCTGTTTAGCCAAGACATGGAAGCAACCTAAATGTCCATCGACAGAGGAATGGTTAAAGAAGATGTGGTATGATATATACAGTGGAATATTACTCAGCCATAAAAAGAATGAAATATTGCCATTTGCAGCAACATGGATGGACCTAGACATTATCATACTAAGTGAAGTAAGTCAGGCAGAGAAAGACAAATATTACATGATATAAACTTATATGTGGAATCTAAAAAAAAATACAAATGAACTTATTTGCAAAGCAGAAACAGACTCACAGACATAGAAAACTTACGGTAACCAGAAGGGAAAGGGGTGGTACAGGGATAAATTAGGAGTAAGAGATTAATAGATACATACCACTATATATAAAGTAGATAAACAACAAGAATATACTATATAGCACATGGAACTATATTCAATATCTTGTAATAACCTATAATGGAAAAGAATCTGAAGCTGTATACCTGAAACTAACACAACATTGTGAATCAACTATAGTTTAATAAATAAAAGAAAAAAGAAAATAGGAAGCTGGTGGGAAAAAAAGATAATTTGTTAAATTAATAAAAGAATACAGTTGTTCCTGCCTCTATTTTAGAAATCCAGAAGTTTTCTTTTTCTAGCTAGAAGTTTTCTTTTTCTAACTTCCTTCCCAATTACATTGATTCTACCTCCAAAACATATACAGAATCTGTCCACTTCTCTTTATTCCCACACCATTATCTGAGGAAAAGCCCCCATTCTCTCTCTCCCCTGCCCCTGAGATAGCTCCAGAGTTGTGTCTCTGCTTTCTCTCTTGCCCCTCACAATTCTTCACATGGCAGCAAATGACCTTTAAAATAAAATACAAATGAAATCATTTAATTCCCTTATTTAAAATCCCCACTACACTTAGGAGTCACATCCAAACTTCTGACTGTGGTCTGCCAGGCCCTACGTGATTGGACCCATGTCAACATGCTCTGCATCTCCTTCTCATTCCCTAGGACCCCTGCGTTGGGTCACGATGCTCCAGCCACACCCATATTCTTCCATTCCTGGACCACTCCAAACTTTCTTCTGCCTGACTCCTCTTCCTGAAATGCTCTTGCCCTTCACCTCTGCATGGCTGACATTCCAGGTTCCAGACCAAATGTCCCCTTGTCAGAAAAGCGTAGCTGACCCTCATTCTAAGGAAGTTGCCAATCTCATTACAGCCTTCTGCCTTTAATAAATGTTTTTGTGCATTCATTTGCATGTTTGATATCTCTACTCTTCTCCCTCTGTTGCCCCCACCCATAAATGCTCCATAGCAAGCAGGGAATCTTGATTGGATTGTTTCTTGCTCTGTTTCTGGCGGAGTGTCTAGTGTGGTTCTGTCCAATCCGGTAACCACCAGCTACCTATGGTGTTTAAATATTAGTTAAAATTAATTAAAATGAAATACAATTAAAAATTCAGTCCCTCATTTGCACTAGCAACATTTCAAGTGCTCAAGAGCCACATGTGCTTATCATATTGGACAGAGCAGAGACAGAACATCTCCACCATTGCAAAAGAGCCAGTAAATATTTGTGGAAAGAACACATTGTCGAATGGGAAATGCAAAGTACTAGCACCTGCTCAACTTGATGTCATTGTAAGTGGCTACTCATTTCACAAAAACTAATCAAACTGTATCTTACTCAAATAAGAAAAAGAATGAAAAACTCTGTAAGATTCTAGTATTGTTACCTTTAATATATAAATATCCAACTGTCAGGGACTGAATGCACGTGTTTCCCCAAAATTCATTTGTTGAAGCCCTAACACCCAATGCGATGGTATCTGGAGGAAGGACCTTTGGGAAGGAATTAGGTTTAGATGAGGTCAGGAGGGTGGGGTCTCCATGATGGAATTAGTGTACTTATAAGAGGAAGAGACACCAGAGCTTCCTCTCTCTGCCATGTGAGGATACAGTGGGAAGACAGCCCTCTGCAAGACAGGAAGGATGTCCTTAACCAAGAACCAAATCTGCCAGCACCTTGATCTTGGACTTCCCAACCTCCAGAACTGTGAGAAACAATGTTTGTTGTTTAAGTGAGCTGGGCTATGATATTTTATTATCAAAGCTCAAGCTTATTAAGACATCAACACACAAAGTTTTCACCAACATTTGTTGCTTTGGTTAGCAGGGCCTCAAAGCAATGAATGTTGGCAAAAACTTTGTGTGTTGGTGTCTTAGTTCTAAGATCCAGATTAGACAGTAAGACAAATAAATGCACACACATTTGTATTCCACTTGGAGGTTAGGGGTTGCCTATACTTGTTATGTTTAAACATTTCATATACTGAGTGTTACTTTGTGTTCTGGGTATTCTTAGAGCTCAAACAATGTATGTATCTGTATATAGTCCATTTGACATTCTTATTCTTTAGCCATTTTATTTCTTAAAATGTAAGTTTGGACAGAAATTAAATGCAACTCAGTATCATTAAAAAGTGCATACACTCAACTTGAATCCAAGAGGATATTCAAATTTGCTACTCTTGCATTTAACCCAACAATTTCACAGACAGCTTACATTCAATGTTTTGGTCCCTCCAGTCATTAGCTGATGTTGTGGAAAGCAGAAAGAAAGATATTTGGCCTATATATATAAAATCCTTGTCTCCTTTCCCCAGCAACACACTCTACAAGACATTCTGAAACAAAGCACTGTGTGATGGAGAAATAAAGGCTTAACTGAGGTTTAGGCAGTTCTGTTGGATTCAGATGCCTAGAAACTGATGGTGCCTGGCCATCAACCTGGAAGTTGGCAACCCGATGATGCCTTCCTCCTCCCCACCTCCCTCTCTTTCTCTCACTCTCTTTGTCTCCCTCTGTCTTTCTCTGTCTCTCTCCTTCCCTCCCATTCTCCCCTTCCCCCTCTCCCAATCCTTCCCCTCTCCCCTTCTTATTTTCTGTAATTTTAAAAATTTTGCCAATTTAACATTCTGCATAAACATACAGAGGGTCACTCAACAAACAACCATGTACCCATCACCCAGAATAAAATGCCATGAACATGTTGTCATTTTGCCTCAGACAGTTTTCTAAGAAAATAAATAATTGCAGATAATGTCTATGGTATATCCTTCCACAGTCTTATTTCTTTATGTTTTTCTCCAAAGACAACCCTTGCTATGAGGTTGGGCTCTAGCTGGGCCAGAGTTTCACATTTTATACTTTTTAAAAGATATGTATCCATAAATAATAGAGTGTTTTATTATTAAAAATTTACTTATGCGTATTTTTCTACAAGTTATTTTCTTTTACTCAAAATTGTTTCTTCTTAACCACTGTGCTTGTTACATTGCCTGAATATCCCACAATTTATTTACTTTTTCCCTCCTTGATGAACATTTTGGGGTTTATTTAGTTGTTTTTTTCTCTCATGACAATAAGACTCCAAGAAACATCTTTGAATATGCCCCTTTCACCATGTGTCAAAGGTTCTACCAATTTATGTTCCAATTAGTGGTGCAGAAAAGATTTTTTTTATCATTTCCTTTCTTCTACTTTCTTTGAAACTCTATTTCTGTTTTAAGACCTCCTGAGCTGGGCTTCCCTGGTGGCACAGTGGTTGAGAATCTGCCTGCCAATGCATGGGACACAGGTTCGAGCCCTGGTCTCGGAGGATCACACATGCCGCGGAGCAACTGGGCCCGTGAGCCACAACTACTGAGCCTGCGCGTCTGGAGCCTGTGCTCCGCAACAAGAGAGGCCGCGATAGTGAGAGGCCCGTGCACCGCGATGAAGAGTGACCCCCGCTTGCTGCAACTAGAGAGAGCCCTTGCACAGAAACGAAGACCCAACACAGCCAAAAATAAATATAAATAAATAAATTAATTTAAAAAAACACAACATATAAAACACTTTCAACAGTGTCTAGAGTTTAATAATTGTTCAATAAATGCTAATTGTCATAAATATTGTTAAAAAACAAAAAGACCTCCTGAGCTGAGTGCTTAACTCAATTATTTTTAATCTTTTTAAGATTATATATTTTTTCTAAGTAGTTTAGTTTGCATTTCAGAAAAGTCTGTAGTACCTTTAATGCTATTAATTTCAAATCATTTTATAATCTCCAGTAAGATTCTCCCTTTAACCCAAAATTTATTTAGGAGTGATGCTAAACTTAGGTTGCTGTATTTTAACTACATTTATGTGCTTGATATTTAATTTTAATTGTACTTTGAGTGGTTTGTATGACATTATTTCTTGATATATGTTTAAATTTTCTTTGTACTCATACTTTGTAAATCTCACATATATTCTTGAAGGGAAAGTAATTTTTCTGTTTTCTGGCATATTTACCTGTGTTCTAATCTTCTAGATCTTTATATATTGTATGTCTGAAAAGTCTACTAGTTTCTGAGAAGGGTGTTAAATCTCCCATTGTCATTATAGGGCATTATCAGTTTCTCTTTGTAGTTCTGTCACCCTTAGTTTTATATAATTTAAGTCTATGTTGATAGATGCATAGGAGTAGGATTGTGTATCTTCCTCATGATAACTGAAATGGTGCACTGTCCCTTTTTTCCATAAGTCTCTTTATAAAATGGAGCCTTTTGCTTTCAAGTTTGCTTAATAGTGCTCTTTGCTTTAAAGATTTTTTGCTGATTAAAATTATAATGCTAAGCTTTCTTTTGATTAATACTTGCATGATGTATCTTTCTCCTTCCTTTATATGCTAACATTTTTTGGTCATTTTTTTCTCTTGTAAAAATCCAATCATTGGATTAAATGAAAAAAGTCCAACCTAAACATCTCTGTCCTTTAATATGTGAGTTAGTCGATTTACCTTTATTGTGATTATGATAATTTTGGACCTTTCTATTGCATTATTGTGTATGTATGTGTGTGTGTGTTTATAATCATGGTTCCCCTTTGCTTTTTCCCCTCCTTTTTATCTTCTAATAGGTTGGTTAAATTGATTCAATGTATTGCCTTTTTCTTGGTGCTAGTTCAGACATTCTATTTTTATTCTTTCACTGGGTTTAACATGTAGAGCTGGCATAAGTAAGTCTAAAGTTAATTCGTGTCTCCATTCACTTTCCAAACTGTGTGGAGATTGTATCCGGAGATAGAGACCACACAGTGGTTTAAACAGGGGAAGTATATACATAAAGAATTATTAAGGTTGATAAAATAATAGCTATAAAATATATGGAAATTCTATATGGTATGCTAGGGCTGAGGGAGGGTACCCAAGAAGGACAGACTGGGAAAGTTTCACTTGCTGGAGGTGTAGTTCAGTCCCTGGACAGCAGAGAAGTTTGCAATTTGGCCAGAGGTGGTCTGCAGTCACTGGGCAATGAGGAGGCCGCCTCTGGAGAGCAGACTGGGCCAGATGATCAGAAACCAGGGGCTGGGCTTGTAGAGCAAGTGGGAATTCTATGGGTGCTGGTGGGCTGAATGGGCATCTGCAGAGAGAGTGGAGGTTTGGTGGGAATGCTCTGCCAAGTAGGGAGCCTACAGAAGAAATCCAGGTACCTGTGTGGGCAAGAGGACTTTTGTGCAGGCAGAAAGCTCTCAGGGCTCTGGTTTCTGTGGTTAAAGGCTCCCAGAGAAAGGTTATTGTCAGGCCAAAGCTGCAGAGGTATTGAGAGATCTTGCATTCTGGGTGGGTGGCTGGAGCAGAGCTCCACCTTATGTCCTCACACCCACACTGCTGACCTCCTCCCACTTCCATGTACTTCCAGTGCCCTCTACTGAGAAAGCTTAACATCACACTCACTTTATAAGGGCAAAGCTTAAAGGAATTCCATCTGTTCTCACAGAGGATATATTGAAGGGTGAACTTGGAGCCAAGAAGCAATAAATTGATAACCAACATGGGAAGATTTTAGAATATTCCCTCTGTCATCTCCTTTCTGGTGTCCCTTATAAATTCCTCCAGACCATCTTCCAATTCACTAAATCTCTCTTCAACCATACACAGATCTTATTCTATGAAATTTTTCTTTTATGACAACGCCCCATTATTAACTTGCGGGATTTCTAATTATTTCTTCTTTCCCCTACCCTCCTCCCTCTCTTCCTCCTCCTCCTCCTTCTTCACCTTCTTCACTTTTCTTTCTGTTTCTGTTTTTCTCTGTTGCTCTTCCAAATTTTTAATGGCCCTCTTCATGTCTTCGAGACTCTAAAATAATATTTATTCTGAACCATTTTCAACGGCTCTATCATGTTATTTTATTGCAGCTATTTCAGCCTCTCTGATAGGTGGGTGAGCTGACCTTAGCTTCATAATAGCCTGCAGGTTCAAGAAGTTAGTCTGGTTTCAGCCCCCAGCTCTGTGGTCCCTACAATGAGTACAGAACTTTGGAAACTAATTCCTAGACATCCTTGCCTGCTTCCCTCCTGAAAGTTTTCAGCCCTGACTAAACATTTGTGTATTTCTATTCATTTTTTATCCGTGGAGCTATTTATTTTATTTCTGAGCTCTATAACAACTTTTAAATTTAAAAATGTTATTCTAATGTGTATGTGGAATATTTAATTAGTGAATTTATAGCACTATATTAAATGGAAGCTTTTCCTTTTTTTGAAGAAATCCATTTATTCATTAAAGCTATTCTAGGCCCTCTGACCCCCTTGAACCTCTATAGTCATTGCCTACAGTTTAAACCATTTCACTCTGCTAACTTTGTAGGTGTTTTATTACCTTGCTGAAAGTTAACTATAGGCAGCTGCTAATTTATTGCTAAACTGTTTTACGAAAGTTACATTTTAACCTCTTATTGTAATGTAAAAGCTACTTCCATGTTAAGATCATGGCAGCCATTTTTTTAAAACTATAATCATTAAAAAAATTTTTTTAAACTTTTTATTTTATATTGGAGTATAGCTGATTAACAATGTTGTGATAGTTTCAGGGAGGGGAGTCTGGGGGAGAATGGATGCATGTATACGTATGGCTGAGTCACTTTGCTGTGCACCTGAAACTATGACAGCCATTTTAAATTATAATTTATTTGATGAATATGATAACCCCCGCTATACTTAAAATAATGTATAAGTGTTTCAAATGAAAAAATGAATTCCAGTTCCAACTTCAGGATTCCATGAACATATATTCCACCTTGGTATCCTAGTGTTAGGTTCAAAAAGCCAAGTTCCCATCTCAGATCAGCAATCTAACCATCCCTGCCTGTGTCCTCTCCAGAGGCTTCAGCCCTAACACCTGTGATTTTCTATTCCTTTTTTTTGTCTGTGGAGATATTTATCTTCTTTTCGAGTCCTACTACAACTTTCTGTTAGCTGAGGGACTGTGTAAATCCTCTGTAAGGTTCTTTACCTCTTTGGCTCTTGGTTTTTATTTGTTTTCATGTTTGATGTGGTAGAATAATTCCTGCCCTTACTTCAGGGTTCTAGGTATTAAAGGAAATAAGCAAGGTGAAAGTGTTTTAAAATCCAGGAACCCCACTTAGGAACATATCACATGTCCTCCAAACACTATGGCCTTGTTAATTCTCAAACTCTGCCTGAGACCAAGCATTCCTATCCCTGTATAAAAGAAGCCAAGAGTTCAGGTCAGTCACTCGTAATGAATTAGACAATAAAGTAAGTTGACCCTAAAGGTGAAGAGGCTCTGGACTCTTCTAGTTTTTTTTCTTGCAAATATGCCAGTGTGTTCATAACATGCAGGATCAGATGTTAGGGAGTAGCTGCCCTCAAATAACTCTATTCTGCCCAGGAAACATATAATAGTACATTTGGACATTTAGAGCAAATTAGAGCCGGAGTAAAGCCCAGAAGCACTGCCAGTTTTCCTCTTTTCTTTCTCCACAGGTCAAAATACTACCAAAATAAGTAGTCCTGCCATTAAACTGGGGCTTAGAATTTGGAATTAACCAAATTTCTGAAATTTTATGGCTTTCTATTTTGTTTTGTTTTTGCAGGCATGAAGTTGTGTAAACTCAGCATATTGTAATTATGTAAAATAATCCAGTCTACATAGTCACATGAAGTCAAATCACTTATTTTTTCCCAATGAATGTTGTATAAACCTCAGAGTTTAGAAGGCCAACTGAAAAAGAAGATCTAATAAGTAGCTTTTTATATTCTCCCTAAATTTAGGAATCTTTCATTACATAACAATTGCTGATAGTTGAATAGATCTGTTTTCATCATGAAGTAAAAATGGCCTAAGTTAGGATGAATATACTCTGTTTGATTGCTGCTTCTGTACATTTCTTTTATTTTGCATGAATATGGGCAGAAGAATCATATACAAAGAAAGCTCAGCTCCTCCAGAACACTGTTATTTTACAGAGAGTTCTGCTGCCAACTTCAAAGCTAAATTCAGGTTTGAGGGATCAGAATCTCTTATAGGTCCCAGGAGAATATTTTGTTCAAATAATATAATAGCTCAGTGATCACAAGTTCTGTTCACCTGTTGGGTCTCCAGAAATACGATACTCAACAAAGTCAGAGGTACTGAAGGTTAAGGCATTATTATTACCTTTTGGGAAAAAAAGCTCAAATTATAGAGTGAACTGTTTTATAAAAACAGCACATAGAAAGCTCAAGAAATAAACTCTAGCAATCCTATAAAGAAAGGATCAAGGAAAAAATTCAGCAACATTTAAAATGAGTAAAAATCCAGAAATGTTCTGTTAGAAATCTGGTCAACTGTCAATCAAAAAGAAACAAATATCATTACAGAAAAGCCATTTTGACATAATAGAAATAGGAATACTTTATGCCAAAATACTATCATTTTGAATAATAGCTAGATTTCTGCTTTCAGAGCCAAAGGGTAGCATTTAAAAGCCTTTGGTTTCTTTATAGACGTCTCTTGTTAAGTAATATTTTCCAGAAATTTGTTGATGCAATTTTGGAAAGATCTTAGAATAAGGAAAAAAGTGAAAGTAAAATCTAAGAATCAGTTCAATCTGTTGGGATGGTACCATTATTTATATACTCAGAGAGAAGCAATTTCCTGATCAGAAATCAATTTGACCTACAGTTATTGAGGCGCTTGGTTACTGATTATATGTGGCCATTGGAGGAGAAAATGTGCAAGAGAAGAAAGAACATTCAAATCTCTCATGAGCCTTTTCAACAAAGGTTTTTCTGGGGCAGGCAGGCTAACACTGTAAAGTTTTGTTGGTTTAGTATCTATTTCACACACATCTCGTCCACTATTAAGAGCAAACAAAGGGGCATAGGTGAGATTAAAACAATTCTTGAGTCCTTCTCAATGACACTTTACAGACACCTCACATATATAACTTATTTCTCACAACAGTCCAATAGATGCATATTGTCATTGCCACTTAACCTAAAGTAAGGCTCAGAGGGGTTTATTAACTTGCTGAGGTCACCTAGTTAACAAGTGGCAGAGGTGGCAATATTTTTTTTGACAGTTTGAATAGAAATATGCTTAGTTCAAAACCCATCATGTGTCTATCACTTCAGATTTTCTTACATATGTTCCCTTTGCATTTTTTTTAAAAGGCATATAGAGTTTTATGAAATAACTGAGTCTCTGTAAACTGGATATAAATTACCTTATATAGATTGAGTCATATATTAACATATATATATATGTTAAATACATATATTTTAAATACAAATGATCGCTCTTGGCTTTGCCTAAATCTATACAAAACATGGTTTTGCTGGAGCTAGCAGCAGCTGTTAGCACGATTTGGGAACAAGAGTACAGTACTGCAGGCTTGGAGGATGGATAGACCAATAGCATGGCATGTCCATACACAGATCCTGAAGGCACAGGGGAACATGGGTTGCAGAGTCATAATATCATTAGTCTCTATTTCACTTAATTTAAAATCTCAACTATAGGTAGCATTGTTTTTGACAGAGGTCACTGTGGTTCAGTGCTATTGGATTTTATGTTATTAAAACAAACAAGTTTGTTTGCTAGAATGATTGAACGGCAGAGGTGTATTTGGAGTGGCTAAGGAGCTAACCCTTAGACGTATGGTAACAGCGAATCTGCAAAATGAAGGAAACAGAGGTTCTTCGAAAGCTCTTTCTTGACAATTTTATATTATTGTGCCCAACCTGTCATTTCCAGTGACAGTGATGAACTGTGTAGCAACACTAATATTTATCAACAGGAATGCTGACTTGCTAGTGTTGGTGAGCAATGCCATAACTGTGGTAGGTAAATAACCAGGTCTTCCTTTGGAGACCGGAGCAAACCCAAGCTCTAGGGTTTGGGGTGTGCTGCGAAGCTTAGATTCGTCAGCCAGTTTGCCTGTATTTGTGTGTTATGGAAGTCGCTGGCGTTGAAAACCTGCTTATGGAATCCAAGCTGTTCATAATCAGCCTGCATGATCGTTTCATTATAATAAAATTACATTTTTTTTTTAATAAAATTACATTTTTTAATGGAGAAATTTTACTGGTGTCTAAAAGTTGAGTATCCTGTTATTTTGGCCACACTACAGGCAGCACATTATCACAAAGCGTTGACCAGGCTGTTGCTATTACCATTGCTGTTGGTGGTGGTGGTGGGTGTGTGTGTGTGTGTGTGTGTGTGTGTGTGTGTGTTTTGTGTTCAGTGCTAGGTTCTGAGAGTGAAAAGACCTGTAAAAGTGAACTTCAGCGAGCACTGGTGTACGTGACATAGCCAGCCAACTTATTCTTTCATGGCAAAAGGCCTACAAGCTTTTGTTAAGAATTTAGGACTCAGATGTATTTGCTTTAAGGTTGATTCTAATAATGTAAAATTCAGGATCAAATTCTAATTGCACCACACACCTGGAGCCTCAAGCACATGTGGTAAGCTCTTCACCAGTATTTCTGGCACTCTGTCAGTGTTTATTTCAAGTCAGTTTAAGCAATTTGTCAACCAGAAGCTCACAATAATGACCTTAGAAGAAGACACTGTCAATATTTCACTAATATCACTATAAGTTATTGTCCTTTGCCTGTTTACATGTCTGATTTCTCCATTACAACTCTTTCAAGGCAGAAATGATGTCTTATTTCTTTGTATTCTCAGGAACTAGCAGATTTCCTTTACATAATAAGGGCTTCACAAAGGGTTAATGTTAATTGAGTGAATCGACGATTCTCACTTCTCAGCCCCAGCATCAGTGACCATACACTGAGTCTCTACCATGTGTCAATGTGCTAGATACTATCTTCTTGCCCCTCTGACCCACCCTCCACCCTTCTCCATCTTGCTGACCCATAATGACTGCATCAGAGATCAATGTGCCCTCTGAGCTCTGTTTGGGTTTGGCCAATGGAAGCCTGATGTGGGAGATTGGAGGCTGAGAGGAGAGTGAGAATGGGACCCATGATGTTCTGGCTCCCATCCAGTCAGTTGCTGCCAGTTGGCTGCCTTCAGTAGACAGCCATAGTTCTGCTGGGAGCTACTCTTTCTGGATTTTGGCTACTCCTCCCTCCCCGTGTCCCTTTCCAGTTAGGGGTGATAGAAGCTCTCTGCTGTTGACAGTCCATAATACTGCACCATCTTTTCTTGGTTTCTCCAGCCCCTGCTTGCACCTTTATTGAAGGTCCTTCTATTAAACTCTCTTCACTTTCCAGTTTGAGTGTGCTGTCTCCTTCTGGGAACTTGTCAGGTACCAGCTGCTTGCATAGGTCTTTCTTACATATTTAACTTTATTCCACACAGTGGCAAAGAAAATAAGACTATTCCCATTTTACAGAATAACTGTGATAGAAACACATCCTACCCCTAGTACTTTTATTACTTCCATTCGTTCCTTTTGTTTCCCATAAGTCATTGGAAATTTGTCTACTGACAATGCGACTGCTGAGGTGTAGTCCCTGCCAGAGCAGGGGGCCCAGAGACAGCCTGGCCCAGAGTGGGTGTCATGTTGGATAAAAGAATAAAACAGTTGAAAGGTGCTCTTTGCTAAGTGACGGCAAAAAGAGGGAGGAGGGAAGCTATGAAAGGAGGAATGGAGGCATCTCAGCTCAGAATAATTTTGCTATTATAAAGAAGTGTTCTGTTTATGTTTTGCTCATTCTGTTAATTTGGATCGGGGGTGGGGGGTGGGTGGCCAGCAGACATGAGAAACTTTTACTAGTACCTCACTCAGTGGCTGTGGAGTGAAGTTAATGAGTTTCCAACCAGGTTTTATTACAGTTCTTTCTAAAATCCAGGGGACTCTCTAATTTCATTTGTTTTACACACAGTGGCTGCTTTGTGAGGGTTCTTTTCTCTGCATGTGATGTCATGGTGATTCAGTAGCCACTCTCAGATCCCACCCTCCAAGGGCTGCCTCAGTTTCTCCATCAGGTTCAGGAGTCGAGTGAACTCTGAGGAATCTCCACCGGAGGATATTGGCAACTTGCCTATCCAATAGACCACCGGTAAGTTGGTATGTCTTCTTCGCCACATAAGCCTTAAATTGCCAGAGAAACATGGAAAAAAAAAAAAAGCAGAAGTGATATATTCTTGAAATCCCTACAGGTATTAAGGCCTGCTTTTCTGTATGAAGATTTATTATGCTTTTAACAAATGGGTATGGGTATAGGTATAGTCTATGTGAATGAAGAAATTGTGTGTATTATCAAAGGAAGGCAATGTCAAATTATAACATTTCAAAATCAGGTATGGCAGGAACTTAAGACTTTTTTTGGACGGTGTAAGTCACCTTAGTACACTTTAAACACCATTTCCTCCATACTTAAGAGGTTTTCATTTTAGAAAAGCATGGCAGGAGTCACTCTAAAGTGACTACAAAGGGCCTGAAGCTTTGCTTTTAAAATCCAGTACTTAGGTAGAAAGAAAATGATAACATTTTCCCTTTGATTTTTTAGTCACTATTTTTATAACACTAGCAGCCCTGAGACACCAGAATGGAAGTGGATCTTCTTCTTGATGTTACCGGGGCACCACTAAATTGCAGGCCTCTAACTGGTTCTGTTTTCATCCCAGCCTTGACCTTTATTTCTGCATTTTCCCCAATACCGCATAATTTCTGTATTCTCCAGACTTATTCTCAGCTTTCTGGATGCTACTTTCATGTGTTCCTTCATTCAAAAAATATTTATTGAGCACCTACTGTGTGCCAGGCCCAGACAGAGATGCTGCACTCATGAAGTCAGGCAAAAGTGCCAAGAATTTGTAACTGTAAACCCTGATCATTGTAAACATTGTGAAGGAAAAGGACAAGTGTAGAAGCATAACGCCTGGGGACTTTGCATGGCATCTGGGTTTAGAAAAGTTTTCATGGGAAGTGATGTTGGAGGGGATTGGGATAGGTGAACACAAGTTAGTTGATTGAAGAGTATAGGAGAAGGTCTAGGGAGAGTTCATCAGGTAGAAAGAATGGCATGTGCAGGGACTCAGTGGCTGTGTGGTGCTGGAATCAGGTATGGGTCTATGCAGTGTTTGACTTAAAACCACTGCAACCCAGGTAACTTATGCAAAAGATCAAGGCTATTAAAGGGTCCAACTCAGCTTTCTTTATCCTATTCTTCTGTGTGGCATTTCCCTTTGGTTCACAACTCAGAACACTTAAAGAGCCATGCAGGGAGGTAGACGGTAGAGATTCTAGTTTATACTCAATACAAACAACCTCAAGCTCTCAGTGTTTGGTCCGAGCAAGGTTTATCTAGTGTTCAAGCTTTATATCCAACGTGAGGTTGGCAGGAAGGGGTATTTGTCCTGTATCTGCACTCAGTGACCCAGACTGGCAGAGGCTTCACTGAAATACAAAGAAGAACATGGGCCAAATAGTAAACCAGCTCTGGAAGCTTCTCTCTGGAAGCGTTGCACATTTCACTGGCCAAATCAAGTCGCAGAGCAATGCTCAACTTCAAACTACAGCAGAGGGAGCAGCCTACTACCATGAGGCTGGTAAGTAGAAAATTAGAAATATTTGGTGAGCAGCAGTAATGATCACTACAGAGATGAACCTTCATTGATCTGATATTGCAGCCTATGGAAAGAGCAAATTACTGATGCCCTACCTACAACCAACCCATTCTCTCACCTTCTCTCATGTGCTACTGTAGGGGTGGGTAGGTGTGGGTGAGGGCACTGTAGTGCAGTGATAGTGTACAGAAGTGGAGATCAGGAGGTGTTTTGTAAATGGATAATAGGTAAGGTGGATAAAATACCATTTCCATCTCTTTGACTTTTTCCTCTACTTCCTGGAAGAAGCAAAACAGAAATGTCCTTCATATTATTTTCTGCATGTCTGTTGAGCTTTTTATTGAAGTTCTCTTAATAGAATTTCTAAGAGCTCCCTTGTGTTCCTTGTTCCTTTGTATGTAGTGTCCTGGTCTTCTTTTATGAACACAATACAGTCTCTTATTTCTCTTAGGATTTAATTATGATTCTACTTTCATGGGTTCATTTTCTCACCACTTTGTTTCTCTCCCCTCTTTGTTTCTGATTTGATTCGATTTTGTTTTGTTCTGTCTTTACCTTTCATAGTAGAGGTTGTCCTCAAATGTCTGGTCTTCCTTAGCTGTCAAATCATATTTAAAAGTGAGGCCCAAAAAAACCCTATTCAGAAACATGAGTGTGGCTTATCACTTTGTGAGTCTCACCGTAAGGTTGCTATCATGGGATCATTCGTTTGGTTAGGGGAAATCTCCAAATGCCTGTATCCACAGTTTAGAGGTTCTTAACTTTTTCAGTGCCATAGCAGTCTGGTGAAGCCTGTTTCAGAATAATGTTTTTAAATGCAAGAAATCAATTACATCAAAATATTAAAAATTAAATCTGTGATACAGTAATATGTGCTTATTAATGTATCATGTAATAAGCTTTAGAGTTGTGTCTAATAACTGTTGAAATAACGATGAGTGTAAATACTCTTTCAAGATATATGCAATGAGTAATGTGACAAGAACATATCTATGACTCCTGTTGGTGACAAAGTCACAGATACTGCTAATACTACGATGGTTTCTTGCCCACATTCAGAAATGACGGAAATGCTAACTTTCAGAGGTTAGTGAAAAAAAAAAAAAGAGTTATTGTTCTCATTCATGTTCATAGACTCTCTGGTTAAAAAATCCCTACTGTAGGTCTTTACTTTTGGGTGGGTCGATTCTTTTGCAGAAGGCAGTTCACCAATCTCCAGCCTCAAGTATGTGGGCCTGGTTGCAGGCCTTTTGGGAGCCAGGTGGAGAACAAATCTCTCTGCAGTGGGAAGATTTTCCCATAATCCCTCTGTTTTCAGCACAGTAACTCATAACTCACCCTCCAATCTCAACTGTGCTTGCTGTCTCCAAATCCAGAGGCTGTAGATAAAACCTCTCCAAAATCGACCCCAGGTTTCCTGTTGATGAAGCATGGGTGGAGAGGGGATATGGGAAGCCTACCTTCTCTTTTAAAGATGTTCAGTCCACATTCCAATTTTCAGTTTTTTTTGCACACCTGCCTTTCAAGCACCAGTTGTCTCCAATCCCTGAAGATTTCTGTAGTTTTGTGTGGAAATGACTAGCTTTTTGGCTTTCTGCTGCAACACACTCAGATCATTGCTTTCTCTAGTATAAGCAGTTGCCAGCGGTTAGACTATTTCCCAGATTTCAAAATGTTACTTTTGTTGTCTGTTATCTTCTCTCTGTCCTTGTGAGGTGTTTTTTTTCCTTCTCTTAATTTCTTTACTGTCATTGCTTTGTGAGGCTTCAGGAAGAAACAGACATTTGCATTCAATGCTGTTTTATCAGAAGCTTTGATGCATTCATAAAGAGCATTTTATTATGTCTGGGATTCACATCTTTTTGTCCTCTCATAATAGCGTATCTCCTTATTTCTGATTTAACATAAAAGTGAGAAAACAAGGTTATAGGCAATGCCACTTTAAGGAAGATATCTCTTTTGTGTTTTAAGAAAATCATTTCTTTAAAGAACTTTTCTTAGACTTTCCCTAGATGCTTTTCGTCTCTCTGCTTAGAACAGTAGACTATGAGTTCCTCAAAGGCAACAACCAGGGAGTGGGCAGTTTCTTCTTGCAGTAGAATGGTAAAAGTAGAGTATCTCTTATGGGTCCAACCTTACCACAGAAAACAACTATGAATTCTTGACAAAATATAAAAAGCACTGTGCTTTGTGACCACCTAGAGGGGTGTGATAGGGAGGGTGGGAGGGAGATGCAAGAGGGAGGTGATATGAGGATATATGTATACATAGAGCTGATTCACTTTGTTGTACAGCAGAAACTAACACCACATTGTAAAGCAATTATACTCCAATAAAGATGTTAAAAAAAACCCAAAATAAGCAACTCCCTGAAGTCACTGGAGAGAAACCAAAAGCAGGCATAAATTGGAAGAGAGTCAAAACTTGCAAGAAGGAAATGGGATTGGGTGTTTCCTGTTGATAAGACTTTTTGTTCAAAGGCATGCTCCAATCAGATTAAGCAAATTAGCTAACTCTTAGATAGAAACCCTTGTAGTGTACTGGTTTTAAGAACCAGAAGACAGAGTTTAGGACTATCAAAGTAGATGGACAGTGAGGGTGGAAATCAGGGAAAGGAGAAATGATGGAGGAAAGGAGACATTAAATTTTGCACATAAATTGTGGGAATATCTCAGGATCATCTCTGAACTATACATGCATGGGGCAAACTCCCAGCAGGTCAGATAAGGCTAAAAGAACTGAACAGAGATTTTAGCAACTATCCATCCATCGCAGAGGTGACAAAGACCGCAACTTGAGTCTTGCCACATTAACTACCTGATAAAACAAACAAACAAACAAAAAATCAACACGAGGAAATAACAAAATCCAGTTTCTACCATGTATTTTTCACAATGTTCAGGATACATCTCAGATTACTGGATACATAGTCAAGAGAAAAGGCAATTAAAGACATTGATCCTGACATGACCCAGATGCTAGAATTAGCTAACAAGGATTTTAACTATGCCCAAGGATACAAAGGAAATATGTTTGTAATGAATGGATAAACAGAAAATCTCAGCAGAAAGATAGTAACTAAAAAGAAAAAAACCAGAAAAGAAAAGAAAAGAAAAAAGAACCAAATGGAAATTCTAGAAATAAAAAAATACAATATCCAAAACAAATAATTCATTGGGTGAGCTTAATAGCATATTGCAAGTAAAAGAAGAGTCAGTGACTTGAAGACAACTCAATCGAAATTTTTTTTCATTTTTTTTTCAGTTGAAATTATACAATGTGGAGAACAAAGAGAAAAAGAAAGGGAAAAAAATAACAGACTCTCAGTGATTTGTGGGACTATATTAGAAGGTCATATACATATAGAGTTCTAGAAAATGAGAGACAGAACTGGGTAAACCCAACATTTGAAGAAAGAATGGGCAAAAATTTCAAAAATTTTACAGATTCAAAAAACTCAGAGAATCCTACATAGAATAAATAGGAAAAACAAAAAACAAAAAACAAAACCCACCTTGGAAATGTGAAAAACGAAAGATAATCTTGAAAGTATCCAGAGAAAAAAGACACTTTATATATACAGAAACAAAAATACAAGTTACCAGTGACATCTCAGCAGAATAGTTGGAGGCCAGAATACAATGACATATTTTTAAAGTGCCAAATGAAAACAACAAATTGCCAACCCAGAATTCTCTCTGGAGCAGAAATAACTTCAAGGAATAAAGATGAAATAAAGGCATTTTCAGATGGACAAAAACAAAGATAATTCTCTGGCAGACCTTCCTTACAACAAAAGCTAAAGGAAGTTCTTTATGTCAAAGGGAAATGATTCCAGATGAAAATTCAGATCTTAATATCTTTAAAATATTTATGATCATTTAAAGTGAAAATGATTCATGCATAGCATCTTATGTACAATCTCATGTAATATGTAAACATGAAATCCATAGCATAAATTACAGGGAGTAAAAGACCTATAAGATTGCACTTAAAGAAACCCTAAAAGATTGCAAAGTTATTACATTTTATATTAACTTCCAACAGACTGAAAGTTAAGGAAGTATATTGTAATCTGTAGAGCACGACCAAAATAATACAAATAGGTAAATGAAAAAGCCAATAAATTAAAGTGGAATTCTAAAAGTAATTTCAATGAACTCAAAATGATAGGAGAGGTGGGATAGAAGAACACACAAAAAAGGGACAAATAGAAAACAAAGAGGAAGCCGATAGACCTGAAACCAACCACATCAATAATTACATCAAATGGAAATTAAATACTCCAATAAAAAGGCAGGGATTGTCAGAATAGCTTAAAAGGCATGAACTATATGCTTTGTATATCCAAGGTACTTTAAATACAAAAATTCAGTTAGATGCACCCTGAATTCAAAGACTCCCTTAAAGGCTGGGAAGAAAATATATACATATTTTCATAATGTTAAAATGTCAATTCATCAGAAGACTTAACATTCAGAAGAACATTTGCACTTAGGAACAAAAAGAGTTTCAAAATCCATGAGGTAAAAATTGGTAGAATTAAAGAGATGAAGAGACAAATTCACAGTTATGGTTGGAATTTTAACAACTTCTCTTTGCAATTAATAGAACAACTACATAAAAAGTCAGTAAGGATACAGACCAAGTGAACAACATTGTCAACCACCTTGACTACTTGACATTTATAGAACACTACACTTAAGGAATGCAGAGGCACATTCTTTTCAAGTACACACGTATATTCACCAAACAGGCCATATGCTGGGCCAAACAAATCTCATTAAAGTACAAAATTTGAAATATCCCAGAGTATGTTCTTCGACAAAAAAAGAAATAAATTAGAAATCAATAATAATAAGATATTGAGTAAAACTCCAAATATGTTAAATTTAAGAAACACACTTCTAAATAATTGGTGAATCAAAAAAGAAATCATAAAGGAAATTAGAACAAATTTTCATGTCAATGATTATGAAAGTTCATAGCAACATTTGTGGGATGTAACTATACAATGCTTAAAAGAAAACTTATAATCTTTAAATGATTATTTTAGAGAAGAAGTAAGATCTGACATTAAATGATCTAAGCTTCCATCTTAAGAGGAAAAGAAGAGCAGTGCAAACTTAAAATAAATAGGAGGAAATAACAGAGCAGATATCAGTGAGTTAGGTAACAAAAAATAGAGAACATCAACAAAGCCCAAAGTTGCTTCTTTGAAACTAGTAATAAAATTGAGAAACCTCTAGATAAGGTAGACTGATTAAAAAAGAAACAAAGAAAGAATGAACAAGAATACAAATTAGCAATACTGGGAATAAAAGAGGGTTTATCACTACAGATCTTAGAGATATTAAAGGACAATAAGGGAATATTATGAACTTAATAAAATTAAGTTCGAAGACTTAGGTGGAACGAAAAAGATTTTTGAAAAATATATATGTGGGAATAGAAAATCTAAATAGTTCCATACCTATTAAAAATTAAAATCATTATCAAAAATATTTCCCCAAATAGAACTCCAGACCCAGGAGGCTTCACTGATGAATTCCATCCAGCTTTTAAAGAAAAAAATAAATCAGTTTCACATAGTTTCTTTCAGAAAACAGAGGAAGAAAGAGCACTTCCTTGGCAGTTGTATGAAGTTAGTGTAACTGAGAACAAAACTAAAAACATTTACAAGGAAGTAAAATTACAGACCAAGTTCCCTCATGAACATAGATGCAAAAATCCATAACAAAATCTTACCAAATTAAATTCAGAAATATATTTTAAAAATTTAAAAAGCATGACTAAGTAGGGTTTCTTCCAGGACTGCAAGGGTAGTATAAAATTTGAAAATCAACCAATATAATTCATGTTACAAGAGAACTAAGCATATGATCATTTCAGTAGATGCAAAAAAGTATTTGATGAAATTCAACCCCCAATTATTAGGAACAGTACAGAATTTCCTCAATCTGACAAAGAGGATCAACAAAAAAAATTACATTAATCATAACTTAATGGAATATTTTTACTCCTAAGTTCTAGAACAAGGCAAAGATGTCTACTCTAATAATTTATATTCAGTATTTCCAGGGCAACAAAGTAAGAAAAAGAAAAGGCATACAGATCAGAGAGAAGCATAACTCTATTTGCAGAAGACAATTTTTTACATAGAAAATCCTGACTAATGTACAAAATAATTACTAGGAGTACTAAGTGAATTAGCAAGATTGTATAAGGATTTATATATAAACACTGATTATATTTTTATATTATAGCAGCAAACAGAAAACAAAATTAAAAACAATTCTTATGTATTCAAGGGTTAAGAAACAAATGACTGCTTAGGAATACATTTAACAAAGGCAAGGATTGAATCACATTTACCTTTATGTCCACAATGATTAGCAGAGTTGCTGACAAAGAATACATTTAATGAAATTTGTTGAAAAATGAAAGAACGTTTGTCTGCTATAACAGAGATTTAAATTAATGTCTTAAAATATGAGAAGTTGTTTCATCTATCTGTCATGGCGTAAGTGCATCCGGGCTCAAAGGATGGTACCCTCATGTCACAGGCCATACCCTTTCCTTTTCCCTTCTGGACCTGAGCTACTTTTGCATTCCAACCAGAGTATATGTACTGAGGTTGTGCCCATTGCCTCTGCTCATAGACCATTGGCTGTAAGTTAGTCACATGGTCATGCTGCAACTAAGGCTGCCAAATGTAGCGTTTACCTTGGGCAGATATTGTGCTCTATGAAAATTATATTATTGCAGAAAAAAAGAGACTGGATATTAGAAGACAGCTAGTGGGTTTTGACACACCAGTCCCAACCTGGCAGCTACAGTCAACGATAATTTTAATTATAATATTTTACTGTTCTTAAAGCTAAAATATTTTGAAATCACCAATAAGTTCAGAGCTCACTTTTACCAATGCACCCAGTAGACTTCAGAGAAAGTTCTCCTTAGCTGCTGTTTTTATTTAACTGAATTATGTGCAAATTATCAGTTTTAATTATCGACATCCTAAAATATGTACTTATAAGATGCACTGCTAAATACAGAGCACTTAGAAAACTAAAAACCTACACTGACCAGGATTTATGAATTACATGTCAAAACAGAAATCACAGAATAAGATTTGTGCCTGATCGAATTATAGATTTTAGCATACTGACTCATAAATCAGTCACTTGAATCCTAAGGACAATAAAAGGATTTATAAATCAAGACTTATTTAGGATTTATTAGCCAAATGTCTACCATAAGAATGCAATGTTTATAAATCTCCTTTCTGACTTAAAAAACTAAATTTTATAAATTCTTTTGTAGTCATGGTCCATCTCTAATGACACTCTTGATGGGTTCACATTGTGATGTACCCTGGTGATGCTTAGGATACACTGATTAATGATAATGTCAGAAGGAAAGATAGGGCTTCCCTGGTGGTGCAGTGGTTGAGAATCTGCCTGCCAATGCAGGGCACACGGGTTCGAGCCCTGGTCTGGGAAGATTCCACATGCCGCGGAGCGGCTGGGCGCGTGAGCCACAATTACTGAGCCTGCGTGTCTGGAGCCTGTGCTCCGCAACGGGAGAGGCCGCGATAGTGAGAGGCCCGCGCACCGCGATGAAGAGTGGCCCCCGCTTGCCGCAACTAGAGAAAGCCCTCGCACAGAAACGAAGACCCAACACAGCCAAAAATAAATAAATAAATAAATAAACCCAAAGTTAAAAAAAAAAGAGAAGACTCTCTGTCTGTGAAAGGTCCTGAATAGTTTAAAAAAAAAAAAAAGGAAGATAATTGCTTAACATTATTTAAGTAAATTTTAAAGGATACTTTTATAATTAAAACAAAAATCTATTTTTTTATATTACAGAGATTTGAATGTTTATGGGTTTGAATATTTCGAGAATAAGATAAATTATACTTTATAAAATGACATGAAAAAAAATAATTTAAATGCCAAAACCATTTCAGAACAGGTTAAATATTCCAGGACACATTAAATGATGAAATTTCTCTACTATAAATCCTGGTCTGTGTTAAATTTCTAATTTGGCAAATAATTTTATGTTAAAATCACATAATATATTTCATTACAGATATAATATATTTGTGCTATTTTGAAATATTTTATTTTTAAAGTTCTATTTTCTCCTTTGGCAGATCCTGTTTAGACTCTCTGGATTTGCCTCCCACCTGGGGAAGTGGTATTGGTCAAAATATTTACATGGCTGTTTTCCCATTTGGATAAGTCCTCTGCTCAAATATCACCTCCTTGGGCCGCTTCTCTGCTCATCACTGACCATCCAGTTTAAAGGGGTACCCACATCACTCTCTTTCCTTTAGGCAGCTTTATTTATTTTTTTCACAGAAAGATGCTAATAAACAACTGTCAGTTTAATTCCTAGATGGGAAAGTTAATGAATGACAGCACAGGCAAACAGCAGCCCTGTAAAGTTTCTATCTTCTGGTTAACATGATACTCCCAAAAAACTTAAAGATGGTTTACTTTATTCACTTCTCAATAATGAAAAACTAAACAGATAATTTAATTTAAATAAGCCCATAAATAAGGTGTTTCCTTAGTTGGGACATGGCCCTTGCTACCTTTAGATATCAGAGATTTATAAAACAGAGTTGGAAGAAATGGTTTGTAACTTTTAAAACAAAATGCAAGTTCAGTAACTATATCAAGAAAACAATGATCTGCTTAGTTTTTAATTTCAGAAAAAGTTGGGATAATATTTCTGTGGGTTTACCAATTAGCTAATGTTGGTGAGGGTGTGGAGAAAAGGGAACCCTTGTACACTGTTGGTGGGAATGTAAATTGGTGCAACCACCGTGGAAAACAGTATGGGGATTCCTCAAAAAACTGAAAATAGAACTACCACGTGATCCAGCAATTCCATTCCTGGGTATATATATGAAGAAAATGAAAACACTGATGCGAAAAGATACATGTACCCCAATGTTTATAGCAGCATTATTTACAATAGCCAAGATGTGGAACCCACCTAAGTGTCCATCAGCAGATGAATGGATAAAAAAGATATGGTGTGTGTGTATATATATATGTGTGTGTGTGTGTATACACACACACACACATATATATATATACTGGAATATTACTCAGCCATAAGAAAGAATTTTGCCATTGGCAACAACGTGAATGGACCTGGAGGGTATTATCCTTAGTGAAATAAGTCGGACAGAGAAAGTCAATAATGTGTGTTAGCACTTATATGTGGAATCTAAAAAATAAAGTGAACAAATGTATATAACAAAACAGAAAAAGACTCACAGACTCCTAGGGGTAGGGGATTAAGAGGTACAAACTGCTATGTATAAAATAAATAAACTACATGGATATATTGTACAGCACAGGGAATATAGCCAACATTTTATAGTAACTTTAAATGGAGTATAACCTATGAAATTTTTGAATCTCTATGTTGTACACTTAAAACTAATATAATATTGTAAATCAACAATACCTCAATAAAACAAATAAATAAATAAAACAAAATTTCTGTGGGCTTTCATTCTCCTGATATTTTCTTAAAATGCAATTTTTAAAATACAAAATGGAAAGTTTTTAATCTACAAAATAAAACGTAAAATACAAAATCATACTTTAAAAACTATTATTGAAGAGGTTTGGTTAAATGTATCCCTCCCTCCTCATCCCAAGGTCCAATAATTGTAGCGATGATAATAATAATAATAATAACAACAGCAACAACAGATGTTTCTGCTATAACAAGATGTATGCATTCTTGAAAAAAAAATTCTACAATATCATGAATTAAAAATAATAGGACTTACGGGAAAAACAGATTAGAGAGAGACCAGTTAAGATCTACGCAGCTTGCTAATCAAAGCCAGTGGTGGATCAGTGTTTCCTGAAGTCTGACACTTGTATAATTTTGAGGACCCTTTTTAAGGAAAATACATTAGATTACCTAACTGCCTGATACAGCTCAGCAGGGTAAATCCCCATATGTTTTACTACATGTTTTGGCTGCAAATTCTTTCAGCTCTTCTTCACATGACAATAACTTTGCAACAAACAGAGAAGAAAAAGATAACTCAGTCTTTATTCTAGTTCAGGGATTGAAATTTGCTTTGGGTTATTCTTGGTGTAAAAATTTTCTTTAGCCTCACAACTCGTTAGTGATAATGTTGTGTAAATATTTAGGACTCATCAAATTTAAGGCAACTTCTATTAGGTTTCTTTCATATACAAGTAGTAATACTGTGTTTGGAAGAATTTTCCACAGACTTTCTTCTGGCTCCTATATGTCAAATTTTGTTTCTCCATCACTACTCATAAACTTCCATTCTGCATAGTTGTTAGATACACTTCAATTACACATTCACGTTGCCACCGGACCTCCAGCTTTGACCCTTCCTGCAAGAGCACTGGGTAAGTTGGTGCAGTGAGCTATTTGATCATTTTGGGGAGCCATTCCTGTAGTGGAATGGCTTGCAATAATTTAGCTACACATGGAAGTGACTAGGAATCACCTAAATATATACTAAACTTAGACTGAATGCATCCACAATTCCACTTCTCCCATCTGGAACCCAGAAGTGGTGCAGCCATTCCAAAGCCCCTGATGATGAAGAAACTGAAGTGGAAAGAGACTGCGGTCTTAAAAGAGACAGTCAAAATATCGTACTTTGCAAGTGTTACAAAAATGCATGAGCATTTGAGTACACGCTCTTAGATACAATGTAGGGGCCCCTGCAAGATAAGAGCTCTGAAGAGAAAGCTTCATTAATGTCACAATAGATTCTACTGGGCTTAGAGTAGCCCAGCAGCAATAATGGATGGATACTCAGGAAATAACTTGCCCAACTCCAGGAGGAAGCTCATTTTGGCCTGTGGCTGCCTCAGAGGATATTAAAAAGGCACAAAAACAATCTAGTGGAAATGCCAGCTTCCCAGCACTGAGACAATGCAGATGGAAATGTCATCTGCCAGAAGTCAAGAGCTGAGTAAGGCTGAGGGTGCATTTTTTGGGTTAGGGAGCCCCAGATGTGAGCACTCATTTTTATTTTTATTAAAATAGTACAAGAAAGGATCCCGCCTGTGCAGCCTTTAAACCAGGGCTCCCCAACCTGTTAGGAGCCAGGCCGCACAGCAGGAGGTGAGTGGTGGGCAAGGAGCAAAGCTTCACACTCCCCATCGCTCCCAACGCCCGCATTACCTTCTGAACCATCCCCGCCCCCTCTCCGCCCGCTCCCCTCCCCCCGCCGCCCCGCTTCCCCGGGCCCCAGCGGTCCGTGGAAAAATTGTCTTCCACGAAGCTGGTCCCTGGTGCCAAAAAGGTTGGGGACTGCTGATTTAAACTAAAGGTCTTGTCCTTACCTGCTGAAGATTGTAATTCTAGTCTCACTTTTTTTTGACTCTCTTTGCCAAGGAAAAATCATGCTTGAACCAACATAACTTTCCTGTTGCACTAATACCAATCCCTGATTTGCCTATCACGTATGAGATAACTGATGTAATGGAAACACACATTGGAGAAGAATAGACGGTAGCTAATGACTACTGAGCACCAGCTGCTGTTCTAAAGTGGTTCCCAAGTATTAACAAATTTACTCCTTGTAGCCACCTATGGGACAGATTCTAATGGTCTCACCCTTTTACAACCCTATTTTGGGCAGTGCTAAAAGCTTTGTAAATTTGACTGCCCATGGGGTCTCTGAGAACTCATTGATCTCCTATGTCCAATTACTTTGATCAAACATAAATAAATCTTTATAGGATTTTATTTTCAAGGCTCCTGAATATATTCACCATAGTAATATGAAATAACTCTTTATGTAAGTCTATGTATGTACGAAAAAGTCATAGTTCATGAAATCACAGATTATATCTCTTAATTTGATTACTAAACAAGATAATAGGAGTCCAAAATGAAATGTTTCTTGGTATGGTTTTTTTTTTTTTGAAATTAATTAATTAATTTATTTTTGGCTGCGTTGCGTCTTTGTTGCTGCGTGCAGGCTTTCTTTAGTTGCGGCGAGCAGGGGCTACTCTTCATTGTGGTGCGTGGGCTTCTCTTGTTGCAGAGAATGGGCTCTAGGTGCTCGGACTTCAGTAGTCGTGGCACGCAGGCTCATTAGTTGTGACTCACGGGCTTAGTTGCTCTGTGGCATGTGGGATCTTCCTGGACAAGGGCTCGAAACTGTGTCGCCTGTATTGGCAGGTGGATTCTCAACCACTGCACCACCAGGGAAACCCTGGTATGGTTTATTTAGACCAGTGTGGTCCAAGGGCCATCTGTTCCATAATTTCCTAATGGGAGGTGGCTAATAAAAATATGTTTACTGCCCCTATTTTGGACCTACTGAATCTGAATTTCTAGATTAGGTTCTGAGAAAATGGATTTTTAGCAAGCTCTCCTAGATAATTATAATGCATACTGAAGTTTGGGAACCCCTAATTTAAAGTAATTTAAATGCTGTGAAATCTCTACTTTCCAGTGAGCAGACATAACTAATTGTCTAGTGTTTATAATCGCAAGACATTTAAAAGCTTGAATGTGATTTAGGAAATGAATAAATATGCTTTTGTTTCTTGTATGCTAATATAGGCTTGAAAGTGTTATTTGAAACAAATGATGCAGTACAGGAAAAAAAAAACTACAAGATTTTGCAGATCTTTAAATCAGACCATTGATTAATTGAAACACCTGGGAGGTTAGTCTTCCTAATAGCATAATCTATAAAGTAGAACGGATTTTACTGGCTTTGGATAAATTGTTTGAGGATAAGCTCTTTTCCCTTATGAACTACTTCCTTCCTGCACCCTGAAAGGAATGAATTTTGGGGTCTTGCAGTTCTGAGTAAGCTCTCTCTTCTCATAAATATTTAGATTAGAAGAAAAAAGCCAGGACCATTCTTTTAAAAAGCTTAATGAATTTTTAAAAATGTATGAACATAGTTGGGAAATCCTGCCAATGATTAAAGGGTCTTGGGTTTAATATTACATTCTTTTCTTTTCCCAAATTCTCTTCCACATTTCATGAAACAATATATTTCTCTAAATAAACCTAAGTTGAAATTAATCATTTTAGTCATTTTCATCACAAAATTTAATTATCGACACAATTTTCTGCTGCTCATGTCTTGATCTTTATTCTATGTCATCTACAGGGCATACTCTCCATGCTGTAAGTTAAATTAATATTTCTACCATCACTCCAATGGCTTTTTGGTGCATTATATGTGGGCCATTTCCTTAAAGATCTCATTTCCTAGTTGAGGTGTTTACACATAAAAACGCCAGGGATTGTCAAGTTCTAGATTGGTTTAGAATTAGAATAGAGTAAATCTAACCTTCCATGCTATTATCTGCAATTCACTGACATGACATAATTAAAAATAAAGAAAAAGAAAAGGAAAATGTAAATAATTTCATTTAACCCTACATGTAAGTCAACATACACATGTTATTTTTCTCTTGGAAGTTTAGTTTCAAAAAACAAAATTAGTTTCTTTATTTGCTGCTTATAAAAACCAAATATCAAAATTTTGAACCTCTCCTTTTGATTGTTATGCCTTTTTGGTTGATTGACCCTTTTCTCATTAAGCAATATCACTTTTTATCTCTGGTGTCTCTGTTCTGGACTTTACTTTGTCTTATATTAATATAACCACTCTTACTTTTGGTTAATGTTTGCATGGTAAATCTTTTTTCAACCTTTTATTTATTTTTCTTTTCTTGGCTTGATAGCTCATCTCCACTCCCCACCCCCCCAGCTTTATTAAGGTATAATTGACAATTAAAAATTGTTTACCTTTAAGGTGTACAACTTGATGACTTTATATACATATATAGTGAAATAGATCACTGCAATCAAGGTAATTAACATATTGACCACCTCGCAGTTACCTTTTTCTTGTGTGTGTGTGCCTGTGCCTGTCTTGAGAAAAAGTAGGATCTACCCTCTTAGCAAATTTCAATTACACGTATGGTATTGTTAACTATAGTCACAGTATTATACATAAGTTCCCCAGAATTTATTCATCTTACATGACTGACACTTTGTACCCTTTGACCAACTCCATTTTCCCCTCCTCCCATAGTTTTGACCTACTTATATCATTATAGTTGAAGTGAGTTTCATGTAGATAGGATACATTTCTGTCAGTTAAAAAAATCCACTCTCCGTCCTTCAGTTGGTGGTGTTTTGACCATTAATGTAATTATTGATCTGTTTGGATTTAGATTCATCATTTTATTAGTGATTTCTGCTTATTTTCTGTTTTTCATTCCTTTGATTCATTCCCTTTGCCTGCCTTCTTTTGACTATAGGCATACCTCAGAGAGACTGGGTTCGGTTCCAGACTACTGCAATAATGTGAATATCACAATGAAGCAAGTCACATGGATTTTTCAGTTTCAAAGTGCATATAAAAGTTACATTCACACCATACTGTAGTCTATTAAGTGTGCAATAGCATTATGTCTAAAATATACCTACCTTAATTAAAAAATATTTTATTGCTAGAAAATGCTAACCATCATCTGAGCCTTCAGTAAGTCGTAGTAGTAACATCAAAGATCATTGATCACAGATCACTAAAACAAATGTAATAATAATGAAAAGGTTTGAAATATTGAAAGAGTTACATTAAATATCGAGAGAATGATACAGAGACATGAAATGAGCAATTGTTGTTGGAAAAATGGTGTTCAGATTGGATATTTTCTATTTCCTTTTTTCTAATTCAGTCTTTTCACTATTAATTTCACTAATAGTGCTCACCCTTACTTTCTGGGTCATTTTCATAAGAGCTGCTTCTGAGTCTCTATCAGATAAATCCAATATCTTTGTTGTCTGATTGTGTTTTCCTCTGTGAATCGAGATTTCCTTGTTTCACTGTATGCTGGGTAATTTTTGGACTATATCTTGAACTTTTTGAATATTATGTTATGACACCTTGGGATTTGTTTAAGTCTACGGGGAATTTTGATATTTTAGTTTTAGCTGGCAACCAACCAGGTTCAATTTAGACCACAAATTCCAATCAGACTTCTGTGGGTTGTGGTTTCAATGCAGGTTCCATTTTCAAAGCTTCTGTAGTCATGTTTGGATCTGTTCCATGCGTACACCACTCAAATGCAGATCTAGGACTTGGGTGGTTGTATATCCTGTATTCAATTCTTAAGTTCTATGGTGTACTGTTTAGGGTCAGATCCATGCATGTTCAACTTGAGATGAGCCCAGGGGTTCACAAGCAACTTTAGGGGTCACTTTCTTAAGTTCTTCTATCTTGATGATCTGGTTCCCCGGGGCCACCCTTTGTGGTTCTCTGGTCAGAAACAGGGGCTTTATTTACTCTGCTCAAATGGGTTCATTTCCAGGGTTGAATAGTTGGAGGACAAAGATAAAAAAAAGCAATGGGGATTCACCCCATTCTCCTAGTATTACATCATTCTGATCAGAAAGGAAGGTTCACCATTCTCAGAGTTCTAGGCTCCTGCCAGCTCCTGTTGCTGCCACTGTCACTGCCACTGCTGTGGCAACCAAAAGATCACTTAGGAGCCACGCAAGAGAACAAAGAAAACTATTGGGGGTACTTCCCCCACTGTCTTTGAGCATGAAGAGATCTTGCTTATTTAGCCATAACTAGAGAGATTTTCCTGTATCTCTCTCTGCCCAGGTCCTGAAGCCTACTTACGTATTTTGGGCTGTGTTTGGTCCAGAGTGGTGTAAACAGAGGGGAAAGAACTGGTAAGCTCATAGCTAGTTGTGTAGTACTTGGAATTTTGGTCTTGTTCCTTAATCTGCATAAAATTGCTCTTCATCTACCTGAAATAGCTGTTCCAGGCATTCCATCCAAATTCTATAGCTGCACTCAGTGGAGAGCAGAGAGTGCGGTGTGCTCTCTCTGTCTTATGCAGAAGTGGAGCCAATCATCCCAATGAAAGGTAAGGAGATAAAAACAAGTTTACAGGAAACACTAAGCGAAACACATAGCATGTATAGTAAGCTGGCTGTTTAAAGCCAACAAGCTGAGTAAAATGAAACTCATTTTAGAACTGATAGACCTCAGCTGATCCTTGCTATGGTCAATGACTTTGTATTCAGCATGCCATCTGGCATTTATTTGCTGGCACTGAAAACACTTTAGCGGTTGTTGCTAAGGTTGGTTAGGTATGATATCATCGGAGGCAAACTCATCCCCCTTTTCATTCTTGTAAGTCAAAAACACTGACATACTGAGAGAACTGCTGATTAACAATTAAAATAAAAGTCTAATCAGGGCAATTCTAAACTTTTATATGCAAAGGCATGCTCAAATCTATAGCGTACTGGGATCACTCCGCCGAAACGGCTAGCACTTAGGATACTTTTTCTGCATGAATTATTGACAAGTCATCAATAGAGATGAACCAATCATATGCACACTACATATTTCTGAAAAGTTGTGAGTGAAATAAATTATGAAAAGGAACTTAATTGGAACTCCACAATGAATCCTTTTGTAAAGCAAAATCATTGCCCTCTGATTTTGGGATTACATGTTTGATTTTTTCATAAAGCTGATTTATATATTTTTATTTAGACTTGTTTACCCTGTTTTTGAGTCAGCTTCTCTAATTCACAGGTCAGCCTAGGGCAACATGGCAGATTTGCTACTTAAGGCACATGACTTTTTTGGCTGTATTATGCTTATAGCAACGGCTGAGCAGCAGGAGACAGTACTTAATTAGCTGCCTTTGCAGTTATCAGGCTGCAATCACATTCGATTAAGAAGGCTGTTTATTTCACTCAAGGCTGAGAAAGCTCTCCTGAGGAGAGATGCCCATGTTTTGGCCCAGAGAACCAGAAAGAGAGCCTCGCACATGAAGGGGCACTCTGCAGCTCAGTCATAGGTGTTCTGAATGACCTTGGAGAAGTCACTTTGCTCCCCATTTGTTTCCTCTTTTCCCAGACTCCAAACGTTTTCAAAGCCCAATGTTTTCTTTAATGACAGGAACGTATTTCAAAGCTCTTCTAAGTACTTTTATGTGCTAATATACCCTTCAGTCTAATTCTGGGAGATAGGCAAGTTGTTACTCTTATTCCCTCTTAACAAATTAATAAAGAGGCTCAATGATATTAGAAGAATAAAGTTTACACAGCATAAAAGAAGAGGAACTCAAGACCAATTTGGTGAACTTGGTTGTTCTTCTACACCCCCTATTGCTAAAACAAATATTAGTTAAGAATAGAATCACAGAGAGTTGTTTCCTGTTTAATTTCACCTGACAAAGGGCAAGAAGGTCTATTTACTTAATGTGAGGATGGGAATTACTTGAGACTGAAACCATAAAGAAGACTTATCCCCATTTATCTGATAAATATAAATTCAAATATTTCCCTATATGTAATACTTTGGAAGTTGACCTTGTATTATTCCTGGTGTTTATAGAGGAAAAATGTTGTATTAACATTGTACAGTTGCTTTTTTTTTTCATTATTTGTGGTAGTTTTTTTTTTTAACACCTTTATTAGAGTATAATTGCTCTACAACGGTGTGTCAGTTTCTGCTTTATAACAAAGTGAATCAGCTGTACATATACATATATCCCCATATCTCCTCCCTCTTGCGTCTCCCTTCCACCCTCCCTATCCCACCCATCTAGGTGGTCACAAAGCACTGAGCTGATCTCCCTGTGCTATGTGGCTGCTTCCCACTAGCTATCTATTTTACATTTGGTAGTGTATATATGTCCATGCCACACTCTCACTTCGTCCCAGCTTACCCTTCCCCCTCCCTGTGTCCTCAAGTCCATTCTATGCCTGCGCCTTTATTCCTGCCCTGCCCCTATGTTCTTCAGAACCTTTTTTTTTTAGATTCCATATATATGTGTTAGCATACAGTATTTATTTTTCTCTTTCTGACTTACTTCACTCTGTATGACAGTCTCTAGGTCCATCCACCTCACTACAAATAACTCAATTTTGTTTCTTTTTATGGCAGAGTAATATTCCATTGTATATATGTGCCACATCTTCTTTATCCATTCATCTGTCGATGGACACTTAGGTTGCTTCCATGTCCTGTCTATTGTAAATAGAGCTGCAATGAACATTTTGGTACATGACTCTTTTTGAATTATGGTTTTCTCAGGGTATATGACCAGTAGTGGGATTGCTGGGTCGTATGGTAGTTCTATTTTTAGTTTTTTGAGGAACCTCCACACTGTTCTCCATAGCGGCTGTATCAATTTACATTCCCACCAACAGAGCAAGAGGGTTCCCTTTTCTCCACACCCTCTCCAGCATTTATTGTTTGTAGATTTTTGGATGATGGCCATTCTGACTAGTGTGAGGTGATACCTCATTGTACTTTGATTTGCATTTCTCTAATGATTAGTGATGTTGAGCATCCTTTCATGCGTTTGTTGGCAATCTGTATATCTTCTTTGGAGAAATGTCTATTTAGGTCTTCTGCCAGTTTTTGGATTGGGTTGTTTGTTTTTTTGATATTGAGCGGCATTAGCTGCTTGTATGTTTTGGAGATTAATCCTTTGTCAGTTGCTTCATTTGCAAATATTTTCTCCCATTCTGAGGGTTGTCTTTTCATCTTGTTTATGGTTTACTTTGCTGTGCAAAAGCACTTAAGTTTCATTAGGTGCCATCTGTTTATTTTTCTTTTTATTTCCATTTCTCAAGGAGGTGGGTCAAAACGGATCTTGCTGTGATTTATGTCATAGAGTGTTCTGCCTATGTTTTCCTCTAAGAGTTTGATAGTGTCTGGCTTTACATTTAGGTCTTCAATCCATTTTGAGTTTATTTTTGTGTATGGTGTTAAGGAGTGTTCTAATTTCATTCTTTTACATGTAGCTGTCCAGTTTTCCCAGCACCACTTATTGAAGAAGCTGTCTTTACTTCATTGTATATTCTTCCATCCTTTATCAAAACTAAGGTGGCCATATTTGCATGGGTTTATCTCTGGGCTTTCTATCCTGTTCCATTGATCTATATTTCCGTTTTTGTGCAAGTACCATACTGTCTTGATTACTGTAACTTTGTAGTATTGTCTGAAGTCCAGGAGCCTGATTCCTCCAGCTCTGTTTTTTTTTTCTCAAGATTTCTTTGGTTATTTGGGGTCTTTTGTGTTTCCATATAAATTGTGAAATTTTTTGTTCTAGTTCTGTGAAAAATGCCATTGGTAGTTTGATAGGGACTGCATGGAATCTGTAGATTGCTTTGGGTAGTAGAGTTATTTTCACAATGTTGATTCTTCCAATCCAAGAACAAGGTATATCTCTCCATCTGTTTGTATCATCTTTAATTTCTTTCATCAGTGTCTTATAGTTTTCTGCATACAGGTCTTTTGTCTCCTTAGGTAGCTTTATTCCTAGGTATTTTATTCTTTTTGTTGCAATGGTAAATGGGAGTGTTTCCTTAATTTCTCTTTCAGATTTTTCATCATTAGTGTATAGGAATGAAAGAGATTTCTGTGCATTAATAATGTTTCCTGCTACTTTACCAAATTCATTGATTAGCTCTAGTAGTTTTCTGGTGGCATCTTTAGGATTCTCTATGTATAGTATCATGTCAACTGCAAACAGTAACAGTTTTTCTTTTCCAATTTGGATTCCTTTTATTTCTTTTTCTTCTCTGATTGCTATGGCTAAAACTTCCAAAACTACGTTGAGTAATAGTGGTGAGAGTGGGCAATCTTTTCTTGTTCCTGATCTTAGTGGAAATGGTTTCATTTTTTCACCATTGAGAACGATGTTGGCTGTGGGTTTGTCATATATGGCCTTTATTATGTTGAGGTAAGTTCCCTCTATGCCTACTTTCTGGAGGGTTTTTATCATAAATGGGTGTTGAATTTTGTAGAAAGCTTTTTCTGCATCTATTGAGATGATCGTATGGTTTTTCTCCTACAATTTGTTAATATGGTTTATCACATTGATTGATTTGCATATATTGACGAATCCTTGCATTCCTGGGATAAACCCCACTTGATCATAGTGTATGGTCTTTTTAATGTACTGTTGGGTACTGTTTGCTCGTATTTTGTTGAGGATTTTCGCATCTATGTTCAGCAGTGATATTGGCTTGTAGTTTTCTTTCTTTGTGACATCTTTGTCTGGTTTTGGTATCAGGGTGATAGTGGCCTTGTAGAATGAGTTGGAGAGTGTTACTCCCTCTGCTATATTTTGAAAGAGTTTGAGAAGGATAAGTGTAGCTCTTCACTAAATGTTTGATAGAATTTGCCTGTGAAGCCATCTGGTCCTTGGTTTTTGTTTGTTGGAAGATTTTTAATCACAGTCTCAATTCCAGTGCTTGTGATTGGTCTGTTCATATTGTCTATTTCTTCCTGGTTCAGTCTTGGAAGGTTGTGCTTTTCTAAGAATTTGTCCATTTCTTCCAGGTTGTCCATTTTATTGGCATATAGTTGCTTGTTGTAATCTCTCATGATCCTTTGTATTTCTGCAGTGTCAGTGGTTACTTCTCCTTATTCATTTCTGATTGTATTGATTTGAGTCTTCCCCCTTTTTTTCTTGATGAGTCTGACTAATGGTTTATCAATTTTGTTTATCTTCTCAAAGAACCAGCTTTTAGTTTTATTGATCTTTGCTATCGTTTCCTTCATTTCTTTTTCATTTATTTCTGATCTGATCTTTATAATTTCTTTCCTTCTGCTAAATTTGGGTTGTTTTTGTTCTTCTTTCTCTAATTGCTTTAGGTGTAAGGTTAGGTTGTTTATTTGAGATGTTTCTTGTTTCTTGAGGTAGGATTGTATTGCTATAAACTTCCCTCTTAGAACTGCTTTTGCTGCATCCCATAGGTATTGGGTCGTCGTGCTTTCATTGTCATTTGTTTCTAGGTATTTTTTGATTCCCTCTTTGATTTCTTCAGTGATCTCTTGGTTATTTAGTAGTGTATTGTTTAGCCTCCATGTATTTGTATTTTTTACAGATTTTTTCCTCTAATTTATGTCTAGTCTCATAGTGTTGTGGTTGGAAAAGATACTTGATACAATTTCAATTTCAATTTCAATTTTGTTTAATTTACCAAGGCTTGATTTGTGACCCAACATATGATCTATCCTGGAGAATGTTCCATGAGCACTTGAGAAGAAAGTGTATTCTGTTGTTTTTGGCTAGAATGTTCTATAAATATCAATTAAGTCCATCTTGTTTAATGTGTCATTTAAAGCTTGTGTTTCCTTATTGATTTTCAGTTTGGTTGATCTGTCCATTGGTGAAAGTGGGGTGTTAAAGTCCCCTACTATGGTTGTGTTACTGTCAATTTCCCCTTTTATGGCTGTTAGCATTTGCCTTATGGATTGATCCCTTGATCATTATGTCATGTCCTTCTTTGTCTCTGATAATAGTCTTTATTTTAAATCTATTTTGTCTGATATGAGAATTGCTACTCTAGCTTTCTTTTGATTTCCATTTGCGTGGAGTAACTTTTTCCATCCCCTCACTTTCAGTCGTATGTGTCCCTAGGTCTGAAGTGGGTCTGTTGTTGACAGCATATATACGGGTCTTGTTTTTGTATCCATTCAGCCAGTCGATGTCTTTTGGTTGGAGCATTTAATCCATTTACATTTAAGGTAGTTATCGATATGTATGTTCCGATTTCCATTTTCTTAATTCTTTTGGGTTTGTTACTGTAAATCTTTTCCTTCTCTTGTGTTTCCTGCCTAGAGAAGTTCCTTTAGCATTTGTTGTAAAGCTGGTTTGGGTGGTGCTGAATCCTCTTAGCTTTGCTTTTCTATAAAGGTTTTAATTTCTCTGTCAAATCTGAATGAGATCCTTGTTGGGTAGAGTAATCTTGGTTGAAGGTTTTTCTCTTTCATCACTTTAAATATGTCTTGCCACTCCCTTCTGGCTTGCAGAGTTTCTTCTGAAAGATCAGCTGTTAACCTTATGGGGATTCCCTTGTATGTTAATTATTGGTTTTCCCTTGCTGCTTTTAATATATTTTCTTTGTATCTAATATTTGATAGTTTGATTAATATGTGTCTTGTCATGTTTCTCCTTGGATTTATCTTGTATGGGACTCTATGGTCTTCCTGGACTTGATTGACTATTTCCTGTCCCATATTATGGAAGTTTTCAACTATAATCTATTCAAATATTTTCTCAGTCCCTTTTTTTTTTTCTCTTCTTCTTCTGGGACCCCTATAATTTGAATGTTGGTGCATCTAATGTTGTTCCAGAGGTCTCTGAGACTGTCCTCAATTCCTTTCATTCTTTTTTCTTTATTCTGCTCTGCAGTAGTTATTTCCACTATTTTATCTTCCAGGTCACTTATCTGTTCTTCTGCCTCATTTATTCCGCTATTGATTCCTTCTACAGAGTTTTAAATTTCATTTACTGTGTTGTTCATCATTGTTTGTTTGCTCTTTAGTCCTTCTAGGTCCTTGTTAAACATTTCTTGTATTTTCTCCATTCTATTTCCAAGATTTTGGATCATCTTTACTATCATTCCTCTGAATTCTTTTAGGTAGACTGCCTATTTCCTCTTCATTTGTTTGGTGTGGTGGGTTTTTACCTTGCTCCTTCATCTGCTGTGTGTTTCTCTGTATTCTCATTTTGCTTAACTCACTGTGTTTGGGGTCTCCTTTTCACAGGCTGCAGGTTTGTAGTTCCCGTTGTTTTTGGTGTCTGCCCCCAGTGGCTAAGGTTGGTTCAGTGGGTTGTGTAGGCTTCCTGGTGGAGGGGACTGGTGCCTGTGTTCTGGTGGATGAGGCTGGATCTTGTCTTTCTGGTGGGCAGGATCGCGTCTGGTGGTGTGTTTTGTGGTGTCTGTGACCTTATTATGATTTTAGGCAGCCTCTCTGCTAATGGGTGGGGTTGTATTCCTGTCTTGCCAGTTGTTTGGCATAAGGTGTCCAGCACTGTAGCTTGCTGGTTGTTGAGTGGAGCTGGCTCTTAGCATTGAGATGGAGATCTCTGGGAGAGCTTTCATCGTTTGATATTATATGTAGCTGGGAGGTCTCTGGTGGACTAATGTCCTGAATTCTGCTCTCCCACCTCAGAGGCACAGGCCTAACACCCGGCCGGAGCACCGAGACCCTTTCAGCCACACGGTCAGGTACGTGGGCACTCTCTTGCCTTTTGGGAAGTCTGAGGTCTTCTGCCAGCGTTCAGTAGGTATTCTGTAGGAGTTGTTCCACATGTAGATGTATTTCTGATGTGTTTGTGGGGAGGAAGGTGATCTCCACGTCTTACTCCTCCACCATCTTGAAGGTCTCCCTGTACAGCTGGTTATTTGCAACCACAGGTAGCACTTATTTTTTGCAAAATGAAGCACAGAGAGATATCATTCTGTTTACCTTTTTTGACAGTGTGAATTCATACCAAGTGTGTTTGAAGTAATTTGTCATGTTTTTTTCTATTTTTGTCAGATTTGGGCAGAGGTATGAAAAACATCTTTTTGTTTCCTGTACGATTTTCTTTCTTCTTTCTTTTTCCTTAAGAATGCATATCTAAACTACAAATTCTATTTATCTCTGAGCTACTGTGGGTTAAACAGCCAAGGCTTTCACCCATGGAACATTCTGATGGCATCCCATGATACTTTATGTGGTTATCATCTCCCTCTGAAATTTGCATTAGTTATGGGTGTGTTCATCCTAACATTTGGCAATTGGGAGACAGCTGGAAGGTAGTGTGCTCTGGCCAGCAGCTGTCCATCAGAATTCTTCCAATATAATGGAATAAAAATCACTGTGTGTGCATAATTCTTGCCTCCTCAATTTTATCGATAAAACATTTTATCTCCAAAAATTATGCAGCTGAATAGAGTTGTACAGGAGCCTGTTGTCTGATGAGTCACAGGCTGGCAGATCATACTGTCTCATCGATAGAACATATTCAAATATGTGAATTGTGCAAAAGCCTGTATGGGAGGTAGGTAGGACCAAAGCTAGGCCTCCTAGTATATGCCTGAGGCAAACTTCAGTGCAAAGCACCTTCTACCTTTGGGTTCTGGATCTTCTGTAGTGGAGCCATTTTTCAACTTTTTCCACTGAAGCACTGAGCATGGCTAGAGCACATTCAAATATGTGCTCTACAATGAAATATGACAAGACGTTAAATCATTATAATCAAATTGCCTTTTGACTTCTAATTCCTATCATCTGATTATAATTTATTATAAACAGTGTGACTCGAAAGTGATGGCTGACTCCCTAGAAATCACTCCTTTTATTTTGTAATGATACCTGATTTTTACCCCATGAAAGAAATTCTCTGAAATCAATAACGTATTTGAATTATGAGTTGATATTTCTAAGCAAATATTTACCCGGATGATACATATTTATTTAGAACTCACAAAATGTCAGCTTTTTCGTGCTTAAATGGAGGATTACTTGTGTTTAAATGATCCACTCTGGATCATTCAGTTGCGCAGGCCCCGTACCTTCCATGGTAAGTTGGCAGACCTGCTTCTTGTCCTCTTGGAAGGACAGACAGATCATTTAGGAACTTGAATAATGTGATAAATAATAGCAGGGCAGAGAAAGGATACTAATATGGCAACATATAGGAGGGAATTTAATCCAGATTGAAGTTAAGAAAAAGCTCCCCCCAAAATATGATGTTTAGATCTTCATAAGTTCTTATAGCAATAAATAGTTTTCATTCTTCCCATCCTGAAACCATCAGTTCTTCGGGAGCCAGTGGGGAGTAGCAGAAAAAGGTCAAGCACACATAGTTTTAAATGCCAGCTTATTACACAGCAGCTGTGTGAAATTAGACAAATTACTTAACTCTGAGTCTCAACTTCCTCATCTGTACAGAGAAGAAGAATAATACCCAGGTAATGGGGGCTATTCTGAAAATTAATAAACTAATATATTTTAAGCATCTGGGACAGAGATTGCATTAAATAAATGATAGTTCCCTTCCGCTAATAATTTCTGCCACCGTTAAACACTCTTTCCCTTATAATATCCAACTCTGACTTCTATCAAATGAAGGTAGCCCCTAAAACCTGGAATATATGACCAGCTGTGAGTTGATTTGTTTTGGGCACAATCTCATGGATGAATAAATAAAGATGGATCCTCACATAAACTGCTTTGTTATGACAACATATTCAATTCAGAATGAACCAAAACACCACAAATCCTATCTTTTACATAATTTAAAATACAAAAAGCACGTAGAAGAGAATTAAGGTATTCACTGTTCCCGCCACCATGGAAGGTGTATTCAGGCTGATCAGTGCAGGAAAGATCAATTTTAACAGTGAAGGAATTTTGAAGGGATGGAGAACACTTTTAGGGAAGCTGAAATAGATGTAGAACACTTTTCAGGAGGCTGATCAGAGGCAGAAAGGGGAGAAAGACAGTGTATTCCCGAATTTTCATGGGCTCCATGGTGGGCTTGCTGTTCTCTTTCTTACGCTTCTCTTCAGAACATCCCATTCACTCCCCCCACACCTTTTTCAACCAGCACCTCTAGGCTTTTTACTCCCAAATCTAGATGTGATGCTCCAGGCTCGCCAATGAGGGTCAATTGGTGCACTCCACCCACGAAAGGTTCACTGAATTTGTCTTATAGGCTATAAAGCCTACTACCCCCACTCTCCACTACTCAACATATTAAAAATGGAATTCATTCCCCTCTCTAAGCCTTCTTGAATGTTCCTCATTAGTTCCCAGAACACACTATCTACGCAATCATTCAAAACTTCAGACTTGATTTGTACTTGTTCCTCTTGTTTAGCCCCAGTTCTTAGTCTCTTTTATCACTTTGCCCTGCAGTACAGGACATTGTCAAAGAGCACCAGCCCCCTCTACAAGCGTGCCTGTAGGATGGGCAGCATCAGAACCCCCTGGGAGTTTGTTAAAAATGCAAAATTTCAGGTTCCACACCAGACCTAACCAAGTCAGGATCCTCGTGTTAACAAGGTGCTGTGATATTCATATTAACAAGTAAATATTTGATCTTTGTCCCATTTCTGGCACAGAGATCCTAAAACCCCTGGGATTTCCTAAGTGATAAGAGTAATAAAGGTGTCTTAATATTCATAACAAATCCCTTTCAACCACATCTGAGTTTATGTTAATGAGGTGAGTTTTGGAAAGCACCTGAGGATGGCGGCTGGTTGCCAGGGAAACCAACCTTGTGATTAGAGGGTTGGAACTTTCATTCCAACCTCCGGACCTCCAGGGAGGGGAGAGGGGCTGGAGATTGAGTTAAATCATTAACAGTCAATGATTTAATCAATCATGTCTATGTAATGAAGCCTCCATAAAACCCAAAAAGGACAGGGTTCGGAGAGCTTCCTGGGTTGGTGAACATGTGGAGAATTAGGGAGAGGGACATGACTGGAGAGAGCATGGAAGCTTCAAACCTTTCCCCATAGCTTGCCCTATGCAGCTCTTCCATCTGGCTGTCTCTGAGTTATAATGTTTTTTTTCTAGTAAGTAAAATGTTTCTCTGAGTTCTGTGAGTGCTCTAGCAAATTTACAGAATCCTAGGGTCATTGAAACCTCTAATTTATAGTTCAGAAGCTCAGGTGACACCATGGACTTGCAACTGGTGGCTAAAGTTGGTGGAGGTGTGAGCAGTTTTATAGGACTGGACCCGTAACCTGTGGATCTGATGTTCTCTCCAGGCACATAGTGTCAGAACTGAGTTAATTGCTTGTGGTGTTGGAAAACCCACACAATGAAATTGGTCTTAAAATCTTAGGCATCCACGTGATCTCTTACTGTCTTCATTAAACTTTTTCATTGTTTTCTTTCTTTTAATTATAAGGATTTTCCAAAATATGAGAATTATAGATACTAATATAAAACACCCATATACCCACTACCCATACTTATTACATGTTAATAATTTATAATATCTGTTTCAGATTTGTATTTTTTAAGTAATAAAATATTAGAGTTGAAGGTCTCCTTCCTACTCCTCTGCCTAAGGTGACAAACTTGTCCCAGGACTGTCCCAAATTGTAGCACTGAAAGTCCTGCACCCCAGGAAACCCCTCAGTTCTGGGAAATACTGAAATTCATCTGTACCTTTCCCTCCCCCACATATTTACCACATGTGCATGTTTCTATAATATACAGAATTATTTTATGTGTTTAGATTTACGCAAAGAGTATCGTGTTTGGCACATTCTTTTTCTGTTAGCTCTTTTTCACACAGCATTACAGTTTTGAGATTTACTCTAATGATACACTAACATGCATGGATTTAATTGCTATATCCCATTCTACTGTATGACTATACTCTAATTTACTTATCCATTCTCCTCTGATAGAAATTTTGGTTGCTTCCAATGTTTTGCTATTTTAAATAATATCAACCAACATTACAATGTCTCCTTGTGCGTATTTGAGGATTTTCCAGGGAATATATGTAGAAGGGGTAAATTGCTAAGGCCTAAAGGATGCCCATCTTCATCTTTTCTGCATGTGGTCAAATTGCTCCCAAGTGTTGATAATGGTTTGTGTTTTCCCACCAGCAGTGTGAGTTCCCTTTCACGTTGGCCCACAGTGCTTGGCGCTATCAGACTTACAGAGTATTGCCAGCCTGACAGCTCTGAATAGTCTTGTTCTATTTTAAACTGCATTTCCCTGCTTTAGCTAGCCATGGGAAGCATCTTCCATGTGTTTATTGCCCTTCTGGTTTTCTGCTCTACTACTTCTTTTGAGCACGCACATTGCCCATTTTCCTATTGAGGCATTATGGATACTAATCTTTTGTGAATCATATGAATTGCAAGTATCTTCTCCAAGTGGGGAATTTGCCTGACACTTCGCCTATGGAATTGTTGCCTTATATATTTTTTAAAAATTTAAAGATTGAAATATAATTCACATACCATAAAATTCATCGTTTTAAAGTGTAGAGTTCAGTGATTTAGTATATCTCTTCTTTTACAGTTTGTGCTTTCTAGATTTTATTTTAGAAATCTTTCCTATTCTGAGACTATAATGCCATTCTACTCTTTTTTAAAATGTTGTAAATGTTTACTTCTTGCCTTTATGTAATTAGTCCATTAGGATAGATTTTGGGGTGTGGTGTGATGGAGTGATCTAGTTTAACGTTTATCTGTATGGATAGTTAATTGTCTTGGCAGCATTTATTAAATAATCAACCCACCTCTACTGGTTTGTAATCAGTAATCATCTCCATTATCATGAGTCAATTTCTAAGCTTTATATTCTATCAGTTTATCTGTGAACCAGTATGACACTATTTATTTTCCATAACTTTATAATAAATCTTGATGTCTCCTAGGCATGTCTTTTCACTTTGTTGTTTATCATAACTGTTTTCTTTTGTCTACACCCTTTTCTTTCTCATATACATTTTAGGCTCTGTCTGTCAAACTCAATAAAAAATGGTCCTGTGGGTTTTTATTAGAATTGTATTGATTTTACATATAGTTGGGGAAGAATTGACATAACCCGATATTGACAACCTTACAATATTCCCATCCACAATTTGGTATATCTCTTAATTTCTTTAGGTCTCCCTTTCATCTCTTGAAACTTTTATGTATTTATATTACTCCATAAGTGCCATGCACATATTATTGGATTTCTTACTAGGTACTTAGTTTCTGGTGTTGTGAGATTTGTGTACACACATATATTTTACGTTTTCTGAGTGTTGTTGATGTATAGGGATGCACTAATTTTTGTACACTGATCTTACATCCTGCAGTGTTGATGAATTGTCTTATTTGTTTTTATAGTCTGAGGAGTATAGGCAATCATATCATTGGTAAATAATAACAATTTAGTTCTTTCCTTTCCAATTGGAATCATCTCTTTTTAATATGTCTCATTGGTTACACTGACCAAGCCAGTAAGATGCTGAATAGAGTGGTGCTAGATGCTAGCTTGTCTTATAGTTGCATTAAAAGGGAATGGTCATAACAGTGTAGCATTGAGTATGGTTCTTGAGGTAGGGTTTGTTTTTCCTTTTGAGATCTTTATTCAGTTAAGAAATTTTCCTCTCTATTCATAGTTTGCTAAGTGTTTTTTTAACTAAAGTGAGTGATGGATTTCATCAATTGACGTTTCTTTCAAGGCTCTTCTTTGAATTGTTCTCCTTCAAGAAGTCTTCCTAGCACCCTAAAGTTGGACTAAAAACTCCTTCTCTCTGATTCCACTACATTTAGTCCTTTCCACAGCCTGCTAAACTGTCTGTTTTCTAAGTTCATGTTTCCCAGTAGCTTATAAGCGATTCAAGAGCAGGAACTGTGTTTGATTCATGGCTATGTCCTCCATTACCAGCTGTAGAACACAGAATATCTCTGTACATATTATAGAAATAAATTGCTGGGAACATGTTTTAGAAACTTATCTAGCCCTTCCTAAAAACAAATTATGTTCTTAACAATGAAGCTTAATTTACAAAGGCAGTTATGATTGAATAGAGTTGATTCAAAAACTTCTAGATATCTACACATTTATATTTGCTCTTAATAATACATAAAATGTATTTATGTAATACATAAAATACATGTCTTCTGAGAAACAATGACTTTCTTCTTATAGCAAACATTGTCTGTTACTACATTAAATTTTTTTTATTCAATTACTTAAACTAAAAAAAAATGTTCTCTGAGCACGCCATTCTGCACAAATCTCCATGTGTTCACCAATCTGGCAGCTTTCCAAACCCTGTCCTTCCGCATTTTCATGGAGGTTTCATTACAAAGGCACGATTGATTAAATCATTGGCCATTGATACTGAAATCAATCTCCAGCCCCTCTTCCCTCCCTAGAGGTCCGGGGGTTGGGATTGAAAGTTCCAACCCCCTAATCACATGGTTGGTTTCCCTGGCAACCAGCCCCCATCCCTTTTGGTGCTTTCCAAAAGTCACCTCATTAATATTAAAACCAAGTTCATATTCATTTTAACATTATATTAGTTATTTATCTTTCTGTCATTATTGAAACAAAAACAAGACTCCCACAAACTTTGATTTGCTCAGAATGTACCTTTCGGAGGTGTTTTACCATATCTAAGTCCTAAGAACATTTTAATTCATTTAATTTAAATAATGTTCTTTCCAATGCCAAAGGCCTTTCAAACTGTATTACGTTTCTGTCCTTATTTGAACAGCCTCACTTATTTTATTCAGAATGCTCAGCTACTTAGTGAGTATGGGACCTCAAATGCCATTTGGAAATATGAAACCTTTATCTTTTAACTCAGTTTTGCGTTCATGAATAACCTGGTTCTAACATCACAGTTGTGATATTTATTAGCTGTCTTTGCAAAACGTCGGGCAATACATCTTTTACATTTCATTGAGAAGAAATAAACTTAATCTCACTAGCATCTCCGTTATTAGTTCTTCCTTTTCATTTTTCCCCGTGGGGATTTTGTGTTGGCCAGACGGCACACTGAAGGATCCCTAGACATATCTGCATTCTACGAAAGCAACATGGAAAAGCAAAAATCTATTTCTGAACGAGGGGATTAAATTTTATATCTTATCATCTGGCTCACCATGTCCAACCCAGTCATTATTTGGCTCATGTTCAATATTGTACAATTATTCTCCTAGTCACATAACACTCTTTCTTCATTTTCAGTAAAGTCCTGCTTTTAGTCTGTCCCATTAGTAATAGTAATTAGCCACTCAACTGAACCCTCTGAGCCCTTGAATTCTACTAGTTCTAAAGAATACTCCATAAACCTTATCTTTATGTTGGATCCTATCTCTAGGAAATGTCAGTCAAATTTCATCAGCAGCAAAACTGAAATACCCATTTCCATATTCATCACAGAATATTTATTTTCCATGGAGAAAAGTGGCTGGATGAAATGTTTGAGAATCAGTTTGATGAGAAATTGTTTACTTTGTAAATTGGCCCAATTCTCATTTTCAAACACAGTGAGATTTCTAATTGTCAGGTAGTTACATTCCTGATCAAAAATGGAGAAAAATTTCCAAAGTCACATATTCCGTCATATATGGTATTAAATAGTGTAACATCTCAAAGTGTTCACTCTAAATATTTTCTCTATGGAATAAGTAAAAATAATCTTCATTTGGTGTCTTCTCACCTTTGTCCCTTGTCTTAGTGGTATCTAAGAGTGCATCCATTTTACATAAAACCAGCTCTTATTTCCAGAAGAATACTGCACTATTTTATTTTAGTTTTGTTAGACATAACCAATAAAAGAATGTAGTCTACCAATAAAAGTCTGTAAAATAAGGATGTATCTTTTGTCTTACCTATTTATTTATATGTTATATTCAAAGTTTAACCTTCCTTTTCTAGCAACACTGAACAACATGGGTTTTCCCAAACTGACCATTTTCTTTCTCAAATCTTTGCCTTCGTAGGGGACACTGTCTCTGTCTGGAATGCTCTTCCCTTTCTTCACTGTCCACTTATGTAAATATCTACTCTTTCTTTAAAACTCTGTTCAAATTTCATATTTATGAGACTTTCTCTAAACATCTCTTTCTAAACACACACACACACTTAGCTGCTTTCTCTCTTCTCAGCCCTTCAATAACACTTCATAGATTAATTCTATGAAGAATTATTTGTCTACATTTTCTTCTCTTATAAGATTGTGAGATTGTAAAGGTCAGGGAACATCATTTATTCATCTTTGGATCCTATGCTGCCATGGTAACAGGCACTCAATATGAATTTGTAAATAACTGATTGCATAGTATATGCTGACTTTTGCAAAAATTATTCTTAAATTCTGGAAAATAATACTGTTACTTTTCTATATGGAAGTCAATATCTGTGACCATAATGAGCAAAAGTAGGCATGCCATTTTAAATAGATTTATGTCAAATAGGCTTATTGTATTGATCATTTTGCAGTATATACAAATATCAAATCATTATGTTGTACATCCGAAACCAATATAATGTTACACATCAATTACATCTCAATTTTAAAAAGTATATACGTTATTTTTAAAGTTTAATTTTTAAATTGTTTTCACAAGACACAAATAAATTTTAAAATTCCTAACTGATAAAAAGGGGGTAAAAGGGAGAGACCTGAGTAAAATAATACTTTCCAACTATATAAAAGGTAAATTGAAAGATAGCTCTTGTGATATCTTTGAAAACAAATCTTAACAGTTAATTTGCAAAAGTTTAGAAAGAGCAGTTGAAGTAAACGGAATTAAGGGCTGAATACCTCTACTCTGATTATTTTAGAGAGGCCTCAGCAAGAAGGATCAAGTGTGCCTTACCTTACCAATTTACACACAGTCTAGAATGACCCAAATCGTGTTTTGTACTCTCTTTAGCTCATTTTAAGCTAAGCCAAGACATTTTCTATTTGAAAATAAACAAGACTCGAAGCCAGATTTATAAAATTATTCATTTAGGATACAAAACATTCCACTGTGTTTATTGCTTTCTTCCCTATTACCTTACTGATGACCACGAAGATTAAATTCTCTGTTAAGATGATTGAAATGATTTTACTAAGAATGTGCCTGGATGCTTGGAAGAGAAGAAGCATAGCTTATGAGTTCCAAAATAGCAATATTTGAAAACATGTGCATGAAAGAAGTTTTGTAAGCATTCTTGGAATTATTTTCTCTTTCTCTACCCCACACACCCACCCTAATTCAAAAAAGAGAAAAGCTTTGGGTGGAGTTAACTCTTTTCAAATCTTAAACAATAACTGGAAATCCTGAAAATGTATTCTCCTTTATCCAGTGGGGAAAACACTTTAAAGCTCTTTTTTTTTCTCTAAGAATTGTTTAGCAAGGGATTTACTTAGTGGTTTCTATTTTGAACAGAAAATTCAGTTTAACTGCCTAAAATATAATGCCATCTGTGTTTATTTCCGCCCTCCAAAAAACACAATTCTTTTTTTCAAACATAACAAGTACCTGGCCCTAATAACCCAGATAAAGATATAACTCAACGAATTCTTTACTTTAACCAAGTGATAAAATTAGTTCTAAGATAGGTACCATAAAAAATGAATCTGATTGCAAATATAAAACATGTAAAGCACAACTGTAAATTAAAAAAATTTTAACTATTTTGATTAGTAAGTAATTATGTCTTCTATATATATTTATCAGGGTGGAGGTATCTATGAGGTGAGAAAAAGGGGCACAACACACACATTGTGATGTAGTTAGTGGGCAGAGAAATGGGCCAGGAGCCAGAGGACCAAAGAATCGGAGTCATTCTGACCCCAGGTTCCTCAAATCTATACCACCTTTGGGGCCCACTCACACATCTACCTGGAACAACAGCCTCTGGCATGTGGAGATCATTGGAAAAATCAAATTTGAATTTAGTAATGAAGTATTTTAATTTACTTAAAAAGTATGAAGTGATATACAAATGAGAAACATTATTATGTATTTATATTCTGAGCTGATTCTGTTTTCTAAATGTAAAGGGACAATGTTTTTCCACCAAATCTTCCATGAGAAAAAATTAAAACCTTTTAGAGTTTATTTGCATTTCAAAGAATGCTTAAATTCTGTTCATCAATCTTTATTACAGCCTGACATTTCTTCCATCGCCATGACAGTCTTCAAGAATATCCTGAAGTATGATTCTTTCTGGCCTTATTCATGGAGACATGATCCCTAAGATCAGCCCCACTTTGATTCTAGAAAGTCTATGCGATGCCAGGTTTTCTATTCTCAGGAAACCGAGGATGACTTATAAGCCATCTCAATGGATATATGCTTAAAATAGCCAGGCACACATCACTTATTGCCTAATCTTTCCTGGCTCCACGTAAGCCTTCATAAAACACGAGTTAAGTCACAATGGAAGAGCTTTCAAATCATCCTGACAGTCACTTGAAAAATACAAAATGCAGACTCCTGAAAGCCATGGGTGATGGTCACCCATGGGTGAAATTCTTATGTTCCTATTCTCTACCTTCTATTTCTCAACTTGAAGGTGTGTGTAGAGGAACAGAGAGCTGCACAGTCCTCAGACATACAACCCTGAAGACAGCTTCTGCTCGTCCATTTCCCTTCACCTAGAAGCATCTCTAAAATAAATCCTTAATTTGTTAGAGAGAAATACTTAACACCTTTTCTGCATGTATGTTTCATTGATTTTTGTAGTTGGTTATCACTTTACCCTCTTGAGGCTAGATTTCTTGGGCTCTAATCTTGTTTCCCAAAGTTGCTTTAGGTGCATCATGTAGAAAACTGACGTTTCATATCTCAACTGGTTTTTATTCATAATGTCTCTTTTCCCTGATATCTACTGGCTGAGTCAGACAAATATATGCGTGGCAAAATAAAGTGGCTATCATTAAATGACAAATTCTAACTTACTAATCCTTCAACGAAACAGACAAAAAAATATAGTTTACAATGTTAAAAATTGATCAATATATGAATATGGTCTACTTAAGACATTATTATTACTATTACATTATTATCATCATAAAACAAATTAGACAATAAAAAATATTCTTTAAACTCCCTTCTAACAAAAGCAATTTATTTTGTATGTTAATTTGCACATTTAGTTAAATAATACAATACACTAGATAGTGATGAGTGTTGAGTGTCTCCAGTAAAGATTTTATGTCAACAGCCAATCTTAGAATTTCCTACTCATAACTATAACTTAGTACTTTTTGAAAACATAACTGGGCAAGGGAAAAAGTATCAATATGGCCAAATTCGATTAGTACTCACGAGAGAATATTCCCAATATAGGCATAGTAGGAGCAACAGTAGGGCGTGGTTCCATCACAGCAGTACGATTTGCAGTCTTTGCCACACTGAGCAAGGCAATCCTCTACAAAATAAAAACCATATCCGTGCAGTTACATTTCTGAAAATCCCAGCTTCACGAAAAATCACTCTATTTCACATCTTGATCGGTCAACGACCACTCTTTAGCACATTTAAACTTTCATTTTACGTGCTCACAATTCTAAAATATTTGTAAGCATCTAAACTAGTCTTCCTTCCTTATTGGACATAAATCTGGAAAAGGCAAAGACCAGTCTTTGAACCTCCTCCATCGAGCACCATAATTGGTAGTCAGAGTTGGTTGAATGAGACATTGAAGGGAGGAATGAGTGATCCAACTAATCAGACATTAAATTGGTCAACACAGTTCTTGCAATAATTTTTAAATGATAAAGTCTTTTGACTTTAGGGTGCTACTCTCAACTACATTTAATGGAAAGTGTTGTTGACATGAATAATATCAACTGGAGATAATATTTAAGTAATGTATATTTTTCACCACAATGCATTATATGCTTTCCTTTCTCTACCATTTTTTACCTTCATAATTACAGTTTGTATACATAGGGTACCACAGATGAGTCTGCATATACTGTCAATCCATTTGGATTGGAAGGTAATGAGTTAGTTAGCTGTGGGGAAAAGTTCTTATAGATAATTCACTGGTGAATAATTAAGAGTTTATTTGATGCCAGATTTAAGAATCAATAAGCTATGAAACAGCACTATGTGAAGAGGGGAATGTATTTTCTGATTAAAAAGGACATACCAGAGCTGACAAAACCAAATTACTGTCTTTTTTCCATGTTTTTGGCAAGAAAAATTATACCAAAATGTTAAATAAAAATTACCCTACCTTTAAAAAATTATTTATTCTTCCTAAATGGTTTATGTTTAACAAGTTAAGGTTATCATTTAGTTATAATCAATGGTATATATTATAATGGATACGTGAGTTTCAGGTACATGTAGGAAAACATTAAGTACAGTCTGATAATTTAAGTTACATGTTCAAGAATCACAAAATAGGTCATTTCCAACTCAATCTCTGAAGGCAATAACTACTATCTAAATTATATAAGACTTTTGCTTTTCTGTCAAAGTCATAACATAAAAGTGCAAATGTTATATATATGCCTACATGTCCATGTAATTGATTTGTCTAGAGAGGAAAATACAGATTTTGCTTTTAAATCACCTCCCTGACAAGATGATTCTTTACAAATTGATGCGATCAAAACCCAGCAAATTTCTTTCACCTTTATCAATAATGCATTGCCTCTGTGGAACAAGTCAGAAGTTCATGTTTTCTTTTCCTCAATTTTATTCTACTTCATAAATGAACAAACCTTAGTGTTTTCTTCTGGGATGTGGTAAGAAGACATGAAAGGAAAAAATAACTACCTTTGTAAGATTCAGTAACTCTACTTAAATCCAAAATTTTGAAGACAGAAAACACGATCTAATGATTTATTGACAGTGTCTGCTTTTTGCAGTTTATTTTATCATTTTCCCAGGGAATTTCTATAGCTCTTATTTTTAGTACTGTTTAATTAAGTCAAATATTTAGACTAGTCAGTTATCTCAAGCGCTTAGCTGGGATGTTTTGCTTTATGCTCTTAAAAGCCGTTCAGATAGTGGGAGAGCTGACATCCCGCCTTATTCTGTCAGAGCAGGACAAGTGATTTTTAAATAGCTTCATGGGGTGCCTTTTGGATAATGCCCAAGACAGTGACATCTTATTAAGCTCTCCATGATTATCGAAGATTCAATTACTGTTATTGTAAGGACATGGTGTTATCAAAATATTTTGAGCCAATGTTACAGGAAACCAAGCCCCAAATCTTGTAGCCAAGAAGCTGGATTATACCTGCAGCAAACATCTAGATCCTGTCACACATTGTTCATTATTTTTTATGGCATTTTCCAGCACTCTTGTCTACTTCCCAGAATTAAACAACTGAAAAGGGAAAGTTTAATAGTATGGCAAATACATTCACAATCACAACATTTCCAAACTGGGGGGTCAACCACACCTCAAACTTATTTTGATATGTTAGTTGCTTTCTCCGGTTTATTTGAGAATAATCCTATAAAGATCACAGTTTGGACAGTAGAGAAGCATTTTCTCACTTGTAAACGAATGAAACATCCCAATGGCCCTCAGAAGATAAATAATATTATTACTAATATTCAAGTTAACATCCTCGAAAATTAGCTAGTTCCAATTTTCTTCAATGACTTTAGTTAAAGGCAGGATCTGGAAGAAGCTTCCCCGCTCCCATCTTAAGAAATGTGTAGTACAGGAAAGCATCTGGCTCCAAGCACTTGCTCAGAATTGGCTCTTGTAATCTATAGCTAAGGATCAGAAAGGAAGGAAAGGGAGGGGACCGAAATCACTGGCTAGGGTCAGGAAGGTTAAAACCTTGGCCAAATCCTGTCTTTGTGGGAGTTGGATAATAATATAAACACTTCGTTGAATCCCTTCCCAAAAGTGATTCCACAGTCAGACACGATGCTTCAGGTATAGAAACCTTGCTCTTATTTCCTTAACGAATGGAACCTGTATTTAATGCATTTTCCTTGGAGAAAATAATTCCAGTTACGGACAGTGCATCTACATAGGTTTTTGTCCCATTAAAGCTGGCAATTTTTTTAACAGGGTATCTGGATTAATTCTATTTCTGCAGTGTTCCCCCATCTCACCCCAGTCCTCACTTCCAGCCTTATCTCTTAGTTCCAACCCAACTGTGTTATCTGTTTTTGCATATACAAATCTCATGATTTTTGCCTTTGTTCACACTCTATCCTACTACATCTCCTATGTCCAAGGCTTCCTATAATTCAAAGGTGTAGGTCCTAAAAAGTCTTCCTCAATTAAATTTCTCTGAGCAAATATTTCCTGAGTTCCTCGTATGGGCCAGGTGTTTTGCTAGTCTCTGAGAATATTATGCTAAACAAAATAGACATCATCTTCATGGAGCATATACTCCTAAGCCAGCAATAAGGTCCCCTCCTTCGAACACCTAGAGCACATGGTGTATCTCTCCTATAACACAGCTTTTTATACCTTAGAGTAATGGGCACACCTGATCTCCCAGACAAGACTCAAAGCATGGCCTCTGTCCTATGTTATCATTCAACACATCTCACTCCATAAATATTAAGTCGAGTGAATACGGCAAGCATAAAAAGGCCTCTGAAATAGAGTTCAGGAATTAATATCAAAAGCAATTAGCTAATCATTTCTTATCAAAGATGGTAACTCGACCTAGTATTGGCTTGCAATGACTTTGTAGCGTACTGGGGAGGGATGTGGATGGAGAGAAGAAATGAATGGAATGAGAACTTTTTAAACTGATCAAGCTTGCTGCTGGCCAGCTGGGCAGGTTTACTGAATCCTGGGGGGGGGGGGGGGGGGGCTGTGCACTTAACATTGGGGGAACAGGAAGAAGGGAAGGAAAAGTGCAAATTAGAAGCTTTCGGCTCACCAAAGAGAATAAAATGGACAAAAGAACAAGAAAAAGTTGTTCAGTGGTGTGACTGAAGATGAGCAAGGGAATTAAAGTTTCATTTGCTGCGTTCTATTTTCTCATTTTTGTTTTCTTTCGGTAAACAGAGGAAGTGGAAAGAATTATCATTGTTTCAAATGAACTAATAAGGAGATTTTAATATAAAACAAATATTAATGCAATTGATTCTGTTAGACGCTCAAATTCTAAAAACCTTATACGACTTAAGTAAAAGAAATAAGTGCTGGAAACACATTAGAATGTGGACTCTCCTCATTAAATAGAAAGCACTTTTCCTATTTTATAAATTTCTGTATTTGAAGGTCAGCTATTCCCCTACAATAAAATATCTTTAAAACGACTTATAGACAGCCACTAATTTACATTTTAATAAACAGATTGGAAACTTCTGTAGAAGTTATTGTGATTCATTTCTGGCAAGGTTGAATGAGAAATTCACTTCTACTGATGTTCAGGTAAGAATGTTGAAGAACGTCTTCATTTTGGTTGCAATATCTTTGTAAGTATCAAAAGGCAAGTCACAGTGCTATACATAAACTTACTACTGCAAGGTCATAGGTAAGCCTGTGGTGTTTCTTATAGGACTTTAGAGACATGAGAACACTTACAAAGAACTCTGCTTTTATCCTGTTTTTTAAAATATGAAGCAGATGCAAAGCCGCATGTGTAATTAACTTTATACATGAATAACCAACGAAAGGCCATTTTGGGCTCCCCATCAGTCACAAAACAAGAAAACTGCTTTGCTTCATCAATTATTAGCAATTCTCGCTAAGAATAATTAGGATGAGGGAAATGAGATGCCCGTCACCTATAAGCAAGTGCTTAACAAATTCAGCGAAAACAAATCAGATTCTGGGTGAATTTATGCCTCTCGAAAACCCTACATTTCAACTCAAAGCTTCCAATTACCCTGTCCACCACACTTGAGGATCATCTTCTAAAGAAGAAAAACAGAGGTCTAAGGCTTTTTTATTTCTGAAAGGGAAAATCCGGAATATTCGGAATGTGGAGGTGGAGGGGCCAGTGGGTAGCATTTACTGAAATGGAAAAGTCATCAGATTAGTTTATTTGAAACCTCAGCGATGCCTCCCTAACTTCAGGTGCTTTTCAAAAAACATGCTTTCCTCTCACAGCTCAGTCTCCACTCTCACCCCAAATTCCCGAGTCCTGGATACGACTGATAAAAAAAAATGCACGCTATCCAGAAAATAAAAACAATAACCCCTAAATGTGGGGTTCGGGGTAGCTGCTTCGCGGAGAGAGAGAAAGGAAAAGAAAAAAAAAAAAAAAGGAAACGTGTAAGGAAAGGGACAAAACACAACCGCGTGGAGGTCAAGCCAGGGCTGTAGCGCGCGGGCGCGGGCTTCTGCTCCTGCCTGCGGGGACCACACAGCCTCTGACCTCCCACCACGGTCCCGCGCATCCCGCCCAACCCGTGTTTGCCCGGAGTGTGACCCCAGCGTCGCCCCGAGCCCCCTTCCCCTCTCCCGCCGCCCTAGGTCACTGACCTGCGTAGACAAAGAGCAGGACCAACTTCGGAAGCAAGACCCCTGGACACCCGGGGACCCTCCGCGCGTCCATCCAAGCCGGTGGCCGGAGGTTGCGCGCCAGGACAGATGGACAGAGAGACAGACAGACCGGTCTGTAGAGAGGGCTGGGAGCCAAGGGAGAGCCCGGCACCGGGAGGGGACGGGGGAGCTGGAGGGCGGTCAGATGGAGAGGGCAGCGCTCTGGAGAGCCGGGTGGCGCGGAGACCTGGCCATCGCCCTGGGAGCTTTCGAGGGGAGCCCGGGCCGCCGCGCGGGGCTGCGCTGGGGCGGAGGTCTCTTTGTCTGTCCCCGCGGCGCTCGGGCGGCGGGCTAAGCGGCCGACCCAGCGTCCTCGGCCACCCGGGCTCACATTTCATCTCCGCGGGTGGCACCTACGCGAGGCTGGGGGCGGGGGTGGCCCCGACTCCTCCCCACGCTCCAGTTCTTCCTTCTATAGAGTGACTCTAGGAGCTTGGTCCTCTCCTGAAGGAACTTTTTCTAACCCTTTGGCTATCGACACGGAGTTTAATAAGCTCCTTTATCGCCCTGCTCTCCCCTCCAATTTTTCTTTTGGAAGTAATGGGTGAAGAAAAGCTTTGTATTTTATCTTTACACAAATGAAGGGAATTTTCAGGGTTTAAGATGTTAGACAAAGAAAGAAGCCAGTGAGGAAAACCTGGGAGAATTGGAAAGTACAGAAACAGTGTATGGTTTAAGGAGAGCACTGTGGCAATATGTATCAAAATTCAAATGCACAAACACTTTAGTCAGTCCTCCGCTAGGAGTTTATAAATATACTGCCACCATGGGTATTAGAGGATGCAAGGATACATCACCTCCAAAATAAACATAACCTGAGCTTCCTACTGTGTTTTATGCATCATTGCAGAGCTAACCATCCACCAGGTCCAGCAAGAAGCCTGGTCAATTTCTCCTTCTCCCTCAGCCGCAAAAACCAGTCTATCACCAAGTACCACTGATTGTACGCCTAATCCCCACTCAAATGAATTCGCATTTTGGCCTCCATTTCTTCCCTAATATAGGCTCTTGTAGTCTCCATGATAACCATTCTCCTGCCTCAAGGGACATCAGCCAGACTGAAGCTAGATTATTTCTTCTTAAACTACAGATTTAATCTCATTCATTCACCTGTTTAAAACTCAGTGGCTTCCTGTTGCCCTTAAGTTAGAATCCAAACATTTAATCCTTGGCTTCTGAGAAACTTCATCACTTGGTCCTACAGCCTCACAGTTTCTGGAAAGGAAAATAAAGCTTGACTTGAGATTTTTTAAAAACTACAGAAAAATTATAAAATGGTCACGTTCAAAAACAACTTAGACCGTTCAATCAAATAGAGAGCATATTCGTAACATAGAGAAGAAATACAAAGATGAGGAAATCATCGATAAAAATATTAAAAAACTCCAAGGCACATAGAGGAGGCCCAAAATGAGAATAATATGCAGGCTCGAAGCAGTTTTAGAAGAAACAAAAACGAAGAAGCAAACAGCAAAGAGATTTTAAAAAAATTCTGAGCTATAATAATATTTGAATTTTCTGATGTAAAATGGTGCATACCAAAAAATTTTTTAAAAAAGAGGCATGTGTATATACATATCCCAGAGACCTCTTTGAACTTGTATAAATTAAAATCATATAAATTTTCATATATAATTTTAAAAAGGTCTCAGAAAAAGAATCAGACAGACATTAAACTTCTCATTTGCAACCTTGGAATTTAAAAGAGAGTGAAAATATTTCTAAACCATTGAAAGATAAAGACTATAGTCCAAGAATCTTATTCCCAAATTGGATTCCATTAATATTTGAGTTCATGAAGACATTTATAACAGTGTTTATTATCATTTTAAAACATGGTAAAGAGCTTACATGTCCAACAGAGGTAGAACAATTAAGTAAATTAGGATATGTGCATGTTATATCCAAACTTTAAAATGATGGGGAAAACCCATAAGATATATAGTTAAAAAGAAAAATGGGAAAGGAAAACTGGAAGTAACCCATGGATAAACAGATTGCGGTATATCCATACAAAGAAACACTCCTCAGCAATAAAAGAAAGTTTGAAGTACATGCAACAACACGGATAAATCTCTGCTAACAATATGCTGAGCAAAGAAGCCAGAAACAAACAAATTACTGTTATTTTGTTTATATGAAATTCTAGAAAGGCACAACTAATCTATAGTGACAGAAAGCAGATCAATGGTTGCCTGAGGGTGTGTGTAGGAAGAGGAGATTGACGGCAGAAGGTCATGAGGGAACTTTTTTGGGGTGATGGAAATGTTCTATATCTTGATAATGGTGGCTATTCTACAGGTGTATACATGTGCTGAAGTCATGGAATTGTACTCTTAACAGTACACTTAAAATGTGTATGTTTTAGTGTATGTAAATTTTACCTCAAAGAAGTTGATATTTCAAAAGCTGTGCTAATTCATAATAGGGGATAAGAGTATATACATCATTTTATGTACATTTAAGGTTTCTATGTGTGCCTGGTCTTCATCTTCCTTAAAAGATGTGCAGATGCCAAGAAAAGAAAGTGTTCATGCAGACATGGGCATAAAACCCAAAGGAAAGCAAGGAGGGAAAAAATGAAGAAGTAAAAGGGAGATGAACTAAGTATGGCATTCAGGGCGTAGAAAGAATATTGAATGCTGTGTACCAGGGCCATTTTTAAGTTCTTTAAAATTTCAATTAATACTCTCAACATCCCATTGAGGTGGATACTATTATTATTATCACCCTTGTTCTATGAGCAAAGTCAGGAGGCCCAGCGTGGGTAAATAACTTTGCCAAAGTCACACAGCAATGAGTGGTGCCTGATGGTGTAACTCCAAAGCAGAGCATCTGCCCCTAAACACAGAAGCTAAACTGTCTTTCAAAATTAATAGCTTGGTTGGTTTCAGTGACGTTTAAAATTCCCAGTTTGACCATATCAAAAACAAGAGATAAAATACTTGCCAATGACCTTGGTCAACTGAACTTATTTCAGTTAGCTTCAATAAAGCTTAATGAGCAGTCCTATGTGCAAGACCTAGTACCAAGTGTGGGAAGTTTTAAGGAATTAACCTTCTTTGAAGCTTTGTAGAAGGGCAGTTTGATAAAAGCACAAAGTACTATTGGTTTTAAGATTTTTCTCTCACAATTCTATGTCCCACAATAATAATCTACCATTAATGATGAGTGTTTTTGCTACAGTTTAGAAATCATTTCTGCATGTGTAATATCTCATTTAATCATCATAATCCTAACATGGATTGTATTACTATTATTATGTTTTATTGCTGTTATTTTTGTTGTAGCTTAGAAGTATGGTTCTGAAAGTTTAGTGTGTATCAGAAGCACCTGCAGGGCCTGTTAAAACACAGGTCACTGGACATAACTCGATTTGGTAGGTTTAGGGTGGTACCCGAGAATTTGCATTTCTAAAAAGTTCCTGGTTGATGCGATGCTGCTTGCTGGGTACCACAACTAGAACCAAACCACTGGTTTAGAAAATTCTGACTTAGAGAATCTTGCCCCTTGCCTCAAGTGACTTCTAAGAGAAAGAAGCAGGTTTTAAATCCAGGTTTCTCTTTCTAGCTCTTATACCCATTTTAGTATACTGCTGTTTCTCATCTTCACATTTTCACCGAGGTTCGAATATTAACAGCCCTGCAAATCACCTTTTAATTAATTAATTAATTTATTTTTGGCTGTGTGGGGTCTTCGTTTCTGTGCGAGGGCTTTCTCCAGTTGCGGCGAGCGGGGGCCACTCTTCATCGCGGTGCGCGGGCCTCTCACCTTCGCGGCCTCTCTTGTTGCGGAGCACAGGCTCCAGACGCGCAGGCTCAGCAGTTGTGGCTCACGGGCTCAGTTGCTCCGCGGCATGTGGGATCTTCCCAGACCAGGGCTCGAACCCGTGTCCCCTGCATTGGCAGGCAGATTCTCAACCACTGTGCCACAAGGGAAGCCCCCAAATCACCTTTTAAATGTTCTAATTTTACGTCTCACAAGGATTTCTGATGAGTATCTCATAATTAAAAGTGGGATTTGAGTTTGAGGGTTTTTTTTCCCGCTCAATATGACCATATTAGCTTTTCAAAGGAAATTTGGGAGAAATTCATGTAACAGCCATATGCTTTGAAATATTAATTTAGTTTTAAAAGTCTATCCACAGGGAAGTAATTTTATTCTTGTAATCCATCTTGTGTGGCATTAAATGCTTGGCTCTTAAAAGACTGCAGTGTAAGAACTTCACATTTTAGAGGAAATATACTAGTATCGCTACTAAGTATATAATGTAGCCTATTTTATTTAACTATTTAAATCAGATGTTTCATCATTTCTTTAAGTTTGTGTAAAATATCCAACAATCTGTCCCTAATTCAAAGAAGGACAAAGGACAAGATGGACATTTTACCATTTGGATATTTTCTTGTTTGTTCTATCATTTGTGACACTTTCATTTACTCAGAGGAGGATGAAACAATGACATTTGTGTAGATTTATTTTTTGCTTTGTTTTTGATTTTCTGTTTGGAAATAATGTCAAACAGAAAATCTGCAAGAGTAGTACAAAGACACCCATGTTTCCTTTACTCAGATTCACCAATCGTTAACATTTTGTCCCATATGTTTATCATTTGCTCTTTTTCTCTGTATGTGTATGCATTATTGTTTTACTGAACCATTTGAGAGTAAGTTGCATACATCATATCTCTTTCCCCCAAATAATTTAGTGTATAGGTCGGTTTATTGGAAATTTCTACTATATAGTTGCTGCTTTTTCCTTTCCTAGGAATACGCATTCTGTGGGAATACATTAAACCAAACGTCCTGCTCTTCAGCAAAATCCCTCTCCCCGTCAGATTTAACACGTATGAATGTTTTTTGCTTGAAGAAGTCTTTACTATGATGGTTGCAAAATGATGATTTTTCAAACTCCAAACCTGTCTCTGCATTGGCCAATTGGCACTTGGTATTCAAAACAAGAATGCTTCTCCTTTACTGATTGATTGATTGATCATCAATAAGGACTCATGAATTCCTATTTTTTGAGGGTTTATAATTTGTTAATCTCAAAATCTCCCACATTTGGCCAGTGGAGTCCCTTCAAACTAGCTCCTATGTCCTTGTGACACATCCCATAATTGCTTCAGGCACTTCTTAACTTCCTGATATAAAAGATGTTCCAGGTCCATATTGAATCTTCCCTTCCCCAGCCCTGGAATCAGTTTTTCTCTGAGGAGTCCTGGTTCCTTTTAATGGATAATGGCATTAGAAATCAAGATCTCATCACTAGATGTGCTTGTTGCTACTCGAGTGTCTTTGCTTCTTGGGCCTTCCAGTGGGCAGAGATAAGAAATATATGCATGTTTGATATATGAGTCTACACCAATGCTCCAATTCCAATTCATCACCATAGGGCTCTTCCTCAATTTCCACCATTTCACATCTGTAACTCCCTTTTTACATTAACTTAGTTTTGCATTCCTATAATACATTTTAAATTGTTTCAGAATTACTTTGCTTATGTCACTATCAAAAATGATCATGCAAAAAAAAAAAAAAAACCCAACACTAAAAAGAGTTCAGAAATTGTTTTCATTACTCCCCCACCCTACTTGACCCAAGACTAAGGGTATATAATTTATTAGTGTGTTCATAATATACTTGAATTAGTCAAACTCTCCCTCTCCAGCCCCAACTTTAATTTAATTGGAATGTAGTGGGGTTCATTTATTTCCATTTGTTTTCAGTTTTAGTTTTTTGAGGTTGTTGCTTTTATCATTGTTGCTTCTTTTGGGTTTTTTCCCCATCTTTGTTGATTTAATTTTGTTTTTTGAATATGTAGAGCTTCTGAAAGTCAAAAGCAAACAGTAAGATGTATTCAGAGAAGTGTCAGTCCTTCCCATAGGCCTTTCATCTCAGTCTCCCCATGCCTTCAGTGGAACCAGCTTCATTGTTTTCTAGTTTGTCTCTCATGTGTTTCTTTTTGTTTGTAAAGAGGAGCAGCTTATTTTTTGTAGTGGGCAAAGAAATTTTAGATGCATTATAGGATTGTGGAATTGGAAATAGAAAGGGAGAAATCTGGGGTGATAGATTGAAATTGGAATTATTGGTATAGATGTCCTTATTTCCCTTTCTCTCTTACACAGAAGGTAGCACGTCATCCATGCTATTTTGCACTTCAGTGTTTTATACTGAATAATGCGTTTTGGAAATCACTTTATATCAGTCCATAAAGATTGTCCTCATTAATTTTTTAATGCTTTGTAGTATCTCATTGTATAGCCTTCTCATATGTCTGGATCTTTAGATAGTTTCCAGTGTTTTCAATTGCAAATAATGCTGCAATGAATAACCTTGAGAATATGTATTTTCTTATTGTTGCAGCTATATCTTCAGGGTAAATAAGCACAAGTGGAATTGCTGGGTTAGACAGTAAATGCATGTGTAGTTTTGTTAAATATTGCCAAATTCTCTTATAGAGGTAATATACCATTTTGCATTTCTACAAGAATTGCATCTGATTGCCTGTTGCCCACAGCTCTGCCAATAAAATATACTGTCAAGCTTTTGATTTTATCTGTTTTATCAGTTTTATGGGATTGGTGGTATCTCTTGAACTCCTCTTATTATGATCGAAATTGAACACGCTTTCTTTTTTTTTTAACGCCTTTATTAGAGTATAATTGCTTTACAATGGTGTGTTAGTTTCCGCTGTATAACTGTGAATCAGCTATACATATATCCTCATATCTCCTCCCTCTTGGTCTCCCTCCCACCCTCCCTATCCCACCCCTCTAGGTGGACACAAATCACTGAGCTGATCTCCCTGTGCTATGTGGCTGCTTCCCACTAGCTATCTATTTTACATTTGGTAGTGTATATATGTCAATGCCACTCTCTCACTTCATCTCAGCTTACCCTTGCCCCTCCCCGTGTCCTTAAGTCCATTCACTATTTCTGCATCTTTACTCCTTTCCTGCCCCTAGGTTCTTTTGAGATTCCATATGTATGTGTTAGCATACGGTATTTGTTTTTCTCTTTCTGACTTACTTCACTCTGTATGACAGTCTCTGGCTCCATCCACCTCACTACAAATAACTCAATTTCATTTCTTTTTATGGCTCAGTAATATTCCATTGTATATATGTGCCACATCTTCTTTATCCATTCATCTGTCGATGGACACTTAGGTTGCTTCCATGTCCTGGCTATTGTAAATAGAGCTGCAGTGAACATTGTAGCACATGACTCTTTTTGAATTACGGTTTTCTCAGGTTATATGCCCAGTAGTGGTATTGCAGGGTCGTATGGTAGTTCTATTTTTAGTTTTCTGAGGAACCTCCAAACTGTTCTCCATAGCGGCTGTATCAATGTACATTCCCACCAACAGTGCAAGAGGGTTCCCTTTTCTCCACACTCTCTCCAGCATTTATTGTTTTTAGATTTTTGGATGATGGCCATTCTGATGGGTGTGAGGAGATACCTTGTTGTAGTTCTGATTTACATTCCTCTAATGATTAGCGATGTTGAGCTACCTTTCATGTGTTTGTTGACAATCTGTATATTTTCTTTGGAGAAGTGTCTATTTAGGTTTTCTGCCCATTATCTGATTGGGTTGTTTGCTTTTTTGATATTGAGCTGCATGAGCTGCTTGTATGTTTTGGAGATTAATCCTTTGTCAGTTGCTTCATTTGCAAATATTTTCTCCCATTCTGAGGGCTGTCTTTTCATCTTGTTTATGGTTTCCTTTGCTGTGCAAAAGCTTTTAAGCTTCATTAGGTCCCATTTGTTTATTTTTGTTTTTATTTCCATTTCTCTAGGAGGTGGGTCAAAAAGGATCTTGCTGTGATTTATATCATAGAGTGTTCTGCCTATGTTTTCCTCTAAGTGTTTTTTAGTGTCTGGCCTTACATTTAGGTCTTAATCCATTTTGAGTTTATTTTTGTGTATGGCGTTAGGGAGTGTTCTAATTTCATTATTTTACATGTAGCTGTCCAGTTTTCCCAGCACCACTTATTGAAGAGGCTGTCTTTTCTCCATTGTTCATTCTTCCTCCTTTAAAAAGGTCAAAAATAAGGTAACCATGTGTGCCTGTGTTTATCTCTGGGCTTTCTATCCTGTTCCATTGATCTATATTTCTGTTTTGGTGCAAGTACCATACTGTCTTGATTACTGTAGCTTTGTAGTATAGTCTGAGGTCCAGGAGTCTGATTCCTCCAGCTCCGTTTTTCTTTCTCAAGATTGCTTTGGCTATTCGGGGTCTTTTGTGTTTCCATACAAATTGTGAAGTTGTTTGTTCTAGTTCTGTGAAAAATGCCATTGGTAGTTTGATAGGGATTGCATTGAATCTGTAGATTGCTTTGGGTAGTAGAGTCATTTTCACAATGTTGATTCTTCCAATCCAAGAACATGGTATATTTCTCCATTTGTTTGTATCATCTTTAATTTCTTTCATCAGTGTCTTATAGTTTTCTGCATACAGGTCTTTTGTCTGCTTAGGTAGGTTCATTCCTAGGTATTTTATTCTATTCATTGCAATGGTAAATGGGAGTGTTTCCTTAATTTCTCTTTCAGATTTTTCATCATTAGTGTAAAGGAATGAAAGAGATATCTGTGCATTAATTTTGTATCCTGCTACTTTACCAAATTCATTGATTAGCTCTAGTAGTTTTATGGTAACATCTTTAGTATCATGTCATCTGCAAACTGACAACTTTACTTCTTTTCTGATTTGGGTTACTTTTATTTCTTTTTCTTCTCTGTTTGCTGTGGCTAAAACTTACAAAACTATGTTGAATAATAGTGGTGAGAGTGGACAACCTTGTCTTGTCCCTGATCTTAGTGGAAATGGTTTCAGTTTTTCACCATTGAGAATGACGTTGGCTGTGGCTTTGTCACATATGGCCTTTATTATATTGAGGTAAGTTCCCTCTATGACTACTTTCTGGAGGGTTTTTATGGTAAATGTGTGTTGAATTTTATAGAAAGCTTTTTCTGCATCTATTGAGATGATCATATGTTTTTTCTCCTTCAATTTGTTAATGTGGTGTATCACATTGATTGAATTGCGTATATTGAAGAATCCTTGCATTCTTGGGATAAACCCCACTTGATCATGGTGTATGATCCTTTTAATGTGCTGTTGGATTCTGTTTGCAAGTATTTTGTTGAGGATTTTTGCATCTATTTTCATCAGTGATATTGGCTTGTGGTTTTCTTTTTTTGTGGCATCTTTGTGTGGTTTTGGTATCAGGGTGATGGTGGCCTCATAGAATGAGTTTAGTTGTTTTCCTCCCTCCTCTATATTTTACAAGAGTTTGGAAAGGATAGGTGTTAGCTCTTCTCTAAAAGTTTGATAGAATTCACCTGTGAAGCCATCTGGTCCTGGGCTTTTGTTTGTTGGAAGATTTTTAGACACAGTTGGAACTTCGGTGCTTGTGATTGGTCTGTTTCTATTTTCTGTTTCTTCCTGGTTCAGTCTCGGATAGTTGTGCTTTTCTAAGAATTTGTCCATTTCTTCCAGGTTGTCCATTTTATTGGCATATAGTTGCTTGTAGTAATCTCTCATGATCCTTTGTATTTCTGCAGTGTCAGTTGATACTTCTCCTTTTTCATTTCTAATTGTATTGATTTGAGTCTTCCCCCTTTTTTTCTTGATCAGTCTGGCTAATGGTTTCTCAATTTTGTTTATCGTCTCGAAGAACCAGCTTTTAGTTTTATTGATCTTTGCTATCGTTTCCTTTATTTCTTTTTAATTTATTCCTGATCTGATATTCATGATTTCTTTCCTTCTGCTAACTTAGGCATATTTTTGTTCTTCTTTCTCTAATTGCTTTAGGTGTAAGGTTAGGTTGTTTATTTGAGATGTTTCTTGTTTCTTGAGGTAGGATTGTATTTCTATAAACTTCCCTCTTAGAACTGCTTTTGCTGCATCGCATAGGTTTTGGGTCGTCGTGTTTTCATTGTCATTTGTTTCTAGGTATTTTTTGATTTCCCCTTTGATTTCTTCAGTGATATCTTGGTTATTAAGTAGTGTATTGTTTAGCCTCCATGTGTTTTTATTTTTTACAGATTTTTTCCTGTAATTGATATCTAGTCTCATAGTATTGTAGTCGGAAAAGATACTTGATACAATTTCAATTTTCTTAAATTTACCAAGGCTTGATTTGTGACCCAAGATATGATCTACTCTGGAGAATGTTACATGAGCACTTGAGAAGAAAGTGTATTCTGTTGTTTTGGGATCGAATGTCCTGTAAATATCAATTAAGTCCATCTTGTTTAACGTGTCATTTAAAGCTTGTGTTTCCTTGTTGATTTTCAGTTTGGTTGATCTGCCCATTGGTGAAAGTGGGGCATTAAAGACCCCTACTATGATTGTGTTACTGTCGATTTCCCCTTTTATGGCTGTTAGCATTTGCCTTATGTATTGAGGTGCTCCTATGTTGGGTGCATAAATATTTACAATTGTTATACAATCTTCTTCTTGGATTGATCCTTTGATCATTATGTCATGTCCTTCTTTTTCTCTTGTAATAATTTTTATTTTAAAGTCTATTTTGTGTGATATGAGAATTGCTACTCCAGCTTTGTTTTGATTTCCATTTGCATGGAATATCTTTTTCCATCCCCTCACTTTCAGTCTGTATGTGACCCTAGGTCTGAAGTGGGTCTCTTGTAGGCAGTATATTTACGGGTCTTGTTTTTGTATCCATTCAGCCAGTCTATGATTTTTGGTGGGAGCATTTAGTCCATTTACATTTAAGGTAGTTATCAATATGTATGTTCCTATTATCATTTTCTAAGTTGTTTTGGGTTTGTTATTGTAAGTCTTTTCCTTCTGTTGTGTTTTCTGCCTAGAGAAGTTTCTTTAGCATTTGCTGTAAAGATGGTCTGGTGGTGCTGAATTCTCTTAGCTTTTGCTTGTCTGTAAAGGTTTTAATTTCTCCATCAAATCTCAGTGAGATCCTTGCTGGGTAGAGTAATCTAGGTTGTAGTTTTTCCGTTTCATCACTTTAAATATGTCCTGCCACTCCCTTCTGGCCAGCAGAGTTTGTGCTGAAAGATCAGCTGTTAACCTTATGGGGATTCCCTTGTATGTTAATTATTGGTTTTCCCTTGCTGCTTGTAATAATTCTTCTTTGTATTTAATTTTTGATAGTTTGATTAGTATGTGTCTTGTCGTGTTTCTCCTTGGCTTTATCCTCGATGGGACTCTCTGCACTTCCTGAACTTGATTGACTATTTCCTTACCCATATTAGGGAAGTTTTCAACTATAATCTCTCCATATATTTTCTCAGGACCTTTTTTTTCTCTTCTTCTTCTGGGACCCCTATAATTCGGATGTTGGTATGTTTAATGTTGTCCCAGAGGTCTCTGAGACTGTCCTCAATTCTTTTCATTCTTTTTTCTTTATTTGCTCTGCAGTAGTTATTTCCACTATTTTATCTTCTAGGTCACTTATCTGTTCTTCTGCCTCAGTTATTCTGCTATTGATTCCGTCTAGAGAATTTTTAATTTCATTTATTGTGTTATTCATCATTGTTTGTTTGCTCTTTAGTTCTTCTAGTTCCTTGTTAAACGTTTCTTGTATTTTCTCCGTTCTATTTCCAAGATTTTGGATCATCTTTACTGACATTCCTCTGAATTCTTTTTCAGGTAGACTGCCTATGTCTTTTTCATTTGTTTGGTGTGGTGGGTTTTTTCCTTGCTCCTTCATCTGCTGTGTATTCCTCTGTCTTCTCATTTTGCTTAACTTACTGTGTTTGGGGTCTCCTTTTCACAGGCTGCAGGTTCGTAGTTCCCATTGTTTTTGGTGTCTGCTCCCAGTGGGTAAGGTTGGTTCAGTAGGTTGTGTAGGCTTCCTGGTGGAGGGGACTGGTGCCTTTGTTTTGATGGATGAGGCTGGAATTTGTCTTTCTGGTGGGCTGGACCACATACGGTGGTGTGTTTTGTGGTGTCTGTGACCTTATTATGATTTTAGGCAGTTTCTCTGCTAATGAGTGGGGTTGTTTTCCTGTCTTGCCAGTTGTTTGGCATAGGGTGTCCAGCACTGTAACTTGCTGGTCATTGAGTGGAGCTGGGTCTGGACGTAGGGATGGAGATCTCTGGGAGAGCTTTCGCCGTTTGATATTATGTGGGACCTGGAGGTCTCTGGAGGACCAGTGTCCTGATCTCGGCTCTCCCACCTCAGAGGCTCAGCCCTGACACCCGTCCAGAGCACCATGGCCCTGTCAGCCACACAGCTCAGAAGAAAAGAGAGAAAAAAAAAGAAAGAAAGAAAAAATAAATAAATAAAATAAAGTTATTACAATGGAAAAAATTATTAAAAATAAAAACATTAAAATGTAATAAAAGAAAAAGAAAGAGAGAAAAAAAGAAGAGAGCAACCAAAGCAAAAAACAAATCCACCAATGATAACAAGCACTAAAAACTATACTAAAAAAATAAATAAATAAATAAAATGGACTGTCAGAACCCTAGGACAAATGGCAACAGCAAAGCTATACAGATGTAATCACACAAAGAAGCATACACGTACATACTCACAAAAAGAGAAAAAGGAAAAAATATATATATATAAAAAAAAGGAAGAGAGCAACAAAATCAGTAAACAAATCTACCAATGATATTAAGCTCTAAATACTAAACTAAGATAAACGTAAAACCAGAAACAAATTAGATGCAGAAAGCAAACCCCAAGTCTACCCTTGCTCCCAAACTCACCGCCTCAGTTTTGGGATGATTCATTGTCTATTGAGGCATTCCATAGATTCAGGGTACATCAAGTTGACTGTGGAGTTTTAATCCGCTGCTCCTGAGGCTGCTGGGAGAGATTTCCCTTCTCTTCTTTGTTCACACAGCTCCTGGGGTTCAGCTTTGGATTTGGCCCCACCTCTGTGTGTAGGTCGCCTGAGGGCATCTGTTCCCCGCCCAGACAGGATGAGGTTAAAGGAGCGGCTGATTAGGGGACTCTGCCTCACTCAGGCAGGGGGGAGGGAGGGGTACGGAATTCAGGGTGAGCCTGCAGCTGCAGAGGCCTGCATGACATTGCAACAGTGCGTTCTCCCGGGGAAGTTGTCCCTGGATCACGGGACCCTGGCAGTGGTGGGCTGCACAGGCTCCCGGGAGGGGAGGTGTGGATAGTGACCTGTGCTTGCACACAGGCTTCTTGGTGGCTGTAGCAGCAGCCTTAGCATTTCATGCCCGTCTCTGGGGTCTGCGCTGATAGCCGCAGCTCGCGCCCATCTCTAGAGCTCGTTTAGGCGGTGCTCTGAATCCCTTCTCCTCGTGCACTCCAAAACAATTGTCTCTTGCCTCTTCGGCAGGTCCAGACTTTTTCTTGGACTCCCTCCTGGCTAGCTATGGTGCACTAGCCCCTTCAGGCTGTGTTCACGCAGCCAACCCCAGTCCTCTCCCTGCGATCCGACTGAAGCCCGAGCCTCAGCCTCCAGACCCTGCCCGCCCCGGCGGGTGAGCAGACAAGCCTCTCCGGCTGGTGAGTGCTGGTCAGCACTGATCCTCTATGCGAGAATCTCTCCGCTTTGCCCTCCGCACCCTTGTGGCTGCGCTCTCCTCCATGGCTCCGAAGCTTCCCCCCCACCCCCCACCCCCCTACCCCCTGTCTCCACCAGTGAAGGGGCTTCCTAGTGTGTTGAAACTTTTTCTCCTTCACAGTTCCTTACCAGAGGTGCAGGTCCTGTCCCTATTCTTTTGTCTCTGGTTTTCCTTTTTTCTCTTACCCTATCCTGATACGTGGGGAGTTTCTCGCCTTTTGGGAAGTCTGAGGTCTTCTGCCAGCATTCAGTAGGTGTTCTGTAGAAGTTGTTCCACATGTAGATGTAGTTTTCTTGTATTTGTGGGGAGGAAGGTGATCTCCATGTCTTACTGCTCTGCCATCTTGAAGGCACCCCCCTGAACATCTTTTCATAATGTATTATTTTTCATCTTTTTGTGAATTGTATGTTCAAATCTTTGCCCATTTCTCTGTAGGATTTTGGTGTTTTTTTGCTCAACTAAAGTTCTTTGTATATTAATATATTAAATCTTTTAAAGTGACATATGTTGCAATTATTTCCTCCCAGTTTGTCATTTCTCCTTTGGCTTTTCTTGTGGTGCTTATGTTATGCAAATAATTTTTATTTTTAAGAGGTCAAATTTTTAAATTTTATTTTTTGGTATCTGGATTTTGAAGTCATAGTTAGAAAGCCTTTTTCTACTCCAAGGTTATAGAGGAATTCACCTTCAATAATCATACTTGTATAGTTTCTATACATTTTGATCTCTTTTTGTAGGGTAGTAGGGCAAGAGGATATAGAATTAGCATGTAACAATTGTGAAGCATTTAAGTACATAAATCATAACTGTTTGGAAAATATTATGTTCTTTTTGTTGCTGAGAGGTTATATGGGGAGATTTGAAATCAGATGGTCACCATTGTTTTCCAGTTGGAGATCTGATGCATGATTTTTAACAAAACTAGGAATTCTTCAAGCAGATAATGTCTTTTTTGTGGTTGTAATGCAAATAATGATATAGGAAAGCTAATGGAATGCCTCTTTGTATTAAAAAAAATAAACTGAAACCCTCTACCGTGATAAACACAAATGCAAATTTGACTTATCAACAATTCTACCTTCTGGGCTGATAAAAATACTTCACCCTACTAAGAGGACAGGCAAGAGAAATCTTTCAGTTAACTAAAGAAAAATTTCCAATTTATGTTGTGAAGTAATATTACATTAATTTAAAATTTTGGAGGAAAATATAAATATAAAGGAAAAATATTATCCATATTTTTTTTCTTTTTTGATGTAGTTGGGGTGTAGTCTCATTTAAGTCTTTGTATGCATATGTAGCTCACATAGTTGAAGCATAATATCTGTTCAATTTTATATCCTGCTCTTTTCAGTTAACACTGTATCCTAAACTTTTTTAGTATTTGTACAGTCTTCATAATCATTATTGTCAGTAATGATTTAGAATTCCATTAGCTTGTCTTGGCATATTTTACTTAAACCTCCCTTTATTGCTGTCATAGCCTTCTTACTATTCTCTTCATTTCCACTTTACTCATATTCAATTAGTTTTCCAGGCATTGGCCTGAATAATCTTTTAGAAATTGTGTCAGATCCCCATAATCCACTGACTGAAATTCTTTCATCTATTTCCTTTGCACTTTGAGTAAAATTCAGACTCCTTACCAAGACCTACAGAAGCCACGCACAGGTTAGTTCCCATCTGCCTTTCTCAACTTCTTACCACCTTTTCATCCTTCCCCACTATGATCTGGCCTCAAGAGCCTCTTGGGACTTCCCAGAAATACCAATCAGTTTCTTGCCTCAGAATCCTAGCTCATGCTATTTCATCACTCTGTAGCAGGTTTCTCCCTAATTCTTCACTTCAGACCTCACCTTAAAGTTTACTTCTTCAGATTCTTCCTTGATTCACCCTCTGTTACTGTCAATTAAAACACTGATTAACATGCCTTCAAGTTAATTCAGATGCATATTAAAATTAGAGAACCATTGATATAGAAAATTGCTATCCAATAAAAATATAACATGAGCCACGTATGTAAAGTTTTCCATAGTCATGTTAAAAAAGTAAAATGAAAGTGGTGAAATTAATTTAAGGATATATTTTATTTACCTTGATCCACCCAAAATATTATTATTATACCTAATTAAGATATCACTAATGAGATATTTTACATTACTTTTTATTTTTATTTATTTATTTATTTATTTACTAACATCTTTATTGGAGTATAATTGCTTTACAATGGTGTGTTAGTTTCTGCTGTATGACGAAGTTAATCAGCTATACGTATACATATATCCCCATATCTCCTCCCTCTTTCGTCTCCCTCCCACCCTCCCTTTCCCACCCCTCTAGGTGGTCACAAAGCATCAAGCTGATCTCCCTGTGCTATGCGGCTGCTTCCCACTAGCTATCTATTTTACATTTGGTAGTGTATGTATGTCCATGCCACTCTCTCAACTTCGTCCCAGCTTACCTTTCCCCCTCCCCATGTCCCAAATTGAGATGGACTGTTATATAAAATACACACAGGAGTTTGAAGATTTCAAATAAAAAGTAGTGTATATGGTATAATACCAAATATATGTAAAAGTTTTCTAATAACTAAATGAAGCAGCAGTTTTGAAATCTTAATTTAAAAATTTACTTTATCGGTTATACCAGCCACAGTCTAATAAGAGTCCAATAGCTACGTATGGCTATTAGCTACCGTATTGGACCTCACAAATGTAGAAAATGCACAAATTAGACCATGAGGCTGCTTAACTGAGGACTCTGCATCTTCGGTTCCAAATATAAAAATCCCTCTTACTGATCCCTCTCTAGCCTGGATGACTTTGCAATGTCACATAACCCTCACAAAATGTAGAGTCAGTGTGTCCCTTCATCTTCACGGCATGTTCTTTTGCATTTAATACCAACAATGCATGTGAGGGGCAGGGCTATGGTCATATGCCTGTGATTTAGTTGTAAGAGACCCTGGAATGTTGAGTTTTGGGGATCTTCCTTAGGGAGGCAGTCTTGCTTAGGTGGAAAATTTACAGAACAATGGAGGGGCACTCAGGGAGTGCTGGGCAGTCAGAGAGGTATGGTAAATAGTCACTGCATGGCCCCACTACAGTGTAAGCTCCAAAAGGTAACAGTGGCATCTATTCTGTTCATGGCTATTTTATCCAAAGCTTTAAACGTGATTTGGCTCAAATGTCTGGGCAATAATTTTTGGTTCCATAAATGTGTTTATGACTCACACCAGAGAATGTGAATTAAGAAATATAAAACATAAGTTCATTTCTGTGTCTGGGGAAAATCAGTTTCAATCTTACACTGTTGTGAGGGAGAAATATACTTATATATTTACTTTTAACCTCTGCTACTGTTAGGCTGAGTTTTCTGGTATCTCCCAGGGATTTCTCCAGGTGATAAATTAAAAATGGAACATGAATGATAGCAGAGCTGAAGGGTAGAAAGACCTTGAGTACACAGCAAAGGGTGATTTAGCTGGTGATTTTGGGAGATCTGTCAGTCAGAAAGCTTGCCTACCCACAGACTCTTTAAAGAGAAACTGACTTGACTGCAGTACTGCTCAAGGGAAACTGCAGGCAAGTATTTTGGTACTAACTGACCTTTTCCCACTTTTTGATTGGATTGGATAGACTTTTTGATTGGATTAGGAAAGGACATCTGATCCAAAAGTAGTCAATCCTTATATTGGCAAGCACTTTTTAGCATTACTTGGAACAAAAAGATAAGTTCAGCCCATCAAATGAATTCAAATTAGGAAACACCAAAATAATGAGACAGGTAATAGTGGGAGCTGAAAGTGGAAGAGGGTGATGCTAGGAGAGAGCGGGCAAGTATCGATAGAATGGGCCGTTTGCTGGCCTAAGTTAGCCAGAGAGGAGCAAGGAGGTAGAGAAAAAGTGAACTTAAATGTACAAATATATACATACTGACTTTGTTCAGTTTGCTTTAACAAAAATACTATAGACTGAGTGGTTTCTAAAAAATGGAAATTTATTTCTCACGGTCCTGGAGGCTGGGAAGTCAAAGGTCAAGGTGCAAGCAGATTCTGTGTCTGGTGAGGTCCTGCTTCCTATTTGGCTGTCTTTTCACTTCCTAATTCACTGTCTTTTCATTGTCACATGGCAGAAGGGCTGAGGGAGCTCCATGGAGTCTCTTATATGAGGGCACTAATCCCATTCATGAAGGCTCCACCCTGATGACCTAATCACCTCCCAGAGGCCCCACCTCCTAATACCATCTCCTTTAAGGATGAGGATGTCAACATAGGAATTTGGGGGGAACACAATCATTTAGACCATAGCACATACAACACACACATACACACATATGCATACATACACATATATGGTTGGGCTCTTTTCTTTTCCTGGAGTCTTCTTTTCAGAACTTCATATGGGAAACCTTTAACTATCTCCTCTAATTATCTTTTGGGTTTTGAGTCAGTGTCACCTCTGCAGTGGATCTTCACTGAATCCCAGTCTAATCTTGCTTTCTGTGCTTCTTCCCCCATCACCAATCATTTCTAACACATTTCACCGCCAGAGTTAATTTATTTATTTATTGATTGGCTTACTATTTACTGTCAACTGCCCCATATGAATACAAACACCGTGAAGGTGGGGGCCCTAAATATCACACACACTGCTGTATGGGCAGTGTCCCCAATGGTCCCTGACATATTGTGGGTGAGAAATAAATATTTGCTAAAAATATACAGTAATTATAAATTGATAATGACATATAATGTAGACAAAGGAAATGCTGATTGCTGGAGAGACACTGAATGCTGTAAATAGTAAAACACTTGTGTGACGATCAAGGGATACTACCACTGAATTCCTCAAGGGATACTACCACAGAGGTTCCTCAGAACCTCCTTGGCTCTTTCCATTTTTCACCTCTCCTGGAGTCTGATTTCTTTTTACTGAGATCATAGAATAATTTAGGGTCAAAAGTATTTTTTAATTGAGGTGTGATTGACATATAACATTATATTAGTTTCAGGTGTATAATTTAATTGGTATTTGTATGAATTGCAAAATGATCACCACAATAAGTCAAGTGACATCTATTGCCACATAAAATTACAAAAACATTTTTTCTTGTGATGAGAACTTTTAAGATTTACTCTTTTAGCAACGTTCAAAAATGCAGTACAGTGTTATTAACTATAGTCATCACGTTGTACATGACATCCCCATGACTTATTTATTTTATAGCTGGAAGTTTGTATCTTTTGACATGGTCAAAAGTGTTAGGATATGTCTTTCTACAAGGTTTTCCAAGTCATTTTTTTTTTTTTGATTAAATTAAGGAGTAGAGTATCTTTCTTGTGCTTGTCCCTTTCTTCCTTACCCTGGTAACAGTACTCTAATTTATCTTTAAATAAGAGGTTCTCAACCAGGGGAAATCCCCCCTCCCCCCTCCCCCACAGGAGGCATCTGATAGTCTCTGGAGATGTTTTGTTGTCATGACTTGGAGGGTGGGTAGTGACCAGGGATGCTGGTAAACGTCCTACCAATGTATGGGACAGCTCCCCACAACAAAGAGTTATCTGTCGCCAAATGAGAACAGTGCTGAAGTTGAGAAACACTGCTCTTAATTATCACCCCATTCATTGATCTTATACAGATGATATAGTGTTCACTTTGTCCCAAATCTAAGGGTTTTCTGCCACTTATAATAGAAGAGTTGAAATAGAGAAATCACCATTAATGTTAGGGATACTTCCCATTAATCAGGCAGATTGTTTACATACATGTATCTACTCTCTTTCCCAAACTTCACTAAAGAAGAATTAAGAATTAAAAGTGTATCAATTCATAAGGCCAAAGAGAATGAGATGAGACACATGGACAAGAGATTGCTATGAATTTTGGAAGCTAGAAAGTCAGTTGAGGAGATGGTACTGTCCTGGCAGTCCAGTGGTTAAGACTTCACCTTCCAATGCAGGGGGTGTGAGTTCGATCCCTGGTTGGGGAGCTAAGGTCCCACATGCACTGCAGCCAAAAAACCAAAACATAAAACAGAAACAATGTTATAACAAATTCAATAAAGACTTTAAGAATGGTCCACATCAAAAAAATCTTTAAAAAAAGTCACTTGAGGAGAAATACCTGACCTGGCAGAGGGAAAAGATACCTCAAGTTAAGTATCAGTAAAAGATAATCCAGTTGCAATGCTCAGAACTTGGAGGTATCAGATAACATGGAAAGTAGTGGTATGAAGACCAGTGAAACAAGAAGGATTGTTTAATGGAATATTACTCAGCCATAAAAAGAAACTAAATTGAGTTATTTGTAGTGAGGTGGATGGCCCTAGAGTCTTTCATACAAAGTGAAGTAAGTCAGAAAGAAAAAAACAAATACCATATGCTAACACATATATATGGAATCTAAAAAAAAATAAAATTGGTTCTGAAGAACCTAGGGGCAAGACAAGAATAAAGATGCAGACATAGAGAATGTACTTGAGGACAGGGGGAGGGGGAAGGGTAAGCTGGGATGAGGTTGAGAGAGTGGACATATACACATTACCAGATGTAAAATAGATAGCTAGTGGGAAGCAGCTGCATAGCACAGGGAGATCAGCTTGATGCTTTGTGACCATCTAGAGGGGTGGGATAGGGAGGGTGGGATGGAGACAAAAGAGGGAGGAGATATGGGGATATATGTATACGTATAGATGATTCACTTTGTCATACAGCAGAAACTAACACACCATTGTAAAGCAATTATACTCCAATAAAGATTAAAAAAAAAAAAGATTGTTTAAAGTGGATCTATCAAACTGGGTGGACTCCATATCTCCTCTGCAACCATGAAATGCCAGTTACTATGCTTTCCTTCTCCTCTCCCTCCTCCTCCACTCCTTCCAACCCCATTTGCATCCTTATGAGCACCTCATATTTGGACCCTGGACAATTTGAACAAGAGAGTTTTTAGAATCAGTGACCCCCAAGCATGACTCTGCCAAGCAATGGGGTAGTGGTATGAGATGATGGTGTTGGACTCAAGCCTTGTTAGTCCTGGTAAACCATAGTGAGAAGTTTAAAAGTCATTCTAAGGACTTCCTCAGTGGCGCAGTGATTAAGAATCTGCCTGCCAATGCAGGGGACATGGGTTCGAGCCCTGATCCAGGAAGATCCCACATGCTGCAGAGCAACGAAGCCCGTGCGCCACAACTACTGAGCCTGCGCTCTAGAGCCCACAAGCCACAACTACTGAGTCTGCGAGCCACAACTACTGAAGCCTGCGTGCCTGGAGCCCATGCTCTGCAACAAGAGAAGCCACCGCAATGAGAAGTCCGCACACTGCAACGAAGAGTAGCCCCCGCTCACCGCAACTAGACAAAGCCTGAGTGCAGCAACAAAGACCCAACGCAGCCAAAGATAAAAATAAATACATAAAAGTCATTCTAAATGGCAGGAAGATTTTGAGCATTTCAAGAAGAGGAATGTCATTATTTGATTTATCTTTTTAGAAAATTACTCTGATTGCTGTTATGAAAAAATGGATTATAGAAAGACAATGATATAAGGAAATAATTTTGGAGGCTAGTTTTTTGTAATCCATGGTGATTTGGACCTGTGTGGTGGCAGAATAGATAAGAGAAATGGATGATTCATCTTCCAGCCGGGAGGCAGAAGAGTGAGAAAAAGCTGTTGCTAGAATACATGCAAGAGATGAGGGTAAGGGAAGAACAGCAGATGACTTTTAGATTTTTAAATTGAACAATGAGGCAGATGTTAGCCCCATTTACTGAGATGAAGAAGGCTGAGAAAGGAAAGGTTTAGAGGTGGGAAGTTGGGACAGTTAATAAGTTTTGCACATGTTGAGATGCCTACTTAGGTATCCAAATGGAAATGCCAAATAGGCAACTGAGAGATTGCTCAGGGTCAATCAATATTAAAGATATGAATTTGGGAATCACCAGTATATTAGTGGTGTTATAGGTTGAATTGTACCTCTTAAAAAGATATGTTGAAGTTTTAACCCCCAGTACCTTAGAATGTAAACTTTCCAGAAATATGGTCATTGCAGATGTAATTAGTCAAGTTAAGATGAGATCATACTGAAGTAGGTTGAACCCTAAATCCAGCATGTCTAGTGTCATCATAAGAAGAGACACAGAGATACAGACACACAAGAAGAGAATACCATGGGATGACAAAGGCAGAGATTGGAAAGATGCAGCTGCAAACCAAGGAAAGCCAAGTATTGCCAGCAAACTGCCAGAAGCTGGAAAGAGGCAAAAAAGGATTCTCCTACAGGTTTCAGAGGGAACATGGCCCGGCTGACACGTTGATTTTTTTTTTTTAACATCTTTACTGAGGTATAATTGCTTTACATTGCTGTGTTAGCTGCTGCTGTATAACAAAGTGAATCAGCTATACATATACATATATCCCCCTATCCCCTCCCTCTTGCATCTCCCTCCCACCCTCCCTATCCCACCCCTCTAGGTGGTCAAAAAGCACCAAGCTTATCTCCCTGTGCTATGCGGCTGCTTCCCACTAGCTATCTATTTTACATTTGGTAGTGTGTATATGTCCATGCCACTCTTTCACTTCATCTCAGCTTACCCTTCCCCATCCCCATGTCCTCAAGTCCATTCTCTACGTCTGCGTCTTTATTCCTGTCCTGCCCTTAGGTTCTTCAGAAACATTTTTTTTTTTTAGATTCCATATATATGTGTTAGCATACGGTATTCGTTTTTCTCTTTCTGACATACTTCACTCTGTATGACAGTCTCTAGCTCCATCCACCTCGCTACAAATAACTCAATTTCATTTCTTTTTATGGCTGAGTAATATTCCATTGTATATATGTGCCACATCTTCTGTATCCATTCACCTGTCGATGGACACTTAGGCTGCTTCCATGTCCTGGCTATTGTAAATAGTGCTGCAATGAATGTTGTGGTACATGAATGTTTTTGAATTATGGTTTTCTCAGGGCATATGCCCAGTAGTGGAATTGCCGGGTCATATGGTAATTCTATTTTTAGTTTTTTAAGGAACCTACATACTGTTCTCCGTAGTGGCTGTATCAATTTACATTTCCAATGACAGTGACACCTTGATTTTGACCATCTGGTTTCTAGAGCTCTGAGACAATAAATTCCTGTTGGTTTAAGTCACTTAGTGGGTGGTACTAGGCTATGGCACCCCAGGAAACTCGTAAGATGGAATTTAAGGTCAGGGACCCAAATGAAAACATTCAGGGTGAGAAAATATACAGAGAGAGGGCCAAAAACTGAGTCATGAGGCACTCCAACCGAGAGGTTCTATGGCGTTGCCCCAGTTTCTGACTGGTTTCTAAGCCCAGTGCTTCGTCCCACATAGACAAGCTGAAGACAGCCTACCTAGACTCTCCAGACGTTTTGATCATGGTCGCCCTTGATGTTGTTTTTGTGGTTCTGGCTTTTACAGTGACTCATACCAGTGTTGCCTCACTAAGACAGGAAAGAGAAAAGCTGGCAACCTCGTGAAGCACCACTTTTATCACCATATGTTAAAGGAGTTTATGTATGTGTCTAATTCACTGCTAATAAACAAAGGATCCAGAATATTAAAATCTGAAGATTTCAAAACTTATTCTTTTTTCCCTATAACCTGTTATGCCAGTCCTGAGAGGAGGCAGCCTTGATGACATTGTGGGCATGGTGGTGGTCTGCTTTAGTGGACTCACAGCCTCTCCTTCATAACATCTGACCCATGTTCCATATCATAGACCGAATGATTAACCTACACTCAATCTGAGACATTCAAGCTAATGAGGAGGAAATCCTATCTTCTGTCTCCTGGAAGGAATGACTCTGCTCTATAAATATCCAGCCACCATACAAGGCTTCACGTATATATTCCCTCTTGACTATGAACAAGATATTATATACTTTAATGAAGGTTTGCTGTCTTCCATTTTTTTGTGATCACATATTTTCTATTTGTTTCTTAATGTGAGAAGTAAGCAGGGGTGCAGTAATACTTCTTTTTTTATAAGGTTAATTCAAACTTAGGAAGGTAAGGAAGCTTCTTTACTAACCACCCAGGTGCTAAAAGTGGAATTGAAATAAATCTAGTGTTTTTTTTCTATCCATTCCCAAGATCATATTAGAGGTTTCAGTTTTAGCTTAGAGTCTTTTCCCAGACCTCTATTCCCAAGGCTTCTCCAGCGTCTCCTCTTATCTGAGGTTAATCTTTCCACTTAACGTTCTAACTTCCATCTCCTTCTATCTCCTGGTTACAATCCTCCCAGGAGAATTTTTTTCTGCATGGATCTCTTATTCTGCATTTTAGCATCTCTTTCTTTCCTCCCTGCCTCTTTTCCTCAGTGTGTAAACATGACTGCAGATGTTATAAACTGAGAAACACTATAGTCTCTTTGGTGATTTTAACTGTTGTGCATAAGTTTCTGGCAAAGCCACGTCTCTACAGATTTTGCTGCTTCTTTGAGAGATGTGTTTCTGCTTTATGAATATATTTGTGAAGTAGTCTGCTTGTATACTGTGATTTATTCTTTGAGATTGCATGTTATTACTGCTCGAGCAGCTGTTTTCTGGAATGAGGATCTCAGATGTCGAGGATTTCAGGAAAGAGATAGACATAATTTTAGACATACTGGAAAGAAACTAGAAAAAGGAAAGTCATTTGTTTTTGAGCGTAAACGTTTTTGTGGACCTTTGATTTCTAATCAGTGGTGTTGTCTAAGACTGGATGACAAGGATGCTGAGAAACGACTTGGTGCAGGGCTACTGTGTTCAGATATGATGGTTTTATTGGAGCCGGTGGAAAATACCACATCTCTGTGAGGGTGGGGAGGGGTTTCTCCTTAAGGGAGAAGATATTCCTTCAGTTAATCAACCAGGAAAAATGGAGATCCTGTGACAAGAAGTTAAAGCTCATAGTAGGATGAAAGGGAAAGTTTTCTTTCAGATGAGGTCTTGGGATAGGAGCGACTATACTCAGAGGTGTGCTGGTAGTCAGGACGCTGAATAGAGGTGTGAGTTGGTGCTGCCATGTGTGTGTGTGACCAGCGCCTAGGAATACTGTATGACCCTGAAAATAGGCATGAACTTGGGGGCTCTGAGATCATGTATATACAGCAGAGGTTGATAATTTACTCTGAGTTGTACTTTTCCCCATTATCACTGAATCTTCAGTAAGGCATTAAAAGAGCCAGCCTGGTCTTGGTTCTATGGCTGAGGATGTGGTCAGACACAGCATAGTGACAGTAGTGATGAGCGCCAGCCCAGGATGGCTGAGCCTGGCAGAGTGGCAATCTTATGCCAGGGTAGCAGTGGCCAACTTCAGGAGAAGGCCAGCATATTTCAGAAGGGATCGCAGGAGACTCCTAGATGTGATTAGAATATGTTTAAGTATCTAGAAGGGTGTATATGGGCTCAGAGTCATGGCACTTTGGGGGCATTCCTAGACATGTGACCTTCAAGCCTAGAGAATAAAACATTACCTTCAATAGTTCTTCATTTCCCCTCCTCTATCACAAGAACAAATGTCTCTTCCCTCTAACCCTGAGAATATGCAATGAAAAATAACGATTGCACTCTTTGTGACCCATGGGGAATGATAAATTTGCCAGAGGAAGGATGAAGAAAATAGTGTTTAATTAATAAATAAATCCAGAAACTATAAGATGGTTGTAAATTGGACGTGTGTATTTAACTATATTTGGAAAATAAGTTTTAGGTAAATTCTTTTTATTAGAAATAAAGCAGAGTGAGATGTAAGTCAGTATGGAGTGACAGGAAAAATTGCAATGTATACATCAAAAGACCAGGATTCTAATTCCAAATAATGCTCACTTACAGTGAGTCCTGCTAGCTAACCCTTTGCCATTCTGAGCTTTCATTTCCTGGACGGTGCAATAGGAGCACTCATACCTTCTCTGCTTACTTATATCATAGTAAGGATAAAATAAAATAACATATATAAGACATATGATATACACTCCTAAGTTATTATTTTTACCATTTGATGAACTCTTATATCCGTTTAAAGCCCAATCCCTTGACTCTGTGAAAGACATGTATGGAAATATTTTAAAATGTTAATAGTAAGTAGTATGCCATTTTCCATATTACATATTGAGAGACTGGAATACAAGTATTTTCAACCCTACATTTGATTTTTTAAAAATGCAATGTTAAAACTTTATGCAATTTAATAATATTATTATCCTGGGGACCATAAGCAAAAATAATAACAAGCATTGCCATCCATCAAAAGAAGCATTTGCAGTTTTTCAATTGCTGTAGGTCCATATTTCTTTGTTTGATTTTCTTAAGTACATTATAATAAAGCATATATGGTATCATTTGTCCCTCCAAATGTAAAACTTTCAAAGAAAAGAATTTTTGTTTGGCAAGTGGTTACAAGTTCACAAAAATAGTTCTCTGTATTAGTCTTCTTGGACTGCTATAACAAAATACCACAGGCTGAGCTTAAAAAACAAAAATTTATTTTCTCACAGTTCTGGATGCTGGAAGTCCAAGATCAAAGTGTTGGCAGAGTTAGTGTCTTCTGAGGCCTCTCTCCTTGGCTTGCAGACTGCCACCTTCTTGCTGTGTCCTCACATGGCCTTTCCACTGTGCACACATCTCTGGTGACTCTTCCTTTTCTTACAAGAACACCAGTCATTTGGGATTATAGCCCCACCTTTATGACCTCATATAGTCTTAATTACCTGTATAGAGGCCTTATCTCCAAATACAGTCACATTGGGGGACATGGTTTCAACATATGAATTTTGATGTTACACAATTCAGGCCATAACACTATCATAAGACATTTTCCTAAAACTAATGAAAATTAACAAAATCTAAAGTATATTAGCAGTGTACAGTGGCAAATTAAAAATGCAATCCTGGCTAATGGCAATAAAAATAATAATTTGCTGATTTATTTATTTTCTTTCTGGATGTGGCTTAATTACAGAAAATTATTGATTTACAAAAAAATACTTTATGCTTCACTCCCAAGTATGGAAGCATTGGCTGTGATTGATCCCTAGTATAAAAACACAATTCATGATATTAAAATATGGGTTATTAAAACATTGTTTCATTTATTATTATCAAGGTTCAAGATTTTATATGAACCCATATAAGCAGAGGATATTTAAGGAATTTTCTAACTGTGATACAAAGTATAATACAGACGACTACTTCAGTGTTAATAAGTAAAGGTGACATTGGCAGGAATTAGCTGGTTGGAAAGGTTGCTTCATCTCTTTGACCCTCAGCATCCACAGTGGCAAAATGAAGGAGTTACATTAGTGAAGATCAAATTTCTTTCTATCTTAAAGGTTCTCTGCTGGGTGCTGGTTCAGGGTGAGAAGGTGAGGGGTTTGGTGGAGTTGAGGGTGGTGGGGATAGGATGGAAAGAAAGCTCTCAAAGAAACTCTCCTCTTTCTCTGCCCGAGGAGGAGAATGGGCTATTCATCTGAGTGGTAAGATTATATGACCTTAGTTGGGATACTTTTGCAAGTGGGTAGGTGAAATTGTGTTTAGAGGCTGCACAAATGGTTATGGCTCTCTCTTCTGTCCCTTGTCCCCAGTGGCAGAAAAAGGTGTGTTGAATCAGATTCAAGCCCACAGAAAGAGCAACTTCATCCTGCTCTATTCTTTTTCTTCTCCCCTTCAGATATATTGAGAAAGTCAGTTGGCACATATTCCACTGAGAGATGGGACTAACCATCTCCCTGAAAGTCTGGCACTGCTGCCTTTAGGGTCTTTTTTTCTCCTATGTGGCCAGTGGTAAGATTCAGATTCAGGTCTCTAAGCCTGACTAGAGGTTTAGTGATTTTATTAAACATTTCAAATGACCAGCTTTTGGTTTAATTGGTTTTCTTTATTGATTTCCTCTTTTCAGGTTCAGTGATTTCTGTTCTAATTCTTATTACTACTTTTCTTCTGCTTACTTTGGGTTTAATTAGCTCTTTTTTTTTTTTTTCTAGTTTTCTAAGGTAGAAACTTAGGTGACTGATTTTAGATCTCTTGTTTTTTCTACTATATGCATTGAATTCTGTATTTTCCCTCTAAGCACTGCTTGCTCTGTGCCCCCCAAATTTTGATAAGTTGTATTTTAATTTTCACTTAGTTCAAAATATTTTAAAATTTCTCTTGTGATTTCTTCTTTGATTCATGTGTTATTTAGAAGTGTGTTGCTTCATCTCCAGGTATGTTGGGATTTCTCAGTTATCTTTCTGTTATTGATTTCTAGTTTAATTCCACTGTCATCTGAAAGCAGACATTTTATGATTTCTATTTTCAAAATTTGCTAAAGTGTGTTTTATGGCCAGGCGTGTAGTCTGTCTTGGAGAATGTTCCACGTGAGCGTGAGAGGTATGTGTGTTTTGCTGTTGTTAGATAAACTAGTCTATAGATGTCAATTATGTCCAATTGATTGATGGTGGTGTTGTTGAATTCAGCTATGTTCTTCTGCCTGCTACTTCTGTCTGTTTCTGATAGAGGGGTTTTTGAAGTCTCCAACTGTGATAGTAGATGCATCTATTTCTCCGTGCAGTTCTATCAATTTTTGCCTCGTGGAGTTTGACACCCTGATGTTAGACACATATGCCTTAAAGATTGTTATGTCTTCTTGGAGAATTGACCTCTTTATCACTAGGTAATGCCCTTCTTCATCCCTAATAATGTTCCTTGTTTTGAAGTTTGCTCTTTTTGAAATTAATATAGCTACCCTTGCTTTCTTTCTTTTGATTAGCATTAGCATGGTTTTTATTTCGCCATCCATTTACTTTAATCTGAATAAGTCTTTATATTAAAAGTGGGTTTCTTGTAGACAACATGTAGTAGGGTCATGTTTTTTGATTCACTCTAATAATCTCCGTCTTTATTTTGTGCATTTAGACCACTAACATGCAAAATGATTATTGATATAGTTGGATTAATATTTACCATATTTGTTACTGCTTTCTATTTGGTGTCCTTTATCTTTACTCCTATTTTTTCTTCCTATGTACATCTTTTCATTCATGTTTTAAAACCCACATATATGTAGGAATGTATATATCCTATGTGTATAGTAATTATAAGGTAAGAGTAACTCTAAAAGGAAGAAATGAAAACTAATAGTGTATATGAATATAGCAAGGAAAATAATCTCTAGATCATTGACATGTTGAACATTAAAATAATGTCAAGAAAAGTATATTTATTTTATTTGAAAAATTTCATAACATCTTTCTCCATAAAATACTTTATTATTTCATTAAGTAAATATAACTTAAAGAATTATCCTTGAAAAGAAGAGGTCTGAGAGAAGAATATAGACTGCAACCCTGTGTTATAGGAAACAGTTTATTTCATTATAGTTATATCTATGTCCATGGTTGTATGAACATCTTATCAACTTGGATGTAAAGACAGAGAGAGAGAGAATATGAGAGGGAGAGAAATGATTTCTCTTTTGACATAAGCTGGTTTGTGATAAAATTATTTTTGAAATCATACATTTTAGAAATCTTTGTGAGAAAAGAGCTCATGGAAATATGCAAATGGCCAACCAACCACATCTGGCGGTTCACAATAACTGATGAAAATCCACTTGGAACAAATAACCATTACTGCTAATTCTGTAAAATTTTGTGGCCTGCTTTTTTGTTTGTTTGCTTGCTTTTTAATAATGAATAATCACATCAAACCTATGGTGCCATATTAACATGTGGGAATGAGCATCTTTAATCTGTCAAGTAACAGGACTGGGGATAAAGCATTCTGTACATTTCTTATACATTGCTGACTACACTCCTGAGTTTTGCCACTATTCTAGGAGATGAAGCTGGTTTAGATGACATCATTCCTTGCATTTAAGTTTGTCTGTGACTATTTTCCTGTGGACTCAAGTCATGTGCCTTTTATTCACTTGGAATAAATATACTCTAAATGATCATCTTGATTCCTAGAATTACTACTGATTGTTATTGATTCTTAAGATGGCTGGAATCTAGTCTTAGAGATCCAATATAAATTTAACTTAATTGACATTTTTATGAAGGAAATGTGTTTACCAGGTATCCATTTCTGTGGCTGCTACATTTTTAAGCATCCACGCCACTTTCAGACTGTATCTCCCCACTCTCAGTCAGCAAATGAATAGGAAATTAAAACTAATTTTAATATTGCACAAAGCAAAGCATAATTAAGAAAATGTGTAAAAAATTAAAAAGCTGCCATCCTCATAATGAAGTTCAAAGCTAAATAGAAATGATTTTTTAATTATTGGCTCATTTGAGTTATGTGCCACAGCGTCCCAAGAGAGATGTCTGTTTCAATCCAAGTGCAGATCTCAGTACTTCATTATTACACCATGGGGTGTGTAAAAGGAAGTAAAATTGCCCTCCTTCCTCCTCCCTTTACTTCCTTCTTGTCCAGGACTGGGGATGGAGTATGGCAAGAATATGGCTCCCACTATTCTCAATCCAACATTCATTCCTCTTCTCAAGAGTGTGCTCAATTCTGGGGCACAGGGTAGGGGAAGGATCTATTATTGAACAGCTTCTTCTAGGGTATCTCAATTATCCCTTTTGTTTCAAGCCCTATCTGCCTCCCACTTTCAGTTCCTCAGCCTTTTTTTTTTTTTAATTGAAGTATAGTTGTTTTACAATGTTGTGTTAGTTTCAGGTGTACAGCAAAAGAATATATATTCTTTTTCAGATGCTTTTCCATTAGAGGTTATTACAAGATATTGCATCAGCCGTTTTGTTTTGTAGAGCCAGCAGATTTGCTTTTTGGGAAGGCAGGTGACTTTCAGCTTTCTCAAGCCAGCTAAATCCTTTATCACTCATCTGTCTGTTTTTCTATTTCTAGATTTTGGGGGGAACCTCCCTAGTGGCACAGTGGTTAAGAATCCCCCTGCCAATGCAGGGGACATGGGTTTGAGCCCTGGTCCAGGAAGATGCCACATGCCACAGAGCAACTAAGCCCGTGTGCCACAACTACTGAGCTCAAGCGCCACAACTACTGAAGCCCGTGTGCCACAACTACTGAAGCCCGTGTTCCTAGAGCCTGTGCTCCGCAACAAGAGAAGCCACCACAATGAGAAGCCCGCGCACCGCAACGAAGAGTAGCCCCCGCTCACCGCAACTAGAGAAAGCCCGCGTGCAGCAGCGAAGACCCAACGCAGCCAAAAATAAATAAATAAATAAATTAATTAAAAAAAATTTTGTTTTTGGACCTGTCTGCTCTTGTTTCTTCTACAATTCTCTTTATCCTTAGGGAATTATGACTTTTACCTTTTTTATCTCTTTACTGTCATTTTGGTTCGCTTCCTGAAGGCAGCATGAGAAAATGCATCTGAAACAGATGTCCCAGAGACAGTGTTTTGAACGAGGGGAAGATAAGTCTTTGCTCTTTGCCTTTCTCTCTACCATCTTCCTCCTTTATTTCTGTCTCACTTATGCCTTGAAAGGTAACTATAAAGTTCTCAACTAGCTGTCAGTTCATCGCCATCAAGGTATTAGTTGACAGCAGCTTAAAGATTAGCCTATGTAGGAACATTGTATATATACTTCTCCTATTCCAAAAACAGCATATTTTCTTTGCATCAAGCAGCATAGCACAGGGAGATCAGCTCCGTGCTTTGTGACCACCTAGAGAGGTGGGATAGGGAGGGTGGTGGGGAGGGAGATGCAAGAGGGAAGAGATATGGGGACTTATGTATATGTATAGCTGATTCACTTTGTTATAAAGCAAAAACTAACACACCATTGTAAAGCAATTATACTCCAATAAAGATGTTAAAAAAAAAAAGAAAAACAATACGGAAGGATACAAAGAAATAGCAAAATTTCTTTTAAATGGGAGTCTGAAAGACCCCAAAAAAACCCTTTAGACTACCAAGGAATAAATAAATCTTAATGAAAGGTTTAGGCTGATCCAGTTGCTTTGGGAGAGATTGTCTCCATCTAATGTAATTAACCTGGGTCAATTCAGGCAACCTGCTCCTCTTTGAGATTCAAGTAGCTGTTACGATATTAATTGAAAGTTTCCCTTGTAGGTAAACTACTGAGTGAAAAAAATATCATTTAAAGGAGCACATGTTTTTTTCCCAGAAAGTCAGTAATTTTCACACTGGGGCTACTTTTTAGTTGATTAGTCTTGGTGACATTTCAAGTAGTGTTTATACACCAAAAGATTAGGGAAAAAACCTTTTTTTCTAAAATTTTAGGCATCAGTTCAAATTTATGAAAAAATACATTCTTTTTTTAAAATTAATTAATTTATTTTTGGCTGCATTGGGTCTTCGTTGCTGCACGCAGGCTTTCTCTAGTTGTGGCGAGCAGGGGGCAACTCTGTTGTGGTGCGTGGGCTTCTCATTGCGGTGGTTTCTCTTGTTGTGGAGCACAGGCTCTAGGCACACGGGCTTCAGTAGTTGTGGCACGTGGGCTCAGTAGTTGTGGTGCATGGGCTTAGTTGCTCCAAGGCATGTGGGGTCTTCCTGGACCAGGGCATGAACCTGTGTCCCCCTCATTGGCAGGTGGATTCCTAACTGCTGCACCACCAGGGAAGTCCCAAGGTTGCAAATTTTTACTTTTAGGTTCACATAAGAAATACTGTTAACTTTTTCTGTTAAGTTCTCTTCTCCTCTTTTACCCTTCCTTCAGTGTAGTTTTTTAATCACTTTGCGTTAGTTTGATCATTGGGAAAATCCCAGTATCATTTTGGGCCATGGGTGACTTCCACTGTATCAGACTTCTCCCATCTCAGGGTAAGTTCTTCTCTGACACCTGTCTCCCACCGTGATGTGCCAGAGCTGGCTGGTACCAGCCGATGTGAACATCTCTTCACAACTTTGCATTCATCAAAGGCAGGCTGGTAGTATATCAACTATGGTGGGAGTGTTTACAACATTGGAAATGACCACTCCTACTAAATCAGTCCTCCTCTCCCTAAGCTGGTTGTTAAACATTTACCAGCATATCACTGTCCCTGAATTATCTATATGTGCATATACATTCTGATCTATTTAAATGGTATGTTTTAGCATAAATAGTAAAAAGGATCCATCTGAAAATGTCTTTTCAAAGCAACCGTTCAAGTCCTGAGAAGATACCAGATCCTCTTCAGTAGCTACTCAGTCCCTCACGCAGCATATTTGACTGTTTGCAATGCTGATTCAAAGAATCAGTAATCTGGAAGTTCTGCCCCTTCAGTGTTTCCCAAACGTTCTTGCTTAAACTCTTTTAATTTTAATATACATTCTGAAAGATCCTCTTAGGAATTTGTTGAATTATGTGTTCACTTCTGGATTTAGTATCATGAAAGAAAATTTGTTATTATTGCTAAATATTTCAGACATAATAGAAGACACAAGGAATATTGTAGTGACCACTCATGTATCTGCAGCCCGGCTTAAAGAAAATTAGTTGAAGCTTCCTGTCTCTTATCTCTCTCTAGTTTCTGCAGAGGTAACTGTTATTCTCCATATGATGATTATCATTTTTACGTATTTCTTGGTTTTTTTCTACATATGTGCTATTTTGTTGTTTTAAATACATTTTTTAAAACGTCATGACATTCTTTTAAACTTTTTTGCTTGATATTATATTTGTGAGAATTATCCAAGTAGATACAAGTAACCCACACTTATTTTCATTGCCAAATAGTGTTCAATTTAAGGATATATATCACAATTTTTCCATTCTTCTCTGACACCACATTGATGCTGTTTTGATGTTTTAGGTTTTATAAAAAATGCTGCTGTGAACATTTTTGTTGATGTTTCCTTATTCATATATCTGAGAGTTTCTTTAAAATATGTAAGTCAGGGTGGAGTTACTGGATAATGGAGAATGCATCTCTACAGCTTTCTTAAATATTACCAAATTGCTCTCCAAAGTGATTATAATAATTTACATTCCATCCAGCAGAATATATGAGTTTTGGCTGCTCCATAATCTCCCCTAGATGGGCAACAGTTAGACTTCAATTTTGGCTGATATGATAGATGAGAAATTAACAAACTGGCTTTAAGTAAAAACATATTAGATCTGTATATTATTAAACACAAAATAGCAGGAGAGCCAAAAACTGGAAAAACCAAATGTACCTCAAGAAGAGAATGGATAAAAACAAGCAATAAAAAGGAATGCAGTACTGCTACATGAAAAATATGAATAAATCATAAAATAATAATAGAAATCATAACACTGAATGGCTCCATTAATTGTAGGGAACCTGTTGGTTGACAAGGGTGCAGTGGAACTTTCTGGGCTAATGGAAATATTCCATATAGTCTGAACATTCACAAGTGTACATATGTGTCAAAATTCATCCAACTGTATTTTTAAGATCTGTACATTTTATAAAATATAAATCATACATCATTTTTAAGAGTACTGGAAGAAAATAGAAGTTCAAGGACCAAAGAAAAAAATATTGACTATGAATAGTAACAACCTTTTCTCCATGTCCACATTAAGAGAAAGACTCTTTTATTGCTTGAGGAGCATTCAGGGTTGCCTTTTTATTTCATTATTATTTAAAATCTATAACTTAAATCAGGACAGTGGAAGCAACTGCAAAGATTTAGGGAGAAAGAATTTGATGGTTGGGTTGGAAGGAGAAGGGAGATTGGGAGTGACTACCTTGCCACATTGTGAAAGATATTGAAAGAGATTCTCAGATAAAGAGATTTTAACACATTTTGCTCAGAGTTAAAAATATAGTCCCTCTTTAATGTTTTCCAAAAGCAGCAGTAAAAATTTAAATTGCCTTCCAATTTCTCTTGGATGTCATACTGGTGCTTCATCTAAATGTATTCTCTCTGTTGAGATAGACCAGGAAACAGTGTCGCCTGGGACACACTGGTGTAATAGGTTAAATTTTAGTACACTTTTATGACTATTCTTAAGACACATAAGACAAGTTTTAGCTTTTATTTCAAATCAGAAGTGACATTCACTGGTTAATTTATCTTAATTATTCAGGAAAAGTGTGATTTAAAAATAAATAGTAAAAAAGACGTAATTTATATTTGAAGCCAATGTATGTGGAATACTAAATACTATAGTATTGAAAATATATAAAAACAACTTTAATCATCTGCCATTGGGAAATCTTGCTATTTGTAATTTTTTGGTAATTTTGTGTTTTGTTTTTAGATTGAACAAATATCAATACAAAAAATAAATGCTGGAGAGAGTGTGGAGAAAAGAGAACCCTCCTTCACTGTTGGTAGGAATGTAAATAGTATAGCCACTATGGAGAACAGTATGGAGGTTCCTTAAAAAACTAAAAACTAAAAGTAGAGCTAACATATGATCCAGCAATCCCACTCCTGGGCATATATCTGGAGAAAAACGTGGTTCGAAAGGATGCATGCACCCCAATATTCATTGCAGCACTGTTTACAATAGCCAAGACATGGAAGCAACCTAAATGTCCATTGACAGATGAATGGATAAAGAAGATGTGGTACATTCATACAATGGAATATTATTCAGCCGTTAAAAAGAATGAAATAATGCCATTTGTAGCAACATGGAGATTATCATAATAAATGAAGTAAGTCAGACAGAGGAAAACAAATATCAAATGATATCACTTATATGCAGAAGCTAAAAAAATGATACAAATGAACTTATTTACAAAACAGAAACACAGACTTAGAGAACAAACTTATGGTTACCAGAGGGGAAAGGATTGGGGCAGGGGGAGGGATAGTTTGGGAGTTTGGGATTGACATGTACACACTGCTATATTTAGAATAGATAACCAGGGACCTCCCTGCAGTCCAGTGGTTGGGACTCCGCGCTTCCAATGCAGGGGGCACAGGTTCGATCCCTGGTCAGAGAGCTAAGATCCCACAGGCTACAAAGTGTGGCCAAAACTAAATAAATAAAAATTTTAAAAATAAACAAATAAAAAAAATAAAATGAAATAGATTACCAACAGGGACCTACTGTATAGCACAGGGAACTCTGTTCAATATTCTGTAATAACCTAAATGGGAAAAAAATTTGAAAAAGAATAGATACTTTTATATGTATAACTGAATCACTTTGCTGTACACCTGAAACTAACAAAACATTGTTAATCAACTATACTCCAATATATAAAAAAATTTAAAAAAATAAATTTTTTTACTATTTTTAATTTTGGTCATATTCTGTATAATGTATACTTATATTATTTTTATTTATTTATTTATTTGTTTGTTTGTTTGTTTGGCCGTGTCATGTGGCATGTGGAATTTTAGCTCCTCAACCAGGTATTGAACCTGCACTCCCTGCTCTGGAAGCATGGAGTCTTAACCACTGGACTGCCAGGGAAGTAAGTCCCTATATAGTCATATTAGACCATTTGTTAAAAGCAGGAAGCATAAGGAATAATGATTTTGAATTGAAGATAATTAGAGGCATACAAAGGATGGAAATCTAAAATTTCAGGGTAATCTTTACAAGGTCAGAAATCTTAACTAACATCTTAAAATGATTCTTTGAGTTTAAAAATTAATGTTAAAAAGACAAAACACAGAAATGGAATACCTCTAATTTGATTTTTGCCTCTTTGGAAATAAAGATTACTTAAACTCACAGCATATTGACAATGCATGATTGAAATCACTTTAAATGTGTGCTCCTATTCAATAGACTTTTTTTTTTAAACATCTTTATTGGAGTATAATTGCTTTACAATGGTGTGTTAGTTTCTGCTTTATAACAAAGTGAATCACTTATACATATATATATGCTCCCATATCTCTTCCCTCTTGCATCTCCCTCCCTCCCACTCTCCCTATCCCAACCCTCTAGGTGGTCACAAAGCACCGAGCTGATCTCCCTGTGCTATGTGGCTGCTTCCCACTAGCTATCTATTTTACGTTTGGTAGTGTATATATGTCCATGCCACTCTCTCACTTTGTCACAGCTTTCCCTTCCCCCTCCCCATATTCTCAAGTCCATTCTCTAGTAGGTCTGTATCTTTATTACCGTCTTGCCCCTAGGTTCTTCATGACCATTTTATCCTTTCTTAGATTCCATATATATGTGTTAGCATACGGTATTTGTTTTCCTGTTTCTGACTTACTTCACTCTGTATGACAGACTCTAGGTCCATCCATCTCACTACAAATAACTCAATTTCGTTTCTTTTTATGGCTGAGTAATATTCCACTGTATATATGTGCCACATCTTCTTTATCCGTTCATCTGTTGATGGACACTTAGGTTGCTTCCATGTCCTGGCTATTGTAAATAGAGCTGCAATGAACATTTTGGTACCTGTCTCTTTTTGAATTATGGTTTTCTCAGGGTATATGCCCAGTAATGGGATTGCTGGGTCATATGGTAGTTCTATTTTTAGTTTTTTAAGGAACCTCCATACTGTTCTCCATAGTGGCTGTATCAATTTACATTCCCACCAACAGTGCAAGAGTGTTCCCTTTTCTCCACACCCTCTCCAGCATTTATTGTTTGTAGATTTTTTGTTGATGGCCATTCTGACCGGTGTGAGATGGTACCTCATTGTAGTTTTGATTTGCATTTCTCTAATGATTAATGATGTTGAGCATTCCTTCATGTGTTTGTGGGCAATCTGTATATCTTCTTTGGAGAAATGTCTATTTAGGTCTTCTGCCCATTTTTGGATTGGGTTGTTTGTTTTCTTGATATTGAGCTGCATGAGCTGCTTGTAAATTTTGGAGATTAATCCTTTGTCATTTGCTTCATTTGCAAATATTTTCTCCCATTCTGAGGGTTGTCTTTTGGTCTTGTTTATGGTTTCCTTTGCTGTGAAAAAGCTTTTAAGTTTCATTAGGTCCCATTTGTTTATTTTTGTTTTTATTTCCATTTCTCTAGGAGGTGGGTCAAAAAAGATCTTGCTGTGATTTATGTCATAGACTGTTCTGCCTATGTTTTCCTCTAAGAGTTTGATAGTGTCTGGCCTTACACTTAGGTCTTTAATCCATTTTGAGTTTATTTTTGTGTATGGTGTTAGGGAGTGTTCTAATTTCATACTTTTACTTGTAGCTGTCTAGTTTTCCCAACACCACTTATTGAAGAGGCTGTCTTTTCTCCACTGTATATTCTTGCCTCCTTTATCAAAGATAAGGTGACCATATGTGCGTGGGTTTATCTCTGGGTTTTCTATCCTGTTCCATTGATCTATATTTCTGTTTTTGTGCCAGTACCATACTATCTTGATTACTGTAGCTTTGTAGTATAGTCGGAAGTCAGGGAGCCTGATTCCTCCAGCTCCGTTTTTTGTTCTCAAGATTGCTTTGGCTATTCGGGGTCTTTTGTATTTCCATACAAATTGTGAAATTTTTTGTTCTAGCTCTGTGAAAAATGCCATTGGTAGTTTGATAGGGATTGCATTGAATCTGTAGATTGCTTTGGGTAGTAGAGTCATTTTCACAATGTTGATTCTTCCAATCCAAGAACATGGTATATCTCTCCATCTGTTTGTATCATCTTTAATTTCTTTCATCAGTGTCTTGTAATTTTCTGCATACAGGTCTTTTGTCTCCTTAGGTAGGTTTATTCCTAGATATTTTATTCTTTCTGTTGCAATGGTAAGTGGGAGTGTTTTCTTAATTTCACTTTCAGATTTTTCATCATTAGTGTATAGGAATGCAAGAGATTTCTGTGCATTAATTTTGTATCCTGCTACTTTACCAAATTCATTGATTAGCTCTAGTAGTTTTCTGGTGGCATCTTTAGGATTCTCTATGTATAGTATCATGTCATCTGCAAATAGTGACAGCTTTACTTCTTCTTTTCCGATTTGGATTCATTTTATTTCTTTTTCTTCTCTGATTGCTGTGGCTAAAACTTCCAAAACTATGTTGAATAATAGTGGTGAGAGTGGGCAACATTGTCTTGTTCCTGATCGTAGTGGAAGTGGTTTCAGTTTTTCACCACTGAGGACAATGTTGGCTGTGGCTTTGTCATATATTGCCTTTATTATGTTGAGGTAAGTTCCCTCTGTGCCTACTTTCTGGAGGGTTTTTATCATAAATGGGTGTTGAATTTTGTAGAAAGCTTTTTCTGCATCTATTGAGATGATCATATGGTTTTTCTCCTTCAATTTGTTAATATGGTGTATCACATTGATTGATTTGTGTATATTGAAGAATCCTTGCATTCCTGGCATAAACCTCACTTGATCATGATGTATGATCCTTTTAATGTGCTGTTGGATTCTGTTTGCTAGTATTTTGTTGAGGAGTTTTACATCTATGTTCATCAGTGATATTGCCCTTTAGTTTTCTTTCTTTGTGACATCTTTGGTTTTGGTATCAGGGTGATGGTGGCCTTGTAGAATGAATTGGGGGGTGTTCCTCCCTCTGCTATATTTTGGAAGAGTTTGAGAAGGATAGGTGTTAGCTCTTCTCTAAATGTTTGATAGAATTCGCCTGTGAAGCCATCTGGTCCTGGGCTTTTGTTTGTTGGAAGATTTTTAATCACAGTTTCAATTTCAGTGCTTGTGATTGGTCTGTTTATATTTTCTATTTCTTCCTGGTTCAGTCTCAGAAGGTTTCAATAGAGTTTTTGATAATGGCCATTCTGACTGGTGTGAGGTGATAACTCCTTGTCATTTTGATTTGCAAGAAAGAGTAAAAAAAAAAAAAGAATTTAAACCTTCACACTCCTCAAAACTACCATGGTGTCCAGTCATGTAAAATTGAGTCGTAAATCCATGAGTGATACTCAGGGGAATAACAGACCACTCCCCTGATCTCTATCAGCTCACTCTTGTTCCATTGTAAAGGGAAACTATTTACATTGTTTTATGAGACAGTAGAGAAATGGAGATAGTTTTCATGAAATTTCTGGAATGCTTTGACACGTTGCTGGTCATTCACAAATCACAAGTTGTGAAAAATTGATGTAGTTCATACTCTTGATCTCAGGCAAGATAAAATCAGCCCTGTATATAACACACTTCCCACCACAACTTGGTAAGGTAAGCAAAATAATAATGTGCAAAGATCATGACATGAGGGACATAATCCAAATGAGCATATTTACATATTTTCCAATTGGTCTCTAAGGATATTAAGACATGTATATAAGGTTAATCTGTGAACAAGACAATTAATAATAAAATGCACTTCTGGGTATTTATCCAAAAGAACTGAAAACAGGATCTTGAAGAGATATTTGCACTTCCATGTTCGTTGCACCACTATTCACAGTAGCCAAGAGGTGGAAACAACCTAAAGGTCCATTGATGGATGAATAGATAAAGAAAATGCTGTGTGTACATACAATGGAAGGTTATTCATCCTTGAAAAACGAGCAAAGCCTGTCATATGTGGCAACATGGATGCCTCAGGAGGACATTATGCTAACTGAAAAAAGCCAGTCACAGAAAGACGAATACTGTATGATTCCACTTATTTGAGACATCTCAAGTAGTTAAACTCATTGAAATAAGGAGTAGAATGGTGGTTGCCAGGGGCAGGAGGGGAGGGGAAGATAGGAAGTTACCATCCAATGGGTCCTGAAAGATGAAAAACTTCCAGAGATCTCTCTACAACAGTGCTCATAGAGTTCACAATACTATACTGTTTACTTAAAACCTGGTTCATATGGTAGATTTCATGTTATGTGGTTTTCACCACAATAAAAAAAAAATGCTAAATGTATGTAATAGATTTGATTTTCTGTTCATTATTTGTAGGCATTGTTCTTATGAGTTTTTGTTGCTGTGATGGAGCAAAATAGCCCCTTCGTAGGAGTAGCTTCATGGAGAGTTTGGGATTTCAGGTTAAGGAGGGGGAGCTAGGGACACATCCCCAGGAAGCTGACTCTGAGGCTGGCTTTAAAGTCCAGGAAGCTGCAGTGGGGAGTACTCTTGGGATCAGCACTGTGGTAGAGAGAAGGAAGTAGAACTGGGCAGAGAGAGAAGCCAAGTTCTATTGCAACCACTCCCAGGCTTCTGCCAACGTGGCATGTAGCTGAAGCTAGATGGCCTTTTAGAGTTGGGCCAAATGGGGCCAATGTGTCCAGGCCTCCATACCCTTGGATCCACCAGTCATTAGATACCAGGAGCCCCTGGGAAGGGGTTGTGACTTTGATCAAGGTGGCTCTCTTCTGCAGAGGGTAACCCCATGGAGGGGTGGGGGCGGGGAAGCGCAGTACTGGGGAAGGAGCACATCAGTCCAGAAGGGCGAATTCATGACCCAAACCAGAGCGTCCGCTAGAGGGAGTTGAGAGAAGTGAAGACAGGCTATTCAGAGGTTAAGGCGATGCAGAAAGTGAGCAAAGAAAGAGAGAATTGGATGAACCAGAGGTAGGTAGTAACGTTGCCCTTTTATAGAACATAAGAGGTGGGTTGGGATCTGGGACTATATTTCTGTGTTTGAGAAGAAGTTTTCCCGTATGAGAATTTATACACATGTCCATATTTAAAGTTGTGGTGTTAGTCTAAGATCTTTGCTTCACTTGAATATGGTTCAATATATGTTACAAACACAATTTATTACTATCTTTGAAACAAATGTCATTTTATATAAAATCTATTACTTTAGGGTAACTTTCTGCCTTTAGACTCACAGCTAAATATTTACTCTTATGATAATTATCTATATCTCTGATGCATGTTTTATTTGTGTATCACAGGTTCTTAATGAAAAATTTTCTTTACCCTCTAATCTCCTCTTGAAGGTTCTATGGCAATTATACATTCTTTTTGCTCATACATAATAGATGAATACTGCAGAAGTAGGTTATTGAAGTGTTTCACTTATCTCCTGCCATCACCTTTTCAGCTGATGTGTAGTGAGTAGAAATTTAATATACGGATGTTTTCTTCCACTTTTATGCTCCAATTGCAAATCTAGGTTGCGTGTTCATAAAAGAGAGTTTAAGGGAGTGAGTTAATTTTTGGACTAAACAGTGAACTAGATTGGATTCCAGTCCTCGTTCTGTGTTAAGTATGTGTGGGACATTGTCCACACAGTTTTATCTCTCTTGGTCTCATTTATTATTTGCAAAGCGCAGTTTTGAATTGCATGACTTTTAACAACACTGCTCAACCCCAATTTCATTGTCTGCTGAATGAATAGATGGAAATTTTCTATCTATTCACAACGCTCATTTTTTTCAAAGAAAATGAATCTTTCTTTATTCACTGTAGCTCAACCTCCACAGGTCATTTTGGTGCACCATTAAATTTCAAACATTACACTTGCACTTGGTTTCATAAGCTTAAATCCAGTTCGAAACTGTAGTAGGATCAATTATGTACAGCAATAAATGCGTATGTTATAAAATACAGTCATTTCATTATTTTCCATAATTGGTCAAGAATTCCTAACAACCTTCCATTGCCACTGGAGGCAAGAAAAATTCAAACGCCCTTTCAGGCCTCTGTGTTCACCATCCTATGTCCCAAGTGCGGAGATAGTTCACATGTTCCCATGAAGCTGAGGGGAGGGTTCCAGACCTATCTGTGAATTGTTGTGTGTTGTCAAGACTCTCATGGGTCTCTTGTCTAGCTGGGCACCTGCTCTGTGTCTTCTGCTGTAAAACTGGCTGCTCTGGTTATACTGCGAGCTGTGTTTTCTCCCCTGCTGATGTCCGGGCATTGGGAAACTTCTCTACAGGCTCCATCCTTCTGGTTTCTGGAGCTATGACTTCTGGTAGCTGGTTCCTTGTGAGGTGTAATTGACAGTCTTCAGCCTTCTCCTCTACAGCATCTTGGAGCTGAAGATCCAGTGGGGTGCTGATTGCTACCTGTACCTCCCAATCATTTGCAAGTGATCCAAATATTGCCCCTCTGTAGGATTCTTTTGCCTTCCTGGGGGATTTTTTTGAGAGGCGGGAGAGTTGGCCTGTGTGTGAGCAATTCCCTGCTTCCTTCTCTAGGCCCACGTAAAACTAGGAATTTCTGCCACACTGATCTCAAATCTAAGAGAAATCAATTCTATGATCTTTTTCTTCTTCCAGCTCATTTTGCCAATCAGCCATTTCCAGCCTGGAAGGCACATTGACATACATTTATGGTACCCTCATCTAAGGTACCATAAAAATACCCTAGGACCCATTGGGAACTGAACCCTATTGCTCTGGGGTTCCTAAACTTCTCTGGCTGTTTTTAGCAAATTCATCCATTGCATAAGCCTGAACGTGAGTGTCTGACCATGTTTTTCCCTCCTCTTCCCTCAAGCCCCACCTGGGACCTAGAAAGTCTCTCTCAATTCCTTTTTTTTTTTGGGTCTGGGAGGGACTTCTCCTGTATCAGTTCTGTCCTCCAACTTCCTAAAGTGGGATTCATTTTCCACATTCTCTGGAGGAAGGATGATTATCAGTAAGAAAGGTACTTTAGGTAGTATTGAAAACAAACGTATCATTCCCACTACTGAAACATGAAGTTAAATCTCCTCAAAACTGAAAGACCAGTTGCTGTATCTTATATTAAGGAGAAGGAAAAATGCTTCATAGGCCCCTTTTATTTTGGAGGCAATGGATATCACGTTGGGGGTACTGCTCTGACCCACTTACTGGGTGATCCTGTGGGCCACTGGGCTTAAGTGTGGTCCAGGAAGTCTTCTTCAGCAGGTCCTGCAGAGCAAGCAGCTCTGCCATTCGGATGTTTTGAATCGGCAGAATCAATTTTGCTTGAACTTTCTTTAGCTGATTGGGTTGTTCTGTGGTTCCTCTAACAGATCCCAGTAGGAGAATTACTGTGAGGCCTCTAGGGCAACATGTATCAAACTGTGTGTTGTGACCCATTAGTGAGTTGTAAGATCCATTTAACAGGTCTTGGGCAGTGTTTAAAAAAATATGAAAGAGGATAGAATCGAAAGGAAAATATCAGAGTACATAGCCTATAGTAAGGCAACATTTATTGAAACTTGTTTACTTTTGTTCAAGATCTTCTGAGTATGTTATACTGGTTTACAAATTAAAATGCATTTCTTACAGAGTCCTGAGGCCACAATTTTTGGAAGCCGCTTCTTTAGAATATTTGAGCAAAGTCATGCTTGCCTGGTCAAATAACTTGTTTCCTTTCAAGAAACAGCTCTTGACTTGGTACTGGAAACTGGAAGGCAGAGACTAGGACCCTGATGGCAACACCAGAGGACCATTTTACTCCTCATGAACTGGGTGTTATCTGATCCACCCATCTGTAAGGTAGGGTCTGCCCAGCGCCACCATATCTTCAAATGGAAGTGGCACATATGGGATCAGGTACTAACTGATACAGAGCACACACTAAGTAAAGAAAATTGGTTGTTCTTCCTCCCAGCATACATCATGCTGCTCTCCTGCCACCTGTCCCACTACCCACGGCTAGAATCCCCTGGGGAGTTCCATTTGATCTGTTGACTGAGAAAAAAAGAGAATAAATCCTAATATATAGAAGGTTCCTCCAAAAATTCTAAAATTGGCTGTAAGTAGATGTGCAACATTACAACCCTACCAGGTGCAACTCTGAAGGACAGTGGAGAATGGAATTCTTTCCAGAGAAAGGAAGTAGGCAGAGCTTTCCACTGGATTGTCTATTTTACCTGGAAGAATAGTCTGAAGTGTAAGTTAACATTATTTCCTTGGCTTTGCTGGGTGGTCTGGGATGTGAAGATTGGGTAAAAAGAAGGATGAGGAAGAGGTATGTGGAAGAGCCTGGAGTATGAGGTCGTTTGTGTTCCATGTTAGTGCCCACGGCTATGGACTTTATGTTTATGTCCCTCCCAAATTCATATGTTGAAGCCCTAATGTGATTTTATTTGGTGGTAAGGACTTTGGAAGGCAATTAGGTCGTGAAGGTGGAGCCCTCATGATGAAAATAGTGTCCTTATAAAAAGAGGAAAAGGAACTTCCCTGGCAGCCCAGTGGTTAAGACTCCGTGCTTCCACTGGAGGGGGCACAAATTCGATCCCTGGTCAGGGAACTAAGATCCTGCACGCTGCTCAGGGTGACCAAAAAATAAAAATAAAAAATAAAAAGAGGAAGAAAGCTAGCCCTCTCACTGTTCTCCATCATGATTATAGTTAGAGCCTAACTGGATAATCCAGAATAATCTCCCACGTCAAGATGCTAAACTTAATCACAACTGCAAATTCCCTTTTTTGCATATAAGGTAACATTCACAGGTTCTAGGTATTAGGATCTGGATATCTTTTGGTGCCATTATTCAGCCTACCATATTGGGTACTCTATCACTTGTATCTGAAAGCTTTCTAATGGATACTCCCTTTAATATAGAACCATACATGGGGTGGAGGGGTACCAGCAATTTCCCAGGCTCTAGGTTGATGATTTTGGGCTCCTTTCACCATGGAAGGAAGTAATTTATTCTCCCTGACTTATGCTGTCATCCTGGATTTAGATTTTCTTTGTTTCTTACCATGCTATAAACACCTTCATCCCTGAACTTATTGAATATCTATAAGCTTCATCATAGTACCATATGCAACATTGTTCTTAACCAAAGAACTCATCTTATAGTTTAAAAAAAAGGTATGGGCTGAGAATCATGGGATTCACTAGTCTTATCATATACCCTGTAAGTTAGAAGATTTCAATCTTCCAAAATAAAGAAAGAATTATTTTGACCTAGCTATGGCCCAGCTAGGAGACTATTTTTGCAAGATACATTATGAACCAGAAGTTAATATGTACTGCTGATTCTCCCAAGCCAGAATATATTGATTCTGAGAGGAGGTGGAGGAAGGGAAAGTGACAATTCTCATATTTGTACACACATGCAAAATGTTGCTTCTATCCCCGGACTCTGGGATATTTTGGTTGGGGGATTTTAGGAACCAAGGAATAAATGACTTTATCATGAGACACACTAGTTTCTTCAAATTGAGACTGGCCATTTCAGGCTTCAGGCTTTACAGCCACTGGATGAACATCTGAAAAAAAGAAGGAGGGGGAGGGGAAGGGGGCGGAAGAGAAGAAGGAGAAAAGAAATGGTAGTGTTTCCTGGGGTGATTTGTCCTATCAAAGGGAAATAGAATTGGTATATGCATGCATATTTCTTTATTTGCTATGTAATGTTTATTTGTATATATTTAATGCACATATATACCTCCACCTTTGTAGTTAGAATGTAATTTAGGTTAAACATCAAAGAATATCAAAATAACATCTTGACAGAACTAGAGAAAGATTGCAACGTCCCAAATATCCTGCAGATGATTGGGTGTGGTGCACATAATAACTGTGACACATTTACAGTTTTGGCTGATAAGTTCAAAGGACAGATTTGCAGCAAAGCATAAGAGTGGCTATTAGGCTGGAGATGTTCAGTGATCATGACCCCTTGAGTCTTCCCAGGTCTTCACTGGAGAAGATCTGGTCATGGTGTTCTGTCTGACCACGATGAGGTCCTGTCAGGTTGCCAGAAGCTGAGTTGGGGCTTACCAAGCTGCTCATTCCCCCACCAGGTCACATTTAAATAATTAACAATGTGGATGCAAATCTGCATTTACTAAGCCATGTTGCTTGGCTCTAGCAGCCAGATTCCAGGTCTGATTTCTAACTACGCCTCTAGCACCATCTGCTCCATCATCCAAAATTTGTATTGCGATGACCAAGCATCACATATTTGTACTTTGTAGCTATACATAACCATTGGTGTCTCCTGGACTACAGGGCCAGGGAGGGACTTTGCCTACTTTACTGCACACTATGTGTTGCACACAGCGTCATGTTTAGTGTAGGGCATATTCTCATTGTACCCTGTTCAGTTCTTACGGAAGTATCAGAATCACTTCATCACAAAAAGATTTCATCTAAATAGATTGAGTGGACTCCTGAAAGAACATAAGAAAGGGAATTTTCCTGGGTGTGTGCTACAGTTTAACTCTTTCATGCTAATGTAACTGACTGTAAGGCAGGCTTCTAAACGTTAGGTTGAGTTCAGGGGTCCTCAGCCTTTAGTAGGCCATGAACAGCTTTTGCTGTCTGGTGAAGCCTATGAAGCCCTGCTCAGTATGTATCTAAATTCACAAGGTAAAAATAAATAGAATCACAAAGAAGATCAACTCTATGGAAATGCAATTATCAAAATAATGTTTTCAATATTTTGAGATAGTAATATATGTGCTTTTTAGTAATGCATAAAATAATATGTTCTAGCAGTGGGCTGATTGCTGTAATTTGAAGTTAGTTTTGAGCATAAATGCTATTTTGCAACTGTAAAAGTCATAATATAAGAAAGTATCAGTAATTTCTTGGCGACACAAGCATAGGTATTGTTAAAACTATTGTGGTTCGTTACCCACATTCATAATTGGAAGAAATGCTAATTTGTTTAGACGTTAATGAAAATAAAAATTTATTTTTTTCCCCTCCAAGTTCAATGACCTCTGAATTCTATACACAAATCCCGTAGTTAAGGAATCCTAGATAAATTCTGAAGATTCTGATGGATATCTGAAGACAATTCTTCACAAGAGGACTACCATCATTAAATGTTTTATATCTTAATAACACTAATTTAAGAGAGATGTATTCTTATATTTCTTTGGGGTGTGTATTTATCTACTTGTCTACATTGTTTCATAGAAAATACTTCCTATTTTGGGCTCTCCTAAGATTTTCTGTTCCTGAACTTCCTTTTTCAGTCACATACATCATCAGCAGAGTTTTCTTTCTCTCTTCCTTCCTCCCTGTTTCTTACATCATCTCCAGTCTAAGAAAATTGTTTTTGTTTTTGTTTTTTTCTCCTTTTCATCTGTGTGGGAACAATGGGTGAGACAGTCGATCTACAGGATATACATCCAACAAAAGATTTTGATCCATAATTCATGTTCCAGTCAAACATAAGCATAAGCTTTTACCAGTGATAATTTTTGCATAATCACATCATTCATTGACTATAACCTCAAAGTAAAATTCATTTATAAATGTACATAGTATATAAATCAGAGTAATCAGCCATTTGGGGGGAATTTGGAAATACTTCATAAATTAGTCATTTCCACAGTGATTCAAATACGTTAAGTTTGTCAGAAGTCATGTCCTATCCGAGATAAGTTTACTCTCCCTGTCCTCTAGAATTAACAATATGAAGGGAAAGAGAAGGCATGCATGAAGCCTTAAGAAATATAGACGAACAATAATTATAGGCGTCCCATTGATGGATACTCTGCTGGTAGGTTTAAGAAAGAGTGAGGTTATTTGGAAAAGGTTTTTCAGAAGACACAAGATGTATACTGTTGTTGAAAGGAAGAGAGGGGTGCAAATGGCAGGCAGGATAAAAAGATTGCGTCAAGTGATACAGGGCTCAGAGGGACCCCAAAACTGATAGGTGGAGGACAGAAAAATGAGTGCAGAGCACCACAACAAATTAAGCTGGCACTGCTGGTGTTTGGGGGTTAGAAACATGATAGATATTGGAACAGATGGATAAGGTGAGAAATATCTGCAGAGAAAAGTAGGTGCAATAATAAGTTTCTGTTTGATACTAAAAATGTTTCTATTTGATTCCTTGCTATAAAAGACAACAAAGTCCTTAGAGGGTTTTAAATAGCAAACATGTATTAAAGTATAAGAAAAATTGGAATTATTAAGCTAACAGTCTATTTTGGAACCACATATTGGTAAAACTATGCTACAATGATGTAAGCAGTAGACAGACTACATTCATTCAATGGATACATTAAGATAAATAATATTTGATTGCTTTTGATCCTTTAATAAAATAAGTTTTGCCATATATAAATATTCCATATTCAAAGGAGGATAACACCAAAATTAAATGTTGATATGTCTGTTTAACATATTTTTATAATCTTTATGAAACTGGTTTGATTTTGAGAACTCAGTTTACTCTTATGGCTTTGCATCTGTTTAGATTTTTAGTCATTTGTCAATTTTGTTTTACTTCATTAGAGTTGGCTATTTCTTGACCCTAAGCTTTTTCCATCAACCAAATGTTCTTTGTGGACAAGTAAATTTGACTTTTCTTAGAAAACATAAACCTTAACCTAAAAAGCTACATTTTATATCCAGAAGCTATATAATTATATAATTGATATTATATATAATAAAATATATACAAGTCAATTTCTATAGTTATTGCATAATTTCCTTCTAGCAGCATTAGTTCCATTATTATCAAGCAACTAAACAAACAAACAAAAAACCTCATTGTACTGGAGGACCTGTTAAGGTCTATAGTATATATATATATATATATATTTGAATTTCATATTTTCTTCTTCATTTTTATAATTATAATCAATACAAATTAATTTTAGCCATCTTTTATATAGAATGAATGTATTACAAAATAATTACTTGTTTAACTGATGGCGTAAAATATTTTCATTAGCAGCATTCTGGTTTGCCTGATGCAAGGTGTGATTGGTTTAAAAACATCAGAAAACCTCTCACCTATTAATGCATTTAGTCAATGGACCATGAAAGCTCCAAAGAGACTCATTCTGGTTTATTGAGTAAATAGGTATTTGTTCATGATGGAGTTATTCCAGTCTCTTGAGTGAAAGTTTGATTTAGAATTTTCCAAAAAAAGTTTTAAAATGCGCTTATATAATTGTAATACAATTATAATCTTAAAATGCAGTTTAGCATTAAAACTGAAGAGATGTTAGATATTTAGTGTTTGAATACTAAGAAGAGACCATTTTAAATTAATAAGGAATTTTATTTTTTTCTAGGAATAATCCCTTATACAGCCTAGTAAATAAAGAATATTGCCAAATGTTCCTTCCATTTCTTCTTCCACCATTATCTTTCATGAAGAAAAAATATATGCATTCTAAAAGCAATAATATCTGGAAGGATAATATAGATACATTTTTATTAATGAAACTTATTAAAGCTATAATCATTCTCCTAAACTTAATCCTCAAAGCAAGTGGAAAAACAGAAAGAGGCCAAATGTTTCCCTAAGCTGTTTAGTCACACAAATTGGATTTAGTTCGACTCTTAAATGAGTTCCTTTGTTGGATTTACAACATCAGGTTTAAATAACTAGCTCCCAAGCTCTCAGAGTAAGAGTCAAGTAATCTGTTTCTAATTTCAGGAGTAGTTCCTCTCAGATTTATTTTATCCCAAATCCTCTAACACTATATTTCTATAAGAAATTCTGTTGAGTATTATTCCACTTAAATACGGAGCCATCTTTCATGTCCATAAATCATTTGAATGTGATTGGACCTGTTTGAGGGTAGAGGATAAATGGGATATGAGAAAAAAATGATAATCTGACCTTCAGCTTTTCCATTAAAAAATAAAATAAAATGCAGCATTTCTGTGTCTTGTGACAATGATGTTGCTATGGAGACTGCCTTTATGAATCCCAGTGAAACTGATGTTAGCAACGTTCTTCTGATTTTGACTGCCCATGAGTTAAGTCTGCTTCTCATTCTCTAATCCTTTTTATTCTTTGTTGAACATACATCTGCAGGGCAGCAGAGCAAGGCATGTAAATCTGTAGGACAGTCATCTTTTTCCATAACAAAGTAGAAAATATGGATATAAGACATTGGCATTTGCAAGGAAAAGAATGCATTTACACATTGAATGGAGAATATTCATAAAAATAACTTTTCGTGCTCGCTGTTCACATGCAGGAAAAGGAGAAAAAGCATAAGAAGTCTGAAAATTATTTTTCCTCTTTTTACAGCGTTTACATGAAAATACTGCATAAATAATATTCAAACATGTTAATTTGGTCTCTGTTGGTTTACAAGAAATAAAGCGTACACTGAATTAAATTTTCTCAATGACATGTTTTTCTTTAAATTATACAACAATAACAGATGTCCTGTTATTTGTTTCCATAAATAAACACCAACTTCTCTTTCTAAGTGTTCTTCAACCCAGGTTGTATCATTTAGGAAGCTGAGAGCAAAACTCAAAACTGAACCTACTCAAATGAAACTCTTCCCTCAATGTAAAGACCTGATGACCAAGATGAGAAAGAGCAAAATATTTTTCCCTGATTAAGAGTTTTCATATAACATCCTACTTTAATTTTTAATATGTTGTCCCTTTTAAAGCTGGCGATTTGATTAATGTAAAAATATCACTGATCATTTTCTCTTGAGCCCTCATAGCATCTTGTAGATGTCTTAGACTACTGGCCCATTATGATAATGATTGGCTTCCTTATTTATGTCTCTTCCAGGCTGTGAGATGTTGGATGCTGGACCAATGCTGTGTTTTCATTGTCCTTCTGTCCCCAGCGCACTGCACAGTGCCTGGAAAATGGGGGGTGGGGCGCACTCAGTCTTTATTGAACGAACATGGATCAAGTCATGTACTAAAGATTTGGTGAATTCTTCCCTTCTGATTTTTGAAAGGTCTCTTTAAAATGTTTCTGGTGTTCAGTTGAATGTATACCTTAAACTCTCAGTTTCTTTCCTTATTTACAGAATGAATTTACGTTCCAAGTGAGACTGCCTATAATTTCCTATAAGATTTCAAGGCTTGGAAAGGTATAAGACATCTCGCTGAAGTTTTATTTCTATAAGAAATTTAAAACTAGTAAAAAAAAAAAAAAAAAAAAACTCAAAACAAGCCAAAAACTATCTTGGGAGTACAGGAAATATCCTTTATACTTTTAATATGGCACTATATATGCTGTGGGAAATATGCATTAAAGGACAGTTAAGTACTATTTATCTTCAGGTAAATTAAAATGACTTTAGAAAATCTTTAAGAAAAACTATGCGGTGGGGGGTGGATATTAATTGTTTTAGGGTGGAGTTTTGTTAAATATGTGGCTGTGGATTTCTTAAAATTCCTATTCCTTGGGATTTATAAGAGAACTTCTCTTCTTGTTTTTTCTTCAGCCATTTTCACGTTTCATATCTTCTCAGTACAGACTTTCCCCAGAGTTCTGCTCCAAATTGTGTCTTTTCTAACTCTGAATTTTTTGTAAGTACTGCATCCATTTTTCTTTCTTTCTTTCTTTCTTTTTTCTGCACATATGCTGATATCCTCAAAATCTGCCATCCTGATTCTCCCCAGGTGCCTAAAACTTAGCTCATCATCTTCTCTGCCCAAATCTCTCTCTCTCTCACTCTCATCTATACTCCAGATCTGTGCTTGAGAAATCTCCAGCCACCTAGTCACCCAAGCATTAAATCTAAGAGTCATTTTGGCCTTGGTCTTCTCTCTTAACCCACTCATCCAAGTCCTCTCAATTTAACTTCCTAAAGATTTCCAGACTCCTGCCCTTACCCACCATCTCTTTGAGACTCTTATTGTCTCTCTCACCTGAACTTTTATGATAACTCCTTAATTGGTTTCCCATTTTCCAGGCTTGACATTTTTGAAATCAATCCACCCACCAGAAATAGCTCTCCCAAATAAATCTGACCTTTAAAAAAATGGTCTAAGGATGCTCATTTTCTACCCCTGTTGTATAAGGTCACTTTGACCTGGCCCTTGCCCATCTCAAGAGCTTCATTTCCGTTATCTATGCCTGAGATTTTACTCTTTGCACTTGTTACCCAACTAAAGAGTCTGTATTTCTCAAACATATGTGTTCAGCCTATTTTCTCTGCCTGGAACGTCTTTCTCAGTTTAAAAAAAATCTAGCGTGTTTTTATTTATCCTTCAATACTCAGCTAAGGTGTTTCTTTCTGAAGCCTTCCTTTTACCACTTTGTTGGATTAAGTTTCCCTGCTGTTGGAAATTACTGTATCTTATCATTTATTATATTACAATTATGTTTACTTGTATCATCCCTACTAGACATTGAATTTGTTGAGGGCTATTTCTTATTCATTGATCACGGTACCTAATACATAGTAGGAGTTAAGTAAGTGTCTTAAAATTGAACTAAGTTTAAAGAATGAAAAATATTTGGTTAATATTTATCAGTGCTAGTGTTTTGTACAATCCCTAAGTAAAAGGTTATCATTGGAGGGGGCATACAATACTGCTTGCCACCCTACTAGATGCTACAGGAGAAAGATTAGCTAAACTTTTCTTCCCATCAAAAACCTGGCAGAGCTAATTATCTTTGCTCCCATTTTAGAGCAGAGGGGGAAAAAAGTATAATATCATACACCTAATAAGGGGCAATTTTGAAATTTATACAGAGCTAAATTCTCAACAATATGGCCTCAAATGGGGTAAGAGAATCTTGTGCTCAAGCTTTTTAAACTAAGGTGGGCACACAGCTTTCAGGAGTTGTGTGTAAGCGTATATGTGGTTTGTGGTAATCATGGTGGCTCCCTCTTTATTTCTTTACCTAACAGAGTTTGAAAATTAAAATGTGTCTCCCCTCGTCCAGAGATGAGTTTTCTGAAGTATTGCTATCATGTGTAGAAAAGTGGTCAACAGGGATCATACAAAATACCAAACTAAATTGGCATATGCTTCTGTGGTCATTTAAATAATTTCTACATGACTGATTATTTTCCCATGGAAGTTTGCTATTATCACCTTGGATTATGACCTTTCATGCTTGTTAAAGCTCCAGGCTAAAAGTGCATCTGGCAGTTTTAGAACCTGGAAACCTCTAGAAAGAAGACACTGTGCCAATTATCCTGCTCTTTTCATTTTAAATAGTTATTTTAATTTTTCATTTTTCCTCTATAGAATAATGTATCATGGAAAGGAATAATCATTACTTTATATGCTACACTTTTAAAAAGTGTATTTTCATCTTGAAAAATTATCATAGTCTTGTTCATTGGAAATAACAGACTTTTTCTATAGTGCATTTTCTTATCAATTTGTATTTATAATCTCTGCAATTGTGTTACTGCACATAAAATTATGCAGAAATCATTACAGAAGCAAATGGAATGCTAATGACATGGAAGTAATTCAGTTCATCTCCTGTTAAAATTTTATCAGTAAGTATTTCACTGAATACCAAATTTTTGGTAATGCTCTATGTTTGGGGACTTTGATTTTTAAGACTTCAAAATAAAGTTGAAAAGTAGAATGTATGCACGTGAAATTTTCCTTTCTGCCTCAGTCTTAGAGGTAAGTCACCAGTTCAATACATTTGGTTGGCAGCAATGCCTGTGGTCATGCTATTCAGAAGTGGTAAGATAAAATCAAAAGGCTTTATCTCACAAAATACTAACCTTGAAATAATGATTATTAACTTTAGGAGGGTGTGATTACAGTTTGATAGTTATCTGTCTTGATAGGTATTGTTATGGCTCATGTGTTTTTAATTACTGTTTTACATTATTTTAGTGTGTGAAAGCATATCCCAACTTCTTTATTTATCTGCTGGTGAAATATTCAGTTTTTGTTTTTGTTTTTGTTTGCCTGCTAGAAACAGTGACACAATGAACAATCTCATAATCCTTATGCATAAGTGTCAGTTTCTCTAGGTCATATAAAGTAGAATTGCTAGACCATAGGGCAGGATATATACATGTTTAATGTCATAAAATATTGCCAAAATACTTCCTAAGTTGCCTGAGGCTATTTGCCCTCCCATCAACAGGGTATGAGGGTTCCAGGTGCTCCACAGTCTGGCCCAGCTATGATGATTAGATTTTTCTTTATTTTCTTTAACATTTTTTAAATTAAGGTATAACTGACATGCAGCATTATATGAATTTCAGGTGTACAACATAATGATTCAATATTTGTGTCTACTGCAAAATGATCACCACAATAAGTCTAGTTAACTTCCATCACCATACATAGTTACAGAATTGTTTTTCTTGTGATGAGAACTTTTAAGATCTACTCTCACAGCAACTTTCAAATATGCAATACAGTATTAGTAACTTTAGTCACTATGCTGCACATTACATTTCCATGACATTTATTTTATAATTGGAAATTTTTACCTTTGATTCCCTTCACCAATTTCACCCACACCCTACCCCCAGTCTCTGGCAACCACCAATCTGTTCTCTATATCTATGAGCTTTTTTTCCAAAATTTTTTAGAGTCTACGTATACGTGAGATCACATGGTATTTGTAATTATTTTTCTCTTTTCTTTTTAAGTTTGCTTATGTGACCAGATTAAATGTTATCTCAATGTTGCTCAAATTTGTTTTTCTCAATTTTATAAAATTAAGCATGATTTCATGCACAAACTTTGGAATTTTTTTTCATATCCATTAGCTATTTTTCTGTTGGGTTGTTTGTACTTTTCTTACTAATTTTTCTGTTTTTTGACACATTCTATATTTAAATATTTTTATCAATTATATGCATTGCAAATATCATTTTTATGCCATGGGCTTGCAGTTTTGTTTTTAAATGGCACCTTTTGATATATAGAAACTTTTAATTTTAATGTAGTCTAACTTATCCCTTTACAGTTCATAATTTGTCTTTTCTTTCTTTTTTAATTAAAACATCCACTCATACCTTGGCTACAAATATATATATTCTTTTATATTTTAAGAAATCTTCATACCTTGCTTTTTTCACTTTAAGTCTTAATCCATCTAGAAGGGCATGTGTGTATACATGCATGCATTTGTGTAAAGTGTTACAGGGATTTATTTTGTTCCATTTGAATAATCAGTTGTCCAGGCACCATTTATTGAATGGTCACATTATATCCTCCTCATTTCTAATTTTAATACCATCTCTGGATTACATTAAATTATAATATTCATGTGAGTCTCTTTTTTTTCTGTGATCTCCATTTTGTGCAATTGCTCTATTTGTTTATTATTATGTCAAGAATATATTGTCTTTATTACTACAGTTTCATCATGAGCTTTGCTATTCAGTAGGCTATCACCCTCTCTACCAGTCAAAATTAGTATTTCTCCAGTATTGTCTTGTATATATTTGACCCTTTGTTCTTCTAAATACATTTTTTGAATGTTTTAAAATGATTAAAAATTTAAATTAGTTTAAATAAGATCCTGTTACAATTTTTATTGTAACTATATTCAATTTATCCAATATTACACCTTCTTATCCATGACTGTATGCTTCCATTTAATTTACAAGGTAAATGTTTCCAATAAAATTTGATAGTATTTTCTATATAGTTCTACTACAGATTTTGGTACACTTATTTCCAGAAAACTTATTTGTTACAATTATAAAAAGTACTTTTAAAAAACTTTTATTGGTTATTAATTGAGAGACAAGTAATTTTTGTTAGATTCTTATTTTCAGCAAACTCACTGATTCTTATTACTTCTAATAATTTTTCTGTTTTACATTTTCTATGTAGCTAATCATATCATTTGTGAGATCTGATTTCTTCTTATTTAATCCTTATTTCTTCATCTTGTCTTACTACTCAAGCTGACAATGATAAAATATAATTTATAAGCAATGGAATCTTATGTGTTCAGTCAGATTTGACAAGTTTTATTTTTCTAAGAAATACAATTCATTTAAATTTTCAAATTTATTGGTATAATATTGCTCAATGTATTATTTTGTCAGAATGTATTTCTACTACTATATTGTTTATTTGTGTCTTTTGTTTTCTTAAAAAAAAAGAAAAACACCTGTTAGAGGTGTATTTACTTAAATAGCTGTTTCAAACAAATAACTTTTGGGTATGTTTACTGAGTTTATTTTATTTTCCCTCTGTAATTTTTAAGAAAGTGTGCTCTTACTCTTATTTAGGGTTTCCATGTTGATCTTTTTCTAACCTCTTTGGTTGTTTTGCTGATAGTTTTCTGTATTTCTATAAGAATTTATTATTATAAATTTCTAAAAACTGAGTTACCTAAATTCCATGAATTTTGATGTGAATATTTTCACCTTTTTCAATGTGAAGTATTTTATAGTTGCTACTATGATTCTTCCTTGACTCAAAAGTTATGTATGTACATGTTTTGTAATTTCAAAATGTTTCCATTTTCTCACATTATCTTTTTGTTATGAATTTTAAATTTAATATCATATTCTATATTATGGCAGTGTTTCTTCTTTGTTTAAATATGATTTGAATTCTAAAATGTCTTTCCAGTTTTAAAATTTCATGTGTATTCTGTAAATACAAGATGCAACAGTCCATATATGACCAACACTTTGTTAATTATGCTGTTCAAATCTTCCATATCTTTTGTTTGCTTGATTTATTAATTGCTAGGAGACTTGTGTAAAACTCCCATTATGTGGATTGACATATTCTTGCTAATGCTGTAAAAATTTATTTGCTGCATTTTAAAGGCTTTAGTATGTGTGCATAAGTTTACAGCTGCTATTTTTTCTTATATATATTAATTTTACAGTTGTGAACTAACTTTATTTACTCTATTTATTTTTGTCTGATATTATAGGTGAACCATTCCTTTGGTCCATTTATATTATTATAATTATTTATACATTTGCATTTATTTTTACCATCTTACTTTTTTCTTTCTATTTACCTTGATTTTCCATGCTTTTGTTATTCTTTTTCTAGCCTTCCACTGGGTTAGTAAAATTTATTTACCCCTTTCTTTTCCTATATGTATAGTGTAAAACATGCATTTCTAAATTTTATGAAGTAAGTCTTGAAATTTTAACTTGTATATTTGTCTTAAAATTTATAAAGTTTATTATCATCTGTACTTTTTTTCTGAACAACTCAAGTACCTTAAAGGCTTTAACTCTGAAAAGCTCCCCCTACTTTTATGGGGTCATTTTTATCTCTATTTTAGAGGTCCATTTTCATCCCTAACTTTTGGAAATTTCATCTCTTATATGTAGGGATATGAAATGGTAATATATTCCAGTTATATTCAGATTAGATATGTGTAAGTAAAATTAACACACACATAAACACATATAAAATATAAACTTATTTATTAAAATGAATTAAAAGAAACCTTTGAAAACAAATTTAAAACTTATAAGAAATGTATGCTTTTTCTGAAAAATGCAAATTATCAATATTGAGACCAGAAGGGAGAAAAAAATAACTTGAAGAAATTAAAAAAAAAAATGAGATACTTGTCAAACAGCTAATATACACAGTGAGAAAATAACAAGACTAGATAATTTTATAATTCTTTCTTAGCATTTAAGAATTTTACAAGACAATTCTTTCTTAGCATTAAAGAAAAGATTCTTCTGAATCTATTTAAACTATTCCAGAGCCTAGAGAAAGAAGGAAAGTTTTCCAGTTCTTTCATGTAATTAGCATAACGTTGATTTCTTCTTTTCCTGGAATCTGCATTATTGCGATCCTATCTGCTTCTTATGCACACTAATTCGAGAACAACTTCCATAAAGTAAAGATTAATAAATTTGATGACATTAAAATCATTTTTATGACAATAACAAATAAATCATTTGAGTGTAAATACACACACAGAATAGGAAAATTATTTGTATCCGACATGATAGAAAAATGGTGAAATTGATTAACTCCCAAGAAACTCATAGAAATCAACACAAAGAAAGCCCAACAACTCCATAAATTCTGGCAGACTATAAAAATAGAGTTCAAAAAAAAGAGACATTTAATGACCTATTGATATTTGCAAAGATGTTCAAACTCACTCATGATTTTTAAAATGGAAACTTAAAGAGGACATACCAGTCCTCACCCATTAAAGCAGAGAGATTAAAGTAGTTTATATTACCTACTGCTGTCAAGCTGGAAGGTGGGAAATGGGCATAAATTGGTTCAGGTTGTTTAAAGAAGAATTGGGTGATATTTTTCAAAATAAATATGAACATGGCATTTGATTAGATTATTTCACTTTGAGAACATTTCTCTACAGATACTTTTTCACTGGTGCATGCAAGATGTAGATACAAAGATAGTCAATCAAATGTTGTATAAAAGTGTCAAAAATCGAAGTAGTCCAAATGTCACTAATAAGAACCAATTAAATAAATTATATTTAGTACAGTCTATTAACAGAATAAGGACAATCATGAAGAGAATAAGATAAATCACAAATGACTGAACAAATATTCATGTCAAAAAGTTACATGGGAAACATGCAAGTTCCCAAACATAAATCTACTTTCATATTTCAATCTCTATACAATATACAGGTATATTTTGTTTATGGGATGAAGAACACACACTGAAATGTTAACAGCAGTTACTACTTAGAAATGAGGTTGAAGGGATGTAGAAAACCACTCACTTTATCATATTTTTTTATACGGCTCTACAGTTTGATTTTTTTATGGCCAGAATGGATTACTTTTCTAATTACAGGTTTTAAAGGTTTGGATGTACGGAGGATTACAGCAAAGCAAAGGTGGTTGGGTAAATTTGGGCCAGTTGTGCTTCTGTCCCAGGGGACTAGATGGAGTTTGTTGGGCAATAGAGGAACTTCCGAAGGTTTTTGAGCAGGCAAGTGAGCTCAGTGTTGCCCTGTCGGTGTGCTCTAGGTTGAATATTTTTGTCCCTCCAAAATTCATATGTTGAAACCTAACCCCAAATGGGATGGTATATTGGAGGTAGGACCTTCGGGAGGTGATTAGATAATGAGCAAAGAGTGTTCAGAATGGAGTTAGTGCCCTTAAAAGAAATCCTAGAGATTCTTCACCCTTTTCACTATGTGAAATTCAGCGAAAAATGGCTGCCGTCTATGAACCAGGAAGTGGGCCCTCACCAGACAGTGAATCTGCTGGTGCCCTGATCTTGACTTCCCAGCCTCCAGAACTGTGAGAAGTAAATTTCTGTTGTCTATAAGCCACCCAGCCTATGTTATTTTGTTATCTCAGCCTGAATGGACTAAGACATAGATTAGTGCTGTAGCCCTAAGAGAATTAGAGCTGTGGAGACCAGCTAGGAAGTTTTAAAAATAATCCAGGGGAGATGAAAAGTGGACCTGAACTAGGTGAAAGCTTTGGGGGTGGAGAGAGGGGATGAATACTGGAAGGTGTCGAAAGTATGATTATAGGAAATAACAACTGATTGTTCAGGGGACAGAAAGGGACAAGTCAATGGTGAGTGTACCTTATACCCTATAGATACTTTAGAAATGGGCCCAGCAAGGCTGAATGAAGGTTAGAATAACTTTCATGGAATGTTTATTAGATCTTATAGGCAATTTTCATTGACATATTTTTCTTTAAACATAAAAATTCAATAAGTATGACTCATATTTCTTCTTTTCATAAAATTTTTTCTCTTGATATCTACTTTCAGAAGATGTGTATCTTGCAGGACTTGTTAAGAGAGTAATATCAGGGTGGGTAAAACTTTTAATATCATAAAATGAGAGCAAGGAATAAGGAACTTATTTTTTTCATTTATCTTGAGGTTGATAGGGTTGAAATTATTACCTTGCTCTTGTTTTTTTTAATGTAAAGTCACCATATAAGTGGGTCTCTTAGAATACCAAGAATAAGATAATAACAAGATAATATAGAAGTTCTTTTTCTTTCTAAGTTTATTAAGCATTCAGTTCATAGAAAGTCAGTGAAGCAGTTAAATTAACAATTCTTATCTTGTGATTTTGGTTTAGCCCAAAGGAAGCAGCTTTATTTTGGATAGGTGCAGTCAACAGAAAAGCCAGTTTTGTTCATATTTGGTAATTTCCCTGTAGTGTGTTTTAACTGAGATTAAAGGATAAAAGAGTTGCTTTTGGTAAAACAAACGGGAAAAGAGTCTTTCATCATATAATGGATCCAGAATCATCCCTTTATTCCACACACACACACACACACACACACAGAGACACCAGAATAAAATAAAGAAAAAATTTGTCCAATGAAAATAAGGACATGGATCTTCTCCACGATACCTGTCTATATATTTTTCTTTTTTTTTTTTCTTTTTACTTTTTTTGACTGCACCACGTGGGATCTTATTTCCCTGACCAGGGGTCGAACCCGCGCACCCTGCAGTGGAAGTGCAGAGTCTTAACCACTGGACCACCAGGGAACACCTCTGTAAATAAACTAAAAGCCATTGAATTGTACACTTTAAATGGATGAATTGTATAGTATATGAATTATATCTTAATAAAGCTGTTTTAAAAGAAAAACATAAGGATATGGAAATAATGAAGCTAAGTTTAAATTAAGCACACAGGAAAATGCATGCTATACATCACTTTACAATATTAGAGGGGTGCCACACATGGATTTTTAAGCAATGAAAGGCATAAAATTGAGTCACAGTATTCAGATAATTTCTTTTTTTTAATTGAGGTGAAATTTACATATTGTGAAATGTACACATATTAGTTTTGACAAATTCAATGAGTTTTGACAATGGACTTACCCCTGTAAATAGCATGACATAACACATTACCATCACCTCCCAAATTCTCTCGTACACCCATTCAGGCAATTCCCCATAGACAATCATTGTTCTGATTTCTATCACCCTTGGTTAGTTTTTCGTGAAACTCATGTAAGTGGATATTCTCATAAAAATGCATTCTTTGGTGTGTACATCTTTATAAGATAAAGTTTTTATGTTCATTTATATTGTTGCATGTGTCTGTGTTCATGCTTTTTGTATCAATGAACATCATTTTATTGGATGAATATAACACCATTTGTTTATCCATTCTCTTTTGATGGGCATTTTAGGTTGTTTCCTGTTGGGGATTATTATGAATAACACTGCTATATTCTGGTGTAAGTCCTTTTGTGGACATAGGCTAATAGAAGTTTATATGACCAATTCTGTGAGTCTATCACTCGAAGGAAGCAGAGAGGAAGCTGGAAGTGTGGGCAGTTCGGGCATCTGGCATTATACCAGGGAACATTTTTACCTTCCACTCAAACTACTTTCTCCCCTCTTGGGACAATCAAAGGTGACTCGTTGTCAGATGAGGTTCTGCTGCATCAAGAGACAGCCCTGCTGCCATTGACTCTGATTGCCATGGCAACACTTGACCTCCCATGGCATCCGTTTCCGATTGCTTTGATCCACAGTGTAGAAGAGATCCAAGAGGCATTTTCCCCCACTAAACTGTCAGCCATCCTCATCTCCAGCCCTTTTGCCTCCGTTTTAGGAAATGCTGCAGTTCTGCCCAGATTTCCACCAGGCATTTTCTCACTCCTTTGTTTTCTTGGGAGAGAGAGTTAGGAGTTGGCTCTTAGGCAAATCTTTTAGTCTATCCCCAATTGGATTATTTCTATTAGAAATTCCACTAATTTTTCATAACATGTCATTGGTACACTTCTGCCATCTCTGACGCCAATGCAGATTTTCCATTATTTTTACTTTTTTTTAGCCCTTGCATTTAGGTTCTAGGAGGGAAAAGTTGGATGCCAATATTCCAGTCCTGGTCTTACCCAAATGTGCTCTTTACTCAGAATTTTGTTTTCTTTAACCTTTCTTTGGAAGTTTAGAATTTAGGCACTAGTATTTCCAAGTTAACAAAGAACAAGGCAAAAGAACCAAAACATTAATTAGATTTTGTGTGTTTTCAAATTCTGGAGTAATAGCTTGTTCTAAAATGTCACTATGTTACAGATTTATGACTCTGGTTGGAGCTGAACAGTACATTTGAGAAAGGATTACACAGTTTCTTTCTTTGCTATGTCATGCTGTGCAGGTGGCATTTGATATTATTTTGTGCTGTTAGGCTTTAAAAAGTTGACAAGAATTTCAATGAGGAAAGATCTAAAAAGCTTTAGCCTAAGAATTCTACTATATCAGGAGTAATATGTAAGAGAATGATGCGTTATAACTTTTATTTATATAACTAGGAAATAGGCAAAGTTTAGATAATGGGGAAAAAATCTATAAAATCAAGCTACTCATCTTCATTAGCAATATAATCTGTTTTCTAATATCAGCCTTAGGATTCAGTAAGGTTAAATTAATGTTAATAATCTTAACTTTCTTCCAACTCTCCACAGTTAAGGAATCTCCAAAACCCTCTCTGTCCCTCGAGTCTCCCCCACCGATTTCTCAGAGACTCAGAAATAATCACCTTCATAATATAATTTCTTTCAATATTTTTTTCTCTTTCAAATTGACCCTTCATACATGAGCTTCATATACTCAAGTCCTCTCAACCTCTATAAAAATTGTATGCATCTCCTGCAGTGAGTCAAGATGCACAAGGGACTTCATCCTTGTTGAGGCATTTCCTATAGCTGCTACTGTCTCTAATGGAGACTGAAGCTGTGACCACCCTCCAAGTTCAACAGAGACTTCTAACTACAGCGATGTCAGCCTCGGCTGGTGCTGTCACCTTTAGCTGCTAGTGCTAATAATGGGCCAGCAGCAATGCTTGTCATGGTGCTGTTTCCTTCTGTCTCTATTTGACAGTGCTGCAGTGTGCCAGTGTCTCTGTTCCAAAGAAGGAGAAATTTCTTCCCAGCAACATCAGAGAGTCAGGTTGTTCCAGAAAGAGGGCGACTTTGGATCTCTGTTACACTGTGTTTGCATATGGGTGTTTACTTAGATTTTGCTCTTAGGGCTTGGCTAGTCATCTGAGAAATGGGGTCACTGGGCCAGAAGAAAATGTGAATCTGAATTACCTGTGATATTTGTGCTAATGGTCTTTTTAGTTAGGTTGTTATTCCCTGGGAGAGTCCTCTGGCCCTCTGATGGCTTCACTCACCAGTATTCCAGGCAGAACAAGATAGATTTAAGTTCTAGTAGTAACCACAATTTAGACTTAAGCTGTTAATTACATACATATTGTCTTAAAAATCAAGATTCTGTTCTTTCTTTCAGAGTCGGAGACTATAAAACTTATTTTAAGCCATTGAAATGTAAATAGTTCAATTTCTTGGGCTCAAATTTCATCTGTAATTTCAGATGCCAGAGATTACCAGATCATATCACACCTGAAATATTATTTGCATAAAGGTACATATGTTTTCTGATAGAGAATCTCATTCTATTGCTATACATAATACATATTTAGAGCTGGCCTAGCAGAGTTAGTATTTAATATTGATTGTGTAGTTGACATGTTCTTGCCTGTCAGTGTGGAAAACTGGACAAAGGTGATATTACTGTTTCCAAGCAGTTTAAAAATGTGAACTATAACACACAAAGAAAAATTCCAATAATTCATGTATATCTTAAACAATTATTAATAAATATTTTTAATAGAAATAGATATAAAATATCACAAATCATAGTGAAAACACTAAAGTAAACATGATTCAGGTCCTGAAACAGAACATTACCTGCATTCTAGATGCCCCCTTCAGACCCGCTCCCAAGCAATGCCCAGATCCCTCCCCAAAGATCATTACTATTCTGGTTTTTAATACCATTGATTAATTTTGCATGTTTAAAAATGTTTTAAATAAACTTTTGACTTAAGACACATGCTCAGTAAAGTGCACAAATTTAAAACTTTTATAAAGTGACCAAATCTATGGAAAAAATATGCCAGATGCCCACTCATGCTTCCTTCCAGAAATTCTTCCCCCAACCAGAGTATACCTACTATCCTTACTTCTCACACCATAATTTAATATTGCTAATTTTTGAATTGTATAAAAATGGAATCATATGCTATGTCATATTTTGTGTTTGGCTTCTTTTACTCAACATTATGTTTAATGTTGACTATTGAACATTATGATTCTAACAACATTCATCAACAAGGATGATTATTTTTATTGTTACAGTAAGAATCATTCTTTCTGATGAATGTTGCTGTAAGTCATTTATTTTTCATCACTGAATGGTATTCCATTCTCTGAATATACCAAAATTCATAGACATTTGGGTTGACGAACATTTGCATTGTTTCTATTTTGGGGTATTGCAAATAGTGCTACTGTGATGAATGTTTAGGAATGAGAATAGGAGCTTCAACAGTGCTTTGATGAACATTCTTATACTGGTCTTTTGATGTGCATACAAACAGAATTCTATTGATTATATACTGAGTTGGATAATTGCTGTGTCATAAGTCAGACATCTGTTGAACTTCAGTAGCTACTGTCAGTTTTCCAAAGTAGTTGTATAAGTTTTCATTTCCATCAGCAGAATATGATGATTGCTGTTGCTTCACATCCTAGCCAACAGTTGGTATTACTAGTCCTTTAATTTTGGTGAGAATAGCATTTACTTAATATTCATTTCTTTGGTATTTGTGAGCCCAAGATACTTTTTAAAAAAATTTATTTTATTCAATTATAGTTGATTTACAATGTTGTGTTAATTTCTGATGTACAGCAAAGTGATTCAGTTATACATATATACACTTTATTTCATATTCTTTTCTACTAAGGTTTATCACAGGAGATATATATAGTTATATATATGTATATCATATGCTATACAGTAGGATCTTGTTGTTTATCCATTCTGTATATAATATTTTGCATCTGCTAATCCCAAACTCCCACTCCATCCGTCCTCTACCCTCCTCCCCCTTGGCAACCACACGTTTGTTCTCTATGTCTGTGAGTCCATTTCATAGGTAAGTTTGTGTCATATTTTAGATTCCACATATAAGTGATGTCATATGGTATTTATCTTTCTGTTTCTGACTTACTTCACTCAGTATGATGATTTCTAGGTCCATCCATGTAGCTGCAAAAGGAATTATTTTATTCTTTTTTATGGCTGAGTAATATTCTATTGTATATATGTACCACATCCTCTTTATCCATTCATCTGTCAATGGACATTTAGGTTGTTTCCATGTCTTGGCTATTGTGGATAGTGCTGCTGTGAACGTAGGGGTGTATGTATCTTTTTGAATTATAGTTTTGTCTGGGTATATGCCCAGGAGTGGGATTGCTGGATCACATGGCAACTCTAGTTTTAGTTTTTTGAAGGAACCTCCATACTGTTTTTCATTGTGGCTGCACCAGTTTACATTCCCACCAACAGAGTAGAAGGTTTCTCTTTTCTCCACACCCTCTCCAGAATTTGTTATTTGTAGACTTTTGAATGATGGCCATTCTGACTGGTGTGAGCCCAGGTTACTTTTTATATGCTTACTGGTCATTTGAGAAGTCTCTGTTCAAGTCTTTTGCTCATTTCTTTTTTATTGTGTTCTTAATCTTGTTCTTAATGAACACATCAGCAATAATTTTTCCAATCAGATTCCTCCCAGAATGAAAGAAGCTGAGGACATCCAGCGCTCTGTAGAAGCTGTGGCTTTCAGATGGGCAACTGAAAATTCTTGTGGCTTTCAGATGGGCGACTGTGTTTTGGCGCCGCATTCTTCATAGGTATCACAGGAATCTGACTGACTCCCTCGAGCACTTGCTTACTTGTTCTTACGCCGCTTTTCGGACTGTTGTTATCATTGACTAGATGACACTGCATTCTTATGCCTGTTCCTTTTTGTACAGGCAAATTCTAAGTAACAAAATATTGCTCTGGAGAATACTGCCAGGGACTTTATAATTCCAGAACCTCCAGCAACTATAAAGAGGACTGGATAAATTGCATTTGGTGGGTTACTTGACAGCAGATTTGCACAAAGGATGCCATGGGCTATGGTGAAATAATGTGTGCTACTTGTGCGAGGCATGCTTGGAATAAAAACACACTAAGCTATATTCTCAGTAATGCAGTGTAGGAAATAACACAGAAGTTAAACGGAAGATCTCTCTTGGCCTTTTGGTATACATTCAGTAAAGCATGTTAAAGAATTGCTTTACATTGAGGAAAGCATCCTTTAAAAAGGGTTTTAGAGGCTTTTATGAAATAATATGGGAAGGTTGTATTTGTGTCTAACTACAACAAAAGATATTATTATAAGAAATATTTTTTCTTCTTATTAAAGCAAAACATATTTAAGAAAGATATAAAGGAATCAAAAATAAGAAAATAAAAATAATCTATCATCCCAGAAATAATTTAATATAGCCTTTCCACATTACTATATACAGGATTTTTATATACACTATTTGTGTATACATTATTTTTAATGAGAATATATGGTATTGGAATCTGCTTTTTTGTTGTTCATTTAACAATGTATGATTGATATTGATGTTAATGAAAACCTTCAATAATAGTCATTTGAATGGCTGCTGCAAATTATTTAGTTTTACTGATGGATTCTGATTATACAGTCATTCCATCACTGATAAGCATTGAAAATTTTTCTTTCTTTTCCACCTCCCTCCCACCTTCTCTCATTGTTTCACTATTTTTGGTATAAGTCATGTTACAATGAGAATATTAATAGCTATATATGTGATCCATACATGATTATCCTCTCATGTCAAATAACTAGAAATATAAGTAATGGATCAAAGGGTATGTGCCACAATGCAAAGATCACCTGGACTCAATAGGGTACCAGCAAAGAGTATCTTTATTCTTTCCACCACTATCCCTTTAAACTTCCATTGTGAACCCATTCTTTTGTTCTACAACTGGATGAAATCTTGGGCAGTTTTCATAGCTTTTCATGACCCTCTCAGTTAATAAACAGATCTTTTGTTTGACATTTAAAGGAACTGTCCAAAATTTGGAAGAATTTTATGGTCTAATGTGATAAGGCATTCCTTCTGGAAGTAATTACCATTACTGATAAGATTCTCCAGCAATTCTCTGATAGACATTAATAAACCTGAGAGCCCCTCCTAAAATTCTAACAGTGTTCAACTTTAGGAAGAGCCTAATGTTTAATTAGCTGTTGCATTATATTTTATCCAATCTAACAACTATTATACAGCCATTTTCTCTATAAAATATACCTCCCTGAGGAACTATATGAATTGACATGTTCATAAGCCCCTTTGTGGCAAATTTCAAGACAAATTCCAACATGCTCATAATCAATTTGTTTGAGAAGATGGCTTAACAAACATTAGAAAGTTCTATCTCAAGACTGACTGGAGTTTATTCAAGGTAGATAAATACAAAATTTTTTTAAAAATTGATCAACATAGTCGAATAAAACTACATTATGAATAAAAAATAAAGGTCATATAGTCATATTGAAAGATACAGAAAAAAAATTTGGTCAAATTCAACATATTTATGATGAAAACAAACACATACACAAAAACCTTCTTGCAAGTTAGAGTAAATAGAAATAGAAAGAAATTTTCTTAACCTGACAAAGAATATCCATAAATAACCTATAGGAATAAACATACACTGTTGTGAAATATTGAAATTATCCCCTCAAGGTTAAAAACAGGATGATGACACCTCTTTAATTCAATATTTTAATTCAGTCTCTAGCCAATAAGTCTAGAAAAAAAAAGAAAAGAAAAGTGTAAGGATAATTAAGAGGGAAATAAAGATGCCATTATGTAGAACAAGATGATTATGTATGTAGAAATTCCAAAATAACTTAAAAAAATATTAAATTCATAGTAAATTGAGCAACGTGACTATACTGATGATTATAAACAAGAAACAATTGTATGTTTAGGTACCAGCAACAAATGTATAGGGAAACAAGTTGAAGAAAGATATTAGTTTCTTTCTGTCTGATTTCAAAAAATCAGACACATAGGAATATATCTAAATAATGATGTGCAATATCTTTTTCCTAAAATCCAAGAACCAATCAACAGAAATGAAATGACATCTATATAAATTTAAAAATATTTCAGGAGGTTTTGGAAGCCTCATTATGGTAAAGATTTAAATTATTCCCACATAAGTCTAAGATTCAATAAGATCACCATAAAAAATACTATAAAAAATAGTATTTATTTATCTGTTTATTTATTTTAGAAATCACCAAGCTGAATTTAAAATACATTGGGAAATGCCAACGGCCAAGGATGGCCCAGGCAATCTTGTAAAAAACGAAGCTGAAAGACTTAGACTATCTATCTAAATTATTATAGAGCTATAGTAATTCAGAGTGCGGTGGTGGTGTACAAATAGACAAACTGATGGAACAGAGTCCCAAAGTAAAATGATATATATATAGTGATGCTATTTGTAAAAGCAATAAAAGGTAAGGGTTTTTAATAAATAGACTAGGCCATTTGACATTCAAATGGGAAAAAAAGATCTTGAATATCAAATGGCCTAACGCACCATACAGAAAAAAATTTTTTTCAGATGAATTGCAGATATAATTGTTAAAAGTAAAACAATAAAGATATTAGAGGAAAATGTGATTACCTTCATCATTTTGCTTAAATAGGACAAAAGCACTAACCATTAAAGAAGAAATTCTATTAGAGAACTTGTTTATCGAAATGCATAGTAAATCTTCTACTATGTTCATGATGGGGTAACTGGATCCAGATTTTTTTCTCCCGCCATAAATAATTAGAATACTGGACAAAAATTGTAATAGTTTTTAGAACTCAGAACACAGAACTGTGATCCATGAGACAGGGAAACAAAAGACGGGAGTTGGAGGAATACTCTGGCTATCTGGGTGGAAGCACTTCCTGGATCATGGTTCAGGGAGTGGAATCATAAGGAGAGCATGGTGGTCCCCAGGGTTTGAGGAGATGGAGTCCACTTTTGAAAGAATGAGATAGCTTAAATTGCAAGGAAGAGTACTAGGGGAGATAGAAATGCATGGAGAAAGCTCTAGAAATCCACATAGGATGCCCTTTGTTGTGTTGATGAATACTAAGCCTCATATGTGTAGGGTGAAATGTCATGAGATTGGGAAAAGAACACCAAGGAAGGTATAATCTGAACAGTTCGCAGACCTCAAATACAGGGCTGGAAGACACTTTATATTCTAACCAGATAGAATGAATGTAGTCATTCAACATCTGGGGCATTGGGCAAAGATGGTAGAAGGGCCATGCCTCTGTAATGTGGCTACGCCCTAGAATAATGGCTTCTCTAGACAAGCTGAGGAAAGATCAAGCAGCTCTGCAATTAATTTTAAAACTTGACAGAACAAACTTTAACACCCTTGAAAGGAAGACTATAAAATCCAGTCCTCATCAACAAAAATTCACTGTGTCCAAAATTACAAGACATGAAAAGACATGTGAAGAAGAAGAATGTAACCCATTAACAAGAGAAAAATTAGGCAAAAGGAGAAGACAAATGGCGAAAATGATGGAATCAGTAGACAAAGACATTAAGATATCTTCTATAATTACTGTCTATGTGTTCAGGTATTGAAAGGGAAATGAACATAATGAGAAAAAAATAGAAGATAAAACAAAGAAAATATAGAGAAAAGAACATGTAACACAATGAATAAGAAACAACTCAGTGAATGGACTTAAAAGTGGAATAGACGTAGAAGTTCATTAGAAAACTTGAAAGGAAAGTAATTAAAAGTATAGGGACTTAGGCAAAAGAATAAAAAAGACTGAAATTAATGACCAGACATGCTATCAGAAGATGAATTGTGTTCTCCCCACCCCAAATCACATGTTGAAGTACTAACTCCCACTATAAGGATGTGACCTTATTTGGAAATTAGGGTCATTGCAGATGTAATTAGTTAACTTAAAATGAGGTCACATTAGATTTAGAGTGGGTCTCCAATCAAGTGTGATTGATGTCCTTATAAGAAGGAGAAATTTGGACACAGACACCCAAGGAGAATGCCCTGTGAAGATAAAGGCAGAAAGTGAGATGATAACATATACAACCCAAAAGGAATGCCAGAAACCTGGAGAGAGGCATAGGAGAGATTCTTCCTCACAGACTTCAGAAGGAACCAGCTCTGCAGACATCTTGATCTCGGGCTTGTAGCCTGCAGAATTTATGGTCAGACAATAAATTTCTATTGTTTGAAGCACCTAGTTTGTGGTACATTGTTATGGAAGTCCCAGGAAGTTAATATATATGCAAAAAATCCATAATTTCAAAAATCAAAAAATAAAACTATAATTTGAAAAAGTGGTCAGAAACAAATAAATTCATTCACAGAGCATGCTAGCATTGTGTATGTAACACAGATGGAACTAAAGTGTATGCCACAGGAGATATTGACAAAAGGCTGAAGTTGATGCAAAATTTTTAAAAACCTTATTTTTAAAAATATCTATTCTTATGATAAGATCACTGTTTTGAGTACTGTGGTTTTATAATAAGCCTTAAAGTCTGGTAGTGTGAGTCTATCAATTTTTTAGATGCTTTTTGCTTAGGTTGTTTGCATTTCCATATAAATTTTGTGATAAGCTTGTGAATTTTTATTTAAGAGTTTTCTGAAATCTATATTGAGATTGCAGTGAATCTATAGCTCAACTAGACAAGAAGTAACATCTGAACAATATTGAGTAGTCTCATCTGTGAATGTGATGTATCTCTCCATACTTTAAGTCTTCTTTAAGTTTTTTTAGCAATATATTTTAGTTTTTGGCTCACTGGACTTGAATATCTTTTGTTAAGCTTATCCCCATTCATTTTCTTCCTTGGACGCTACTGTAAATAAATATAAAATTGCAAATTATATTATATTTTGAGGTTTAAAAAAATTGTTGCTTGTTTATAGAAATACTATTAGTTTTTCTATATTGACCTATGTATTGTTACTTTATTGAATGAACTTGTTAGCTCTATAGCTATTTTTGTTTTTTGAAGATTACTTAAAATTTTCTCTGTATGTGATCAAGTATGTTTTTTGCAAATAAAAATAATTTTTATTTCTTCAAAAAAAATAGATGTCATAGGTGTATCATAAAGCCAGTTTAAATTATCTTTGCTTGGTGTATTTCTTTAAAGGACGAGAGCTTTTAAAATATAGTGTTGAGATATAAATGACATTCATTGGGAGCAAAATGTAAAGTACAGAAATATAGTTTATCATTAATTAGGTTTTATTATTAGTATCTTGTATTCGCTGGCTCAAAAACAGCACGATATCACATCCAAAAGTCTTAAATTTAGCTTGAAATATCTTTAAATTACAGCAAGAGGAGCTGTGTAATTCAAATTTTCTCTTTGTGCTTCTCTAGTCTTTAACGGAATTGGTTGGTGAATTATTATTAAAACGTCTTCCAAGTTTGAGGCATTTCTCAGCAAGTTATTCGGAATGCCCATTGTTATCCTTTAACCAGCTCTCATTTGTACTTTATGGGTCAGTGACTAAAATGTACAATGCTCTGTTAAGTCAGAGTGACTTCAATATAAAAGATGTTAAGGAAGCAAAATTGCGTGCCAAGCAAATCTTCATCTTAATTAGCTACTAGAACTTAAAGAGTTTGCTTCTATGTCTCAAAAGTAATACAGCTGCATACTTAGTGTGTGACCTTTACTGCACTACCCAGTACAGATTTTTTTTCCCCCATAGATCACCGGAGATATGGAAATTTTAGAGGAGAAAAATAAACCCTTTTCTTGGATGCAATATATTCTACAGAAGAGTGAAGCGTGTGCATTTCTATCAGAACAGGACTTACCTGCTTTTAAAAGTACAACATGGATGCTTAAAATTTGAGACCACAATTTTCAAATGGCAATCGCTACAGGCAATTCATCTTCATGTAGCAGAAAAAGATGTTCTTGCATCTATATCCCCCTGATATTGGCAGGCAATACTACTTTTTCTTTTCTTCATTGAGAAATCGAGAGGAAGGAAAGTTTCTGAATTTTTACTGAACGTTTCCATCTATATCATTTTAGCTCTGTGAGACAGTGTCACAGTAAAACTACAAAGTATTCCACGAGGCTTTTCTAAATGAATTCATTTGACAGAGGTGATTTGCTGCTGACCTCACTTCTCTTGGATATAACAGCAATTGCACTGCCTTGATCACAACTGTCAAAATACAGCATTCTGTATTATTTGTCCAAGTCTGGCACACCACTGCATGTGGATACATGACCGTTCCTGGAATTTTGAAACGTTGCTGACAGAAACTCATACAAGATAATAGGCTAGCAGCAGTGGTAGGGAACATAAGAGGAAAGTTATTCAGTGACTCTACCAAGAGTTTACTGAGAATTTACTATGCATGTGACTATATACGGCCATATGGGGGATACAAAGACAGATTACTTCAGAAACTGATATAAGGGCATAATGATAGATTGTGCCCGTTGAATCCCAAAGAGACTACTTGTAGCATCGCACTTCTAGAATGTCATTTTAGAGTTCAAATTTTCTGCTTTGGACTGGAGGATGTGTCTTCTGGTGCCTGCCATGTTGAATCACATGGTCACCATTTTCAAGGGTAGTGACTGAGCTGAATACTTTCCATTTATTCCATCGAGTGCCACTTTCCACCCCCTTTCCACCCTACTCCTTGCCCCAGGATGCTGATTCTAGGCCAGAGATTCCCAGTTCTCTGGATTCAGGTTGTGTTCCGCCAATGAGAAGCACAGACAGGAGAGTGAGGTTAGGCAATGTTTTCTTCAGGCTTCCTTCCAAGTGCTGGCAACCTCCCTCTACCGGAGGCCAAAATTGCTCTCAGCAATCCTTCTCCAAATCATGCCATTTTCAAGTTCCAAGTTCGAGTCACTGCTTCTTTCGGACCTAGGGATAGCAGCTCTGTCAGTTGCTAGTCTCAGATTAAGCACTATCCCTTTGTAAATCATCCCTTCATTAGACCCTCTTCAAATTGCTCAGTTTCAGTGTGGCATCTTTTCTTACCAGGACTCCAGGTGTTGCAGTACCTAAACCTGCAGGCTGGGATGTGTCTATAAAGCCCATACTTTCAAGTTAGTAGACTTGTAGTATTACAAGTCCAAGGGTCCTATGATAAAGAAGACGCATATATGTCATGGTGTGATTTGAGATACTTGGTTCAGGTTGGTCAACAGCCAGGTTGACCTTGTTCACATTTTTCCTAATTAAAAGAGATTCACTGAAAAAGATGGGGATGACAGGCTGACTTCATGTTTCCATTTCTGGGAATGTTTCCTGGTTTATGCAATCACAGTAGGATAAGTGTTTAAAAGAGGCAGTTTGTCATATAAATTTGTAATGATTTTCTGGATTTTAAAGATAGGAGATAAGTTGTGTGTGTGTGTGTGTGTGTGTGTGTGTACACAGCGTAGGCAGAGGATCAAAGTTTATCTGAGTTCCATTAGTTGGTATGGAGACATAAAGAACTATTTTAGTAACATGCAGATATATACTGTTTTTTGACATCTTGACCAAAATATTTTCCAATTACCGGTGCTATGAGAACAGATTGGACAATCTCTTTTAGCACCAAGTGAAAGGATGTGAGGATCACCTCTCTTCTTTCTATTTCATTGGTAAAAATAATAAGTTGCTAGATAGGAAGAAAAAATAATCCAGGAAGGATGTCAAGAAGAGGAAATTTCTGAAGAAAGAAAGCAGTATCAAGACCATCGCTGAGAAGTCAGTAAATAGAAAAATATTTTAAATTTGTAAAAGAATTATTTTAAGTTCTACACTATTCTGAGTAAGGCAGTAAGTAAAATTTATTTTCAAGGGTAATTCCAGAGCTGCTTAAGCGGTAGTCCCCAATGCTGCAGGGGACAAAAAAGACAATTTGATAAGTGGAGGAAGGATGATTCTGATCTCTCAAAAAAGTGAGGACTATGGTTACTGATGATTTTCTGAGGAATGGTGGAGAAGTGGTAAAGCCTATTTCACAGATGGCCTGTCTTCTCACTATAAGTATCTGATATGTAGTAAAGAAACTCCCGAAAACTAACCAGCTCATTAAAACTCCCATGTCTACTGATTTATGTAGAAACACCTCAAGCTCTATCATCAGAATGAACTGGAAATTTTAAGGAAACTGGAATCTTGGGAAGATCACAGATGGCTGAGGCCACAAGGAAATCATTTACCTTTATCTCTCATGGAAAATGAAAAATTTTCTACAAAGTTGATATAAAAATGGAATTTGATTTCTTGGTCTACGATTTATGATTCCTACATGAGTGCCTTTTGAATGCAATAGTCCATCTCACGAGTTCTGGGAAGAATGTGTTTGACAGAAAATTTGCTTATCTGACCAAAAGGACTATTGAAATGAAATATGAGACAAAATAAACATTAAAAAAACACACAAACATGAATCTGGATCCTAAGAAAAGCCACAGCTAATACATAACAAAATGGCAATATGGCTGATTTGAATCAATCTCTTGGTGGAATAATATTGTTGAGCTTCTGAGCAATCAAAGCTAAAGACTCTGTTTTCATCAACCAGTGATGTTTTCACAATAAATAATGAGGCAATCTTCTCTTCATATATGTAACATTAGTGAGCTTGACCTAGATATGGTACAGATCTAACTGGGGCTGTATTTCTTTTTCCATACAGTTCTTAGTGAGTTTTGGAGGCATAATAAACTACATTCGAAGAATGGTTGAAGAAACCAGGCAGAGTTTAAACAAATAAATTGGGCTTATTTCTAAAATGTATATAGTTTAGATGACTGCTTTCTGTGACTACAAACTTAGTCAGTGATCTTTCAGACTTCTGATGTCCTTTACATCTTCAGAACATCCCAAATACCTCTGACTTCTCACCTTAAAATGACAGAGTTTCAAACTTTAGTAGGAAAATGATATTGTGGGGCAGCAATTTTACTATGTACTGTGACTTTACATAAAACTATTCTTAAATATACTGGTATAATTATAGTAAGGCAGGAGTTTAATTATATTTGTGTTTTAAGTTAGAATAGTACAAAAATCTGTTTATAATTTTGCAAAACTGTAATAAAAAAAGTGTTCTATTTAGTTTCTTTTTAGGTTCTGACAGAACACATGGTCAGAGAACAGCAATGGCACCAAGCTGATTTCACTTGCAATTTATTTCTTTGAACAAGGGGCCATTCTCTTCAAGAAAACAGTTTAACAATTTTGTCAGAAAGTATTGACTGTTCTTTTTTTTTTTTTTAAACATATGCATTATATTCACAGTAAAGCTATTTTTATTTATTTATTTATTTAATTTAATTTAATTTATTTATTTATTTTTGACCGTGTTGGGTCTTCCGTTTCTGTGCAAGGGCTTTCTCTAGTTGCGGCAAGTGGGGGCCACCCTTCATCGCGGTGCGCGGGCCTCTCACTATCGTGGCCTCTCTTGTTGTGGAGCACAGGCTCCAGACACACAGGCTCAGTAGTTGTGGCTCACGGGCTTAGTTGCTCCGCGGCATGTGGGGTCTTCCCAGACCAGGGCTCGAACCCGTGTCCCCTGCCTTGGCAGGCAGATTCTCAACCACTGCGCCACCAGGGAAGCCCTTGACTGTTCTTTTAAGCAACTAGCTTATTTTTATTTTATGGTGACTATGACCCATTGTAACCAATAATCCAGCTACCTGACCCACACTGATGTGATCATGTAATCCGTGTTCTTTCTTTGCAGAGTAGAAATCTCTGATCTTAGAGAACGTCTTATCTTTAGCCAATGGAAAAGTCTCACAACATACACTTTGTCCATTACCTTTGATCATGGCTTTAGCTTATTTTTCCCAAATTGATGTTCCTTCCACTTCATATATTAAATGTCTAAAATCTCTTTGTGTTGTGTCTTTTTTTGTAAGCCAGCTTAAATCCTTTCTGAAGCAAGCTGGTGTATAAATAAATTAGACAGATGATAGATAGGCAAATAGATAGATAACAGATAATCTTGAATTTAGTCTCTATTAAACAGTAGAAATATAAAGATGCGTGATGCAGTGGAAAGACTAATAAACTACTTCACAGGAGAACTCATGCTTGGTTCCCATTCCACCCTTAACTAGCACTGATAATTTGGAAAAGTCATTACTTTCTATAAACCTCAATGTTCTTATTTGTCAATAGGGAGAGTGGTTGGATAATGTGCAAATCCATTCCAACTTGTATATTATGGGACCGAAAAATACCACCAGAAATCTTGTAGAAAGTTCTCATGCAGAAGCATGCCATTGATAATTACTACCATGTAAACATTATTCCTATATCTATTGCAATGAAGAAGTTTTCTTAGGCGGAGAATGGAGTTATCAGATGAGCAGCAAGAGTGCTTCGTAGTAGAACTGCAGAACATTCATTAGTCTGAACAGTCTTATCAAAGTCATGGGACAAAGGGTAGAATTGAGTCTTCAGTCTGATTTTAAGCTACTCCAGGTATGGAAAGGTGGGTGACAAATCAGCGATGAAATCCAACAGAAATAATAGGAAAAACCTTAGAAGCAGCTAATTACCTCTAAAGACTACTACTTCAAAAATGAAAGTTTTGGTTGATTTTTTTTTTAAATACAAGCAATCCATCTTTAATTTGCAGTGTTTAATGTAAATTTTCATAATTAATTATTTCTTAAAATTTGGTGGGTTTTTTTCACCCATTTATAGAATTCCAAACTTTAAGACTAAGGAAGTCAAAGATGCCAGCAGGTGACCTCATCTAATATATTGCTCCCATCTGTAAATTATTAGGCCAAAGCTTCCAAGGCCACTTTAGGATAAGATGGTAATAAGTTTTGTTTAAATTAAAGGAGCCAGTGCACCCATATCCCATTTGTGAGTGTTGGCTACTAATAGCTCACAGCTGCACCCTTTTGAGAATAGCCCTAGGTTGATAAAAGCCACCTCATCTATCTGGAAAATATCTGGGAGGTTAGGCTCTCGGCCAGGGGGAGCAGCCAACAAAGATGGAAAGATAGTATGGACAAAAACGGTTAGACTCCAGAGATGAGGAAACTGAGGCAACGGAGAAGGTAGGTAATGGCCTAAGATCACATTGGTAGTAAGTGACAGATCTGAACTTTGAACCTAGGCATTTGGGTATCAAAATTCACACTCTATCCTATGTATCAGAGCACATCATATTCTTCTTGAGTGTCAGTTTCCTGGTATCCATCTGTTACAGACTGAATGTGTTCTCCTAAAATTCGTATGTTGAAATCCTGCTCCTCAGTGTGATGGTATTAGGAAGTGGGACATTTGGGAAGTAAGTCATTGGGTGGAGCCCTCATGCATGGGATTAGTGCCCGTATAAAAGATACCCCAGAAAGCTCCCTTTTGCCTTCTGCCATATGAGAACACAGAGAGAAGACTGCAGTCTGCAATCTGGAAAAGGGTTCTCACCAGGACACACTCATGTTGGCACCCTGATCTTTGACTTTCAGCCTCCAGAACTGTGAGAAATTTCTGTTGTTTATAAGCCACTCTGTCGATAGTACTTTGCTGTAACAGCTCAAACAGACTAAGATAACTTCTAACATTTCTTCAGCATTTATAAGCATATGCAAATCATAGCATATTTGTCTTTTGTGTAGATTTACTGTACTTGCTTTCATGCATTCAGCTTCATTTGAAATCCCAAAGATTGTGATGCTGGCTTACTAATTAAAAAGGTCGTCATTCTCAGGATTTGTGGGCTGACATAAGTCCTCTTCTTTAATGTTGATGCAATGAAGAGAAGTAATATTGATAATCTTAAGGGAATATATGTAAAATTATTTCTCTTGGTGTTAAGTTTTTAGGGACTGCAAATAAAGGAATAAATATTAAACTACAGCAGTATTGGTAGTCCGTATCATCAATTTGTCTGTCATTTTTATCAATTTTTAAATCCATTTCTCCTCAACCACATTTTTCTTTCTGAAATGCAATAACTTTTTATGTCCCTAAAGACTTTATTCTCTTTTAAACAATAATGAAGAGAGGAGAAGGGGTTCAATTTATCAAGCTTCTACTATCCCATTTAGTAAATATTAAGCCATATTGTCACTGATAAACACAAGATTAGCCTTGCACATTCTTTAATCAAATAAAATGGATCTATCTCCACTTACTAGCTAGAAAAATCATTTCAACTTGCTGTTCCTCAGTTTTTCCATCTAAATTATAATAAATGTTCATCATTCTAAGCATCAGCAGAAGTTATAGCCAGGAAGATCCTACTGCTTCTTCTATCAAAGAAGCTACATTTTCACCCCTTTTCCTTAAGAGGTAGCCTCTCCTAAGATTCCTATCAATTTAAAATGGTGGGAGGTACAAACTATTGGATGTAAGATAGGATACAATGAGGTATTGTACAACACAAGGAATGTAGCCAATATTTTTTAATACCTGTAAATGGAGTGTAACCTTTAAAAATTGTATAAAAAATTAAAAATTGAATTAAAATTAAAATGTTAGATTTTATTTAAGTAGTACACTTGTAAGTGAAGTGAAAAAGAAAAAGGATTGGAGGGATTCAGCAACAAAAATTAAGAGCCTGAGGCATTCCCTGTTCTTAAGGTATAGATTTCATGAGGAATAAGAATTCCAAGAAGTTAAAAAAGAATATTATAGAACTGTTACCTATTAAAATCCATTAAAATGTATTAGGATATTTGCTCCATTCACAGAGAAAACAGCATATAAAAATCCCTTTACATTTTAAGATTTTTCTTCTTTGTTTTTTACTCATATACTATTCTCTGCCATGTTATGTCCTGCTTTTTTTTTTTTGCTACATTTAAAAAATATGTGAATTGTTCAGGGTGAATAGTATTTATATGGTCACCAGCAATAAACCAAGACTGAAAACATCATAAAACCAATGTCAAGACTTTTTCCCTCTTGCTTTGCTCTGTTTTTCGTTTTGAAATAAAATTACCAGTTCTATAAAATTATGGTAATCAACCATATTTGTTGGAATTAAGTAGATATCTCATGACAGCTCCCAGCATCCCTGTTACCTTTGATTGGATGACCTCATTCCCAACACGAAATATCGAGAAAAGAATTCTCAACTCCTTCAAGATTGTGTGGAAAACCACTCAGAGAAACCAGGAAGATAGAAACCTCACCTATGTGGATACCACTTCAAGATCTCATGTGAATTTTCCAATTTAGTAGATTGGAAAACTACAGAAAAACCTAGCTGTAGGGATTGTGGAATCATCACTGACCTTTGAAGTATGGGCCGCAGGCCTAGTTCTGGTTGTGAGAGTAGAAGGACACATATATATTTGTGTGTGTGTGTGTGTGTGTGTGTGAAGTATATTTGGGACAGGACTAGTGGAGTCTGTGTCCATCATCATCCTCAAAAGTTCACAGACCTCCACTTTAGACCTTTCTTCAACCTAATGTTCTTAAGGTAGTGGATTTTAAGTCTCCAGCAGACTCCATCTAGAAAACACCCTCAGTAATTATTGACTTAACAACTACTGCACATCCGTTCTGGACTTCAATTTGTAACACCGTTCTGGACTTCAATTTGTAACACCCAAATGCCCAGGAAGCTTGGCTATCTTACACTGTTGTTGATTTAATTGTTTGCTGTTTCAATACTCCTGTCAACAAATATCATAGGAACATTCCCGCTGTCACAGTTGGGCCATCAGAGGATGATGGAATGTTATTTCCCTAAGTCACAGGATGGCTCAGGCAAGAACTATTCTAAACACACAAAGCACTGAACAGCATTTCCTTAGAGGATTACCTGGATGAGCATAATGTTATCCAGATAAGCCTGTTTCTGCTTATATCTCTAAGAAATAGTTTTTCCTCCCTCAGCTTAAAGAGGACACTGACAACTCTATTATTTCTATATATTAAAAGTGGCATAAATGAAAGCAGGTTCAAGCAGTTTAAAATCTATCACAAAAAGAGCATGAAAGTATAGAGGAATCATTCAAACCTAAATTGCAAGAACTTCATATTTTAAAACATTGATGATAAAGCTGGGTGTATGCTCCCTTAGTGGAAAACAGCCCAGTGAGGCTCGTGTCAGATGAAAATTATATTTCTTTACTTAGTTCTCATAGGCATATTTGACTGATGATTTAAACCAACGAGGAGGTGGCAAAACTTCACTTTGCACTGCAAATGGAGCAGAGAAACACATGATTCACTAGGAATATGGATTTAATAGCTGTGAACATAAACTATATCACGATAAAGGTCAGAAGTGTGTTTTCTATTCCCATAGCAAATAGAATCAAAATATCAGTAAAGGCATCCCTTTGAAATTCCTAGATCATACCATAAATAAGAAGAAACATTACCTTTTTAAAAAGTCATCCTCTTTACAATGGTGTGCTACTTTCTGCTTTATAACAAAGTGAATCGGCTTTACATATACATATATCCCCATATCTCCTCCCTCTTGTGTCTCCCTCCCATTATATTCTAATAAAGATGTTAAAAAATAATAATAATTTAACTTCTATATGTTTAGGTTTGTTTGTTGTTGCTTTGGAAATTGTTGCTTTCATTGTTGTTTTTTTTTTAATTTGGGAGAATTGTAAGAGTGGTTTGGCTATTTCTCATAAAAAAATTTGACTCTTCTAAAAAAAAAAAAAAGTCATCCTCTTTCCTGACTCTAGAACTAAAAAAGATTAATGTTATTTATATGATACCTAGTTTACATGCGAAGAGAACTTTGGACCTGTAAAAGTTTTTCTTTAACATTGTCAGCATATATTATATGAAAATAATGTAAAATTTAAAAAGAAAACACATTCAAATTTGTCCTGGTTTATTTCTATTACCAATTTGTTAAGTGTTTCTACACTTTCTCTGCTGAATGTGTTATAAAGAGAAGTCTTCGGAACCTAGAAGGTTGGGATGACACAAAATAAAACTACAATCTATAGAACTCCAATAATTAGCAAACTTTGTGCTTAGCAAGAATCTGAAATAATTAGAAACATCATTTAAAGATTGTCTTAACAACCCAAAATGTGAAACAGAAAGGTTGAGCCAGGAAGAGACCTTCAAGATGGCAGAGGAGTAAGATGCAGAGATCACCTTCCTCCTCACAAATACATCAGAAATACATCTACATGTGGAACAACTCCTACAGAACACCTACTGAACGCTGACAGAAGACCTCAGACCTCCCAATAGGCAAGAAACTCCCCCTGTACTTTGGTAGGGCAAAAGAAAAAAGAAACAACAGAGACAAAAGAATAGGGACGGGACCTGCACCAGTGGGAGGGAGCTGTGAAGGAGGAAAGGTGTCCGCACACTAGGAAGCCCCTTCGCGGGCGGAGACTGCGGGTGGCAGAGGGGGGAAGCTTCGGAGCCACGGGGGAGAGCGCAGCCACAGGGGTGCGGAGGGCAAAACGGATAGATTCCCGCACGGAGGATCGGTGCTGACCTGCACTCACCAGCCCGAGAGGCTTGTCTGCTCCCCCGCTGGGGCGGGCGGGGGCTGGGAGCTGAGGCTCGGGCTTCGGTGGGATCACAGGGAGAGGACTGGGGTTGGCAGTGTGAACACAGCCTGAAGGGGCTAGTGCGCCACGGCTAGCCGGGAGGGAGTCCGGGAAAAAGTCTGGAGCTGTCGAAGAGACAAGAGACCATTGTTTTGGGGTGCACGAGGAGAGGGGATTAAGAGCACCGCTTAAAGGAGCTCCAGAGACGGGCGCGAGCCGCGGCTATCAGCGCGGACCCCAGAGACGGGCAGGAGATGCTAAGGCTGCTGCTGCTGCCACCAAGAAGCCTGTGTGCAAGCACAGGTCACTATCCACACCTCCCCTCCCGGGCGCCTGTGCAGCCCACCACTGCCAGGGTCCCGTGATCCAGCGACAAATTCCCCCGGAGAATACACTGCGCGCCTCAAGCTGTTTCAACATCACGCTGGCCTCTGCCGCCGCAGGCTCGCCCCGCATTCCATACCCCACCCTTCCTGCAGCCTGAGTGAGCCAGAGCCCCCGAATCAGCTGCTCCTTTAACCCCCTCCTGTCTGGGTGGGGAAAAGTCGCCCTCAGGCGACCCACACAAAGAGCTGGGGCCAAATCCAAAGCTGAACTCTGGGAGCTGTGCAAACAAAGAAGAGAAAGAGATATATCTCCCAGCAGCCTCAGGAGCAGCGGATAAAATCTCCACAATCAACTTGATGTACCCTGCATCTGTGGAATACCTGAATAGACAACGAATCACCCCAAAATTTAGATGGCGGACTTTGGGAGCAACTGTAGACTTGGGGTTTGCTCTATGTGACTGACTGGTTTCTGGTTTTAGGCATATCTTAGTTTAGTATTTAGAGTTTATTATCATTGGTAGATTTGTTTATTGATTTAGTTGCTCTCTTCCTTTTCTTTATATATATATATATATATATATATATATATAAACAAGACCCATAAATATGCTGTCTAAAAGAGACCCACTTCAGACCTAGGGACACATACAGACTGAAAGTGAGGGGAATAGAAAAAGATATTCCATGCAAATGGAAATCAAAAGAAAGCTGGAGTAGCAATTCTCATATCAGACAAAATAGACTTTAAAATAAAGACTATTACAAGAGACAAAGAAGGACACTACATAATGATCAAGGGATCAATCCAAGAAGAAGATATAACAATTGTAAATATTTATGCACCCAACATAGGAGCACCTCAATACATAAGGCAAATGCTAACAGCCATAAAAGGGGAAATCGACAGTAACACCATCATAGTAGGGGACTTTAACACCCCTCTTTCACCAATGGACAGATCATCCAAAATGAAAATAAATAAGGAAGCACAAGCTTTAAATGATACATTAAACAAGATGGACTTCACTGATATTTATAGGACATTCCATCCAAACACAACAGAATACATTTTCTTCTCAAGTGCTCATGGAACATTCTCCAGGATAGATCATATCTTGGGTCACAAATCAAGCCTTGGTAAATTTAAGAAAATTGAAATCGTATCAAGTATATTTTCTGACCACAATGCTATGAGACTAGATATCAATTACAAGAAAAAATCTGTAAAAAAATACAAACACATGGGGGCTAAACAATACACTACTTAATAACCAAGAGATCACTGAAGAAATCAAAGAGGAAATCAAAAGATACCTAGAAACCAATGACAATGAAAACACTATGACCCAAAACCTATGGGATACAGCAAAAGCAATTCGAAGAGGGAAGTTTATAGCAATACAATCCTACCTCAAGGAACAAGAAACATCTCAAATAAGAAACCTAATCTTACACCTAAGGCAATTAGAGAAAGAAGAACAAAAACCCCCACAAAGTTAGCAGAAGAAAAGAAATCATAAAGATCAGATCAGAAATAAATGAAAAAGAAATGAAGGAAACAATAGCAAAGACCAATAAAAGTCAAAGCTGGTTCTTTGAGAAGATAAAGAAAATTGAGAAACCATTAGCCAGACTCATCAAGGAAAAAAGGGAGAAGACTCAAAACAATAGAATTAGAAATGAAAAAGGAGAAATAACAACTGACATTGCAGAAATACAACAGATCATGAGAGATTACTACAAACAACTATATGCCAATAAAATGGACAACCTGGAAGAAATGGACAAATTCTTAGAAAAGCTCAACCTTCCGAGACTGAACCAGGAAGAAATAGAAAATATAAACAGACCGATCACAAGCACTGAAATTGATACTGTGATTAAAAGTCTTCCAACAAACAAAAGCCCAGGACCAGATGGCTTCACAGGCGAATTCTATCAAACATTTAGAGAAGAGTTAACACCTATCCTTCTCAAACTCTTCCAAAATATAGCAGAGGGAGGAACAGTCCCAAACTCATTCTATGAGGCCACCATCACCCTGAGAGCAAAACCAGACAAAGATGTCACAAAGAAAGAAAACTACAGGCCAATATCACTGATGAACATAGATGCAAAAATCTTCAACAAAATACTAGCAAACAGAATCCAACAGCACATTAAAAGGATCATACACCATGATCAAGTGGAGTTTATCCCAGGAATGCAAGGATTCTTCAATACACACAAATCAATCAATGTGATAAATGATATTAACAAATTGAAGGAGAAACACCAAATGATCATCTCCATAGATGTATAAAAAGCTTTCAACAAAATTCAACACCCATTTATGATAAAAACCCTCCAGAAAGTGGGCATAGAGGGAACTTACCTCAACATAATAAAGGCCATATGTGACAAACCCACAGCCAACATCGTTCTCAATGGTGACAAACTGAAACCATTCCCTCTAAGATCAGGAACAAGACAAGGTTGTGCACTCTCACCACTATTATTCAACATAGTTTTGGAAGTTTTAGCCACAGCAATCAGAGAAGAAAAAGAAATAAAAGGAATCCAAATCAGAAAAGAAGAAGTAAAGCTGTCACTGTTTGCAAATGACATGATACTATACATAGAGAATCCTAAAGATGCTACCAGAAAACTACTAGAGCTAATCAATGAATTTGTTAAAGTAGCAGGATACAAAATTAATGCACAGAAATCTCTTGCATTCCTATACACTAACGTTGAAAAATCTGAAAGAGAAATTAAGGAAACACTCCCATTTACCACTGCAACAAAAAATAATCAAATACCTAGGAATAAACCTACTTAAGCAGACAAAAGACCTGTATGCAGAAAACTATAAGACACTGATGAAAGAAATTAAGGATGATAATAACAGATGGAGAGATATACCAAGTTCTTGCATTTAAAGAATCAACGTTGTGAAAATGACTATACTACCCAAAGGAATCTACAGACTCAATGCAATCCCTATCAAACTACTAATGGCATCTTTCAGAGAGCTAGAACAAAAAATTTCACAATTTTATGGAAACACAAAAGACCCCGAATAGCCAAAGCAATCTTGAGAAAGAAAAACGGAGCTGGAGGAATCAGGTTCCCTGACTCAGACTATACTATAAAGCTACAGTAATCAAGACAGTATGGTACTGGCACAAAAACAGAAATATAGATCAATGGAACAGGATAGAAAGCCCAGAGATAAACCCACACACATATGGTCACCTTAGTTTTGATAAAGGAGGCAAGAATATGCAATGGAGAAAAGACAGCCTCTTCAATAAGTGGTGCTGGGAAAACTGGACAGCTACATGTAAAAGAATGAAATTAGAACACTCCCTAACACCATAAACAAAAATAAACTAAAAATCGATTAAAACCTAAATGTAAGTCCAGACACTATAAAGCTCTTAGAGGAAAACTTAGGCAAAACACTCTATGACATAAATCACAGCAAGATCCTTTTTGACCCACTTCCAGAGAAATGGAAGTAAAACCAAAAATAAACAAATGGGACCTAATAAAACTTCAAAGTTTTTGCACAACAAAGGAAACCATAAACAAGACGAAAAGACAACCTTCAGAATGGGAGAAAATATTTGCAAATGAACCAACTGACGAAGGATTAATCTCCAAAATTTACAAGCAGTTCATGCAGCTCAATATCAAAAAAAACAAACAACCCAATCCAAAAATGGGCAGAAGACCTAAATAGACATTTCTCCAAAGAAGATATACAGATTGCCAACAAACACGTGAAAGGATGCTCAACATTGCTAATCATTAGAGATATGCAAATCAAAACTACAATGAGATATCATCTCACACCAGTCAGAATGGCCATCATCAAAAAATCTACAAACAATAAATGCTGGAGAGGGTATGGAGAAAAGGGAACTCTCTTGCACTGTCGTTGGGAACGTAAATTGATACAGCCACTATGTAGAACAGTATGGAGGTTCCTTAAAAAACTAAAAGTAAACTACCATACGACCCAACAATCCCACTACTGGGCATATGCCCTGAGAAAACCGTAATTCAAAAACATTCATGTACCACAATGTTCATTGCAGCTCTATTTACAATAGCCAGGACATGGAAGCAACCTAAGTGTCCATCGACAGATGAATGGATAAAGAGGATGTGGCACATATATACAATGGAATATTACTCAGCCACAAAAGGAAACGAAATTGAGTTGTTTGCAGTGAGGTGGATGGACCTAGAGACTGTCATACAGAGTGAAGTAAGTCAGAAAGAGAAAAATAAATACCGTATGCTAACACATATATATGGAATATTAAAAAAAAAAAAAGATTTTGAAGAACCTAAGGGCAGGACAGGAATAAAGACGCAGATGTAGAGAATGGACTTGAGGACACGGGGAGGGGGAAGGGTAAGCTGGGACGAAGTGAGAGAGTGTCATGGACATATATACACTACCAAATGTAAAATAGATAGCTAGTGGGAAGCAGCCGCATAGCACAGGGAGATCAGCTTGGTGCTTTGTGACCACCTAGAGGAGTGGGATAGGGAGGGTGGGAGGGAGGCTCAAGAGGGAGGAGATATGGGGATATATGTATATGTATAGCTTATTCACTTGGTTATAAAGCAGAAACTAACACAGCATTGTAAAGCAATTATATTACAATAAAGATGTTTAAAAAAAAAGGTTTAGCCAAATTATGCCAAAAATAAGCTGTTTTAAAACTCTTTTCTTTGCATAATATAAAATCACACATCAAATTAAGTTAAATAAATAGAAAGAAAAATGAGCTAGGGTTTTGCTTCACTAATCTTAAAAGTCAGCCACTTGAGCATAACCAAGCTTAGAAGTTTAATCAGCTCATGTGCTTGATTGGTTTCTCCTGACCTGAAGACCAACATAATTAAGAAAATATGAAATTCATCTCAATATTTCTTCTCCTGTATTATAAGCTTGAATAAAAAAATAAAGCCTGAAGAAAGATGAGACAAACATCTCATCTGTTTTTGAAAAACGAGCTATTATTCCCATCAGAACTTAGACATTGTTTCTGTTTTAAGTATCTGAAGATAATTTCAGAAAATAATTATCCAAACATCAGCTAAATGGAATGCATCCATTAACAGAAGGCAGTTGATCATGTCTCGGTTCATACTGACTAGTAAAAAAAAAAAAGAAAAAGGCAGAAGTGCATCAACGTATAGGCTGGAATGTATTATCCTAGACTGTGTCTTAATTTAATTAACATGACTATCTTCAGCAATCTCAGACCCTAATCTTCAGAGTCGTAGGACTTCAGGAAACACTAAATTTCTTGCTTTATTTCCACTGTTTTCCTAACTCACGGGATAAATTGCACTGTTTATCCTAGTGCTCTGACTTTAAAAGGTTAAGATCTTTGATTCCTTATTGATTCTCCTGCTCCCTTTGTAGCTTGCTTCTCCATTCTCTCAGTGTAGTGCTAGTATTCACCCTTTTTTCTTCCCAAGAGCCAAGTCGTATTTCTCAATTTCCATCTCCAGTCATTTTGGATTCAGTTCAGACATAAAGAGGGCTTGCTAAGATTTTACTATGAACTGTGGTTTTTCTTTTTACTTTAACGTCTCAGTCACACCTGTGAAGAGAACCCCAAAGTGCCCTGCCTTAAAATTTAGAAATGGTAAACATCATTCTCTCTAAACCATTTCATGTAACTTTATTTCATGCAGAATCCCCTTTACATTTTTGTCTTTCTTACGATCTTTCATGTCCTTTCAAGGGAATCTAGTCTTTGCTTTGTTCTCCCTTCTTTTTCCCCTTCCCATTTTTAAATTCTGCTTGCCCTTAGGTCATGTTCAAAATAGGTTTTTCTGTTTTTCTCTGTTTCTTTCCCACCTAAGTCTCAAGTCAACTCCCATCAACTGCAGGAAAACGATGTAAATAGTGTAAGAATTTATTGTTCCTTTCAAAGGGACAGCAGTCCAATCTTTCCACCTATGGGGTAATGTACAGCAGCTATTGAAAGTTACATTAACTTGGTGCCTGGAAAGAGCATTTGAACATTAATGTCAGAGTCAGCAAAGATGAACATAGCCCGGGCTGTTACTGCCCTGACTCTGTGATCCTGAGTAACTTAAAAACACCTATACCTTTCAGCTAGTCCATACTTAAACTGGGGTAATCATGTCACATTGCTCCTCCGTAAGGTAGTTTGAAGCGTTAACTGAAATAAGGCATGGGAAAGCAATTTGTTAATCATAAACACTATACAAACACAAGTTATTATGCTTATTTTATTATTTGCTTTGTTTCTTTACATTGTAAGCTCAAATCCAGCAGGGACCTTCTTCTGTTAGCTCTAGAATAGCCCCTAGCAAATTCAGAGACCGAATTCAATAAATACGCAGTCATGGAAGTTAGCAGATGTTAAAGAAAATCATTTAAATCGTTCTTCTCGTTATGAAAATACTCATTTCTGTAAAATTACAATGGTAATGGTTATGAAACAACAAAGAATGGCTTGCTATATCTATGTTTAGAAACTAAGGCTGAGAAGCCTTATTTGGAGGTAGCAGAGTGGTATCGTGTGTAAGTACGAAGCAAGGGGGAAAAGCAATGATGCTGTCATACACTTCTGGCCTCATTACTCTGAAGAACTTTCTTTTCCTTAATGCGTGTATGCAACTGCCTGAAAGTTAATGAAAGTGGTGTGTGCCCAATGAGGGGACAAGAGAGCTAAGATTAAAAACCAATACCAATGATGCGCATTTAATGAACTGGTCTTATAGCTTCATGCACTACTTCTTTAAAATTGACTTTTTTTTTAAAAAGCACATTAGCAGTGTCTATTTAGGGCCCAGAAGAAGTTCAAGTGGAAGAAAATACTTGTCTGAAAATTAAAGAGTAAGTCGTTTCCACTGCAAACAAAAGCTTCCGGTCGGAGCCGTTTATTGGAAGATTCACAATTCTGATGATTGTTGGAGAAACGTGGGGATGTGAGCAGTAGTGGTTCTTCGGAGGCATTGTCCTGTGCACCAAGCATTTTGCTCACCCACATCTAATCTATATTTTTGTGCTTTTTGTTGCATTCTTCTGTTTGAAGAGTTTATCGGGCATCATCGCTGGCTGAGGTTTTAGTCGATTACAAGATCATTTGTTTTTTCCCGCACTGTCATTTTGAATCTTTCTCCTAATTGGAAATTTCCACTCACTATGGCATCATCCAACATTGGCATAAAAGAGGATAAGATCCCAACTCCCATATTGTACAGTATTACAGTAATATACCCCATTTCAAACGCTTGTCATGGAGAAGAACCATCATCTGATCTCTTTTCGATGATTCAACATGTCATTGGGCCCTCTTTTCTCACAACCTACCTAGCATGTGGCTAGAAACATCACTTCACTCTAAAATTACATTAGACAAAATTAGGAATATGAATATGGTATTGGAGAGTCGATTATCTATACTTATGTTATCTATTTTTTTAGATTAGCTATGTCATGGCTCTTCCTTCAATTTCCACAGATACTTGAGAGATGAATGCCATCATATTCACACCAAAAAATAATTTAAAAAAATAATAACGTTAGCTTCCATGAGGTGATGATTCTCTAAAGCACTTTTTCTTAAAGTATGGTCTTGGACCACCAACATCAGATTTATCTGGGTGCTTTCAAGAAGATATTGTTTCATGGTTACCAATTTTGGAATTCTATTAAGTAGACAAGAAGGGAGTTTAAATACTTTACTTTTGGTCTAGCTGTAACTGGTAAGTACCATATAAAGAAATAAACATTCATGAAATACATGAACATCAGTGGGTACCAAAACTTGTTAATCTGTATTATATGTGTGTATTGGAAAGAACATTGACTGTTTTGGAATTTATACCCATGCTTTTGCCTTACGGGTTGCCACATATATAGTGAACATTAAATTTTAAATAATTATATAAGCAATTTTTTCCATTGAAATGGTGCCAGGAAACAAATGATTTAATATCAAATTTGAAAGGATTACTCCTCCATATGGAGTAAGTTTCATAAAAATAGCTTAGTATTGGTTCCCGAATACACTTTGTACATTAATTCTGTTAAAATCATATTAATTATTTTTCTAGCATGACATGTTCTGCCAAGCCCATGCTGTTTTTTCCATCCAGATTCTTGCTGTTTCTCCCTTACAGCAAATGAGTAGCTTCTGAATTTTAACTCTTGGTGTTAAATCTTCTAGTGCTTTGGTCACCTGTGTCGATCAGTCATAAAGTCTTTGGTTTCAGGAATTGGTTTTAGCAGCTATAATCTTATCTTACTTTCAGAAACTTACTCTAAAATATTGGTCTTATTTTCATAAGAAGCATTAAAGTGCTTCTAGTGTGAATTTCTGTAATTTCACAGAAAATAGCAGAAAGTGAAATAATTTTAGCTTTCATTACTTCAAATTTCATTAGTTGTTTGGTTTGTGCCTCAATTTATTTTCAATTCTCATAATAAGGACCAGGAGGGGTTGGCAGAGAGCTCAGGAAGAAAACGAGATAATTTAAAAAAAAATAAAAAATCATTTTGAGTGTTTGTTCTATCTTGCCTGTGAGCCTTTATGGTGTTTAGGCAATTTGATTAGGAGACTAATGACAGATGGAAATGAAGCTCTTCCTTAGTCTAATGCATTTGTTAGATGATTATCAAGTTCATTCAGTCCTAAGTGTAAATTCATTGTCATCTTATTTCTAACCATCAACCTTTAACTGATGAAGCAAGCAATTTGACTCTACCTAAACTTATTGTGCTTCCACTGGAAAGATATGGGATGCACATGCCTCATATGAAACTTTTACAATAGAGAAAGAGATTTTAATTTAAAAAATAGTTTCCTTACCAGAGCTTACACTCTGTTCATTTTCAGGAATTGTTAACAAGATGACACAAGTATAACATAAAATCGCTATGGTAGATGGTCTTTTGATTTTGCATTCAGATCAGATCTTCTATTTCCATTTGGAAATATCTGAACCATTCATGAGGCACTTTTCTGTGACTGTTTCGAATAGAGACTCATAATAATATAACCAAGGACCTGAAATTGTTTTATGCTAATATTTTAACCTTGTGGAACTATACTTTCTCTTACTTTCTTTTTGAAATGCACAGCCTCATAGACATGCATAACTTTTACCTACTCGTTCTTAGCAAAAGAGAATGAACTTTCCACTGTAGTGGGGAGCTCTTAATAAACTAAGGGATTAAAGAAATAGTAGTCTAAGTAACAAACACTAGGAATGTAACCACTCTTATCTCCTCCTCCAGAAATTTTCCTCTGTTGTTGTTTTATAAGTGGTTTGCTTCACAGTACAGATGTTTTTATAGATCAGCACCTGCATATTTATGCTCATTTTAATCTATATTTACATGACAGCTATCACTCTGAAGTCAAAGCTTTAGAATCATAAATTAGGATAATCTCAACTAGCAACAACAGGAAAGTTTGATAGCAAAATTGTTCCAGAAACTCTTGGACACGGAGACTGGAGAAGTGAGTTTTTATATACAGTCCCTGCCTTTCAAGTAACAGTTATCAGTTTTAAACCAAAAAGTAGTAGACGTTGCAGAAGTTAGTCAAAACTAAAGGTTAAAACAGAGTCCCCAGCCTAAATAATTTTGTAAACCAATCAGGAATTCAAATCTCACACAACACGTTCCATTTTAAGTGCTGAGTGTCAGTGGGTGCAGTTGGAGAAGGATTCTTGCAGGAGTAGAGAGAATTCTACAAAGTGCTGAAAGATAAAAAGTAGTTAAGTTCATAGAGAAAAAAGGAAAGGTTGTTTTAGACTGTAAACTCCATGAGAGTAGAAAGTATACCCGTTCACTATTATGTGCCAGGTACCTACTACACAGGTTGGCTGAATTATTTGGAAGGAAGTTTGGGTAGAGAAGGAAGAAATTTATGGAGTGTGCAGGAAATGGCAAAAATGGACCTGTATTGAGTGCAGGGTGTATTCTGGAATGATTCATTTGGACGGTGGAGAAGGGGCATGACATAGACTATATTATAAATGCTGAAATAGCAATAAAGATGAATTATAAGTGACGATGCAGAAGTGATTACTGGGTGTTTTTTCAGTGAAATGCTGGGTTTATCTAGTTGTTTAGGAATGTGCACCTTTGATTGCTTTTCTATTGACTAAGCTGTATCGTAACTCAGTAGGGTCAGAAGTTAGGTTGTAAAAAACTGATGATGATGCAAATAAGTTTTGTTAAAATTGATTTCTGTTCTGTAGAAAAGATGAGCCCAAACGTAAGATTTTATTATATTATAAAATATTAACCAGTATTGCATCTACTAACAACTTTAGTCTAGCATTCCTAATTTTATATATACACATACACATGTATGTATACAGGAACATACATAAATGAATACATGTACAGATATATGTATATGTGTATAGTCTGTTCTTCCTTGAACTACTTTTAACATCTTACTGGTTTCCTCAGTCATTAATTCCCTCACTTTGATGCTTCTTCATTTTATATTTAAATGAGTTGTGATTTTGCCTTTTTGAAACTTTTACATTAGTAGCAGAATGTATTGTTTAGGGTAGAAGTTTGAAGTCTAGACACCAGTCAAGACTATTATAAGGAATTATTCTTCTCAGTACTACTCAAGGTATAAGGTTACGATTCTAAATTTGGTAACCACAGTATTTTGGAAAAGAGTAGAAAAATCTGAGACATTTTGAAAACAAAACCAGAATAGGATTTGGTGGTATATTTATAGGGGAGCTAAAGGATATTTACCCTATAAAATGGAGGTTTAAATAACTTGTTACACTAGTCTCTTTCCTCTTGGAACACCCCTCCCATCTCATTGTGCTGGGGAGAAGTCTAGCCCAGATCTTGAAAGTTGCTCTGATAGTTTACAAATGAGGAGATAGATAGACATTAATAAACAAACCTGGAAAAAAACCTCAGGAAAAGCAAACCAGGATAAAAACCCCAACAAAATGTGTTTTAAAAAGCTCTACCCCTTGTCAACAAATGCACTTTTAAATATACAAATTAACTTTTAAATATATAATAGTGATAGAAAGAATGCAAGCAACTTAAGTGTTCAATGAAAATAAAAAGTAATGTAAATTATGGCATATTCACTCAATGGAGTATCATTTATTCATGAAGAAGTATTCTTGTGAAATTGATATTTTTATAGTCTCTTATGATTTAATCTATAGAGCAGGTTATTAAATTGCAGATAAACTTTGACCTCAAGTAAGTAAAACAAACAAAAAAACCAAAAGATCTACTGATTGAGATTCTCTTGTGTCAGGCCCAGGAATTTGTATTTATAAATTTCCTTCAGATAATTCCATTCAGCAGTCGGGTTCTGGAACCATCAGTCAAATTCAAAAGTTTCTGAATTACAAGAATTTATTTAGGAATCTGCTGTCTTCCTGCCTAGTGGAAGGCATATTTGTTATGCCAGTGCCAGAGGGCAACCTGGATGCTTTTAATAGGAAAATTCCTTGGACATTTTAAATTTCTTAGACATTTATTCAGTAAATATTGTTGAGCATCCAAGATGTGTCGAACATAGTGATAAGGCTTGGGGATACATCAACAAACTAGATAAACATAAGTAACAATGATTCGTTTATTTAAACCAAGTCACTAGAATGTAAATTACTGTAATGTAAGAACATTCTAGTGGCTTAAATCCCAACGTCTCAGTGTAAGTCAATAAAGGGATCACTTTACATGTTCACGGCCCTTATCTATTTTAATTAATTTATTTATTTGTTTGTTTGTTTATTTATTTATTTATGGCCTCACCCCGAGGCTTGCAGGATCTCAGTCCCCTGACCAGGGAATGAACCTGCGCCCTTGGCAGTGAAAGTGCAGAGTCCTAACCACTGGACCGTCAGGGAATTCCCATGGTCTTTATCCAAAGGAATAACTTGTACGGCGGAGTAGCTTTTCTACGTCCTTCCCAAGTATAGCAGTGTTAGCAACACTTAAATAGTGCTGACTGTGTGCCAGGCACTGTTCTAAACACGCATTTTATATGCATCAAGGTATTGAGACACATCACATTATCACCGATTCAAAGATTACAGAAGAGTATTCTTCATCAGTCCCCTTACCCACATCTCAGCTTCTTACTCACAGGTAGGAATGCTGGCCGAAGCCCCGGTTGTTTGACTCCACATGCCATCTCCTTGGCTGTGCTGGGAAGACTTGACCTCTTTTCCACCATCTGTACTCCTCTTTCCTTCAGATTCTCTCTTCCAATCCACGCCCATATGTGAGGCTCTGAGCAGTGGCCTTTTACCTTCACTATTGCATTATGAACTATTCAGCAGATCTTGAGGGAGGAATTAATATAATGTTTTACAGAACCAGGCTTAGAATATTTAAACTTTCAGAACTAAACCTGAAGTCTGAATCATGGTTAACATCTATGTGTGATTACAAGTGGTATTAACATATTTTTAATTTATTTTTTCTTAAAATATCGAATCCTGAGCACCTCTGGGCTGGTGATAGAGGTATTAGATGATCAGAAACACGTTAAGAAGATGCAAGTTGTTAGTAAGATTCTAGTTACTAGCTTGGGTGAAATGCTTATAAGTGTTCATGATATTTTTTTCCTAAGGTAAAGAGAGAATTTTATTTAAAAATTTCTTTTTGTCCATGATCTTATTATACTTTATAACCAAAATATATATTACTTATAATATTACATGTATTAAATAAAATAGGTAAAGGAAAAGAAACGGAAAAACCCAAAATGCCTGTTTAAAAATCTGGATAGAATAAACAATACAACTGGATGGTAACCTTAGCATATATATGAAAATATACAAATTCTAAGGTATGAGTTAGTTACCTTTCCCCCCATTCTCTAAATCACCATGTTGTTGGAGCACTAGTTTTTTAGTAGAACTTCTAGTTGTATCATCATAAATTTTGGTTGCACCAGGTTATTAATAGTTAAACAGGTTTCTTTACAGCTTGATGTATTATTTAAGGCACAGGCTAACCTGCAAAACTACAGTGGCTTAAACAAGATATGCATGTATTCCTCTCTCATATTTTGTTTATATTGGGCAGAAGATCCAGGGAAGATAGGAGGCATTGGATTTCACCTCTGAGTCTAGATTAGCTGCTCAGTGTTTCCTCTTCCCTAGAAGGGAAGCAGCTTCCTTTCTAGAGAAGTAATTCAGAAGGTGCACACATCACTTCCCCTCACATCCCATTAGTCACATGACCACAACCAGATGCAAAGCAGGTTGGGAACTGTAGTTTCTGGATGGGGCAGCGGGGATGAATGCTGCTCACAAAAGGTCAGTGGTGACAGGGGATTCTATAATTACAATGAGGGAGTAGAAAAGGATATTGGAAGATCATTAACCATCTTTTCCCAAATGTCTAAAAGCCTTAATACACTACAGTAAGTCCCCTGCATACGAATGAGTTCCCTTCCTAGAGCACGTTCTTAAGTCCAATATGTTTGTAAGTCCAACAAAGTTAGCCTAGGTACCTAACTAACACAATCGGCTGTATAGTACTGTACTGCAGTAGGTTTATAATACTTTTCACACAAATAATACATAAAAAAGTAACATAAAAAATAAAGAAAACATTTTAAATCTTACAGTACAGTACCTTGAAAAGTACAGTAGTATCAGCTACATCACCACTGCTTTTACGCTTATTTCCAGACATCCTGGGCTTGAAATAAAGACACTGTACTACTGTACTCTATACAGTACTGTACAGTAAAGTACACAGAAGCACAACCACTTGTAGAGGATGCACACACATGATAATGTACGCCAGACATGTGAACTAATTTACGTGATTGGACATGCGAATGCACGTTCTCATCTCTGAAAGTTCGCAACTTGAAGGTTCGTGTGTAGGGGACTTAATATAATGTGTAAGGTGAATATCCTGGCAAGATGGTTGGACTTGAGGTGGCCATGGAATGGGATTTGACATGCACAATTTCTTAAACTGATTTAAATTGCTTCTTTATGGTAGTTAGGTGTGGTGGGCACGTGACATAGCCTGGGACACCAACCACACCTTAGCAGTGAATTCAGCATGCAGCCCTCCACATGCAAGTACCCACCCAGATAGAATGGCTTCCTAAGTATGTAAAAGGACAAAAGTCATTACCCATAGTGTCAAGGGATCATGTGGCCCTCAGTCTTCTAGGCCAGATCTGGGCCTGCTGTGAGGTTGCTTTTCTATGTGTGAAATAATATGTACTGGCTAGGAAAGTTTTATCCCAGTCCTTTCAAACCCATGCACATGAACACATAAAATTGAATCCTCAAAAACAAACTCTTAAAAATGGAAAAAAGGGTTGGTTTACCTTGTGAAGTGAACAAAGTATGAATCAATGGTGCCAAATGCCCATTCTCCCCATATTCACACTGGCCAATCTTCGTTCCATGATATTGTCGTAATTTGTAGGGTCTCCATCAAGAGAACATGACTGGTAAAAAATGATAATAATAGCTCATTTAAGATTGTGACAAGGTTGAATTGGGTTTCTGCCAAATACCCCATCTAAAAGAATAGAATTAAGTCTCAGGGTATCATCTGGACAGAACAATATGGTTCTGCAAACTGGTGGAGCCCATGCTGTGGTTATATCTCAGGCCTCTTTTTTTTTTTTTTTTTTTTAACATCTTTACTGGAGTATAATTGTTTTACAATGGTGTGTTAGCTTCTGCTTTATAACAAAGTGAATCAGCTATACATATACATATATCCCCATATCTCCTCCCTCTTGCGTCTCCCTCCCACCCTCCCTATCCCACCCCTCTAGGAGGTCACAAAGCACCGAGCTGATCTCCCTGTGCTATGCGGCTGCTTCCCACGAGCTATCTATTTTACGTTTGGTTGTGTATATATGTCCATGCTACTCTCTCACTTCGTCCCAGCTTACCCTTCCCCTCCCCGTGTCCTCAAGTCCATTCTCTATGACTGCATCTTTATTCCTGTCCTGTCCCTAGGTTCTTCAGAACCTTTTTTTTTTTAGATTCCATATATATGTGTTAGCATATGGTATTCGTTTTTCTCTTTCTGACTTACTTCACTCTGTATGACAGACTCTAGGTCCATCCACCTCCGTACAAATAACGCAAATTCGTTTCTTTTTATGGCTGAGTAATATTCCATTGTATACATGGGCCACATCTTCTTTATCCATTCATATGTCGATGGATCAGGCCTCTTTTTGATGCAAACTTCAAGCTCTTTAATGAGGAGTAGGTTGTACTCTTCACTAGTCTTCATAAAGTAGTTTTTTTTCTCATTGTCCCTTATATCCATAAGATATTGTGTGTGTGTGCATGTTCTCAAAGGGTTTATCTTGAATATAAAAGTAAAATAAAACTAGCAATTGAAATGCTTTTTTTTTCAAATCAATGTGTATTTTTTTAAATGAAGTATAGTTGACTTACAATGTTGTGTTAGTTTCAGTTGTACAGCAAAGTGACTCAGCTATATATGTATGTGTATATATATATTCTTTTAATAATATATATAAAATATATATTCTTTTATAATATATATATTCTTTTTCAGATTCTTTTCCCTTATAGGTTATTATAAAATATTGAGTATAGTTCCCTGTGTTATACAGTAGGTCCTTATTAGTTATCTATTTTATATATAGTAGTGTATATATGTTAATCCCGAGCCCCTAATTTATCCCTCCCCCCCTTCCCCTTTGGTAACCATAAGTTTGTTTTCTATGTCTGTGAGTCTGTTTCTGTTTTGCAAGTAAGTTCATTTGCATCATCTTTTAAGATTCCACATATAAGCGATATCATATGATATTTGTCTTTGTCTGGCATACTTCACTTAGTATGATAATCCCTAGGCCCATCCATGTTGCTGCAAATGGCATTATTTCGTTCTTTTTTATGGCTGAGATGTGGTGTATATATATACTCTGGAATATTACTCAGCCATGATATACTTTTGAGATGAACTATATGACCAGTACGAGCTCACCACTTTTGCTATCTTATCAAATTCACAGAGTACACATTTAATCAATGCAATGCTTGTTTCCTTTCCACAGTGACCAAGGTAAGATAATTACACATATAATTTAAAGGAATGTACATATCTTAAAGAAATGCCTTGTACTAAACTCCAAGAAATATCAGGGAGTTGGGTTATGAGCAGTGCTTTCTCACGTCAGGGGTTCCTTCGGTCAGTATTAAGAAGTGTGTTGAGCGTGGGCCTCACCCTCAGCCAGCTGGCTCCAGGCTCTAAAGCTTTGGCGGCGGCTAGGGGCCTGGGTGCTTCCTGCTGTTCCCCGTGTCCCTGCTGTTCCGCTCAAAACGTGCTCCACAGAGGTCATCCCTGCACACGCTTCCTCCCTATCAAACTCTTTTTTTCCCCTTCCCCTCCTGCGATTCCTGGGAAGCCAAGGGGCTGCGGACGCAGGGAGAGAGAGAGGGGTTCAGCATTGTGCAAATGGGAGCCTTTGACGGGCGGTTTAAATTGTCTTTAAAAAAACACCCCGAGCCTTCCTAAGCAACCAGTACAGATGTTCCCTTTGGGCCACCAGTGACCCGGGCCCTTCCCAGCCCCTGCGTGGAAGCATACCTCGACACAGAACCACGGAGTGCCTGCAGCCGCAGCGCTGGGCCTCTGACTCGGTGGGCATTGCGCAGACGGGCTTCTGAGTCTCGGGTTCAAGCGCTTCCCATTCGGTGGAGGCATTCTTCAGAGTGGCAATACCTCCCGTGAACTTGGGGCAGGAAGCAATACTTCAGAATTGAATGTGTGTAAATAGTTGCTTTGAGTTGCAATTGCTAGTTTCTTCTTGGCCTCAGGTCAGATCAAATTATATATGTATAAATATATATAAACAAGCACACATAACTGCATCCAATGCAAACAAATGCAGAGCATCAGTTATGAAACCCTCACGGAGCTTGGAGGCTGCTCACGGCTCCGTTACCCTGGCTGCGCTGTGGGGACACCTGCACATTTGCACTTGACATTGAGAGCCGAAGGGCCGCGTGCTTCCCCATTATGTGGCCTGTAGTGATTTGTAGTTTCCAAAGATCTGTCTGCGTTTGCAATTTCCAGATTTTCGAGGTAAGCACTTTTTGGTGGTGGTTTCGAAAAATCACGTCATGCCTAGAATCTGAAATTAAATCCGCGAGAACCAATTGTTTGCGTGCTCCATCTTTCCGTTGCTCTACCCTTTTAAAGTTGTTAATCCTAATAATTTCAAAATGCACCCACTGAAGAAATGGACATTAAAATACTCTAAAATCTCAAAAAAAAAAATGAGAAAGCTTACAGAAAATACTCTGTGTTTGTGGCCTACTTAATATTATAATATTGCTTCTTAAGCATGATAAATTATTATAGCATATAAATTAATATGTTTGGGTGAAAACGAATTTATAAACTTAATGACATCTCTATGCAAACTAATCTTCCTTTCCTCAAAGCTAACTGGTGATCTAAAAATGCTATCAAACACCATCTGATCTTGTATAAGATAGTTATAGAGTCTGTCATACAGAGTGAAGTAAGTCAGAAAGAGAAAAACATATACAGTATGCTAACACATATATATGGAATCCAGGGGGAAAAAAAACCCAAAAGGTCATGGAGAACCTAGTGGCAAGACGGGAATAAAGACACAGACCTACTAGAGAATGGACTTGAAGATATGGGGAGGGAGAAGGGTAAGGTGTGACAAAGTGAGAGAGTGGCATGGACATATATACACTACCAAATGTAAAATAGATAGCCAGTGGGAAGCAACCGTATAGCACAGGGAAATCAGCTCTGTGCTTTGTTACCACCTAGAGGGGTGGGATAGAGAGGGTGGGAGGGAGGGAGATGCAAGAGGGAAGAGATATGGGAACGTACGTATATGTATAACTAATTCACTTTGTTATAAAGCAGAAACTAACACATCATTGTAACGCAATTATACTCCAATAAAGATGTTAAAAAAAAAAAAAAGATATCCAAATTTAGAGGGTCAGCTCAAAATCAGTTTGGGTTAATTCAAGTTATATTTTAGAAACTAGAGAGCTAAAATCATTTTTTAAAAGGAACTTTATATATCCTTAACACTTTGTGATTAAAATTCCCTTATTTTTTTCCCTTTTATTTATGATCCTTGGAAGTCACTTGAGTTCTTGCGAATAGCTTTCATTTTCATTTCTATAGCTTAATCATCTACAATTTAATGATTCATAAGATTTTAGAATATTCACTTAAGTAGTTTGGCATATATTCCTATTGGAATTATGCTTATAAAATTAAGGGCGAGAAGTGAGAGAGTAGCATTGACATATATACACTACCAAATGTAATATAAATAGATAGTGGGAAGCAGCTGCATCACACAGGGAGATCAGCTCGGTGCTTTGTGACCACCTAGAGAGGTGGGATAGGGAGGGTGGGAGGGAGACGCAAGAGGGAGGGGATATGGGGATATATGTATATGTATAGCTGATTCACTTTGTTATACAGCAGGAACTGGCACAACATTGTAAAGAAATTATACTCCAATAAAGATGTTAAAAAAAAAAAGAATAAAAACATCTTAAAAAAAAAAGAAAGCCTTGCAGAATCAGATAGAGGCAAGTTTGTTCTTTCTCATGCAACAACTGCCTATGATATTTAGAGTTACATTATATCAACTCTAAAATTGCCATTCTAAGCAGAAATTGCGTGTGTTTTTTTCCGCACAGTCTCATGCTTCTGACCTGTGAAATGGGGACTTATAAATTATTCTTTTTAAGGCAAGTATGTTAAATCTTTTCCTTTGCTAAGCAAATCAGAAATGAACAGTCCTATGAAAATGTAATTGCATAACAGTGAACCATCTTATTGTTTAGTCCAGATTTCCTCATATCTGCTTATGTAAATTTTTGAAACAAGTCATTGAAAGGCATTACTCAATGGTTTGTCAGTGTGTTTCACAACTGACACATTTGTTGTTTCACAACAAATCTAAAGCGTGCCTTTTAGATTACACTCATAAAGTACACTTAAAGGAAGGGTCCCAGAGCCTTCTCAAGTGTTTTGCTGTGACAGGAGAGTAATTTAATTATAGATTAAAAGAACTATCATGTTTCACTCAGCTAAGGCTGTCTTAATGTTCCTGGACTTAACAATCTCTCCTTTCTCCAATGAGGTATTTCACTCAGCTAGCTGTAGTAAAGCATTCATTTGTTGTTATAAATAAATTACTTTAAAATGAGTTCCTAACATTGCCCTAGAAAATAGTCCCTCCCGCCCCACCCCGTCCCACACACACAAAAAGTAAGCTACGTCTCAATTTATTCGCTCAGTAGAGGAAAAAAAGACTTTCTTTTTGTCATGTAATTTGGTTCTTTTTCAGAACTGGGGCTGGGAGAATAAAAGCAACAGAAACTGGGGAAAAAATAAAAAGAGAAACAAAATTAAAGGTTTGCTGTAGGAATAACTGAGCTTGACTTAAGGGACTGTGAGATAGAAACTTGCCAATGAAATTCTAGTTGTAGAAAACTACATATTGTACAAGCTTTACAGTTGACCTGTGTATCCAGAAACTACAGGGATTTACAGAGGCAAACCCTGCAAGTAGGAAAAGAAAACAGAAATGTTTACATTCACTGTGTTGCTCCATCAAAGAACAAGGCAGGACAATAGTTTTGAAAGGGCATTTCACATTGACACTGCCTGTGTTTAGCTCCTGTGTCTGTTTCATTTTTTTAATCTGCAGAATGAGAATAAGAATAGTATCTAGGGTAAAATGCTCTGAGATTTAAATGAGATAATCCACATGAAATGCCTAGCACAGTGCCAGGCATATAGTAAATTCTCTGTAAATATTATTAGCTCTGACTATCCTCATAAGCACCTCACCTTCAACTCTGAAATTTTTGAATTATAAAATGGGAAGGTATTCGTTCATTATTTATTCAGTAAAGATGTATGTTGTGCCTTCAAAAATAAGGCCATAAAGAATGGTGAATGAGGAATAAAATATAGAAAAGGAATACATTTTTTTTTCTAATGTTATGTGCTGAATTGTGGTGTACCAAAATATAAACTCAAACTCTCTAAATCAGTTGGCTGTTTCATAAGGATATGTCACAAGGAAGTCTGGATTACTACCAATTCATGACCTCCCTTCATTCATTTATCCCCCCAATAGCCCTTTATTCATACCTACCACATCTCAGACTAGTGCTAAGAGCTGAGAACACCAGGACTAAATAATACACAGTCTTCGACTTCAAGAAACTAGAGATCTCATGGTGTGGAAAGGTATGTCAAGGTAAATTACAATTATGTGATGCAACATGTGCTCCATTGGAGGAGTAAACCCAATGCTGGATTTAAATTCAGGAATTGGATTTGGACAGACAGGCAAACAAGGAAAGGCATTCTGCAGTGCACACACATGACCCAAGGAAGGAGGTGCGTAAGGAGGTGCCAAGCTGGGAAATGGAGAAGCTTAGTGCAGCCAAACTGGGATCATATCAGGACGGTGCTTCAGTGTCAAGTGAAGAAACTTGGACTTTTGAAAACTGGTAGTAACTGATGGGGGATTTTGAACAGGGAGTGACTTTGTAACAGTAAGGAGAATGAACTAGGGTAGGAAGAAAGTTGGAGATACCTATGATATACCTCTGCAAAAGAGACCAACCAGAAGGTGGTTGCAGTATTCCAGGTGATGGAAAACTGGGTTCCAAATCCTGGAGGGAGATAAAACTACCAAAAAAAAAAAAAAAAAATCCTCGGAAGTGAGTCAGTAGTATAACCTTCAGGAGCAAAGAACCATATATATTTCACTGGAAGAGATAGTATTGTGTGATTTAATGCTTATTGTGTTCCAAAGTTGAGGTTATTGTATTCTGATATAAAACCATCAGTGCAAAAGTTTGATATGGATATTTAGAATTTGATTGATTTGTAAAGTAGCCTATAACTTAATGGATTTATCTTAGAGACAAGAATGACTTTTTGCTTTTAGTCAGGGTTTTTTGAACTCATATATGAAAGATGCCTTGATATAAGATCTATACTTTTTCACTTTATGTTCAGCTTTTCAGGAATGTATCTAAGATGGAAAACCAGGTGATCATATTGCAATGTACTTTCCCCTACATTTTTATGGAAAATGGCCCATGATCTATTTGGGCTTACATGATTTTTGACTCATAAATATATATGAGGGTAATGCCTCAAAGCTCCTATTTAATGCATTTATGAAAAATGTTCACATTCTGGGAAGCCTTTCATTCAGGGCAGCTGCCTGGGAACACTTATGATCTCTGAGGGGAAGCTTTGAACATGCATAGGCGTGTTATGAAATGGTGCATTGTCAGACAACTAAAAATCAAAAGTTTAACACAATGGCATCATCTTGTCGGAGATGTGAACTGGCCCTGCTATATTCAGGCTATAGAACTTGGGAAGATTCTTTTATCTTTGTGAACACCTATTTCCTCATCTGTAAAATGGGGGTGCCATTCCTATTTTGTTAAGTTGTGGTGAAAGGAAAGCACTGAATAGGTAAATAATCAATTACAGGGACATTTCTTTCCCTCTACTCTCTTCTCTACTCAAGTAACATATTAATTAGCAAGGATAACTCTTGGTAGAATGCAGTTTAGTAGGATACTGCTTTCCAATTATTTAAGGACTATAATAAAGTGTTGATACCCAACTTGAACTTGCATCTGAATTGGCTTTTTAAACATATAAACTTATATTATTTATATGTCATAAAGACTACTTGATAAAAGGACCCCAAGTCATAATTCAGAGCTCTTGACATTGTCTATAGCTATTGGGATTCAACTGGCCATGGTGACTACTCATATCAAATCAGAGCGTGTGATGAGCAACAGTGGGATGCGATGGGCTAGAGAGAGTTTCCCAGGTGCAAGTGCTCTGGCTGTGGCCACTCTGGCTGATGGGTGAACATGGGTTGCAAGGATTTCAAGCATCTCTACCCACAGTCTATTTGAGAGGAGGTAAAATGAAAAGATTAAGTTACAGATATTTGGAGGAAGAAAAGTTTCAAAGGCAGTGACTACTGAGATGTCATTTAGCCAGGGTCTCAGCATCTGCAAGCTCTGTCTTGAGACAGTTGACTCTAGAACCCAGACTGGTCTATGGAAAGCCTCTCACTGCCTCTAGGAGCAACACTTGAATGTTTTGTACTGGGCACTACCAGCCTTAAGCATCCTCTGCAACTTGGGTACCACTACCCAGATGCTCTGAGCTTGAGGAGTCAAAGTGTCCTCATGTTTTTGTAGTTCTCCATGATTAGAAGCCACACTCTGTTCTCTGCAGAGATCGTCTCTCTTCCAGTATCAAATTTGGCTTCATCCACATGCAGCCTCAATTTTCTTCTCCATGGGGCCTTCTCAGAACACTCCTGCCTTCAGAAAGCTACCTAGTCTCTGAAGTTCTGTTTTACACCAAATGTGTGCCATTATTGAACTTTCTTGTATTGCTGTAGAATTTTTCCCAAGTGTTGATCTTGTTCCCCTAAGCACATTGTAAGTGCCTTGGAGGTAGCATCATGTTTTATATTGCCAGGGCTTCACACCATTCGAACATGCAACTAACCAAGTACTAAAGAAATACTTAGTGATTCATTTACTGAACTGGAAATCTGAAACTGCTTATTCTGGACTTGTTGCTATGAATTTTTCAGTCTCGGGTTTTTTGAAGGAAAATACTGTACCTAGCATGCTTTTATCTTCTTTTCATTTTCTACCATGAACTATTAGAGTTTATGTCTCAAGTATTTAGTTCTGTCTGATATTCAATTCACCAAGAAAGAAAGATCTTGGAGAGAGAAAGTTGGCTTCTTTACTCCATTTTTCTATCTTATATATTGGAATTTGTCCATGAGATGTTGCTAAAGCAGGTAGAAAGAGGAGCAAGGACCTAACATTTGTGTTATTCCCTGGAACTGGGCAGGTTTAGGGTATAGATTAGCCTATCAGATGGATGTATGTCAGCATGATAAATGAAAACTAATATCCAAGGTTACAGCTATGACCACTGTTTCCTTAGGCCAAAGCTGAATCCAAGATCAAGTAGAAGATCTCCCTACAGGTAGAGAAGAGAGGCACTATTCAAAATTACACAGACAGTTATATCTGGAAGGTCTCTCTGACTGTAGAAGGATGATGTCATCTTGCTGGGTGCTGGGCTGTAGATTTGAGGGGAGTCTGGAAAGACAAATGATGAGTATCAGTCTTCTTGAAGAAACATTGGAACTAAACATTATTGGAAAAGTGATTTGGGATGAAGATTAAACAAGAAGCTTAGGCCTCAACAATGGAACACATAAATGGCCCAGTGGGACCAAGTGTGTGTAGCCTGGGAGTGGGGGACATAGTGCATTTCTACATAGTGTCTTGTCATCGGAATGACTTTGGGGAGGGATCTGAGGTTGAGGGCACAATCCTGGGTCGTAACGTTCAGAGCCAGGCAGCCTATCAAGGAGAGTGACACCTGATACACAGTGTCAAGATGAGGGCATTGTTTGACTTAAAATATTTCAGGCCTTTTGTCTTGATTGGGGTGGGGTGGTGGGGAAGGTAGCCCTGGGCTTGCAGATAAAATTTTCCAGCAAACATTTGGAAAGACATGACAGGCAGGGGAAGGGAGATAGACACCTGTCCTCTATTCAACCTGAAATGAGAAACAACCCAGTCCCAACTGGTTTTCTGATCTAATCAGATGAAATGCATAGGTGGTAATGGCCAGAAACATGAGCAAGAACACTAGGTTACACGATGTCTTAGTTGGGGTTTTATGAGAAGCAGATACAAAGAAGGGATTAAAGGTGCAATGAATGTATTAGAAAAAATGCCTGTGGGAACAGATGAGGAAGCAACTGGGAGAGGCTGGGAGAACTGTCAGATTATGATGTAAGTCTGACAACCAGCGAAGAAGAGAAGAAAGGAAAAAAAGGAAAGAAAGTGGGATGGAAGCATCTTAGACTGCAGCCCAGTTCTATGGAGTCCTGCAGCCAAACTCACCATTAGAAGAGTCTCCTGTCTACCAGGAATGGGTGGATGGAGGGCGGCACCTTGGCTGCTGCATAGGTAGCTGATCTGGGGAGAGGGTTTATTTGAGTAAAAGTAGTACATTCAGGAGGAAGAATTGGCATCAAATGCAGATCTTAAGAGTTGTAGTTTTGTTCTTCTTCATGGTCCAACCCTGGTGGAGAAAGGACCTGCAACTAATTAGACAATTTGATGAAGGCATGTCATGTTTATCATTCAGGACTAAAATATATACATAAATGTAATATACTGCAATGAATGATAAGGCAGGTGGCTACAAGCCAGGAAGCAAGTTCTCTCCAGGAACCAAATCTTCCAGCACCTTGATCTTGGACTTTCCAGCCTCTAGAACTGTGAGAAATAAATGTCTGTTGTTTAAGCCCCCCGGTCTATGGCATTTTCCTATAGGTGCCTAATCAGACAAATACAAGGATTTAATAGAGAAAGCTCAAAGCCAAAATGAATGCACTTTTTTCATTTTTATAGTGAGATGCTTCTGAGAAATCAACATGCTGGAGGCTGCTGAGTCTTGATATGTTCCTTGTTCTGATTGTTGCTTTTCTTAATGGCTGGCTGGCTCTGAAGCTGATCTATCAATCATGGTTCTTTGTTGCAAGCAACAGAAGCCTACTGGGTCAGAATAAGCAAGGAAAGAAGATTTGGAGTACCTCACCAAACCATTGAATAAGTTGGAAAGTTAGGCTCGAGGCCCGGAAATACTCCCTTAAACACTATTACTCTGCTGAGAAACCACTCAAGCTGCCACTGGACACCAGATGCTACGTTAGCACTACAGTCGATGGAGCAGATTTTACTTCTTCATGGAGCCCAGTCCTACAACCACTGCTACTGCTAACACTGCCAGAGAGGAAAGGCAACGTCCCTCTTCTTTCTTTTTGTGTTACTAGCTCTGACTGGCAGAGCCTAACTTATGTGCTTATAGCTAGCTGCAAGGGAGGCTGGAAAAGTAGTGAATATAGTCAGCACTTCTAGGGGGAGAAAGTCTGTGTGCCCTACCCTGACTCAAAAACTGGAGAATTCTTCAAAATGCATGACAAATGTCCACTAGAGTTGGGTGTCATTTTTATCCTTGTCAGCATTGCATCCTCAGTGACTAAAAGTGTGACCTCAATAAATATTTCTTGAACAAATCAATGTTTATAGAGAAAGCACATCAATTCTAAACAATCCCAATTAATAATTAAAATAATGGAATGTTTTACCCCAACTTAAGTGTTCTATTCTTATATGATATGAGACTTCTGGGTGGAAATTAAAATTGACAATTTTATGGGACAATTATTAGCCAAAATTCTCATTGGACAGAATCTTTCTTCTTATCACTTGTTCCCAAAGATATTGGGTTTTCCAAATATCTTTGTTACTGGCTGTGGTTGATCCACTTTGCTAATTCTTGTCCATCCTTTCAGCTTCTGGTTCACTTGCTTTCATCCAGTGAGGCTCTATGCCTCATTGGTATCCTGCCCTTGACTGTATTCATGTCCCACTAGACTGTAATCTCTTTGAGGTCAGGAATTGTGTGTCTGGCTTGCTGTTATATGCAGCACCCAACCCAGTTCCTGGTGCTTATTATTCATTCAGTGCATGTTTGCTGAACAAATGCATAAAATCATTGTCTATAGGCACTATGCTACATATAACAAATTGAAAAAATGATGAAATACATAGTTATTACAGATGTTCATGTGGTATAGAGCAGATCTAATTGTCCATTACGTGGTTTGGTTTCTGAAAATTTATTTTTTCCGTCCTCTTCTGGAGTTCGATTCACATGCACACCTATTATGTGAATATATTCGTACCATCTCAGAGAGCCATAGCATGACAAAGAACATATAATGGTTGTCAATGTGTATTTCCCTTAAAAAAACATTGATTATAAGCAATGTTTTCACATTGTTCATTTTATAACCAATGCAGGAACTCTGCATTTAAATAGGAAAACTGAGTAACTTCTAAAATCCACACCTAAAGAAGAGTCTTAAGGATGCTTCTTTATTCCTATATGTCACTTGGAGCCTCCAAATCAAGGTTGCCAGGACATTATTAACTTGGCTAGGATTTGTTTGGGTGACTTAGGAGGAGTGTGTAGAAAAGGTAGAACAATAGCGATTCAAATTAACCATATCATTAAGTATTTTCTTCTGTCTGTCCCGTATCTGTGACATCATGACTTTTTCCTCTTTACTCATTTCTTGTGGCACTAAGCTCTCCTGTTATGGCATCAGCACTGGGGCTAAATTTGAAGTGTATGATATCTGCTATTGGGGTGTGTTCACGCTGCCCCCTACACTTTCTTTGGTCTTCTTCCTCATCTTTCTCTTACTATTCCAAATATTTATCCATACACCACTGGCTTATGGATATGAATACCCACACCCACTGGCTAAGAGAACCCTCACTTTGGCGTCTCTCTAATACTTGGCATCCACGGACAGAGCTCTTGTGCTGAATGCTTGTTGCTGCTCTCCAGAGTCCCCTGTTCTGCAGGAAGCTGCTCTCAGCCAGCTGTCAAATTAGAAAGGAAATAATGAATCATTAGCTGAAAGATAAATATCTGATAAAGTCTAATGGGACGGCCTTTACAGTAGTTGCTTACATTTTCTTCTGCGAGTGATTATTTGGAAAAAAAAATGAATGGTCGTATTTAAGGTCTAAGGTACAGAATAGTAAAGATTTGGAGAACAAATAGAGCTTCCTGATGTCAAGAAGGCCACATCTAAGCTGCTTTACATTTTAGAACCATTCATGAATTTTTATGATGACCCAGTCAAAAAATAAAATAAAATAAAACTGAGTGAACATTTCAAAAAATAATTTGATTCAATTTTTTTGAGTGACTGGACAACCATAGTCACATTAGTTGTGCATGTGAATACAACTTTAGTTGTTTCTTGGGAATTTCAAATTTAAACATGAAGGGCTTCCCTGGGGACGCAGTGGTTAAGAATCCGCCTGCCAATGCAGGGGACACGGGTTCGAGCCCTGGTCCATGAAGATCCCATATGCCGCGGAGCAACTAAGCCTGTGCACCACAACTACTGAGCCTGTGCTCTAGAGCCTGTGAGCTACAAGTACTGAGCCCGTGTGCCACAACTACTGAAGCCTGCGTGCCTAGAGCCCGTGCTCTGCAACAAGAGAAGCCACCACAGTGAGAAGCCCACGCACCGCAACGAAGAGTAGCCCCGCTTGCCGCGACTAGAGAAAGCTTGTGAGCAGCAACGGAGACCCAACGCAGCCAAAAATAAATAAATAAAATAATTAAACATGAATACAATACGCCTCAAAAGTCTTTATTTTATAAGGACCTTTCTATCATTATAATAAGCAAATAGTCTCCTAGCAAAAAATGACTAAAAAACTCATAATTAAAGAACACAAATCTAATTTCCAAACTTCTAAATTAGCATTAAAATATTTCTTCTTCTTTTCTCCTTCATTCCCTGCTGCAAGGAGTTATTTAAAGCTAAACACAAAATATCCACTCCCACAGCTCATATACCTTGCATGTAAATAGGGAATGTATGTCAACTTTTGACTTATAGATTCACCAAGTAAATGATGAACTTTTAATGATTTCAACACTAGCGAGGAAATGTCTTCACCACCATAAATCGGTGTCATTGGAAAAACAATCTGTTTTACATCTCAGTATTAGTAATATTACTTGCACTAACGTTATACTTTTTCATAAACTGAAGAAAGTGGCTTGTCTTAAGCTTATTATGGGACGCAAGTAAATTTTTTTTTAACACAGAATATTGCTTACTATGTAATGTACATCCAGCATGAAGCCTAGAAAAGAAAATCACTCATTAAAAGTGTCACTTGTTATGGCAGCAATAATCAACAGAGCATTAAATGTTACATTTTATTGCAATGAATGGGGAATAAACATGAAGAGCACAGTGCATGCTTGTAAATGGTATGACTTGTAAATGTCAGCAAGAACTTATTTAACAGTAAAAGGCTATGAGAATTTGAAAAGGGAGTTTTAAAATTCTTCCAAGATGGATGAAGTTTACATGAGGAAAGGGCAGCAGCTATATATAGCATGCACACACACAGGTAATGTAAAACATGAATGGATAAAAAAGAACCAAACGCAGTTCTAATTGGAGTGTTCATTATATTTGGCATTCTAGAAAGTGCATGTACCGAAGGCTGCAAGTTTGGCATTATGAATATTTTATTGCATACCTTGTTTTATAGTCACAGAAAGCAGATTTTCTTTTCTCAACATAAGCAATATATATGTATAGGTACAGAGCAGAGAGCAGCTGATAGGTAAATGTAGCTGGGAACACATCATTCAGAAGGACTGCAATCTCTTTCTGGGAAATTGTCTAAAAATTTATCATATGCAACATTCAGCGGCACAGAGTTTTCATCTCTCTACCCAACTGAGTTAAACTTGGCTTGAATGTTCTGGGTGTTGCTCTGTAAACGTGATAATCGATGGAGAATGTTCTTAGGAGTTTTCCAAACCCCACACATTTGTATTTGCAGAGTTTCATGTAGGACCGTCAGGACATTTTGACATGGGAGGAGAAACAGTATTATATGATAATAGGAGCCCCCATAGCTTAAATCAATGGGGAAATGAACAGCATGGGTTTCAAAAAAAATCTGAGAGATGACCAGGCCATTTGCAAAGCAAAATTCTCTTTTAAGGGACTAGTTTCAGTTTCTCTCCAAGGATTTACATCAAATTGAAAACATTAGAGAAACTCCATAGAAAATATAAGCATTGTGTTCTGAATAGGCTATAGCAGTTAAACATGCAATATTATAACTTTTACAATACAAGTTTTAGTTAGCATTCTTCAGAAGAAAAATATTGAAATAAAGCCTGGGATAGCTTCTATTTCAAACAAAAAATTTTATTATAGTATCCAGGTCTTTTTTAGAGGTCAAAAGGAAAGGAAGGAAAAAGTCATAAGCATGACATCTGCTCAGCTTCTAAGTACAATACTCCATAAACTTCCAAATACATCACCAAATTAGCAGCCCAACTTTCTATATGAATGGATACAATAATTTAGTTTTTTTTAAATCGTTAGTGAAGACTATCACTTCCAACATAAAGACAGTATAGTTGCTTACTGTTTCTAGTAATTTCCAAAACAGGCTAGAGCTTTCTGTTTTTTTCCCCCCCACATTCCATAACTAAAAATGATAACAATAAAATAAAAAGTTTATTTTCACACAATGCCTAAAATTCAACAATGGCAAGTTAAGAAAATACATAAAGTGAAGACAAGGTAGAAATAAGAAAATATTAGATGATAATAATAATGAAAATAATGCTATATGGTAGGCATTGTGTTACAATTTTTATACATGTTTTATTAGTTTCCCCTTGCTGCTGTAACACATTGCCACAAATAAGTGGCTTAAGCAACACCAACTTATTACCTTACAGTTCTGGAGGTCAGAAGTCTAAAATGGGTCAAAGGGCCGTGAACCTGCTGGAGGCTCTAGGGGGAAGTTCCCTTGCCTTTTCCATCTCCTAGAAGTTGCCCACATTTCTTGGCTCATGGCCCAGCATATGATTCTGACTTCTGCTTTTGCAATCACATCTTCTTCTCTGAATTTTCCCCTCCTGCCTCACGCTTATAAGGAAGGACCCTTGTGATTACATTGGGCTCACCAAGATAATCCAGGATACTTCACCCATCTTAAGATCCTTAACTTAATCACATCTGCAAAGTCCCTTTTTCTACATAAAGTAACATATTCATAGGTCTTCGCATTATGACATGGACATCTTTGGGGACAATTATTTTTCCTACCACACATGGAGATTATAGAAATGTTATATCATTTCTGGCCCTAGTGTATATCTACTAGTTGGCCTCTACCATCTATTGTTTTGAAACTCCTTTTTCAACACTAGGGGAGAGGGGGTAGGCCAATTCAATTACTGGATATGCAGGGAACAGGAATGACATCATTTTACTAAGCTCTTCAAACCCCATCCGTGCAAACCTTTCCTCAACAAATCTAACATACAGCAATGTTGATTCCAAGTAGAAAAGGATTTGACTGTAATTCCCTTGTTTCTTGCAAAGGTGTAAATGAACTGTGAAATGGTGGGATTGTTAGGCAACATTTCTGAGAGCAAAAGAAGTTGGAGAATTGATCCACGTGCAAGAAAATAAAACTATAATTACTCAGGGAGAATGTACTCCAATTTAAGGAACAATGGGATTATAATTATTGTATTATCTCCAAGAAGAAAGACCATCCAGTGGAATTACAGGGGAATCAGAGCCAGATGGTGTCTTTTGCCATCCTGCCGACCATCTTACATTGGTGGGACTGTGCTTTCATTTAATTTTGAGAGAGTCATGGTGTTATGGTGTTTACTCCTCTTTTGGGGGGAAGAAACAAAGTAGAAAATTACTTAGGGGGAGCCTTTTTTTGGGGTCTCATTTTCTCTTATCCTGTGTATATTGATATTTCACAGCAATGAAATTCTAAATACTCATGTATGAGAAGTATTATATACTTCATCTCCTTCTGGACTGACCCACTGTTGTTCCTACTTCCACCAGATGATCCAGCCTCGTGTTATCAAATGCAGGTCCAGTTGCTCACTGCTCAAAAATCAATACCTGAGAGAGAGAGAGGTGAAGGTTGATAGAAAGGAAAGTTGCTTTTAAACAGGTGTTGGCAATCTGAAGAGATGGTGGACTCAGTGTTCGCAAAAAACCAAGTCCAAAGGTTCTGCTCGGCCATGAAAATATTTAAAGGGAAAAGGAGAAGTAATCTCAGGTAATCATTGAGATAGGGCATCAGACTGTTCGCCATCTCCCACCATCTGCAGGCTTGTCCACTTCTTGTGATCTTTCTTTAGATGCTATCTTGTTCACGCAGTTTATTCACAGAGTTTGTTCATGCAGTTTTTTCATGAGATTATGGAAGGGGAAGCTAGGGAAGAGATCTGGTCATCTGTTAATTACTTATTCTTCTTTTCTACTTCTTTGATCTATGGAAGGAAGCGACAGGTTAGGCAAGGTATTGCGTGATCAAAAGATCTGAAAGGTGTGCTAAGGCCAGAGATGAGTAGAGCATGGGGACGCCTGATTTAAACGTTAGTTACAATGTAGCTTTGCTAAATTGACCAAAAAAAGGGGTTTCCTGCTGAGGGCAGTTTCTTGCCATAAGCCGCTTATACTAGGATTCTGCTAACATCATGGGGTCCTGCTGCCTTCTGTTACTGAATGCAAGTTTGTGTGCCCATTACAGGGTGAGGCCAAGCAAACCAAAACATTGGAGTTTGGAGCAGAGAAAGGTTTATTGCAGGGCCAAGCAAGGAGAACGGGTGGCTTGTGCTCAAAAAACCCCCAAACTCTCTGATGGTTTTTGGGAAAAGTTTTTATAGGCAAAATTTTGGGTGAGGGTTGTAGGGTGTGTGACTTTCTTCCGATTGGCTGGTGGTGGGGTAACAGGGAAATGCTCCAGGAATCTCATGCTCAGCCTGAAGTTGCCACCATCCTGGGTAGTGGTGTTAGTTCTGCAAAAGAACTCAAAAATATTGTTATGTATATTCCTTGAGGTGGAACCAGGACCCTGACCCATAGCTGTGCTATTGTTTCTTGACTGCTTCTCCTTTGTTTCTGCATTCCTTCCCTTCCCTGATTAGCAATGGTTTGAATCTGCCCTTTGGAACTCAGGGAAGGTCAAGAAGGCTGTAACGAAGCGTATTTCCTATAAACAAGAAATGGGGGACACAGAAAAGATTTGCACCCAGGAGGGCCCAACAAGGTCCTGCTCCATTTCACCTCCAACCTTGGGGTGGTAGAGGCTTCTTGATGTTGTTAATCCATGGAGTGTCTCACCACCAACTTCTATTTAGCTTTTCATCAATTCCATTATAAGGATAACCAATTCCTTGCTTTAAATTTCCTCATTTTATAATATCGATACTTTGCGTGGATTCTGCTTTTCTGGTTAGTATATTTTCTCTGTGAACTATTGTCATGGAGCCTTCCAACTTGTATTTTTTTCTTAACTCCCCAATCCATTCTTTTTACTGTAAGTTCAGTCATGTCACTGGCCTCTGTAAACCCTATATTAGCTTTTCACTGCCTTTGGAATGCAAGATGAACTGCTTAGCAAGTGTTGCAGGCCTGACCTACAACTTTTCAATCTCAGCTTGTACCACTCCCCTCCCACCCCTCCCTCAAATATTCCATAGCCCTGCTGGTTCTTTTTCTTTTACTGGAAATGACAAGACCTTTTTAACTTCAGAGCCTTGGTACATGCTGTTTCATCTGCTTGAAGTATTGTTCCTTGCCTTAGTCCTGGCTGAGGGGGTTTCAGCCTTTGGTTTATTTAAGAGTAAAGTTTAGACATCTTAGTCCAGAGACATTTCTTAGTCCTAATGGATAAAAATAAATTGCAAGAAGATCCTATCATCCTTTAACCCAGTCCCTTATTGTTAGGACATCTGGGCTAGTTTTAATGATTAAAGAACAAAGGTGCAATGATCAAGCTTCAGCCTAAATCCCTTGCTCACAGATCTTCTCTGATCACCAAGGCACATCTTCTAGTTACTGGCTTTTAGTGAAGCTGTTTTTTTTTTTTTTTCTTCTTCTTCCTTGGATGTTATCACAATTTGTATTTATTTAGTCACTTATGAGTTCATTGGTTCAGTATCTTTCTCCACTTTCTTCCACAGGCTGGAAGCCCCATGAACTTGGACACGTGCTGGCTCTGCCCATTGTTTCCTCAGTACCCAAATGGTATCTGACACAGACAAAATATTCCATAGGTATTTTTTGTGAAACAAAATTCATATTTTATGGCAAGACAAGAAAAATTTAAACACAAAAAAATTTCTCTACCCTTTGGTTTCCTCTCTCCCCCACTGTGCATTGTGCATCCACCAAACTGAAACAAAAGGGAAGGGGGCAGGGTACAACATGTAAAAGAATGACATAGCCATAGGACATGACAAAAACTACTTTAGAACCAAGTAGGTCCAAGATGGCAGACAAGTTGACTTCCAGTAGACCTTGAGGCTCATTATATGCTCATTGTAATACGTTAGCATCTAAATGACACACCCACCAGCACCATGACAGTTCTGAGTCCAACCATAATAGGTCAAAAAGTGGGTGGTGGTCCAATTCCTGGAAATTCCTGTCCCTTCCTTAAAATAATTGGAATAATCCTCCCACTCATTAGCCTATGAAATTTCCCAGCCCATAAAAACTAACCATGCCATATTTCCAGGCCTCTCACCTTCTGAGATGGCCCACACTCTGTCTGTGGGAGTGTGCTTCTCTTTAAATAAATCCAGTTCCTAACTATCACTCTGTCTCTCACTGAATTCTTTCTGCCATGAGACATCAAGAACCTGAGCTTCATTAAATTCTGAGACTAGGTGTGTGACCTCAATTAAAAGACGGTGGGTTCAAGTCTCAATCTGAGGTCCACGGTTTCAAAACCTCCCCATCGGCAGAAATACCTACTCAACCACAAAGAACAACACTCTCCCAGCACCAACAAGACAACTCCTTAAAGATAACATTCCTTCTTGATCTTGTAAGGAGCCACTATAACCCATGACCTACTACTTGCTAGACTGTATAAACTGTCAATAATGTGTCATTTAATGTACAGTCCTCTGTCTCAAAAACTTATATAAATATGTCTTGACTTCTAACAGGTGGAACAGTTCTAGGAGCTTTCTGAGAGGCTGTTCCCGGGTTATAATCCTCAACTTGGCTCAAATAAAATTTTCTATTTCTTTCTTAGATTGACTGATTACTTTTTCCTCAACATGTGAGCATGTGTTAAAGTTTATTTTTCAACTAAATTAATAATTAGTTTGGATTTGAAGTTGAACACGCTCAAGAATAGCTCATGACTTAGCCCATATTGGCTGGCATTTTTCTCACAGACCTGAGACAGGGTTTGATTTGTCTTCAGATTGCCTAAGCTGTGTGCTCTGCTTTTGCCTTGGTGCTTCTCTGAACGGTTGCATTTGCTACCCGTAGAAAGCAAAACAAAACCAGACAAAAGCTGGAACTAACTCTCTTTGAATAGAAAAATATCTTCTGGATTGAAAAAAAGGCTCTTTTCAATAATCAACAGGAAAGCATATTTTCCTTACCCATTTCTGAAACCGAGCAGGACCCTGTGGGGCTCCTGGGCATGAAAGCCTTTCTGTGTCCCCTGTTTCTTATTTTTAGGGAATAAGCTTCAGCCTCCATGACCTTCCCTGAGTTCCAAAGGGCAGGTTCAAACAGTTGCTAATCAGAGAACGAAGGGGATGTGGATACAAGGGAGGAGTAGTCAAGGAACAGTAGTGCAGCCTTGGGACAGGATCCTGGTTCCACCTCAAGGGATATACATAACAAGATCTTTGAGCTCTTCTGCAGAACTAAAATCCCCAACAAATAAAAGATATTAACTACTTGAAGAAGCATTCTTCACTCCAGAGAGAAGGTCTCAGTTTGATAACCTGAAGGACCACAGAATCTCATCAGGAGTCCACCTGAGGCCAGATTAAATGAATGCAGGCCCTGCACACACACTGCTCCTTATCAGCAACCTCACCCTTGAACCATTGCTATAAAACTCCTCACCAAATCCCCCCTGGGTTGGGACACACAGTTTTGAGGGCATGGGCCAACTGTGTCCCCCTTTGCTGGGCAAAGCACTAAAGCTATTCTTTTCTACTTCACCCAAAACTCTGTCTCCGAGATTCGATCTGGCACCGGTGCACAGAGCTGAGTTTTCGGCATCATTTCCATGATTCTTCCTCTTCTCAATAGTCTCTCTTAAAAATAGTTGACAATTGTGGCTGAAAGCGAGCACAGCAGACCAGATGCTACTGATGCAGAGCAAATGGGGGTGTGGATGTGCAAGGGGGAGGTTTGTGTGCAGCTATGGCTCGGATGAAGAAACCATCACTAGACTCTACATCAAAGGAAAGGTGCTATGATTCAGTCAAGAAATTCCATTTCAAATTAGATACATGAAATGACACCTTTAGGATTCATGTATGGTTTTATTTCTTGAAGATTTTCTTCCTTAAGCAGGAAGGACCAAATATACCATCATCTATAATTATCTACCTTTCTTTCTGTTTGAACAGTGCCTGGTTGCCTAGGAACTGGGTGACAGGTATGCCATAAATACATCTTCAAATCATCTTTTTTTTTTTCTGGATCAATTTTTTTTCCCACATTGCTTCTATTGTTATGAAGGTTCATTAAAATACATGCCCTATTGTGCATTTGTTTGCTTGGAATATGTAGAAGCTGTGTATGACCAATTAAGTATGAAAAAAATATTCTAGTTTTCCATTTGTTTTTCAGTTTATTATTTGACATAAGTTGGCTTCTGTGGAAAGCAGCTATTTATATATCAAGAAAAAATACCCAGTTAAAAGGTGATTTATCTTGCGTACTATCAGCCAGAGCTTTTCCAACTGATAATTTCTCCCACACACAGTGCAATGAAAACTAATGTTTATTAATAATTATATTGAACAAATAATAACCCTGATACATCACAAAATTAACCAATTAATCCAATCCCCTAATTTAACGTACCAGGGAATGGAGCCTCCAAGAAATTATCTGCCCCCAACCCATGGTAAGTAAGGGGGCTGGGACCAGAGTTTGACTGTTCTGATACCCTTGCAAGGTAGTCAGTATCTCATTCTTTGCCTTGAATTTTCTTCCCTCCACAAATGTTGTCTCTTCTCAATTATTCTCAACTGTCAGTCCCTCAATTAGAACTAAAAGTTACCTCTATGATTTTTGAATGTCAAAAGCATTTTCATATCTACATCTTTTAATAGTCACAGAGATTGCTCATTTAATAAACTCTGATGACTAATCCTTTTCATCTATATTGAATATTACTTTTCTTTTATTAAACCTTTTATTATTTTATACCTGCCTGCAAACACAATATATAGAAGCATATGTGTCACGTAGGGAATAATCATGTAAACATTCATGCATTCACCATATAATGTAAGAACTAGTATCTACGCCCTTTCATCGAAGCTACCTGTGCGTTCCTTTGTGTACCTCTTCCTTCTTAGTGTTAAGCACCTTTGTCATTCTTGAGTCTTCAAAAATTCCTAATCTGTATAGAGTATTTAATAACTCTGTCCAGTGCAATTAAACAGGAAAAATTTCCTTTATTATCCTGTATTCATGGATTAATTTATTCATTGGAACTACCATTCATTCAGCCTTTAATGAATACTGATGGTCCTGTGCCAGGGGATAAGAAGTGATATTATACTACATTAAGTAATGTGATTTTATGCATTCTAGAATAGATGATATATATAATCAATTTCTTTATTTTTCTCAAGACATTTTAACTACTAACAAGGCCATAATGTGCAATAGGACATTGTATATTTCTTTTGCCTTTAAATAGTAATAATATCCATCAGTGACTGAACATTTACTACATGCTAGACATTCCATGATTGCCATGTCTTTTAGTTCTTATGTCAAACTTATAAGGTTGTGTATTATTTGGGATATGTGAGTTGCTGTACCAAGCACCCCCAAATCTCAGTGCTTATTTCCTTATCTTCAAGCAGTGATTCTGGAACCTAGTGATTCCAGGCTTCTTCAAGCTAGTATCTCTACCATTTCTACCTTAAGCCTCCACTTCCTCTACTGGGTTATTTGCATGTAGCTGACTAACCAATGAAGAAAAAATGTGAACAGGCTCCTGGGATATTTCAGGAGCCAAAACTTGAAATTGGCATACACCTTTTCTGCTCACATACCATTGGCCAGAATTAGGAATAGCATCAGTTTGATTCAAGGGGAGCTGGGAAGTAGAGTCTACTTGTATGCCCACAAGAAATGAAAGTGTTTGGAAAACTCATGATATTCTCTCTGCCACAGTTAGGCACTATTATTATTCCCAGTGTACAGTTGAGAAAGGCAAGAATTAGAAAGATAAAAAGACTTGCTCATCGTAGGAAAATTGTTGAGCTGAGTGTCTAACTCAGAGGCCACTCCCTTACTCACAATGTAATACTGCCTCCTAGCTAGACCTTGGACAAATCTACGTTCATTACACCAGCACCCTTCACTGTTGTAACACAGTCCAATCAATAGGGAAAACACGAATGGATTTCTTTAAGAAATTCAATGATTGCTTGCATATTGTTCTAAAAATAAAGCAGCATACCTACCTCTTGCCTTTTTTATATTCTGTGTAATTGACTTCCAAGCAAATGATTTGAGTGTTCATAAATCAGATGGAAACTAATTATTTGTTTTAACTACATGAGTTAAATTAATTATTATTAAATTATTAAGTTAAAATAATTATAACTAATTATTGGGCAATTTGAGCTTTTTCTGATTTTACTTTGTGGAATTTAGAGTCAGAGGTAAATATAACCTCCCTTAGTGATGACTAAATTAAAAGAAATTACGGCTGTCTCATTTTCATGGATAATTAGACCATCTATATGAGGTGCTTCCAACTTTGAATTAATTAATTTAATGCTTTCTTTGTAAACTCTGTTAATGTTTTGCAATGACTTAGGACTAAATAAAATGATCGAGCAAAAAAATCTAATTTGTCATTTTCATGATATTGCCAGATACTTCATTTCAATTTTGGTGCAAAGTTGATTTCTTACACTTAGTTGAATATATTTCAAAAGTAATCCCTCGGAGACCTTCAAGATGGCAGAGGAGTAAGACGTGGAGATCACCTTCCTCCCCACGAATACATCAGAAATACATCTACATGTGGAACAACTCCTACAGAACACCTACTGAACGCTGGCAGAAGACCTCAGACTTCCCAAAAGGCAAGAAACTCCCCACGTACCTGGGTAGGGCAAAAGAAAAAACAAAAAACAGAGACAAAAGAATAGGGACAGGACCTGCACCTTGGTGAGGGAGCTGTGCAGGAGGAAAAGTTTCCAAACACTAGGAAGGCCCTTCACTGGCGGAGACAGGGGATGGGTAGGGGGGAAGCTTTGGAGCCATGGAGAAAAGAGCAGCAATAGGGGTGCAGAGGGTAAAGCAGAGAGATTCCCAAAGAGGGGATCATTGCCGACCAGCAATCACCAGCCCAAGAGGCTTGCTGCTCCCGCGTCGGGGCGGGTGGGGGCTGGGAGATGAGGCTTGGGCTTCGGAGGTCAGATCCCAGGGAGAGGATTAGGGTTGGCTGTGTGAACACAGCCTGAAGTGGGCTAGTGCACCACAGCTAGCCAGGAGGGAGTCCAGGAAAATGTCTGTACCTGTCTAAGAGACAAGAGACCATTGTTTCGGGGTGCGCGAGGAGAGGGGATTCAGAGCACCACCTAAAGGAGCTCCAGAGATGGGCACGAGCTGCAGCTATCAACGCAGACCCCAGAGACGGGCATGAGACGCTAAGGCTGCTGCTGCTGCCACCAAGAAGCCTGTGTGCGAGCACAGGTCACTCTCCACACCTCCCCTCCCAGGAGCCTGTGCAGCCCGCCACTGCCAGGGTCCCGTGATCCAGGGACAACTTCCCCGGGAGAACACAGGGTGCGCCTCAGGCTGGTGCAACAACATGTTGGCCGCTGCTGCCGCAGGGTCGCCCTGCATCCATACCCCACCCTCCCCCCGGCCTGAGTGAGCCAGAGCCCCTGAATCAGCTGCTGCTTTAACCCCGTCCTGTCTGAGCGAAGAATGGATGCCCTCAGGCAACCTACACGCAGAGGCGGGGCCAAATCCAAAGCTGAACCCCAGGAGCTGAGTGAACAAAGAGGCAAAGGGAAATCTCTCCCGGCAGGCTCAGGAGCAGTGCATTAAATCTCCACAATCAACTTGATGTACCCTGCATCTCTGGAATACCTGAATAGAAAATGAATCATCCCAAAATTGAGGTGGTGGACATTGGGAGCAACTGTAGACTTGAGGTTTGCTTTCTGCATCTAATTTGTTTCTGGTTTTATGTTTATCTTAGTTTAATATTTAGAGTTTATTATGAGTTTAGTAGATTTATTTATTCATTTGGTTGTTCTCTTCCTTTTTTAAATATATAGATGGATAGATATATTTTTTCTTTTTTTCTTTTTGTGAGTGTGTATGTGTATGCTTCTTTGTGTGATTTTGTCTGTATAGCTTTGCATTTACAATTTGTCCTAGGGTTCTATCTGTCCGATTTTTTTTGTGTAGTTTTTAGCGTGTGTTATCATTGGCGGATTTGTTTTTTGGTATGGTTGCTCTCTTCTTGCTTTCTTTCTTTCTTTTTATTACTTTTTAATTTTTTAATTTTTAATATTTTTTAATTTTTAATTTTAATAAATTTATATAATTTTATTTTTCTTTCTTTCCTTCTTTTTTCCTCACTTTTCTTCTGAGATGTGTGGCTGAAAGGGTCTTGGTGCTCCGGCTGGGTGTCAGGCCTTGGCCTCTGAGGTGGGAGAGCTGAGTTCAGGACATTGGTCCACCAGAGACCTCCTGGCTCCATGTAATATCGAACAGTGAAAGCTCTCCCAGAGAACTCCATCTAAATGCTAAGACCCAGCTCCACTCAACGACCAGCAAGCTACAGAGCTGGACATCCTATGCCAAACAACTACCAAGACAGGAACACAACCCCACCCATTAGCAGAGAGGCTGCCTGAAATCATAATAAGGTCACAGACACCCCAAAACACACCACGGGAAGCAGTCCTGCTCACCAGAAAGACAAGATCCAGCCTTATCCACCAGAACACAGGCACCAGTCCCCTCCACCAGGAAGCCTACACAACCCACTGAACCAAACTTAGCCACTGGGGACAGACATCAAAAAACAATGGGAACTACGAACATGCAGCCTGTGAAAAGGAGACCCCAAACACAGTAAGTTAAGCAACATGAGAAGACAGAGAAACACACAGCAGATGAAGGAGCAAGGTAAAAACCCACCAGACCAAACAAATGAAGAGGAAGTAGGCAGTCTACCTGAAAAAGAATTCAGAGTAATGATAGTAAAGATGATCCAAAATCGTGGAAATAGATTGGAGAAAATACAAGAAACGTTTAACAAGGACCTAGAAGAACTAAAGAGCAAATGAACAGTGATGAACAACACAATAACTGAAATTAAAAATTCTCTAGAAGGAATAAATAGAGTAACTGAGGAGGAAGAATGGATAAGTGATCTGGAAGATAAAATAGTGGAAATAACTACTGGAGAGCAAAATAAAGAAAAAAGAACGAAAAGAACGGAGGACAGTCTCAGAGACTTCTGGGACAACGTTAAACGCACCAACATTCGAATTATAGGGGTCCCAAAGAGGAAGAGAAAAAAAAAAGGACTGAGAAAATATTTGAAGAGATTATAGTTGAAAACTTCCCTAATATGGGTAAGGAAATAGTCAATCAAGTCCAGGAAGGGCAGAGAGTCCCATACAGGATAAATCCAAGGAGAAACACCCCAAGACACCTATTAATCAAACTATCAAAAATTAAATACAAAGAAAAATATTAAAAGCAGCAAGGGAAAAGCAACAAATAACACATAAGGGAATCCCAATGAGGTTAACAACTGATCTTTCAGCACACAATCTGCAGGCCAGAAGGGAAGGGCAGGGCATATTTAAAGTGATGAAAGGGAAAAACCTACAACCAAGATTACTCTACCTAGCAAGCATCTCATTCGGATTCGACAGAAAGATTAAAACCTTTACAGACAAGCAAAAGCTAAGGGAATTCAGCACCACAAAACCAGCTTTACAACAAATGCTAAAGGAACTTCTCTAGGCAGGAAACACAAGAGAAGTAAAAGACCTACAATAACAAGCCCAAAACAATTAAGAAAATGGTAATAGGAACATACATATCGATAATTACCTTAAATGTAAATGGATTAAATGCTCCAACCAAAAGACATAGACTGGCTGAATGGATACAAAAACAAGACCCATATATATGCTGTCTACAAGAGACCCACTTCAGACCTAGGAACACATACAGACTGAAAGTGAGGGGATGGAAAAAGATATTCCATGCAAATGGAAATCAAAAGAAAGCTGGAGTAGCAATTCTCATATCAGACAAAATAGACTGTAAAATAAAGACTATTAGAAGAGACAAAGAAGGACACTACATAACGATCAAGGGATTAATCCAAGAAGAAGATATAACAATTGTAAATATTTATTCACCCAACATAGGAACATCTAAATACATAAGGCAAATGCTAACAGCCATAAAAGCGGAAATCGACAGTAACACAAACCATAGTAGGGGATTTAACACTCCACTTTCACCAATGGATGGATGCAAAATGAAAATAAATAAGGAAACACAAGCTTTAAATGATACATTAAACAGATGGACATAATTGATATTTATCGGACATTGCATCCCAAAACAACAGAATACACTTTCTTCTCAAGTGTTCATGGAACATTCTCCAGGATAGATCATATCTTGGGTCACAAATCAAGCCTTGTTAAATCTAAGAAAATTGAAATCATATCAAGTATCCTTTCCAACCACAACACTATGAGACTAGATATCAACTACAGGAAAAAATTTGTAAAAAATACAGACACATGGAGGCTAAACAATACATTACTAAGTAACCAAGAGGTAACTGAAAAAATCAAAGATGAAATCAAAAATACCTAGAAACAAATGACAATGAAAACACTATGACCCAAAACCTATGGGATGCAGCAAAAGCAGTTCGAAGAAGGAAGTTTATAGCAATAAAATCCTACCGCAAGAAAGAAGAAACATCTCAAACAACCTAACCTTACACCTAAAGCAATAAGAGAAGGAAGATTAAAAAAAACCCCAAAGGTAGCGGAAGAAAAGAAACCATAAAGATCAGATCAGAAATAAATGAAAAAGAAATGAAGGAAATGACAGCAAAGATCAAGAAAACTAAAAGCTGGTTCTTTGAGAAGATAAACAAAATTGATAAACCATTAGCCAGACTCATCAAGAAAAAAAGGGAGAAGACTCAGATCAATAGAATTAGAAATTAAAAAGGAAGTAACACTGCAGAAATACAAAGGTTCTTGAGAGATTACTACAAGCAACTATATGCCAATAAAATGGACAACCTGGAAGAAACGGACAAATTCCTAGAAAAGCACAACCTTCCAAGACTGAACGAGGAAAAATAGAAAATATAAACAGACCAATCACAAGCATTGAAATTCAGACTGTGATTCAAAATCTTCCAACAAACAGAAGCCCAGGACGGGATGCCTTAACAGGCGAATTCTATCAAACATTTAGAGAAGAGCTAACACCTACCCTTCTCAAACTCTTCCAAAATATAGCAGAGGGAGGAACAGTCCCAAACTCATTCTATGAGGCCACCATCACCCTGATACCAAAACCAGACAAAGATGTCACAAAGAAAGAAAACTACAGGCCAATATCACTGATGAACATAGATGCAAAAATCCTCAACAAACTACTAGCAAACAGAATCCAACAGCACATTAAAAGGATCATACACCATGATCAAGTGGAGTTTATCCCAGGAATGCAAGGGTTCTTCAATATACGCAAATCAATCAATGTGATAAACCATATTAATAAACTGAAGGAGAAAAACCATATGATCATCTCAATAGATGCAGAAAAAGCTTTCTACAAAATTCAACACCCATTTATGATAAAAACCCTCCAGAAAGTAGGCATAGAGGGAAGTTACCTCAGCATAACAAAGGCCATATATGACAAACCCACAGCCAACATTGTTCTCAATGGTGAAAAACTGAAAGCATTTCCTCTAAGATCAGGAACAAGACAAGGATGTCCACTCTCACCACTATTATTCAACATAGTTTTGGAAGTTTTAGCCACAGCAATCAGAGAAGAAAAAGAAATAAAAGGAATCCAAATCAGAAAAGAAGAAGTAAAGCTGTCACTGTTTGCAGATGACATGATACTATACATAGAGAATCCTAAAGATGCTACCAGAAAACTACTAGAGCTAATCAATGAATTTGTTAAAGTAGCAGGATACAAAATTAATGCAGGGAAATCTCTTGCATTCCTATACACTACTGATGAAAAATCTGAAAGAGAATTTAAAGAAACACTCCCATTTACCACTGCAACAAAAAGAATAAAATACCGAGGAATAAGGCTACCTAAGGAGACAAAAGACCTGTATGCAGAAAACTATAAGACACTGATGAAAGAAATTGAAGATGATACAAATAGATGGAGAGATATACCATGTTCCTGGATTGGAAGAATCAACATTGTGAAAATGACTCTACTACCCAAAGCAATCTACAGATTCAATGCAATCCCTATCAAACTACCACTGGCATTTTTCACAGAGCTAGAACAAAAAATTTCACGATTTGTATGGAAACACAAAAGACCCCGAATAGCCAAAGCAATCTTGAGAACGAAAAATGGAGCTGGGGGAATCAGGCTCCCTGACTTCAGACTATATTACAAAGCTTCAGTAATCAAGACAGTTTGGTACTGGCACAAAAACAGAAATATAGATCAATGGAACAGGATAGAAAGCCCAGAGATAAACCCACACACATATGGTCACCTTATCTTTGATAAAGGAGGCAAGAATATACAGTGGAGAAAAGACAGCCACTTCAATAAGTGGTGCTGGGAAAATTGGACAGGTACATGTAAAAGTATGAAATTAGAACACTCCCTGACACCATGCACAAAAATAAACTCAAAATGGATTAAAGACCTAAGTGTAAGGGCAGACACTATCAAACTCTTAGAGGAAAACATAGGCAGAACACTCTATGACATACATCACAGCAAGATTCTTTTTGACCCAGCTCCCAGAGAAATGGAAATAAGAACACAAATAAACAAATGGGACCTAATGAAACTTAAAAGCTTTTGCACAGCAAAGGAAACCATAAACAAGACCAAAAGACAACCATCAGAATGGGAGAAAATATTTGCAAATGAAGCAACTGACAAAGGATTAATCTCCAAGATTTACAAGCAGCTCATGCAGCTCAATAACAAAAAAACGAACAACCCAATCCAAAAATGGGCAGAAGACCTAAATAGACATTTCTCCAAAGAAGATATACAGATGGCCTACAGACACATGAAAGAATGCTCAACATCATTAATCATTAGAGAAATGCAAATCAAAACTACAATGAGATATCATCTCACACCGGTCAGAATGGCCATCATCAAAAAATCTAGAAACAATAAATGCTGGAGAGGGTGTGGAGGAAAGGGAACACTCTTGCACTGTTGGTGGGAATGCAAATTGATACAGCCACTATGGAGAACAGTATGGAGGTTCCTTAAAAAACTACAAATAGAACTACCATACGACCCAGCAATCCCACTACTGGGCATATACCCTGAGAAAACCATAGGTCAAAAAGAGTCATGTACCAAAATGTTCATTGCAGCTCTATTTATAATAGCCAGGACATGGAAGCAACCTAAATGTCCATCGACAGATGAATGGATAAAGAAGATGTGGCACATATATACAATGGAATATTACTCAGCCATAAAAAGAAATGAAATGGAGGTATTTGTAATGAGGTGGTTGGAGTTAGAGTCTGTCATACAGAGTGAAGTAAGTCAGAAAGAGAAAAACAAATACAGTATGCTAACACATATATACGGAATCTAAGGGAAAAAAAAAAAAAAAAAAGGCCATGAAGAACCTAGTGGCAAGACGGGAATAAAGACACAGACCTACTAGAGAATGGACTCGAGGATATGGGAAGGGGGTGGGGTGAGATGTGACAGGGTAAGAGAGTGTCATGGACATATATACACTACCAAATGTAAAATAGATAACTAGTGGGAAGCAGCCGCATAGCACAGGGAGATCAGCTCGGTGCTTTGTGACCACCTAGAGGGGTGGGATGGGGAGGGTGGGAGGGAGGGAGATGCAAGAGGGAAGAGAAATGGGAACATATTGTATATGTATAACTGATTCACTTTGTTATAAAGCAGAAGCTAACACACCATTGTAAGGCAATTATACTTCAATAAAGATGTTAAAAAAATTAAAAAAATAAAAAATAAAAAAAATTAAAAAAAAAAAGAAATTAAAGATGATACAAACAGATGGAGAGATATACCTTGTTCTTGGATTGGAAGAATCAACATTGTGAAAATAACTCTACTACCCAAAGCAATCTACAGATTCAATGCAATCCCTATCAAACTACCACTGGCATTTTTCACAGAGCTAGAACAAAAAATTTCACAATTTGTATGGAAACACAAAAGGCCGCAAATAGCCAAAGCAATCTTGAGAAAGAAAAACGGAGCTGGAGGAATCAGGCTCCCTGACTTCAGACTATACTACAAAGCTACAGTAATCAAGACAGTATGGTACTGGCAGAAAAACAGAAATATAGATCAATGGAACAGGATAGAAAGCCCAGAGACAAACCTACGCACATATGGTCACCTTAGATTTGATAAAGGATGCAAGAATGGAGAAAAGACAGCCTCTTCAACAAGTGGTGCTGGGAAAACTGGACAGCTACATGTAAAAGAATGAAATTAGAACACTCCCTAACACCATACACAAAAATAAACTCAGAATGGATTAAAGACCTAAATGTAAGGACAGACACTGTAAAACTCTTAGAGGAAAACTTAAGAGAACATTCTATGACATAAATCACAGCAAGATCCTTTTTGACCCACCTCCTAGAGAAATGGAAATAAAAACAAAAATAAACAAATGGGACCTAATGAAACTTAAAAGCTTTTGCACAGCAAAGGAAACCATAAACAAGAAGAATAGATAACTCTCAGAATGGGATAAAATAATTGCAAACGAAGCAACTGGCAAAGGATTAAGCTCCAAAATATACAAGCAGCACATGTGGCTCAATATCAAAAAAACCAACAACCCAATCCAAAAATGGGCAGAAGGCCTAAATAGACATTTCTCCAAAGAAGATATACAGATTGCCAACAAACACGTGAAAGGATGCTCAACATCACTAATCATTAAAGAAATGCAAATCAGAAACTTCAGTGAGGTACTACCTCACTCGAGTCAGAATGGCCATCATCAAAAAATCTAGAAACAATAAATGCTGGAGAGGGTGTGGAGAAAAGGGAACACTCTTGCACTGTTGGTGGGAATGTAAATTGATACAGCCACTATGGAGAACAGTATGGAGGTTCCTTAAGAAAACTAAAAATAGAACTACCATACGACCCAGCAATCCCACTACTGGGCATATACCCTGAGAAAACCATAGTTCAAAAAGAGTCATGTTCCACAATGTTCACTGCAGCTCTATTTACAATAGCCAGGACATGGAAGCAACCTAAGTGTCCATCGATAAATGAATGGGTAAAGAAGATGTGGCACATATATACAATGGAATATTACTCAGCCATAAAAAGAAATGAAATTGAGTTATTTGTAGTGAGGTGGATGGACCTAGAGACTGTCATACAGAGTGAAGTAAGTTAGAAAGAGAAAAACAAATACCATATGCTAACACATATATATGGAATCTACAAAAAAAAAATATGGTTCTGAAGAACCTAGGGGCAGGACAGGTATAAAGAGGCAGATGTAGAGAATGGACTTGAGGACACGGGGAGGGGGAATGGTAAGCTGGGATGAAGTAAGAGAATGGCATGGACTTATATATACTACCAAATGTAAACTGATAGCTAGTGGGAAGCAGCTGCATAGCACAGGGAGATCAGCTCGGTGCTTTGTGACCACCTAGATGGGTGGGATAGGGAGGGTGGGAGGAAGGCTCAAGAGGGAAGAGATATGGGGACATATGTATATGTATAGCTGATTCACATTGTTATAAAGCAGAAACTAACACACCATTGTAAAGCAATTATACTCCAATAAAGTTGATTAAAAAAAATAATCCTTCATCTATTAGTGTTATTTGGGACTTTACTCCTTCACCTAGGAACCGTATAAAATACCCTAGGTCCGTAGTATTTCCAGAATTTTAGCAACAATAAAGGATAGTCTGAAACTGAAGTCAAATGTTAAGGTAGAATTCAAGTGAGCACTACATATCTGTTCTTGCTTTTTACCAAAATTACTTATCACTTTGATAAGCTCAAATTCATCGTGTGACTTTTGTTTATTTATATTATTTATTTTTGGCTGCATTGGGTCTTCATTGCTGGGCGTGGGCTTTCTCTAGTTGTGGCGAGCAGGGGCTACTCTTCGTCGTGGTTCACGGGCTTCTCATTGCGGTGGCTTCTCTTGTTGCGGAGCATGGGCTCTAGGCACGCGGGCTTCAGTAGTTGTGGCTCGCGGGCTCTAGAGCGCAGGCTCAGTAGTTGTGGCACGCAGGTCAGTTGCTCAGCGGCATGTGGGATCCTCCGGGACCAGGGATCAAACCCGTGTCCCCTGCACTGGCAGGCAGACTCCCAACCATTGTGCCACCAGGGAAGTCCCTAATGACGTGACTTTTGAAATGTCTGGCAGCATTATTCACTGTTATTTGATTCACAGAGCTGTTGTAAAGTTTTCTTTGTTTTTTGTTTTAGCACTGGAGAGGAGTATGATAAAGAGAGCAAATTTATTCCTAACTTGATATAGAGTCTTTGAAAAATTGCTAAATGTCTCAGAGGCTCCTCTGTTGGCAAGTGTGGGAAAACTATATTGACTTATGTGTTGCAGAGAACTCTACAGAACACAAGATTAGTTAACTGGAGTGAAAATGCTTTAGAAAATAATATAAATGCTACAAAACACTGTTTAAAAATATATATATACACACATATACATATATATACATATATATATATATGTACATATATATATGATTTTGCACCAGGCACCCCTCAGCCAAAATGCTAGGATGGTCTAATGGGTTGAATTGTGACTCCTATAAAGATTTATTGAAGTTCTAGCCCTGTACTTGTGAATATGACTTTATTTGGAAATATGGACTTTGCAGATGTAAACAAATTAACACAGGGTGGGCCCTAACCCAGTATGACTAGTGACTGCTAAGAAGAGGGAAGATTGATGCAAAGACAGACACAGAGGGAGAGAGAGAATGCCATATGATGACAGAGGCAGAGATTGGAGCGATGAAGCTGCAAGCCAGGACAGCCCACACCAGAAGCCAGGAAGAGGCAGAAAAGGATTCTACCCATGATTCCCATGGAGCCAATAACTCGAGGTCCAGCCAATGTGGGTTTTAGGCTCTTGCGGTGGTTCACCACGTAACTCTGAGGAAGCGGTGCAATCAACATCTGATTTAAAAGCAAAAAAAAAAAAAAACAACAGTGAATTAAAGACCTAAGTATCCTCCCCCACCCTTTTTATTATGATAATGGGCAGGGTGCTGGAATTAGTATTAAAGTTGGTTGTTTTACAAAGTCTTACTGAGGGATTAAAAGTTTAAGAAACTAAGCAATGCATCTGCTCCCTTCCCCCCACAAACCTCCTCTTACTTTCCTGTTAGGTACCTATGGTCTTCTTGACTTCCCAGGAAGCTGGGTCACTCTCCTGTCTCAGATTCAAGGTTTGGGGGAGATGAGAGAGGTTGGAAGCCCTGGGACCAGCAACCATGCGGTCACCATCAGAACCAGTGCCATCAAGAGATTGCAGTAACGCTTGCCAGCACTAGATGGCGCCATGGCAGAGGTTGCAGATGTCCCAGTCTCCACTGAGCACCATCCATCCCTGTATTGAGGAGTTCCATCAGCTCTCCATCATCTGGGCGCACCTCTTGCTCTCAGTAGTCTGCACCTTGCCTACAAAGCAGAACTGATGTCTGTTTGGGGTCTGGGGCAGTCAGTGTTCAGCCCTAGACAGAGCTCATATTTCCAAAAGAGTTCATGATCCTGCAGAAGCAGAAGGTTTAGGCAAAAATACCTGGATGGTATGTTGATGCTGTAGAAAATAAAGTCCAAACAGCTGTGCTTAGAGTCACCTCATGATGTCCCCCACCCCCCGCCTTCCCAGCTAAGACAGTGATGTTACTCCTTCTACCCACTCCCCCACCCCCTATGTCCAAGAAAGCCTTCTCCCAAAGTCCCTTTAGGGTACCTGAGCCTTTTCTGAGAATGCTTTTGATATCCTATTTGGTTAGATTTCACCAGAAGGCACCCAGTGTGATTTGCTCCAGCTCACAAAATGTGGCTTCTGCAACCCCCATGCTGCCCTGTGTTGCTGGGAACATGCAGACTGTATGTTGGAACTGACATGACCCTTCTTATGACTTAATGCTGGCCACATTATCAAAGCCTAGTGCTAGGTTTCAAAAAAGAAGCCAACATTTCTTACTTAAATTGATCATTTCCTTTAAAAAGGCAAGAGAATAGGTTGGCTACTACCTGTGCTTTAAGCACATTCAAGATACATTATTATTTGTTTTCATAGAATCAACATCAACTCAGCTGAAATTAGTCCTTTTAAAAGACGTTTGGTTTGGAAGAGGTTTTCTCATTTGTGTTAAACATAACATCTTGACTTTAAAATGCAGTCTTCAAAACAACTAGAATAATGAAAATTGGTTTGGATTAATATAACCGTGAACATTTAGGCTTAAGGAGGCACGTGAATTAGGTTCCTTATGAGTCAAGTTGAGTGCCCCAGAAAATCCAGGCTTGTTATTTTGTTTACAATTCCGTCGTTCTACAAATCTATCCATTTCAAGATGTAGGTTTAATAAATCTATCACTTGGTTCATTAAGTTGTCTAGGATTACTTGCAGCGTGGCCATTAAGACTTTTTAAAAATGCAGCTCATGTTTTAGGGAATTATACGCTAGTATAGCTCACAGAACTTTGTTTAAAATTCATATTTTTAAGACATGATATTCTCTTTTATTTCAGCTTAAGAGTCTTTCCCAAAACAGTAAAAAAAAAAGCCTGCATAAAAATAAAATATTACTGATGTAGTAGTAGCTGATTCTGGGTTAAATGCGCCACCTCGTGGTCATATTAGGAAGTTTATTTTTAACTCGTAATTTAACAATAACACAACATTTGCCTTCTCCTTTTGTCCTTCTATTTTACCGCTGCTGGCGGTGAAATTATCCATATTGCATATATAGATCCAAGATGATTGCATGATATGGTGATTGCAGAAGCCATACTTCGGGGTATGCGGGAGGCTCAGCCAATGACACTGGGTGCCACCTGGTAAAATATGACCAAATTGAACACAAGGTTAGTAGCCTGAAATCCTTTCCTCTGTTCCTTTCCTAAGTCACTCTACACAGTAAATTCTCTGTGGTTATCCTACATACCATACAACTAAGCAGTGCATACAGTCCAGAAATAAAACCGACAGGTGTGTGTGTGCGCACGTGCGCACCAATGTGGGGCAGGAAGGACAAGGAATTACGGCCCTGAAGGTAAAACTAATTTAGTTAAAAAGTAATAAATAGTCCATGGCCTCTACTCTCAGAAAGCACCCCCAGCTGAGAATGCGGGAAGGAGGTGGGTCCTATCAATACTGAAAAACGAAAAACGCTCGCTAGCCCTTGCCCTGGGGGACGGGGAGGTGAAAAAGTGCCGCTTCTTCAGCTTCCTGCCGTACCTGGAGGTGTCAGCCTGCCAGAGTTCTTCCAGCACAGCCCTCTCTACGGTTGCTTTCTTCTTCCTCGCTTTTTTTGAGGAAAAGACCTTTCCCCCGGCCCCTCCTCATTCAACTTCCAGCAGCTTATTTCTCTTTTTGCCAGAAGCACTTCAGAGGTACATTTGGGGAAGGGGGGCACATTAAATTTTAGCTAATAGTTATTGCGTTCAAGATTATGTTTCTGCTGCCTACTTTGTTGTTTTCTACCTTTAGTAAAATAGCTCCTGACAACAAGTTGAGTCATAATAGGCTCCCTTAGTTTAAGGAGAAGGGGGTGCGGTTTGTTCGTATTTATGGATCTCAGTGTCTTTTCCTTTGTAACGTAAGACTTGGAAGGAAGACCCAACCCTCCCAGCCTCTCGCCTGCTTTCTTTGCTGGGAGCACTCGGGCTGCTGACACCCAGTTCCCTGTGTGGGGAAAGTCATTCCTACAGTCCGTTTAACACCTTCAGCACAGGGAGAGGAGGAAATATTTTTGCTAAATTATTTATTTATTTTAAAACTGGTGTGTAACATAATGTCATGTTTGTAGAACATCAGACTGAGAAAATTATGACAGTCGGCAGTCTGGTTGAGACACTGCAGATGAAATGTGATGAGGATAAAAATATAGCATTTTTGGAACTTTAACCCTGTGCCCAGTGATTTGTTAAGAGCTTTCCAAGTATAAGCTTTTCTAGATGCACAGACATAGAAAACAAACTTATGGTTACCAAAGGGGAAACGGGGGGGGGGGGGAGGGATAAATTAGGAGGTTGGGATTAACATCCACACACTACTATATATAAAATAGGTAACCAACAAGGACCTACTGTATAGCACAGGGAACTATACTGAATATTTTATAATCACCTATAAAGGAAAAGAATCAGAAAAAGAATATATACATATATATATATATATATATATATATATATATATATATATATATATATATATATATGTAAAACTAAATAACTGTGCTATACACCTGAAACTAACACAACATTGTAAATCAACTATACTTCAATTTTTTTAAAAAAAATGTATAAGCTCTTCTAATAATCACGATCCTATTAGGCGGGATGACTGTTGTCCCCATTTAACAAGTCAGGAAACTGAGGCACAGGGTGGGTGTAAAACTTGCGTAGTGTCATCCGGCTGGAAAGTGGTGGAGTCAGGATTTGAACCCAATGTCCTTCTGCCTTCAGCGTCCACGCCCTTCATCGCAAGCCTATCCTAGATTCTGTGGTAACGGCAGAAAATCAATTTGCCTCCAAACTGCTATTAATTCAACAAACATTTCTGAGTGCTGACTAAGTGTCCCGGTCCCACGATGAGCACTGAGGGTGCAGAGATGTATGACCCAATCCCAGCTGTCAAACTTCTGATGAGTAACTTTTGGACACAGCTGTGAGAAACTTCCAGCACCAGAGCTTTCGCTCACCAAGCAGTTCCAACAAATGGTGTCTAGACACCGCATACCATCGGACCGCAGCCTTCCCAGCAATGAGGTCACACACCGCAGCCACTCACCGGCACGGAGGGTGTGTTGGCGGCGTCTCAGGCCTGCTCATTGGGACAGGTGCAGAGGGCGATGACAGCAGGCCACCCATGGAGCTCTGGCACGGAGAGGGAAGGCATGAGGAACAGGAGGAAGAAATAAGATGAAGCCTGAACCGCAGCGCAGGCGGTGATGGCTCGCGAACAAGAACACGTAGACGAAGGACCGTCCTGGGATGTACCAAGAAGAAAAAGTTGGTCATTTTTAGAACGGGAATTCCCTGATCTCTAAAGCAAACAGTAGAGTCACAGGAAATACATTCATATATACAGGCACAAACTTGCCAAGACAAGATAATTTACGCACATACGTGTGCGCGCGCACCCACTCCCCCCAAAAAAAAAATCATGGTAGAAGCTCTGGCTCTTTCTAGGGAGTAGAGGGAGATGCTATTTCGGGGAAGGCTGTTTTGATAGTGGCATTTCAAATGGATAGACAAGGATTAGGGATAAAAATATATAAAATAACATCTCAATTGCCAATTAAGAGCTGGTTAGAAGAGATCCAGGAAAATGTTAAAGGGAAAGTAGGAGATTTAGGCTTTTCACTAAGAGAAGCAAATAAAGAAATAAATTTGACCCTCCTGGATTCTGAACGTATAAACTTCTTCAGCAGAATTTATCTAACATTGTAAACATTAGCAGGAAAGTTGTAGAATACCAAGAGGAATGAGAGAAAGTCACTTGATTCTGGGAATTTACAGTATATTGAAACAGGGCAAACGGTTGAGAAGTTGAGAAATGGACAAAGTTTTAGGGGAGAGAAGTCTATTTTTATGTGAACTAGTGGATGTTAATTTGCTTTGACATGTGTAATAACTGATACTGAGTTTAAATCCTATAATTGCATGTAACATGAATTTCTGGTGTGAGCTGTTATGATTTGATTGGGACTTTAAAAATAATAGACAGAGAAACATGGGTCTTGATGAGATGCTAAATATGAAAATAGTGTATATGTTTTATATTCTGCAACTTTTTTAAAAGTTAGGAACCAATAACAATTGCTTACCTAATCTAGGTATTTGCAATTAAACCATGAGTTGAACATCAGACACCTATTCATTTCCTTCTGCATTAAAAGTTATCAGTAAATCGGGGACACTTAGAAGGTTTTAATAAGTCATCTTCCTTTATTTCAAAAGCTTGGACTTTGTAATGTATTTGTTATCATAAAATACCTGACAACTGCTCTGTCTCATTTGGATGTTGCAAGAATAAAATTAAGATAATATTCATGAAGTCTTTTGAGACTCTTGTTACAGAGATTTTAGATAAATGTTTCATTGTAATTAGAAGCTAAAGCAATCTGCTAAAGCCCCACAAAATTTATTTTTTATGGTAGAAATTTGAAAGCTATTTGGCTTCTGTTATAATTGTAATACTTAGATTAAACACACAAAAGCCAGACAAATTAAAATTAAACTTATTTGCTAGTTTTTGTACTCGTTTGTGTGTGTGTGTTTGTGTGTGTGTTTGTGTGTGTATTAGGATGAATAATGCCCCAGAGAGATATCCAGGTCCTAATCTCTGCGAATGTTACTTTATATGGCAAAAGGGATTTTGCAGATGTGATTAAGTTAAAGATTTTGAGATGAGAAAATTCGGGTGGATTATCTTGGCAGGACCAGTGTAATCATAACAGGACTTGTATTCAAGGATATATATACAAGAATTGGCTTATGTGATTATAGAGGCTGAGAAGTACAGACCTGAGAGAGTAGTTCTAGGAATAATCCAAAAACCTGAGAACCTGGAAAGCTGGTGGTATAAGTTCCCGTCCAAGTCTAAGTCCAAAGTTGGAGGAAGATGTTCAGGCTTGAAAAGAGACGGAGAGAGAAAATTCTTCCTAACTTAGACTTTTATTCTATCCAGGCCTTCAACTGATTGGATGAGGCCCACCCATTTGGGGGAGGGCAACCTGCTTTATTCAGTTGACTGATTCAAATGTTAATCTCACCCAGAAACACCCTGTAGACATACCCAGAAATCACGTTTAACCAAATATCTGGGCTGGGCACTCTGTGGCCCAGTCAATGTGACACATAAAATTAACCATCCCAGTCCTTGTAAAAGGGACGCAGGAGGATCAGAGCCAGTAGCAGATGTGAGGATGGAAGCAAGAGATTGAGTGATGTGAGGAAGGACAAAGAGCCAAGGAAGGCAGGCTGTGACTAGACTCTGAAAAAGCCTGGGCAATGGGTTCTCCCCTAGAGCCTGCTGGAGGAACCAGCCTTTTGGGTACTTTGTGAGACTGATTTTGGACTTCTGACCTCCAGAAGTGTAAGATATTAAATTTGTATGTTTTTAAGGCAGTAAACACTGGAAATTTTTTACAGCAGCCACTAAAAACGAAAATTGTGTGTGTGTATAATATATATGATATATATGTTTTTAATATTTATATTGTATTAATATTTATTATATATAATTATATGTATAATTCCTGTTTTTAAGACACTGAGGTACCATGGTGTGGTTTCTATAAAAACAAAGGTCAGCTGTCCTCCTCAAGGGCATTATCATTTGTGGAAACTTCCATTATTAATATTCTCTAGAACCCATCTGGAAATGCTCTTCATTGAGAAAAAGAGGCTTACTTATTCGGGGTAATATTGGCGTAAAAAACTCAGACACAAGTGTTTACTGAAACCACAACTGCGAAGAAGGTTGTAACTATTGACCATAAAGTGACCTCGGGCCTGGGTTCTCTAGACCCATGCAGAAAGCAAGGACAGGCAGCTCTCAAGACAAATTTCTGGTTGAAAGAGTTCAACCTTAGGGTCTCCCCAGATGTTTTTCTTCCGTACACGTTCAGAATACAACGCTAGGAAGTGTCTGGGTTCTAATATCCAACGTCTATTAAAAAGAAAAGAATATGATGTTAGAGTTACTTCTTGACTAACCGATAATAACGAAAGAATAGGTTAGGGTTTAATTTGAATTTTTAGGTCTCCCTAATTTTGGAGTAATTTTTAGGCTATTGTTAGCAATAGGTAGAAGAAGGCTGGAGGCTTTCATATGACCGAGCGTAAGACTGGTCCTGAAGTCTGCTTACATCATTTCATTGGTGGGTTTCCTCAGAAAAAGTAGAATGTTCTGCAGACTGATAACAGTCCTCTGAAGTTGTGTGCTCGTGCAGGCTAACGAGAGTGGGCTGATAAATATCCAGGAATTTTTCAAACTGGTTGTTAAACCATTAGAAGATTACAATCAGCCATAGGGAGAGTATTTACAGCCCAGAAATTGCCAAAGCTACAAATGAGGGCTTTTTTTCCCCTCCTCCCAAGGAGCTGTTTACCTGCTTATCACTCTTTATTTCCCTTGTTTTCTTAAAAATAATCTTTCTTCTGTTCTCCCTGAGCAGTAAGACTTTTCAGTCCGGGACTTTGGGTCTTCTCTCACTGTAGTTTTTCTCTGATCACTGCTATTTCTTCCGGTCAGGGTTGATTTATGCTATAGACAGAAGAGACACCCTATAGTGCCTAGGGCCCGTGATACTTTCAGGGAATGTTTAATTTCTTTTGAATCAGATAAAAAATATGAATATAATAATACATACATACATAGTAATGAATTCACCTTGGATTAAATTTGTCTATATACCAGCATAGTCATAAAATATCATTTTTGATGTTCTTTTATGGAGACAAGGGACCACTAAAGCAAAGGTTCCTAGGACTCAACAATGTCCTAATGCAACCTTGTCCCCAGGCCCTCTTCAGCCACATGGTCCAGAGTTGATGTGGACATAAATCTGTTCTCTCAGTCACCCTCTCTTATAAATGATCACCGATATGGTAGAGTGCATGTTGGCAGAAACACCTCACATACCTTTGGGATGGGCACTACATTACCCCAGAAGCCTGAGTTCACTCTACATTTGCATGTCTCCCCCTGAATATATCTGTTTTTGACTAATATAGACTCACCATCTTGGATTGATTCTTTCAGAAAGACGTAAAGAGCAACAAAACCAATATTCAGATTCCAGTGAATAGAACATCCACTGCCTTTGTTTTATATTTCATATTCATGCTCAGTGGTTTTTTTTTTTTTTTTGCTAAGCTTGCAATCATTCAAGCCAATAGTAGAATTTCAATGAAATTTCCTGCTTCTTTTGATATTTTCTGGTTTATTCATATATATAAGTTCCCGTAGGATTTACATTTTTTTTCTTTTGTAAAGTAGAATTCTATCTTTATGAAAGTCTTGATAGTTGAACATTTATTAGGGGTGCCAGCTAGAGCTGATAACTTCGTGGTGGGTTTTGAAGGAAGTTGTAAAATCCCTCTTTCTCAGAAATAGCCACAAAAGAATCAGTCTTTTGGGTCACAATCTTTTTATCTCTATTCAAATCCTTTCTTCTCTCTCCTGACCCACTACCTCTTCATTCCCCCATCCCTTTATTCCATACAGGGATTACATCTCAAATTTGAATGTGCAAAGAATCCCTGGAGGAGCTTATTAAAAATGCAAATATTGGTACTCCACATCTAAGGATTCCAGTTCAGTAGGCTTAGTCTGGAGACTTGAACTCTACTTTATCTATCCTCCAGTTTTCTCTTGTTTCTGGAGGAAAAAAGTTTGTGACTTCAGTCAAAGAAATCTCTCACCACTAAATGTACAAAAGGAGTAACGTGAACATTTGCATCTTTTTTTCTGTAACATGACTAAGTTATTTTTATGCCCAGATTAGCAGAGGTTCCTTCTGTCCCTTATATACTCTGTTGATACTCATGTTTTAACTGCAAGAATGGCACAATAAGTGACTATGAAAATGCTTTGTTTTTAGAATTCTTGATTTATAAACACTTTATATTTTTATTCATGAGAACTCTAGACAGGATTTGTACTGAATTAGTCTGCCATGACAAAATACCACAGACTGGATGGCTTAAACAACAGAAATTTGTCTCCTCACAGTTATGGAGGCTGGAAATCTGAAATCATCATGCCAGCATGGTTGTTTCTGGTGAGGACTCTTTCCTGGCTTGCAGATGGCTGCCTTCTCACTGTGTACTCACATGGCCTTTCCTTGGTGCATGCACATGGGAATAGAGAGAGAGGTCAAACTCTCTGGTGTCTATTCTTATAAGGACACTAACTCTATTGGATCAGGGACCAACTCTTATGAGCTTATTTACCATAACTACTTCCTTACTCCAGATACAGTCACACAGGGAATTAGAATTTCAACATATGAATTCCTGGGGGACGCAAACATCCAATCCACTCAGGGTACTAAATCAATACATAGAAATCATCAAAAGCCCATTGCCTTCTTCAGTCTTTCATTAGCTGCAGTAGTCAAGGTATATTCGATCCGTCCGAGAGCTATAGAAGCAGTGGCAAATCTTGTGAAAGCTTCAGCTGATTTCTTTTCAGGGTCTTCTTTAAGATTAATGATTTCTTATGCAGACTCTTCTACTGACAGAACACACCCCGAATTTCTCAGCTAGTTACATTCTTTCCCTTCACACATCACCACCCATTGCTGCAACACTCTAAGCCCGGAAGAAGGAGAATGCCATGATTGTTCACCTCTTAGGACACTCTCCAAGTCCTGCAGAGACTCATTAGAGACTGCCTTGAGTATCTCTAATTTAACTTTGTTGATGGCTTAGCTTCAAAAGAAAAACTGAAAATTACCAAGCAGCTTATGTTATAACAGATCTGAGTTACCGAAATATAAGCCACTCCCCAAAATTAAATCAGTTCAAATCATGAATTTAATTGTCCTTGCCAGCTAGAAAAAGATAAAAGAGCAAATATTTACACTAAAAGTGAGCATGATTTGGGGCTAGTCCTTGACTTCAAATACTGTAGTGCTTCCTAACTTCTGTAGAAAAATCTTATGAAAACAAAATAAAGGTTTTTTACATGCTTTTCTATTACTTAAGAAGATAGAGATAATAATTGTGGAGTTTAACAAAAATGCTTCAGGATATTATCTGTAACAGCAAAGATAAATCGGCAGTGATATTGACTCAACATTAGTGAGGTAATTTTAAGAGTATTTCCAAAGATGTTTGCAATACATGTCCTACCTACCAGCACCATAAGTTTGATAAGACTGTATAAATAAGAAATGAATACGAGTTACAGGAGCTATGAATATGTTTTGGTAATTGTTTATTCTCAGAATGGATTGAGAGCTTTCCTGGAGGCTCTGATATAATCAATACGCTCTGTCCTAAAGGATGGCACCCCATTAATCCGAGTGATTTCTCAGAACTGGAGCTTCAGTTGCACTTTTAGAAGCTATTCCAGCATTCTACATTCCAGCTGCCTCTGGATGGCATGGCGGGGGATTATCCTGGGTCACTCCTGTGATCTGGTTGTTAGCTATGTTGAGCAAGATTCCATGGCTGTGAATCAGGCTTCCAATAAGCCCCCAAATAGGAATGCTAGCTGAAGCTCTGCTCAGGAAAGGCAAACCAATATCTGACAGGGGTCTGTCCTGACAAACTGCTGTCCTCCATGACAGAAGGGGTCCAATGTAATTAACTCACCATCAAGAGTCTGGTTGATCTTCTTGAGGAATTGTGCTCTATCAGGGTGTGAAGGGTTGAATTGTGCCCACCCCCCCATCCCCCCAAAATTTCATGTGTTGAAGTCCTAATCTCCAGTATCTCAGAATGGGATCTTATTTGGAAATAGAGTCATTGTATATGTAGTTAGATAAGATAAGGTCATACTGGAGTAGGGTGGGCTCTTAATCCAATATGACTAGTGTCCTTATAAAAAGAAGTTTGCACACAGATACACAGAATGGACAGAGCGCTATGTGAAGATGAAGGCAGAGATCAGGGATGCTTCTACAAGCCAAGAAATGCCAAAGACTGCCAGCAAACCACTAGAAGCTGGGAGAGAGGCAGATTCGTTTTCATAGACCTCAGACGGAACCAATCCTGCCGACATCTTGATCTCAGGTACTAGCCTCCAGAACTGTGAGATAATACATTTCTGTTGGTTAAGCTGTTCAGTGTGTGATATTTTGTTATGGTTGCTCTAGCAAGCTAATACATCAGGATCTTAGGGTTGGTTTCCTTTGTGGACCATTTGGACATTCAGGGGCAGCAGTAGCCAGATCTATTTTGGCACATGAGAGTCCAAGCTGTTGGGCTCCAATTCTGCCACCGTGACCATTCTGCCCATCATGCAGTACTGGAGTGACCAATGACAAAGACAGGTGGACATCACCAGCCAAGTCATTTTGTCTACTTGGTTGTTCAGTTCCTTTCCCACGGTGGGTGTTTTAATGATCTTTAACATTTAGTTCACACTTAGTATCCTCTCTCATCGGTTCTCCACAGGCCTCTACCTTAGACTTTCTTGTCTCTGTTCTCCCAGTGTTTTTCTTTCCAGGTCCTTGACCAGACATCTTTCCATTCCACTCAATGGAAATCGGTACATATTCTCACCTTGGGCCTCTTTTCTTTCCAAACAAAGCGAAAGACTTAGTGTACTGCACACAGGTCAGTCTATTGGGAAGAATTTCCCTTTCTACTATTTTTCAAGGCCACCTTTATACGTATCTGTAATTCAGCCACTGCCCATTTTGGGCTTGTACCCATGTACTGAACCAATCCACCTATAAACAAAGCTTGGGCTTTTCCCTCATCTTTCAGCTGGTTGTATGGGTCCCTTCATGCAGCCCTGAGTGGAAGTCAGGGGAGGGGCACAGCTATGGGTAATATGGGGGTCTGAGCCACCTGCGGCTCCCTCTGCCCTCTAGCCCTGCTTGGACTCATTCCAAGAATGCTATTTGCATCTTATTATAGTTTGCTGAGGAGCCTGTCTGACCCATTTATGACATGGTGGGTCTGAGAGAATCCAGCTCATAGTGAGCATTTCTGGACACACAGTCACTTGGTACTCCATGGTTGAGCACTTCATCTCTGCCAAGGCTCAGGAATAGGTCAAAAGCTATTTCTCAAAGACTGTAATTCTTTGTTATGAATGGCATGACCTTGTTTCACAAACCCAGGAAACTGTGTTGTTATTCTCCCAGTGGAACTTGTCATGAGTGCCACATTGCATCTTCTCCTACCAGTGACGTCTCCAACACCATGCAGGGCCCTTTCCTGCTCTGGTCCCAGCTCAAAGCTGGTAGCCTTCTTTGTTAGGCAGGAGGAATGCATTGCGTGCAGAACCCAAAGAGACCTGTCAGGCTCTGTGCTTCTTTCTTTGTGATAGAGGACGCAAGAGGCAGCAATCTGTCTTTAACTTTCAGTCCATCATTGTTCCTGACTACTGGACCCCTAACAATTTCACTGAAGTGGCCAGTCCCTTCAGTCACTGAAGTGGCCAGTGGTATCTCCCATCCTCTGGAGCACATGTGTCTCACCAAGGCCTCCAGCACACCGGCCACTTCTTGCCTTTTCTATCCAATCAGCATGATACCATCAATGTAGTGAATAAATGTGGTATTCAGAGGTATGTCCAGGCATTCGAGATCTCTGTACCGTATTATGACTGAGGATAAGAGAGTTAACATAGTCTTGAGGAAAGGCTGTAAATAAATATTTTTTATCTGTCCCCAAATAGTTCAGATCCTCTTTTAAAACTGGAAAGGAAAAGACTGAGTTTGCCAAATTAATGGTTGAGTACCGTGGTCTCTGGACCTTATTAACCTGCTCTAGCAGTTAAACCATGTCTGGCCCAGCAACTGGGTCACTGCTACTGCTCAGTGAAGTGTACACCAGTCTACAGGCATTCTCTGGGGTCCATCCATCTTCTGCAGGGTCTGGTCTGGAGAATTAAATGGATTTATGACAGGTGAAACCAACCCTGTACCCTTTAGGTCTTTATTCGTGTCTCTACCATTTCTCTGGAGATCAGATTCTGTTTCTGATTTACTATCTTGGCCAGTGTTGAGGGGAGTGGGGAGCAATTGCAGGTTTATGCTTGGCTTTCCCCACTATGGTGGCTTTTACTTCATGGAGAAGAGACCTGATAGAAGAGTTACTCTAATTGCCATATATATCAATTCCAATCATGCACTCAGGCAGTGGGGAAATGGCTACTTAGTGGCCCATGGATGCACTGGGCTTGCTATAAGGCAGGACTCTATGTATTACGTGGACCCATAGCCTCCCTACTCTAATGGCGGGGGGTACAATAATGCTTTGGGTCCTTGATCATCAATGTCAACCCATAACCTGCGTTCAACATTCCTCTAAATGTGTTTATATTTTCCTTTTCCCAGCATACTATGACCTGAGGAGGCGGACATAGGTCCCTTGAGGCTAAGACTTAGGGGAATAGTTATGGTATATGCTCGCCATGGTGTTCCAGGGCTCTTACCCGTAGGGGCTCACCCACTTCTTCAATCAATACATTGTGGGATCTTTGCAAGAGGTCATTTTTTTGAAACTATGATTATCTTCCTGTCCTTCAGTTCTTGTTCCTTTGGTTTTAGATCACAAACAACATCTGTTGACTGCCTGTCTACCTTGCCCCTAGAAACACAAACATGTTGGTTAAACAGCTCCAAAACTTTCAGTGGATCATGGTCCCTTGTTTGTCCTTCCACCCTGCTGCTCACTTTAGTAATTGTGGCCTCTTGGTTTGATGGCCACCAAGCCATCAAGGTTTGTGGCTTCCATCTGGTCTCTACTTCTTCAGGGTCCATCATCTCCATGGATATTAATTACCCTAGCTTTGTGACTACAACTCCTACTACCATCCCTGGCCTGCAGAGGAGGCCACAAGGAAATTCTTAGTGATGCTTGTGCCCCCTATCACCATCACATTCCTGATGGCCTTGGTGAATGGTGGGTCCTCTCTCCTCTCCTGGGTCCTGTTGGTGTCTGGCATTGCAACAGATAGCCATTTCAGCATACCCTCTTCTCAGCACCCATATTCCCTTCTCTGATATGTTCCAGGGCAAATCAGACATTTCCACTTCATTGAGATTTGGCTGTCATTTTATTCCAGGTTTCTAAAAGTAACCCTAGCAAAATTTGCCCTACCTCTGAAGTAGATGGTTGAATTTTAAATGCTAAGTCCCAGAGCAATGACCCCCAAGTCAAGGAGTTCTTGCTTATCCAGTCTTAAATTCTGGTTCCCTTGATCAAGTACCCTTAAAATCCAGTCTCAGGGTACTCCCCTATCTCTGATCAGTATGTGCCAGTTAATAGCAGCAATTCTTTCATCATATAGTCTCTTTTATCAGGGCCATCATATCCCTAGCTCTTTTAGGCTGGAATTTGACAGTAGTTACCGACATAGTGTCCAGGAGAGAAGACGGGGCATCTCCTGACAGGAAATCTGTTGTGCTGTAGTGGAGAGGTTTCTGTAGATATTCTAGCACAGTGGAAGTATTAGCTCTCACCAAAGAAAGATGGGCCACCTCTGCAAGCCCAGAGGGTCCAGAGGAGGATGCTTGGTAAACATCATCAGCAGCATCCATCCAGATGTCTCTAGCTCATGTTTCAGGATTCCAGAATTTTCCCTCCAGGGCCTTGACTTTCACATAACAGCTTGCTTTGGCTGAGTGTTTTGATATCCCTGAGCTCAGAGACTTGGATCCTTTGATCTTCCACCTGCCGCGCTATTGGTCTGTCTTTCCACTGAAGGAGATGAGGACTGTTTTGTGAGCTCCCACCTAAACTCCATCTCTCACACTTAGCCACTAACTGCCTATTGTCAGCTCTCAATTTCTCATTCTCCTTCTGCAGGGCATCAATGCACATTTGCAGTAATCAGCTAACCCCAAAGTTGCAGTCTTTCTGTCTTTGCAGCCATTGTTTCCCCGTATTTTTCAAATGACTGTATCAAAACATTGTTCTAGGTCACTGTCGATGCAATCATTAACAACTGACCACTGCCACGTGTAAGGGACTATCCCTGACCTATCTACCAAGCAGGATACATTGCTCCCATCTGCTGAGCAATGCGTGAGCCATTCCCAGTCCCCTTATTACCACCTGTTTTCTCAGATCACATCCGGTACCATTTGTATTAGTCCAGGTCCTCCAAGAAGCAGATCTAAAGAAATTTATTATGGCAAATGTCTGTGAGAAAAAATGGGGAAGAGGTAGGTAGAGGCTGGGAAAGCCATCAGTCCCCATGAAAGTCTGAGCCTGAGTGAAGGAGAAGAAAAGAATGTTGGGTGAAAGCATCCTAGACAAGTGTGTAATCTAAGGGAAGTTGAGCAAGGCCACTGGGGAATCCACAAGGAAAAGGTGCCCAACGACACAGTTCCCTGCATCCTAGGGTTGGCACTTAGTGTCACTGGAGTGCTTACTCACTGGCTGACGATGAGCCAAACATGGCGATGGATTTCAGAGAGCAGCAGCTAGGGCCCTAGGACAGTTACACTCCCTTAAGTTAGAGTTCTGCAAGGTGCGTTCTCATGGCCACCAAAATGCCTTTCTATAGGTCCCTCCTGGTGAATACCTTATGCAATTAATTCAGATTTCAGTCCTGTAAAAATTGGACCTTGACCTAACATCAACAAAATGTTTCTACTGAAGTTATTCATTGACTCAGGATTTGTGCAGTCTCACACAGCCCTGCCCTTAGAATTTCAGGATGGTTTAATGCTTTGCTGTTGCCATCTTGAATCTCTTAATAATTTTTGAACAAATGGGCTCTGCTTTCATTCTGCTTTGAGTCTTTCAAATTTCATAGCCAGACTTGTCGACCCTACCAGCGAAATCTAGCCCATTCGAAATAAGAATAAATATTGGGGCTATCTTGGCTAAAATATTCAGTTTGTTCTCTTCAGAGACACTCCAGCTAGCTTTTCAGCACCTGTTTAACTCTACCCTGTAAAGTTTCCCATTTTCAGAGCACAATCATAAGTTCACTTCTGTTGAGATTTTCAATATTTATATTTCCACTGGATTCTCTACCTTTTTAAATCACTACTGTTTATGAGAACACAACTTCTGCTTTGGAAGTCCAACAAAAGTGTTTGAATTCATTAGCCAGGTTTATCATGGGCATTGCATAGCATTTGATTTCCTTTTGGGTAGCCAAAAGGCAGTTTATGCTTATAATAAACACAATGACCACACCTATAAATATTATAGATCAGGTAAAAAAAAATCCATGACTAGTGGGAAAAAAGCAAAACAAGTCTGTAGAAAAGACCCAGATGAATGTTGGGACAAATTTTCATGGGCTGTGTTTGGTAATTTACCTCTTGTTTCAGGTTGTCTTACAAGGGCTAATCACCAGATTTTCCCCTGAGTGATTGGCTGAGTTACAACTGGCCAGTGGATCCTTTAGAAAATCATAGCGATTATCACATCAGATGGTTCAATGACTTCTCCTCTAACAAAGGAGAAACTATAGACAACCTTCTCCAAACAACCTCTTGATAGGCAAAATCGTGGTAATGATAATGACCTGGATATTGTATATTCATATCTTGCAGGCCAACTTTGTCCACCCCTGGCCAAAAGAGGTTACTGAGAAAGACAAAAGTACCTCTGATGGCTGTCAGCTGAGCTGGCCTGGTTCTAAGAGCTAGGCCATGGTGTTCTGCTGAATATAAGGAATTTGTCACAGAACACATCAGACAAGGCCACTCTGTGACGAAGATGGAGCAAAACCAAAACAAGACCACTCCTTAGTCATGTCGGCCTGAGCATAGCCAAAATCAAGAGCACAGTCCAAATCACAAAACGATCACACACCTCCCTCTCTTAGCTATGTAAATGACTGGTGCTTCTTTACTAAGTATAGCTTTACCCTGCTACATTCCTCCTGCCTTTAGATAAAAAAAATTGTTGAGGCATCCCAATCATGGGATGGCCCTTACTTTCCGACAGCACTCAGTTCAGAGCAAAACTATGCTTTCTTGAACTTTCTCCAAAATCTTATAGTATAAACCCCAATTCTATAACACCCACCCTGAAGCCTCTTTCACTGAAATGCTCCATGGTTCCCCCTGGAGTGTATTCTCCCTATAGCAACAAGCCAACAAACCCAGCTTTGTCTGACTGCAGCTGTGCTCCTGGTAGACTGGGGCTGGAGGGCACTGCTAGCTCTTATCTCAGTTTTAAATTTTGATTCTATCTTTATTTGTACCACTATTTGTTAAAGTTGGGCTTTTCACAGAATTGTAAAAGCAGGGATTGTGTCGATTTTGTTCACATTGTATTTACAAAGCCTGTACAAAGCATGGTATTCTGTAGTCTGTAAATAAATACTTGTTGAATGAATGGAGAAGAAAGAAGATCTGAGAATGGGAAAAAATCAGTATGTTTGACTTGAAAAAATGTTTTAAGAAATGATCCTCTTTATTATGTAAAACTCTATAACAAATCGTGACAAGCCTAGAACCAATATCCTTGCTTTATAAAGACTTATCTTAAAAACATAGCCACTACAATGGGTTATTATTTGGTCATAAAAAGGAATGAAGTACTGATACATGCTACAGGATGAATATTGAAAACATTATTCTAAGTGAAGGAAGCCAGTCACAAAGATCACATTATATATGATTTTATTTATATAAAATGTCCAATAGACATATCTATACAGGAAGTAGATTAATGGTTACCTAGGGCTGGAGGGCTGGGGGCATTGGAGGTTATAGCTAAAAGGTATTTTTTAATTTTGGTAATGACAATATTCTAGAACTGCTTGTGGTGATGGTTGTACAACTCTGTAAATACACTAAAAATCACTGAATTGTATAATTTAAATGGGTGAATTATATGAATATAAGTATATAAATTATATCTCAATAAAGCTGCTACCAAAGAAAATGACCATCAATGTAGCATTTTACGTTCATTAGAGATGATACTTTTGATGTTTTTAATGACATGGAAACACTATTAATATAATGTTATGCAAAATGGGAAGACACAGAAGTGAATGCATAAGTAATGTAAACTATATTTATACATACACAGAGAGACTGAAAGGAAATTCCCTGAAATGTTAATGCTATTTATATCTACGCTTCAAGTGATTTTTATTTTCCATTGCATAGTTTTCATATTTTCCAAATATTCCATAATGAGAAGATATTACTTATAATCAGAAAAATATTACAGAAATATTTAGCTAAAATACCATGATTTTGTCCTGACACAGCTCTATTGCAAAATAGAAAAGAAGCTTTGGTTTCTTTCAAGGTAAGCATGCCTCAGAGGACACAAAACATATATATATCTATATATAGTGTCTTTTTTTTTTGACACATAATGATCACTTTCTCAAGAGAATAGCCTGCCAGGAATTAACACTTTCTGATGGCATTTGGTGATGGAATTTGAGTCAAAATTACCCACTGAGTCAAAGGGAAAATCTTAATTTTTCATAACTCATCTTAAGAATATTATGTCCTTGAAGAGGGCACCATAAAATGCTTGTCATTCCACTTGTGACTTCCCAGAAATTAAAAAAAACTGATCCTAAGAAATCCAAACTTTCCTTTAAAACATAGTTTAAGAAAATCTCAAGTGGTATATAAAAACTCTAAATTTAAAATATATAAAACTTCAACAGACAAAATTTTGAAAGCTACAATGACATGGTTAGAAGAAGAAAAGATTAATTTGTAGAGAGTGAAGCTGGAGAAAATGTGAGATCTAGTGTGAGAAAAGGTATGAGAGAGGAGGAAGAATTTCAGTAAATAACTGAACTATTAACATTATATTGCAGGATGCAATTTGCTGCTAATGTAGTCATTTAGATATGACATAAGAAATAAGTCCTTGTTCTTAAGAAGCTTCATGCTAGTTGGGGACACTCAACAAAGATAGGTCCAAAAATACTTAAAAGTGCTTCTGGAACACTATGTGGTCAATAGCAAATTCACATTATGAATATGAAAAAACATTAAGAATATGCAGCAAAAGAGAGGAAAGTAGCTCTGCAATCCACCTTCTGCGTATCAGGTAGTCAGATTAGGAGCAGATTCTGAAGCAAGACATAAATTCTCCTCAGGACCCAGAAATAAATTTCATTCTCCTCTGAGAGTAGTCTTAACTGACCCAGCTTCCTTAATTCATATGTTCTCTTGTTACAAGCATTCTTATTCTGTCTATTCACCTCTGCTTCTATTTCTCTGCTTGTCATTACTGGGTTTTGACCCTGGTTTAACTTTGCCTAGAATCTCAGTTTGGTAAATGTTATGGACTGAATGTTTGTGTCTCCCTCAAATTCATATGCTGAAGCCCTAACCTCCAGTGTAACAGTAATTGGACATGGGGCCTTTGGAAGGTAATTAGAGTTAGAATAGGTCATGGGGGTGGGACCCTCATGATGGGATTAGTGCCCTTATAAGAAGAGACACCAAAAAAAAAAAAAAAAAAAAAAAGAAGAGACACCAAGGTACTTGCTTGCTCTCTCTCTGCCTTGTAAGGACACAGCCAGAAGGTGGCAGTCTGCAAGCCAGGATGTGAGCTCTCACCAGAACCCAATTATTCTGGTACCCTGATTTCAGACTTCCAGCCTCCAGAACTGTGATAAATAAATTTCTGTTGTTTAAAATACTTAGTTTATGGTATTTTGCTATGGCAGGCCAAGCTAATGCAGTAGACTTTGCCCGTTGCCCCTTAAAACCTATTTTTTGAGACATTTTAAGTATTGGAGCTATGGTAGAAATAAATTGACAAAATCAAGTAATAAAAAATGTCTGTAACTAGTGTAATTAGTGTGTCTGTAAATTTTGTAAAATTCTACAACCTAAAGCAAAGTTGTGCCTTGGTCTCTCCTTTTAAATTTATATCTTATATAAAATTTTTAACTTAATGCTTGACACTAGTTTTAGATTAATTGAATGTTTGATTCTCTTAAAATGGATGTGAGGAAAAGTATTTTCTTGTATGCTGTCTGCTTATTTTTTATTATGATGGAACAGTAATGACCTGAAGAAAAAATGGCTTTGCTATTCTTTTAAATTTCTGAAACATTAATTAACATTGATTTTGAAAATTTGTCTTGGGAAGACACTTTTTACACATATTGAACTGTACTCATTTAAGTAGTCAGTACAAGTCACTCTTTCTAGACGATTTATTTGATCAGCTTCATAAAACTGCCTTTTGAAACAGCTTGGCAGGCATGTGGGGAGATCACGTTCTTAGAACTTGGTTCTTGTTCTGTTGCATTACTGAGGTTTTTCAGCTGTCCTGTGCACGTCTGGCAGCAGAAGCTATGGTCCATTTTCAGACTAAAACCATGTTTGTCATGCTCCACGGTGAGGAACTTTGAGTCCTCATCTAAACAGGAGTGCAGAAGCTGGAAGAGATATAATTTATTTCCTAAGAGGCTCTTTATACTCACCTGTCCTGGTATTTCACACAGTGCTTGAAATCTAAGAAACGTAAATGGCTGTCCCTAGTAAACAGGAGAGCATAGCTATTATTCCAGTCCTGGATGAAATTAACCTGCTAATCTGTCTGTCATAAAGTTTCTATCAAAGTCTTGGTGGAAAGAAATGACATTTCCGGAAGATAATTTAGGAGAAAACCTGTATGGCCACCTTTCTGAGTAATTTACATGCAAACTTTGGATCAAATTCTGATGATGGCTACATAGTTCAGTTATAGTGCTTGAGTGCATAATAGATTCACCTTTACTGGACTGTATCCTAATGCACAGCTTTGGACTTCCTGGCAAAGCCATTTAAATCCAGAGCTGGATTTATTATAACTCTGCTTTCATGAACATTGTGCATTGTATCATTCTATAGCTTCAACCTCATGTCCCAGGAGAAAATGCATATAAGCATTTGGGATACCTGAAGCCTTAGTATGATTGAGGAATGAACATATTTCCTTCTTTCACGTAAAGAGAGTTATAACATTTTCCTGTTCACTCTAAGATATGTAGTTAGACTTACATCAATGCTAAGTGAAGGCATAGTATATTTGCTTTTCTCCTTTTAATTCTGTTTTCTTCCTTTTCAGTGCTGTTATTTTTTTTGTGCTATTCTTTCCCAATAATTTTCTTCAAGTCCTTTTTTTAATAGTGGGAAATAGAAATATATGATAAATAATTTGGTTTTTAACATCAACATCAAAACTGACAACTGTATAAAGTTAATTTGTTATCTCCTAGAGGTTCAGTCCCATGTATGCCTCTAGGTAAAGAGAAATTAACACCCATCTAACCTGGCAGTAGAAGGTGGGTCACCGCAACCTCCTCACAAGCTTTAACAAATGCTGAAAAATCTTGCTTATAAGAGACAAAAAATGATGATGGGCTTCTTCCTAATAGTATGTGACATTTCATGAAATCTCAAGGCAGTTACAGTTGTCAAATAACTGCACACATAAGGGCTTATGAAGTTGTATTCAAGTCTACCCAAAGCTTTAACATATACCTTGACACTATTTCTGTGGACATATGAGTAAGGCATGGAAAATTCTGGTGTGTTATTTCATCTAAGCTTTACTTACAAAGATAGGTGAAAAATCGCTAGGTTCACATACTCTTCTCCATCGTATTTTTAAATTTCAATATATTTTATATACTTAATTTCTGATAAAAGTACAAAAAGAAAGAAAACTTCAGCTCCATGAAAAAAAAAGGGAATTAGGTTAGGATTAGTTTGTAAATATAGACATTTTCCTTTTAATTTTTAACCAGTTTACAGTGATTTGCTTCATCCAGTAGAGTTGATCTAATAAAGAAACATTTAAAAAAAATCGTTCCCACAACTTGTCATCTTTACCTGTTCATTTGACATTTTCCCATAATATCTAAATTGCTGAAGGAAAGAGCACATGGGCAATTGGTCAAATTGTCTTTCAGGGCATTTCAGTGTGGGGCTTCCCCATACTGGCATATTCATTAGGATGGAGATTTGTAGAAAACCCAACATAAAGCAAAAGACCTGGGATTATCTACAAGACCGCAGCCTGATGTAACCAAGAGATAAGTCCTTTGTTTTCATCTTCAGCTCTTGGTTTGACACCTTCATTCTGCCTTTTCTTTGTCATCCCTAAATGCTTATTGTCTGTGACAAATCCTGTCCTGGCAGAAGAGTGCTGAATCCTTCTCAACAGAGGAGCTAGTGGCCAGCTAGTGAGATTTTCTTTTTAATTACAAAACCTGACATCAGAGGGTTTATTTTAAGAATCACCAACCAAGCCTCAATGTATATGACAACACAATAAGCCTCAGAGAAAATTTTCATTATCATTGTCACCGACCTTGAAGCTAGGTGTTTAGATTTCTTACAAATGGCAGTCAGTAGGGCTTAAGGTCGTATTTAATTTTATTTAGAAAAAATTAATGTGTCATTTCTGACTCCTAGTTATTGTGCATTACATTTAGATTCATGGCTTTAAACTTCGAGCCACATCTGAGTTTAATTCACTTAATTTGTGTGTGTGTGTGTGTGTGTGTGACAACTTGAGAGCATTCTCAGTAATACAGTAAAACATATGAAAAGAGTAAGTGGACTGAAATAAGGGTCAGGAACTGTGGGTCTCCTTGCTCTTGAGCTTATCATTGAACAAGCCTGAAGAGCTTGTAGAAATCTTCTTGCTTAGATGTATAGCTTCCTGTGTTCTTTCTGACATAATTATACCACTTTATCCAAAAGTTTATCTTCTTTCACTGAGCGATCAATTTCAGGAGCATGTAGAATATTCAAAGAAGAAGTGGACAACCTCCGTAATCCCCACTCAGAAGTTGGAAACTGTAATCGGAAGACACTAAGCAATTAGGCAACACATAGTAAGAGTTTTTACACAGAATGATTCTGTTGCTAGGAATTTATATAAAAATTAGGCTTTAAAAAAATAGATATTTATTTCTCACAGTTCTAGAGGCTGGGAAGTCCAAGATCAAGGGGCTGGTCAGTTCAGTTCCTGGTAAAAACCCTCTTGTTGGCTTGCAGACAGCCATTTCTTATTGTATGTCCTCGCATGGCTGCTGGGGGGGGGGTGGGTGGGGAGGAAGGGGGGGCACTCTGATCTTTTCTTATAATGACACTAATCCCATCATGAGGACCCCACCCTCATGACCTAAACCTAATTACATCCCAAAGGTCCCACCTCTTAATACTTTCACATTGGGGCTTAGGGCTTCAACATATGAATTTTGGGGGGACACAAAATCCAGTCCATAACACTTGTCCAGATGATTATAATGTTTATATGTACATGCAAAGGTCTATGAATAGCCAAGACAATCTTGAAGAAGCAAATGATCTGGAGAGCAAACATGGACTTTATTAGATGCTTCAGTGGACTCTACCCCTCAGAGACTTGGTCCTTCTGCTGTAAAAGGAATGGTGATCAGGAGCATTGTTAGGTGTGCTGAGCCAACATGATGATGAATGAGGCATTGACTAAGTCAACAGATGGTAGCAATGGAAGAAACATAGTGAGTGGGGAAGGCAAACCCACATCCAGGATGAGTCTCTGTTAATGTGAGAACAACCTGAAGCTCTTTCCATAATGGAAGAGATCCAACATAATTAAACTTCCACCAGTCAACTAGCTGCTCTCATTTTGTTATGGTGCCGATTTTGAAAATCAATCTTGGTGTCTGTTATTGGCCATTGGGACAATCAGAACTGGTGGTAGTTAGATCTGCTTTTTGAAAGGGAAATTCACATTGTTGTGCCCTTGCATAACCTCTGATTCTGGCATCATTGCTACATTTTCATGAGCCCATCAGACAGGCACTAGCTGCCATGGGAAAGGAAATAATGACATCCACAGAACAGACCATCTTGTGCAACACTTCATTGAGAAGGTCTTATGCAGTCAGTGTCCTCTGGGGAGCATTTACATGAGATACAATTATTTTCCTCTGGGCATATTCTTTTTTAAAAAATTAATTAATTATTTTTGTCTGTGTTGCGTCTTCGTTGCTGTGCGTGGGCTTTCTCTAGTTGCATCAAGCAGGGGCTACTCTTCGTTGTGGTGCACGGGCTTCTCATTGTGGTGGCTTTTCTTGTTGCGGAGCACGGGCTCTACGCTCCCGGGCTTCAGTATTTGTGGCTTGCGGGCTTAGTTGCTCCGCGGCATGTGGGATCTTCCTGGACCAGGGATCGAACCCTTGTCCCCTGCATTGGCAGGCAGATTCTTAACCACTGTGCCACCAGGGAAGTTCTGGGCATATTCTTAAAAGTTCACCTCCAATTATGTTTCAGATATCTTGGTACTTTCCTTCCAAGTCCCTTCTATCCAGTCAACCATTAATTATTGCCCATGAATCACTATAGATACATAATTCTGACCATCTTTCCTTTCATGCAAATATACAACCATTTGAAAGTTTTGTTCTGTCCACTCTCCCTCCTCAAGGATATCTGTGTTCCCACAGCACTCTATGTCTTCCTTAGTTTTGAACTATTTATAAACGACAATTATTTTTTCTTCCTCTATCAGTTGGTCATGGAGAGCTCACAATTAAGCCATAAATGTGGAATAAAGGAAACATGGTATAGCAGTAGATAGAGGAACTCTGGAAGTATGAACCAGTTGCTCATAAAAAATACTTGTGCCTTAAGAACTGGCTTTATCCTGATCTTGTTATTAACTATTATTCTCCTTGATGATGGAGTACTGCTTTATTCACACTCAACTTTATGACTTGGAGGATCATACAGGAGCCAGTTCATGATGGTCAGCATAGGTCACATGGTCATGTAATATCCCATGGTCAGGAATTCAGTCTCTCAAGGACTCAGTAGTGAGCCAGGAGCTGTTATAGAGATAGAGATAGAGATAGAGACAGAGAGGGAGAGAGAGAGAGAAGGAGAGAGAATATATTTCTTTGCAGAGGAGAACATGGATTTTTCCATGACGTAATACAGTTGGCCTCCCCATCCACAGTTGGTTGACTCCATGGATGCAGAACCTGGGGATACAGAAGGCCAACTCTACCACTCAGTGAACCACTACTGATCGCACATCAAGGATGAATCTCAAAAGTATTGTTGATCCAAAGAAGTCAAACACAAAAGATACATAATGTGACTGTGTGATTGCATTATATATATGAAGCTGAAGAATAGGGAAAAATAATCTCTTGTGATCAAAGTCAATAGTGGTTGTCTAAAGTGGTGGGACTTGACTGGAAAGGGGTAAGAAGGGACTTGCTGGAGTGAAAAACATGATCTTTATCTTTATGTGATGGTTGCACAGGTGTATACATTTGTCAGAATTAATGGGCAGTACACTTAATACTTATAATTTTACTATTTGTAAGTTATATTGCAATAAAGTATTTTTAGCATTGGTTAAAAAAAAAAATCATGGATTTTCCAAAATCGCTAGGGTTCTGCATCTCGTGCACTGTGATTCTCCTATCCAGGTTTGTCAGAGGCTCCACTGAGCATCCTAAGCTGTCACAGATACTTTGAACACTATTTTATCTGCTTGGTTGTGAAGCCAAATGGCAGAGCAGCTTGCACTCTAGCCTGGCCCAGACGGAGAGTCTTTTCTTGATCTGTCCCCACATTCAAAGCTGCCATAATCACAGGATGTTTGGTAAATGGGTCACAAGACCTCATCCAAAATTATTTGCCTCTGAAATCTAAGGAAGCATGAAAACATTATGCCTCTTTCTTAGAGGAAAGGGGTACAAGATAGAATAAATTCTACTTCACATTGTACTGGTATATTTTTATCTTCTCCTGCCCCCTGGACCTTCTAAAACTTCCCTGAAGTGGCAGACTTCTGATTTTTTGTGAAATTCTATGCTACTTCATATTTGTCTTACCAAGGAACCAAGGGCAGCTGCTATTTCTTGCTCACCAGGCCCTATTTCATCAATAGAGGGAACCAGCCTATATTCTGTGGGATGATGAGACAATCAAGGTCCTTGTGAAGTAAATAGTAACAGAGAGTCAGAAAACTGATGGAGTCTTAACCAGAAGAGTGAAGATGCACTGCTGTCACTGACAAATAAAATTGCTCTGGTGTGTTTTACTGATAGATTTAGAGAAACAATAATTGCATAGCAGCTGTGTTGATTTATTACAGTCAAAGGACAAAATCTGGGCTCCAACTGCAGTTTAAGATACCATCCATTTTTATTTAAGGGTAAATCTACTTTCATGGTCCAAGTCACATCTGCCAACTGCACATGACATCATGTTAAACGAGGATGTGTTGTAGAAATTACCACAGCTTCATCTCTGAAGAATATAGTATTGTTTTTGGTTTATTCATCTTGTGAAGAGGAACAGAATTCTATGAGCTTTCCCACAATAATGGGTCTTACTTCATGTTTCAGGGAGCCAAAGGTGTCTAGGGATTTTCTTTTAAACTATGCTTTTAGGATCTTTTCCTGGAAATTGGGTAATGATCTGGGTCTCTTTATCATTATGATTCAAATCTGTTCTCCATTCAGTAGATCTAGAGGTTGTATATTCTCAATTACTTAGATAAAACGAAGCCTTACTTTATTATACTTTCTATTTAATTCAGTTTTAATAATTCATAATTAATTTAACCACTGCCACAGATTCTTGAGTTTAAAACTTTGTGGTTACCACTACAGTCTTTCTGCTAACCACAGGTACTACAGCCACTTTATCTCTAATGGTTACATGTTGGCACGTGGCCTCACTCACTCCTAGACCAATTTCCACCAGAAATGTGGAGCCCAATTCAATGACAACATCTCCGCCTGAAGCAGATGCTGTCAGTGCTCCATCTGTATCCTTGCAGATCTCTGATCTTGAAGGACATAGGTTAGGCTAAAGTGAGCAAGTCCCTCAGTGATGGCTTTGAAAAGATTGGAGTGTCCATAGCCTGTTTTTATTTGCTTCCTAGTGCATGAAAGAGTCAGCATGGTTAAAGAAACAGACTGGAGGAGATCAACCTACTCCCATTTTGGCAAAAATTTAAGGTAAAAAGGAAGACTCACAGACAAGTTCTATTTCAAAAACAAAAGAACCAACCTGTGGGTTGAATGCATAAACAAGCTCTTAGATTAGACTTACCTAGGATTATGAAAGTCAGCAAGTGAATATGTGCCCAGAGCTTTAGAATCAGAGCAACTCAAGAAGATCCACATCTTTTATTGGCAGGCTTGGCATAGAGTGCAATGACATAAGACTTCAAAATACCTCAAGGAACCCTGTTGAGCCGTGGCTCATTGAAGAGTATTTCCCAAGAGTGGTGGTGTACCTCTGTACAATAGTGTCGCAAGTTTCTACAGCACCACTGGGTCTAACCCCACCTTTTTGACACAGAGAGAACATGCAGTATTGTATATTGTACTTGCTTGGGACTGACTTTTGGAATTAATTAATTTTCTTGGGTGCAGGATGATATAGAGCCAAATGCTTATCCAAGGAGTCATAGAATCCCAGAGAACAGATATGCAGGGCTCATCTGGTTCAACTCTCTGATTATAGGCACAAAGATGAGAAAGCATTTTCCAATCATCAGGTTGAATTCTGTTCCCCTTATGCGTGTTTCCTCATTTTTCACTCCACGTTGTGGTTGAGAAAAATAGGAAAGGCATAATCAAACACTGATGTATGGGTTTTATTAATGTTACATTGAGAACCATATGACCATATGAGAACATTATGATTATATTTTAGGACCAGCAGAAATGATAAAAGAATTGCACTGGTTTTATTAATAATAATGATATACTATAGGTCATGTGAGACCAGTAAATATACAACTTTGATAAACAGAATATTAAGATCGTTTCTGGAATGGAGATGGGAGATACTTTAAAGACAATTAGCTTAAAACTAATTATATTCTACATTATTTTCTGTGTTGTGTAATGATTTGCCACAAACTTAGTTGCTTAAAACAACACACATCTATTATCTCAGTTTCTATGAGCCAGGAGTGCAGGTATGGCTTAACCAGACCCTCTGCAAGGTTGCAATCAAGGTGTTGGCCAGAGTTGGGTTCCCATCTGGAGGCTCAGTTGGGGAAGGGTCCACTAGAAGTTCACTCAGATTGTTGGCAGAATCCATTTCCTTGTGACTGTAGAACTGATAAGAGCTCAGCTCTTGAAAGTGAGCATAGAAGAGTATGACGGAAAGTGGGGGATAAGTTGGGAGATTGGGATTGACATGTACACACTACTAATATAAAATAGATAACTAATAAGGACCTGCTGTATAGCACAGGGAACTCTACTCAATACTCTGTAATGGCCTATATGAGAAAAGAATCTAAAAAAGAGTGGATATATGTATATGTATAACTGGCTCACTTTGCTGCACACCTGAAACTAATGCAACATTGTAAATCAACTATACTGCAGTAAAAGCTTAAAAAAAAAGGAGTATGATGGTTAATTGTATGTTTCAACTGGAGGATGTTTTTAGTTGAAGTTAATATTTAAATCAGTGATCTTTGCGTAAAGCAGATGGACTTCCATAATGTGAGTTAGCCTCGTCTAATCAAATAAAGTCTTTTTGTTCTCAAAAAGATTGACCTCCCCAAATAAGAAAGAATTCTCCAACAGACTGCCTTCTAACTTCATCTGCACGATAGGCTCTCCTGAGTATCCAGCCTACCAGCCCACACTGCAGATTTGTACTTGCCAGCCTTCATAACTGGATAAGCCAATTCCTTATAATAAATCTCTATTTATCCATCCACACAACACACACACACACACATGCACTATTGGTTATTTTTCTCTGGAGAAACCTGACTAACAAAGAGAGACTCCAGATCCAGTCATCCACCAGGATGAAGTCTTATATGATGTATGATAATCAAGAGAGTGACATCCATCACATATGCCACAAACCATAACCTAGTCAAGAGAGTGATTTTCTATCACCTTTGCCACATTCTACTGTGGCAAGTCCCAGAGTCCTTCCACACTCTGGGTGTGGAGGGGATTATACAAGGGTGTGAATACCAGACCATGGGGATCTTAGGGTTTACCTTAAAGTCTGTCTGGCACATCCTCTCTACTCTTAAGTGAAAAACAGTGTGGAGCAATTGAAAAGCTTGGACATTGGACACAGCCACAAACTTATATTTTGTGCCCTCAGTTTAACGTCTGTATCACCTTGAGCATCTGTAGCATGGCAAAGGGATTTCCAAAAGAGAAGAACCAAATCTGCAGCTGCAATGGGGGTCATCTGGTGATTATCAATAGGAATGCAGGAATTTATAGTTGAAGATAAGAGCAATATGGTGGGGATATGGAGTGAATCTCCCCCCCTCCCCCCACCATGGAAAGGTAGGGAGGGACAAGAGAGGAAGATAAACCCCCTTTTCTACTGGAAAGGAAAGTGCTGTCAGTACCCTTAGACCACAGAGATTCTAAGAGGTTAAAGGAATTTGAGTTGTAGGGTAAGGAGGAGAGTGAGTCCTGCCATATGTTCCCAGCCTTTAAGGGTCATGGAATTTGCTTCCTACCCAGCCTCAGAAGTAAAGGGGTCTACCCCTGGCAATGTAGTTTCAGAGCAGATCAGACTATACGGTGAAGTTGCCCATCTCAGGGCACCACAGCTGGGGCATGGAGGTCAAGATAACAAGAGCAGAAAGTGCTGACAATGGCAAAGGGAACACCAAACCAGGTGGCACTGGGAGTGGCAGCCAAGTTGCCATCCCTGAGGAGGGAGGGGGCTGAGAAGGTAACTCTAGCCATTCATCCAATGCTTTCCAATAGGGGCTGTTCAAGAAATTTAGTTTTGTTGCCAACAATGGAATTATCCATAAACTCGGTATTATACTCCTCCAGGCTAATGGAAAATATGAATACTTACCTCACCAGATTGTTAGGGACACAACAGGATGGAGTGTTAAAGTTTTTAGCATATATTAAGTACTTGGTAAGTACAATTTTCATTTCCGATTAGTAAAAAGAAACATCCAGACTGTATCTACTTGATAACTCTAAACTGTTTTTCAACTGGAGATTATTGAATTGACTAAAATTTTTTCACTTAAAATAGGATTCAGGCAAATTCCGAAAGCCAAAGCAATCTGTAATCTGCACAGTTTTTTTTTTTTTTTTTAACTCCAATCTAACCTCTTCTACTTCCTTCATGATTTGCATGTGGCTGGAAATTGACAGATACGGCAAAACATATGGAAACAAATGTCCTTTTTCGTCTTGTTCCTATTGGAGAGGGTTGGGGAGAGGCAGTGCTGGTGGGCCAGCCCATTAACATCTGAACTGGGATAGGATGTTAGGAGGCCAAAGAGACTTGCTGTGAACATTGACCGAGAGCTACCCATGAACGAGTGTAATTCAGAAACTGGACTGAACTCTTCTTAGAAGAGACGAAGCAGAGTAGTATTGAGGGGATACCAACAAGTATGAAGTATGGGATGTCACCAATGACTGAGAAAAGGAGTCAGGAGCTAACTAGAATATAATCCAGTGGAAAAACAGTAAAACCATCCAGACGAGGCCAGCTTTATGGTTGTGTGACCCACAGAGTCACACAGGGCCCCCCACTAAAAAGGTCAAAGTTCATCACTTTGAACTTAATAATTGTTCAGTAAGGGACTTCTCATTTTCATTTCACAGTGGACCCTACTGTTGTAGCCAATCCTGTATCCATGGCCCAGGCCTTTGATAAAGATGAAGAATCAGAAATGGAGTCTGCTAGCAGGATGGCCTCAGGGGCAGCTGGAGGAAAGGTCAGAGTCATGTGGACCTTGGTAATAAGTAAGTGTGAAAATTCACCTCCAGTGATCTGCTAGTAAGTGTTCAGGGTCCAGAGTTTACCAACTGGAAAGTTTTCAGAGTTAAAGCATTATACCTGTATTTTTTGGTTTTTATTGCTGCTACTATTAAGTTGGATAGTTCTTTAAAAAGTTTTTCAATGATTCCCCCTTCTCTGACCTCCCAGAAGTCATTGTGACTCTGTTTATTTGTCTCCTTATCAGACTGCCAGATGGATTAAATGAAAAAAACAGCTATGAACGTTTTAAAGGGGGAGTTGGTTTTAAACACACACACGCACACACACACGCACACACACACACGTGTGCACGCACACACACACGAACACACTGCGTTAGTACCCTGGAAACAGAATTCTGTTACTTTCAATGTAACACACAAATGAAGATTTATTAATATATAACACATCACTCTGTGATTTGTCCAATGCTTTGTGAAACCAAAATTTGCTGTTTTGGTATATTTTTAGACATGGTTTCCAAAGGTGTTGACATTGTCTAGAAAAGATAGTAAAAACAATACCCAGACAGCAAGAATATAAACAAATGAGATAAACAGGCTTATTTATTATTTATTCATTTACTATATCAACAGTTTCAGACGGCAATTCAGAGTTATATACAATTTATTCTAAAAAGTTGTAAATAATGTTAACATTACTCTTCTGACAAGAGTGTTTTTCTGAGCTTGTTCTGTCTTTCTCTCTCTCTCTCTCTCTCTCTCTCTCACACACACACACACACACACACACACATTCATACCCATCCACTCTCATGGCCTCGCATATATATCTTTATAGTTCATCTCTCTTCCCCCGTCATCCCTGTTTACTAGCCTGAGACAGCAATGGAAAAATGAAAGGGAAAAGTGGGTCTTCAGCAGGAAGACGAGTTTAGGTTTTCTATTTGGGGCCAGCAAGTAATGTGAGACTTACACGCTGTGCTGACAGACGGGGCTGGGGGAGAGTGGGTGGTGGGAAGAGGTGGGTTTTTGGAATGTACCAAATGCACACCTTCTACCTCTAATGATCCCACCCAGTGAGGTGACCTGAATTAGCCTCGTGGGACAGAGCAAGGGTGGATTATCTATGTGGTCATATTTCATGCCTTGATAAGTACAAACTTCATGAGTCTCATGACCTCATCTAATTATTTTTTTAAATCAACAAATACATATTTTACCTATTACACTATCTAGCAGAAAAGAGACAAAGGGTTCATTCAGACTAGATTAAAAAAAAATGTCTATCACAACCACTAACACAAAATAAAAGCAACATGCCTCACCAGATACACAACAAAACACAAGGCAGCTTTTTCATCCAGAAAGATACAAAGGTAGTGCTCTGAGCCCTCTAGAGAATGCAGGGATACTTTCCTGCTCTGCAGCCTGCAAGGGGAGCAACACTTGCCCTGCAGGTGTTTCTGAGTCATCAGAGCAGCAGACAGCACTCAAAGCTACAGTTGATTAAGATAAGACTTTTAATCCATTTCTTGCTCTTAAGAGTCTGCTAAGAATGTTTCCAATGAGGTGAAATCTGTGTTCAGTCAACAAGGCAAAGAACATGGATACTTCCCCCCATATGGCAAGGAAGTAGCTTTTCATGAGGTATCAAATGTTACCTCACCACAGCCAGCAACACTTTTGTCTTTCCTTTCTGTCTGCGGATTCTTTTATATGTTCTCCCCTCATGTCTAACCAGTTTGGTCTTAAACTCAGAGACTGGATGATCCGTTGACCAGACCTATTATTCCAGAATCACAAAAGACATCACATTAATACAATCGAAAGATCATCCATTACATAAGAACATGGAAAATTCATTTCACAAAATGAAAAGGGCATCCATTCCATTTCAGCGCTTAAGATAATTTTGGAGACAGTCCAGTGAATTCCCAACTTTCTATGATTTCTCAAACCAAATCAGATTGAAGATTTTAGTAACATAGCCAGAAGTAATATGTCTTCACGGCCATCCCTCTTTTTTGTAAATCATCGTAGCACTTACTAGAATACGAAGATATCAGAAGTTGTTGATATTTGGATTTAAGATGTTTCCTAATTTGGGAAGGCTGAAATAGCCAAGCATTTCTAGTATTTAGTTATATTTAAACATTAAATATTTAAAAATTTTCTCCTTATCAGAATTGTCTTTGTAAAAACTTGACAATTTCAATTTGAATAAATGCTAGCTTATAGAGAAAGGTAATACATACACACTTATACATGCATACATGTATGTATATTGCAATACATACATGATATATATATATGTGATACTTGTGATAGATAATGTCTAGATTTTTTGAGGTTGGTTCCAATTTCTAGTATTCTATTCTGTAGAGAAAGGTCATGTGTCAGGCCATGAGTCACAAACACTGGCTCAGAAAACATGACAGAAAACTGTCAAGCCTCATAGGTCAAACTCATCCTTTAGTGTGTGAAGGCCTGGGGCCAGGTTCAGGTCCAACTCTTCTACTGGACTCTAAGGAACTTGTGGTCTGGTTCCAAGGTGTTGCTGAGGTTCAGGGCTCCAGTTTTTTACATCCTAAAGACAGGGATGTACACTTAACTTACACACTTCACAGGATTATTTTGAGAAACAAGGGAAATGTTTTGCTTGAAAACACTTTCGAATCTATATAATATCTTGCAAGCACAGGTTTCTTTGTCCACAGCTGTATCTATTATTTCGAGTAAAAAAAAGTGGCTGAATTCAAATATTAATTGTTCAATGGAACATTTGTTTTTAACAATGTTAAAGTGAAATCAAAGCAGAGAGAAAAAAGTAAAGTCATTCTAATCACAGGAAAATGATTTCTTAGAAAACAGAAATTGTATTTTAAACATACAATAATACCTTGTAGACACCTAATAAATGTTAAGCAATTTTTTTCATTTTTCATAGACTATCAAAAAATTAGGTTAAGAAGTGAAGACAGTTTCCTTAAATGTACTTTACCACAGAAAAATCAAACACAAGAGGGCATCTCCTACATTTGTTTTAAAAGCTTCCCCAGTGGATTTCATACATGAAGTATGTGTCTGTCATTTGATCTAACAGCTCAGTTATATGAGCAGTTATATGCATGTACCAGAGCACACATCCCAAAATTTATTAGTCTCAAATATCACAGTCTTTTCACATTATGATCTTCATAGTCTATTTATAAAACACTCTCCCTAGTGAGTCTGTAACTCCTTTTTTGGGTTAAAAATAGTTTCATCATACATAGTAACTTAAAGTTAGAAAAATATAACAAAAAAGACCAATATGTCCTGAACAGTATGTAAATACTCTGAATTTTAAGCCTTTAACAGATAAACCTAACGAAAGCTTTTGGTATTGGTTTTTAGGGAAGAAGAATTCTTTATTGAACAGGAATGTTCCATACACTGCTGGATAAACATCACCCACTAAGTGCCAACAGCTGTCTAGAGTCAAGGTGGAAACAAAATGCCTCCGCACATTTCTTCGTGTCTCTAGGTAGGTGGTGCTCCCTCCAGGTGAGAATCATTGAGTTAGACAAGGAATAAAAGATTAAACCCAAAGACAGTAGAAATATGAGATAGGAGCAAAAATAGGAACAAGATAAGTGCAAAACTTAACGCACAGAAGTGATAAAATGCAAAGGATAAAAAAAGGTTTAAAAAAATACCAATAAAATTAGTATGGGAGTTTAGTCAAGAAAATAATAGAGAATATGCAAACAAACAAACACCCAGTTCAAGAAATCAAAGTAGTGTACATGACCATAGACTCAGTGAAGACTAAAGTGATAATAAAACACTCTTGTGAATAACTTTACGCCGAAACAATTGAAATGGTAAATGAAATGTACAATCATATGTGGATGTACATATGTATCTACATATATTTACATATATGTATCATGTCTGTGTGTATTTGTGTGCATATGATCTTAAAATATCTCAGGAAGAAATAGAAGACCTAAAAGGTTCTAAAATTAATTTAAATAGCTGAATTTGTATTTGCAATCTTTCCCACAAATAAAATAACTATTGAGACTGTTTTTAGGCTAGTTCTACAAAACATTTAAGGGACAATTATATTCTTACACAAAATATCTAAAAGGACAAACAGTAAGGAAATATCCTCAATTTCTTTTATGGAGCTGGCAGAAAAGAATTTCTTTAACTTCTTTTTTTTTTAACATCTTTATTGGAGTATAATTGCTTTACAATGGTGTGTTAGTTTCTGCTTTATAACAAAGTGAATCAGTTATACATATACATTTATTCCCATATCTCTTCCCTCTTGCATCTCCCTCCTTCCCACCCTCCCTATCCCACCCGTCTAGGTGGTCACAAAGCACCGAGTTGATCTTCCTGTGCTATGCAGCTGCTTCCCACTAGCTATCTATTTTACATTTGGTAGTGTATATATGTCTATGCCACTCTCTCACTTCGTCCCAGCTTACCCTTCCCCTTCGCCGTATCCTCAAGTCCATTCTCTAGTAGGTCTGCATCTTTATTCCCATCTTGCCCCTAGGTTCTTCATGACCATTTTTTTTTTTTTTAGAGTCCATATATATGTGTTAGCATACGGTATTTGTTTTTATCTTTCTGACTTTCATCACCCTGCATGACAGACTCTAGATCCATCCACCTCACTACAAATAACTCAGTTTTGTTCCTTTTTATGGCGGAGTAATATTCCATTATATATATGTGCCACATCTTCTTTATCCATTCATCTGTCGATGGACACTTCGGTTGCTTCTATGTCCTGGCTACTGTAAATTAGAGCTGCAATGAACATTTTGGTACATGACTCTTTTTGAATTATGGTTTTCTCAGGGTATATGCCCAGTAGTGGGATTGCTGGGTTGTATGGTAGTTCTAGTTTTAGTTTTTTAAGGAACGTCCATACTGTTCCTCATAGTGGCTGTATCAATTTACATTCCCACCAACAGTGCAAGAGGGTTCCCTTTTCTCTACACCTTCTCCATCATTTATTGTTTGTAGATTTTTTGATGATGGCCATTCTGACTGGTGTGAGATGATATCTCATTGTAGTTTTGATTTGCATTTTTCTAATGATTAATGATGTTGAGCATTCTTCCATGTGTCTGTTGGCAATCTGTATATCTTCTTTGGAGAAATGTCTATTTAGGTCTTCTGCCGAGTTTTGGATTGGGTTGTTTGTTTTTTTAATATTGAGCTGCAAGAGCTGCTTGTAAATTTTGGAGATTAATCCTTTATCAGTTGCTTCATTTGCAAATATTTTCTCCCATTCTGAGGGTTGTCTTTTGGTCTTGTTTATGGTTTCCTTTGCTGTGCAAAAGCTTTTAAGTTTCATTAGGTCCCATTTGTTTATTTTTGTTTTTATTTCCATTTCTATAGGAGGTGGGTCAAAAAGGATCTTGCTGTGATTTATGTCATAGAGTGTTCTGCCTATGTTTTCCTTTTTTAACTTTTTAAAGAGAATCTAAAACTACTGCAAGTATTAACTATGAAACATTAAAAGCATTCCCTTTAAATCTGGAACAAAACAAGGAAATCCACTACAGTCTCATGTATTTAATTCTATAATAAAGCCAGTGAATATACCTGGAAAAAATGTATAAGTGTAAAAATGTATCACAAAAGTAATAAGATTTTCTGCCCCAAGTTTAATATGTACTTTTACTATACATAAATGTTAAATTTATTAAATACTTTTTTCTGCATCTATGGACATGATCACATACTTTTTACCTCTTTGATCTGTTAATATGTTTAAATACATAATTTGATTTTCTAACAGGTGTTGCTAGATTTATTAAGGTGATCATTTCACAATATATACAAATATTGAATCGATATGTTGTACACCTGAAACTAATATAATGTTATATATTTCAAAAAATTTATAAGAATTGGTAAAGAAAGCGTAAAGTTGTAGTATTAGCAATTTTCATGGCTGTTGATAGAGAATGCCCAAGTGGATTGCCAAAAAATTAGCAGATTAGTAAGAGAATTTAACAAATATGCTGTGGTTGATATCAAATTAATGCTGTTCATTAATAGCTAGGAAATAAAAATACAAAGATAAAAGCTACTATTTCCATCATATCCATATCTCTATGTAGTAAACTGTGTTTATCTAGATCTAAATCTATTAGTATTTGCTGTATTTTCTTGTTTTGTTCTTCTTCAGAGACCGATGTTATCCATATTTTAATCTTCTTTGTCTATGTTCAGTATTTGTTACTTTCTTTTAAATTCTTTTAACCTATTTCTTCATTTATTTTTAAATTTTTTTTATTACCATTTCTCTCTTAAGTCATTAACAGTTTCATTTGTTCATTCTTATAATTCCTCAAAGTTTTTCAAACTTGGTCTTAAATCATTTTTTCTCATATTTCTAATATTTACTTGAGTTTTGTCTGATTTATGTTGTCCTTCATACTTGAATTATTTTCTTCAAGTTTTCTAGCTTATTTTGAAAGAGTAAGTTATGGTTTTGATCAGTTTTTTGAATGTGTCACTCAAATATGCTTACATTGTGTGTAGGGATGTTACACAGTTGGTTTTTTTTTTTTTCCTTTTTCTCAAAACATCTTTGTATAAGATTTGACTTTGATAGCTTTCCGTTACTTATTTTTATGTGAAATGATTTTTGTTTTTCTAAACTTTTTAAAGGAGGCAGGGTTTAAGATAGCTTTTCTAACTTCCCAAGCTCCTTCATTTGGTGTTTCCTTATACAGTCACTTGCTTTTTTGTGAACTCTTGTCTCTGTCCCCCTCTTGCTTTTATCTGGATCTTTTGACTCCTTCTCCATTATCAGGATGCTACTCAATTTTTATTCCACTCCCAGTGGCTTCTCTTCAGTGGAGGACCCCGTCCTGGAAGGGGCCCTAGGTTGGTGCCTCTCAAAGGCCAGGTCGCTCCAGCTCCTTTATCTTTTTATGATGGACTACTACACTCTTGGCTATCACTATTGATAAAAAAATTCCTTCTTACGTATTTCACTTAGCATAATGCCCTCCAAGTCCCTCCATGTTGCCGCAAATGGCAAAATTTCATTCTATTTTTACGGCTGAGTAGTATTCCATATATACCACATCTTCTTTATCCATTCATCTATTGTTGGACATGGTTGTGTCAGTATCTTGGCAATCATAAATAATGCTACTATGAACACTGGGGTGCATGTATCTTTTGAATTAGTGCTTATGTTTCCTTTGGATACATGCCCAGGAGTAGAATTGCTGGCTTATATGGTAGTTCTATTTTTAGTTTTTTGAGAAAACTCCGTACCATTTTCCACAGTGGTTGCACCAACTTACATTCCCACCAACAGTGTACGAGTGTTCCCTTTTCTCCACATCCTTGCCAACAGTTGTTATTTGTTTTCTTTTTGATGATAATAGCCAGTCTGACGAGTGTGACAGGTGGGAGAGGGAAGGGGTAGGGGCAATATAGGGGTAGGAAATTAAAAGATACTTACTATTAAGTATAAGATAAGCTACAAGGATATACTGTACAACTCAGAGAATATAGCAGATGCTTTATAATAACTATAAATGGAGTATAACTTTAAAAAATTGTGACTCACTATATCATACCCCTGTAACTTATATAATATTGTACAGCAACTATACTTCAATTAAAAGAGAAGAGAAAAGAAAACAACAAAATGAAACAAAACAAAAATCCCTTCTGAATTTTAGCTGCTCTTTGCAAAATGGCCCTCATTGCTTCTGGATAAATTCCTGCTCGCTATTTTCAAATTTTTCCCTTCTCAGGTAAGGTAAACACAAATCTTTCCTTCTTTTCTTTCCTTTTATTCCAACACAAATGCTGGAACCCTGAACTCTTGTTCCTGTTAAAGGTTTGTTTTCACTTGCTTGAGTTTTGGGCTTACCTTGACACTTTTGTTGAGAGGATTGTATCTGGGATTTGAGATTTGCAATCTAGTTGCTCTCTCTAGTTTCACGTGGGGATTCAGGGAGATCCAAAACACATGACTCTACCAATGCTGTCACCTGCCCAGAATCATAAGTCTTTAACTTTTTCAAAGAAAAAGGAGAATCTATTAATGAGACATTTTTTACATGAATGTAATAATGGCAAGTGGTTCAACTTTAAACTGTGAAGATTTTAACATTGCAGGACTTTTATCATTTGGACTATTTGGGCTATTCTTGGTGAGCAAGAATTGACAGAAGAACTGGGGTAATTTAAGATAAGAAATAAAATATGTGTCATATATGGGCTTTCCAAGCTTTAAGAAGTTTTTGGAGAAAATGGCTGAACTATCTTGCTGTGCCCAGCTCATTTCATTAGTTTCAGAAAGATACATAGGAGAAGCAAAGGTGGTAAAGTGGCTCATGCTTCCCTAGGGAGAAAGTCAGTGACCCTTGTTGACCAAGGTCTCAGAATAATGGACTCAACACACCAGACATTCTAACATTAGACTCGTTACACAGAGCAATGTCAACTTAATTGTTCCTATTTATGTTTTCAACGGAAGCCTGAAACCTACTATTGCAACATATGTGGGGTCCATGACAGACCTTCCATATTTTGAAGGTCATCATTTAGTGAGTTGCACACAGGTCTGGCTAAAGCTCTCAAGAATCCATTTATATCTACTCGTTCTGTCAGGCCATCCTTAATGTTCTGTTCTTCTATAATCCCTTGGTACCAAATCTGTACTAGTTAGGGTCCTTCAGATAAACAGGGACATTAAGATGCATACGTATGTAGAAGGAGATTTATTACAAGGAATTGGCTTAGTATGCCCTGAGGCTGGTAAATCCAAATCTGTAACGTAGGCCCGTAGGAGAGCTAATGGTGCGGATGAAATCGGAAGGCAGTCTGCTAGAGAATTTCCCTATTGTGCAGGGAGGCCTGTCTTTTTGTTCTCTTCAGACCTTCAGTTAATTGGATGAGGCCCATCAACATTATGGAGGGCAATCTGCTTACTCACACCTTCACCATTTAAAATGTCAGTCTCAACCAGAGGCACCTTCCAAATTGACACATAAAATTAACCATCACATTTACCTTGGGCTAGATTAAACTTTCACAATGTGTATCATCCCAAGTACCTAAGAAGGAAATTAACAAAACAAAACAAAGCAAAACAAAAAGTTCATGATTCTCAGTTGAAGAGTGACTTTTCTTTCATTTACAATTGAGTTTCTTCCATGGGAAATCAGGAGAGAGTGGGGCAAGAGTGATTCTCAAACCGCCACCTTCCCTGTAATTCCTCTTTAGTCTATTACAATTATGTATTTATCCTGGGCTAATGCACAAAAACTTTGTGATACAACATTTTGTGTTCACAAGTAGTAGTAGTTACAGATTTCTGTTACTTGGAGAAAAAACTCTAATATGCAAGAGTGTTATTATGTCTTAAATGCACTGCAGATCTTTTCATGTTTTATAAAAGAGATAAAAGAGCTATACAGTCACGTACTTCTTTCCCTAAGTTTGCATAATTTTCTCTTTTTGTATATGTGCATTGATTTCTGTTTTTTAAGACTCTGCAAAATGACATAGAGTTGTATGTTTTTCTTCCTTAATTCTTGAAAAAGAGTAACACTTTGAGATCGAGAAAGAAATATTGATTCAATAACAAGGAACAGTGTGTACCAATTTAAGAATCTGTTAAATTCTAACCATCCTCATCCTGACCATTTCCATTCATTTCCAGCATGAATGAGAGCTTAAACTGCATGAGCTGGTGGGACAGAGGACTTGGGTTAACAGTAGCTTGAGGTTTATTTTGAAGTTAGTCTTAATTAAGTGCTACCTCTCCACCTAATCTACCTGCCCTCACCAATGTGATGGCACCTGATTCTGCCTTGACAAAAAGAGGACAGACTACATACATATTTCTAGTTCTGCTATGATGGTTCCTCAGCTGCCCCTGTGAAGAGATTCTTCCTGGTTACTTGACTTTGAAGGAAGAAATTCTTGTCATTGGCACTGATAGTAGCACACATTACTAACTAGCTGAGCTAACAAGCCACATATCTGATGCCAAACTAAGCGTCCAATTTGATAGCTGGGGTAAGGGGTATCTAATAAAAAAGATAATTTATTAGGAAAGAAATAAGTAGAATAAACAACAACAACAAAAGAGTCAGTTGAATTTTATCTAGTTCATGTGATACAGACCAGGAAAAAATCATCTACTAAAATACAGAAAATTGTATATACTTGGAGGCTACCATAATTTAAGATTTCTGCTCCATTAATTTGAAATGTACTCTCTAACAGGCTCACCAATGTGCTTTTCAGTGTTTGCTAATTCATCTCTTATACATCTGTTGCAGAAAATATATATGTTTAATGTGCTGGGTCAAAATGAACTGTTGATATGAATGAAATTAAGTATAATTAATCTACTTGAAATAATTCAATTATGAGAAAGCACATTTAGGTGAATCTAGGAAGTTTACTATTTATTTTTCTTAGTTAATTTAGTGTCAAGAGTGCTTCTTATAAAATGTATGAGATGCTGTGAGTTTAATAGCTTTTCCCAGATTTCAAAACTATACAGCAAATGTATCTTCCATGAAAAAATTGAAATTGTTACCCTCCTTTTCATTTGCAGCAGTGATATTTATCAGGCTCTGTTTTTACAGTTCTTACAATATATTTTTATTTCACGAGTACTTTAACTGATAATGATTAGCCACTTTCTTCCCATTTTAAAGTAATTTAAAATGGTATATTGGTGTAATACAGAGTTTTGATCCACTTCAAAATAACAAATGAGAGAATGCCACTATTCTTTTCATTTAGTCTCAATTTTGGCAGAATGATTTCATAAGAATGCAAACACTTGCTCTTCAAAATAACATTAGAAATTACTGAAGGGTGAACATCAGTTGATTCCCACTATACAAATCCACTGGTATCAAATGAAAGAACCATAGTTTGGATTTCTTTTAATCTGATAATGCATCAACAAAACAGAACCAAAGATAATTTTTACATATTAGTACCTATTAAAGTCACCCAAAAACACTGCCCAGCCTTTAAGGATAACTATCTTTAAAGCCAGGCTTCATGGTCAAAGCTGGAGGCAATATGAAATTAAATAGTTGGTCAAAGAAGGTCTTATTTACACCTATGCCCTGATTAAAAGTGAATTCACTTTTGCCATGTCAACTTATGGAGCTCATTTTTTTGTGACATTGAAAATCAATTCTATTCTTTTGGCTTCAAATGTCTCTTTTAGTTCACCTACTGAGTAATGTGCAAAGGATTTAGATATTCTTCAAACCAAGAACTTTTCAACTGTTTCCTTTGCCAACCAACTTTTAATCTCTGTTCTGAAGACTTTCAGTTATCTTCTACTTAATTCATAGGCTTCTTAGATCAGTTAGTTATTGCTAAATAACAAATTATCCTGAAACTTAGTGTCTTAAAACAACAATCATTTATTACTTCTCACAAATTAACGGATCGGGTGGTGAGGACTACTGATATTTCCTGGGCTTGGCTTGCCGACGGTAGATTCTTACCTTAAATAGCAAACAAATCCAAAATTGCTCCCACCTCTGGGATAGTTCATCTGGGCTTCATCTGGGATTCACTGACGTATCTGGCAGTCAACGAATTAGCCTACTGAGGAATGAAAGACCCCATGAAGCAGAGAAATGTTCCCACTTGAGGCCATCTTCAATCAGCTGGTCCCCAGGACCACTCCCCAGACTCAATGATCACTAGGAGAAACCATAGGACTCAGCATATAGTCACACTCATGGCTATAATTTATTACAGCAAAAGGATACAAAGCAAAATCAACAAAAGCAAAGACATTTGGGGCAAATTCCGGAGGAAACCAGGTGCAAGCTTCCAAAAGTCCTCTCTTAGTAGAATCACATAAGCTGTGCCTAATTCCTCCAGCAATGAATTGTGACAACACATCTGAAATGTTGTCTACAAGGGAATTTTGTTAGCGATTCAACACCTGAGGTTTGTATGAGGGGCTGGTTAAGTAAGCACCCTCTGCCTGGCATGTACCAAAATTCCAGACTCTCAGAACAAAAGCAGGTGTTCAGCATAAACCATATTGTTTGCACAAACATTTTTAGGCACAATGAGCCACTCTTATCAGTTAGGGTGGTGGGGACATTCGAGAAACTCAAGTTTTCAGATGCCAGCTCAGGGCCCATCTTGCAAGCAGGTCTTTCCAAGGACAGTAGTCTCGGACCTGCTATATTAACCTTTTTTCTGGATACTATCCCAGACTTGTTCTCCGGCTAAACCTCAAGTTTCCAAGAAAGCAAGTGGAAATTCAAAAGGCCTCTTGAGAGCTAGACTAGGAATTGGCACACACTTACTTCTGACATAGTGTACTGACCAGAGAGAGTATCAAGGTTCAAGAGGGGAGAATATAGACTCCATTTCTTTATGAAGTGGCTGCAAGTTCTCATCACAAAGGACATAGATAGTCATTGATTGAGACCGTGAAAGCAGGCAATCTACCACACTTCCCAAACTTCTATACTTTGTCTTAGAAAATTATGAGATGCTTATGACTTGCCCCCGTCCCACCCAGGCAGCTCTATTCCATTCCACAATGAGCTTCCATCACATTTCCTTTCCAATCACCTCTGGATACTTGTAATTTTCCCAAAAGCTAATTCTCAACCTAGAAACAACTGTGGTGTCTCGCCACAAAGATGAATGCATTGGACCAACTGTTTGGGTTCTTTCATTTCTTTCTTCACCCATAATGCATTGGTTTGCAATAAGACAGCTGCTATTTCTCAGGCACTTGGGAGAGTATGCCTTAGGCAAGAGAGAATAGATCTCCATCAACTCCATCTCCATTGGCTCAAAGTGTCTATATTCCACTGGTGATGTGCAGTCACCGTCACACCCAAGAGGTTTCAAACTCAACTGGGCTTAGCTCAATAAAGAACAGCCAAACCCAAGACTAATCCCATCTCTGAGAGTCCAATTCCATAATTTCAAAGAGCTCATCCAGGGATCCTTGGGTGGCTGGTAAGAGTATTTCAGGGAAAATTTCGGAACAGTCCAATACAGATCCCAAATTCTGGGTTTGGGGGAGACTAATGGCATGGAAATTAGAAATAATTGTTGCCCAACACTCATTCCCCTTGATATTTTCAGGCTACCTATGATCAAACCAGAGTATGTCACTAGTGGGAGAACTTTATGGCTTTTATTGGTAAAATGTCACAGCTGTAACAGTTTCGTTTTAGTGGAGTACAGTCTTATACCCAAAATAGCAGATTTTAGCATGGACTTTAAAGGAACATTCCTCTTAGGACTCTTTCCTGGACAATATAATTCCTTCCCTCGACATTTCCTTGGCAGGACAATCTGACCAATTTCGTCTCGGCCCAGACATGACAACACTAACTGCTGTTTCACATGAGCTAATGAACTGTTCTCTCTGATTACCTTCTTCCCACATTCATTTGGCCTGACTTTTAAAGCTAATTCAACAATTTCATGCCTGATAAAATAATTTTGAATAGAGTATCATTCCTTTAAATGAAGAAGTGCTTATAATATTTTTAAAGGTTGAAATTTGGGGGTGAATTTTTGATAGAAAGGCTTTCATGCTGTTCAGAAATACCATATATGGATAATTTAATAGCCAAAGTAAAGACACACAATTGAAAAAATATTTGTATTTAATCAAAACTGGTCTATTCACAATTAAGACCTCAAGAAGTTTAAAGGGTGGAATAAAACTTTGTGTCATCTAAATTGCCTTTTTTTTTGCACAATATTCTTTGCTAAGATTGTCCAAAAGACAGTATTTTTCTGATTCTGTTTGAAGTAATTATGTAAAAATAAATAAATAGCTAGCTTACATTTGAGTACTTAGTATAGGAAAGGCAATACATAGAAGACTTTATATATTTTATCATACATATCAACCATAAATCAAACAACTTTGTTTAGGTGTACCATTTTGCAGGTGATAAAGCTAAGACTTACAGAAATTTAGCGGCTTAAGAAAGAACACACTGATAATGAGTAGCAAGGTCAGCATTGGAATTCAATTCAGTCTGACTCAAAAGATCAAGCCTGACTTAAAATAGTCAGTAAACTTAGATATGTATCAAATACCAGCACATGGGTATACACACACACAGACACACACACACAGACACACACACACACACACACATATTTAGAGTGTATTTGGATCTTTTTAAACTTAAAAAATTCTACCCCCAAAATGACTTTATAATCTTCAAAATGATATTGTTTAATACTTTAATCATATGCCATAAATAGAATGAAGCCACTTAAATATGTTATACTGACTACTATATATACTAGAATGTTCCCTCAGATTCTAAGGCTTAGAAGATTGTTGCTAAGATTTTATTTTTTTTCCCAAAATGATGATTCTTGGCAAACAGAATATGATTTTATGCACAGAAATATTGTCTTAGGGAATTTTCTCTGTAGGAAAATTTTGAAGAGAGTTTATAGGAAACACTGCTCAGGAAACTTCCTTTTCTAGGCAGGCTGTTAAGAAGACTGACCTGTCAGAAAACATGCCTAAGAAAATATTCCAAAATGGATCATGGAGACTTTCTCCAAAAGATTCTAATAAATATGAAGAACATACACCCTAATTTAGAGATGAATTTAACTTTATTCAATGGAATTTTATCTAAAGCATCATAGAGATATCCTGTTATGGTTTCTTTCCTTGTTTCTTAACTATATCTGTCATGCCTCATCCTAGGAGTTGGGTAGTGGGAGGCCTGGGTAAGGGAAATACATTTTGATTTAGCCAGAATAATTTTGGGTGGGTTGGCATAATCTGAACCACTACCCATCCAGTTTTATTTTTGAAAGTTAAAATGTCCCTTTGGAGTTGAAGGCAAAGTAAAGAGCATCTAGAAACTGTGTTTGTTTTGTTTGTTTGTTGTTTGTCAAATCTTCCTCCCAGTTCAGATCCCTGGAAGAAACAGAAGCAGTAACCCTCAAGAAAGCACTTTGACTTTGGATTGCATCAATTTCCTACCCTATAGAATATCCAAGCCTCAGAGCCGTTGTTAAAGGAAGACCATCTAGTGTACAGGGCCCACGATGGAACACTAGCAGGGCCCCTGAAGCCAGGAGCGTGCGTAGTTCCAGAGACAGAATGTAGCTTTCTTTCCACCTGGAGGGGGTAAGATTATTAACCAGCACACATTTGAAACATGTTATAATCCATGGTCTCTTTTAAGCACATTGCATGGATTAATTTAACAAATCCTTGGAGTACTTTTAGTCTCTCTTTTTTTTCTTTTTTCTTTTTTTTCTCAGATTAGAAAACTGAGAACAGAGGTTGGGTAACCTGTCCATATTCAAACAGAGTCATCTTAATCTAGCCATGTGAACATGAGCATTATTTCTCCAGATCTTTTCCTCCCATCTACTACACTATCCTGCCCCTCAAATACAACTAGATCTGATGGGATGGAGCACACATTCTTGGAATCACCGTTCACTAATAGAGGCTCAGTGGACTCTGCATGGTACCATAGAGCCACTTATGATTCTAGACAGGTTTCAGAGTTAAGAAGAGGGTAGGAAACTAGGAAGAACTGGACATTCTCACAAAGCCAGAATTGGTGTCACTGTAATGACAATCTATGTAATATGAACTTAATTAGTGCAGAATAAGTAGTGCCTTGAGAAATGACCCAAAACCTTTACCAAATCTTGCCCAAAGTTCTCTGTGTCACGAGCAAGAAGAAAGAAACCTCCAGATTAAGATTAGGGCTCTCCACGCCACATCCATCTCCTTACCCCACTTTTTATCACTCTCTTCTGTTCTTCTCCTTTCTCCTCTCCTTAGGATGATTTGTGTCTTGCCAATTCTATCTCTTTCCAAAGTCCTTCTCGCCTGGGACCAACTGCAAAAAGTATTAAATGTGCTTTTCCACACTGGAACTGTGAAGGATACATATCAGAAGAAAGAGCTCTTAGCATCTTTTCCTTCTAGTATTTTCCTTTGCCCTTATGATAACTATTTTCAACCCTACTCTTTCCATGACTACTTCCTGTGCCAATCCCTCATTTCTGCCCACGTCCCACCTTCAGAACTTAGATTCTGGAATTTTTGCTTGAGAGGATTCTGAAAAACAGTTTATCTGCCAACATTCAGGTAATGAATTCAATAACTGGAAAGCAAATATAAATAAACTCAACTTTCTAGACATAACTTTATATTAGGAAAGTCCAACACAGAGGACACACATCTCAGCTATGTGATATGATTGGTTCCCCTCATTAATCACAGCCATTCTGAGACACAGTTAGGGGGTACTTTCAAAGAATAATTTTATCAGACAACAAGTATTAAAGCGATGAGTGTGCAGAAAGCCCTCTTGGAGAACTAGGTGCTGTGCTCTTTGTTTGCTGCTCTAAGCCTCAACGTACTGATTCAGATTTTTTTCCTTGGAATTTGGGCCTCATCTACACAGAGTTTTTTTTTTTTTTTTTTCCTCTGACTTCTGGAACATTCAATTTGTTATCCTAAGGGACCACATGATTTAAAACTGTGTTTGGAAAATCTCAGCCTTGAGATTTCCCTTTTCCTAATTTGCAAAATGAGTAGCTTAAATTTGACAATTCTAGTTTAACAGCATAATCCATATCCAGGGCTTATTAGATGCTGGAGTGATAACATTGAACTTACTTTTGAAGAACATATGTATATGAACAAATGTATGTGATTTAGAATCACCTAAATTCACCCATTTAGATGATTCATATACGCAATTACAGCCACTCAGCAACTCAGACACCTGAGTAATTATCAATTTTCTATGATTCTGTGAAAATTTTCTCAGGAAAACATAGTTATAGATTCTACTTTATATGCAAAGCACTAAATAATTACATTTAGAATTTCTTTATCAATACATAGGAAGCTTAAAAGTGGATAGAGTTCAATTTCTCCAAGTTCCTTTTATAGGAAGATAAACAAAGAAAGTTAGACTCCACCCATCATATCTCAATTTCTTTTATTTGCCCACACATTATATGATCTTGACTCAAAATTCTAAAATGTTTTCCGTCACTAGTTCCATCTGAAATCGCTACAGATTTTTCTATAATTTCAAATATAATTCCTCTTAATTTTCCTCTTATAAGCATAATTCATTTTATGCTGATTTAATAGATATTAGATTCAGAATCAAATAATTATAATCAAGGTTTGAGTAGTAATTTATCTCTCTCAACACAATGACCAGTCAGCTGCTACAATGCATGTCAGTATTCTCAATATAACAGGATATTTTAATAAAATGAATGCAGGGGTTTTGAAACAAAGAATTCTAGTGTTTGAAGAAACACATTTAAAAATCAAATTATTTTAGAAATCACCTCTTCAACATTTTAACCAATGACCACAGGGCCTCTATAACACTTCCAGAACCTCACTACTTCACAAAATAGTTCTGGTTGGTAAGACTTTTCATTGGACTGATCACTACATTTCTCTTTTTGGTCCAAATTTTGCTCTCTGGGCAAACCCAGAATAATCTTAGTAACTTTTTATCCAAGATAATTCCTCATATATATATAACGATAGCTATTCTATTCTCCATAAAATTCTCCTTTACAGAATGTTTATAGAAGTCCTAACAAATGTAGACTAAGAAAACTAAAACTTATGATTTCTTTATACATATTGTGTGTCTAAATTGTATTTTACATATTGAGAAGAAAAATTAAACTTAAGGTCAAAACTAAGAAAACATTAGTAGAAAACAAAATGCATATTTGTTTTTAAGGGTAAATTTCCCAATTAAATATTCTAAGTATATCAAGGTCCAATATTTTAGAATTTAAAAGCTTGCATTATAATATTAATATAATCTAGATGGTTTTTAATATTTCCTATTTTTAATTTTTTAAATAAATTTATATATTTTATTTATTTTATTTTTGGCTGCGTTGGGTCTTTGTTGCTGTGCGCAGGCCTTCTCTAGTTGAGACGAGCGGGGGTTACTCTTCATTGCAGTGCACAGGCTTCTCATTGTGGTGGCTTCTCTTGTTGCGGAGCACGGGCTCTAGGCGCGCAGGCTTCAGTAGTCGTGGCACACAGGCTTAGTTGCTCTGCGGCATGTGGGATCTTCCTGGACCAGGGCTCAAACCCATGTCCCCTGTATTGGCAGGTGGATTCTTGACCACTGCACCACCAGGGAAGCCCAATATTTCCAATTTTTAAAAACATCAGCAATGGGCTTCATTTAATATAAAACATCTACCATGTTATTTTATCTTTATTGATTTAACATGAAACATGGATGGCTAATCCATTGTTTTGCAAAAATGACTTCTTTTTGAGATGTGAGTGCTTGTTTAGTTTAGTCTAAAAATAACAAAGCTAATCTTAAAAAAATATAATAGACTATTGCATTGGCTTTGCTACAACAAATGGAACAATAAATGACTTAGGATGTACTTGTTATTACAGAACAAAACATAAAGTTAATGAGACGTGTTCTTAAGAGATAAATATGGCTCTTGTGACATTAATGAATTTAGAGTTTAGTCTCTCTATGTGGCAGACTCTCATATCTTAGTTTGTTTTGATTTTATCATTACTTTCTTATTAATTATTCTATTTGATGGGTAATTTTACATAAAGGTATCCCTTGACAGGTAATATTCTAGAAATGTAGTTCTTGTGCCTTTTATTTTTAAAGGGTGGTCCCCTTAGATCATTTCCTTGGGAGGAAGTAATATCACGAGAAAAATAGGTACTCCTCCTTGGCCTTCAAATTTACTGGTCTTCTACTAATGCTAATTTAAGTCATTGATGTACTCATTATTTACATTGTTAGCAAACTTGATAATATACAGGCTGAATTTATCTGCAGTTTGAGCCATCATCCCCCAAAGCTTCTATCGTGCCTTCCTTTTATTTTCCCCCTTGAAAATCCTTTTCTCTCCTGTACAAACTCATCTTTGTATCTCTTTTGCTATTGTTCACATGTCCCCTAACGTGGACTGCTAACGTTTGTGGTCTGAGAGCGTTGTTTGTTTGTATTTTGTTTCACATTTGTATTTGGTGCATGATTTACATAATTGCTCCGAATCCGAATTGCTTTGGCATTAGCAGTCAAGTTGGCCAAGGATATTATCAACAAGTTACTCTGCTGACAGTAGATGTACTCAGTCTGGGCCAAATTTTGGCCGTCAGTTGCTGCTGCACATGACCTCAGGGTCAGTTCCTGCCCTTGTATTCTTACGCACAATCGCCGTGGAAATCAGCTCTGATGCAACTGGAACTGAGCATAAGCTCTCGGGAGGCTTTGGCATGAAAATCACTGACAGCAAAACTTGGCTCAGGATGTGTTTAATTGGAGCACCTCACGTTGGATGACAGGAAAGAGGGGGAGAGAAAATAAAGAAAGGAGGGGTGTCTTCAAGATGGTGGAGGAGTAAGACGTGGAGATCACCTTCCTCCCCACAAATACATCAAACCTACATCTACTTGTGGAACAACTCCTACAGAACACCTACTGAACACTGCCAGAAGACCTCAGACCTCCCAAAAGGAAAGAAACTCCCCCCGTACCTGGGTAGGGCAAAAGAAAAAAGAAAGGACAGAGACAAAAGAATAGGGACGGGACCTGCAGCAGTGGGAGGGAGCTGTGAAGGAGGAAAGGTTTTCACACACTAGGAAGCCCCTTCGCGGGGGGAGACGGGGGGTGGGTGGGGAGAAGCTTCGGAGCCACGGAGGAGAGCACAGCCACAGGGGTGCAGAGGGCAAAGTGGAGAGATTCCGCACGGAGGCTCGGCGCTGAGCAGCACTCACCAGCCGGAGAGGCTTGTCTGCTCACCCGCCGGGGCGGGCGGGGCTGGGAGCTGAGGCTCGGGCTTCGGGCGGATCGCAGGGAGAGGACTGGGGTTGGCAGCGTGAACACAGCCTGAAGGGGGCTAGTGAGCCACAGCTATCCGGGAGGGAGCCTGGGAAAATGTCTGGAACTGCCGAAGAGGCAAGAGACAATTGTTTAGGGGTGCGCAAGGAGAGGGGATTCAGAGCACTGCCTAAACGAGCTCCAGAGACGGGCGCGAGCCGCGGCTATCAGCGCGGGCCCCAGAGACGGGCGTGAGACGCTAAGGCTGCTGCTGCCACCACCAAGAAGCCTGTGTGCCAGCACAGGTCACTCTCCACACCTCCCCCCTGGGAGCCTGTGCAGCCCGCCACGGCCAGGCTCCCGTGAGCCAGTGACAACTTCCCTGGGAGAACAGGTGGCGCACCTCAGGCTGTTGCAACGTCATGCCAGCCTCTGCCGCCACAGGCTCACCCCGCATTCCATATCCCTCCCTTCCCCTGGCCTGAGTGAGCCAGAGCCCCTGAATCAGCTGCTCCTTTAACCCCGACGTGTCTGGGTGGGGAACAGACACCCTCAGGTGACCTTCATGCAGAGGCGGGGCCAAATCCAAAGCTGAACCCCGGGAGCTGTGTGAACAAAGAAGAGAAAGGGAAATCTCTCCCAGCAGCCTCAGGAGCAGCAGATTAAATCTCCACAGTCAACCTGATGCACCCTGCATCAGTGGAATACCCGAATAGACATCAAATCATCCCAAAATTGAGGCGGTGGACTTCGGGAGCAACTGTAGATTTGGAGTTTGCTTTATGTATCCAATTTGTTTCTGGTTTTATGTTTATCTTAGTTGAGTATTTAGAGCTTATAATCATTGGTAGATCTGTTTATTGATCTGGTTGCTCTCTTCCTTTTATATATATATATATATATATATATATATATATGTGTACATATATATATATTTTTTTCCTTTTCCTCTTTTGGTGAGTGTGTATGTGTATGCTTCTGTGTGTGATTTTGTCTGCATAACTTTGCTTTTGCCATTTGTCCTAGGGTTCTGACTGACCGTTTTTTTTTTTTTTAATATAGATTTTAGTGCTTATTATCATTGATGGATTAGTTTTTTGGTTTGGTTGCTCTCTTCTTTCTCTCTTTTTTAAAATTATTTTAAAATTTTAAAAATTTCAATCATTTTTTCCATTTTAATAACTTTATTTTATTTTATTTATTTATATTTTTCTTCTTTTTTTTTTCTCCCTTTTCTTCTGAGCCGTGTGGCTGACAGGGTCTTGGTGCTCTGGCCGGGTGTCAGGCCTGAGCCTCTGAGGTGGGAGAGCCGAGTTCAGGACATTGGTCCACCAGAGACCTCCTGGCCCCATGTAATATCAAACAGTGAAAGATCTCTCAGAGATCTCCATCTCAATGCTAAGACCCAGCTCCACTCAACGACCAGCAAGCTACACTGCTGGACACCCTATGCCAACTAGCAAGACAGGAACACAGCCCCATCCATTAGCAGAGAGGCTGCCTAAAATCATAATAAGTTCACAGACACCCCAAAACATACCACCGGACGCGGTCCTGCCCACAAAAATACAAGATCCAGCCTCATCTACCAGAACACAGGCACCAGTCCCCTCTACCAGGAAGCCTACACAACCCACTGAACCAACCTTACCCACTGGGAGCAGACCAAAAACAACGGGAACTATGAACCTGCAGCCTGCGAAAAGGAGACCCCAAACACAGTAAGTTAAGCAAAATGAGAAGACAGAAAAATACACAGCAGATGAAGGAGCAAGGTAAAAACCCACCAGACCAAACAAATGAAGAGGAAATAGGCAGTCTACCTGAAAAATAATTCAGAGTAATGATAGTAAAGATGATCCAAAATCTTGGAAATAACCCGCTAGACCAAACAAATGAAGAGGAAATAAGCAGTCTACCTGAAAAAGAACTTGGAGTAATGATAGTAAAGATTATCCAAAATCTTGGAAATAGAATGGAGAAAATACAAGAAACATTTAACAAGGACCTGGAAGAACTAAAGAGCTAACAAACAATGATGAACAACACAATAAATGAAATTAAATGTTCTCTAGAAGGAATCAATAGCTGAATAACTGAGGCAGAAGAACGGATAAGTGACCTGGAAGATAAAATAGTGGAAATAACTACTGCAGAGCAGAATAAAGAAAAAACACATGAAAAGAATTGAGGACACCCTCAGAGACCTCTGGGACAACACTAAATGCACCAATATCTAAATTATAGGTGTCCCAGAGGAAGATGAGAAAAAAAAGGGACTGAGAAAATATTTGGAGAGATTAGAGTTGAAAACTTCCCTAATATGGGTAAGGAAATAGTCAGTCAAGTCCAGGAAGTGCAGAAAGTCCCATACAGGATAAATCCAGGGAGAAACACACCAAGACACATATTAATCAAACTATCAAAAATTAAATACAAAGAAAACATATTGAAAGCAACAAGGGAAAAGCAACGATTAACATACAAGGGAATCCCCATAACGTTTACACTGATCTTTCAGCAGAAACTCTGCAAGCCAGAAGGGAGTTGCAGGACATATTTAAAGTGATGAAAGGGAAAAACCTACAACCAAGATTACTCTACCCAGCAAGGATCTCATTCAGATTCAATGGAGAAATTAAAATCTTTACAGACAAGCAAAAGCTAAGAGAATTCAGCACCACCAAACAAACTCTACAACAAATGCTAAAGGACCTTCTTTAGGCAGGAAGCGCAAGAGAAGGAAAAGACTTACAAAAACAAACCCAAAACAATTAAGAAAAGGTAATAAGAATATACATATCGATAACTACCTTAAATGTAAATGGCTTAAATGCTCCAACCAAAAGACATAGACTGGCTGAAGGGATACAAAAACAAGACCTGTATATATGTTGTCTACAAGAGTCTCACTTCAGACCTGGGGACACATACAGACTGAAAGTGAGGTCATGGAAAAAGATATTCCATGCAAATGGAAATCAAAAGAAAGCTGAAGTAGCAATTCTCATATCAGACAAAATAGACTTTAAAACAAAGACTATTACAAGAGACAAAAAAGGACACTATATAGTGATAAAGGGATTAATCCAAGAAGAAGATATAACAATTGCAAATATTTATGCACCCAACATAATAGCACCTCAATACATAAGGCAAATGCTAGCAGCCATAAAAAGGGAAATCGACAGTAACACAATAATAGTAGGGGACTCTAACACCCCACTTTCACCAATGGACAGATCCTCCAAAATGAAAATAAATTAGGAACACAAGCTTTAAATGATACATTAAACAAGATGGACTTATTTGATATTTATAGGACATTCCATCCAAAAAAAGCAGATTACAATTTCTTCTCAAGTGGTCATGGAATGGAACATTCTCCAGGATAGATCATATCTTGGGTCACAAATCAAGCCTTGGTAAATTTAAGAAAATTGAAAGCATACCAAGTATCTTTTCTGACCACAAAGCTATGAGACTAGATATCAATTACAGGAAAAAATCTGCAAAAAATACAAACACATGGAGGCTAAACAATACATCACTAAGTAACCAAGAGGTAACTGAAGAAATCAAAGAGGAAATCAAAAAATATCAAGAAACAAATGACAATGAAAACACGATGACCCAAAACCTATGGGATGCAGCAAAAGCAATTTAAAGAGGGAAGTTTATAGCAATACAATCCTACCTCAAGGAACAAGAAACATCTCAAATAAAAAACGTAACCTTACACCTAAAGCAATTAGAGAAAGAAGAACAAAAAAACCCCAAAGTTAGCAGATCAGATCAGAAATAAATGAAAAAGAAATGAAGGAAATGACAGCAAAGATCAATAAAAGTAAAAGCTGGTTCTTTGAGAAGATAAAAAAATTGATAAACCATTAGCCAGACTCATCAAGAAAAAAATTGAGAAGACTCAAATCAATAGAATTAGAAATGAAAAAGCAGAAATAACAACTGACACTGCAGAAATACAAAGGATCATGAGAGATTACTACAAGCAACTATGTGCCAATAAAATGGACAACCTGGAAGAAATGGACAAATCTTAGAAAAGCACAACCTTCCGAGACTGAACCAGGAAGAAATAGAACATATAAACAGACCAATCACAAGCACTGAAATTGAGACTGTGATTAAAAGTCTTCCAACAAACAAAAGCCCAGGACAAGATGGCTTCACAGGCGAATTCTATCAAACATTTAGAGAAGAGCTAACACCTATCCTTCTCAAACTCTTCCAAAATATAGCAGAGGGAGGAACATTCCCCAATTCATTCTACGAGGGCACCATCACCCTGATACCAAAACCAGACAAAGATGTCACAAAGAAAGAAAACCACAAGGCAAGATCAGTAATGAACATAGATGCAAAAATCTTCAACAAAATACTAGCAAACAGAATCTAACAGCACATTAAAAGGATCATACACCATGAACATCATTAATCAGAGAAATGCAAATCAAAACTACGATGAGATATCATCTCACACTGGTCAGAATGGCCATCATCAAAAAATCTACAAACACTAAATGCTGGAGAGGGTGTGGAAAAAAAGGAACCCTCTTGCACTGTTGGTGGGAATGTAAATTGCTACAGCCACTATGGAGAACAGTATGGAGGTTCCTTAAAAAACTAAAAACAGAATTACCATATGACCCAGTCATCCCACTACTGGGCATATACCCTGAGAAAACCATAATTCAAAAAGAGTCATGTCCCACAATGTTCATTGCAGCTCTATTTACAATAGCCAGGACATGGAAGCAACCGAAGCGTCCGTCAACAGTTGAATGGATAAAGAAGATGTGGCACATATATACAATGGAATATTACTCAGCCATAAAAAGAAATGAAATTGAGTTATTTGTAGTGAGGTGGATGGACTTAGAGTCTGTCATACTGAGTGAAGTAAGTCAGAAATAGAAAATCAAATACCATATGCTAACACATATATATGGAATCTAAAAAAAAAAAAAAGGTCCTGAAGAACCTAGGGCCTAGACGGGAATAAAGACACAGACCTACTAGAGAATGGACTTGAGGATACGGAGAGGGAGTAGGGTAAGCTGGGACAAAGTGAGAGAGTGGCATGGACATATATACACTACCAAATGTAAAATAGATAGCTAGTGGGAAGCAGCCGCATAGCACAGGGAGATCAGCTCGGTGCTTTGTGACCACCTAGAGGGTTGGGATAAGGAGGGTGGGAGGGAGGGAGACGCAAGAGGGAAGAGATATGGGAACATATGTATATGTATAGCTGATTCGCTTTGTTATACAGCAGAAACTAACACACCGTTGTAAAGCAATGAGACTCCAATAAAGATGTTTAAAAAAAAAAAAGTGGTTAGAAAGGAATTAGTAATTGCAAGTCACCTCTTTATGAAGAAATAGCCATAAAGACAATGGAGACTCTCTAATGACAAAGCAGCTGCCACAATATTCGAAGAGAACAAGGCTGGCCATGAATATAAAGAGGCAGCTGGTTTCTTTCTTTTTTTAATTAACTAATTTTTTTATTGGAGTATAATTGCTTTACAATGTTGTGTTAGTTTCTGCTATACAGTGTAGTGAATCAGCTATATGTATACAGGTGTCCCCTCCCTCTTGGACCTCCCCCCCCATCCCACCCATCTAGGTCATCACAGAGCACCGAGCTGAGCTCCCTGGGCTATACAGTAGATTCCCACTAGTTATCTATTCTACACATGGCAGTGTATTTATGTCAAATCTATTCTCCTAATTCATCCCACCCTCCCCTTCCCCCACTGTGTCCGCATATCCATTCTCTACATCTGCGTTTCTATTCCTGCCCTGCAGATATGTTCATCCGTACCATTTTTCTAGCTCCCACATATATGCATTAATATATGATATTTGTTTTTCTCTTTCTGACTTACTTTACTCTGTATGACAGTCTCTATGTCCATCCACATCTCTACAAATGACCCAGTTTCATTTCCTTTTATGGCTGAGTAATATTCCATTATATATATGTACTACATCTTCATTATCCATTCATCTGTCGATGGACATTTAGGTTGTTTCCATTTCTTGTTTTTTTGTTTGTCAGGTTTCTTGAAATATATTCAACATACAACTTCGTGTAAGCTTAAGGTGTACACATGGTGATTTTCTACATTTACTATTGTAATATGATTGCTATTGTAGCATTAGCTATCACCTCTATCGTGTCACATAATTGTCCTTTCTTTTTTGTGGTGGGAATAATTAAGCCCTAGTCTCTTAGCACGTTTGATGTTTATAATACTGTATTGTTGTCTGTAATCATTATACCGTGTATTAGATCTCCAGGACTTACTTATCTACTAGTTGCAAATTTGTATCCTTTAACAACATCTGTCCTATTCCTGTACCCCCAGCCCCTGGTAACTGTCATACTATTCTGTTTTCACAAGTTCACCTTTTTTAGATTCCACATGTGAGTGATGTCATACGGTATTTGTCTTTGTCTGGCTTATCACACTCAGCATAATATCCTCATGCGTGCTAGTGTGCATAGCTGGAGGAACTTGGTGGAGAGAGAATGTGAAAAAGTAATGGGAAGGCTGCCAAAAGAATTCTTTCTCTAGAGATAGCTAGAAAAGACATAAATAAATAAAACAGTGATTCATTCTTTGTGATGCTATAAACTTTGTCCAGCCAGACTTATTTACGTAGGAGAGAGGTTTATTGCGACCCAGTTGTTTCTGAGAATGTAGGAAAACTCTTGGATTAAGTCCTAATTTGCCTGATGTTAATGGTCCCTAAGACCGTCAGTTTTCTTTTCTTTGGGAAACTTTAAAAAGACAACCACGTACACTTAAGACAGACAGAAACTAATATGAGATGATTGGCAGTATCCAGAAATTGGTCTTTAACTTTTCAAGGAACTGCTTATCAAACTAATTTCTCAATCTTTGAAACACATGGTGTTTCTAACTGAAGATTTCTGAACAAGGACATATGTTTCTCATTCACTCAAATAAATCATATGCAAGCTATATCCTGAAGGACATTGTGTTTTTAATAAAATAATCTACAACATAGTCCATCCATATCTTTCTCTCTCTTTCTCTATCTATGGAGAGTATACGTTAAAGGTTACAGAATATTTTGACATTTTCCTGTATAAGTAAATGCAGCATATATTTCCATTTGTTTCAGAATATCCCCATGAAATTGTTTCAGAAATAGACTTTGGAGTTTGCACAAATAAGAAATAATGTCATGATTGCAAATGTTTTCCTCTATTGACATTTATTTGATGTTGTCATAGGATAACATTTAAAAATGACAGCTTTCCTTCTCTCAAGCTAATCAAAAGATGTCCTTTCTTTGACCTAAGAAGTCCTTCCTTAGAACAGTTCCAAATTTTAAGAAGAAAAAACTCACAAATGTGCCTTGATGTGTACTCATTAATTCACTGGTTTGGGGTTGATGGTGGAAGGACTTTTCTTCCTTTGGCCAGGACTGGAAACAAGAAATTACATAGCAGTCTGAGAAAGGATTCCAGAGCTTGAAGGCAAAGGTCCTTTCTAGGAAAGGAGCACAGCAAATCTTCGTGATGCTTTCTGTTCTCACTTTGCCTGGAGTTGGAATATGAGTTGACATGCATAGTGTGAATTCTATGGCCTCTACGTACTCCAAAGTAGCAACTCATGTTCAAAACGCCACCTTAGAGATTCTACTAAAAACATAAAGAGCAGGGGGAGGGGTTGTTTTAAACCCTGAAAAGCCTGATGATTTTCTTTTTTCTTGATGATTATTTTGTTCTTGTAGACTAGTTGCTACCAAGATGTGCTATCTATCTCCACTGCCTCAAAGAGGTAGTAGTAGGGATACGTTATTCTATTTTAAGAAGTAGTGACCTGGAAATATGTAAGCCATTCTTTAAGCATTATAAACTGACGTTTTGTTATGTGCTTAGCATCAACCCTAAGATGACACAGACCTACCCAAAGATGCCTAGACAGCTACACAGGTAAACACACTGTTCACACAAACACAGACACACAAACACACTCACGCACACTCACACACACATCCTCCACAGGAGAGTTTCAAAATCTCCAATCCATGCATTTTTCTCATGTCCATCAGCTCTCTGGCCTGAGCCACCATCTTCCTTTCAGTAGTCCCTGGTGAAGTACGTGATACCCAGAGTCAGACTGGCTGGGTGGGGATGGCCTGGGGCAAGTCGCTTTCATTTGCTCCTCTGTCGAGTATTGTTAATATTAGTACCTGCCTGAAAGGATTAGTGAAGATCCATTTATTCCATGTAAAGTACTTAAAACAGTGACAGAGCTCAAGAAATATCACCTGCCATTATTGGGAACCATATTTGATTCCCACTGCTGCTGTAATAAATTATCACAAACTTGATTGCTTAAAACAACACAAATTTGTTATCTCACATTTTTGTAGGTCAGAAGTCTGACATGGGTCTCCTTGGGCTAAGGTCAAGGCATTAGCATGGCTGCATTCCCTTCTGGAGGTGTTAGGGAGAAATCCACTTCCAGACCACCCACATTCCTTAGCTCACAGCTCCCTTCCTCCATCTTCAAAGCCAGCAACATTGCATCTCTCTCTGACCCTTCTTCCATCCTCACATCTTTATTCAACCACAGCTGGTAGAGGTTCTCTGCTTTTTAAGGAGTCCTGTGATTATATTGGGCCCACATGGTTCATCCAGGACACTCTCGTTGTCTGTAACCTTAATCTCATCTGCAAAGTTCCTTTATCCTTGTAAGGTATCACATTCACAGCTTCCGGGTTTAGGATATGAGCATCTTTGGGAGAGATGCTTACCACAGTGGGAAGTATTAATGATAATAAATCTGAGTGAAAAATGTGAATGTGTTCTTATCACATTAAGTGTCCCATTTGTGTCCATCCATCTATTCATTTAACGCTGTAATAGGCCAGGATTTATGGTGAGCAAGCCTGTGCCACTACCCCAATCCAAAATGTACAGCAACTCAGACTAGCCTTTGATATAGAGTAGATATATATAATTGTAAGATCTAGATATTGCACATTCACTGATTTGTTTTTTCAGTCACTCAACAAATATTTATCAAGTGCTTAGCATGGAAAGGCCACTCCCCAAAAGGAAATCTCAATTTCTGACAAGCGTTCAAAGCTAAGAGCTATGAAATCATCCTCTCTCAAACAAACCAACTCTTATAAACATCCCAGAAGAGGTTTCAGGAAGGCTTCTCTAGAGAAGGGTTCTTAACCTAGGGCATGTGCAACGGCTCCAGGAGTCTGGGACTTCCTGGCAAGTGCATTCAAAATTGTGCATGTCTGTGTGTCTGCCGGGGAGGGGGGAGGGTTCATGGTTTTTATCCAGTTCAAAAAGGAGTCAGTGATCCACCGAAGATGAAGCATGAGAACTCCAGGGTATCGCAGTTTGCAACGCCAGAGATCTGCCTGCGTCGTTTCTGCATTTGGCACAAGCGGCTTTACCATGGGGCCGAGTGAGTGATGCCGCCAATTACTTGGGTTCATTTCTTGAGTTACTGTCACAGCATCACACTTGCTCACTCGCTGTCATGATGAATTCTCTTTTGTCCACTCAGTTCTTATGCTGTGAAGGCTCACAACTGCTTCTGCCCAACCAGGCACCATGTGACAAAGGAAGATTCAGAGATAGACAAGGCAGAACTTGAAGATAAGCTCTGGAGCCTCCTTTGCTTTTCTGACTCTGCAAAATTTCCGTTTTGAGAGTCTTACTCCATCAGTTATCTCCTTTGAGTTAAATATTACGAATCACGTGTGGGAAAAAGGTATCAGAAAAGGGGGTGGGGTGAGGACCATATTTAAAGCAAGGACCTATGCTTCTTACATTAAAAAAAAATCAATCAATTGAAGAGAGAAGTAAATGAAATGACATTCTTCTGTATAGACTGAATAAAGAACCACTCCCTTTTCCCATCCCCTTTTTAAGGCTGCACGTTAGAAATGAGCATTACTTCTTTCAAAGAATACACTTGATTCTTGCAGGTCAAGGCCAGCTGCGGGTAGTTTGTTCTGTGCTCACATTTAGGAACGCCTCCAATTCAGACTCTCCAGACCCACCGCCTTAACTGTTTACTCTTCCCTCCTTCCCTTTGTTTCTGAGAAAAGCATGAGGATAGAACGTGCAGTCTCCTTTCTGGACATTTCAGTTGTCCTGGGTGGAAGGTGCTGCCACCCATTCCAGGCAGCCCTTCCTCCATCAGACCCCAGAACGGAAGGAGCCAGACTGCTTTTTAAGAGCCTCTCCCAAGCTCTTGGATAGCCTAGCCTGTGGAAGTCTAAAAGTGGGTGGCAGGTGGGTGGGTGATGGGCTGTGTGGAAGTATGTAGGTACGTGCGCTCATATGCATGGTACCCAGGTTGTGAGCCAAGCCAATTCATGGCTTTGGTATGTACTTTTTGCTGCTTTAAAAGAGTTCCCTTGTCTCTCCTTCCCAGCCTCAAGCTTCACTCCATAGCTCATCACATTCCTCCCTTTCCACCCAACACCATCTACTTAAATTCCCAGAAATTGACATGAGGAGAAGCTATGACTTTACCTATTCATTTTACGACTTAAAATCCATCTTCTTTCACTGGGCTGGTGGTATCAGGAACAGACAGAATGAGGCAGACAGAGAAGTTTAGATGACCATCAGCTGTCATTTTTGAGCTTGGTTTCTAAGTGACCTAGTTGAAGGGATGAACACAATCAATTTGTAGAAGAGCCATGATTTTACAGCATTTGAGGATTACGAGAATAAAGGGATGGGTTATATCCTGCATTTTTATTAAGAATTGAGTGTGCATATCGGATGAATTCATTTTTAATAAAGGGCTTGGGATCCGCTCTACGACCTCTCCTTACTATCTTCCTCTGTCTTCACGATCACGTGATCACGTGTGATGTTACTTTCATTTTAATCCACCTGGAAGTTTTCCAGAAGACTGAGAAAGAGAAAAGGCAAATTCAGGAATTTACTGAATATCATCTAGTTTTATAACCTGTAGAAAATAGATCTGTGAAAATAGCCAGATAAGTACACAACCAGGTCAGGGTCCCACGCTCTGTTTGAATTCTGTTTTCTCATCAGTGACCTTTTCATGACAGAGCCCTAGAGAAGGACCGTGCGTTTCAAACATCACAACATCTGCTGAGAGCCAGAGTGAAGCTTTAGGAGAAAACTACTGTGAAACCAGGAGGCAATTACCTCAAATTAAAAGCAATTACATGATTAACTTCGTGTCCCCATCACCAAAGCCTCAGGACATATTGGAAAGCTCTGGTGATTCATTACAATTCATATATTCTGTCCAGTAAAAAAACTTTTAAAAAGAAAATGTCATGGTCCCAAATTTTAAAATGTTGTTTTCCTACATGTATAATTCCTGATTTGAAATAGTACAAGGAAAAAATCTTGATTGAAATTGAATGCATTGGCAAACTAGAGATTATCAAAAGAGAAAGAAAATGATGGGAATTTTTTACAAGTGCTGGTGGGGAGAATTATGCAACTTTCCACTATGCAAAGTTTTGTAATTGTAACTTCTTAATACCTTTTAAGGAGAAAATACCACCAGCTGCAACTTGAGAGCTTTTATGAGAACCATGAAAGGGTTTTTCCTTCACTCACATCTGTCTTCATTTGCTGGGTGTATGCTGTAGGCTTCATGCCTGTTAGCTAAATCTAAGACATTAAAGACTTGTTTAAATCGAGCAAATAAATGTCCTTAAGCCATAAATATATATTGTTTAAAGTTAGGGGAGAAGAGACTTACACCGAGCTATTTAGTCTTTATTATTTGTGTCCATTGTTTCCCATAGTAAATGAGCAGAAATATCAATATATGAAAAATCATAGACTTTAAGCCAGGTTTCAAGCTTAAGCAGGTGAGAAAACTAATTATATTTCAAGTGACTTTTTAGACATCTTCACTATGTTTACCTTTCTAAGTAGCTGGAAAAATACCTCAGAGAGTGTGTATTTTTGTTTTTTAATTTTTTTTGGCTCTTTCCATACCCAGGCACTTAGTATCATGGAATCAGAGAAATTTTGGTTTTATGATGTTTTCACCAGGATTTCAAACATGTTTTTGATAGTCACCTCTTTCCACAGCACAAGCTTTCTATTTCACTTTATTTGCTCATCAATATTTTTTCATCAACTGAATTTTCTAAAATACCAATATTTCCAATAGGAATTCATCCGTTAACACCAGAATTATGGCAGATTGAGTCAGAACCATGTGGTGTATACATATTGATTTATCTTTGGTGAATATTCCATAGTTTCAATCTCTCAGATACATTTGTTATTTTAAGTTAGATCAGACTTAACACACTAACCATTAGAATGAAAACTGAAAAACTGTATCATTTACCAGTCAGCCAGATCTTGGGTACCATGAATACTCAATCACAAATCCCTACGGATTGAAGACATGTTTCTGTGGGAAACTAGAGATTTGCAGGTATGCAGCCATTAAATATAAAGATTCTTCTTGAAGGGAGATCATTTCTTTGCTGAAATGAAATATCATGTAAAATATAATTGGCAATGTAATTTGAGTTTTGATATTATGATTTTTGTTTTCATATTTGTTATATTGTTTATAACAAGCATTGAACCATTGTTTCAATGCTTGTTATAACATTGTTATTCATGTTTGAATCTAACAAATATTCCCAGATGCAGAATATCTTATACAGTTCTCTGGTACAGCACCGCTTTAATTCTGGAATTAGAAAAATATCTTAGAATGTTTGTAAAACTCAACAATTATATCATCAATAATACAATTCAGACATCTATCCTTAAGCTCCCCACCATCCTCCCTACTCCTTCCTTTATTCTTTTCTTGCTTCCCTACTCTTGCCTTCCTCCTTCCCCTTCCAGCTTTAGCATAACTCGCTCCCTAGTTGCTTCGTGAATTCGGAGAAACTTTTTTGTTTTCTTCTGAGACCAATTAACATTTCTTAATTTGACGAGGTACAGTTGGGCTTAGCAGCCACAGAAAGTATTGTGCACCTGCCTTTATTCATCTGTGAACGTATTTTAGAAGTTGTTTTTGTAATATTGCGTGGCCGCCCTTTCATTTCCTTCCCTTACTTTATCTCACTGTTTCACACTTTCCCACAGATGTCTTCCTCTAACTTAGCAAAGAATATCTGATAAGAAACAAACCATAAATGCAAAGGTGAATAATGATTTTTGGAGGGGTTTATTCTGGCCATTTTAAAAAATCATCATAGTTCCTCAGATTCCCCCCACCCTGCAATTTTTAGAATTCATTCTTCTCTTTTATATTACATATGGCATCTATTACACTTTTTCTCTAAAGTGACCATACCAAGAGTATTCCTTTGATCCTACTCAAAGTCTCTTCACAGACGTTCAGGTAGAAAATTGTGCCTATATTATTTTGGCTTTCTTCCTCTTGGTAGGAAGCTAAGCTCCTGGGATGCAGACTTAAGATGTCTATTTAGTTAAGCAAATTACTGCTGAGTATTCTCAGCAAATGTAAAATGTAATGGTTTAAAAGAATTAATGTAGCTAGTCATGGCACACCTAATGCGTTCAACTCTAGTCCCTGGTTGACTATCAGGCAAGTAGCAAGGGCTCAATACATAAATACCAAGTGAATAACTGATTTCGATTCATTCAGGGAAACAATTCTGGTGTGCGTCTGAGTGGTTCTGGCATTAGTGAGATCAAGTTCTCTAGTCAAACAAAATGAGATATTATTGACCGAATACCTAGTACCTGTTATAGAGCTGAGTGCCCAGTAAATGCTCCGTGAGAGTTTGACGGATGAAAGTCATTTCCCATCCTGACTTCGTCTTAGATGTCTTTAGTCTATTGACTCAACATTTTTCCTGTCAAGGGATTCTAATTAATGCCAACAACTTCTGCTGAAAAGCAGGGGATAAGTATTCAAAATATTTATCAGTTGGTACTGCGTGTGCCTCAACCAGTCGGAATCAGCGCTGGCTATAAACAACCTGGACAGCTGTTATTGGGGCTTACCTGCTTAAAAATCAACACTGCGTATAAGCCCTGCCATATCAAATCCCCCTGGATGTCCACAGATCTCTAAGAGGCTGCTGTTCCTTGCTTTGAAAAGCTCTAGCCCCTAAACACTCTGTTTGTTTGTTTGTTTGTTTACCAGCCATCTTAGAAAAATTCCTGGGAGATTTGTCAGAATCTAATCTAAATCATTAATTTAGCAATTCTCAAAGGTAACCTAGAGTTCATCCAGCTGCAGTTTGTTCCATTGATCACAATAATCCACCCCACCCAGAACTTTCCTCATGAAAGGAATCTTCTTGGAGTGGCCATCTGGATCGTATTATCCTAATCAGAGTGTGCGGCGCATACAAGGTGCAGACGCCATTTCCACTGTAGGGTCAGGCTCCCTCGTTCTTGGATGTGCTTTCCCCTTTCCTTTCACCTCTCTCTTTCTTTTATCTCTGCTAAATGGGTATTTGATGGTTTTACTGAAATTAAAAAATAGAACTACAATAAATTTTATTTTTTCTGCGTGACACACTTGTCTGAAAATTGCTGCCCCATTTATATCAAGCCTAGGAAGAGGGAGGGGCTAAAGTGAAAAACAAAACTCTTCCTACTTGGAGAAAATTATATAATCAGGAAAAGTTTCAGCTCCAGCTGAAAGTTTCAGCTCCAGCTGGCATACTTGTCAAACTGCAGACCAGTGGCCCCCAATTTAGCTTACAACTTTTCTCTATGCTTGATTTCCAGGATTTTTTTTTTACACAGGTACCTACCTATTTTCATGTGTACATGTAAATAAACAACTTTGATGATCAATAGGGTACAATGAATGTGAAAATATAAGTTACTGGTCAACATAAACTGACAACTGGGGTATTAAAAGATCTCTTTTTTGGTATTTCTAGTTTAATATCACTAAAGCCATGGAATTTTGATTCTCTTATTCTTGTTTATAACTTAGATAAGGGATGAAACATAACATTTACCAGGTGCCAATCAGTTAGTATGTTAGGATATTTTTATCCCCATGTCTATTGCCCTGCTATAAAAAGAAAAAAATAAAAGGCAAAAAATGCAAATATGGTGTTCTGTCTTTCAGATTAACATGTTCCCTTCCAGGATCCCAAGTAATTAATGAGTATTTCATCTTTGTTCTGTGCCAACAGGATGATCGAACAAATATTGGGGGCTCTTTTTTTAGGTCATTCTTTGACTAATTGAAAAACAGTAAATTTAGATTTATATTAGTTAAGGAAGAGAAGGTAGCTTATTTAGAATAGTAGAATATGTTCCAATCATATCCATTTAGAATCCAATGGGCTACAAATGGACAAAAACCCAAACAAATAGTGACTTAAATGAGTAAAAGTTGTCTCATATGCTCCAAAGTCCAGGAAATGACAGTCCAGAGTTTTTGTAGATGTCAGCAATGCCATCTAGGAGCCAGTCCCCTTCAATTGTCTGGTACTGCATTTGACCTCATGGTCAGAAAATAACTTTAACAACGCCAGCCATCACATCCTCATTCCAGACAGAAAGGAGAGCAAGTATAAAGGGTCAAAGCTTTCTTCTCACAAGATTTTATCATTCTCATTTGAGAAGAATTCTGTGAGTCTCATGGGCCAAAACTGTTTTACAAGGTCACCCCCCAAAATGAAGCAAGAATGGGAATTTTTTCTTAATATTTGGTAATCAGGAAGGAAAGGGTTAGAAACAGTGGTTAAATGAACCAGCTCATAACATTTGCCACATATGCATCTGACCAGCAATAGGCAGCTCTTTGTGGATTTAACATGTGTTTCCTCGGACCACACAGGTTTTAGGGCAAAAATATGAGTCAGAATAAGTCTCCTTGAGTGTTTCTCTGACTTTTCCCCCACAATCTATTCCAGACTCACAGGAACCTTCATTGTCTCTCCTAAATATTTCTGCAAGTCTCCAGAGAATATCTTGTGAGTACTCACAAGCCCAGCTCTGACATATATCATGCATGTCCATACTTCTCTTTTCTGCACTGGCTTCACATAGTAATCAGAGATCAAGGTGTCTGATGTTTCTGAAAGTGCTACAAGCCACTGTCAACGCCACTATAATCTATCATTTCTTATTGCTGCTGCCATTGACAAGATTGTCCTGTGCATCTTCTCTGCAGAAGTGGTCCCACAGCACCCAAACCGTGCTCCAGCTAATGGTAACTGTTTTCTTTTGGAGTCCATGTGATGAAGACATACCTCAAAAGTGATGAGGACCCCTCTCTTCACCTTTGATTTCCATGGGTCATGTCATCCTCTTTTGCACTCTCTGAGCAGAGGTTTGGTTGGAAATTTTCTTTCCATTTCTCGTTTGGGCCACTCCACAGAGCTCCAGTAAAATTGCGTAAGACTTGGCCATGGAACTTGCAATTAGCAGAGAGCCTGCCATATTCGAATTTACCTGCCTTTCAGTTCTTGGGACAGTTTTCTTGGACAAACTTCATATACTTTAACTTTCCTCTGTGGGTGATTTTTCATCATAGAAAGCTCTCATAAGCCTCCTAAGCCTCATGCAAACTTCCCACAGATACCTGACCCCCCTCTGATTTATCCACATCAAGAGGTAAATTTAGTTTAGACTGGGAAAAATAGACCAAAAGTAATAAATGCTAAGTGCAATGCATCTTTCTTTATCTTAATTCCATCCTCCCAAGCCACCCACACCTATTCATAGCTCAAGTTGTCAGAATAATTTTACTATTCAAACTCTAGCTTCCACACACATTTGCACTTAAGCTCTCCACATCTTATGTCAAATCAATAGTTATACTCCTGAAATGATGAGCCCAACAGATCCAGAACGTTCACTTACACAGACATTCACGGTTTACTGTTTTAGATCTGTTTATTCCTCTCTTCACAGAGAAGAAGTTTGATGAGCTACTTAGATGTCTATCTAAGACATCTTTGTTTTTGAACACGTCCTTCAAGCCAGTTCAAGATGCTCTCACTAGGGAATGTTTGACAAAGTGACAAAGAAAAACTGTACCCTTGTTTCTCCTCCTACCCCCAAATCTGGAATTCGAAGTCCCAGATGAAATATCTGGTAGCGTAGAACCAAGGCTAAGGGTTCAGAGATGAGCACAAAAGGGAAGTAGAAACCAGAGCCCCACTGTACCTGATGCCGCATACAACACAACTATAAAACAGCTGGTGCAGATCATTGCTGGACATACATGCCTTAAAATTATCACTAAACCCAGACAAGAGAATCTAAACTGAAGCTAAAAATACACATAGAGAACGAACTGAATACAAGTAGCATAATGACAGTTATTAACACGATATTCAGGAAGCTCCCACCTACATGTGTAAATTGGATTTTCAGCTTTCCTGACCCAAGGGAAGCTACGTGGGAGAATCTATGCCTAGAATGAGAACAAATGAGACAATTATTTTTGAACTTAGCATACCAATAAATACTCCTGAACAAGCTGTGTCTCATTTATGTGTTCAGATCCCTCCAGAAAGATCAGAAATTGCACGTAAACTGGTAAAATGTGCCAATATTGAGTTTTGGGAGGATGTGGGTTCTGTGGTAACACCTTTTTCCTCCCCAATTTAAAACCAAATCTTTACTCTATAGTTTGAAAGTGGGGGGTGGTAAATGGCTGTTAGGATAACACCTTTTAAGTAACCCTTTTAAAATCAGAAGAGCCTTGAAATAGAACACTAAGTATAATACAATGTCTCTAGACCTTACAATTTGGTTTCAGTATTGAACTACTGGGATCCGTTCAACAACTGATTTCTCAAACCTTGGTTAGAGACTTTGCAAGGTCAAGGGCCATACCTTTGCTCTTTTTCCACCTGAGGTAAATTACTTCTTCAAGAAATGACTTTTATTTTTTGGCATGTAACCTCCTGAGGTGCTAAAAAAAACTAAAAACAGAACTGGAACTTAGATAATTTACCTCAGATGGACTATGCTATTCATTTCCAGAAACCAGTTTAAATTTTTTTTTTTTACTCTGACTATTGGGACAAATGCTTATTAATAAAATGTGTGCTACTGGAAAGGAAAGACACCTTTGTTACTTAATACATGTGTGGTCATTTATATTTGGCACACATAAATGTCATGAAGAACAGGAAAAACTATAATTCATGACCAAAACTCATTTTTATGCTACTGTCCCCTTGCCAAATTAAGTATTTTGGTCGGAAATTTAGGGTGGAGGCTCACTTTGGAAAAAAAGAAATCAAATTGTCCTGAGAATTTGCTTTCATCATCAAAGGACTTTTATACATTTGGATGGATCATCAATTCCTGATTTGCTAGTAAAGAATATTCTTACTTTGCACAACTACTATGGAATTGGTTAAAACTCCTTCTTTGACTAGAAACTTCTTTCTCATTTTTTTTTTTCAATATTCAACTTTGAGACAGTCAAAAGAGAATGGAAAAATCCATCGTCTACATCAGAAACAAAGCTTCTTGAACTTACCTAAATGATGCTCTCTTAATGGGCTTTTCCTGTCCAAATCTATTTATGAAGATTCATTAATCTTCAGATTTTAAGACAGAGAGGAAAATTACGATAGTTGGTTTTTTTAAGTGATGAAAAAATGCCTGAAATTTCTTTGTCATTAGCTTTGTTATAAGGACAGTGTTGTTCTACCATAGGCATTTAGGATCTGAACATAGGTACCAAGGGCCCTGTTGGAAAGTCCCACTTAGTTCAAAAGACAAACAAAGAAACAAAAACCAACTTTTATTTCACAATTTTTTTTTTGCTGAATGTATTAGATATTAAAGTTGCTTTTTTTTACTTGGGAAGAAAAAACCAAAAGATATGATTTTATTTTTATACATGTATCCTATGGTGACAAAATTTGATATAGGACAACAAGAAATATTTATTAGATTTAGTAGTTGTTTTATATCTAAGTCAACAGCCTCTATTCATTGTGTTTTGCTTAGTGGGTCATAAGGAATTTTCTATGACAAAAAGCCAACATAAAAGTATTTCCTTCAACTTGTTAGATTCTTCTTCTAAGAATATTCTAATCATAGTGTAATTTGTTTCTGGTTCACTGAAGTGCCATATAGCAAATACACTTTTGAAGAAGACTTCCCCTATGGTCAGTATTGGTTGTACAGGTTGTGTGATTGAAGAGATTAAAACTCCATTCCCAATAAAGAGTATATCTTTACTGTTGTTCTGCAAGACAACAAAAAAAAGTATTTCCTTCACTGTTCTCATGCATTCTGCAGATATTCACAGACCTTTTTAGGCTCTTTAAAAGGCAAAGTATGGTGGGAAGTCAACAAATTCATCACTATTTTATGCTGTAGATGTTGCCTTTCATCTACACCTATCTTTATATCCAAGGTCAAACCACTCCATTGAAACTCCCAAACTACACACCAAAAAACCCAAAAAAACAACCCCAAACCAAACCCAAACAAACCATTGCAAGAGTTTGAAATGTGTGTTAAAAACATCTGGGTGGGGATTGCATTGAATCTGTAGATTGCTTTGGGTAGTATAGTCATTTTCACCATGTTGATTCTTCCAATCCAAGAACATGTTATATCTCTCCATCTGTTTGTATCATCTTTAATTATCAATGGCATTTTTCACAGAACTAGAACAAAAAATTTCACAATTTGTATGGAAACACAAAAGACCCCGAATAGCGAAAGCAATCTTGAAAAAGAAAAACGGAGCTGGAGGAATCAGGCTCCCTGACTTCAGACTTTACTACAAAGCTACAGTAATCAAGACAGTATGGTACTGGCACAAAAACAGAAATATGGATCAATGGAACAGGATAGAAAGCACAGAGATAAACCCACATACATATGATCACCTTATTTTTGATAAAGGAGGTAAGAATATACAATGGAGAAAAGACAGCCTCTTCAATAATTGGTGCTGGGAAAACTGGACAGCCATGTAAAAGAGTGAAATTAGAACACTCCTTAACACCATACACAAAAATAAACTCAAAATGGATTAAAGACCTAAATGTAAGGCCAGACACTAAAAAACTCTTAGAGGAAAACATAGGCAGAACACTCTATGACATAAATCACAGCAAGATCCTTTTGACCCACCTCCTAGAGAAATGGAAATAAAAACAAAAATAAACAGATGGGACCTAATGAAACTTAAAAGCTTTTGCACAGCAAAGGAAATCATAAACAAGATGAAAAGACAACCCTCAGAATGGGAGAAAATATTTGCTAATGAAGCAACTGACAAAGGATTAATCTCCAAAATTTACAAGCAGCTCAAGCAGCTCAATATCAAAAAAACAAACAACCCAATCCAAAAATGGGCAGAAGACCTAATTAGACATTTTTCCAAAGAAGATATACAGATTGCCAACAAACACATGAAATGATGCTCAACATCCCTAATCATGAGAGAAATGCAAATCAAAGCTACAATGAGGTATCACCTCACACTGGTCAGAATGGCCATCATCAAAAAATCTACAAACACTAAATGCTCGAGAGGGTGTGGAGAAAAGGGAAGCCTCTGGCACTGTTGGTAGGAATGTAAATTGATACAGCCACTATGGAGAACAGTATGGAGGTTCCTTAAAAAACTAAAAATAGAACTACCATACGACCCAGCAATCCCACTACTGGGCATATACCCTGAGAAAACCATAGTTCAAAAAGAGTCATGTCCCACAATGTTCATTGCAGCACTATTTACAATAGGCAGGACATGGAAGCAACCTAAGTGTCCATCAACCGATGAATGGATAAAGAAGATGTGGCACATATATACAATGGAATATTACTCAGCCATAAAAAGGAACAGAATTGGGTATTTGTAGAGACGTGGATGGACCTAGAGACTGTCATACAGAGTGAAGTAAGTCAGAAAGAGAAAAACAAATACCATATGCTAACACATATATATGGAATCTAAAAAAAAAAAAAGGTTCTGAAGAACCTAGGGGCAGGACAGGAATAATGATGCAGATGTAGAGAATGGACTTGAGGACACGGGGAGGGGGAAGGGTAAGCTGGGACGAAGTGAGAGAGTGGCAAGGACATATACACACTACCAATGTAAAATAGATAGCTAGTGGGAAGCAGCCGCATAGCACAGGGAGATCAGCTCGGTGCTTTGTGTCCACCTAGAGGGGTGGGATGGGGAGGGTAGGAGGGAGACCCAAGAGGGAGGAGATTTGGGGATATATGTATACGTATAGCAGATTCACTTTGTTATAAAGCAGGAACTAACACACCACTGTAAAGCACTTATACTCCAATAGAGATGTTTAAAGAAAAAAAAAAATCTGGGTGACACTGTCTCTTCTCCCTAGCTGTGCTCTAGTCTTGTCACTTATTATTCATATAAATTGTGACCAAGGTTGGGTGTCTAAATATTTATTTCTAGTCCCTGTGATATGCACATATGATTTTTGCCCAATTATTCATCACCGTAGTGCTGTATGATAAGAAAAATACATTTAAAGTTGCTATGCCTCAGTTACATTTTCTATTATACAAGATGATAGTACCTGCTTTAATTATCTTAGGGCTTATTATGAGGATAAATATAATTTCTTTTTAAAAAAGAAGCATATAGAGAAAACAAACACAAACACCAACCCATTAAGCAAATTTTTATTCACGGCATGCAAAATTGTATCTGATGAGTTTGGTGACTTAATGTGATCATACTTTTACCACCAGAGCTCTCATTGTCATGGGTAATGTAATCCAAATATTTTAGTTCTCAGCGAAAGAGTCAGGAATAAATAACATAAACGCTGCATGTTAATTCCGGCCATGGAGTCTCAGCGTAACAGACATTTTAATGAGGAAATCTGGTTTGGTGTCAAGCCCAATAAAATGAAGAGATGTTTGTTGATGCGATGTGTTCCCTGCTGAGAGAGTAGTTTGATTTTGGACAAAATAATATTCAGCTTCAGTTTCTCTTTGGATTTGTTATTGCTCCTGGATTCTCTCTAATTTGAACCTTGTAGGGGTCATTTGTGCCTTTGTCACCTCTAATACTCTGCACTTCAGTGAATCATACTTTCATGCTGCCAGGATGACCACCCAGAAGTCCTGTTTATGTAGGACTTGGCTTTTGCAGAGGAGTTCATCTTAATTCCTGAACAGCTGAGTTGGGAGTTCCACAATGGTCTCCTGTTTGTTTCTGGGCATGGACGGAAAAATGGTCATCTATAGGGACTGATAAGCAGCTGGAAGGTCATCTGTTGGAATTCTCTTCTTCTCACTGCGTACACTGGATGGTGCTATAGTGGGCACGCATTTTCTACATCAGGCAAGCCAATCTACATATGAATAAGGGAGTTGAGATGTAAAGGCCCCAGAAATAATCCATCAGCCAATTTAAACCTCTAATTCACACCTTGTTGCTGTTCCTTCTACTCTTTCTATTTGATTTTATAGCCTTACTATCTTAACCACTAAAATATTAGAAAACCAATGGGCCCTGATTGGTTAAGTCAATCATGATGATACTTTAAGATCTGGGGAAGAGTATAGAAAATTTTGAAATGGATAGAAGAGATTATTGAATATCCTTTCAATGAAATGCAAGAGCCTTTGGAGATTATGTAATCCTAGAGGGGAGGTGTGTCTTTATCTTTAATTATGTTCTTTTATAACTCAGTAGAGATAGAAGCTAACTTGTATAAATTAATAGAAATGGAAATAGATCCTGTCCATGAAAATGCAGATTGTGTTCCTTGGGATGCACTTGATGACCCTGTGGATGTCGAGCAGTTTTGCCGGTTTGCATCCATTTGCAAATTTATTTCAGCATTTCTACCATAAATGTGTGGTCCTTTGAGTTCTTTGAATCTGTTATAACATCTCATTCGTTCCCTCATTATTTTAATGAGTTAAATAAAATCTTTGACGCATATCCATTTTATATTTGTATGGGAATCATAATTTTATATTCTTTTAAATTTCATCCTTTAAAATATATATATCCATCTCAAGCTCTCCATCAGTTTTCTATAACAGATATTAATTTATTATAACAGTTATTTGATAGGTTCAAGATGAGGTTCAAGATAAGTATCAGGGAGATAAAGATGAGGGAAGGGTAACATGACACTGTCAGCCGTGATTGTCAGAAGGCCACCTTCAGGGGCAGACATGATGAAGCTTCTAGAATTGACCCATAGAAGTTTTGAGGCCTGAAGGGAAATGGCTGAAGTAGAAAAAGGAACTAGTAAATTGATAAGGTACCAAAAGTCAATTTAATATCATAATATCACTTTTAGCAGACCCCATGTATTCAAGTATGATATTCATTTTAAATTTAAACGAACTTAACTTTCAAAATTTGATTTAGCTGTATTTCTCCTTTATAATATCTAGGGTAGCAGATTGTATTTTCCCAAATGACTTCAACGATATCTCCTATTTCACATGCTTTGCTCACAATGTGATGTTGACAGCTGTCCCATTGAGAGGTGGGGGATCTATGTCCCTTTCCTTCCTTTGAATCTGATCTAGGTGAACCTAGGACAATGACTTCCAAGGCTATGTCATAAAAGGCATTCTCTTGACACTATTGCTCTTGAAATCCAACTACCATGTTGTGAGGAAGCCCAAGTAGCTAGAGAGAGGCCCAGCTGGAGAGGCCCATGTGAAGAGGAATAACCCACGGCCTCAGATGGGTTCCCAGCTGATAGCCAGCATCAGCTTCCCAGGAGTTTGGGTAAGCCATCTTGGAAGTGGCTCCTCAGGTTCTGAGTATTAGCTGATACCTCATAGAGCAGAGATGAACCTGTCCTATGAAGACTTGCCCAAACTGCAGATTTATGAGCTAATTAAATAATCGTTGTTTTAAGTCACTACATTTTTAGGTGGTTCGTTTGTAGCAAGAGACAACCAACATGTCTTGCTATATCACGTTTCTGAAAGTTTGCATTTTGAATCTTTCTAATGAACTAAAACTACTCTAGTAACGAAGTATTAGGAAATGACTATAATGTATCAAATTTACCCATATGAATTGAGAAACGGTATTCTTCTGAGTTCAGTTGGAGTTCAATAAATGTTTTTCTGACTATAATCATATGGCCATTTAAAGAGCAAATTTGGAAGGATTGTTTGCAGTCACCACTATTATTCATGAATAAATATTTAGTGGAAAATTCTTATGTGTGTTTTTGTGTGGGTGTATCCTCTGCGGGGCTTATGCTACTCACTACAATGTGTACTTTGGCTCACCCAGTTCTTACTGGCTCAGCATACAGACACTATCATTGTCCTGAGATCCTCAAGGTTCTCATTCAGCAAATTTCTTTATCTCCTTCCAATATTAGCCCCGGTCTAAATATCTTTCTCTTCCTAAATTCAGGATGTCTTTGCCTAACTCTGATAGCTACTAATTTTCCTCAGTCCCCATTGCAAGCTCACTCGCCTGCCCAGAAAATAGGTACTTTTTTATGGTGGTAAAATATACCACACAAAATTTACCATTTTAATCATTTTTAAGTATATAGTTCAGTGACATGAAGTACATTCACATTATTGTGCAAACATCCATCTCCAGGACTTTTTATCTTGACAATTGAATTACACTTTCCTTTAAGCGTGGGTCAAGATTTATTTTTTTTTAATATCCTACCAATACCACCTTAGAGCTCTCAGACAATAGTCAGTGTTCAGCAAATACTGATATGCAGCCCCTGAAGCCTCAAGTTAATGCTGACTCCCTTCCTGTTGTCCCCAGGACACCGCCTATGGAATCCATCAGGCTTTCATGCAATCCTTACTGCTTTCAGTTATTATCTCCATTCTACCCCAAGCCTAGAATGGTTTAATGAACTACTTTTTACCTTTTTCTCTTCATGATTTCCCTAAAAGAAACTCCTGTCCTAAACTCACTTCTACTTCTAAGATTTTGCTGCAGTTTCTGCCATACCTCTAGGAATGCCTTTCTAGGCCTATCCCAATCCCACCCATAGTTTAGGGCATAGTTCAAATTCCTTTTCTTCTGCAAAGACTTTCTCAAGCATCCCACTCTGTATTACTGTATCTTCTCTCCAATGTCCATTTTATCTGTTTACTCTAATGCCCATTTTATCTGTAACTCTTACTGTGGTAGCAAAGCGTATACTACATTTTATTGTTCGGCGATTTTATCTGAAGTTGACTTCCCAAAGGAGAACAGAAGTGTGGAGGAACTCACTCTTTTGTCTGCCTCTTCTATCCCTTAAAAGTAAATCAAAGGCTTTATACAGGATATAAAATTAGTAAATATTTTCAAAAGGATGAATAAAATAAAACATATTGTAATCCTGCTCAGTCTAAGATCAATCCTGTATATTTCTTAACTTTACCTTGATTTTGTAGTAAAATATATGTGTTAGGTAAGTGTTTTAGACTTTATGTTTATGTGTGTCTTTGGGAACAACTTTTTCTCATTTTGAATTACTGGCATTTTAATGACCATGTCAAAACCTTATCTTCTGAGCATTTTTTTCCACTTGAATTCAGAGCTGTTTCATTTGAACACAGGGTTTACCAAGCTAAAGAGTCCATGTCCTCTTGGACAATCTCCAACCAGAGTTATCTATAAATGATACCTTAGGGATCCTCTTTACAGACTCAATCTGGTTTTTGTTCTACAACGCAAATAAAGCCATAAATTAAAGTATGTGGAAAAACATGTGATCTAAAGTATTTCTGCAGAGAACTCATGTACAGCTGCAGACCTTAAATCTCTGCAGACCTTTAGGTTCCGTTCACTGTCTTGTTATTATTATTTTGTATAACCTTCCTCCAGCCATTTCTTCTTGTCAAGTTGGCCTCATATTTCAGGCAGTACACTGCAGTGTTTATCATTTTGTTTGTGGCTGGGATAGTGATACAGCACTTCAACCCTGCTTTCATGTCCCAGGATGTCAAACAATGTATAAATGTCAAGTATTTTTAGTCTCTGCATCATCCTTGTTACAGGATTCCAGAGTCCCAGTGCACATTTCATCCCCAGGGTACAAAATCACAGTGAGTCATTTCACTAGGGAATAAAAGAGCTTTCGATCCAAATGATGTTTTAGTTTTCAAACTGTATGTTCAATTCCCTAAACCATTTACAATCAAAACAACTGGTTTTTCAAATTTTATGTATGTATCACATATATGTTCATTTTCATTGCTAAGTATTTAATATAAAGAGGTAGGGAAAGTTACTAACTGTTCAAGAGGTAAATATGCAGGTTTTAAAAGTTATTAAAAACCCCTACATTTTCTAGGAAAGAATTGGTTAGTGTGGTGAAGTTAGAACAAGGGATCAGGGGGACAGTTCCCACCTTCCTCCACTAGAGGTCTCAGTTTATATTATTATTATTTTTTTCAGGGAAAGCTAAAACACTGCTGCTGTGGATGCTTTGATAGCAAAATATTTCTAAAAGCACAATCACCATAGAAATAACAGTACTTTTTAGAATCCAATATAAATAAAAACAAGTTCTAGTACCTTTCTTTTTTCCATGGTTTAAACTTTTGCTGTACATTTCCCCTCACAATCACACCATCATTAAAACAAAAACCTTTTGAAAAAGTCACAATACTTTTTGTGTATATGAACAAATAGCGATAACATTATTTTGTTGTATGTGAAAAAATTCTCAATAAGTGAGAAATGTATTTTGGGTCACTTCTAACGAACTTAAAAAAAATAAACCACAGGCTCACTCATTCTTATGACTATGACTTGATATTTCTAGAAGCTCTGACTTTCTGTCATTAATCTGATTGATTAAGAGTGTGTGCTGTTTATTTCATAATTTATTCTGCAGTGTGAACCAAGGAAAGGGGGAACATGGAAATTTTATTTCAAGCACTTGGTATAAGTCATAGTTCAGGACCTTGGTCATCTAAGATAACCATTGCCACCATCAAAATAGTCCCAATTATAAGGAAAGTAAGATTCCACAAAAGGTTGTTTATGAAGTTGGGAAGTGGTCAAGTTTAATAGTAAAAGCAAAAATGTTTTTACTCTTAATTTAATACCTAGAAAAATAGATTTACCCTGTAGAGTAGAATTTGCCACTCATATTGCTTGCTGTCAATGCATCGCACTCCAGGGCATGGATAACTCTAATTTGTCTATGCTTTGTTTGGAGCTGAGAAACTTGTTAGTTTCTAGAACCTTCCGAAGGCCAATTTAAGTCAGACCAGTTCTTATTACAGAGAAACTTTCTGAAATAACTGAGTTGTTGTGTCCAACAGTCAGGCTGGAGTTGGAGTCCAGCTGCTCCAGATATTAATATCAATAAGAATAATAACATTTCTAGAATGTGCTAGAAGTTTTACATATAAAATCTCATTTATTGAAGAGCCATGCTTAGGTAGATCTTCATTTACAAATGACGAAACTAAAACTCAAAGAGCTTAGGTAATATGCAAGGTTCCAAAGAAATTTAGAACCACAGGTATGTCCACTTCAGTAGCAGCAAAGGTGCAGAGTCCCCTGCAAGACTACTTTAGCCATAGGTGCTGTAAATATTTGAAACCATGGCTACTCTTTGCAGGAAGCCCATATGTTTGCCAGTGAGTAAAACTTTTACTGAGTTTCTATTATGTGTGGACTACAATTCTAGGAACTCTATAGGAAGGAGAGATATAAAAGAAAAAGGTGTGGTTAAGAAAATAGGGAGACAGCAAAAAGCATAAAATCCAGATGAACACTTTTATGGGGAATGCATGCCTGCTAGAGGGCTTAGCCCATGAAAAACGATGTAACTGAGAGTGAAAACCTCCAAGTGATTCTTTGCTAAGTAAAGGTCACTTAAACCCAATCTGATATTTCTATGTTAGTACACAATTAAAATGACAGTATGGGGAGAAATTGGATTAAAACAAAACAAAACAAAAAAGCTTTAAAGGAAATTGCCTGGGCCATCACAGTGATATCTCCCTCTGTGTGCATCTTTGTGAGTTGAAGTTCAGTATCAGGATATAATGAATTACAGATGGCTTTCCAAGTCGTCCTTCAGTGACATGAGATATTAAGAAAGAAAAAGATTTTAGACCACAAAGATAAGCTAATCCAATGCTCTAACCTTGCTGAAGAAATAACTGAGATCTGGAGAAATTAAGTGACTCGTTCAAGGTCACATATTTAATGACTAAAAGATCCAGGACTTCAACCCCACTGACTGCAAACAGAAAGGAACTGAAGAATAGCTTGTTTTTAATACGTTAAATTCTAGCATGAAAGTGTGGCAATATCTTCATGATGGGAAACTGTACTAGCAGACAAAGTAAACTAGTACATACAAAGACTGACTGTTTCTTTCTGACTAAGATTTTGAGGAGATTGTGCGTTTACTACGAAGAGCTTTAATGAACGCCCGGTTATAGGGGAAAACAAACAATTTAATGCGTACATGTAAGGGTCTCTGGGTTCTCTGTGGCTTCTACCCCCGTCTCCTTCTAGTGCAGATACAGTGATATGCGTGTATATTATGCATTCTCTAAATAAACTCTCTCTGTCCACAAATTTATACTGTTATTTGGTTGGACCAAAGAGATGTTTTAGATGTAGATTTTGTTGTCAAGCTGAAACACATTAGTCGGTATGGAGAGAATAGTCCAGAAATGCAGATGGTTCCTTGAGAAGAAGCATACAGTCAATAATGGTGAAGAGAGTTGTATGTAACTAGTAAAAAAGCTGGTGTCAAATGTCTTTGTCAACAGAACAGAGTATGTGCATCATTAAGTACTCCACTGCCTTCACATTAATCTTTTCTTGGAAATACTTTCTGATGCCATAACTGTTACTCTAATATCTACCACCACCTGAGGATTAGTACAGTTTACTATGTACCAGGTACCCAATTCTGTAATTTTGCAGGTATTACAGAATTGGATCCTTATACAAACTGTGTGAAGTTAGTTACTTTTACCATTTTATAGATGGAACATTGAGGTAAGGCAGTTAAGGGAAAGGCAAGTAAATGGAACAGCTGAGATCCAAAGACAAGCAGTGTGATTCCAGATTTTGCTTGTTCAGCCACTATGTCAAACAACCTCTCCATATGACTGAATCTTTTTCAACAGACAAAACAGAATGCTCACTCCAAAGCACTCTGGCCCTTTAAGGCTGTCATTTGGGAAGTACATACTCTCTTCCTAGTAATGCTGCCATGACTTTAATATTTCTGGAATGGATCCATTGGAATTACCTTTAGAGCCCGCAGCTCATTCTTCAAATACCTCTTGTGGTGGCAAATCTCTCTTTGAAGGAGGATTTTATTTTGGACGCAACCAAAGTCCTTTGCAGCTAAGTACCATGACTAAGGTGGGTGTCGAAACTGGGTGATGCCATTTTTGGTCAAAAATGAAACATGGCTGGGAGGCAATGAGACAGGTTGCTTTTCTGAATTCGATCTGAAGACTGTTCCAAGGAGGAACTCTAGTCCTTGAAGCAGTGGCTGCTCTGGGCTCATGACTTGCTGTCCAAAGTGATTAGACTTGGGGGAGGAGGATGTCAATTTAGATATGTGAGTTTTGGCATATTTATCTTCAAAGATCACATCATTTGCCTCTGTAATTTGGATTCATTTTTTAAATTTATAATATCCAAATATTTAATAATTTCTCTAGGTAACTTTTTAGCAAGTTAAGTTGACCTATATAGTTGAGTGAATTGGAATGAAGCTACAAGGCAGGAAGCATCTTTCAGGGTCTATTACACACAGTTTTTGTTCTTTGCTCCATGCTGGAAAGGTTTCCTGCTCTTCACTCTACCAAATCCAACTAGCGGTATTAGGTATGCATGCCACTTGCCATTATGAGGAGCTGGAACAGACTAGAACACATGGGTCTGGATCACATCTGCAATGATCAGAATGTTTATTTCTACCCATGTTAAAATCCTAACCCTCAATGAGATGAGGCTTTCGGGAAGTAATTATGTCATGAAGGTAGAGCCCTCAGGAAGGGATTAGTGACCTTTTAAAAGGGACCCTAAAGTGTGCTCTGGCCCTCTTGCTGCCATGTGAAAATACAGTAGGAAGTTAGTCTGCAACCCAGAAGAGAGTTCTCACAGAACCCAATCGTGCTGGCACTCTGATCTCAGATTGACAGCTTTCAGAACTCTGAGAAAAAACTTTCTGTTGTCTATAAACTATGCAGTGTATGGTACTTTGTCATAGCAGCCCAAACTAAGACAAGGTCCCCTGCCTGCTTCAATTCCATTCACTCTGTTTCATGTTTATGTCTCCACTCCTTCCCTGAAATCTTCCTTGACCCTTTGACCTGCAGTAACCTCTCTCTTCTGTATTTCTGAACCCAGATTGTGCATACAACTCATTGGACTCACTTCCTTGTCTTGTGAATTAACTTTTCACATGTAAACATTTTATTTCTCCAGCTATATTGTAAGACTGAAGGTAAGGTTGTCTTTTTTCCTATCCTCCCTTTCTCCCTCCAGCCCTTTCTTCCATCCTTTTATCTTTTCTTTCTCTCTTTCTCTCTTTTTTCTTTCTTGTGGGTCCTTCTCAGTTCCTCAGACAGGGCTTTGTACAAAATAGGGGTTCAGGGATATTTACTGATTCTTATCTGCATTTATTATAGCAGCAGAATGATGATCTAATACCACTCATTCTGCAGATTTATCTCTTTATTACGTTTCTTAAGAAAATATGGTTTTTCTTTTCTTCTTTTTGTTTTTGTCTTTTTTTGAGCATATACATCTTGAAGGATGTTTAATCATATTTCACGGAATGACTGCCTGAATTAAACATTTTTATTATTTGTTCAAAGTGATTAAGTCCAAATATATTGCTGAGAATGGACTCTATATTTTTTTTTAACATCTTTATTGGAATATAATTGCTTTACAATGGTGTGTTAGTTTCTGCTTTATAACAAAGTGAATCAGCTACTTATACATATATCCCCATATCTCCTCCCTCTTGCATCTCCCTTGCACCATCCCTATCCCACAGCTCTAGGTGGTCACAAAGCACCGAGCTGATCTCCCTGTGCTATGCGGCTGCTTCCCACTAGCTATCTATTTTACATTTGCCACTTTCTCACTTCGTCCCAGCTTACCCTTCCCCCTCCCTGTGTCCTCAAGTCCATTCTCTACGTCTGCGTCTTTATCCCTGTCCTGCCCCTAGGTTCTTCAGAACCTTTTTTTTTTTTTTTTTTAGATTCCATATATATGTGTTAGCATACGGTATTTGTTTTTCTCTTTCTGACTTTCTTCACTCTGCATGACAGACTCTAGGTCCATCCACCTCACTACAAATAACTCAGTTTCGTTTCTTTTTATGGCTGAGTAATATTCCATTGTATATATGTGCCACATCTTCTTTATCCATTCATCTGTCGATGGACACTTAGGTTGCTTCCATGTCCTGGCTATTGTAAGTAGAGCTGCAATGAACATTTTGGTACATGACTCTTTTTGAATTATGGTTTTCTCAGGGTATATGCCCAGTAGTGGGATTGCTGGGTCGTATGGTAGTTCTATTTTTAGTTTTTTAAGGAACCTCCATACTGTTCTCCATAGTGGCTGTATCAATTTACATTCCCACCAACAGTGCAAGAGGGTTCCCTTTTCTCCACACCCTCTCCAACATTTATTGTTTGGAGATTTTTTGGTGATGGCCATTCTGACTCGTGTGAGGTGGTACCTCATTGTAGTTTCTGATTTGCATTTCTCTAATGATTAGTGATGTTGAGCATCCTTTCATGTGTTTGTTGGCAATCTGTATATCTTCTTTGGAGAAAAGTCTATTTAGGTCTTCTGCCCATTTTTGGATTGGGTTGTTTGTTTTTTTGATATTGAGCTGCATGAGCTTCTTGTAAATATTGGAGATTAATCCTTTGTCAGTTGCTTCATCTGCAAATATTTTCTCCCATTCTGAGGGTTGTCTTTTCATCTTGTTTATGGTTTCCTTTTGCTGTGCAAAAGCTTTTAAGTTTCATTAGTGGACTCTATATTCTTAACTAGTGATGTTTTTCTTAAAGATGTGTTGTTAAAATACAATGGCCTCTTCTTGCTCCATAAAACCTTTGGGGTTGACAATTTGATTCTTCAGCAGTCTCTGTCAAAATATTACTTAAAAGTAAGCATTTGTTTTAACAGTATTAGTTTCCTTTCTCCTTTGGGTTCTGAATATGAATAAGTGTAATATCCAGCAACCTGAAGACAGACTTTATTATTATTGATGCTCTGTAATTAACAAACTTTCCCATTTTGATTGTATCTTTTTTGTGGTTATTGATAATTTAAGTCAGATATGTTAGAAAGAATTAATGGTATGGTACTTTTCCCCCCTAAAGTCCCACAGTTGTGGATGGCAAAATCCCTCAGAGAAATAAATGTTCAATTCCCTAATTCTGGACTCTCAACAATGCCTTTTTTTTTCTTTTGTAAAATTATATGTTTTGCTTTCTTCCCATCATGCTAAGAACTGAGTATTACTGTGTTGCAACTGTCCCTGCAAATTTTAGTGTAGCCCAAAGTGAGGTTTTTTGACTGTTCACAACTCTATGGGATCAAAAGCTTTTCCAGGTGTTCAGCTTTGTTTACAGTTTAATCTTTTAATGTTTCACATGCATATGGTTCTTAAAGAAAAAAAAAATACAATACTATTATGACTTTCGGTAGAAAAGCCAATGGCTTTTGTCTTAAGAAAGGAAAAAGACAGCATAGACTCAAAAATAAACAGGATATTCTGTGATTTCTTCAGCAATCTTGTATAGTTGTGTCTTCAATTCAGAGTTCCAACCTAAAGTTGCACTGAAGGTCCATACGAGGAAATTCTATTATCACTATTGCTTTCTTATAGGATATTAAAAATGTAGAGTATTAGAATATTAGTGCTAGTGAAAGAGCATTTTAATTAGAAAAGCACAAGATTTAACTAATACCCAACTTCTGAAAGAAATTGTCCTAGTGCCACGGAGAACACTCCAGAATATCTTGTACTTTGATAACTAGATATCACCTTTGTGATCTTTAGGAGCAAAGGACCTTGCCCATAGACTTGGAGATCTAGCTTTTCAGATTGCGTGTCCTTATTGTTTGAGATAGAGGCCTCCAGCCAACTTCCATTTATTCAGAATTTGTTTATCTAGCTGATGGATGGTCCATGCCCCTGCTCTTCTTTCCTTTCCCCTCAAGGTTCCTTTGGAATGAGTCCCGTTTTTATCATTACCTCTGGCATGCTCTGAGAAGTCAGGAGATGAAAGCCAAGCCTGACGATTCTACTCTTGTTAACAACTTTGGTGAAAATTTTGAAGGTGAAAGGTTCTGGAACATTCAGAACTGAGTAAACCAACTTGAAATAAGTGAAAAACCAGAACAATATTATAAAGGCCCTTACTTCTGGCAGCTGCTCAGCTCCTGTGTTTGTTATTTGGTCAGCTTCCCTGCTTTTATGCAAGATGCAGAAGGGAACTGGTAAATCCTTAGCTCTCTTTAAAGAAGAAAAATGGAGAGAAACTCTGTACTCAACTAATCTAATACATCTGGTGAAGACCTTCAGCTGGAAACCAGAGATCTTTGATCCTTGCCTATTGATCTAATCTTTCAGCTGAACTCCCTCATCTGCAACTTCAAGGTTGCCAAATGTGACCTCTATCTGGGCCAACCATTGTGTTCCTGCTTCACCAATGGTCCTGTCTCCCTCAGCTTCAGGAACTGAGAAATCCCTGAGTGTCTTCATATTAATTCCTTTCTCTTTACTCAGCTTTTCTTTCAAATATACAAAAAAATATATATATATGGTTTACATATGTATATATATACGTTATATATTTAAAATTCCTTGGTATGTACTTCATTAGCCATAATAATTTTTTAATCCTTAATATTGAATTCTGAATATATGCAAGCAAAAGTGACTTTCCATTTTCACTCTCTCTGCTTAGTTTACTTCTTCTTGGTGCAAAATAGAAGTTCTAGGGGTCTATACTATAAAGTAGTAAAATTTTTATAACCTATGATAATTTTTAAATCAGGCCTTTGTAGAAAAAGTGATAAATTCACAGCCTTTTATAACAGAAAACTCATTTAATTGTTCTATGTTTTATAGCACTGCAAATAAAAAGAATGTCTTTCTTCCCCTCTCCCCCGCTCCCCTGTTCCCTCCTTCTGTCTTCTTTCTTTCCTTCCTTCCTCCCTCCCTCCTCCTTTCTTCCTTTCTTTCTTTCTTCCTTTCTTTCTTTCTTCCTTCCTTTCTTTCTTTTTCTTTCTTTCTTTCTTTCTTTCCTTCCTTCCTTTCTTTCTTTTTCTTTCTTTCTTTCTTTCTTTCTTTCTTTCTTTCTTTCTTTCTTTCTTTCCTTCCTTCCTTCCTTCTTTCTTTCTTTTCTTTCTTCCTTCCTTCCTTTCTTTCTCTCCTTCCTTCCTTCTTTCTTTCTTTCTCTCCTTCTTTCTTTCTTTCCTTCTTTCCTTCCTTCCTTCTTTCTTTCTTCCTTTCTTTCTTTCTTTCTTCCTTCCTTCCTTCCTTCCTTCCTTTCTTTCTTTCTTTCTTTTTTCTTTCTTTCTTTCTTTCTTTCTTTCTTTCTTTCTCTCTTCTTTCCTTCTTTCTTCCTCCTTCCCTCCCCCCCTCCCTCCCTCCCTCCCTCCCTTCCTTTCTTTCTTTCCTTGTTTCTTTCTGTTACATGATTTGCTCTTGTGTTCTGTATCAAGCTGTGTTAAGGAGTGCTTCTGTGTTTTTAAGTGTGAGTACTTTACATACATTTATTCTCTGTCCCCTCAAACAGGTGGAAGGGTAGAAAAGGACACTAATGTAAGTCATATCTTAAATTATTTCAAGTACTGACATTGATTTGTAAGTTGGATTAAAGAACTACAACTTCTCTTTAGTTTTTCGGTTTTTCGATTTTACTTTACACAGAAGCAGAGAACAAAGTGTAATGAGTCTCTATCTATCACTCAGCTTTAATGATTACCATCATTTTCCTGACTTAGTTTCTTCTATCCCCACCTTTTCTATTTTTGCTTGAAAATTTTAAATTCCAGATGTATCATTTTACTTCAGTACCTAGCTTGACTTTCTGAAAAAAGAGAGAATTTTAGAAATATCTACCCTGGTTATGAGGTGACAGTACCTTTTCACTGATGCGCTGTTCAAGGAAATAAACACCACTGCATTAATAGACCATTATTCCATCTTAACATGTTACTATGATAGTGCTTATTAGACATTCTCTCCTTCTTACTTAAAGGAAAAGCATTTCTCTGCCGCTCTGGCAGTTTCCATAAGGAAAATGAGAGCAACTGAAAAGGACAGTTGAATTTAAAAAGTAATTTTCACAAAACTTCCGTAATAAAGAGGAATAACATTGTCACACCTTGGCTTTATTCTTTATACATTTATCTACCAGGAAGATTGTAGTTTATTGTTTTGCTCTTAGTTTTGGTGAATCCTTTTGTTTCATAGATAGTCTCAGAATACTGAGAATGTCAGTGTGGAGCTTGGGTCCAGCCTTTCCTCAGTGCTGACATTTGGCTACTTTTGCACCCTAGACAGCTATGAATTACAGGACTTAATAATGCAGTGAACCTCACATACATAGATGCACAATCTCTGTGGATTTTATGCCTGATAGGAATTTATGAGTTTGATTCTCTTGGCTCTCCTCTGGTTGCTAGGTACACACTTTTTAAAAAAATTAAAGTGTCAGTAACTCTAAATTCTTAAAGATTTACTGTTCATTTATGCTTTTCACTGAGAAGAGGGACAGAGAGGTAGAAAAATATAAAATGTTGGAAAACTCAGATTTGAATTTGAAATGTGATTTTAGTACTTTTAGTGATAGATAGTATATATATACATATATCCTCAGAAAATAATTTGTATACTTAAATTAGAATATAAACTTACTTAGTAATCAACAGACCAATTTATCCATCTTGACTTCTGTCTCCATGCTTGGAATGGCCATCATCATGCAAATACCAACAAAACTGACTTTCTTTTATGATATGGTACTGCAAAAGTGCTTCAGCTTTTTAAAGTGTTCTTACTGGGGACAAATTAAACAAAAACAGAAACTGTTTATAATTTCTGGAAATTTCTGGTTAGGAAGAATTCACCCAGGGAAAACCACTCTAATTAGGATTTTCCTACCCTTTATAAGTCATTTTTTTCTGATGATAAAAATGATACAGTTGGTTTTTTGGTAGCAAATTTGGAAAATACATAAAGGTACAAAGAAGAAAATAAAAATAGCCAGTTAGGTTATTTTTGTGTATATACATTGTTAAGTGTGAGTGTGTGTGTATGTGTGTGTACAACTTGGTAGCATAATATGGCATAATGCTTAAGAGTGTAGAGGCTACAGGCTCTCAAGTTTGGATGTCTGGGTTGGAATCCTTGCTGAGCTGCTTGCTAACTGTCCTACCTCAACCAAGCAGTTCAATTTCTCTTTGCCAAGTTTCCTTACCTATAACGTAGGAATAATGATAATACCTACATCATAGTTGGGGCGGGGGTTGAGTATTAATTGAATTATCATGAAAAATACACAGTGAACTTCGAGGACTGTTGGTCCTCATTATCACTAATCTGAGATTCAAGTTTTCCTTTTTTTTTTTAAATTTTTTAATTTTTTGGCCACACTGCGTGGTGGCATGTGGGATCTTAGTTCCCCAACCAGGGATTGAACCCGTGCCCCCTGCAGTGGAAGCCTGGAGTCCTAATCACTGTACCTCCAGGGAATTCCCTGAGATTCAAGTTTTGTTATGTCATAACTAGTCTTCAGTGTACTTCTTTTGTGGCTGCATTCAGATTTATGTAATGTTCATACACAAATCTTCGTGAACCTTTTGGATTATTTATTTAGCATGGATTCTTAGGGGTAGAACTATCTATACGCAATAGTTTGACTACTTCTAAGGGTTATTCATTAAATAAATATAACATTTGCACACGCACAGTTCTAAACACTGGGAAAATAATATCGAGCAAAACAAATGCAGAGCTAAAAAGAGTATATGATTTCTGTGAAAAGTGACAACACAGGAAAGTGCAGGGTGTTTTAAGAGCTAATCTAGCCTGAGGGTTTTAGGAAGGGTTTCCCTGGAAAAGTGACATTTACTTTGAGATCTAAAGGATGACCAGCGGTTAATTGGGTGGCCATTTGGAATCCTGGGGTGAAACCAATGGCCTTTGGGAAAGCTCTGAGGAAAGCTTGGTTGTCTTTTGTGTTTCATGAAAATACTTTTTTTTTTCTCACATTTTTTAAAAGACTCTTCTGAAATACAGAAGTTTGAAGTTTTTACGCCAATCAAAGCAATTCGTTTATGTGTGTATGTCTTGGGTGTTTAATACCTTTCATTATTTCTGTGTTCAGATTTCCTCTCCCATTCAGAGATCAGATAAATATTTCTCTATATTTGTTAATCAGGTTTGCATTTAAATCTTTTAACTTTTTGTATATCTGGAATTTAAGTTTACAAATGATCTGAAAGAAAGCTCTAAAAAAATTTTTTTTCCAAGTAAATTTCTAGTTTTTAATTTAAGGCTCTGTTTGGAATGATTATTTTTTACTCACAGACTTATGTTGCTAACTTCATTATATTCTAATATTTTGTAGTTATGACTACTAAGGTTTATTTGTGAGCTATCTTTCTCACATATAAATATACTTGCCAATAATTCTACAAGTACTGTTTTTTTTTTTAATTGTAATTTTACGGTGTATTTTCAAATCCGGTTGAACAAGTATCTTACATTACACTGCATTTTTTAGTTGTGTTTCTTTTTATTTTATCTTCACCAAATTTATTTCTTCAGAAGAACTTTAGAATTATGTTATCAAGTTCCAAAAATTTATGAATGGCTAATGATTGGAATTTCATCAAATCTACTAATTATTTTTGGACAAAATAGAAGGTTTATGACTTACTGTAAAAGAAATTTGCATGTCTCTTGCTTTACTCAAGTCTTTTTTTATGCCTTTGTAAAGTTTTACCTTTTTTTTTTTTTCTTACATTTTTGGTCTTCCTTGACCTAGAGAGAGGTTTTAAAGACAAATAGAATAATCCTTACCTGTTGATAATTCTTTGTATTTTTAACAATTTAAGATTGATATATAGATGTTCTATTATCCGGGAGACATATTTCTTATTGTAGATTCTACCTTTAATCCACAAGATATGTTAATTTTTATTTTGCTTAGTGCTTTTCCATCTTAAATACATTTTTGGCTGATTTCATATTCTATTCCTACCTTTTTCCTACTCTTTGCCTGATAAATCTTTGCACTTCTTTGAAGAAATGTCATTTTGATTTAGTTAGTTCCCTTTTATTTATCATGTCAATGGATTTTATTTTTAAACACATCCTGAAGATGTTTGTCTTTTAATAGGAAAGTTTAAACAATGTGTTGTCGTGATAATGTGGTTGGAATTCTGTTACCTTATTGTTTGCTTTCCATTCTTTTATTTATGAGTTATATTTTACACACATCCTCTCTCTATGAAGAGGCATTTTTTGGGATTTTATTTTTAAGAAATGGCATTCATCTATACTTACCCTATTACCAAGTTCAAGAATAAGATGATGTCCTTTAATAACTCCTAACATAAGAAATTTCTATCCTACTCTTATGATTTTGTCAATGTGACATACGGTTTTAGACTTGAATTATTATTATGAAAATATTTTACATTATATATCTTCTCTTTAACTACTATTTCTATATTTCCAGTTAATTTTGAAACCGTAATTTCAACAATTACTTATATTTACCTATAGGTTTAACTGGTTTCAATACTTACCAAAAATCCTGTATTTTTAATTTACATTGGTCTTTAAGTAGAGTGTAGTATGCATCAATGTTGCACAGAACACTCTTTTCCCGCCAAAAAACAGAAAAACAAAAAAACCCTGGACTCATTCACGATATTTTTTCCCCCATTCACATCTATATCCATGTGCAAATCTCAAAGTCCTGAACTGCAGAATTTGACCTCCTTCACCTCCTCTATGGCTATCACCCTAGTTCAGACCATCATTATCGTTCATTGCAATTATTGCAATAGTTTCCTATCTGGTTCCTGTCTGGTCTCAGTCCAGTTTAAAATGTTAAGTCAGATCATGTTTCTCCTTTGCTCTGTTCCTTCCACTGGCTCCTCGTCTCACTCAGAGCAAAACCCAAATATGCTTCCTACTTTTGCTGAGCAAGCTCTCTGCCCTCCACTGACCTCTTCTCTTTCCCCCTCTCCTTAGTGCTCCAGCCACACTGACGTCTTGCTGTCCCCTCCAAGAAGTTGAGCTTATTCCCACCTGTGCAGACCCCTGTCTATTGTAATCTCATCCCTTGGAGAGCTGTCCCCTCGTGTCCCTCTGCTTTTCTCCCAAAGATCTCATTGAAAAAGCCTTCCTGGATTATTCTACATAAAATTGCCCTCAATCTCCTTCCGACCCCAGCAAGTAAATGGTTTATAACTCCTTTTAAGAGCCGTGGAACATAGAAAAATAGTAACCCTAAAGGAAAAGAAATTAAGATAGCTAACAAAATATGCTAAATTACAAATAGCTGTTTGTAATTATACAAACTTACCCTAAAACAAGGGCAATGTGATTAATAGAAGAGGCTGTAAGGAAAAGTTCAGGCTTTTGAATTATGAATACAAGAGCAAACTGAACACAGACCACATTAGGAACTTCCAAGATGCAGACCAAGTGGAGACAACTGGCATGAGTGGAGATTCTGCATAGTTCTGTATTCCTCTGTGACTCGCCATGTTCATGACTTAGTATATTTTCTGTTCCGCTGCTCTTAAGAGAAGGCACTAAACATTTATTGGCTGGGAAAACTTGTTGACGAACCAAAGCATCTTCCACATTGTACTGTTTCCATTCTGCCAGTGTCCTATGAACTCATTCATGTCACAGAAGTATGCATATGGCAGAACAGACTACACTTGTATACTGGAGTAGCTTTGGTCAATTTCTTTAGTAGGTCTAGCACACCCAACCTTTATATTAACCATTTTTGTTTTCCTTTTTTTTGGAAAACCAACGAGATTAGCAAATTGTAGCTGTTATCCGTTGTTCCTAAGTTACATTAAGATCTACAGAACCCTCTTCTGGAAGACAAATTAAACAAAAGCGAAAGTTGGAAACGATTTTTGTGTGAAAGCTCTGATACAAAAATCGTGCTTGCATGGTGGTTGTTGAAATACTAGAGAAAGAAAGTGCCTGCAGAATGTTCTGAAAATCAGGTGTTTGAATGAGTCCTCAACATCACGCCAGCTCATCATTTGTACCTGCTACAGAAGTGAGCACAAAATCTTTCCTCTTTTTAAGCAGGTCAAGCTCACAGAACCGGATGTGTATTTTAAGCTAAACTCTCTTTGCTGCCAAAATAGAGTATTTTAAACGGCTCCATTGATTGATAAAAGGGAAATCTCACCAGCAGATGGCTGAAGAAAATAACGTGGCAACTTAGAAAGTTGTTTGGCATTACCTTGAGCTGAGAATAAAGAGAGTAGCTGGAAAATCTTTTGGCTATTTTTATCACTTTGTGTCCTGAATTTCATTCTCCTTGCTTACTACATCAAGTCAATGCAAGCCTTTGAAAAGGAAAAACTCATCAGTGAATTAGGCAAGATCTGAAAATGACTTCTTTTTATTATGAGTTATCATTCTAGGTACATTTATCTCATTTGATCAAATAGCTTATATAGTAATTGAGGGGAAGGGCCTTTTGTGTGTGCGTGCGTGCGTGCGTGTGTGTGTGTGTGTGTGTGTCCTCCATGTCACTTACTATGGGGATTTGTACCTTAATAATGTAGGCAAACAAATAATTGTGGGAGAGGTTATTGGTGCAAACAGCATGTTAGGGCAGTGAATTTCATGGCCAAATTCTATGTTTAACTGAGTTGTATGGGGCCACTGCCGGTGGTGTGAGATTTGACTTTCACCTTTCAGTCTGGTGGCCAATAGGTAGGAAAAATCTTAACCATAGACTAACATGCCTTTCCCCTCATGCCCCACTTTCTGCTCCATGCACCTGGCTCCTGAATATCTTAAATTCAACTGCTCAGGGGAAGAACACTGAGTAATTCTGAGGGCAAATTAGAATTATCGTTGGAATCTGAAATTAGCATATTATATAGAACTACTTGAGAAAAACGGGTGGAAAAAAGGATGAAAATATAAAGCTGGAAATGTCTGTGGTTAACCACATAATCCGAGTCTTCTAGCAAATAAGCTATTTCCTGAGAGAAATGTAGTTACTTTGGAAGTGGTCTGAACTTTTAAAGTCACTGATGTACCATTTAGTATTAAAAATAGAGTGACTTACAAAAGGCTACCGAGAGGGTGGTCTGGGTATTCCGAGGTTTCTCCAAAACACCCCGTGTATTCCTGAAGAGCACATGAAACATTTGGAGGGCTTGGCTCACCAAGCATGTCTATCCCAAATGTAATTTATGAGGCATCGTTTTCTACTCATTAGCTTAAATACTTTCGCAAAATTTTACTTACGTGATACAATTGAGGAAGAGATACAAATTCAAAATGCATCCAGAATCCCATCTTTTTCATTTTATATGTTATACATCAGAGGTTGGCAAACTATGCCCACAGAACAAATTTGGCCCACTGTTTCATAAATAAAGTTTTATTAGAACACCGCCATGCCCATTCATCTATGTATTGTCTATTGCTGTTTTCATGCTACAACAGCACTGTTGAGTAGTTGTGACAGAGATGGTATGACCCACAGAACCGATTTACTATTTGGCTCTTTACAGAAAAAGTTGGCCAACCACTGGTGTATATTATTACATTAGTAACAAACCTATCTATCTATCACCAAAGATATAATAGATTTCTTTCTTTGTAGCAATCACATATCCCAAGGATACATAAAATAATTTCATTAGAATGAAATCATACTTCCGAAGAATTGAAGAAAATACTCTCTCTTCAAATTCAATATCTGTTCCATCGACAGATGAATGGATAAAGAAGATGTGGCACATATATACAATGGAATATTACTCAGCCATAAAAAGAAACGAAATTGAGTTATTTGTAGTGAGGTGAATGGACATAGAGTCTGTCATACAGAGTGAAGTAAGTCAGAAAGAGAAAAACAAATACCGTACACTAACACATATATATGGAATCTAAAAAAAAAAGGTTCTGAAGAACCTAGGGGCAGGATGGGAATAAAGACGCAGATGTAGAGAATGGACTTGAGGACACGGGGAGGGGGAAGGGTAAGCAGGGACGAAGTGAGAGAGTGGCATGGACATATATACACTACCAAATGTAAAATAGATAACTAGTGGGAAGCAGCCACGTAGCACAGGGAGATCAGCTCGGTGCTTTGTGTCCACCTAGAGGGGTGGGATAGGGAGGGTAGGAGGGAGACCCAAGAGGGAGGAGATTTTGGGATATATGTATATGTATAGCTGATTCACTGTTATAAAGCAGAAATTAACACACTATTGTAAAGCAATTATACTCCAATAAAGATGTTAAAAAAATGTATGCAATGAAACATTTTTATCAGTGTTAAAAAAGTAATAAACCAGACATTTTTAAAACAAAACAAACAAAAATTCAATATCTGTGTTTCAGATTTCCTACCCAGGAATTAATTCCCATTAAAAAAAATAGACACATGTTCAAAAAGTGTCCTTTTATTATTTCTAGTAACATATATTGTATAAATACTCTATTTTTATATGACCTTTTACAAAAGCGATATAACTTAAAAGTTTTATCATTAGAAAGAAATGTATAAAAATAAATATGTTATTATAGGCATTTATTACAAACTATAGTCCTTCTTAGAAGGAACACACAAACCAATACTTATAAAGTACATAGAATTTATAGTAACATATTTTACTATATACATATGGAAAAAAGTCATTCTCTTTCATAGTAGAAGAGCTGAACAGACATTCACCAGGATATGACTGTTGGACCAGCTGCTGGGGATGGACCCGCTACCCCTCAGTAGCCTCCCCACCGCGAGATGTGTGATCGCAATGTCCCCAAACACTGGGGACCCTGTTGTACACACGCCATTCTTGTTCTGGCATTACATTCTTTTTGTGTGATCTTACTGACTTTCTTCAGACACAAACTGTTTTGTTTTGTTTTTTTTTTTCACATCCACATTCCTTAATTAGGCTTACATCAGGAGGAAAGAAATGTAGGAGGTACCCAGATCAACGGGCCTCCCCTAGCTTTTACCAGCATCTGATACATCACTGCTTTTCTTCCCCTTGTAGACTTAATGCTGTTTTTACAAATACGTGGAATTGTTTCTTCGTCTAAATGAATTCACAAATAAAGACACAATAACGGCACAAGAAAGGAAAGATGGAGTCATCTGAGTCACTGGACGGTGCTAAGCATTTCTCATGCTGGACAGTCCTGAATTCTTAACTCTCAGTAGAAGAGATGGCATAAACATTCTCTGAAACCACAGCAGTCAGGAACAGTGATGGCCAAAGATCCTATGTGTATTCCTTTCTCCCTCCATAGGTAGTGAGGTAAAGTAAGCCACATCTTAAACCAAAAATCTCATCTTCCTCCTGCTTTTCGTTTCCCAACCTCCATGATACAAAGTATTTCATCAGTACCAGGAAACAGGGATTGTAATATTTTTTAAACTTACTTTGACGATTGTTTCTATTTTTGTAAAAACTTGTCACAGACTTAACAAAAGAAATAATAACGCCCTGGGGCTTTCTCATGCTATCTTATTGGTCAGCTATTAATGATCCTCATAAACTACCCTATCAATTTTGTAACTGGCAGGAAATTCTGATGATCTAACTTCTTTTCTACCTACCTGTACCTCCCAACTCATCAGCACACCTCATTGATCACCGGCAAGGTGCACTGGATTCCTCCAGCCTTCTTGATTTCAGTGCATCAGCCCTTCCCCACTGCCCTTTTCCCTCAACACCGCCCCTCCTTAACTGCATTCTGCCATTGTGCAAAAGTCTATGTAATGTTTAGGTTTCTTTAAAGGATCGCAGCTCTCGTGAGACAACACACCCCCATCGTGGGACAGACACTGCAAGGTTCTCTTTTTGTAACCCTTCCCGCAAGTCTTGGAACATGGCGACCAATCCCCCAGCTGCCAGGAGGGGCAAGGCAGGTCCGCACAAGGTCTGGTGCTGGCTGGCTTCACTTCCTTTGCACACTCTGAGGCGGGCTGCCCGTTGATGTCTCGGCACTCCACCAGCCTTCTCTGCACACCCTGTCCACATGACTTGGAACATTCGCCCCACTCTTCAATGACCCATTCGGAGAAAGTAGGGATGGCGTTGAAAGATTCCTTCTTCTTCTTCACGAAATAGGTGTATTTAATTTTCGGTCGAAGGGCATTGCCCACTGTCAGGACTTGGATGGTTAAGGGCTCCTTGAGAGGGCTAAAGCTTCTAATTCTTTCCAATGCTGCCGAGGAGCCACTGTATCTCAAGACACTACCTTTGTACGTGATGTCTTGCTCTAAGGTGGACAAAGTGAAGTCGCCATTCAGGATATATGTGCCATCAGCAGCTTTGATGGCAAGGTAGCTTCCATTATTTCTGGATCCCCTCTGATTCCGTTGTTTCACTTCAATGTTTGTGGCTCCGGTTGGAATTGTGACGATATCGTGGTAGCCAGGTCTGCAGACAAGGAAAACAGATATAAAAATCTCTCCTTCACCGGCTAATCATATTATCAATACTTAGCTTGAAACACCAGGGAATCACTTAAGAATGTAATTCTTACCAGACCTGTAAAAAGTTACATCGAAATGATAAGACCTTCGGGAGTATGGCATTTTAACACTTACTTTGCACTAGTAACTGATCCTGATATTTTCTTGCATGTAGATCCATTTCCTCCACAAATGCCACATTTATCGAACTTCTTTTTGGAGTCTATGATGCGATCACAACCAGCTTTTACACATTGTCCTTGCACGCAGACAGAGGTGGAATCTGGGCTACATGGAGTGCCATCTACCACCTGAAAAAGGAAGGGCACGTACCTGGTGTCACACATTAACAAGGGCAAGAGGTGATGCTAGGATAGTTCTGAAAGTTTTCTTCGTTAACATGACATCTTTGCTTTCCTGACTATCAAAATTAAAATAGTACTCTATAACACGGCACACACTATCCTTCTCTTTGGCTTTTTTTTCCCATCTGAAAATATTATAAATTTTTTGATTATTTGTATCCTATCTCACTTTTAGCTAAGGTCAACAAAAGCAGAGCTTTTTGTCAATTTGTGTACTGCTGTATCCCCAGTATCTAGAATACTACCTGGCAATAACATGTGCTGACTAAATCACTTGAATGTTGAAATGCAACTGGAGACTATTTTCATAGCCTAAAGTGATAATGACACATGATAATTTCAACCAAATTCAATTCCATTTTCTACCTCAGAGCCAGATTTATCTCCTCAGCAAAACAATGCTTCCATTAGTTCAGTATATGTTCTCAAACACAAGAGTTCTCAATGCTCAGACTTTCATTTTAATAAGTCCATTTGCACATACTACTGCTAGTCACCCAGTAACAAGTACTTCGGGCCACACCTGAACTATTTTCCAAAACCACTGGATGGTTTCCATGTTAACACATAATTTACCTAACCATGCGTAAAGGGCTTTTTTTCGCATATAGGAGTAATAATAAACCATTGCAAGAATCATAAACGCTAGATTCAAGCTTCATTCATAACCCAAAACAGAACCAAACTCAAAGCAAGCAGTTGCCAATGTATCTAGAAGCAAAGCAGTTCTAACTTGAAATTGAACATGTTAATATATAAATTAGGGCTTCCTTGGTGGCTCAGTGGTTAAGAATCCGCCTGACAATGCAGGGGACATGGGTTCGAGCCCTGGTCTGGGAAGATCCCACATGCCGCGGAGCAACTAAGCTCGTGCGCCACAACTACTGAGCCTGCACTCTACAGCCTGCGACCCACAACTACTGAAACCCGCATGCCACAACTACTGAAGCTCTCGCGCAGAGAGCTCGTGCTCTGCAACAAGAGAAGCCACCGCAATGAGAAACCCGCGCACCGCCACGAAGAGTAGCCCCTGCACGCTGCAACTAGAGAGAGCCCACGCGCAGCAACGAAGACCCAACGCAGCCATAAATAATAAATAAATAAATAAAAAGCTCAGCTTTATATATATAACTTAAAGAAAGTACAACAGAGCTGACATGAAAAGGGAGCAAGCTAAGGCCTTGTTTCTTAGGCAAAAAGTCTGAAGAAAAGTCACTACCTTGGGCTGCAAAACGAAGAAGTAGCCAATGCCTTTGGCTTGACAGATGAGCTTGCACCTGTCCTTGGGTGAGACTCCTGCGTACTTGGGTGTCCACTCCACCGCGGGCCCGCTCCCAAAGGAAGCTTTGGAGAATTCATTGTGTGCCTCACACTGCTCCTCTCTAAAGGTTTTTCCTGGAAAGAGGAGACAATGATTTTATCCGTTTCCGATTTTCAACCACCCATTTGCAGCCCATCCTTTTCACCTTCTCTCTACTCACCATTATTCTCCGGACAGTCCTCAATATTGCAGGACCTGTAGCGCACGCGCTTGCCCTCGCAGTACTTCCCTCCGTTCTTCGGGACCGGGTTGTCGCACTCCCTCATCGTATACTGAACTCCTCCACCACACGTTCTTGAACAGTCTCCCCAGGGCCCCCACGGCCCCCAGCTTCCGTGAACAGGAGTCTAAATGGAGACACAAATGATCAGCGTTAGAAACCTCTATGGAGACCTTTTCAGGAAATAGAAGAGAAAGACGTGGGACAAAGAATCAACAATACGACTCTATCCTGTATCCCTGTGAGAGCCCACAGGTCGGGATGCTAACGTGGTATCTAATGTTTTAGCATCGCTTGGTCTCTTTCAATTCTGAATTTTAAAGGAGCGTGTGTTGCAGTGGAAAACTCACATCAAAATGCTTCTTGTCAGTCTTGTTCACGCACTTGCCGTTGACACACCATTTCCCTTCTCCGCAGCTGGTGCCGTCGGCCCAGGGGAAGTGTTTGGTCTGGCACACCAGCAATCCGCCAGAGGTGCCCGTGCACCAGAGCGTCGTGCACGTGCTGGCCGCGTCCGGGCAGTGTTTGGATTCCTCCCCAAATGTAAACTGGCACTGCCGGTTGGCATCGTACAAGGTCCCGGGGAGATCAGAGGGGAGTTGTATGGGGCTCTGGGGCTTGTCCATCAAACATTCGCCTGCAAGGAAAAATGCCAGTGAATATTAAGAAATAGCAAATTAAAGCATGCAGGGGGTAGATCAGTTTCAGAAAATACTCACCAAAAGCGATAATATATAGCAAAGCGATTTGAAAGCTGAAGAGTTTGGGGGGAAAATGCCAGAGAGATTTAAATTATTATTAAGATATTATTCTCAATGGGATATTTTTGCATTAACAATGACAGGAAATCATCGTTCTGCTGAAAACTCAAGTTAATGTACTCTGGGAGCTACCTGACCAGAAGCACTATCTTTTACTGGAAATTAAGATCTAAAAATGCATGCGGCTGACAATGAAAGTCATTTTGAAGGAGGGAAAATAAAAAGAACAGAAAAGAAAGAAAGAGCTGGTTTCACCAGTACCCTACATGTGGATGGTTGGATAACATCTAGAAAGAGTAGCTGGAACATCTTACCATGACCATTATCCAGAAATGATGTAATCATGTAAGCACTGCAAGGAGACCAGGGCTGGCTGCGGTCCAAATTGGAAAGCATTGACGCCATCATGTGGGAATCCCGGTTGACACCATTAATGCTGGCACATTGCTTTGCATCATCATGTGGCATGTTAAACACATGGCCTAAGAAGACATCCGAAACCCACATTAAAATACAGGTCATTTGCAGCATTTGTTTTCCCCAACAGGGATTCATTTATCTCAAAGTGATATTTCTAGAGGAAGAAATGTGTTTTGGAGATAATCTATTTTAGAGACAATGTCTACTTTTCACAGGGTGTAAACAAACATGTAAATTCCCAAATGTGTCCATAGCTCCTACTATCTTATTTTGAATTCTAATAAAAATGACCATGTGGAGAAGAATGGAAAAAATTTTTCTGCAGTTTCTAGGGAGCTCTGGCACCTAAAATAGCAATATAACCTGCAGACTCTCCCTCTTAAATTAATACATAGTTTATCAATTTGAATTCATGAATTGGGCTGACTCTCACTCTAAAACGGACTTACCTAATTCGTGGGCTGTGGTGAAGGCAGCTTGTAAGCCATCATCCTCTATGACCGAGCAGCTTCTGCTGGGATCACATACAGTTCCAACATCTGCCATCCCAAGAGTATCACATGTCTGGGCGCCACACAGGTCCTACAAGGAGCAAAGGTATGTCCTTATTAACAGAGACAGAGCATGAACCTTGTGATCTAACTTTTTGGCAGGGTGTAACTTCACATGTGCTTGAGGGCAGCTACATTCATTGTTGTTGAGTAGTTCTTTTAGGAGTACTTTGTGTGACTTTAAGATTTTCCCTAATGCTATTCCAAAAAGACTGTGAAACTTGAGATATTAAAATATTAAAAGGAATAAGGAAGATTAATCATGCTGGCCAATTAAAAAATATAAGTGCAAAAATATTGGTAAAATGCCTTACATACGTCTGCTTATTACAAAACTGATTCCCAAGAGAATACTCTCATAATTGGCAATGTCTTCCGCTCACCTGTCTGGTGAAAAGAATCGCAGTGTCATAGTGCTCTGCATCCCGGTCACTGGGCGGGTTGTGTTGCTTTTGCCAGTTGCAGAAGTTCCGCAGAGTGAGGGCAGCGTTGGAAGTCACTTCTGGCCCCTTCTGTTCCTCATAGATGACCAGGATCTTCACTACCACCAGGCTAACTGAATTCCGAATGCTGGGGTGTTTGTATAACCGGGCCGCCACCGAGAACAAGGTGAGAAGGTAGTGCTTTAGCCCACTGCCGTGGAACTCTGCCATGGACTGGTCAGCCACGAGCATAGTTTCCACGTAGCGGGGGCTGGACACAAATCGCTTCTTTCTTAGGCTTCTAGTTCCTGTAAAGACACAAGAAAGATAGTTTGTTCAGGGGCAGTCTAGCCAAGGATAGTTACCTTCCCAGAGTATATAAAGAAAGCCTAACCAGTCAAAGAAAATAATACAAAAATACACCCGGAGCAACAATAACAAAAATATTTGCATTTCTTTTCACTGAAAATGTTATTTTTAAAGTTTTCTCCTTTACTGTAAATAAAAAAGGCCATGTGCTCCTCTGAGGGGGGGGGAGGCAGGCTTTTTTTTTTTTTTTTTTTAAGCAGGATTTCTTTTGTCCTCTCTGAGATCATACAATCTGAAAAAGGCAGTGGGCGCAATCATTCTCCCCAGCTGTAGTAAAATCTTGGAGCTAGGGGAGCAGGCAGAGCCCCTGAGTCACTCTTTCACAGGCCAGGAATCAAATCCTGAATGAGATCATCGGGCTCCACGTGGAAGGCCCAGGGCAGGGCTGTGGCCTCTGCCGAGGGGCCGGGCCTGAAGGCATCTCAGCCTGCTCTGCTCTGCTCGCTCGTTCCACGGGTCCCTGCGGTGCTCTGCTCTTGCCAAATCCGGGCACAAGGACCACCCAGTCTGCCAAGCAGCCTACTGGCCCACTCCCACCGCCCCAGGGAAATAAGTTTCTGCTTCGGACCACGGGGCCACGGCTGATTGTTTCCAAAAGAGCCCTCTGACTCCTGACTGAGACCCAGCCCCCAGGGAAGTTCTACGCTGGGCTCTGACCACGTAACTGCTTCAAGGAGCGGACGTACAGCGGAGAAGCGGAAAATTTTACAAGCCACGTGAGAAAGTTAAGAAAAAGAAACAAGGCATCCCAGTCAGTGACAGAATGAAAAGAACTAGACAGGAAGCACTGCACACAACTTAGAGAAACAGGGGAAGGCGGAGCAGGAAGGATCACCGGTGACTAACTTTCAACAGTGCTTCCGAGCAGAATTATGGCCGCGAGAGGGAGCGCAAAGTGGGAGGCTGGGGGTAGGCGCGGAGAGGCGGGGCAAGCTGGGCAGAGACCTCCCAAGCAGGTTCTGCGGAGGGGCCCCGCCACCGCCAGCCGGTCGGGGTCAGACTCTTAAAGGGGGGGGAAGGGGACAGAGGCCAGCAGAACAGGGATCGTAGCGCAGCTGTCCAGGCTCGCGGGCTGCACATTGAGGTCACTATCCCTCCTCCGCCCTCCATCTCTGCCCTCCTCTGGGCTCAGGGTGCGCGAACAGGCAGCGATTACAAAACTAAGCGCAAGGCTGCAACTCGACCAAAGGACACATGCACAATTGTTAAAAAGAAATTAACAAGGTGGAAAGAAGTCGCACAAGCTCACATTCAACTAAAGTGGGAGGCATTGGGTTACCAGCTCTCCCTTCCGGATCGGAACGCTTCTCCTTAGCAGAAAAATCATTGATAACGTCTGTCCTCTCTTGATCATTCATTATTAGGGCAAATGGAATTAACTGCCCCAGCAGGCTTTGGTTAGTTCACCAACCCAAATCTTAAGCCGCATTCCCTCCACACCACGTCTCCGTCCTGTCCGCAGACATAGGCTCGCGTCTGCGAACAGGACCCTACCCTCAAGTCGCGCAGCACAGAGAAGGTAGGGAGAGGGAGATGAATGGAGAGACAAGTGGGAGCCACTCTTCTGGGACCGATACCTGTTGGCTGTCCCGTGCGCTGTGTCGCTCGGTCCCGCAGCGGCCCCTGCGCCGTGGCGTGCTCGCCCTCCGACCCCGCTCCCCCTGCGAGCTGCGTCTCGTCGTCCAGGACCCCGCACCTGGCGCCGCCGCCGCCCCGCCGCCTCCGCCGCAAGAGATGGAACTGGGGCCGCGCCGGAGGCTCCTCCCCGGCTGCGGCGGCGGGCGCGGGCTGGATGAAGTACTCCTCGCCCTGCAGGTAGAAGGCGCCGCGCACGCCCTCGCAGAGGCTGAGAGCGGCGGCGGAGCTGGGGTCGCCGTTCACCGTGCCAGAGTAGAAGCAGTGCGCCAGGTCGCCAACGGGATCAGAACGCGACGCGTCGGGCCCGGGTCTGCGCCCCACCGTCTGGAGCGTGAAGCCGGGGGCCAGGAAGCCGCGGTCCGGCTGCAGCTCCAGCAGCAGCTGCCGGCCGAAGGCGTCCAGGCGGAGGTGCGTGGTCCTGTGTCCTGGGTCGCGCTCCGGTGCCAGCAGCACCAGCTCCTCGTCCTCCTCGGTGGGGCGCCCGCGCACGCCCGGCACGACCAGCAGCGCGGAGGCCGCGGCGAGCAGCAGCCGCAGCAGCACGGGCGCAGGCTGCGAGCCGCGAGACCGTCGCGCCGTGTTCCCCATGTCGCCTCCTTCCGTGCGCCTTCCGAACCCCGCGGGGACCGATCGCGGCACCCGAGTCCCGGGAGGCACCGCGCGCCGCCGCGCACTGAGCGAAGGGGCTATTGTTCGGGTCCGGAGCTCAGAGCCTCGCTGGCCTGCCTCGGGATTGTTAAAATTAACAGTTACTATGATTCTTGGAAAGTGCGCGCAGAGCCAGCCGCAGATGGGGCTCCCGGAGTCACTAGAGAGGAGGCGCTGCAGTTCTGCCGGCGCGCGGGAAGTTTTTCTTCTAGCGAAGAGCTGGAGGCACCGCGCACTCCGGCGGGGTGGCTGATGCGGAGACACGGAGCGCCCTGGGACGCCTCCGGGAGAGGGGCGACGGGCCACACGAGGATCGGCGCCTGGAGCTCCCCGCTTCGGTCTCCGCCTCGGTCGCGGTGCACCTCGCTCTGCCCAGGGCTCTGTCCTCTCGGCCCTACCGCGCGCCCTGGCTATGCGAAGGCCCCAGGCTCTGAGCCGCTTTCCAGCGAGTGCAAGAACGGGGCAGCCCGGGCCGCCTTTTTATAGTCTTTGAATATGTCTCCGCCCACCCCCCCTTACCCCCTTTCTCCTCCCTCTTGGCCGCCTTTCTATCCCTGGGACGCCGCCCCCTGAACTCAGTCGGAGCGAAACCGCGCTCTGCGCCGCGGGCCTGGGCGGGGGAGGGGGCGGCCTCCGCTCTGGCTCGGCGCCACTGGCTCGTCAGTCTGGGGGCGGAAGGCGCAGGAAGGGCGCTGTGAGCAGCACTTTGTACGTCTGGGGCTGCTGCTGGGAGAAGGTATTCCCTGCCACCGCGCTTTCCCCCTGCCGTCTTCCCGGACTGCCGCCCCTTCCCGCCGCCCCTCTCTTGCGGGAGCGCAGTTCGCGCGTGGGGCTGCAGTTTCCAGAAGGGACGGTCAGGGTGGAGAGCGGAGTCCTTTCTCCAAGACTTCCCTGCCCGGGGGGCTGTCCCTGCGCCGGCCCCCTCTCTCACCGCATCCCACCCCCGCCAGCCCCCGCCTCTTCAATCTGGGAGATGAGCCAGGGCCCCCCTTTCTAGAAAAATACCCCACTCCACCTCTCCATCTCCCTGGCCTGCCACAGGCCGGTTTGCTGCAACGTGCTCTCTCTTCGCCCCAGCTTTTCTCGGGAAAGCTTGATAGGGCCAGCGCGTCCCCTAGAAAGCGTGCCTGGGTGAGGAAGCCAGGAGACACTTTCCAGGCCATTGACTTTAAAATGGGTTTGCATTTTAAACCTTCGCCCTTCCCCCTTCCACCATCATCTCCCACCCCCACCCCGACCCCCTCCAGCCCCAGCCTTAGAGACTTCTCAGTGGTAACCCGGGTTCACACTTCCGGAATAGGTGATCTGGAACGCGCGGTTCAATTCCCCAGAGCTTAGGGAGGGAACTGCGCATTCTCTTCATTCGAGAAATAATCAACTCCCACCCAGTTTGCCTTCTTCCACCTACTAGCAGCTGCAGGACGTAGGCCAGGTTTGGCACAAACGTCAAGGAACCCCACTTTTCCACCCAGGGAGCGGCGGCATCGCTGGGGCTAGAAAGTGTACAGTGGAGAAATTAGGCAGTCGGTTTCCTTCCCCGACCCCTCCCTCCTCTTCCCCGAGGAAGGGAAAAGGCTGCCTCCGCGTTAGGAAAGCGAGAAAAGTTGAGCCTTTCCACCTAGATAGGTCTCTAAGCAAAAGCTGAGAAGCTCTTCCATCGAAAAAGAGGGAGGGGTTCAATGACACAGAGGAAGGAAATGTTTCATAACGTTTCCCCAGGCGGAAAACCACGGGGACAATAGTGAGAACGACCGCCCCAAACCCGGGGCAGACCCGTGTCCCTCACACTCGCGCGCTCCCACTTCCTCGCCCGGCCCTGTCTCCTGCCTCGCCGCTCCCACCCCTCAGTTTTCACCAAGTTTGATCTCGTCCCTTTCATTACTCCTCCCCAGATCTTCCCAACTCCATTCTGTTCTAGCCAAAAGCGTCCCCTGCAAGTCCTCCAACGCGTCCTTCTTACAACTTTTGCTTTCAGAAAACCTTTCCAACTTCCTCTTTTCTCTCGGAGTTCTAGATTGCCTACGTGAAAAACAAAAACAAAATCTTTGCTTCCCACTCTTTAGGAAAGATCAAATCAGAAAGAATGGCACGGAGAAGCAAAGCGTTTAAAACAACCCCTGGTCCCCATACACTTAGGCGTGGATGCTTTCTTAAGCGTAATTGTCCTTTCCTAAGGTCATTGTCATAGATAAATGCTGAATGAGTAACCCAGAAATTACGTATATTTTAAAAGCAGGTTAAAGTAACTCAATGACCAGTTTTTTTCTTTGCTCCTCCATTCTCCCACCATCTAACTATTTGACCCTGTTTCTGCCCACCCCCTTTCACCCAGTCTCTCACCCCGTTCCATTATTTCTTCAAATTTAATACTGACATACACATTAATGAGTGGCCCCATTCATTTCTATACTGTCTAGCCTAACTCATTCTGTTCTTTGAACTAAGATTTATTCCTCTTTGCTTCACAGGTTTCATTTCCCAAACATCCCTACTCCTCAGTTTGATTTCCAGACCTTTTTTTCTTTTTTTAAATACATTTCGCCCCTCTGTTTCAGTATTTTTTTAATGTTTTTTTTTCTTTTTTTTCATTTCATTTGTTCTTTCTCTCCAGCTAGATGAAAGATGAGATTCTTAGGGGAACATCTGACGAAAAGTCACTTTACACTTACAAGATCTTGACTATGGAATCATGGAAACATGACGACAAAGCCATCAATAAATTTTCACATCTCTTGCTCAGAAGAGGGCTCTGGAAACAACACACGGTGACCTGCAGTTGGGGCCTCAGACTGGCTTTGAGATGGAGATTTCAAACACTTGAGGTGGCCCAGCGTCTGAGAGGCTTAACACATCCATAAGGGAAAATGTGATTTTCCTGAATTGGTACAGGATGGGAAATTCAAAAGACCAGCAGAAAATGTGTAGTTTTCTAAAAACTCATGTAATGCATTCCAATCTGTCAACTCCCCCACATAAACTTTAGCTTTTAAAATGTTTTAATGCAAGTTTGGCCTTTAGTTCATTTCTGCCTCCAGTGCATTCTGATTGGAGTTTGTATAATTCAAGGCATACATTGCTAATCTTGAATGGCTTACTTCAAATCTATTATAATTTTTACGTATTTCATGCTGTATATCTAAACAGAGCTGAAAAAAACAGAGAGCTAAAGGCAAAAGTGGCCAGGAACATGGCTTTTTTTTATTCACTGGGTTTCTCTCCAGATTTCTGTTCTTTTCTATAATGATTCCAATCTGTTGTGCACCTGTAGTTCTGGGAAATGATTCTTTTTTAATCGCTTCAACAGAGGCATGGATGTAGGAGTTGCCAATTACTAAGCTTGAAAAACTTCATCCATGCTCAGAAGAACATTTAATCCACTTACTGTTTTTTTTTTTTTTTTTAAAGATCGGCACTCTTTACGCATTTGTGGTAACACACAACTATATACACATAACATATATGTATATTTATAAAGAAAATAGTGAATTGAAAAAATAACTCGCTGTAGAAACAAGACCAACAGAGCAGAATTTGTGCATGGCACTAGTAAAAGTGACATTTAATACTGGGTCCTTGTAAATAAGTTTCACACTCTCACACTTATAAAATGATTTGCTCTTTGATTTAAACATGCATCCAAAAGATCTCATGCTGTTCTAAACTCTGCCATATTTCTGATTTTCTAGACTACATATAAGCTTATATAAATGTAAATCTTGATATGTTTTAATATACTGACCTTAACCAATTTTTATTATTTGTAGAGATGACCTAATAAAAGTTAAAATATTTGACATAAAAATATTCTTACAACAAACAGTTTGACCTTTTAAAAGCTTTCTTGTCCCCTGTTAACAGAGAAAAGGAAAAGTTTCACACATTTTAAAGACACAATACTGGACTGATAATTCTCGAGAATTCTATACCAAATTAAGTATTCAACGAGTAGCCATGAAATGAGAGAACCTGGTCATATACATGAGCTGTTAGCATTGTTTTAGTGTAAACATTGTGTACAGAAATGATTAATGTACCTATTTCATAAACAGGTAATGCTATTTATTCATATTTTCATGCCATAGGATTTACCAATTAGACATAGAAAAGCTGTTTAGCTTTAGTGCTTCTTCTGGGGACATATGGCCTAAAATGATGGACAAATGGATATTTTATTTGATTATAAATGAGAAAATAGAAAACATCTCCTTTAAGCAGGTTATAAACCCAGAACTATAACAAATATTGAAAACAGAAAAATGAATGTATATTGCATTTGGACTTACAATTGCTATGATCCCAAAGTCCTGCATTTGCAAGAGTCTGTCCAATCCACTTCCTTTGCTTGGCAGATGTGGAATTGAACCTCAAAGTGGTTGTTATTGCCTAGGATTTTATAGCCAAATTGGGGACTAAGAAATGACTCTGACTCATATTTTTTAATCAAATTCCTTTTGGAATTTTAATTATCTAATTGTTTGGTAGGTTGTCAGACTTGTTATTGATGTTGTTTCCAATGATTGCACTTAATTTAAATTCCGAGTAGGAGCTTTCTAACAATAAAAAATTCCACCTTAAAAGAGTCACAGCCTATAGTACTTCTTTCTCAATCCACGAGGTGGCAATGGTCTACAGCAAATGGTGTAGAGCTCAGGTGTTGTTTTTTTGGTTCTTTTTTCTCCTAATACAGTATTTCTTCAGGAATTTCCAAAGGTTTTACACTTTTTCAATCATATTTCATAAATTTTTACCAAATCTTAACTTCTGTGTCATAGAAAATATCTTTTAAACATTGTAATTTAATGTATTTGCATTCTTAATATAATAATAAAATACCTTAGCCGACTTTTTCCATTCATGTAGCTCTATTAGCTTAAACCAAAAATCAATTAAACTTTAAAAAAGAAAGAAAACTACCTCTAAGCTAATACTGTGGATCACTTTTATTCATCATATGAGAGCTTTATGTAATTCAAATGAAAAAAATCAGACATTACAATTCACTAAAACAAATTAGAATTCATTCATTAAATATATTTATTAAGTGTTTACATGCTTAGTCTGCATCAATACTTGACTTCAATGCTAAAGTTAACTCATTTTCTTGGTTAAGAAATTTTCCTTACCACCAACAAAAGAAAACTTAAAGTGCAAAAAAAAAAAAGAGACGTGAGAAAATGTTCTACCACCAGGTGGTGACAAAAGATAAAATTTAAAATGGCTCTTAAGTGCGTGTACTTCTTGTAAATGTTTGGCTGCTCCCAATAAAAGTGACTTCCTAGAGTCATGTGAATTTAAAACCATATTCCGGGGATAACTTAAAATGAATTAACACAATATCTTTAGTTTAATAAAGTCTAAAATTGGAAGTGGACACTTTTAGTCAGCAGGAGGCACATGAGACCACAGAAGAAGAAATTTGAGACAAAATTTCCCCCACTCAGCTCACAACATATTGATTAGCTGATTGAGAGAGGAACTGGTCCTCCCTCCGCCTCCCCTCCCTCCATAATGCAGCTGTTTGAACAGAGGCTGGAAGTCAATATTCCAGACATTTTGGAAGTGATTATTGCAAATGGTAAAGAGCAATATCTGATGATTTCTAAGCTTCCTCCCTACAAGAAGAATTTAAGACTTCACAAAGCTCCTTTGTATCTTATGGATAGGGAATGACTGAGTTACTGTGTTTTGCAGTTCATTGGCAATCCACTAGGACAATTAGAATGGAGAGCTCAGAATCTCTGACATTCGCGTATCTTCAGAATCCAGGGTCATGCTTCTCAATCTTTCTCACCCATAGAAAACTATACTTGCACCTCCTACTTGGGTCAACGGATAAGGATGCCTGCTGTCCAGAATACTGGCTCAGGGAAATTTCTCATCCCAGATGGCTCTCAGGCCATCCTGTGAGCTGAGGAGAGAGCTGTCTCAGCACACCTGTAACCTGTTGATGGTAGACTAGTATATTCATGCAGTATCTGTTGTGAAGCTGTGACCTAGGCAGTCGCTCTAAGTAATAGGCTGTTGAGAACATGAGATTTGGAAATTGTTCTAGAGAAGCATGATGTCCAAGTGTGGGAAGCCTTCCTATCCCCTGCACTTAATACACTGATAGCTGGGAGGCAAGTCCACACTGAAAATCTGCATTCTCACGTGGCCACATACTTATCTTGTGGCTTCAGGGAATTGTTTTCCCTGAGCCTCAGCGTCCTGATGTGTATAAACAACACAGTGTTCATAGCAACACTATTGACAATAGCCAAGACATGGAAACAGCCCAGGTGCTCATCAACAGACGATTGGCTTAAGAAGATGTGGTGTGTGTGTGTGTGTGTGTGTGTGTGTGTGTGTGTATGTATATACACACACTGGAATGTTACTCAGCCATAAAAAAGAATGAAATATTGCCATTTGCAGCAACATGGATGGACCTAGAGAATATTATACTTAGTGAAGTTGTCAGACAGTGAAAGCCAAATATCATATGATATCACTTATATGTGGAATCTAAAAAATAATACAAATGAATCTGTATATGAAATAGAAACAGACTCATAAACATAGAAAACAAACTTATGGCTACCAAAAGGGAAAACGGTGGGGGGAGAGATAAATTACTTTGGGATTAACAGATACAAATTACTATGTGTAAAATAGATAAGCAACAAGGTTTTACTATATAGCACAGAGAACTATATTCAATATCCTGTAATAACCTATAATGGAAAAGAACCTGAAAAAAATATAATGGAATCACTTTGCTGTACACCTGAAACTAACACAACATTGTTAATCAACTATACTCCAATATAAAGTAAAAAGTTAAAAAATAAATAAATTTAAAAAAATTAAAAAAAATAAAAACAAAAAAATCACAATTGAAATATAAGAATATAGCACATTCTTATATATTCATGAAACAGGTCATCTAATAAATTCTATTTCTGTTATCCTGAAAACAATTAGATAAGCAGCAAGGTTTTACTGTATAGCAGCGGTCCCCAACATTTTTGGCACCAGAGACCAGTTTCATGGAAGACATTTTTCCACAGATGGTGGGGGCGATGGTTTCGGGATGATTCAAGTGCATTACATTTATTGTGCACCTTATTTCTATTATTATTACGTTGTAATATATAATGAAGTAATTATACAACTCACCATACTGCTGACAGGAGGTGGAGCTCAGGCGGTAATGCGAGCGATGGGGAGCGGCTGTAAACACAGATGAAGCTTTGCTCGCTCACCCAACGCTCACCTCCTGCTGTGCGGCCCAGTTCCTAACAGGCCACGGACCAGTACTCATCCGTGCCCCGGGGGTTGGGGACCCCTGCTGTAGAGCACAGGGAACTATATTCAATATCTTGTAATAACCTATAATGGAAAAGGAACTGAAAATAAAATATAATGGAATCACTTTGCTGCACACCTGAAACTGACACAATTTTGTAATACTTCAATTAAAAACAAAGAGATAACAACAATCCTTGACTTGAAACATTGTTGCAAGAATTAGAGACATGATTGGCATAGAATTATCAGTGGACAATGGGACTAATGATTATGGGAGACTTTGAAAGTGGTGGGGAAGGAATGTCAAAGAGATCAGTGAGACTGCAGGTACTGAACTCTGACCAAGAGTTTTATCTCATTGCCACGGAACACTCAATTCAGAGATGAGTAGGAGGTGGGCTCACATTTTTAAATGAATGAAGCAGGTTAGTCTTCTCCATTTAGTAAGATCACCTTGATTGTTGAGTGGCACACCAACGCAGAGAAATGGCTGGTGAATGCAGTTTGAGGATGTTTGTGGTGGAATGATGTAGAACAATAAAGGGAAGTCAAAGATCATTGGGGATGTAGGAGAAGAACCAGGGTAAGAAGAACTCAGCCAAAGAGCTTCAAAAGTGCAGGCCAACAGATTAAAATAAGGATATGCAAGATGACTTTCCAGGGTTATCAGTTAATGATTTGTCTCAAAACTAAAGTTGCTGAGTTTTGTATAGATTTTGCCTTTTTTCCATTGTTTTTGTATCTGACCAGTGTATAAACCAACTTACTCCAATGGGTGGACAATTCTGAACACCTGTGTCAACACCTTGCTGCCCTTTTCACATTTACTCTGGCCATTGCTGTTCTAAACATTCTCAGGCAGGCATAGCCTCATAGTAATTTCCTTCAGTCACACCCTGTATTTTGAATGCTTTCTCGTCTGGGGCTCCTTGAAGCTGCAGAACACAATGTTTCAAATGTAACTGGGAAGCTCAGTAGAGCTGATTAACAGCCATGTGGCAGCCCTTGACCAGAATAGGAGTCAGTGATTAAATGGGTCCTTTTCTGTTCCTTGGGAAACAGTAGAGAGGACTGTGATATGTGTCTGTTCCGAGAATGTTGATAGAATCAAGCCCCAATTTTCCCTAACAAGGACCAGCTTGAGAACGCACCCTGGCATTGGCTTCCCCTTTCTCTGTATTATTCTTGCCAGGACCCCTCTCTTTTTTTTTTTTAATTTTTTTATTGGGGTATAGTTGTTTTACAATGTTGTGTTAGCTTCTACTGTACAGTGAAGTAGAGTTCCCTGTGCTATACAGCAGGTTCTTATTAGTTATCTATTTTATACCTATTAGTGTACATATGTCAATCCCAATCTCCCAATTCATCCCCCCCACCCCGCTTTCCCACCTTGGTGTCCATACGTTTGTTCTCTACATCTGTGTCTCTATTTCTGCCTTGGAAACAGGTTCTTCTGTACCATTTTTCTAGATTCCACATATATGCGTTAATATACAATATTTGTTTTTCTCTTTCTGACTTACTTCACTCTGTATGACAGTCTCTAGGTCCATCCATGTCTCCACAAATGACCCAGTTTCATTCCTTTTTATGGCTGAGTAATATTCCATTGTATATATGTACCACATCTTCTTTATCCATTTGTCTGTCGATGGACATTTAGGTTGCTTCCATGACCTGGCTATTGTAAATAGTGTTGCAATGAACATTGGGGTGCATGTGTCTTTTTGAATTATGGTTTTCTCTGGGTATATGCCCAGGAGTGGGATTGCTGGGTCATATGGTAATTCTATTTTTAGTTTTTTAAGGAACCTCCATCAGACCACCTCTCTTGTTCCTAAATTTACTTATCTACTCCTTCCACTGCCTAAAACCTCAAGGCTGTTTGCACACAAGTTTTTTTTTTTTCCTTCTTTTTTCTCAGGCTCTGCTTCTTGGGCTCAACTGAGTCTAAAACAATGAATATCAGAGCATCCTTTAGGTGGGACCACTCACTGATCACACAGCGATGAGGGTCCCTTTGCTGGTGGTCAGTAGGTGGAACAGCCCACAGCAGGCAGTGGCATTACAATTGTGAAGGCTCTTGCTATGGGATGAGGTGCAGGTTTACGTAGCAGCAGTGGCACTTAAACAGAATGAGGAAAAGAGCAATTTAAAAAGTGTGTAGTTGGATGGCTTTGATAGTTGCTTCAGAGCAGGGGTTGGTGAACTGCGGCCTGAGGGCTTGACCATCTGTTTTTGTGAATAAAGTTTTACTGGAACGTTTGTTTAGTATTGAGTATCATTGTGCTAACAGGCAGAGTCGAGCACACAAGTCCAAAATATTTATTATCTGGCCCTTTACAAAAAAGTTTGTTAACCCTGGCTTTAGAAATCTTGAAAAAAAATTTAAAAGAGAAGCTATATATTTTTCTAACTCTTTATTTCAAGGCTTGTCATGAAAGTCACCTTTATCTTCTGCAGCCAGAGAGCAGACTGTGCTGAAAAATCTGAAAATGCATAATCTTTTTTTTTTTTAAACCAATCTAGACAGTTGGTGAAGATTAATTTACTTCACTGCTACCTAGAAAAACGTAAGACAGGGCTGTCTGCACTAAAACCTCTTAATGTATTTCAAATTTCTTTAGTAAATTAGCCTTCATTTTTAAAGAAAGCATTGGACTTGCATTCATTCCGTTAGAAATGTGTTACATGGGCAAACGCTGACCAGATTTTCCATTGACATCAATTATATTCAATCCAGGGTACATGCCTATTAATTAAGATCTCCCTTAAATAGTACTATAAGGATGTTACTAGAAAAATAAGTTCAGAGAGAGACCATCTTGAGGCAGATGGTTTCCTGCTTTACAGTCTTCAAAGAAAAAGAGAATTCTACCTTTAGGGCCCTCTATCCATTATAAATGTAGGGATAAAATTACTACTTTGTTTTAATTTGTGATTTTAAATATTATGTGTTTTGAGAGTGTGAAAGGTGAAGTGGGGAAATGAAAGCTATCAAGCTATGAGTCCCCTTATTTCAGGGAGGAGCACTACAGCTGTTACCACCCCTCCCTAGTCAGTGCCCAGCAAGGGTCCTTCTGCCCGGTGTCATTGGAGCCAATAGAACGAGACCGAGTTTGATTTAGAAGCAAAAGAAAGCTTTTAGTCTTTGATCAGAGTTGAGAGGCGCAAACTGGCGCTTTAGAGTGCATAGTCTCCCCGCAGGGCTGTGGGCGGGGCTGCTTTATAAGGTTCTCAACAGCACGTGGGCGGCAGCGGCGTTCTCCCAAATCTGGCGCAGCTGCGCTGCTCACGCCTCTAGATCGCAGTCCCGGCGCGGCGTCTGCGCACAGCCCACCGCCGCCATCTTGAATAGTCTTACAGTTGCCGTATCCCAAATCAGGGTCCTCAGAGAAAGTGTGGAACCTGCGACACGAGATGGAGACATTTGGGTGGATGAGCCTGAGAATCTTGAACTCCCAGATTCTCCTGGACCCTCCAGATGTCCAAAGACAGATATCACCCCCTTGCTACAGCAAGACAGCTTCCTTTTGCCTGTAAAGTTCTCAGCGGAGTCAAGAGCTTCTCAAAAGTAATCTTGCCCTCCTCAATATCTACCCCATCTCCTTCATTCCCAGCCTCTTATGCAAAGTTCAAAATTGTTCTTGAAGAAATGTTTTGAAGAAAAACTGTCCATGCAAATTATGGTCCCCCAATATTTTCTAAATTAAAAAAAAACCAGCAACAATAGTATCCAAAAGCATTTCACTGATAACAGTAATATTGTCAAATTATATCAATATTTGGTGAAGACTGACTTAGGCAGTATAAAACAGTTTATTACACTGTTGTGAAAATGTTGCCATCACGAACAAAATCTCCATTGTGAAAATGCATAGTTGCATTATTTTAAGGTTAATAGTATGAACTGCTGGAGTATCTGCAGCTAGCTAGCAGGAAACTCTGGTGGTCTGGAAGTGATAGCCAAAAGAGAACAGTTCCAGCTGCTGCCCTATATGAGGACTTGGTGGTGCTTGTCCGTTACGAAGGAATAGCAGTGGGGATGATTCTTGTCAGCTTCTCAAGGAAGCAGTAATGATTCCAGGAAACTTTCTATTTGTCCATCTGGCCTAAGGAGACTGGGCTGGGAGCATACTGAAGGTGTGTATGCGTGTGGGTGTGTGTGCGTGCACGCGTAGGCAGGTAACTCATGCTCTGTACCCCCAATTCCCTGTTTTCTGAGCAGTGTCTTCCTGCTGTCCCCTGCCCGACTGTACCTTCTCTTTCATGCTGCTTCTAAATTAAGAGCTTCGGTCCACTCCAGAGAACTAGGCAGAAGAAGACAGCCAATTGTGAATGAGGTTACATCTGAATTCATATTTTTCTAGGAAAAATTTAACATTTTTCTGTGACAATAATAATGTCCATTTATTGTGTGCTTACTATATGCCATATACACTTTACATATATAAGCTAATTAATCCTTACATGTAGATTTATTGTGATTTATATCTCTATATCACAGATGAGGTAACTGAAGCACAGAGAAGTTAAGAGATTTGGCGAAGCCCACACAGCTTGATGGAGTCAGGTAACCTGATCTTTTAACCTTTAATGCAATATGTATATATAATTATATGTACACAAGCATATAGCAGAAAGGGGGCTGGGTTAAGAGTCAGGGTAACTAATTTCAGATGTGCCACCGTCTGCTAGAGACCTTAATCACAGACTCTCTGGAACTGAGTTTCTAAATCTATAAAATGAGCAAGTTGGACAGCTCCAGTTCAAATTTTCTATCAGTTTTAAGGTGATTTTAGCACTTTAAATGAAAATAGATGTACAAATTGCTCTCTGTGTTAATGGTATATCTCTGCTGTGTAAACAATTTATTGTATGCTGAGTAGTTGGTGAGGTAGTTATTCCTCAATGAAACTTTGCCTCAACTAGAAAATTGTTTATTAGAAAATCAGACACACTATTTTCTGTTTCTAGAAACCTACCGTGGCTAATGGTGTTATTGTCACCGGTGTCTAAAAACAATGAGGTAAAATATCAAATAAGGCTATTTTGTTTTATGTTATTCAGCCTATAAAAGAGCTGGAGAATATGATGGTGTAAAGGGGTTTCATTTACAATAGGATTCAGTGCCACATTTTGTAGATTCTATGACTTAAAAAGTAATATATATATATATATATATATATATATATATATATGAAGGAAAAATGGATTCCAAATTTCCATATTGTATCACTGAGGCAGGAAATATAAAATAAAGACTTCAGTTTTATGACTTTTTAACTCTTAAGTAAGTATATCTGACTCTGAGTAGGTATATATAATGTTTTCTGGAACTCATCAACACCATCCAAACCCTAATATTTATCGAGCACTTATTATGTACAGACACTGACCTACGCATTTCCCATGTATTACAACTTTGCCAAAAAACCATTCCTAAACTTATAAGAGAAAGTTTCGACTAACAAAGGATAAATATATGGCAAACTTTACATTAGAATAAATTGACTTTTCTACCTTAAAGAAGAATGTGATGCTTGTCAAACTTGCTGAGCAGCTGACATTCATTCGAACTCAAGGTAACTGCACAAGCTATATATATTTCTCATTAGAAATTAGAGATGAAATAAAAGGAGGCAAGAGAAACCAAAGGAACATTACAAGAGATCTGCAGAAACGCGCGTGTTAAACACAAGAGCTCTGCTCTGAACACCTGTGCAGCAACTGAAGCTTCTAGAGAACACATGGGGTATAAGGATGAGAAATACTATAGTGAGAGAGAAGGCTCAAGTAAAGCATTTAAAAAATTTTTTGTGTGCAAATTTAGGAACTAAAACAAAAGGAAATTAGTGACATTGTATGGAATAAGCTGAAAGTATAAAGCAAATCCATATAATAATCTTTCAAGAGAACAGAAAAGAATTTTAATGAATTAGCTTTCTAATTCAGATGTCATTTCTGAGTGGCTGGGATTTAGGATATGGCTTTTGAGAGAAAATTGAGACTGTGAGTCACCCATTCCCTGTCTTAAGCCCAGGTGCCATGGTGAAAAGTAACTCTTTAAGAACAGATTTGATGATTTTAAGGACAATGGAAAACTCATGTCATGAGAACCAAAAGCACAGAAAAAAATTAGGGTTTTGCCCATCAGCTCTTGTTAAATCACACATCTCTGTTAACTTAATTTGAACATAGAAAATGAGTGCACATAAGAAAAACCTCCCTTAAGATGACAATATGATTCTTCAGCCATGTCTCTCTTAAAGTTTAGGATTTTCTTATGTGATTTTTTTCTTTCCTTTTTTCCATTTGACACTATTAGTTAAAACAAGTACAGCAATCTTGCTCTTTTGCAGGAATATTATTTACTGTAAATGGCTGTCGAAAGCTTCAAGTGATTCTCCCTAGGCATAAAATCTGTTTAAAGAAAATGAGAGGAGAAGAAACTTTGTTACCAATTGAAATGACTTTTAAAAAATTGTATCAAGTTTTTCCTCTGGGGCTTTTTGTACATCTTCTTCCTCCCTCCTTACTTCCTGTCTTTCATTCCTTTGTTCCTCCTTTTATATTTTTAATGTTTATTAAGTATGTACGGTGTCAGGTGCTATACTGGGCACTAATGGTATATACCCTGCACCTTGAAATTTCAGTCTTGGCAAAGATTGTTTAAATCCTGGCTCTTGAGCATCTTCTGCAGATGTATTTAAGTAGTTGCTCCTGGGTGTAGTTAGGGCTATACGTGGAATATGCCCAAGGAGGTGGGGATGGATAAAGACGGAGCGATTGACCTGTCCAACGGCAAGAGGTGTGGGGCAGTGGTGAAGGTTTCAAAAAAAGAGGAGTTATTTGATCTGATTTTCTTCTTTGCATTATTTTGAAACTTCATACATACACCTTGTATGTGATTAGTATTGCCATTTCTGTTCCTTTTCTAAGAAGGTAAGAATATGGAAAAATTCTCTTTTCTGAAAAGGGTCATATGCTTCAGAAAATATTGTTCAGTTTAATTTTTGTCATTTGGCTTATTCTGTACAGCTCAGTTTGTACAGTCTACTAAGTTATCATTATTCTGTGTAGAAGCAACATAGGATCTATATGATAACTCACAGATATTCACAGATGAAAGGACTTAGTTACTGAGAAATACAGTTCAGATCCATTCAACAGTTTTAGGAAATGAGGAAAAAATATGCTAAACTCTAATATTACAAGTCTAATGAATAGCTTTTACTGTTTAATTCCTTCTGCATTTCTATGAAAACTTTCTTTAACATCATTTAAGAATTTTATCAATGTTTCTTTGTTTTTTGAAAAAAAGAAAAATTATGGATGCCTATAAAACTAAAGCACTAAAATGTTATTATTTAGTGTAAAGAATGACTCTGGGGCATTGTAAAACAAAACAAAACAAAAAACCTTAAGCTTGAAGTTTCAACTTAATATTAAAATATTAAAATACTTAATATTTTCTTTTTAATATATGATTAATTTTTTCTTTTTAAAGGAATGGCTATAAGTAATAGGAATAGGTTTTAGGGCTTCATACGTGTTTTCTTACTTTTTCTTGTTAATGGTGGTACAAAATAGTGAAGCTATAAGAAGAATCTTATCTTCCTAAGAAAAATAGATTCTTTTGCATTCTGCTCTCAAATTAGAGGAAAATGCTTATATTGAGAAGTAAAAATGCCAGGTGAAAAAAATTTAATTTTTGTCCTATAATTTCTGGTAGGATATTATACACACATTAGAGAGCTCAACATATGCCTTCAGTCATATTTTTAACAAATTGTGGTAATACTGCAATTTTGAGCATATTGTCTGAATTGGCACTTTGAGTAATATACTATGTTTTTAATGTGTAGTTCTTCTTTTGAAGTATTGAAAAAAGTCCCATTTAAATGAAACACTTATTCAACCTGACTTCTTTTCCCTCATTCACTCTCTGGTAGATGCTGAAGTAGACATCAATGTACAGGCCCCAAAAGGTACTGAAGTAGTCAAAAAGAATAGAAAAAATAATTATAGTCAAATGTAGGTTTTTCTGATGAATGAAAGAGTCAAAGACATAAATAACTTAAAATATTTGATAATCCAAGACAGACGTATATAAAATATTTTTTAAATACTTGAATAAAATTGATTTGGATATGTGATGATGATGATGGTGATGAATTTAAAAATATTTGATCATCTATTCTTGAATTTAAATAAAATTATATCTGCTTATCATCTAGAAACAAACTAAAACTCTCTTAATATGATAAGGAATAACTAAATACACAGTATATATCAAATTCCTTTGAAAAGCACTAGAGTTATTCCCATCAAAATAAAGACAAAAATACTTATTAGCATTGTCATTCAACATTTTTCTGGAAATTCTAGCAAATGCCTTAAGAAGAGAATATTAGAAAGAAGAATGTGGAAGAGAGGAGGAGAAAAAGCTATAGTTTATTTATACATTCAGGAAAAGATTTCATATAAACTTAAGTCTGGGTTTTCCATGTACATAGTGTGTCTGGATCATTTACTCTGGAAAACAATCTTTAACTTCTCTAGCATCTCCGTAAGAATGTTCTGGGGCTTTTAACAGAAGTTGCAGGTGGTAGGCAGGCATACACATGACATAGCCAGAGTCTCTCTGCCAGTTGAGAGGAGGCAGGAGGGTACATTTGGCATCCTAGCACCCATGGATTGTGCTGATGAGAATGGTCATAGGAGCTTCTCAAAGGACCTGTGCCAGACCATGCTGGGTCATCATCATCAGCTGCTGGCCACGTTATAGAGATGTAAAGGCCAGTTAGGCTTGCCTGTCTGTGTGTAACAAATCATGAAGTTTCTTATGTTATAGTAAATTGTATCCTATGCCGGTAGTGTGCACAATTTGCTGTGAAATATATCCCTGTTCCACTGTGATAGTCACAATGTAATATGATGCCCTACTACTTGGAAAACCCAGGAGAACAAAATGAAAAATATTATGATCATCAAGTAGTTTTATGAAGTTAGACTTAGGGTAACAAAATGATTACAAAACAGAATTTTTATATATCCCCCAAAACATAAAATATAATGGAAACATTTTATTCTCAGTAGCAAAAACAACATAAACAACTTAAAACATATAAAAGCTGTGCTGGACTACATAAATAAAACCTACAAGCCTTTATTCAGGGACACAAAATAAAACTTTAATAATAGGTTAAAAAGCAATAATCTAGGATAGAATAATTTCATATTGTAATCTTAAAAATACTTTCCAAACTAGTTTACATTTTACATACAATTCCAATAAAATTCCAAAGGTGGCATATAACGTAGTTCCTTCAACATATGGAAATGAAAAAGAGAAAGGGAATTTAAACCACTCTTGGGTCACAGAGAATATACGAAATAAAATTATAGGATATCTAGAAAATATTAATGAAGAAAAGACCATGTAGCAGAACTTATAAGAACAAGTAAAAGTCTGTTAGGAAGCCTACATTTGAATTTAAAAAAAAAAGAACAAAATAACCCAAAACTCTGCAGAAGGAAGAATGCATTTATAACAGAGAATAATGGGAAAAAAGAAAACAATAGAACTAATAAGTAAACTCAAAATCTGGCTCATTTAAAAAAAATAATAAAATCAATATACCATTAACTAACTTAAGGAGAAAAAGCACACATGAAATAACAAATACTAAGAGTGGGAATAAAACCACAGGTACAAACAAAATTAGAAGATAATTAAGTTATATATTTTCCCAAGTTTATGCAAAAATATTTGAAAATATGAGTGAAATAGAAAATATACCATTTACCTAAAATGACCCGAGAAGAAATAGAAAAATCTAACATAAGTTACCGCAAAAGAAACGAAGGAAAGAATGTGACTAAAGAGGACCCCTCCACCACAAAATACCAAACTCTTAAAAAACGGATAATCCCAACGTTAAGCTTTCCAAAGCCATTCAAACAGAAAGAAAGGCACTAAATTCATTTTGCAAAAATAACATAAAGTTAATAATCTTCACAGAGTTGTTACAAAGAAAATAATATCTAGACCAGTTTTACTTAGTCTATGAACAAGATCATAACCAAGTATGTTTTAATCCAGAAAACCAAGGGCAATTCATTATTATGAGTTATTAGCATAGTTTATTATTAATAGATCTAAAGGAAAAAAAATATGTTCCAAATTGTTTAGACACAGATAAAGCATTTGATAAACCATAATGTCCATTAGTAATAAAGGTTCTTAATAAAACAGAAAAGACGGATACTTTAAAAATATTATGTAGCATTCCTACAAAATGTTATCTTTTAAAATGAGAAAATAATAGAGATAACAGTGCAGGAATTCCACTATCACTACTAATATTAATTAACACTTTTCTGTAAGTACTAACCAATGATATTAGGGATGAGTAATAAATCACAAAAAAAAATTGAGAATGTAAAGTAATGCATTTCATAGTCAATAATTAATAGTTTTACTAAAACAAAGAAAATCAAGTAAAAACTATTATACACCATAAGATAATTTAGCATGGTCATAATAGTCACATATATAAAAAACAAGTTTAAAGATATAGTATAAAAAAAGCCCCTTTTATAAAAAATATTAAATCATAAAAAATATTAAAATCCTGGAAAGGCACATGAAAAAAATTCAGGCTTTGTTAAAAAATAATAAAGTTAAAACAACTTTTGAGGTGCACAAAATTATTTGATCACATGATGTCATGTCTTATCATTTGTCCATGGAAGCCTCAGCATCATAAAAATAACATTTCCCCACAACTTATACATTGAACATATCACAGTAAAAAACTGATAGATATTTTTTCCAGAGGGAACCTAGAAAAGTTATTTTAAAATTTGTATAGAAAAACAGGCAAAACTAAATCAAAGGAGTGCTAAACTTTTTCTCAGGAGTTTGACTTTTGTTGAAAATGTATAAAGCTGCAAGAGAATATCATTCTCAGAAAAATCTGGATAATCAACAAAATCATGACTTTTTTCGAACTGTTCAAAGAGCAGTAGTCACAAAAGACTAGGTAGAGAAGAGAGAAAAGACACAATTTATTTTTCACTATTGATAGAACACTGAGAAAAGAGCTACTGTAAAAGTGAATTAGGAGAAGCCAGATTAAATTTTTATAAATTCTTAAAGGAAAAGTGACGATCAGCATGTCAGGGGACCCAAGCACTAGGGGACTCTGCGCTCACTCACAGGCTAGTAGCCCTCCTCCTTAGTGACTCACAGGGACAAAACCCCAGCCATCTCCTAGACCCATCTCTCATATGAAGCCAAAGGGACAGAAGAACTACTAATTCTGGGGTATGGAAATAAAGAAGGAAAGGAAATAAGACATCCCACCCCTGGTGGTCCCAGGCAAAGGTAGATTGCCACTGAGGATAGAGTAGAAGTAAAAAATGTGTAGGGAAAGAGTGGAAAACTGCCTCAAACCCAAGATTCTGCACTTAGACAATGAAAAATTCTGCTACTTGTAGAAGAGGCGCAGGAAACTCTCTCCCAGCTACTACCCACACATGTGAGTCGGAATTCTGCTGCCATGGAAGGGAGGGATAAGAACCCTGAGGAAACACCATCTCCAAGACCCAGGCTAACAGGGATTGCTCAAGACCTAAAGGCTGAACCACGACAACAGAAACACACAACAGAATGCATATGGTGAATGACGAGCAATATGGCAGAACACTGCTTGGGGAGGAATAGAGGACGGAGAGAGACACCGCTCTGTGGTGTAGGCATGCAGAGACTGCTGAACTTCAAAGATAGATCAGGGATCTGAGAAAACCCTTTGGCACTCCAGGTATCACACTGCGTACAAGGTGTGTGGTGCTCTGAAGGTAACAAAAGCTAACCCAGCTTGACTCAATCCCCCATAAAATGGAGTGGACGAGGAAGAGGTGTACCCATTTCTGAGAACAAATCCTAGTTACCACAGTTTCTACTCTTCTTCTCCACACAATTGCCATTGTTCCACAAAAAATTAAAATGCCCCCCAAAGAGCCAAGGACAAAACATCCAGAAGTAAGGCAGTCTACAGAACCAAAACTTTGTTAGTATCAATAAACAATGATATCCCTGTTGTACAAATCTGTTTTGTCCCTTTTCAGCTTAAACCAATGTTTCTGAGTCATCTAGAGATAGAATTCCACCTCCTTTCCTATGGCCCACGACAATGCGTGCAGTCTCAAATCTCACAAGCCCGTCTTGCCATTTAAATCCTCATGGTACCAGACTATTTGTTGTTTCCTGCACACACAAAGCTGCTTTATATCTCTGTATCTTCACCTCTTCTACTCTCCCCTTCCTGAATTCCAGAACATTCTTTACTTTCTTGTGTGCTTGAGGAACTGTTTACTTTCAGTACTCTGCTCCTATGACGACTCCATAGTGAAAAAATGCCAGACGATGCCAGCTCCTCCCCCACATACAAAGAGACAGGCTGAAGCAATAAAAGTGCCTTTCTTCTATTTTTGTTGCTGTATCCATAGTGCTTTTTATTACCTTTTGTATCTATCAAACAGCAGTAATTGTTTGGTTACTTATATAGTTTTCCCACTGGAGTGTAAACTTCTCTAGGGTAGGGATGGTCTTATCTCCACCTCCAACTTAAAAACTAAAATTCTAGAGAGCCAAATATTTACTTCAAATCAATTGAACTGAAAATTATTAAGACTAATGTGAGAATGATGCTTGCCCATGACGGGATTCAAATGAGAGTTTAATCATTTAAATGAATTTTTTGTGATGAAGAAATTATTGGGAGGCAGATTGAAAAAAAAATGCTTTCCTTCATGGTCCAAAATTTAAAACAATTATTAAGTTATGATTTAATTTTTATAGATGAGAACTCTAATATAAGACTGATAACTGAGAGCTGGTATTTAATTTGTAAAAAGGATTTAAAAATGAGTAGGCTCTTATTTCTGTTTCAGGCAGTACTAGGAATAGATTGCCTTAAGACCCCTCCCGTTGAAAACAATTAAAAAAACTGGAGGAAATATTAAAAATAAAATTTTTATGAAAGCATCTATGAACAGACAAGAAAGTAAGGAATTGGAAGCCAAGGCATCAAGAGGGAAACAACAACTCAAAAATCAGTTCCCCTTGAAGGAATTTCTGTGTGGAAAAGTTTGTTTTCAGAGACTGTCTGGAAGTGTGGAACCTAGAAAAACCTCAGGTCTATACAAGATGGGATGCTCATGGAGAATCATCTCTCCACATCGCATACATTCACCTCTCAAGAAAGGACAAGAAAAATAGTTTCTCTTGAATTTGATACTGTATGGAGGGAATGAAAAGCTTTCTTTTAGACTTCATAACCACAAGCCATCGGATTTCAGTTTTACTGACTGAATTCATACTTCCTGGGTGGTCTCAATATTCAACATACAAGTATTCAGTGTAAAGTGGTCTTGGTTAGTAGTGCCCTTGGGACCTGGCAGGACCAGACAAAAGCCCTCTCTTATAAAAATCACCGCAGCTCAGGGCTCAATATCTACAGTAATGTGAGCTCGCAGTAAAACAAAAACAAAGTAAAACAAAACAAAACAAAATAAGCAAGCCATGTTGAGTGAGAGCCAGCAGAAAAAAACAAACCCAGATTCAAACCTGCAAAAATATCAGATATTGGAATTAGACACAAAATCTAAAATAATGGCTTGAAAATAAATTTCAAAAGTGAGAGTCTATAAAAATAACCAAGCATAAAATCTGAATAAAATGGGTTTAATAGTAGATCAGACAAAGATGAAAAGCAAATTTGTGAACTGGAGAGAGATAGTGGAGAAATTTCCAAGAATGTAACAGAGTCCATTGGATGGAAAATAGAGAAAATAGGTTAAGAAAAATGAAAGATGGAGAAAGCTTAAAAATAAGAAATTCATACCTAAACATAATAGTAAAAATTCAGATGACCAAAGATAAATAGAAAATTTAAACCCCAGCAAGCAGTACAGATAGTTACATTTAGAGACATGACAATTATTCTGAGAGATTATTTCTCCACATTAATAAAAGCTTGAAGAAAGGGAAATGATGTATTTAATATACATACTGAGAGAAAATACCTGTCAGTGAAGAATTGTATGCTAGAAAAATGACAGGAATGGGAGCAACAGAATGAGATTTTAAGATAAAGAAAACCTGGAATAATTCACCTACAATAGACACCAGTAAGGAAAACCTCAAATGTGTACTTTAGGAAGAAGAAACATCATCTGGGATGGAAGTTTTTTTCTGGGGAATCAGTTAATAATTTCAATATTAACATCAATGATTCCAGAGTATACAAAAAAGAAACAACATCCCAGTTGCTTATATGAGAATGGCATAAGTTTGATACCAAAATCTCCCAAAAAGAGTGAATGAGGAAGAAGATCTCAGGCCATCTTAGTCATGACACTGATGCAAAACTTTTTAGCCAAATACTAGTGAACCTAACTGAGCAATGTATAAAAAAGAAGATAAGTACCTCTTGGTCAGATGGTTTAACTCAGAAATGCAACAGAGGTTTAAATACAAAACAACCAATGAATATAATTTACTGCATTAATAATCTGAAGGAGAAAATTTGACAATTGTATCAAAGATACAGTAAAATAGTAAGTAAAATTTAACATCCATTCATTGTAAATATATTCTTAGGACACCAAGGATAGAAGAAACTTTTGTGACCTGATCAAAGGTTTTTATAAAAATTTTACAGCCAAGATTATACTTAATGGAGAAATGTTGGAAATATTACTATCTGAACTAATCAAGGGTACCTGACAGACATCACCATTTTTAATAAACATGCTCTTTGGAGACTATGAAAAAATACAATTATATGCAAATTATATGATCATCATTATAGAAAATCTAAATTAATTTATAAATCTTTAGCATTAGTAAGAAAGTATAAGTTTTTTGCACATAAAATTAATACACAAACTCATTTGCATTTCTATACTCTACTAATAAACATTCAGAAAATGAAATCAAATAAAATATGCCATTTAAAACTATATTGGAAGCAAAATGTTCATAGGAATAAAGCTCATAAGAGATACACATGAGTCTTCTATGGATATAAAACTTTAGTAAAACATGTTAAAGAAGATCTAAATAAATGGAGAGATATAATACATTCATAGACTTAAAGACATATTTAAAGAACGCAGTTAGTAATTGATCTATAAATGCAACTCAAATTAAAACTTCAACAGTTTATTAGTGGACTTGACAAATTGATTCTAAGATTTATATTGAAGAAGAGAGGGGTACATGATATGCTGGTAAAAGGAAAGCTTATCTGATAACAAAAATTTATATGGAGAACTTCTGATAGGATACAGAAGGTGGAAGCAGATCATTGCTTCCATCATACCAACTACAAAAACTGAATAAAAATAATATATTTTTGAAACACATTAGAGAGCTATAGTGCTAAATATAGGAACTACATTCCGGAGAGGGAAAAGTAATTCTTAGGTGGGCAGAGATTGGTAGGAATTTTCTTACATGAGGAATTTGCTAAGACTGGCCATGGGATAAGGAGCAGAGAGTTGCCGTAGGGAAAGAGATTCCCTTGGGTGAACGAGAAACAAGCAGCAGAGCTGCTGATAGCTGCTTGGGATAGAGTAAATGATTGGAGTCTGGAAGAATTCTAAATATTTCCCTTCCAATTTCCTCTCATGGTACGATTCCTGAGTTCTGGAAGGCTGGAGTGGAAGTGCTTAGAAGCCAAAAACTTTCCAGAAGGAAGGCTTACAATAAACATGTGAAAGGTCTTTCCTGAGCCAGACAGGAAAAGCCAGAGGTGAAATGAGTGTAAATAAAACTGCGACCCTGGGCTTCCCTGGTGGCGCAGTGGTTGAGAATCTGCCTGCCAATGCAGGCGACACGGGTTCGAGCCCTGGTCTGGGAAGGTCCCACATGCCGCGGAGCAACTAGGCCCGTGAGCCACAATTACTGAGCCAGCGCGTCTGGAGCCTGTGCTCCGCAACAAGAGAGGCCGCGATAGTGAGAGGCCCGTGCACCGCGATGAAGAGTGGCCCCCGCTTGCCGCAACTGGAGAAAGCCCTCGCACAGAAACGAAGACCCAACACAGCCATAAATAAATAAATAAAAATTAAAAATCTTTAAAAAAGAAAAAAAACGAAACCAAAAAAACCTGCAACCCTGCCCAGACCAAAATCAATTTTTGATTGGATTGACGTAGTTAATCCCTCTTTATATCTGCCTTACAGAGGAAGAGAAATAGCCTCATTGAGGGGAAGAATATTGACTTCAATATCTACCCTCTTTTATATACAATGTCTGGCTTACAAAAATATATGATACTATGTGTGAAGAAGTAAGAAATGAACAAATTAACCAATAGAATCAGATCCACAGATAATCTACATGTTGGGATTACTAGGCAATGATTTAAAAATCACAATGATAATAAAAACGTTTAAGTAAACAGAATAAAATATATGAAAAAAGAATGAAAAAAATGAGAAATTTCTACAAGAGAAATAGAACCTATCAAAACAACCAAATGTTATTATAGAAGTGAAAAATAACGTATCTGAAATTAGAAACATATTAGATTAGCAGAATACTAAGCACAGAAGAGAGGGTTGGGAAATATAAACCAGGAGTGTATACATTATGCAATCTTAAACACTAAAAGAAGAAAGAATGAGAAAAAGAAAAGCAAAACATAAGAACCATGTGATACACAGTAAAATAGTGTAACATATGGATAACTGAAGCCCAGAAAGAGAGAAAAAAGGGAATGAATGAAAAGTAACATTTGAAGAGATCATGGCTGAGAGTTTTCTAGTATGTAATGTAAGATAACCACCCAGATATTCATGAAAATTAGGAAACAAAACAAGATAAATACACTCCCCCTCACTTACGCACACATAAAAGAAAATAGTTAAAGAAAAAAAATCTTAAAATTCAGAGAGAAAAGATGCATTACTTTTAAGATTTGTGCATCTTTCTTTATGACTGCAATTGTATATAGGACAGATGAATAATGAACAGCAAGATGGGACAAATAGAAATTAAAGTAAACAATTATGAGTAAGTACAAATGCAAGTGTACCAAATATTCCAGCTAAAAGACAAAGATTGTCAGATTAAAATAATAATAGAAAAGAACCACGTACATAATCTTTACATGAGACACCCCTTAATTAAGAAGCATAAAATATATATAGGTTGAAAATAAAGACTGGAAAAAGATATACAACAAAATCTTTAACCAAATAAATGTATTGTGAATCTCTCATCCCATCTGTGGCAAACTGTTTAAAATTCTAAATAGTGTCTTTAGAAAACCAGAAGTTTTTAATTTAATGAAGTATCATTTATCAATTTTTCTGTTATGTTTAGCGTTGTCTGAATCTTGTTTAAGGAATTTTGCCTAATCCTAGGTTGTAAAGATTTTCTCCAGTGTTTTTTTCTAGATGTTTTATAATTTTACCTTTTACATTTAGAGTCATAATCCATTTCTAATGAAAGTTTGGATATGTGAAGTGTATTAGGGACTACATTTTATTCTTTCCCATCATGATTATTTGGGTCAGGAATCCGGAAGGGTTTGGCAAGATGGTTCATTTCTGGTCTATGTTATCAGCGAGGGCCCCAGGGGCTGAAGGATCTACTTCCAAAATTGCTTCTTCACTCACGTGTCTGATGCTCAGGTTCCTTAACCTCCCTTCTTCCCTGGTGTCTCACCTGGTATCAAACCTTCTGGGACTTCTCAGTGTGGCTTAGGATTCTCATAGAATGGTGACCTCATAGTAGTTGGACATCTTACACAGCAGCTGCTCACGGTTTCAAGAGACCAAGGCGGAAGCTGCCAGAGCACTTATGGCTAGGTCTAGAAATTGTCATAATGTCACTTCCTTCATACTCTACTGGTGAAAGTGGTTACAGGAAAGCTCAGATTCAGGGGAAGGGATCACATCTTGATGGAAGGAGTGCCAATAAATTTGCGGCCATCTTTTATCCACCACAGAGTGATATTGTAAAGATCATTCTTTCCCCATTGAATTGCATTAGCACAGTTATGATAATTTAAGTGAACATTTGTATGTGAATCTATTTCTGAAAGCACTATTCTCTTCTTATAAAGTTAAGTATATACTTACCATATGACCTGGCAATCCTATTCTTCAGTTTTTTCACAAGATAAATGGAAAACTGTACTAATATAAAAGTCTTTCCATGAATGTTTATAGCAACTTTATTCATAATTGCCCAAAACTAGAAACAACTCAGATGTCCGTTAACCAGTGAATGGATAAAGAGACTGTAGTACAGTCACACAGTGAAATATGTATTTAGCAATGTGAAGGAAAAAACTATTGATTTATACAATATAGATAAATATTAAATACATTTTGCTAAAAAGAAGAAACCAAACTCAAAATACTACATATTGCTTGATCACATTTATATGGTGTTATTGAAAAACAAAATTATAGGGATGGAAAACAGATCTGTAGTCGCCAGGGTTAAGGAATGAGGGGAGATGTTGACAACAAAGGGGCAGCATGGGAGAATTTGGGGGGTGGCAAAGCTGTTTTGTATCACAGCTGTAATGGTGGCTTCATGACTGCGTTTTTCAAAACGCTTTGAACTGTATACCACAAAGAGTGAGCAGATAATTAAAAGCCAAATACAAAAGAGCATTATACAGAATACTGCACTGTAATTAGTAAATTTGTTTCTCATAGAGGTATGGGTTAGTAATTCTGAAACTATTTTCTGTGTCTACTATGATTGAAAAATAAGTAAATATTTTGTATAAAATGAGAGCTGTTTCTTTCTCATTGAGAAAAAGGTTATGAAAAAGTGAACCCAGGCTTCCCTGGTGGTGCAGTGGTTAAGAATCCGCCAGCCAATGCAGGGGACACGGGTTCGAGCCCTGGTCTGGGAAGATCCCACACGCTGCGGAGCAACTAAGCCCATGCGCCACAACTACTGAGCCTGTGCTCTAGAGCCCGTGAGCCACAACTACTGAAGCCTGCGTGCCTAGAGTCCGTGCTCTGCAACAAGAGAAGCCACCGCAGTGAGCCGCCCACCCACCACAGCAAAGAGTAGCCCCTGCTTGCCGTAACTAGAGAAAAGCCCGCGTGCAGCAACGAAGACCCAACACAGCCAAAAATAAATAAAATAAATAAATTTATGAAAAAAAAAAGTGAACCCTGTGGTATTGGATTGGAGTTGGAGATATCTGTATGAACTTGTGTGTATATATATATATATATATATATATATATATATATATATATATATATATATTTAGCTCTCATTTTGTACAATATATTTACTTATGGTTTCTATATATATGCACACAGATAAATAGATACCGAAATAAATGTAATGTGTGTGTATGCATGGGTTAGTATACCTACACATATCTTCACAATACATACTACACTGAAAGGATCTAAAAGTAATGACAATCCAGTAGCAATAAGTACATTTGGAGCCCAGATCTTGATTTCTAAATACCATTCTGCAATAAAAGGAACCAAGGCTCCTTGATGAAGTAGTTGATTGGGCAGGGGAAATTTGAGATGTGCTTAGAACATTTGTGGTACCACAAAATAAGATAGGTCTTTAAAAAAATACTAACGTGGATTAATTATATAAATATAATTTTGAGCAAACAAAAGTATATTGCAGAATATATGCAATGCCATTCTATTTATAAGAAGTTTAGAAACATTCAGAAGTGAACATATTGCTAAAGGATGCAAGTATATGTGGTGATTATCTAAAGAAAATCCAAGACATGATAAACATGCCATTTTGCATGCTAATTTAATTTGCTAAAAACAAAAACACCATTGAACTTTCAACTGCTTAATAGCTTCCATAATCAGGAAGACTTTCTTTATCTCATGTACATCTTTCCACTGTTACAATTAATTCCATCTGTTTGGGTTCAGTAGGTCTAGTGAGTACATCCTCTGAGTAGTAGCCAAGCTTAAAATTGAATATTCATTTTAGCTTTCTTTCTCTAGAGTAAAAGATTAATAATTCCATGCCTTAAAGATCATGTTCTCTAATCATTTAACCATATTTGCATTATTTCTCTGGTCTTCTCTGAGTTTTCCTTATTTTTTGGCTTGAAAACCTTGTTCTGTAGAATGCTGTGAAATTGACTACTCGAGTATACGGGTATACGGAGTTGGTGAACTTTTATGGCCTGTGTGCTATACCCTCTATGATATCAGTTTGCAACCCATATATATTGGTTCCAAATTCAATATCCAAAAAAGTTTTTAATAAGGTAGCTCTCTATTCCACAATGGCTCAGATATACCCAGGCCTTGTACAGTTGAAATCTCTCACTCTCTCTCTCTCCATTTTCTCAAATATTTCAGAGTATCATCTCTATCTATGTAGACAGCCCTTTTTTTTCAATTCAGATAGTTTGTAGTCATGGAAACATCTTTCTATAAAATGTGCAATTAATACTATAATAAATATATAGAAATATAAATTCTACTTTTTCAGAGCATGTAAGAATTCATTATTTCAATATTTTCATGTAATTTTATGCTTATACAATAAACTAAATGTAAATTAATAGATACTGAGAGCAAGATGAAAATAATAATTACACTAGAGTTACTAAAGTTACTAAAATCAGAGACACAGTTAAAATTTTTCTCTAAGTTTTATAAAATCTCCTGGCAAATAAGTGTATTAGATTTCTACTTATACTACATATTTTGATAATAATTCAAAGAATGTTTATTATATTGCTGATACTTATCTTCTTTATCCAAAATAAATGTAAACATGTTTTTATTCAAAATAATGTAATGAAAAAATTGGTATAGACGATCTTATTTACAAAGCAGAAATAGAGACACAGACATAGAGAACAAATGCATGGATACCAAGGGGGAAAGGGCGGGGGTGGGATGAATTGGGTGATTGGGATTGACACATATATACTATTGATACTATGTATAAAATAGATAACTAATGAGAACCTACTGTATAACACAGGGAACTCTACTCAATGCTCTGTGGTGACCTAAATAGGAAGGAAATCTGAAAAAGAGGAGATATATGTATACATATAACTGATTCACTTTGCTGTACAGTAGAAACTAACACAGCATTGTAAAGCAACTATACTCCAATAAAAATTTTTAAAAAATAATGTAATGAAAGGTAATGAGGCATCCTGGATTGGGTTCTGAGATAGAAAAAGATTATTGGAGAAACTAGTGAAATCTGAATGAAGTTTTTAGTTTAACAAATCAATGTCTCAATGTTAATTCATTAGTTTTAACAATTGAACCACGGTTGTGTAAGAGGTTAACATTAGGGAAATCTGAGTGAAGAGTATACGGGACCTCTCTGTATTTTCTTTGCAACTCTTCTGCCGATCTTCTATAAATCTGGAACTATTTCAAATGAAAAGTTTGTTTGAAAATAATGTTATGTTATTCTAGAATAAACACTTTATTCCATGTAATTGATATATATTAAATTTTAAGTTTTTTTATACTTAAAAGGAGAAATTGCGTATGTTTCTAGAAATTCAGTTTCTAGGTGAATTATTTAATATTGTAGCTTAATGGAAACCTTCATCTAGAGTTTTTTCTATTGTATAAACTTATCCTACATAGTGTAAGATAATGAGTAAGCATTTTTACTTTTGAAATAATGTTTAAAAACTGTATTTCCTGAAAATTGGTTGACAGGTAATGTACTTCTGTAATTAGAAGTCATATAATATAAATGTTTCTTATTTCGGCAATATAGAACATATAATTGACTATGGAAGACCTAAATCTACTTTTGATGGAAAACATTTTAGGTGAGTCCAGTTATATATTCAGGATAAAGTTCCCTAAGTATCAACTAGATCCTCTATTTGGGGCCAAATGAGTGGTACAGATAAATATTGATGTTTTTTAGGATTTTAACAAATAGATATGTAAAAATACAAAAACAGCATATAATTTTAGTGTGATTTCCTAAAGCTTAATAAGCAAGTCAGATTTAAATGAACTTGGGAAAAATCAAGTAATTTCTGAGCCTGCATTTCCCTATTTGTGAAAAAAGATCAACCAAATATATTGGAATTCTCTGATATGCTATGAAGACAAGTCCAAGAGGGTGTTTAATCACTGCATGAAGATTCTCTTTAAGTATAAACAATAAACTAACTGATTTGTAACATTTGCAAATAGAAAAGAGAACTAATATTTTATCACAGATGCTGTATTTTTATTCTACTATTGGTAGTAATAATAATACTAAAAAAATAAAGAGAGGGCAATTAGATTTGCATGGTTTAAATGTGTGTTTATTTTTAAAATTAATACTACACTGAATTTAAAGCAAATAGACTCTGAAACGTTGTGAAGTGAAGTTTTTCCTATGTTTATGGACATTTATGTTGATTCACAAACAGAGCTGTTTTCTACTCTAGGGCGTGAAATGTGTAGCACATCACTGATTGTCTTTAATTTTGTCAATGTACAAATCCCAAAGTGAACAACCTACACTTCCAGAGGACAAAGCCTTTGAAATAAATTTGAGTTCATCACACCCTGTGGCACAAGTGAAATAATCCTAAAGGTGAGAGAAGCTCAGTGAACATGATGTTCTCTTGTATGGAATGTATTCCTTTATATAACTGATTAGAGATTTGTACTGTTCCTTTACTCCGGTTACTCCTTTCTCACACTGAAGCAGGGTTTCTCAGAATGGCTATCCAATCAGGAGGGAAGCACTGGGCCCTTTCTTAAATGCTACCTCCACCTCTGGTTGGCCAAGTCTGTAGTTCAGTGCAATGAACTCCTAAGTATGTGACCACTTCCAATAAGACACCCCGACTTCACCTTGGTAAACTCCTGATAACCCAGCTTTTCAGTCAGACCCAGGAAGCTTCATAAGCTTTCTCTTAAGAAACTTTAACTCTGGTCATATCTCATTGCAAGTCTGCCTGCCTATCATATCAGCATTTTAAAAATTTATTATTAATTTTTTATTGAACTATAGTTGATTTACAACATTGTGTTTGCTCCAGGTGTACAGCGAAGTGATTGTTATACATATATAATTCTTTTGCAAATTCTTTTCCATTATTGGTTATTATGAGATATTAAATATAGGTCTCTGTGCTAGACACTAAATCCTTGTTGTTTATCTGTTTTATATATAGTGGTACATATTTGCTAATTTCAAACTCTTAATTTATCATTCCCTCCCCCGCCTTTCTCCTTTGGTAACCATATGTTTGTTTTCTGTGTCTGTGAGTCTGTTTCTGTTTTGTAAATAAGTTCATTTATATCATTTCTTTTTAGGTTGCACATATAAGGGATATCATGAAATTTGTCTCTCTCTGACTCACCTCACTTAGTATGAAAATCTCTAGGTCCATCCATGTGGCTGCAAATGGCAATACTCCGTTCTTTTTAGGCTGAGTAATATTCCACTGTACGTGTGAACCACATCTTCTTTATCCATTCATCTGCTGATGGACACTTAGGTTGCTTCCATGTCTTAGCTATTGTGAATAGTATATAAGGATGTTTGATGCATATCTTTCCTCTACTTACTTGCATTTGCCATCCTTTGCTTTACCTCTCCTCTGGCAACGATTATCAATAGCCTCAGCTAAGACCTGTGAAGTCTTAGAAGGCTCATGAGTAGTTGGCTCTTCCACACTGCTCCTGTCTGGTACGAGGTCCAACAACCACAACCTCCTTGCTGGAATTCCTGAATTAACTCCTTACGTTTTGGCGCTTGAACTTTATCCAACGAGATTTAAGACAATTTGTAAAAGAAAACATAACATAAGGAAGAACAAGTTGGAATAGGAACAGAACAGAGGTCAACAGCGAAGAGCAGAAAGAGTACATGTGACAAAGTCCCTGAGATGATCTGATTATTATAATTGGGCACAGAGTTTAATTTGCCTGGAAGCAAAGAGATTTAAGCTAGTTTTGTTTTTATAGTCATAATAATTTAAATGATACAAATTCACTTGTGGCAGCTTTTTTCTTAGGAATCAAATGTAAAAGAGGTGCTTGTATAAGGAACATTAAATTTCAGTGGTGAACTACTATGGTTTTACAAAAATCTCTAAAACATGCTTAAAGAGTTGATGTTTTTACTGGCCTGAAGGCTGAAAATTATGTTAAAAATTTGTTAAATATTTTCTATGTCAACTAACTTAATGTTTTTTAGGTCTCTTATTTTTCAATGATCTAATTAGTCAGAAATAGGACTTTGGGAATCTAGATGAATGGGTGGGTGACATGCTAAATAGACTCTTTAATGAATGACTTATATGAGTCAATGGCAGGTGCTGGGTCACAGTAAATGATGTTTTCCAGTTCTAACCTAAAGCAGAGAGATCCTTGATATCGGTCAAATTCAGAACTGTAATTTTAAAAGTAACGAGACGTGAGGGAGCAATTCTGTTATTTTGTTGTGAAATTTTGAGAGCGGATTTCTCATCTCACTGGAGTTCAACTCACTCTGTCCAGATAGGAGTAGCAGAAGGTGTTTGTTAGAGCCAGTATTTTCTTTGAAGTGGGTAAATGTAATCCATAGAATTAGAATTATGAGACCTGGGTTTGATTTTAGTTCCACACTTGCAAATCATGAAGCATCAGAAAAGCTGCTGTCTCTGGCTGTGTCAATGAATGGTGCAGTTCCTGTAAGCATCTTTCCTAAAAGGGAAAGAATAGACATAATTTAGATCAAACTTTATATGAATGTGAGTACTAGGATTTGTGTTGGGAGACAAGGATATAATGGATGGGATGGACAGGGGATGAATTTCATGATTCCATAAACTCTAATAAGGAAACATTACAACTCTTATTTTATTACAGAGCATAAGTGAATAATGTTTCCATTCAATAAGCTGAACAGTTAGGGTGAAAAACTAAGGGCATACACTCAATATGTTAATGTGCTACAGATTAACACACACATACACACACACACAGAATTTCCAGTTTTTTGATTTTGATGTTATGTAATAACAAGACCACCCAAAAGGTGGCACTAAAAAGCAGATAGTCATTATATGACCTTCAAGTAAACGTAATTTAATGAGAAAAAAGACAAAAGAGATGGTAGATAAACTTCAGTTTTGTGTTCTGTTTAAGTGCATGAGTTGTCTTCTTAGCAATTTATAGATAATAAACAGTAGAGGTGCTGAGGAATGGCTTCTATTTTCAGTCCAACATAAAACATTTAAAATTGATTTATATTGTAGCTGTATATGTTTAATTCAATATCTTTCAGCTTTTGACTAGTTCTTTTTTTGGCATCAGAAGACATTGGCATTTGTAGGCTAATTTGATTTTCTTTGGAGTCATGCTTCTACTGTAAACTCCAAACGGACAGATGCTCTTATCTGAATCCCAATTTATACATTACTGCATGTCTATGAGTTATAGAAAATGCTAGTAGAAAATGTTATCTTCAAGCTGATTTTTATTTTTTGCTTTTTGTTGTTGGTTTTGCCTGTGTGCAAACAACCAAGTCATAGTACAAGAAGATTAAGAATATAATGCATGTATATTGACACACATTTCAAATTGCTAATAAACTTTTCTATGAAAAAATTGCAGTAGTTACCCATTCTAATAACTGACAAAAATATATTAGTATCACTGCATACGAAAGTAGTAGTTGTAGTGCAATAACAGTAAAAAAAGCCCTATTATAAATAATGATGACAAGTATATTTAAATAAATAGCATAAAACAATATGCTACTTTTGAGGTTATTTGGGGGATGCAATAAATTGTACTGCACCTGCCCTCTCAGATTCTTTATCAGTTAAGAAATACAATAAAGGAGTCAACATATGGAGAACAAAAAATCACTCTTATTACAACTAAAACTGAAATTGGAGAATGTGTTTTGTGTGTGGGAGAATGTGGGCTTCCAAATACTGAGCTCCAAATGTATACAAAAGTACTTAACTTGTCTCAGGAGTGCTTGACAGGGCAGGTTCTCCATATGAGAACAGAGCTGGCCCACAGAGAAGTAAAACAGAACATGTGGGCAGATGTTTCTCAAGGGAAAAAGAGAAGGAAGATGCTGGTTCCACTTGCCAAGGTCCTCTTTCCAAACTTACCAGTTAGATCGCCTGTTCCCAGTTAGATAAGCTGTGTGGGAGTGAGTGAGAGGCGAGGGAAGCTGGGAGTATGATAAAGCTGCATCACTCTCCACCTAGAAGGAAGCACAGGGAGTTAAGAAGTATTTCCCATCCATCTACAAATGGTCTTTCTAATAAAGGGTCTTGTCCACTGTGAAATAGTCTTGGGTATTCCCTGATAATAAGGTCCTGGCGTAGAGGGGAAATTTATCTTGTGTAATGCCTGTTCTCATAGAATTCTCCCTAATTAAGGAGAACACATGGATACTTGAATCAATGAAGTAGCAAAACAAGACAACTGCTAGCTCCCATTTTGTGTTCTTCTGGAGGCTCAAGGTAATTTGGCTGTAACACATCAGATACGTTCTAGGTCATCTTTATTGGTCAGCTTAGCTCTACATCAGTAAGGGGTAGCCTTTCATCCATGCTGAGTAGGGAGCTCCTAGTGGCCCTGGGCTCTTGGCCTTAAGATTTCAAGATCATGTTTCTATATTTGCTATTTTCCATCTGGTCTCTGACAGCAGGAGATATAAGTGGGTCTACTCAGAGAGATAGTCATAGTTCTCAATTTTTTCCTATAGGTAGTAATGTTTCAATGTGAAACACTGCAATGCTTGGGTTGAGAATTTCTCTTTCCATACCAGTTAAGCTGAGATGATTATTACAAATTTATTGTGATAGAAACAGTAAAGCTCACTAAGTATTGTGCTTCTCCTCTACATTTTATGGCCCACTTGCAGTTAGGTTAAAACCATAGGAGCTGAAATGAATTGAGTCACTTATAATCAGAGGCAATGAAAATCCTCTGCACAATTTTCTAGTTTCTCTCTTTGCCTGCCATAGCAACTGAGGATAATGCAGTACCAAATATTAGGGCTCCTGTTTGCTGGGATAACTGAGAGTTTGTTCAGTAGAGCTGTCTGATGACCCACATGGGCGTGAGAAATAAACTTCCGTTAAGTCTCTGAAATTCAGAGATTGTTTATTAATACAGCTTGAATCAGCCAATTTTGATCAATAATTATCAAGAGCTTTTATATATAAAAACAATCCAAGTTAGTTTGTAAGTTTCACTGGAGGTACTATTATTTTATTTTATTTTTTAAAATTTATTTATTTATTTTTGGCTGCGTTGGGTCTTCATTGCCGTGCATGGGCTTTCTCTAGTTGTGGCGAGCGGGGGCTACTCTTCGTTGCAGTGCACGGGCTTCTCATTGCGGTGGCTTCTCTTGTTGAGGAGCTTGGGCTCTAGGTGTGCAGGCTTCAGTAGCTGTGGCACGCAGGCTCAGTAGTTGTGGCTTGTGGGCCCTAGAGCGCAGGCTCAGTAGTTTTTTTCTTCTTTTTCCCAGAAAAGGATATTTTTTTATTCAAGTAACTGCAAATAGGAAACCAGAGTGGGGGCCCCAGGCTGGGACAAATAATGGCTACTTCCTCCCTGACAGAACAGGGGAAAAGGTGGCCCCTACACCAGACGGTCAACACAGGCCCCCCTCCTTACTCTGCTGCAGCGTCCTAGGGGGCAGGGCTCCGCCTTCCCTGGGGCTGGGGTAGTCAGTAACCCAGCCTGCTTTGCCCCAGGCCCCTTCCCCTAAGAGCATCTTGGGGGACGCAATGAGGATGAACATTTGGCACTGGTAGCAGCAGAAATGACGGATGTCTAAGAATGAAACACTGAACAAAAAACAACACAACTGTCCAGAGGTAGTTTGTAAACAGAGGAAAGATGGAACCAGAACCTTGGGGGGTGGGGAGGAGCAGAAGGGTGGGAGTGGGCAAGGGTAGCTCCTTGTTATTAGTGCCCTGAGTGAGGGAAGGAAGGGGAAACCAAGGTCTAGAGTGGAAGCAGACAGGGCGCACGGGCTTAGTTGCTCCGCGGCATGTGGGATCTTCCCGGACCAGGGCTCGAACCCGTGTCCCCTGCATTGGCAGGCAGATTCTTAGGCACTGCGCCACCAGGGAAGCCCACTGGAGAGATTATTATTTTAGCAGAAAGGATTCAATGGAATCCTTTCTTTAATGGTGAAGTTGTGTAAATCTTCATAAATGTGAGATGATAGAAAGTTTTTAGAAGGCAGGTAGACTTTGGGATAAGTTGAGAAATTTGTGAAGTCATATTGAGCTGGGGACTCTGAGAAAAGGTGTGGTACGGCAAAACTGGCTTGGGTGTAACAAGAAGTTCCAGTTATATTTATACAAGATGAAGTTTTAGGTATGATGGATCTAGAGTGAGAAAACAATCTGAGAATCCACATGATGTCTTTGAGGAAGATGGGGCGTGGAAGAAGTGGAAAGTTGAAAGCAGTAGGCAGTAGGTCAGGAAGATGATGTTGGCAGTGATACAACATCTCAATGAGATGATATTGCACCTAATTAGCTAGTATCAGAAAAAATTTTGTATTTTGATGGGTACTTTATAGCTACACTAATTGATTTCCTGGAACATTCAGTGATAGGAGAGAGGGAGAGAGAGAGAGAAGAACCAGATATAAAGTATTAAAAAAAGCTAATGACATGATATTGGAAGATCAGCATTCATCTCTACAGAAAGAGATGATGAAAAGAAGAACTAATATTAGGTTGAAGATGAGTGATTCAGTCTTGAATAAATTTTGTTTGAGATCATGGCAAGCACAGTGGACAGTAGTATATATTTAAAAAAAAAAACTAAAATTTAATTAGAAGTGAGAACAGGAGTTACAGATTTGGGATTAATGCTGAGTGGTGGTAATTAATGCCCTAAGACTGTAATTACAGAAAGGGAGAATCATCTTACTGAGGGTCACTATGTAGAGACGAATAGGCAAAGGGTTGATGACTGAGGACTGTTCATGATAGAAGAAGGAGGACAAGTTCTTAAAGGATTGCATTGTGTCTTTTGTGACCAGCATATCTTGTGCTTTACCATATGCATGTTGCCTTTTTTCATTACAGATACCTATGAAACCATGTGTAAGTGTTTGCAACTTTTATTCCATTTGACTCCATTCTAGGAGAATATCTGCCGTAATAGTCCTATCATCCTCCCATTTCTCGTACAACTTTCCATTATTTTTGTCTGGATTCATTTACTCAGAGAATGTTGTCAAAAATGTTTTATATTTCTTCTTTGACTCTCTTAATCTTCATCCTCTTCTTCTATAAAACCAATTCTATTGGAATGGCTTATACTCCAAGTGTGCTTGATGTATTAATATACGAAGTGTTGTCCCACAAAATCTAGAGCTTTGTGGACATCTGTTGTTGTTTCATTGTTTCTATGAGACTTTACAAATCAATTGAACCAAGAGAAACTTTACATAAATCTAGAAAGTTTTATCTGTTTGTCATTGAAATACATTTGTTATAATTCAGGCCTGACATCTTTAGAGAGTCCTGAAACTCTACAACATCTTGGTAGAAAGAAGGTTCCTGTGTTTACAACTAGAGTGCCTTAAAATATATTCCATCCAAATCTTCTCTGTTATTTGGGTCTGTGTAACAGATACTGTATGCATTATTTCTGAAAATATTTTATGTGTATTCAGTCAGTCAATAAAACATTTATTGAATGTTTTCATGTGCTTGGTGTTCTCCTAAGCACAGAGAAGACAAAGATGAATCAGATAGAGTTTCAAACTCAAGGAACATAACCTGCCTTCTAGAAGGGATGGCATACAGAGGAATAGAAAATGATATTATAGAGTGATTGATTTTGTGTAGGAGGGGTGCACAGAGTGACTACTGTGGTAATGTAAAATAGATCAGCTCCCCTTGGCAGGGAGGGTGGGAGTGTAGGAGTTTGTCAGGTAAAATGAGGGCAGGGAACAGGAGGGGCATTTCAGGCAGAGGAGCAGCTGATGCCGGGACCAAGAGATGAGATGATAGTGCTGGAAGGACCTGTAAGGAGCCCAATATGCTTGTAGCACAGGGTGGTGAGAGACGAATCTGGAGAGATAAGCAAAAGCCAGATCATGATAGGCCTCGCCTTTTCAATTGTTTGTTTAGTTACAGCTCATTTTTTTCCAGAAAAGTTTTCAAGTGCCTTGAAGGGCTGTGAATACCATGCTGAGACCTTTGGACCTCTCCCAAACATGATGGCAAGTTTCAGAAGGGGAGCAGTATGATCACATTTGCACTTTAGGAAATAATTGTCTTCTTAGGGGAGAATGAACCACAAAAACAAAGTCAGAGGCAGAGGGGCCGGTTAGTAAGTTGCTGCAGTGTGAGGGGCTGAATTAAGGGAGAGGCTTCGGCGATGGAAAGAAGAGATATAAAGTAAACACAATCAACATGGTGTGCTAGTAAATATTTTCTCAGTGAATGAAGTGTGACTAATTAGATGTGTGGGGTGAGGAAGAGGGAGAAGTTGAGCATAAATTATAGGTTCAGGCTTGGGAAACTTGATGGGTGACAAGAAAAGTCATTGCTTGGATAGTGAATGCATTCCTTCTGAGTTCTTTGTGTTCCTGGGAATTGTAATTGTTGCATGTGGATTAATCTTAACTATAGAATAAACAGAATAAGAGTAAGTCAGTGTCTTTCTTTTTTTTCTTATAATTTTCCAGCACCAACAACAGGATTGATCACACAATTATGATTGATCAGTTTCCTTCATTGAATTGATTACAATTTAATGAATCCAACATATGGTGCTGTTCATCAAAGAATGACTGACAGGTCTCAACTGACTATCAGTTGGGATTTTTGGTTGCATGCAATAGAAAGTGACTTTGACTAACATGAGCCAAAGATGATTGTGGTGAATTACTGGAAGTTCTCAGCTTGACATAAAGTCTGGAGAAACAGGCTTGGAAATCAGCAGGTAGAAAAACAGATGCAGAGAACTGAACAAGAACCACGGGATAAACCACAAGTTTCAGTCCCTTTGTCTGCTTAATATTCAAATTCCAGAGAGCTCTGAATTATCAACAATCTTGAGTAACACCTCCACTGCTTAGCTAGGGGAAGGTTGGGCCCCTAATTACAGTCCCACAACAAGGGAAGGGGTAATTCCCCAAACATTTAGAAATCATGGTGTTCTTAGGAAGAAAAAAAGGCTGCTCACCAGACAAATAATTACAAATGTCCAAATCAAGCTGGTTCGAGCTTTTATTATTTTCTGTTTAGAAAAATTCTTAAAAACAAAAATGAAGCTTTGTGAAGTTCGGGCATGAGAAATTCATTTTCCAGTTAAAAGGAACTCAGATCTTTTTCAATTTAGCTACTCTCTTTGACAAAGGATTTACTCTATTATTTAGCTTCTAGAAAGTAAAACAGATATTTTAAAAATAGTAGGACATAAGCACTAAACTAATGAGACACAATAGGAAATTCTAGAATTGGAGGGAAATTTTATATAGGTCTTGCAGGAGAAATCTGAATAGGTGGGGGGGCGGAGTGGGAAAGAAAAACATGTGAGAAAAGGGAGGAACACACACAGAAAAAAAAATTCAGTCTTATTTGGATAAACTTATTTGGATAAACTTCAGAGCAACCGAATTTCTTCAAACCAAATCTCTAACTCTTTAGTGTCCGGAGGAAACACCCGCCACTAATTACAGGACTAAGGTATGGAAGAAGCCACTTCAGGCTGTGGAACCCAAATCAGTCATCCTGATGGTGGCTTTTCAGATGTGGCTGTGGTTGTTTGTTTGGTGGTAGAAGAGAGTTTAAATTTATTTCCACTGGCCTTAGTAGATGTTGATATTTCTTCCATCTCTCATCTTACTTCAGAGCTAGGGACATAACTGTGCCAACTATGGCTTTGTTTGGTATGCCAGACAGTCCTGGTGCTGCAAAGTCAAATCGCCCTGAAGGATGTTTATGTAAATGTGCGAAGAAGTTTTGCTTAGAGGTCACTGTGATGATTCCCTACACTATCCTTTTTGAGAAAGCAAGTTAAAGGGGCTGGTTTTATGATTGATTCTGAAAACTCTGTAAGAGTTTTAAGTTGATCTATATTTGAAATCACAATTTTGATGATGTTTCTATTTTCTTTCATTTCGAATAATTTTTTTTCAAAGATTATAAGAATTTCTCTTTTTCTGCAAAGATAAGCTCAATTTTGAGACAGCCCATATTCCTTTGTAGGGTAAAATAAAGATGAAACATTAGACATGATGGGTAAAGAGTACTTTTTGAAAACCCGACTAGCATTTTCTGTGAGAAATGTGGTTATTATATTAGACATGTTATATCTGGCTTAATAAATCTGTACAGTTGATATTGTAATTTTTCTCTAGAAGTTTTCAGTTTTTCTTTTCTTTTTCCAAGCTAGCAAGATGTCCTAGAAGAAGTAATGAATTACAGTTCATTTATTTACTTTTATTATTTTACTTCTTGTGGGTGTGATTTTTTTTCAATCTCTTGGTAGAAAAGATGATTATGGAAGTGCAGATGAGAAGGAGTAATTCTTCAAAATTTGGAAATCATATAGCAGAGCTGCCTAAGGAGTAAATTCAAACCATTTTAATTTGTCACACAGAAAAAAGACCTGACATATTCCTCTGTTTCTGAAATGTTTTTCTATCCTTACTGCTAGGAGAATTAATACACTGGCAGGGGGGCTATTAAGCACATTAAACATCAATTTGTGAGTTGGACTAGACAATCTCTTAAACTCATTCCAAAAATGAATACAGTCGTTCCTAGGTGTCCGTGGGGGATTGGTTCCAGGATTCCCGTGGATACAAATGTCCGAGGATGCTTGGATCCTTTTTATAAAATGGTGTACTACAGTCAGCTCGCCATACCCATGGTTCCGAATCCGGGGATACTGACAGGCGACTGTATCTATGTTACTATTGTTGTCAAGGTTGTGGTCAAGGATGTGAGCCAGACTGCCTGGACTTGTTTGTTTTGGTTTGTTTATTTGTTTTTAATTTTTTTTTTTGTTTTACTTTGTTTTAAGTTTAAAAAAATTTTATTTTATATTGGCATATAGTTGATTAACAATGTTGCGTTAGCTTCAGGTGTACAACAAAGTGATTCAGTTATACATATACATGTATCTATTCTTTTTCAAATTTTTTTCCCATTTAGGTTATTACAGAGTATTGAGTAGAGTTCTCTGTGCTATACAGTAGGTCCTTGTTGGTTATCTATTTTAAATATAGCCGTGTGTGCATGTCAATCCCAAACTCCCAAGACGGCCTGGATTTGAATATCAGCTCTCAACTATAGAATCAGCTACCACCCACAAGTTGCAAACAAGTGGTTTTCTGTAGAGCTATAACCATATATACTAGTTGATGCAGAAAAATCTTGAAATTTCACTTTGTAAGTTGGCTTTTCATTCGATGGTTCTGGAGAGAGTTAGAAGAGTTTGTGTATGTCTTGATACTACCAGGCTATCTAAGAGGAAAACTTCGGTTGATTTTTGTAATGCTACTATTTCAATCCATTTCATGTGGAATACAGTTCCAGCAGAAACCACTTCGTGCTAGCTTTTTTGTATAGCATAGTCCACTACTTTACAGTATGGATGAAATGAGCAGGTGGGTGGAGATCAGATGGAATCCAAGATAGACCCTCATTTGTCCTGTGAGTCCTTTTTACAATCTGGGAAAGAGGGTGTGATTGAGGTGAATATTGAGATATTGCCCCATAAATGGCAATCAAGATCCCTTCTGATGTGGGACGTAGAATGTTATGCTGGTGATGAAAACTTGGTGATTCTTCTTGGTCAAATTTTCACAAGGATTTACTTTAGCATTTTCTTAGTCGTGTCTACCCTCCTTTCAGGCTGTCATTAATTGAAGGTGATGAAACACGTGATAACTTGGACAAAGTCCTTGAACTAAATTAATTCAGACTACCATTGGCAATAAAATTGTGACTCTTTGTGCATTGGGAGATTATTTCAGGAGAGGTTTGAAATGGAAGTTACCGGACCCGAAGCCATTTTGAGCTCTCTACCAAAATCAAAAGTTTTATTCCCTGAGAAAAGCCTACAAAATTTTGCTCTACTCAGTTATATTTCCTGATAATTTTTCATGGATAGTAGGTGTCCTTGATCTTGTAATAGAAGAATAGATTCCCAACTACAAAGAATTTGTCAGACACAGTTTTATTCTAGTATGCAATAAGTGGACTTTGTATAATTCTCTCTCTCTTGTTCTTTTTTTTTTCCCCCCAAGGGTAGTAGGAGGAGTGGAGAAGGAATTAAAATAAGTAAAATAAATCACCATAGGAAAGTTTTAAAATCTTGCCTTATTTTTAGAATTCACATTTCTTGTGTTACTGTATCTTGATTTGGGCTGGATAATACCAATGGCACTTTTTTGGAATCGGAGTAGTTCATACCGATTTTTCACTCTGAGATGCATATCAAAACTACTTAGAACGCTCTAAGTTTTTCTCATGGGTTCATCATCTATTCATGCAAAAATGAAAACATAATTACTATAGGGCAACACATCTGGAAACTGAGTGGCAAGATCGGGTTGAAGTCATGGAACATTCCAGAGAGGCCAAAATTCTAAATAAAAGCAGCTTAAAACTCAGAATGCTCTTCAGTAAGGGATGATGGTTTTGGCTTCTGCAGTAGCCTCATTGATGATCTGCCATTAAGAAACTTTCAACAAGTAAATTTTTAAAAATTTGCCCTTTGGAAAGAGGATGAAGAATTTTATTAATGGTAAGCATTAGATATAGTTATTCATTTAATTCAGAGTGCTTTTCATATAGTCTCACATTGTCATTCTTTGCTTCTAGCACTACATTGTTCTATATAATCGTCATTAGCCACGTGTGACCATTGAACACCTGAAATGTAGCTACTGAGACAGAGAAACTGAATTTTCAATTTAATTTGATTTTAATTCCTTTAAATTTACAAATTGAACATCAAATATCTCATGAGTATTTTAGTATTAATGATAAGATGGTAATATTTTGGAAATATTGGTTTAAATAAAGCATATTATTAAAGATTTCACCTGTTGCTTTATACTTTTTTGTTGATGTGACTACCAAAATATTTAAAATTACATATGTGGCTTGCATTATATTTCTATTGGACAGCCCAGTTCTACTTTGTACTTGTTAGTGGCTCAAAGATGTCTAAATTACCTAGATGCACAATCTCTCCTCATTTTCTCTCACATAGAGTGATGATTATATATCTGTTTTTCATTAATTGATTTATAGCTCATTCAAGAAGAAATGACTTTGATTCTTGCATGTAATTTCCCAGTTTCTTGGAGAATATCTTGGTTTTTTTTCTGAGAACAAGTTGACTGTTATCAAATAGTCAGTCACCAAATGTTCCCCAGTTTTTTTCTTCCTTGGCGGTCTTTAATTCTCCAGGCTAACATATGCCAACAATTGTAAGCATGTTGTCAGAAATTTTTTTTTTTTGCTTATATTTTCAATTGAATAACGCCTCCAAGATCTGTTGAAAGTCAGCAGCTGCAGCAAGACATGGTTTAATCCTTGTAGAGGTAGATGGCAAGTGCCAATTTGTAGGTGACAGTACTTTCATACTTTTTGAAAAGGTAATAAGAAAGATACAGAGACATTAAATTTAAAAAAAAATGAAAGAGCATGGTGTGGGAACAAAAACTAAAAAAGTGAGCATAATTGGGGCCTGGGGACTTTGCGGAAGAAAGGAAGTCTAGACCCTATTTTGTTTGATGTTTTGGGTAAAGCTTTATCATTGTGTACTTCTTAATTCGCTTGGATATGTCTAGTTAGTACTCGAATTCAGTTCATTGTAATCTCATGTTCATTTTGTGACTTTTAACACTTACATTAACAATAGATGTATCAATGTGTTGGTGTCATTTGAGGACACCAATTTTATGGAATGATTTACATGGACATAAATATGGCTTTAACTTCTAAAGTCTTTAATTCTCTCAGATACACACATATTCACATTCAATTTAGGGAAAACTATATTTTTAAAGTTTTTGTCACCGGAGGTCACAGGAATTAAGCAATCATTCTCTCTCCCAACTTTTCCTTCTCACATTCTTTCTGTTTTACTCAGTGTGTCTCTGTCTCTCTTTATTTTTACTCACGAGTTGATTTTGTTGGTATATTCAGTTTGCCATTCATGAAATGTGACTGGAAGTGAAGTTCCATTAGAAGTTTAGCACAAACATGACTGGTTTATTTCAGTGTAAGCCCATCAACGAAAGGTGGAAAAAGTTCCAAAAAATTCTATTTGCTGGAAAATTTGCTAATAAGCTTTTCGTTACTCAAAGGCTTGCTCACAATGTGGGATTTGAGGGTGGGAGCCTGGGTGGAAAGAAGACAAAATATAATAAACACAACAGAAACTCACTGGCATCAAACTGATTGGAGTGCATTAGGAAAACAGCTTATGAGAGAACTATGAAAACAGGCTTTGTACTTTGTAAAGCGGAGCGTTTCAGAGATGCCGATTATAAAGATTGGAACCAATAGCAGTGCCCCAAAGCGAGGTTTCTGTTTCAGGCCTGTGTACGCACACTTTATTCTCCATTCATAAAGAAATCTTAGTTTGCAAACAGGATGTATACCAGACCCCTCAAGGATCTAAGAATTTCGTCTACATAGAGAATTAATGTAAACACATGCCTTTCTTTTAGAGTGAGAAAAAGTTAAGCTAAACTGAAACAAATGGCATTTAGCTTATCTGACATTTTACAATTAGAAGGAAAAAAATGTATGAATGGAGAATCAGATTTTTTATTAAAAACATATTTTAGAATGTTTTCTTTTGGGGGGACAGATTTATTTTCTTCCATTTGTTGACCCCACTGTGAATTTAAATAAGTTCTTGGTGTGTTCTTGGTTTATTTTTGACTTTTGATTTTAAAAGGCAAGGGATAAATTTCAGTCTCTAAATTTGGAAGAATGTCTTTGGAGTGAGGTCCTTCCAGTTTCCTGGAGGAAGTGGCAATTAACTTGGCCCTTAGGGAAAGGGCACAATTTCAATAACAAAAGGATGGGGTAGAGTCCTTTCAGACAGAGGGGTTGGGATCTTTGAATGCAAGGATATGGGTAGAGGGCCAAATCATTTTAGATGGGTGAGGTGGCCTTATGGTGCAGGACAAAGGCAAAGGGGGAGAAAAAGTGTGAAAATTGGGCTTATACATGGTCTGGAATGCAAGGACAAAGAAATAATTGGCACTTAGTAGACATGGACAGTTTTAACTATATAGCTCCATGAAGAGAAAGTGGGTAAGCTAGAAAGGAGAAATGAAGAAAGACCAAAAGTTTACAAAGCTATTCCTCTGTGCTATATATTATATAGGAATGTCAAGTTTTCCATTATGCAAAAAAGGGAAACTAGGGCTCAGGGATGTTGGAAACTTGCTGAGATCTGTAGGTTGAGTGTTTGGATCCAGTGTTGTTGAAAGAACAGAGCCTAAGGTTCATCAGTGACAAGATGCAAGAGATGCTTCAGATCCTGTGATCTGGCAATAAGGCATAGAGAAGGGGGCAGGGATACGAGATGGGAGCCTCTAGCCTGCAACTAAGTAGATATCATAAATTAAATCTAACGGTACAGAATGGAAGGCAGACACCAGAATTCTAGTTTTATTCTATTTTTTCTGATTATCAAAGTTAATAGGATTTCAGGGTTAGCCCTCTAGACATGCTTAATAATATGCCTCATCTTAACTTCCCATGAAAATGCCCATAATGATACCCAGAGTGGCAGTAGCACTATAAATTAAACACAAGAAGAGAACAGGGCAGAACTTTCTCTAATTGCATCTCTGGCGTGGTGGATTTGAAAAGCTTGGTCTTAGGCTATGCATGCTAGGTTCCAATCTCTGAACTCGGACAAGAAAGAAGCCACCAGAGCAAGTAGGTGCATTAACTTCTGAGTTGTAAGTGTACTCAGATACAAACGAATTAAATCCAGAGCCCAGTTCTTTTCTCACTTCTTCTATATGCATCTGTTTCTCTCTTGACATTCATTCAGAGATTACTAGTCTCAGCACACAAAAAGCCAGGAAGTAGAGGAAGCTAGAGGAAGGCAGAGATGGTAAGTGGAGCACCCTGAAGATTGGAGAAGGGTTGTGAACTGCATCTGATTCTCACATTGTCATAGCAACCTACTCTTAGTGCTGAAGAAGATGCAAACTCACCAGGTGCCCACCAGATAAATCCCTGCCATGTGACACAAGATGAGCAAGGCATGTTGTTCCTTCTCTTGGCTTTTAGGTTCAGAGAGACAAACTCCTGAAATTCAAATCGTTTATGGAAAGGGCTGGTGCTGGTTGTCCTCTTCATTGCCAAAATCATGTATGGACAGACGTCAAACATGAGTATCTAAAAACAAAACTAACCAAAGCTTGCAGCCTATGATCAGAAGATACAGAATTAGGACTGAGAACACTGCCACAAAGATGTGCAGAAATACTTTGTTTCCCTGGATGCATGATAAATCTCCTGAGGAGATTTCTTAAAAATACCAATACCTGGACCTCAGTCCCAGAGCTTCTGATTTAATTGGTGTGGAGCTAGGCCTGAGCATTGGTATTTTTAAAAAGTGCTTCCAGGTGGCTGTAGCAGCTGAGACTGAGAACCACCAAGTTAGAGCAAGAACGTCTCTCCACAAATAATTTCCTCTCACTTAGTCTTGGTCTCCTTATCTGGTAGAAGAGAAATCTTCAACAAGGCAATGAATCATTGTGTTTCTCCTTCCTTCTTGGAAATGCTGTTACTTTCCTGTAATGTTTATATTGTAAAATCCTCCAAGGAAATACATATCCTTGTCAGAGCCAAACAGCAAATGAGATAAACCAAAATTGCTTCTAACTGACGATTATTTCTTTGTGTCTTTTTTACTTTAGAATGTATTGTCATTCCAAGATTGGTTGAGTTCAGACTGATACAAAGCATTACTAATAAGGACAAGGACTTTGAACTGGGTCCAGTGTCCAGGGAAGCCTACTGGACTTTGCTTATATCCACAGACCCCAACAGCTACCTGAAGACCTGGCATTACCACCAAAAAGAGAAGTGAGAGTGTAAGCCTGGACCACTTTCTCCTAAACTCCCTGGCCCTCAGGTGCTTCATCTATATGATGAAGAGGGTGGATGATATGATTTAAAGTTCCCTTAATTCTCTAAACTGTACATTATATTATTATTCCTATTATTTGATATCAGGATTTCATTAGCATTGAGGACAATAAATAAAACAAAAAACATATTTTACTAACTTTTCAGCAGTTATTTTAGATGTCATGGAGATTCCATCTCAGAAGCAGGTCTCTGATGAGGTGAGTGAAGAATTTGCCAGCAACCCCAAACTTAAGGAGAGGGTGGGGTGTCCTAAAAGATTCGGTAATCAAGAAAAAGAATATCTAGTATTACATTTAAAAAAATCAAAATGAATGCAAAAAACCCATGAAAACAAAGCATCGACAATCTATATAAAGCTATTGCATTTAAAAATTTAGATTTAGTATTATAAATGAATGTCTATAGTGTTTTTCCAAACTAATATTCAAATATATGTTCAGGCAATCATTCAGACAATAAGCTGGCAGTGACTGCATATATAAGGATTTGAAAACATGGGTTTTGCCTTCAAAATACTTACAATTCAATGTGGGGTCGTAAAATCAGTGAGGTAGGGAAAGAAGCAAAAATAGAAGAGTAAAATAATATAGGGACCCATAATGTGGGCATTTAGAAGACATGGTAACTGATTTTGACTGGGAGTGTGTGTGTGTGTGTGTGTGCGCGCGCACACTTGTGTGTGTGTAGTAGATCTGTACAGTCTTCGTGAAAAATACGACTTTTAACCGCAGAGGGTTTTGTTGGGAAGCATGATGGAAAAGCAACCAGGCTGAAAGAACAACGTGGAAAAAGGACAGAGACTTGGGCACACAAAGAAAATTCAAGAAAAAAGGCAGGTTTTGTGGCAGAATTATAAGTGTGTATGATCAGATATGATAGTTGGACGTGTGGCTGGAAAAGTTGGTTGGATTTGGAATGCTATGAGTAGCCATCATCTGCTGGATTCCAGAGTCAGGCCCTCTAGGGTGAAGAACTGAGCTGTAAATACTCTTCAAGGTGCGGAATCCCCACAAATGAGAACTCACTGTGTTACTAAATGCAGCAGCGTTTTGGAGGTTTGTAGCTCTGACCTAGTAAATTTAGCCAAGAAGATTTAGTTAGACATCCAGGAAAACATGCTGCCTCCAGAATTTAGCTTTGAACTGACAGAAAGGAATTATTCACTCTCCGATCTCTGTCACGTGCACAGGGAGTCAGAAGCAAGGTAACACATTTTTATTTTTTTAATTTAAAAAATTTTTTTAAAATTGAATTTAATTAATTTATATTTTATACAGCAGGTTCTTATTAATTATCTATTTTATACATATTAGTGTATATATGTCAATCCCAATCTCCCAATCTCCCAATTCATCCCACCCCCCCCCCCCACTTCCCCCCTTGGTGTCCATACGTTTGTTCTCTACATCTGTGCCCCTTTTCTGCCTTGCAAACTGGTTCATCTGTACCATTTTTCTAGATTCCACATATATGCGTTAATATATGATATTTGTTTCTCTCTTTCTGACTTACTTCAGAGATGGTCCTCAGTTTTGATGGCTTGTGTGTGTTAACATACCAGTCATCGTGTATCAAGTTTTGCCTTGAGCCAAGACTGACTCTTATGATTGAGAAGAGAAAAACAAAGCACATCAAAGTGCAATCATTTTTCAAATTGTACACTTGCTTCTAAAGATGGAGTGTCTTTGGCCTTGACTTGAAAGCTGTGGTGTTGAGTCTTTTAGGAGGTGGAATGTAATGACTTGGAACAGCAGAAATAAACAAGAACCTCAGGAATCCTTCTGGTTTGGCAGGATGGGACCCAGTGGCAAGTACACTGTATATATCTAAAAATGAATAATAACTTCATGAAAATGTAAGCAGAATTTCATAGTGTGTCCTCCCCTAATCTTACCTGCTCTTAGCAACAATGCTTGTGAACCTCTCTCTCTCTCTGTCATTCTTCCTAATCTCTCAGATATTGTGCATTGTGGCTCCTTTTTGGTTTTGGCCATATTTCTAGCTATTGTGCTATTGGTGATTTCCTTTCTAAGTTAGGAAATTGTGGTTGAAAAAAAGAAATAAAATTTTTTAAAAGAACTTTTTTAAATTTAATTTTTATTTTATATTGGAGTATAGTTGATTTACAATATTGTGTTAGTTTCAGGTGTACAGCAAAGTGATTCAGTTATACATATACATATATCCATTTTTTCAGATTCTATTCCCATACAGGTTATTACAGAATATTGAGTAGAGTTCCCTGTGCTATACAGAAGGTCCTTGTTGATTATCTATTTTATATATAGTGGTGTGTATATGTTAATCCCAAACTCCTAATTGATCCCTCCCCTCCTCACCTATCCCCTTTGGTAACCATAATTTTGTTTTTGAAGTCTGTGAGTCTGTTTCTGTTTTTAAATAAGTTGATCTGCATCTTTTTTTTAGATTCTACATATTAGTGGTATCATATGATATTTGTCTTTCTCTGTCCAACTTAGTTCACTTAGTATGATTTTTAAAAAAAACTTTTTTTCCCTCTGTGTTCAATTAGAATATCATTTGGGCTATTTTGAATGGCCAAGTTTGAGAATGTGTATTTTGACATAAATCTTCATATATAAGCCTTTATCTAACTCTTATTCTTAAACAAAAAAACAATATCTATAGCTAGTGACTCATGGAAAACTAAATTCGGATTGTCTGTTGTACTACCATGTTTTTGCATTTCCTAGAGTTTTTGTATTTCTAAAATTCCCTAGAAACTAAAACATGCTCATTTACAGCAGTTACTATTTAAAATATATGTTATTTGCACCTAAAATAAAACATTGTTTAAAAATGCCCTTGAAGGAACAAAACTTTCATTCTTCTCAATTCTTTTCACTTGGCTATATGGGAAACATTCCACTTAGCTCATTCAGAAAATGTGCAAACCTGGCTTTGGGCACAATACTCATTTTCTAAAATGGATGGACCAGGGCTAGTTTCCTCACATTTCTTACAATCGGTTGCATGTGGCTGGAAGTCAGACTAAGGGTGATTTATAGTAATTGCCTGTCATCAGTCTATGCCACGCTTACCTGCATAATCCACCAATTGTCCCCCAAATGCCCAGGGCTCATAACCGACCTAAGGTTATTTGGTTCTTTTATGAAGAAACACACACAAAATGCCAATGTTCCAAAATGAAGCACTGGCCCCCAGCTCCTGCTGTTCCAACTTTCATAGCGCTAGGGAGAAAAGAGTCACAGGCATGTTGACTCACATCTAGTTAGAAGGTAAGAAGTAGTTTCCTGAGAATATGTATCCCACAGGCAAAGCAGGGTGGGAGTCATCTACTACGGTGCTATCTCTCAACCTCAACACCATTGACATTTTGGATGGGATAATTCCTTGTTATGGGGGGGCTGGTCTGTGCACTGCAGCATCTCTTGATGCTACCCATTAGATGCCAGTAGCATCTTGGCCCCTGCACTGTGACAATCAACAATATCGCCAAACATTGTCAAACATCCCCCTGGGGGAGGGGGGGATTTCCCCTGAATGAGAACTACTGTACTAGGGAAAAGTAAAACTAGGCTTTTATAATTGGCCAACATTGTGTCATGAAGTATACAGTAGTCTATAGGATGAAAGGGAATAATAAGATAATATTTATTGTACATACTTACAAGTAATATATATATATCTAATACATATACATATTTATATATCCCCAAAGCATACACCGACAGTTTTAGAAAAAGTCATTGGGGGAGGGAAATGGTAAAAATAAACCTCTACAGTTATGGCACTTCCAGAGCACCTGTGTTTGGAAGAAAAATTGGAGTGTGAGAGTGGTAGAAACTTTTGCCTACATTGGTCTTTACTTTGACCAATTCATTGGTTTTAATTCTATCCTTCTTGTTATGTAAAATCATTATAATTTTTCTTCCCCATGATAGCCCATCAACTATTTGAAAACGTATACTATTTTGTTCTAAAGTCCCTTTCCAACCTTTTTTTCTAACTATACAAAATAGGACATAGTTTTAAGTTCCTTCAGTTTTCCAACTTCTTTCCCCTAAAGGAGCTTCGGTCTGTTTATACTATTTTTAAATTAGGATTCCCAGGATTGAAATGGGAACTTGAGACAATGAGAAATGCTTCTGTCTCAACAAACAGAAAATTCAGTAAGGATTTAAACCTTCAAAAAAATGTTCTCACAAAACAATCATTCCAAAGATGGTTGATTGTTGGCTTTGGTTCAGCTTCTCAATGACCTAGTCTTGTCTGCCCTACAATTGTTAACATAGAGCAAGGAGGAAGGGTGGCATATGTTAACATTAACAGTGTCTGCAACATGCAGAATAGGAGGACAATCATTGTATGTAACTGTATTAACACACTTCAAGAGTCTTAATTGCTCTTCGGCAACTATATTACACGATCGACACTGTATTTAACTGTATCAGAGAAACTGTGACACTGCAATACAATTTCTTTGTCACCTATATGCACCTTGGCTTTAGGTCCTTGAGGAATTGTGAATTATTTACTATTGCACCCTGATATCATTACAAGCTATATTATTTAAGTGATCAGTAAATATTTTTTAAAACTTATCAATGTATACCAAATATGTTCTAATCTTAAGAGCAAAATTTTCACTTGCAAGAAGTTGTTTATTAGAACATTTCTATTTATGACATATTTATTTTTCTTTCTGTTACATTGGATTTCTTGTTTAGCTTCAAAGGTCCATGAATTCTCTAGAAATTGTACATAATATTTTGTGTGCACTTGCATTTATGAAGCAAACCATAATTTTAATCAGGGTCTTAAAGTGGTATTTGGCTCAAGAAATTTAAACTTCTTATACAATATAGATTAAAAAAAAAGATAAATGGAAGATCAAAAGAAAATTACTCTGAGAGAAGAATTATTTTCAGGAAAATAGAACAACCAGAAAGGGCCTATTTTGGAGAGATCTCTGTCTTCCTATGACCCTAAAGTAAAAAAAAAAAAAAAAAAAAAAAAAAAGCATCTGCAATGGTAGCCATAGATTTCATGTAAAACTCTGTCTCTGGGCTCGCATACTGGAGTCTTGTCAATGTCAAAATTCAAAGAAGGTTTAGGACTCTATCTCTTCTGGATTATAAGAATAAAAATAGTGGGCTCCAGAAATATTCCACCAATACTGAAACAGTTTTGTTCTTTCATTAGGAGAAAGATGCAACATACAAGCTGTGCTTTCTATAAACTCCTGACCCATTTTCAGCAGTAGATGCCTTTTAAAGTCTGTGTTGATGGGTTCATATTGATTCATCCATAGTCTCTGACTAGCCTTCTGTAGGACCAATGGCAGAGGAACTGATAGGATTAGGAGTGAGGTCTATCACTTTAAAGGAACTAGAACTTGATGGTGGCTGCATTAAATAGAGCCAGATTAAGGTGTTATACACATTTCCTAAACAGCACATTTCCTAAGTCTTCATCCTCCTAATTAGAAGGATTTTACTTCCTTATGAAATGACCTGCAGATGATTGAACAATTTATTATTCTATTGTATACATCTGGCTTAATATATTTTAGAAACTAAAGATTTATTTATTACTTATTTAATTCCACATGTACAACTGATATCCAAAACTTTCTTTGCAATATTAAATTTGAGGCCTCCTTAAGTCAGGCACTAGTGGTCCACAGAATGACAACAACTTTTTAGACACATTGAAATGTTTTTTCAGGGAAAAGCAAGCAGAGTGGGAAAACAACAATAACAAAAACAAAGCAGAACAAAACAAAACAAAACAATAAAAATCAATTCATCTTCCCCAACCAACCAGAAAGATTCCCCAGTTAGGGCTGGTACACCAAGTTAATTACAAGACTGTGTGACTTATTGTCTGTAACTCGCTGATTTTGTACTCAAATGAATATAAAGGGTAACGATTTCCACTTAATTGTTAACTAGTATGCCTTTGTAATTCTAAACATTGTTGTTTCTGAAATGAAAACTTCCATATATTTGTGTGTAGAAATGACATGGTTGCACAGAAAAATTAACTTTAAAAGATTGATAGCTACAAAGAACAGCATATCGTATAATCTTTCAACTTTGGATGAATCAAGGAAGGATCTATGAATGTCGCTGATTCACGCACTGTGAAATTTTTAATTAGTTGTGTTAAAAAAGAATGTTCTGGGGCTTCAAAGTCTTTGCCTTAAGAAACCTTGTAGATTCCACTTGGTTCTCTGTAAACACCTACTCTTGGACCCCTGAGCCACCTTATAAGAAGACTGACCACAACCTGCTGAAAAGACCATGGGGAAAGACCTGAGACTACAAAGAAAGGAGGGTCCCAGCTGAGCCTGACCTTCTCATTGTCCTTGCCCAGGTACCAGGCATGTGAGTGAACCTATCGTGGACCCTCCAGTCCAGTCCAGCTACCAGATGAATCTCATCACATGACCCCAGTTGATGTGTATCTCCCAACCGAGCCCTGAGTCACAAGATCATGAGGTTCAAAAAACTGTTGTCTTAAACCACAACATTTGGGGATGGTTTGTTAATAGCAATACAAAATCAGAACATCCTTATTAAAATTTTAACTTATTTGATCAAAACCTTTATTTATTTATTGCCAACAAAAGATTTCTTAGCTGCATTTTGGAAAACATTTTTCCAGGCAGTAGATTTCTCTATTCCATGAACTCCTATCCCTTTTGCCCCTGTTTTTAACCTGTTTTTGCTTGTTCTTCTCACTGTGGCTACAGGTTCTCATTTCCCAACAAGCTTTTAGCTAATCCTGTCCTTGAGTCAGGGTGTATATATGGACCACTGTCCAGCAGCCCAAGTGACTCCATATCAAAGTTAGTGTAGATGAGGGTCTGACCTCAAGCCTTTGTGCCCGTTCTAGCAGGTTGGATTCTGTGTTTTTCCTGTGTTCCCCTTTCTCATAATGTAGTCCCAAGAACTGGTTCTTAACCTTGTTCATTCTGATTAAGGGTCTAAACTGGTAGACTTTCTAATACTCCACTCTAGATTGGGATCTTTCCTTGTTTTCATTTTCTATAAGTGCCATATCAAATTGCCAGACATTTGGCAGCCTAAAATAACACTAATTTATAATCTCACAGTTCTCTAGATGTCTAGGCTCAGCATGGCTCTGTTGGGTCTCTGCTTTGGGTATAACCAGATTGGAATCAAGGTGTCAACAGAGCTGCATCCCTTTCTGGAGGCTCTGTGGATGAGTCTGATTCCAAGCTCCTTCATATTGTAGCCAGAATCCAGTGTCTTGCCGTTGTAGAACTGAGGTCCCTGTTTCCTTGCTGGCTGTCAGCCAGGGGTCATTCTCAGCTTCTAGACACTGTCTACATTCCTTGGCTTCTGGCTCCCTTTCTCCATCTTCAGAGTCAGCAATGGTGCATGGAATCCTTCTTGTGCTTGGAATTTCGCTGGCTTCCCCTTCTGCCTTTCTTTTCTCCTTTTAAGAGTTTATGTGATTACTTGAAGACCCCCAGTTAACCCAGGATAATCTTCCTATTTTAAGTTAGGGGGGTTAGTAACATTAATTCCATCTGCAAAATAGTTTTAGAGCAGTACCTGGATTAGTGTTTGATTGAATAATCAAGGGATGGGAATTATGGAGGGAAATCTTTAGAATTCTGTCTTTTCAATATTCCATCCTAGGAACTAAAGATCTGCCTTGGAACCAAGGAGCTGAGTTCTTGCTACCACCCATCTACCCTGGCTCCCCTACTTCCCTGGCCTAACCCTGGCTTGTCTTTTGTCTAAAATGTCAGTGTTACCTCTTTGTTTAAAATATTTTCATTACCATGTTTTTTCCCCACTTGCTAAGATAACTTTGACCATTTTCTGAACCCCCTTAATGATGATTATCTGCCTGGATTGCTATCCATTCCTTCCTTCCTTCCTTCATTCGACAAGTACTTATTGAGTACTTATTATATGCTAGTTACCTTCTGAGAAGCTGGTGATACGGTAGTGGAAAAAACAAAGACTATGCCCTTAAAGTATGTGCATTTGTATGGATAGATAGATAGATAATCAGACATATACAAATGAGCATATAATAAAATTTCAAGTGATGATAAGCGCCATGAGGAAAAGTGAAGGAGGGCTGGTTCTCTTTGATTTAGGGTAGTCAGGGATGGCTTCTCCGAGAGACAACATTTAAGTAGAGACTTGAGGGAAGATTAGAAGTAAGTGTATATAAGGGCAAAAATGTGCTATGCAAAGAGTTCTGGTCAGGGTTCCTGCTCAGTACTGAGCGAATCAGATGGGAGGTAAAGCAGCTGGACCAGGGTGAGGAAAATAGGAAAGGAAGTCAGAGGGGAGGCAGGAACCGGATTTTTGGGGGCTTTAAAGGCCATGGAAAGGACACTGGTTTTTACTTTGAGTAAGGTAGGAAGGTATTGATGAATTTTCATCCAAGGAGTTAAATGCTCTGACTTATGGTTTTGCATGATCAGTCTGGCTGCTGAAGGAAGCAGGAAGCGCCATCAGGAAGCATTTGTTATCATTCAGGGTGGAAAATGCTGGTGGTTTGGACTTAGGTGGTCGCAGTGGCGGAGCTCAGAAGTGGCTATTAGCATCATCTCGAGGGAAGGGATATCTATTGCTTATTCCTGTGCACTAATATCCTGTCTGACATACCCACAGTGGTCACAGCTCTGGCCACTTCTTCAGGGTTCCACCTAATAGGCTCTTGTGTCTTTTGTATCTTCTGTCTGATAATATCCAGCTCTAAATGAGCTCCCATATTCAAACTGCCTAAAACAACACAACTAAGATCCAAGGAGCCCAGGACGGGCACAAAGGGTTGCGCCCCTCCCGTGCAGCTCCATTTTATGCGTGTTTCTTTCCGGGATACCCCTGACATTCCAGGCTTGCACATCTTGGTGGACCAGGAATCCCCCCTTGCTCCCCTATGGGATTACACTTCAGTGGCTCTCTTTGTTTAAAAGCTTCCGGGGGTGGTGCCGTTATTCTTTGGAATATTCTCAGTATTGTAAAAGTTCGTATCTGAGGGCACAGTTGATTTTTGGAAAGAGCCACAAGTAGGTCCAAGTCATATCTGATGAAGAGGCTACATCAAGCTGCGTGATCGTTTTTTAATCAAAGTAGAATGGATTGTGATTGGCGGGATTCCCAAACCTCATGGAAGCTGTGTGTTCTTGCAAATCCAGAGGTGCTGTACCAGCCACTGCTCCTAGATGTCCTCCCTGCCCTGCCCCTTCATGTGTCAAAGTCCTACCTACTTGCTGGCTTATAACAGTTAAATTTTTAAAAAATCTCCCCTTTCTAGGTTCTCATCAAATACACTACCAGCTTTCCCACAGGTACCCCAGTGAGTCTTTGAGACATTTTCTATCTGAATCAGGAAGAAAACCAAGGAATGGATGAAGCCCCTTGTCCCATTTCCAGTCTGTCCCCTCCCCCCAAATATAGGTGCAAAATACATGTAAGTTCCTCAGGGCCTCCCTCGTCCTTTCAGGGCTCTTGCAGGCCATTACTCTGATAAACCACTTTTGGTGAAAATGTGGGCTCCTTCATGTGTGCCCACCCCAGACTAGGCTGTGAGTTTTTTTTTTTAAACTTTGGTAAAAATAACATAAAATTACCATCTTAACCATTTTTAAGTGTGCAGTTCAGTAGCATTAAGTAGTTTCATTGTTGCGTAATCATCACCACCATTATCTTCATTGCAAAACTGAAACCGTACCCATTCAACAACTCCCCATTCCTCCCTCCCACCAGCCCCTGGTAACCACCATTAATTCAATTACTGTCTCATATAAGTGGAATGATACAGTATTTGTCCTTCTGTGATGGCTTATTTTGCTTAACATAATGTCTTCAATGTTCATCTACATTGTAGCATGTGTCAGAATTTCCCTTTTTTTAAAAGGCTGAATAATACTTTGTTGTATGTATGTATCATATTTTGTTTATCCATTTACCTGTCAGTGGACTTTCGGGTTGCTTCCACCTTTTGGCTCTTATGAATAATGCTGCTATGAACATAGGTGTACCAAAAAAAAAAAAAAAAAACAAAAAAAAATCCAAGGAACAAGAAAAAACATCTTTGAATAGGAAAGAGATAGTAAAAAGGCTCAAGACTAAAGGAACACTCTGGATAAATTCTTTACCATGTCTAGTAGGTACCAGACTTATTTGGAAGATGAATAGGTTAGTGGTCCCCAACACTTTTGTAGATGAAAAATTCTTTACACCTAAAACTAGTTCAGTTACTGTTTTGGGGATGAGTCTACTACAAATGATGAAGAATATACTTTCCTGCTTTCCAAGATCTAGATGCTTTTAATAGTAAATAACAACAACAAAAGGTCTGAAACTCCAAGGCAAACTCAATGAAAGCAGAAATAAGGAGGCAAAGTGCTATGGGCATCTAGAAATAAAAACAGAAATCAATATTATGGCAAAGTTAATGAAATTCAAGTCAGAGTGAGGTTCTGGGACTGCTTACTATCTTTCTCCATCCCTGGGAACTGCCCCAGTTGGTGAATCATTCTGGAATTCGAATCTCTTTAGCTATGAGATGGATATGGAGGAAAATTGGGAAAAACAGAGCTATGCTCCTTTGCTTGTGTCTACATTAAGACATATATATCTTTCATTCCGTGGGAAAACATAAGTTTAATTGAACAGATACAACAACAATATATCAAGAAAAACCCCACAGAATCTAGGAATTAAAGATGGTTTGGACTTTTCAAACGTCTGTTGCTCCATTTTGAACCATCTTCTTTGTTCAGTTTACTCCTAATCTAAAAACTACCCCCAGGACCATTTTTACGCCTTCGACCTTGCCTGAACCAGCTCATTATTAGCTGTGAAGGAGTTTGTAAGATTAAATACCAAAGTTTTTTTTTCCCCCTTCCAGCCATTTTACTAGTTTTCTACATAAAATTCTCTCTCCTTAAACAACAGTTCTTTGTACACTCTAAGCTCTTGTCTCTACTCTCACTGCTTGCCCGATTCTCCAGTTTCCATGCCATTTTAATTAGAATTTTAGGACCACTCTTGCTTTTACTCAAGGGCCCACACATTAGGGCATCTAAATACTTCCCCTCGTTTCCCCAGTCTCACACATTCTTCCATCCACCCTGCAATTCCTCCCTCAGACTCACAGTCCATATGGATTTAAGACTCCTAGTGCTTTGAAAAGCCAATAATTGATAATAAATATCTAAAGTGATTGTAACAGTGCCTGGCAGTTGGTGACACCTAGATGACCATTGACAGTTATGATGATGTGAGAGCCATCTGCAATATTGGGATCTTAAGACCAATGCCATAGGGGTCATGGAGAGAAACACCTGGGAGAAAGTTTGTGAGGTGTTTACCCAGGGCCTGACCCAAAGAGATGTTCAACCAATCTTAACCAAATTATTATATCCCATGCTTTTAAATGTTTAAGCATTCTAAATCATTTCTTTCAAAAGTATACATCCTACCAAGAATAAAATTTAATGTACAATTCTGAAATACTATTTGATAAGAGAGAGAAATTCAATGTTTGCAATATACACTAATAGTAATGATTTCAGGTTTAGAAGGAATTCATGTCCTTCGGAATCCTAATACTATAAATTTGACACCAAATATTAATAAATAGGCTTTTGCTAGTGGATATCAATTCTTTTTGAATTTCCATGCATGCATTATTATTTTGGCTCTTTAATTATATATCTAGAATATGTTCATTTTTTAAAAAGAAAGGATGAAGCAGGTAGATTATGTTGCTTGCTGCTTCTAATTTAACACCAGAAGTTTGAGACAAGACAGACTTAGGGGATGGTAGTTGGTAAGAAGAACTTGAAGCAATATAGTTCATTGTACTTTAAGAGAGAGAAAGTATTAATTGTCTGTGCCAACGTGAATGAGAGATGGTAGAAATTATAGAGAACCTAGGGCTTCATGAAGACCTGGCTTGGTCCTATTGCTGTTATGAGAAAATTAAAAATAAATGGACAATAGTTTCCACCTCTAAAACATATTATATGCAGTACATACTTTAACCTAGTTTACAATTTACATTTATTATGCCCAGTGAAACCACAAAGCCAATGTTTAATTTTACAGTTTAAAGTCACACATAGGGGAAATGCTTTACAAAATAAGATATTGTTCCTTAATGAAAAATATTACAGTATAGGTCCCAAAAGTCTCAGTTCAAGTGGTTTACCTGAATAACAGAGCTGTTGTGGAATGCAGGCTACAAGACACAGTAATGCTTTCAATAGTCAGTCGTTTCAGGTTTGAAATTTGCCAAAGCTGAAGAGACATTTGAAACAAGACCCGTCTTAGTTTTCCAAGATTTTTTTTGGTTTTCCAACAGCACTATATTTGCTGAAAAATGCCAACACTTCTGGAAAATTGAGTGTAAAAAGCAGCTTACATTTTACTGCTTGTATACAGCATGTAAATCTTCAATATTTTACTCTACCTTGAAAGCATCTTTCAAGATTTAAGAATCTCAGTTCTACCCATTTTTGTTTATTACCTGACTTGACTCACAGACTCAAATATAGAAATCAAATATTCGTGCCACTGCCTACATCAAATCGAACATATTCCCGCAATCTGTTTAGTTATCTGCAGTCTATTTACAAAGCACGTGCATGATTTCCTCTGATCAATGTGTCATGCTAAAATGTAAGCAGTATTTGTCGACTCCTACATTTATGTCATGCCGGAGTGTGTGATGCAAAAATACCATCCAGAGACTTTCTTAATCCAAAGTCTAGTTTCACAAAGTCACACACAGTATGATATTCTATCCTAGATATACTCAGCATGGGGTGAGTGTTTTTAACGTGTTGTGAATTGTTACAGAAAAGATGGAGATATAGTAGCCAAGTGTATGTATGAACATAAAATATTGCAAAGCTTAAAGTCCAGCTAAATATACACAGAAGTTCCTTCGTGTATAAGAAACAAACAAGTTTGTTTGAAAGGAATGCTGATGGCTTAGTATGTGATGGAACATGATATCTAAAAGTGGGCTACACCAACCTGTTGCTCTTCCAAGTTTGGATGTCACATTAAGCATCCTCAATGTACATATAGCTTATGCCACTAAACACTGCCAATCTGAATGACCATTAAATACAATTTCCCAAACTTTGAGTATCAAGTTGTGCCCAGGCTTGACAAACTGCTTAGAGTTCTTTTTTGCAAATTGAAAAATCATGTAGAATAAAATAGTAACTCAGAAATACCACATTTGGCAGTTGGTCACTGAAAATGTTAGCACCTTGATAAAGATTACAATTGTTCATTGGATGTGCCAAAGGAAAAGTAAAAGAAAAAATGCCCTGTTTTACTTATAAATCACAGTTTTCCTCACAGTGTTAGACTTGGGTCACTCTGATGTGGCAGTGCCTTATAGGACGATGGGCCTTTATTTATTTTTTTTCATTTGACCTATGGCAGTACACATGGACCAGCCAGTGGAGCTATGAGATAAGGACCACAGACAGCAAACTTACTATTAGTGCTAGAATATTAAGAGGGTGCAACTAACAGGGTTAATGAATGTATATGTTTCAGTCCTACTCCATTTTAAAACCAACGTTTTCTAACAACACATTCCTTTATCTTTTCTACAAAATCTGCATTAAAAATTATGATATAATGGCACCAGAAAGATATTTGCCAGGTTGAATGCTTTTCTGAGCTAAACACTACGTATATTCTCATTTTCTGGCTCACTAATGCATGGGTTGGTGTTTCAATATTTCTCATACATTAATTGAATAGAACACAAAATTATGTGGTACAGACTGATGTGTTTCATGTGTTATAACTTGAGCAGTCATTTCTGTAGTTCATGCTAACACGGAGCTATTAGAAAGACTGTATTTTTCAGTGGGCTATGGAGCTAAGTTGATCTACCTGTTTGACAACCTAAAGCTACATGTTGTTGACAAATGAGAAAATAGAGAAAACATGTAAATTCCTTTTCTGTGTGTCTATATGATAGATCACCTTGACCCTGTACTTGGTTCTATTATAGCTTTGGATGGCCATTTCTGTCTTCAAGGTCATTCATTTACTTTGCACCTTTGAAATGTTAAAAAAAAATAAGGTGTTTTTATGGCTTCAGGTTTAACTACTAATAGATTAGTAATAGTCACCAATCATACCAATGAGATTTCATACTCAGCCATAAACTATTAGCAAAATCCAGCCGTTATTAAATTCAATCTTATTTCACAAATAGTGAACTCTAAGTTATAGCACAAGTCCTGAATTTCTTTGACTCTGGCTGCTGTCCTCACCTAAACCATTACAATGACCTTGTCCAATGAGGAAGGAGTAAAGGGGAGAAACATCAGAACCAGAGATTGATCTAGTCAATTGTGTATCCGAAGGTGCTTTGCCTTACTGCTAGGACCAGACTGTGAAATCACAGTCAGGAACAAGCTGGTGTGTTCAGAGGTGTCCCTGCTTGTCCCAAGTCCTATTATCCCTCCAAGAGATTAATTTGTAGTAGTAAAAAGTCATATTGTATCAATGGAGATCCCACACTTGGCGAAACAGTTATGACTACAAACATTTGAATCATTTAAATCCACTTTGTTTACTCTCATCTATAGAATCTTAAAGATACTACAGACTGAATGATATTAATTTTAAGGAGGGTTTCTAGAGCAGCAAAAGACATTATTTGGTTTTAGATATCACTTGGAGGCTGTGATATATCAACAGCCCCTTGTCCAAGTTCATCAGTGAAGCTCATGGACCTGATTTTGAATTGTGTCTTAGCTTCTATGGGAAGCTTCCAGGCTACCTATATATCCTAGTTTAAAACTTAGACCGTAGTTGCTTGAATAAATGCTTTTCTTATCTGAAGCTTGGAAAAATTAGTATTAAATGGAATCCAAAAGACCTATTAACATAACTACAAGTGACGAACACTACTAGCCATGGAAGATTAAATTTAAAACTTACTTAGAAAGAAAAGGGATAGTATCAGAATAAGAATACATGAGGAATATATACATATACACCTGTTTCACACAGAAAGCTTTCCGTAAAAAAAAAATACAAAAGCAACCAGTGCCGTATATTATGTAAACTCACAAAGTGTACTTTATACACAAACATGAAGCATAAATTAAAAAGTAGGACAACAGCAAAACATCTTAAATATAGAAGAATTTGCACATATTTTTGTTAAATAAGAATAAATAATTTTATCACACAAATTCACATACCAGTTGCAAAAACAATAAATTACTTTTTTTTTCAGTGCTGCAACTTTTTTTGTTTGTGATTTATCCCTTCATTCTTAATGTGCTAAAACTGTTTCCACAGGAAGGCAGAGGCAGTTGAATTTGTTGAATAAATTAAAACAATATGTCCTTAAACCTCTGAACAACAAGGCAGGGCTTCGTTTGACTTTTTCTGTTCCAGAAGAAATAAATGCTATTTTCTTCTGGGCTCCCTTTGTATTTAATGAAACAACCTGGAGTATTTAGTTTTGTGAGTGAGATTAGATTCTTACCAACCTGAGCATTTTTAGACAAGCTCTTTTTTTTTTTTTTTCTTTTTAGGAAGTAGCCCCTAGCATCCTGAATCCTACACTCTTTATTCAAGATGTAACTATGGAAAGGTAAAAGGCATAACCCAATGTGAAACTGAACTAGATAATCTTCATTATAGAGGATTTTCCCTTTGCTCATCATTCTCTATGTCTACCAAACACTCCATTTCTCTGAATTTCAGTTTCCAGTCTATAAATTTTCTCAGGAGTTTAAACATACATTCCTTAGCCAGTCTATTGATACCCATACCAAACAAAACAAAACAAAACAAAAAACCCTAAAGGAAACTCCTTAAAAGCATGGAATAGTGGTTTATTTGTTCTAAACTCTCTAGGATTGCTCCCATGAGAAGTGTAAAACTTTAATATTTGGGGAAAAAAATGAATCATTGGTAAATCATATTTAAAAATCTATGAATACAGTATGGAGAAGCAGAGTAGGAGACAATCACGTTTGCTCTTCAATTATTTTTTAATGTTGCTGTCAATATAACCACAAAAGATTAAAAAAAAAAATTTGTCATAGTTTAAGTACTTGATTCAAGTTATTCTGAATACTGGAAAAAGTAAAGTTGGTCCTTCTCTTAATTCTCTCTGCATAGTCAAATGGTCGGTGTGATTTTTATTTTTAATTGTTTTTTTCTGACTGATATGAATAGCTTTTCTCCCTGTCCCTGATATCTGGTACCTTCATCAAATGGAGGTTACCAGTCTTGTATAGGCCTCCTTTTTCTAACTGGTAATTTATTAAGAAAAAAGGACCACGTCTAAGGCAAAGTCAGTCTATGAAAATCCAAAGGATGATTAACGGTTTTGATTTCTTAATGATTTCTTAAGAAAATACTTAAAACAGTGAGACATCCATTCCCCTGGTCTATTGAAATGAATGTGCTATAGCAAGATCAATTACATAATCCTTTTATATTAAAAATATCTTATAATAAAAATAAACTCTCATGAGCTTAAGGAAGCTCAAACAATAGTTCCCTAATATCCTTATATGCAAATCTTTAACAATAGGCACATTTGGTATGATTAGTATAAAATTTTATGAAAACAAGTAGCTTTGTGATATTTCACAAAGAAAAAGAAAAACCAAATGAAATGAAATATCTTAGATTTTCTGAGCTATAAGGTAGAGGGATGCAGTTTACTGTCTATGAGATTTTTATGCAGATGACTGTAAAAGTTTTCCATGTCTAACTATTCCAACTCACAACCTACCTAGACAGGCTATGGAGATAAGGGCAGACTTTGCAAAGACCATCACATTTCATCACTCAAACACTTACTGGTACAACCAAATGCTTTCTAATTGGGAAAAATCTTAAGTACAGTATAAGTATACTTGGATTAAGAAAAAAAAACAATGCAAGGAGTTATTGCCTATGGTGTGGAAACAGTATTATTAATATTAACCATTTTTTTTTCACTAGCCACATTAATGATAACCACTTCTAGATATGGCTAACTACCAAGTCAACAAGAAGTACAAAACATTGTAGGTCCTACAGAACCCTTGAACAAAACAAACAAGCAAAAACAAAATGCATTTTAAAGGCTCGCTGGTAAGAGGTATACCAGTGGTGAAGGTGATAGAAAACCCTTTGCTGTGTGTTCTGAATGTATATTACACATTGTGAGATATCAGATGGGAACCATAGAAAGAGAAAGCAGTTGTGAAAATATAACTTGAAAATATGGTGAAGCATGTATTTGTTTTCTTTTTCAATTCTAACAGGAGGAAACTAATTTTTGACTTGATAACATACACACACACGCAAACATTTCTTCTACCTCCTAATTATCCATTAGTTTGGCTGGCTGCCTGAAAAAATACAGGCAGTCAAAGGTTTAAATAAATGGACCCCTGTATGTATTTAAATGACTAGATACATTGAGCTCCTTTTTTCTTTTCAGAATTTCTCAGAAGATGCTTGCTGTCAAAATGGTTTTTGACGAAAATTTTATCTCTTGTAGTCTGAACGTATGCTAAATCTTTCTTAAAACAGCAGCAAGATCTTAATTTCCAGTAAAACATCCACAGCTCTTTCTAGAAACTGGAAGGAGTGGAAACAGCTGCAGACCTACTTTGGTCAAACACTTTTTTGTAGAAATATATATATATATATATATTTTTTAATAGAACCAAGTGATATAAAGTGACATACCAAGGAAGAATGTATCTACAAACAGTAAAAATAAGCTACTGTGTAAATAATATGCATGAAAATGATTACGATGCCTTTGTAGACATTCTGTAAGAGGTAGGTGACAAGGGGGAGACTGCTCTGCCATCTTCAAAGGTCCCCTGATTCTACATTCATCAGTGTTTTTGTATTCTTGTAGGCCCAGGGGATGTTCAATAACTCCCAAGTTTTTCTATATTCCAAGGTCACCACTGTCACATGAAGCAGTGCACATCTTTATTTGGTCGCTGAGAGCAGATTCTGCCCATAATCGGACTCCTGTTGACAATGACACTGAAGTGTGACTTTCCGTGCTTTCGGCTGACCTCGTGTTCACCACGACTGTATCAGTGATGAATCATCCAGTTGTCTCTGCAGAAGATCATAACCACAGGCTAACATTTCTTTAGCAAACATTGCTTAAACGCAGAAGGCCTCTGAGAGAGAAGACATCCCTTCGCTAACTTCCGGTTTCCATCCTGGCACTGCACCGTCCTGGTGTGCCAGCCTGTGTCACAGGTTCTAGAACAGGCGAGCCAAGGGCCCGTCACCCACTGCAGCTGTGGAGTGGGTGATCCCACTTTATTGCTGCTGTCGCTAGTGACAGAGTTTACTTTTGGAGTGGACTTCTTGGGAACAAAAAAACTGTAACGGACATCCAAGGCTTTAGTTGGGTCTGTTGCAAGAATCTGTACGATTAGAATTTCCTTCGTGGCTGAGTAGCCCATCCCATGCAAGAAGTCATCCCTGTGGCTCCAACCACTGTAGTTCATGACTGTTCCATTGATGTCAATGATGGTTTCCGAAGTGGAGATCATGTACTTTCCATTGATAAGGTACTCACCGTTTTTCTTCTTCAGGGCTAAGTAGGCAGTGAATCTAGTCTGGTCTTTGGCTTTGAACTGTCGGACTTTTATGTGAGTCGCGCCTTCGGGGATCCTCACAACATCAGTGTAACCCTTGCTGGAAGCAGGAATGTCCACAGGGGAGAGAGAGAAAAAAAAAGGGGAGGAAAGAAAAGTAAGTAAATGCTTAACAAATGGATAAGAAATGAATAGAAATTCTCTAAAAGTCTCACCTTATCTTAATATAAAGTTTTAATGTATTAAAAAGATTTGTTTAAAATTGCCTTCAAAAATTAATTTTCTTAGAACAAAATAAAGTTGCAGTCAGACTATCACATTGTATACATTTTTATTATGATGTTCAAAACTAGGATGATGTTAGCAACTTGCCTTGGTTTTAAAAATTTATACTACCTTTAGTTAAAGATTTACACAAAAATCACACATCCTTATCAAATCTTATCATCTTTACAAAGCTACTTTAGGTTTTTTCTGGCACAAAATGCACGTAAACACAAACCAACAAAAATCTACCCTCAATTAATCGCATAGAAGTCTTTCAATGAACGTTCCTCAAACTTGTTTGCATATTAAGATCATGTAAGGATCTTTTAAAAATTCCAAAGCCTACAAATTTAAATCCCCAGATGCCAGAGCAGTTAAATCCCCATCTTTCAGGATGGGTCATAGGCAGCAGTACTTTTAGAGTTCCCCACACTGTTCCAAGGTGCAGACTAGTTGGGAAACCACGGATTTAATTATTTGTTGGACTATAGACAGGTTAGAGGCTCTGACTCCATTTCTACTAAAACTCTGGATTTCCTGGGGCAGGACAGAAAATAGAACATAAAATTCTTTAACTGCGTAACCTTAGCTTACCAGAATCATCAAAGGACAAAAAAAAATCCTTAATGCCTTAGCAAATTTCCCTGAATGCTTAGGGTCTGCAAAGTGTTATGGTCAATTGAGCGAGGCTTTACGGTGAGTGACATATAAGATAGATCTCTAATGACCCATCATCTGCTCAGGAAAATGGGCAAAGGCATAAATATCTCTGATATCCATAAGGTTGCAGAAAACGCAAGGACAGAAAGGTTAATTAAGCACCAGGGGACTAACTATACCAGTGGGGAGGAGTCATCTTTTGCCCAAATCTTTGCCTCTCTAAGTAATTTCATATTAAGGTCCTCATATGTTTTACTTTCCTAGTTATTTAAATAGAAACAAATACTTTGCTTGTGCAGTTTGACTGATGTGTGTGAAATTTAATTATTTACTTCTGAATTCTTACTCAAGTTTAGAGGATACGGGATAACGGATTCATATATGTAAAATCCAAATGTGTTTCCCACTCAAGCATTTCCTCTGAATTGGAGAGGAGGCTTATCCCCAGGGAAGGCCCCTTTCTGTTGGGCATCTGACCTACCATGACGGCCAGACAGGTGTCAGAGCTTCCTACTGTGCTGAAGAGAGAAGATGCAATGCCGATGATGTTGTTTATCTATTCAATTTGATTCATTAGCTTTTTTTTTTTTTTTTGGCCGCACCACTTAGCTTGCAGGATCTTAGTTTGCCGACCAGGGATTGAACCCGGGCCCTCGGCAGTGAAAGCCCGGAGTCCTAACCACTGGACTGCCAGGGAATTCCCTCTCTTAATTTTTGTAATACATTTGGACTAGATTCTGTCACAGGATTTTTTTTTTTTTTGAAGTATCTAATATTAAGAGATGAGATGTTTCTACAATGGCTTCAAACAAAGCCAGGAGAAAACGTTCCATCTTACCTAAAAAGTCTATAACGTGGAGATGCATTAAAGTATTTGCACAAGTTCGCTCCAGAGCTAAGGAGTGGCACTTCTAGGCCTCTCGACTCACGCTTTATGCTCCTTTTACCACGTCCCCATTGCATGAAACCCTTCCCTCCACCGACTGTACTTCATAACAGTTAAAATAAGCTCTGGTGATGCTCAGAGTTTAAATGATACCGAACAGAGTGTCAAGAAAGCGAAGAATATAGGGTGAGGGAATTAGACAGGAGAGCCTTTTTCTTCATCCTTGTTCTTAGAGTCTGACTCATACTCACGAGAACCACTGGGAACTCTCAGCACTGTGCAGGCCTCAAGCTGAGCTTCCCGAGCCACTGGGAAGTATGAGGATTCATGCCCTGATTTCTTTTCTTTTCTTTTTTTTAAACATCTTTATTGGAGTACAATTGCTTTACAATGTTCTGTTATTTTCTGCTGTATAACAAAGTGAGTCAGCTATATGTATACCTATATCCCCATTTCCCCTCCCTCTTGCATCTCCCTCCCACCCTCCCTATCCCACCCCTCTAGGTGGTCACAAAGCACCCAGCTGATCTCCCTGTGCTATGCGGCTGCTTCCCACTAGCTATCTATTTTACATTTGATAGTGTATATATATCCATGCCTCTCTCTCACTTCGTCCCAGCTTACCCTTCCCCCTCCCCGTGTCCTCAAGTCCATTCTTTATGTCTGCATCTGCGTCTTCATTACTGTCCTGACCCTAGGTTCTTCAGAACCATTTTTTTTTTTGATTCCATATATATGTGTTAGCATACGGTATTTGTTTTTCTCTTTCTGACTTACTTCACTCTGTATGACAGACTCTAGGTCCATCCACCTCACTACAAATAACTCAGTTTTGTTTCTTTTTATGGCTGAGTAATATTCTGTTGTACATACGTGCCACATCTTCTTTATCCATTCATGTGTCGATGGACACTTAGGTTGCTTCCATGTCCTGGCTATTGTAAATAGTCATGCCCTGATTTCTTGATGTTTTAGTAAAATAGGTTTCCCTTTGTACTCCTTATTCATTTTCTTTGCACCCTTCTTGGTATCATTTACACTTTGGATATTAACCAGCTTCCCTGGCTACCATGAATGAATGCAGCTGTTTTCATATAACTATGAAGTATGAAGTGTGGCTGGCAAGGCAGGGGAATCTTCTTTTGTTCAGGGCTATCTCCCCAGTACAAGAACAGCACCTGCCATGAAGGAATACATGCATTCTTACATACTAAGCATGCTGCCATGGAAGGGACATTCTACTGGGCTGGGGCTTAGACCCCCAAACAAAATATGTGACGATATCTGTTGATTAAGAGCTGTGAAGAAACAGAGTAAGAAGACAGAGGAACGACGAGGATGGGGGAGAGATCCTCCTGTTCACTTATGGAAGCCACCACCTTGTTGGGGGGCAGGTAGTGGTGACATTTAACAGACATCTGAAGGAATTCTAGAAGAAACACTGCTTATTAATTGTTAAAAATTGTTCCAGGCAGAGGAAATAGTGCACATGCTGCCACTTGCCATGTTTGAGGAGTGTTGGGAAGTCCAGTATGTTAGCACAGAGCAAGGGAAGTGGCCAGTGTAGAAGGGGCTCAGAGCAGGGCAGCGACAAAATGTGTTAGCATCTCACAGGTTATGAAGAGACCTCAGACACTGCCTGTAAGTGAGAAGGTAGCCATTGGAGGGTTGAGCCCAGGAATGCCACCATCTGACTTAGGTGATAAAGTGATGGCTCTCTCTGCTTTGTGAAAAAGAGACTGTGAGGGGCCAGGGGCCAGGAGACCCGTGAGAAGGCTGCTGGATTGGTCCAGGCAAGAGACAATGACTACCAGATAGCAGTGCTCCTGCTTGGGGCGGTAAGGGGCAACCAGATTCTGGACATATGTTGCAAGTAGGACTGAGAGGTTGTTTGTGCAGATGGATGGATGTGGGGTGTGAGAGGAAATGAGGTGTGAAAGATGACGCCAAAGTTTTGGTACTAGGCAGTAGAAGGATTGAGTTGCCCTTTACTGACACGAAGAAAATTGAGGGAGGAGTGAATTAAAATTAGGATCATATTTGTGAAGAGGCTCGAACTTAGTGCAATATTTTAATATGCATTATCTCATTTGGTCCTCACAGCGACGTTCATTGGCAAGGTAATTACTATTATTTCCATTCTACTCTCAAGGATGCTAATTGTAAAGAAGTTGGGTGACTCTTCAAAGATCACATGGCTAGTGAATTACTGAGCCAGAGCGTGATTGTAAATATTCCAGCTCCAAGATCAATGTTCTCTTTTATCGATCACACTAGGCCAAGATAATTTATATAGGATACTCAAACAGGTCATTTGTACCACATACTATAATCTTGGTCAAATCAATTTGCAAGCAGTTATGTTGTATCCTGCTTGCTGCTATCATGAATGTCCTCCTTCACCTTTTCAGGTGACATAAAATATGCGGATATTCGTTGTAAATACAAAAAGCTTAATGCTAAATTTAGTATTACAAAAAGAGGTTTATAAGTTGATGTAGGAAGGATACACAGCATACAGTACATAAGGTTATTATTTTTTAAAAAATAATTTTATTTCTCATTTGGTTCCTGAATTTTTTCCCTTCCTTCTTTTTTTTTTTCTTTTTTTCTTTTTTACAAATGGCCTGTGCATCCTACTTTTATGACCTACGCTATAGCCTCTACTTTGGCATTTATCAGCCAAGTAAAGCTGGGTAAGTCTTAAACTTTCAGAGTCCCAATTCCCTCATTTGTAAAGCAAAACGTTAGACTGGATCATTTCTAAGGAGCCTTGCACCTTTGAAATATATTAAAATGCAGGATATAATTGGACTTGCAGGGTTTTTGACCTAGATGGCCCAACACAATTAGATGAATAATTATTATATCACTAGCAAATAGGATTAGTAATGCATATTTTAATACAGAATAAATTCTCCAGCCACACATTTTTTTTATCATATCAAAGGTCTTTTCTAGTTTTTTACATTACCATGGCATGCGATTGTTTTAAGAAATTCTTATTGTTGACTTGGTTTGTATATTCCTCTCCAGTTAAAGACAACACAGCACACATATCAGGAATACAGGTGAACCTGACCAATACCACTCAGCATAAGAGTGGTCTGGTGAAGAGGAAAAACAATCCTGCATTCCAGCAGACTCTTTAGCTGACTCAGCCATCCTAGCTGATAGTATAATATTTCACGCCAGAAAGTGGTACTTTCTAAACTTACATATATAAAGCAAGAGTGTAATCAAGGACCATGAGAGGAAGCAGGAAACTGACATTATTCTTTACAGAGTAGATATAAACGAGGATAGTTGTCTCAAAAACGGGCTTGCCATCTACACTACTGCAGATAACTTACATTTTGCATTGAGAAATGTTTTCTCAAGAAAACTACAGCCTAATGAGAATGGATTTGTAAAAAAAACCAAAACAAAACAGTAGTTAAGTTGGAAACCAGTCATCCCTTCCTACATGGTGTTTCAGAAATAATAGATTTGCAAGATGTGGCTAAAGTGGAATGTCACAGACTTTTTCTTTGCCTTTTTCCCACTCTGCAAAACCTGGACCCACGGCTATTGCAGTTAATCTGCTTGCAGAGGTGCCATGGGTTTCCAGTCGGCATGCAGAGCTCATTTCATGTCCTCTCCTTCCCTTCCCATATTCATAATGTGTAACTAGGTCCTGGCTAGATGTCCTCCCACAGATAGCTTATGATGTAACACGTGTCCTCCTTTATCAATTTTGCAAGAGTCTAAAGCTTCGTTCAGATCAGATAAGGGCAATCGTTCTCTCACGTTACCTTTTCTTATTGAAGGTTCCAATCACCTTTGTGCAGCTGGAGTTGTCTCCTCCACACACTCCGCACTTGTCATACTGCAGCTTCGAGCCAATGATGCCGTCACAGCCCGTCCTCACACACTTTCCCCGGACGCAGACGGAATTGCTGTATGGCCTGCATTCCGTTCCATCGGTCACCTGAATAACGAGAAACACGTTAGCAGTGGGAAATACTTGGAACTGCGTAGGTGGGTTCTTTGATAAAATTGCAAGTTCTAATTTGGGAGTTTTAAGTTTGATTGGAATAGATAGTACTTTGGAAACTAAACAACCAATCAAAAAGAAAAACCCATAGTTTCCAGGAGTATCCAACTGAAAAATTCTTGACATATTGGCAGAAAGAAGAAGACCTGGGATAGATTGGGGTTATGCCCTTTCTCTCTTCTTTATCTCTTGAGCTTAATTCCGAATGTGTTAGGAGACCCGAGGTCCTAGTCTCCATTTCTGTGTGCGTAATATGTTCCCATGGTATAGTCTTGCCTTTTTATTGCTAGAAACAATCTTTCACTTAGTGTGTGGGACTGTCTGTCACTTGTGTGGAGAGTAGAATACGAGCAGGCTCACGAATGCAGACGTCCTTTTTGTTTGCACAATTGTTTTTTGTTAATTAATTTTTATAGTTGATTTACAATGTTGTGCGAGTTTCTGCTGTGCAGTTAAGTGAATCAGTTATACATATGCATTACATCCACTCTTTTTTAGATTCTTTTCCTATATAGGTCATTACAGAATATTGAGTACAGTTCCCTGTGCTATACTGTAGGTTCTTGTTAGTTATCTGTTTTATATATAGTAGTGTGTATGTGTCAATCCCAATCCCAATTTACCCCTTCCTCCCTCCCCGCTTGGTAGTTTGTTTTCTATAACCATAAGTTTGTTTTCTATATCTGTGACTCTATTTCTGTCTCGTGCATAATTGTTATTACCGTAACAAAACTGAAAATCTACACTGGACAGTCACAACCTTGTAATGGTTGGAAAGCATTCCCTATTGTGTTGAACTGTGAGACACTGAAGTAGAGACAAAGTCGTGTAAAAAAGAAGTCTGGGAAGGTCAGAGAAAAGTACTTACTGGAAGAGACTGAATATTTTTGAAAAAAAGAATTAGCATATATTTAATAAGCTAGTTACAAAATACTATGTGTATGGACTCAGTGGTTTGTGCATATAAGTATGTATAAGTAACATATATAGTCATATGTATAAACATACATATTTTGTATTTGTGTATATACAAAACTCTTTCATATACGTGTGTGAGTATATGAGGGTGTATATGTGTATAAAGTGAGGTGGGGTGTTCTTCAACAGGTTAACAGCTCTCTAAATGATTATATTTCCAGGTAATATTTTTGCTTTTATTTCTCTATAATATTTTTAAATGAAAATGTATTATTTTGCAATAAAAAGATAAAACATTTTAAATGTTACATAACTTGGACATTAACGTATTTTTCAATAATATGTCATAAATATCTGAAGACCAGTTACAGAGGTGGTTTTAAATATAGCACCTATTTGCAAATTAGAGAAACTGTTTTAAACTGCTGCATAATGTTGCTTGTGAGAAATGAAACTTCAATAAGTTAGAAAATGCTCTTCTGTGGAAAACAAGGGATAATTTCACATGCATATATTATAAATGTGTATAACTAGAAGGACATTGATTCATTTTAAAGGTGCAAGACATTTTAAAGTCTAGGTCAGGGATGATGATCTTGAATCTATCTTCATGAATCGCCAAAGGAATTCTTCAGTAAAAGATGAAAATAGAAAATAGAAAACTTTCTTGTTTTATAGTCCCCTTTACAAATGTACCTAGGGAATACTATTTTGAAGTTAAGTTTGCAATTCACCTTCTTGACAGAGAGTTACACTTCTTCAAAAATAGCTTTTAAAACATTTACTTGTTCTGTTTACAAAATCCTTTTGATTCATTGGAGCAAGTTTGAAAATATAGAAATTACAGAGGTGAAAATAAAACCTTCCAAAACCTAGCCACCCCCCCCAAAATAATGACTGTTTACATTTGGTATGTGCAGGCTCCATTCTACCAAATAATTTCCACCAAGGACGCCTACTGTTTCTGGACAGTCTGCATGCAGTTACCTTTGGAGAAAACACTACGTAGTAGCCGGTGCCCTTAGCTCTGCAGGTCAGTTTGCACACATCTCCTGGCAGGACGCCTGCATATTTGGGAACCCATTCCACAAACGTTTTGACTCCTTTTGCATCAGACTGATATCCGTTTTTGGCCTCACACTGCTCATGACGAAAAGATTTACCTAAAAATCAAACATGTCACATTATTACTCTCTCTGTTTTGAAACTTAGATATATTCTTGTTCATTTAAATACATTTAAGGAGATGACAGATGATAACTTTCTTTTTTCCAGAGTCTCTCCACACCAGTGTTGAAGGATTTTTATCTTCAACACAGAGTTGAAAACAGCAATTATTTTCTTCCTACTCCCTGAACACTCAGCTGTTTATAATAATAATTTAAAAATCACTCATGTATTTGTTACTGATTTGCATACTGGTGGAACTGTGCAGTACAAGATTAATAGGCTATTTCTCCAGCCTCCGCTATTTATTACTGCTAGAATACAAATTACACCCGACACATGATGGCTGCTGACACTTGGGAGTAGCGTACCATTGGCCGGGCAGGGTATGACACTGCAGGAGCGGTAGATGGCCCTCTTCCCTGTGCAGTAACGGCCATTGTTTCTGGGCGCGGGGTTATTGCAGTGGCGATAGGCAAACTGTACTCCTCCCCCACATGAGCGAGAACACTGGCCCCAGGACCCCCAGGATCCCCAGCTGCCATGGCTCGATGTCTAAAACAGAAAATAGAAGATATTTTAACTGAGAAGGGAGGAAAACATTCAAAATATACATTTGGAAATCACATGCATTCAATGACTCAGTGGAATGTACATTTGGAAATCACTTGCATTCAGTCACTCGGTGGAAACTTCATCACAGTTAAATAAATTTAAACATGGTCACAGGTATTGAACACTCTGGAATTACAATGTGATTCCAAATCTTGGCAATCCACCTTTTCTGTCCCCCACCCCCCAGCACTAGAGGGTCTGAACACTTCACCCTAAGTACTGAGCACACTGCAAGGATTGCTCGTGGCTTCTTTGGACCTTCTGATACAGTGCATTTCTGTTAATAACCACCGAACCACGGTTCACTTTGTGTCCACCCTGATCTTCCATCTTTAAAGAACTGTGTGATGCTAAAGATTTTGTATGATTCCAGGTTGATTATGCTTACATCTTTTCTCCCTCTTTAGCACTGAAGTTCTGCAGTCCCTTTGTTGACATCACACGTCCCACCTGTGACAGACCCTCTGCCACATGCATAAATGTATCTGACCTGGGCTTGGCTTCATTACACCCCGTAAAGAGGAAACGGGACAGATACTGAAGAGCATCCAATCACATGCACCCACAACACAGGGAATGAAGAGTCCTGTTATGACATCCCAGGTCTATTGCTATGGAAACACGGCAGGCAGCAGGAAGCTGAGAGACTCCAAGAGGAAGATACTAGAAACGTCTTTGCCGAGGGAACTCCTGAAGAACTTCCGCTGGTTGTATGTGTCAGGGTATCTGTGTCAGGGAATCTGAGGATGCTTGCTTGTGTGGTAGTCTTGAAAGGCACAGGCAACACGCCTATGGCAACACTCTTCTAGGGACTTTGAAAATGTTATGAGTGAGAGGGAACAAATGCTTTGCTTGGACCTTGACAGTGAAGGTGGCAGTTGCTGACCTGAAGCTGGACCGGGTGCATAGGGAGGGAGGAGGTGTCTCCCTGGAGCAGGTGTGGCTACTTCAGTTCCTGAAGTTAGATTAACTTGCCACGAGGGGGAAAGCATGACCATTTTGGAGTTCACCAAGTATGTATGAGGACCATGTGTCAGCTTTGCTGCTATTTCCTTACCGATTTGAAATAAACGTATGCCAATAACTTTAAGAGCAGTTTGAAAGTAAACTCCCAAGTGGTAATTTGGGGCCCTACGTGGGGTCTCAATTAGACAGAATCTGGGCTCTCTACTTATTTGCTACAGGATATAACCTGAGATCTGCATTTTCTCCAGTAATTGACAGCTGGGGATGGCTCTTGCAGGTAAAGGAGGGAGCTGTAAATAGATCCCTCAAGGAAAAATATTTTAACTAGGAAATAGAGCCTGCTGTGGCCAGTTCCCGCACGTGTCACAGGAAGGTACATCAGGCCTTGGGTCTCCAGGTCCTGCGTGACAAGAAAATCACTTACTGAATAATATTTTTTCTTCGTCTTGTCCACACACTTGCCCTGCAGGCAGATCCTCCCTTTTCCACATGGTGTCCCTTCCACGGCTGGCAGCTTCTTGGTCAGACACACCATCTGGCCCTGGCGCACCACGGCGCACCAGAGGCGGGCGCACACGTCCATCCCGGGACACACCGAGTACTCGGGCCCGAAGGTCAGGTTGCACTGCTGACTGGCATCATAGGTCTGTCCCGGGAGTTCCTCGGGGCCCAGGAGCTGCTTGCGTGGCAGGTCTAGCAAACAGTTACCTAAAAGAATAAGCAAGATTGACCACTGTTCTGTGTTTCTGTTTCAAACCTTGAAAATTATGGACCTGCAAATGCAAGACTCCAGCTGGTGCTGAAACACGATGCATCTACAGATCTGCAGTGTGATGCCCTGGGGAGGGCACTCCCTGTGGACGTGGCTGCTTGCCTCTGTGAGCTCACCAGCGCCCACTAGGATTTCCCATGGATGATGTGCTCTGGGGTATACATAGTGATGGGCAGTGGTTTGATTAAATAAAATTACTTCATAATAATTAGCTGTGAAAATAGTCATTGTGCTGAGGGACTAACAGAAACTGGGATGGACCTAGAGGAAGTAAGATAGTGGGTATAATAACAATAACAACAGCAACAATAATAATAAATAGGTGTTTACAACTTTGAGAAACAGAGTTTGTCCTTGTACCCTTTCTATGTCCCTTTCTCCACTTCCAACTACCCCATTCTTACTTCTTCTTCATGCACCCATCCCTCATCCATGTCACCTTTCCATTAATTCCATAAGTAATAAACAAGTGGATGCCTCATTCATTCCTGCACTCACTCAACCAGCATCTGCTTAGCACCTACAATGTTCTAGCAAACATACTAGATATTAGGGATACAGAAAAATGACCCAGATCCGCCCCTAAAGGTCTCCCAAGAAACTGAAGGAAATAAAGTCTTTCTTTTAGACTGAAAGAATTTTAACAAAGAGCTTTCAAGCATCACATATCAGGAGCAGTGGGAGAAGAAAAGAAAATATCTTTGATAACTTGGGGCTAGGCCCATTTTTTTACTCTTTGCATCCCTTTTCTCCCCTTTGTATTAGTTATTGAATGCAGTTGGTATTTGTTGGGTCTTTGGAGTGTGTCTGTCACAAACAAGTTGGTGCTCTCAGTACATAGTGATGTGGGGATTATAAAGGGATGGGGGGGTGGTCAGTAGAAGCTGACATAGTGCAAATTCAGAAGCGGAAATGTGCCTCACCTTCCCCAGAAAGCTTCCCTAAGAAATCCCTTCCCAGTGAGTTAACTCCTTCAACTTCCTCTCTTCATACAGGAGCTTACATATTGCCCATCAGTTCTGGTATTTTTCTGTTCACTTGATTTTAAGATTTACACACTGATTATTAACAATACTAAAAATAATTAATATTTGTTACACACTTAACACTTATCAGTTCTTTAAATGCATTAGCTTACTCAATCTTTACGAGAACTCTATGAAGCAGATTCTTTCACTGTTTTATTTTGCAGATAAGGAAACTGAGGAATATAAAGATGTATCAGTTACCCAAGGTCCCACAGCTGTTAGGGTTTTATACTCAGAGGCCCATCCTGCCTCTGCTTAGCATGTGGATAGATTGCTTATTTTATTGCTAAAGGGCAGGCATGTGTAGGGATCCTTTAAATGGTAGCTAATGGTAGAAACAGTTGATCTAAAGTTTAATTCTGGCAAAACACTAAATGGCTGAGTGTTCTTGGCCAAATTAGTTAACCGCTCCCTAATTTATTTTTAAGATCTGTGAAATGTTTCTCTCCTCACTGTGACACTGGAAGGGTAAAATTAGCTCACAGAGCTATAAGGGGGGACCAGAAAAATATAAAACAATCATATCGGTACTATGCCCAACATATTTAACAACATTTCAGATGTATTCAAGTCATTCTTTTTATTCAACAAAGGAAAACCATGTTTAAATCCTACTTTCCACTGAGAAATGGAATATTCAGCACATTTTAAGTATACTGCAAATGTTTTTACAACTACACTCAAGTTTCTTCAAAGCGAATACCTTGAAATTTGTCAATCTGTGATGGAGGCATTATATGAAAATGAATAAAGAGCAAAGTTCCTACTTAACTTCTGAGCCAGAACGTTTGAAGAGGTAAAGCTTCTTAAGGCAAGCCAGAAAAAGCATTAAAAATCAGTATCCAGCCAAAGAGAACTTGGGGAGAAAAACATCAAGTTAAAAGAAAAACATCAACAGCAAGTCAATAGGAAGGAATGATAGTAAAACCTCACTAAGCTTTGTTTAGAAGATAAAGTGAGATGAGGCCCTTTGGAACTCCGGGAAAAGCATTATCTTCCTTGCTACATAAAAAAGAGTCTGTGTAAACCAGGGAATGCTTAGCGGATTGCTGATGGTAGAAGACTGTCAACAGATCTCTGAGGCAGAAAGAATGCTTTCCAGTTCTCCAAAAGTGCTGTTTGAAGAAACTTTTCTTTTTTTTTTAAATGTTACTGAAAAGCACAGACTGTAAGACTGGGTAACTAAATATTAGCTGGGAAGTCTTTAACATGTTGTGGGTGCATGTGGCATGGGTCGATCTCGTTTCTCCCAAGCTGAAATAACTCAGCACCTCTCCATGGATATGCGGTCACTGATATCTTCTCTACCTCCCTGATGATGTATGATGTGTGAAAAGAAACGTACAATGCAATTTGGAATCGGCTTATGACAAAGGGGGCTTCAAGATGTGACCTCTCTTTATGAAGCTCAATACCAAAGTATAAGTTTTAAAAATGTATAACATAGTTACTTGGCTATTAAAAAAAAGAGATATCTTAGCTCTATGGTTTTCCCCTAGAGGTTATTTGGAGATGAACTTTTCTTGCTTAAAATAAAATGATTTATCAGATTTGCTATTCATTTATTACTTTAATGCTTTCAACATTAGGATTTGTTGCTGCATTAGTTTCTGTTAACAGTGAAATCTACAGTCTATCCATTTCATCTATATGTTGAATTATGTCCTTTGGCAATAAAATAGGTACAGACAGTGCTACCAAAGGGCAGACTTGTGCCAAGGGACAACCATAAAAAAATCAATATAAAGCCTGATTTCGAATCTCACGATATGAAATATTTAAGATTTAAGTAATAGTGGATTGGATATACACTTTTCATCTAAAAAATATGTACAATTTGGGGGAGGGGTGAGAGAGAAAATTGATCAGTCTTTTAGTGTCTTTTATATTGACCTCTAAAAGTGTCCAATCTATTGTTGACTTTTCTTAATCTGTTTTACTTTTATTCTCAACCATATCTTCACATATTTTAAAATTTATCTTAGCCTGAAATCCTATCTGGGCTTTGCTGCTGACATTTTGTCTGTTTATTCTGTTCCACAAAATTGCCAAGTTCTTTTTCCTTTTCTCTCCTCCTTTTTCTCTCCCTCCCTCCTTTCCTTCCTTCCTTCCTTTTTTTTTAAACATTCTGCGTATATAGATGGATAGTTTCTAAAAGAAAGACAATGGAAATGTGTGCACATCACATATTTGTTTTCACCATCCATGTTAAGTTAAATGCTAAGTTAACTGTTAAGTTATAAGTAAAGTAGAAAATTTAAAAAGTAAGAGCCAGTGATTTGAGATGGACAAATAAAGGAAAGAAAGTGGTAGTCTCTCCATGGCCACAAAGTACACTTGGGGTGATGGAAGGTATGCCATGCTTCCAGGAAATGGAGCAGAAAAATCTTTGGTTTTTTATATCTGACTTCTAGCACTGTTTGTCTTTCATATTAATGATTAATGAAACTTATCAGATGAAGGTTGGTTGTTCTTTATTCTTCTCATTCCCCCACCCCACCCCGTTTCTAGCACTGTAGTTATTTCTGTCTTCTCTTCCTTTTTAATACACACACACTGAGAATAAGAATTGGCCCAAACAGGGAATCCCCTGGTGGTCCAGTGGTTAGGATTCTGCGATTCCACTGCCAGGGGCCGGGTTCGATCCCTGGTCAGGGAACTAAGATCCCGCAAGCTGCATGGCGTGGCAAAAAAAAAAAAAAAAAAAAAAAAAAGAAAAAGAATTGGTCCAAATATCCTTGGCCTAGGAAAAATCAATTAATATTCCTAATGAAACTAATTCAAAGAAGGCTCACAACACTGCAAAGTTTCTTCTTTTATCATCATCTCCCTGATCTTGCAGCTCTTCTTTGAGGTCTTTATTTGCATGTTTAAAAGAGTCACTGATGCATTATGGGTTCAGTGACGAATAAACTAACTTGGGCAATGACAAAGGCACAGACAGTGGTTGCTGACCAAAGTAATTCAAGGGATCTGTTTGTGGTACACTGTTTAGCAGATGTCATGCCAAGGAAATTCGATTAAAAATTCTCTGTGTTAAAGGCTGAAGCATAGCTTTTTAAACATATGGGTCACTGTGGACTGAAAGTACATGTTTTACTTGCAGACCATGTTAAAGAACATATTTATTGTGAAAATAAACAGACTACCATCATGGGCTTTGAATTTTATGAGTAGGGCCTTAAAAACTGAATGTTAAGATCTTATTACTAGCTTCACTGTATACACTTAACAAAGGATTCAGAGAACTGGTTTTCTAATACCATTTTCTCTCCCAAGTTCTGTGTTCAGTAAGTGGCTGTAAAGTTAGCTCTTTAAATATGAATTTTTCAAAGCTGTCTATAGATTTTCCTTAGCAGCCTGTGTCTTCTTGAGCTGTGTCTGCTTAGGCAGTGGTCCTACTTATCACCTGGCACTGTGAACTGAGGGATCCAGCAAACAGGGCTATTGTTTTTGGCTTCATGGTTATTAAGCATTTGAGAAAAGAAATTTAATAACCTGCTTTTGCTGAACAGTTTCTCTGCCACTGCTTACCTTTATTTTTGAGGATCATACTCCTAGCCAGCTTGCCTAGAGCTAACTTGTATAAACACTGCAGGAAGTCTACAAGTATCTTGGCCAGGCTGGGTTGGAGGAGGTGGTCTCCATAAGATATGGCTTCTTCCTTCCTGAATCACAAATCTGCAGGCCCAGTTATTTTAGAGTGTGCACACTGACTTTTCAACCATAACCTAATTGCTGCATATTTCTTGTTGGAACTAAATCGGGAAACACTCAATATTAGGAAATTTAAATTTGGCAGTGGTAGAGTGCTACACATGTCTGGCTACTTATGGCTAATAATTTTAAAAACAAATGAAATGATTCAAATTTAATTGCACTCTAAGACATCATTTCTCCAGCATTGCTGGAGGTGGGAACAAGACAGATAAGCTATTACATAAATGGATTCTCTAGGTAATGTAGTCTTCAGATACCACCTAAAAACTGTATCAATTTTGTGAGACTATCTACCTAAAAACATCAATAGCTTTGTTGCCTTTTATATGAGTGTCCTAATTTAACCTTCCTAAGTAACAGAAAATCACTTCTTTTCTGAGTATCGATTACTGTATCCTGCTGAAATCTTGAGGGATTTCAGCAGGATACAATAATGGGGTAAGAGGGTTTCTGACCTTCTGGAGCATAGTGCCAGACCACTGTGCTTTTACTGTTTCAGGGCTACATTTTACAGCTCTTCTGGTTTCTCTTTTATTGTCAAATGATTTTACTTCTTTCTCTCAGCTTACCTGTCTGGCATGCCCTATGCACCCAAATGACTATTTTATTGTTTTTGCTCTAAATAGTTAGTGGCCTAGAAAATTAGAACAGAAAAATAGTAGAACTATTTCTACTACATATGAATGAATGGGCTCTGCTTGCAAATGTGAGTAGCTCCCTACCAGTAAATTGAAAAGGTTTGATGATATGATATCAGCTTAGTCTTCTAACAAAGATGTATGTGTGTTTGCTTTTTCGTTTTGTTTTTCCATCGTCTTGGGCTTTGACTGTCCCCTTGGTTCTCTCCTAAGCTCTGGAGTTGAAATGTCAGAACTGCCACCATCTGAAAATCCTGTTGATTAGTTCCTATTGTCATACTTTGGCTTTAACTGACTTAAGTCAGTTTCTGGTTGCAATCTACATGTTATTAAATTATTTAAATTCAAGTGTAAATGACAGTGCTACAGAGAGTATTGTAGCTTCAGTTCTGTATCTGTTTTGAAATGAATATAATTGAACTTTGCCACTGTGTCACAGCTACAGTGCCTTTCTTAGATTCTCATCATTCTGAAATTACTTTACTCACTATAGGCTACTGATAAAATTGAAGTCTTTGGTGGGATGGGGCAGTTAAAACACAAGACTGCCTAACCAACACATTCAAAAGTGAGAGAGCCTACGCGTGATGAAATGAATGAATGAATGAATATATTATGAGAATTTCCTGTCCAACAAATGCTGGTAACTGAATTTATTTATTTATTTAACACATAAATGGGGAATTCAAATGTGATTTCCTCAGTGCAAATGAATAAGATCTATTTCTAGCAAAAGTATGGTTTTGGTTGTTATCTACCATGAGATCCTTTGGAGTAGACACAGAAAGATGTATAAAATTTGTTGTAAAATTTTTAAAAATCTGAGTGTAGATTCTTTTAAATACAGAAATAATGTTTAAAAAATGAAAACAATACTGGGAGCATCTTTACTGCATGGAAAGTAAAATCATGAATTCCACAAACATGAAATAAATGAATCATTCCAGAAATATGGCAATAGGAACAAAATTCTGCACAGCATTGTAATTAGCTGACCTAATACTTACACAGGGAAAAAAAAGTTGGTCCCATTTTAGCCATAAGTATTTGCTGCCTTAGCAACTAAATCTGTTCATTTAGTGATTCAAAGTTTAGCTCAACCTTTTGGAATGAGTAATGTGTGATTTTGAAATGAAATATTAATGTTATTCCATTTTTAGGAAACTTGAAAAAAAACAGTAAAAGTAATATTAAGAGTGGAAACTAAGATTCCACCCAAGAGGAACGTTATTAGATATGGACTTGATCAATGTAGGTAGGCAGATAATTAGGTAAGCATTCACTCCAGGACTATATCAGCATATAATCAGCATTATAAACTGGGCTAACTAAACAGAAAATTACCACTTTATTATTAGTCTAGGAAAAACCTAATACATTGATTCTTGATATTGTTTCTGAATCGTGAAGATATTAGGCCATCCTTTCAACTAACAAAGAACATTTATTTTGTATTAAGGGAAATTTTAAAGCAAGATGGGTGTGGATTGTTTTCAGGAATAGGAAATGTTAAGTAGTTGAGAGTAGCTAAAGCATTACCAGTTCACCATTAACATAGCAAAAATGAGTTTATGAACATTTTGGCTACAAGATAGCAAAGAACTGTGTAGTGGAATTTCTTTTTGTCTGAAAAGAACTGAATTTATTAATTGTTGTGTAATTATGTAGCCAAAGCTCAAGATGGCCAGCTCACTAAGAAATTACAAAAATTTCAAGCCATAAACTTTGTGGAACAAGGAAAGACAGTTATTACAGATTCTGTTTATCTAACTCTGAACCATACATCATGAGATAAAATTGTGAACAATTATCATGATCAAGAATTTCTGTCACATTCACTTCAACCACCAGTTTTAGAAAGAGACATGTTTTAAGAGAAAAAAAAAAAAAAGGAATGAGATATCCATTTCTGTAATATGAGAAACTTGAACGCTGTGGTCTCTGAAGATCTCTTCCAACTCTACCTCATCTCTTCTCCTGTGTTTCTAATATTTTAAGGTAACAAGGAATGCTAGGAAATTAGCAACAGCTTGTTTCAAAGATTACTTAAGGGTCAGAATTTACTATTTCTAAAACTGTGACTTCCTTAGTATTTTTATATAATTTACAGCACTAATCCTAGATTTACAGAACTTAACAAAATGTGCTATGCTCTTGAACTGTACTTAGGGGATAAAGCCAAGGATTTTCTTTTGAAGTTCTTAAACTGTTTTCTCAGCATTCAGAATGATTTTCTATTCCTGTTCTGCAGTTTTCACTCCACTTTCAGGAAAACAGGCTGTCAGGATGAAACCAAACTTTTTAGTGAATGCAAATCTAAAGAGCTTCCATTCTTGGTTTTATGTCGCCATAAAGAGAATCTGACAGAACTGTCACCTACATTTTAACCACACCCCTCTAATAAGAATGTAACAAATAATGCTGTGAGTCATATTAATAGCAGGGAAACAAGACTATCTGCCAATGTTCTCACAGTAAGCTAGTGGTGAAAGAGGGAATAAAAGCCAGGCTTTCAGGGCACTGGCTAGGCATTCTGTGTGGTCTCCCACATTGCTTCTCTTTGAACTTTGCAAATTCAAAAGCAAAAATACCATAGCTATAATGCCACCGAGAATGTTGGCATTACACACCAATGGACAGTCCCCTCCCTCGTTCCTTTTTCTGACACTGTCTAAGCAACCATTGTCTTAGAGGGTAAGGTGAACATCACGAGGATATAATGAAGTACAACTTGCAATAATTCCAAGTTCTGTTGCTGAGCCTATGAAACTATACATACCATGGCCATCATCCAGGAATTCTGTGATGGTGGTTGAGGTGCATTTGGACCAGGGCTTGGATGCATCGATGCTGGTTAGGATGGAAGACATTAAGCGCTTATCTTCTGTGGAACCGAAATTTTCTTCACAGAATTTGGAATCGTCATGGGAGAGGCCAAGTAGATGTCCTAAAGGACAGAACAAATGAAGTGCAAATAATGAGTGATTTTTGCATTTCTGCTTTTCCGTGGCAATTATACTAGCACTTGACTTTTTTCCTCCCAATTGTATATGAGTTTATTTTAACTGCCTTTTCACACAGAGGCTGGACCCCCGGGTAAATTAAAGCTGCATGTAGTTAAGAGTGGTCACTTCTGGTGAATATTTAGAGGAAAACTGAAAAATTACACTAGAGTAGATGTTCCTATAATCCACCTGGATCACACATGCTCAAGGATATGTAGAAACAGGCCTTATTTAGAATCTAGAATTTGCAAGGCAACTGTGGGATTATGTCATAGCCGTCACTACATATTATTTTGAATGCTTGTCTAATTTTCCATCTTCTCTGATCAACTATAAGCCGCAGGAGATCAGAGAGAATCTCCCTGCCTCCCCCCGCCATCCACCGTTGAAAAAAATCTGTATTTAACTCAATGTTCTGCAAGTTACAAACACTTAATAGATGGTATTTGAATGTCAGTGACTTCTATTTTCTTGGCCAAGTAAATAGGTAGCCATAAAAGAGATGACTAGAGGAGGAAAAAAAAAAAGAAGATTTCAAGTAAATTTCTGTTTCCATGCATATGTAAGCTTGCTTCACTCCCATTTCTTTTAGTTATTTAGTGAGTTGTGAATGTATACTAGTCCCACAAGTAAATGGTATATTTTGAAGATATACCCACTTACACTTAAGAAATGTCTAAAGCACCAAGATGCCCATTACAGAGTGTTAGCGCTTAGAGAGAAAACAAATACTGAGAAGGTAAGTGATTGTCCAAAACTACTCAGGTGGTGTTTGTGCTTAAGTCTACGAAACACGCTCTCTGCACTCCCACACTGCCATTCCCATTCTATCAAGCTAGGTATTATTTCACGGAGTACATACCTCATTCTTATAATCTGACTAAATTTTTTTGATTACATAAGACTAATTTTCACATAGTCTAAAGGTATAATGCATTCTCCAATCAATTTAAAATATTGTTGAAAAAAATCCAGGACAACAGTTTGGAGAGACTCTAAAAGGTAGACAAGTCATCCTAGTAGTGTTTTTTGCAAAGCTTTATAGAATCATACACAAACCACCAAAAAAAAAAAAATGTGGAAAATACCACAGAAATGTGATTACTGCATTCCCCTTGGGTTCCGGAATGCCAACGGCAGGAACTTTGTCCATTCCGCCAAGAAAAAGTCCAGTGAGCAACAGTAAAACCCAACAGAGATGAAATTTTTTATGCCAAATTCCAACTACTTTTGGCCAACTTGTTAAATCACTAACACCTCATAACAGAATTGTCCACAAGCAGCTGGTTGATGTTGTGGTTGAAACTAAGTGGCCAGGGCTCAGTGACCTTCTAAGGCTACACATTTTGATGCTATTTATGCAGTTATTTACTTCAGTAGCATTTACTAGGCTAGTCAGTTTTCTGCGGGAAACCCTCTCACCACCACTCACTTTCTATTTGGTCAGCAGCATAAACGCGCATCATAATCTGTAAAGTATCTTCCAAATAACATGCAAAAGAAGACTGGAAAGAACTCGTCCAATTTTTGGGTGGTGTGTTGAGTTTTTCACCGCACTCACAGAAAAATAGAACCTTTCATTCATGTCCTATTCAAAACTGTTAGAAGTTACTTAGTATATATCAAACACTGTTGAGAATGTAGAATGTTTATCAGCTAACACTGTGGGATTAGTGCGGAAGTTTCATACTTGAGTTTCCCCACCCCCCCCCCCCCCCCGCCCGGCATAGAAGAGAAAGGGAAAGTGGCCTAAGGGGACCTCTATAATATGAATCCAGGTTTTCTACTTTAAAAAACGTGATCTTTGCACTCTATTTCATAAGATATTTATATTTATTTAATGGAGTAATAGTCTTTTCCTCCAAATGTATCTAAATAAATAGCACTTTTTATATGCCTTTGTGTTACTGCATCAAGAGACATTCCCTTCATTTGGAGGCTAAATTTTAGATTTCCGATTTAAATACAAGCCAGGTGGTAAACACCACATTCGCTTTGAGGGACCTGGGACCTCCATTTTTTTCTTTTATACAGAATGGTGAAGCCTATAATGTTAAATATCAATTATCTAAGCAAAGCAATTTATTTTAAGATATTTTGGTCTCTTTTAATGAATCTTTTGGCATGCTCTCTGGCCCCTAAGTTGCTAATTTATCAATGTAATTTACTTGTTGCTGAAGATACATGTACGAAATGCTTAGACGGCCATCAGAAAAGATTGCCATTCTGGGCATGAACACATCTCAGTTCCACTTTAGCAAGAGCTGAAACGAGATGTGAATTTTGTAAGATCTCCAAGAGTCAGTCAGAAAGGGACTGCTCGAGGGTCAGCTGAGAGAGACAGACTCCTTGGAGGGAGGATGAATGTTCTGTTCTCCATGAAGAAAGCTTGTCAGCTGGCTGGGAGAGGTATGCTCTCCCAAGGACAATGAGAGTCATGGGCAATGTGAAGAACGTTTAGGCACCCAAAGGAACAGGCAGCCAGTGCCACAGGGGCTGGAACCAGGGCACAGCAAGAGAGACCCATGTGATTTCCCTTCAGGAGCCGAAGAGGAATTGAAATGGAAGAACAATGTGAGGGATGTCTGGAAGCTCTCCTGGAGAGACGTGACAGGCATACTAAAGGCTGTGAGCGGCCACAGAAATGGCATTTTCAAATGTGATTCCCCCAATCATTAAGCTAGGACACCTAACGTCAGTCTGAAATCTGCCAATATCTTTGAACCCTGAAATGACAAGATACATATAAAAGCATACGTTATTTTCAAGGGACACTTACATTAGAGATCACACACTATGATATTCAAAGCTTTTTAACAGAGAAAAATCTGGAATCTAGGAAATTTCAAATGTAATGTCACAGCTGACAACAACACATTTTAAGGAAATGTTGTGAAGAGCTTAATCAGAATTTATCACCATGTCACTGATCGCCTAGGAGTGACTTTTCCAGTGAGACTGTTCCTAAATCATCCACAGAAATGTTTAAGGATTAGAGATTAAGCATTTCTCCCACAAGCAGCCTTGGGCAGGATTAGTGCAGCTGAGATTTAAACACGTGTGCCCCAGAGAATAAAACAATGTTGGAGAAAATATTGACAACTCCTAAAAAATAACGTATGGTTTTTTAATCAAAATGTATTTTATGATGAGTTTTTAGAGCAATGCAGACCAGAGTTAGTTGAGGGGTGAGGTCTTGGAGGAGTCAGGGCGATGGGTTCCAGAAAGCCACAGAGAAAGGCGATTCTTTCCCTTGAAAGACAGAGGAGATACTTCTTTCTGTACTCCAGGTATAGGAAAAGAGTGAGGAGGGTTCAAGGCAATTTGGAAGGGTAAAGGAAGAGATCTGAGGAAGTTCAACCAAGCTACCTTAGTAAAATAGGATGTGAAAAAGCCTAGTGAGAGGACAGGGCTGATATGCATTAAGGACCACAATCCAAGGTCTGGGTTTAAAGCAGAGGTCCCAAAGACTCGCTGCAAGGAAGCATGAGCATTTGTATTTGGAACCATTTGTAATCAGTAGACGTGCAAAAGATTGAAGAGCGGTTTGTTGGCCTTAATGAAGTTAGGCAATCTTATTTACAATACTATCTTTCTTAGTGAATCTTTAATTCTTGACTCCTGTTATTGGAAGCCACTTCTCACCTAAAATCCCGACAGAGTTAAGGACCAAACAGTTATGTAGTGGGTGAGTTTGTTAATGGCATTTGTATTCACACACTACATTTTTTTAAAAAGTATTACAGAAGTCAGAGTAAAATTTACAGAGTAATGCAGGGGTCCAATTCAGTATTTTCCCAAGTGATGCAGCCTCCAGAACTGTGTCTTGCTGTTTGAAATCATTAGTAAAACCCAAGGTGTAAATTAAGCGGGCTTCTGCATAAAATACTGACCTATTCTTTTTTTTTTTAAATTTTTTTTAACATCTTTATTGGAGTATAATTGCTTTACAACGGTGTGTTAGTTTCTGCTTTATAACAAAGTGAATCAGCTATACATATACACATATATTAATAGATATTAAATCATGTCATAAATACAACAGTCCTGCTGAGTGCCCATCACACAAAATAACCTCAGGAAGGAATTTATTTGAATTATGCTAAGGAAATGAGTTTCATGGTAAATTACATTAAAGCAAAGTCTGTAGGGTAAGAGTCTGAGTTATAGTGTTAGTTCAGAAATAGCAAACAATTAGTCACCTGATAATTTTTCTAGGACAGTAATCGTCTTTTAAAATTGGTAAATGGGTGACATTTCATTAAATAAATTTCATCTTGGACATTCACAATGTAGATTTAAAAAGCATCTTGTCTCCTTAAATTCACAAGTGAATCTGGTGTTCTAAAATCTGAGATAATGGACACCCGGGTAAAGACACATTACTTTAAAGGAAAATGTTGGTTCAGCTTCTTATTCAACTCAGTTATTACCGTACAACTAGGGATGACTTATAACATTAACCTCAGGAGGGAAACTGGGTTGTTTTTCTAAACGTTGGTCTGTAAATTAAACAGAATTTCAAGCTCTTGTCTCCTGACCCCAAACTGACCAACAGACAAGGGGACACAACACCACATCTTTAAAAAATGTCACAAGAAGCTCTGTCATGTGTTTACTTAAGAAAGCACTGCTCGGATGAAGCATCTGTTTCTTAATGACGTGATGTTTTTATTTTTACCTAATTTTCCAGCTAAGATTATTGAGGTGCAGGAAGGTCTTGCCAGGGGTTGAAAAGAGAGTCAAAAGCTCACATGGGATCAGAATCTAGACTCCTTGGTGAAGGAAACCAGGAGCTCCAATAATTGGATCCTGCGTGTCTATTCAAACGCAAATCCTTATGTAGCAGTGATAAAACTCTTAAACTTCCCTTTCAAAACATTAAACATAAATGCTAAATGTTATATCAATGATGTAATTTAGAAGGAAGAAAACAAATTTTTTTCACCTTATAAAAATAGCTGTGTCAATAACCTTTTGAATCAAATTCAGGATTATCTCCTTCAAAAGGAACACTAGCAAACCATTATAGGATAGTGTCCAAATCTCGGGCTCTAGAGCCAGATGAACCGGGTTCAAATTTTCCCCAAGCAGTATACTAGTTGTTGACCTTAGACCGGTTTAGAAACTTCTCTGTGTATCAGCGTCCCCTCTTGGGTGACTCATTAATAGTACGTACCTCATGGGATTTTGTGAGGCTTAAAGGATATAAAAGATGCAAAGTGCTTAGAATACGTGCTTAACAAATATAAATACCCAGTGATTGTTAGTTAACTTCATTGTTCTCACTAATATCTTGGTTTTGCTATAACTTTACTTATGGGTATTCTAGTCTTTGGTAGTTTTTGGTAAATTTTGATATTACTAGACACTCTTGATTTGTGAGAGAAGGTGAAATTTTCTATTCGTAAGAGGAAAAATCACTCATTAAGTGTGTGATATATTTATTTTATGCCACCTTCAACTTGTTGGCTTTCCACACACGTGACAGACAATCTACAGGCCTCCCCGAGAGAAATACGAATTGGGATTTGATTTAAAAACAAACCGACTGATACTAAACGCTAAATCTTTCAATGCTGCCTCCGGACATGGAGCAAAGACCTATTCCCACCTTTCATCTGGGGGCCAAGAAAGACACAGTGTGGCATTGCTCCAAACTGGACAGAAAAAAACGCTCAGTTCATGCTGATTAAAGCTATGGGTTTGAGGGTAAATACCAAGTTTAAACCTAGCTTCCTTTTACCTCACATCTCACAGCCAGTCCTGACATCTGATTCTGTGCACTTGGCTTTGGTGTATGGTGTTTCCAGGGCCTCTGCAGCTTTTCAAAACATGGCCTCGTTTAATCTAATCATCGGTGGGAGCAGAGTCACATGCAGATCAACATAACCAGAGAACCGCAGAGAATCACTCCAACTGCAGCAAAACATATGCAGCCATACTGTTGTGTCTCAACCACTTCCTAAGCCTCCAGCTGAATACTTGGCCCTGACACTTTGCCTGATTTTAGCTTAAGAAGCATTTTGGAGACTTTCATGGTGGAGAGATCCACTTAGCACGTTTTATAATTAACTACTCTAAGGTTAAGCTTCGGCCTATTTGCAAATTATGGATTTCATTAGTCTAAATAAAATCAGATTGCTCCCCCTAGCACATTAGAAACTGGCCTAACATCAGTAAAATTATTATGCTGGAGAACCATGTGTGCAGCAGGTGAAATCTTTATTATTGAAAGCTGATAATAAAAGTTTGACAAGTTAAAAATATAAACTCCAAATGTAAACTTACATTCACTTGAAACTTGCTACAGTTCACATTTGGATTGTAAAACGGCTATAACCACATTCTTACCTCCACCCAAGGTCCAGGGATGGGGACTGAGTTCTTGATAGTTTAAAACAATTTTCTTAAACGTCCTAACAATTTACTCAGTGTTGACATGCCCCTAACATAGCAAGATGGCAGGCAATTTGTTACTGTCTAGGCAGAGTCTAGACGCATCAAACTCTATTTTCCAGAAGCCTATATTGACATCAGTTGACTACGCATCTCCAGAATCTAGCTCTTTTTTTGGAAAGAACTAGCAGGAAAAGAGAAGTGTTCCCATTTACACGTGGCACATGAAGAGTCACTTTTCAGAACTGTTCATTTAAGTCACTTCATCATGACTTTAACATCATGGATAGAAAAGGTACAAGATAAGGGCTTCAGGCTTGCCTCTGTTTATTGACATTTTACATAATTCTCAATGTAGGGGCATTTTTTGATGAAGGGAGTAAAAGAACAAAAAGCTTTTTATTCAACTGTAATGACTTTGTATTTTAAACCGCTATGTACAGAAAGAGGAAGCAGTGAGTGGGACATTCCATGTGAAACGGAATTTAAATCGGTTAATAGAAGTATTAATCAAATTTATCATTTCACTTCTTATAGAAGAAATAAAGTAGAAAGATCATGGGAACAGCCTGGAAATTTTCTCCACAGCTTATGTTTTGAGCACAGGAACGTATTTACACCGTATGCATGAAGCAAATTGCTCATTTTGGAATGGACTGAAGCGAATTCAAAACACTCTGGCAAAACCGAGGTTTCACAACGTCATTTTATCACCATATGTAGCCTGGATATATAACCTCCAAATTTGCAAAGTAGTAAATGTCTAATAAAAGGGAAGGGAGGAAATTACATAAGAAGAACAGAGTAGAATTAGAATCCAGAGCATAGTTAATTCAAGCTGATGGCTTCAAGCAACCATCTAAAAATAAAGCGCTGGGAACAGAATAGCGAGCTGCACTACCCAAAATCACACTGGCTGCAAAGGCAAAGCTCTGTAATTGTATACAGATGATTAGGAAATATTTTGTAAGGTTATCTTCCCTACAATTTTTAAGGCTTATACTTTATAACACATGTTCGCAATATTTAGGCGAAAAGTGAAATTAAAGAAAAATAAAGCAATTAGAAAACAAAGTGAATGAAAGCCAGATCCCTTTATGAAAGGGAAATTAAATCCATATCCCCCTATTCCCAGACCTTAAATTTCTCAGGTTAGGGCACATGTAATGCAAAAAGGGAAATTAAGTAGGCACTGTTTGATTGGAGAATGAATTACAGAGAATTCTAAAGAAGTAAATAGAAATGATCCAAACAAGAAATTAAAGGGAACACAGAACATAGTCAGACATCAAAGATTTAGGTATGATTTTTTTGCATAGAAACCCACATTTCTCCCACGTTGTGCTCTTATAAAACTATGTCCACTATTCTTGTATTATTAAGAAAAGTTCTTATTGTACACATACAGTTTTAATAAAATGTTCTCATTAGCAACTGGCTTCCTACCTCTCTGACTGCTGCCTGCCTGCATAACCTCTTGGTTTAGGAACTCAGGAGGGCTGGGAGAGATGATGCTGGAAGGTTCTTCATTCCAGTCCAGTTGCCTTGGGGATCAATGCAGCCTCAAAGAAGCTGCATTTACTGCCACAGTGGTTCCTTTACAAAGAAACCAGAGGCTGTCAATGTGTAAAAATGGATCAGTAGAGGATTGAAGGAAGAAACAGCCCTTCCTTCATGGAATCTGTAATCTCTATTTCACAAGGTCAGGATTTAGGGCTCATGATCTTATGGGCGGTTGTTGCCACAATTCCACTCTGTTGCTTCTTTCTTTCTTCTTTTTTTTTTTTTTGTTGGAGTAAAATTGCTTTACAATGTTGTGTTAGTTTCTGCCGTACAATGAAGTGAATCAGCTCTATGTATACCTATATCCCCTCCCTCTTGGACCTCCCTCTTCCCAAATTCCCCGCCCCCCCCCCACCCCGACATCTAGGTCATCACAGAGCACCGAGCTGAGCTCCCTGTGCCATACAGCAGGTTCCCACGAGCTAGCTATTTCACACGTGGTAGTGTATTTATGTCAAACCTAATCTCCTAATTCATACAACCCTCCCCTCCCCTTCCCGACCTGTGTCCACATGTCTGTTCTCTACATCTATGTCTCTATTCCTGCCCTGCAAATAGGTTCATCTGTACCATTTTTCTAGATTCCACACATACGCGTTAATATACGATATTTGTTTTTCTCTTTCTGGCTTACTTCACTCTATATGACAGACTCTAGGTCCATCCACATCTCTACAAATGACCCAATTTTGTTCCTTTTCATGGCTGAGTAATATTCCATTGTATATATGTACCACATCTTCTTTATGCATTCATATATTGTTGGACACTTAGGTTGTTTCCATGTCCTGGCTATTGTAAATAATGCTGCAATGAACATTGGGGTACATGTGTCCTTTTTGACCCACCTCCTAGAGTAATGAAAATAAAAACAAAAATAAACAAATGGGACTTAATTAAACTTAAAAGCTTTTGCACAGCAAAGGAAACCATAAACAAGACGAAAAGACAACCCTCAGAATGGGAGAAAATATTTGCAAATGAATCAACGGACAAAGGATTAATCTCCAAAACATACAAACAGCTCATGGAGCTCAATATCAAAAAAACAAACAACCCAATTAAAAAATGAGCAGAAGACCTAGTAAACATTTCCCCAAAGAAGACATACAGATGGCCAAGAGGCACATGAGAAGATGCTCAACATCCCTAATCATTAGAGAAATGCAAATCAAAACTACAATGAGGTATCACCTCACACCAGTCAGAGTGGCCATTACAAACAGCAAATGCTGGAGGGGGTGTGGAGAAAAGGAAACCCTTTTGTACCGTTGGTGGGAATGCAAATTGATACAGCCACTATGGAGAACAGTATGGAGGTTCCTTAAAAAACTAAAAATAGAACTACCATACGACCCAGCAATCCCACTACTGGGCATATACCCTGAGAAAACCATAATTCAAAAAGAGTCATCAGTATGCTAACACATATATATGGAATCTAAGGGAAAAAAAAAAAAAAAAAAGGCCATGAAGAACCTAGTGGCCAGATGGGAATAAAGACACAGACCTACTAGAGAATGGACTTGAGGATATGGGGAGGGGGAGGGGTGAGATGTGACAGGGTGAGAGAGTGTCATGGACATATATACACTACCAAATGTAAAATAGATAGGTAGTGGGAAGCAGCCGCATAGCACAGGGAGATCAGCTCGGTGCTTTGTGACCACCTAGAGGGGTGGGATAGGGAGGGTGGGAGGGAGGGAGATGCAAGAGGGAAGAGATATGGGAACATATGTATATGTATAAGTGATTCACTTTGTTTTAAAGCAGAAACTAACACACCATTGTAAAGCAATTATACTTCAATAAAGATGTTAAAAAAAAAAAAAAAAGACTCATGTACCCCAATGTTCACTGCAGCACTGTTGCTTATTTCTCATCATTCCTCTACTCAGTGTGAGACGAACCAGCCTCTACCTACCCAGGGCTTAGAACTTTTCTTACGGAACTTCTCTCGCTCTGAATAATGGTGATTAATTACTGGTGTACTTTTTAAATTGTCTCTGCGTCACTACAATGCTCTTGAGTATTTGAACTAATTCTTCTTAGCTTTGCTGCAAAATCAGAATATTGCCTTGGGTGGCTCTTGTGTTTCTCCCACTTATTCGTGCACATACAGAGATATGTAATAAATATCAATGAAGGATCAATGTTAGGCTGTATTTGTTATCAGTGAGTTTAATAGGCATGAATGAGAGATAGGTGAAGACATAATCCCAGCCCCAAAGCTCAAATGGCATTTGTGTTTTAAAAACACTTTCAGACATACCAGGTCTTCTACTGCAGCCACCACAGAGCCATGCCTCATTCATTATTATTAGTTCACTTACTAGGGAAGAAATGGAGACTCATTGTCTGAATCTCTTTCCTGAGATAAAAGAGAACATGGAGAGAGAGCTGGGATTCCATCTTGAAGCTAAAGATGCTCAATTAATAAAGTATTAAATTGAATTGTTATCAGTGATGCTATTGGACAGTTATTTACATTAAGATGTTATGTTTGTGTTTTTTTGCTTAGGTGGTAAGAAGAGTGTCAGTTAAGAGAATTAAGATCATGATTAATACATACGAACTGGAATTTAAGTACTGATTTCTATTTTACTGCTCCAATATACTGACTGATACAGTTACACTTTTGATGTGAAGTTATTTTAAGTCCCAAAAGAAAACATAGCAGCCAAAAATCAACACATTGTGAAATGTTCTTTGCCTACTAAAATTATGGGAAAAAAGTTTTAATTTCTATTTTAAAATTATGGTTTTAGCTTAAGAAAACAATCTGCTTAATAAAATACAGCAAAAAAGTACAATAATTATCAAGCCATACTTTGCCTCCAAAAAGATAATGCTAAAAGGTGACACATTAAAAAAGTAAATGAACTAGTTAATTAAAAAGAGAAACAGAAGTGTATATGGATATAAATAACAGCTGGTATCTGTAACTTACCCAACTTGGTCCCTGAAATAATTCAATGAAATAGGCATTATTATGCCTATATTTCAGATATGAAAACCGAAGCTTAGAGAGTTTAAATAATCAGACCAGCGTGACACAGGTAGAAAGTACTTTAGCAAGAACTGAGCCCAGATGCGTATAATTCTAACATTTAATCCTAAGTACTAAATTAACTTCTTATGTACCTAGTAGCTAGGTCAATTATTAGGAAACACATATTCCTAATTGCTGGGATACTTTTCATATTTAACTCAGTCCTAAATTTCTAGTTTTAGGATTTAGATGAGTTTCTTAATGTCACCAGGTAAGTGACATTTTAAAACCAACCCTGGTAACAGGTTTTGTTTCATTTGCTTTGCTGTTAAAAACAAGACAGGAATGTTGTCCATAAGCTATTGATTACCTTTTCCAGGAGCTGTTATCCCTTACAGTGGAATAAAACCTGATGAATTTCTGTGTAAACTGATTAGCCCTGGATGAATCAGTAGAGTAACTTCTAAGGCAAACATCTCTGCATTCCATTGTCAACTGTGACAAATTTTGTCTGAGTCCTTTATGGATGCTTCAAAAGACAGTAGCACTAGCGAATTTCTCTTAAACTTTTAAATGGCACTGACATAAAGGAAATATCTACTGTGTATGCCTGACTTTGTTTTCCTTCCATCTTACTAGTTAACCCTAAAAGTACAAATATAAACAAATGTAATCCCCAATGCTGCATCTGAACCAGGAGAAATCTGGAATTAATTGCCACGTATTTTGGTTCCTGTTGCAGCTGTTACAAGTGTTTGATTTGGCCAGGGAAGAGAAAAGACACTGCATACCAATTTCGTGAGCCACGGTGAAGGCTGCATGGAGACCATCATCTTCAATCACAGCACAGCTGCGTTCGGGAGAACATATGGTCCCAACGTCTGCCATTCCCAGGGTGTCACATGAATGATGACCACATAAATCCTGCCCGGGAGAAAGAAAGAAATCATTAAAATCAATTTACATCCAGAAGGAGCCACCTTGTAGAGTCACTTGCTCGCTCCAGATGTCAACACTGGGATATGTTTATGGCATCACCTGCTCAGCTCTGGAAACCTTCCAAAGACAAACTAATAGCGTTGACTCTTCTAAGCTTCTCTGGGTCCCAGAAGCGCAGAAGGGACTCAATTACGTTTTAAAAGATGTCATAAGATTGTGGCTTGTCCATTACAATAGCAGTCGCAGCCTTAACAAAGCTGTACTGTGTACGTGCAGGTACATATGCCATGGATCACATTCACATACAGTCACGCTTAGGAAAGCCTTAATATTCTGACCTAAATTCCTGCTAAATTTATCAGAAGCCAAGCCTAATAATTTGTTTTCCACCACAGGGGCAAATCGCAATCACCTATTTATGGCACAATATAAATTTCTCAGTAATTTGGGTAAGAAACTAAATTTTAATCTATAAGGGGTAATTCCTCAAAAGATCACCTCTTAATTGCCAAATCGAGTTGTAATTTCATAGGTTGTGTCTTCAGATATGTATACACTCTTTCCCACAGTGTTCGATGGAGTGTTTTTCAACCTGGTCAATTCTCAGAAAATATATGTAATATACTGTATTTATATAAACGGGCATACGTGTTTTTCTGGAGAGAAATTGCACAGCTTTTAAGAGATTCTCAAAGGGGAACATGATCACACCTCGCTAATGGTTAATATGATCAAATTAGACGAAAGAGACATCAGCAAGACAATTTTAAATTATGAAGCATAAAGAGAAGTTATAAGCCAAATTTTTTGACATGATAGATTTGTAATGATAAACTTTCCATTAAATGCTATTTGAGTATTAATGGACGTTAGACTTTCTTGTATTTGACTCCTGTTTTCAATGAAAATTAATTGACAGGATATATATTTCTATCCAAAGCAAAAGCCATAAGTGAATAACTGCAGAAGAATTTTTAAAAAATATTAATTACTGTGAAAGATGACTATTTACTAGTTAAAATAAGTGTTCTCTCTGTTGCAGTTATTATCTTTGTATCTCCAACTACCACAATGCCTGACTTATAATAGGAACTCAACAAACATTTGCTTAATTGAGGTGAATTCTGACATATAGTCAGATGCAATGTAGACCTCACATAATTTTATTTTTTTATTTTTTTACTTATTTTCTTTGATGACATGGAGCTAATATTTTTATTCTCCCAGGACAAAGACAAAAGATGGTTATCCTATACAGATTTTTGCATTACTGAACATTGTCACATACCTTTAATATGCTCTATGCTAGCAAGACCTCAGCAGACTCCAGGAAGCCAGCACGAGATATTACTACTACATAACTAATGCCGCCTACTCAATGTCAACATACCCTTCTAACTTTTCTCTGCATAAAAAGCTGCATAAGAGTCCAGTTAAGGTGAATGATATTTAAAAGGTATACCCTACGATCTCCCTAGTACATTTTCAGGTCCTCATTGTGTTCCGTATATTATGAGATCCCAGCTGGGATGAATTGCACTGTGGCCGCCATATTATTATAGCTGCAGACAGTAGAAATCTCAGCCAAGTAGCCTTGGTGAATCCAGTCACCAAACCAACAATAGCCTCCCAATGTCTCCTGGGTATCCTCATACGTCATCCCATGGGATCTCAAATTACAGCTGTTGAGAACAAATTAGTAGTTTTTAAAATTGAAATTGGAACACACTTTTGCATAACAATCAGTCTTTGAGATAATTATATAGTACAATACATGTTTTAATCCATTTTTCCCCCAGTCATTTTAGTAGCTTTAAGACCAAAGGCCCAGGTCATGGTGTAAGTGAACTGCTGGACACTGTGGGTTATTTCTGCACATGCATATTTTTTTTAAACCGAGCTTTATGTTTATCTTCACGATTTGGGGTTCAAGTAACAAAACCGAAGAATTGTTTCCCCTTCTTACTCCTTACTTCATTAATAAGCTCGGATGAACAGCCACAGCTAATGGAAATGGCCCTCTTGTTCTGAAGAGAGTTTAATGTGGATTCTTAATCTCTCTCTGTTTACTGCTAATCAATTGCTCATTAGAGCCCATCAAACCTCCTTGTCATCCTTGAATTGCATTAAATGCATTTGGCCCTTTGCCACGGAAATTTGTACATGTGACAAAATAATGAACAGAAGCAGTTATTTTTTTAATCACACTGATTAAACCCTTGACTGCATAGCCACAGACTATATTTCTGTAACTGTAATTATGTAAACTGGCAACCTTTCCACTTCACTCATGCAATTTCAAACCGTGGCAGCTCAGTCATGGTTTCTTCCTCAAGATATACAACGAATGCCTGTATTTCTTTGGGATGCAGTGTTCACTCCATTGCATTAAACTCAACTTGTGGATCAAATTATTAAGAATACAGCACATCACATCCATGTCTATTTTCTGATGGTGATTTATAACAACATTTACAGGTGCAAACCTTATTTGAAGTTTATAGAATTTTTTTTTTTTTTTAATTCAGAGAAAGAGGAAGGACACCATTGGGGCAATAGCATCTATCTATCTGTCTGTCTGTCTGTCTCTCTGTCTGTCCACCCATCCATCTATCTTCCAAATCCGGAAGCAGGGGATACTAAAGAAATGTAAATCACATACAGTAGCCACATAAGAGGCAAACAAAATAAAAGGGCTGTCAAGAATTTTTCTGCTTAGTCAGTGTAAATCTGAAGGGAAGTTATATCTCTGTTATGTTAAAGATGGTTCTTTTTATGCAGGACTGATATCTTATCATGATGTTGATATCGTGTAGACAACAATGCAATGGAAGATTTAATAAAATGTAAGGGTTGCAAGAGCATGCAGAGATTTAACTGGCGGGTTTGTGGTGTGGTCCTGGCCAGAAGCCAGGACTGGGACTGTATCTAAAATAGAGCCGAGATAGTCAGCAAGCCCAGCGAAGACTCGACAGGGAGGTCACTGACACGGTGACTAGGGGTGGTCATTTAGAGGATCATGAATATGGCAGTATCTGTGACTTATCGTGAAGTTTAGAAGGACTCACAGTACCTCAGACCTATTCTTGTGGATGGAGTGGGGTCGGGGAGGGAGCCAGCAAAGTCTGCTACCTTGAGAAGCAGGTGCCCAGAAGCTAATACAACTTGGAAAATCCCAGTGGTCGGTACTGGGTGGGGAAAATGAACTAAGCCGATGTGGGCGTGCAAAGTGGAAGGCATAACAGGAGACGCAGGATTTCTAGTCTTGATGGGAGATTGGTCTCTCAGGCAGCATAAATGCGCTGAGGGAAGGAAGGAAATGTGAAGGCTGATGAGAGCAGATATCATCACAGCTGCGGTAACGGCAGCCAAAATGAAGGCAGGGTACTTTGTATGGGGGAGTCTGGAGTTAAATAGCAGCATCTTCTATTTCTACAGATATTACCCCCTGGTAAGGACAAGCCCAGAGCTCAAGGGAAGGGCAGAGAAGAGGGTTTAAGTAGCCTCAGGTATCTACCTATCTGTCTACCAGATTCCTAGCGAAGAGGGATTAGTGACAGGAGAATTGGGCGTGGTACGTATTTTAGCCATCAGTAGTACACAGACATATACTTATTCATCATAATTCACATTTGTCCTGTGGATCTGATTCTTGAGGTGTCATTTGCCTTTCTGGCTACCTAAACAGCAGCCCCCGATAGCAGAGGTCTTGATTTGGACCTCAGCAGAAACTACATTAATAGGGTCTGTTAGGCCAACCATGACAATGACCCATGTTTCTGCAGTCTCTGTCCATGCTCCTGGATACAACTAGGTAACACAAAAAACATGGCGCTCTGCTGGATTAGGGACCAAGGGATCCAGGTACACTTATTCCTAAAACAATTATTGTGCGTCCACAACCTGCCAGACACTGTGTGAAGTGCTGACAGTGTGGTGAATAAATACAATAAGATCTGATCTTGACCCTTAAGAAACATCATGATCTAGTGGGCAAAACAAGACATGTCAAGAAGGAAGCCGATTGAACAGATTGCTGAGGGAGTTCAGAAGAGGAATTGCCAAGCTCTCCTTGGGGGAATCAATAAAGGTGTTTCAAAGGAGCTCACTGTATCTTGAGGGATGAAAAGGAGTCTGATAGTGTTAGAGGAAGGGTATTCAAAAAAAGGAAAGACTCGTGAATATATCAGGGGTGGGAAAAGGCAGGGTCTGTTTTGGAAATGACAACATGTTTCTTGTGGCTGGAGTACAGGATAGACCCGGTGGAGGATGAACAAGGGAAGCTGGAAAGGTAGTCTGGGCCCCGAGTTCCAAGATAGGGAACTTATCCTGGTAAATATGAGATAAGAAGAAGAGAAAGGAAAGATGGAGCACATTGGAGATTGAGGGGAATAGATGCTCAGAAGAGTGGTTTTGGAGAATGGAGATGGAAGCTGATTAGAGATAGTGATGCTTTAAATTCAACTCTATTAATTAGAATCATTGCGTGAATTGTTTATATGCTTTGAGACTACTTTCCTTCATCAATAGCATTAGGAATTTGGACCAGGTGGTTTATGGGTTTGTTCCAGCTACACGTATGTTGAGATTAAGGGAAAACACTTCAATTTATAGATGGAGAAATTAAAGCTCAGGGGTCATTAGTGTCCAAAATCAGAAGCTTGAGACTGGTGGAGCTGCAATTCAAACCTATATCTAAACACTCCAATTCCTGAACTTACTTCACCAAGGTGCTGTTAAATCATCACCTGTGTTTCCCCCGACATTACTCTTATATTTTACATTCATAATCTCTACTTGGGCAAGCAAATTCCTTTGTTGTAACAAATAACACAGTCTTTCTCTCCGTGGTATATCAGGTGAAACTCAATAATCTAGAGGCACAGTAAAATACAAAATGCACTGAGAAAGAGATTCCAGAAAGCAAGAAACTGGAAGTGATGGATAAGAAACCTGGTGACATCATTAACTTGCCTGTCTCTCACCTGCCGCATCAGATCAGTCACTGTAAGTCACTGACTCCATCTACCAAATGTCTCAGGTAGGTGTCCTCTCTTTCTTGTTCCTTCCTGCCTGGACTATCACCTAAGGCTTCTAAATGGTCTTTTCGTCTCCTGTGACTTCCCTACCTATATGCTGCAGTCAATTACCTTTTAGAGCCCAGATCTTATAGGATTCCTCCATTCCTGCAAAACTTAAAAGGCACGCCAACCTCAGCCTGGCATTTAAAACCTTGCACAATGCAACCCAGGCTTCCTCGTCAGCTTTAACTGCACCTTCATGATCCATTTTGTCCACTATTTCCTGCCTATCTCCCCAACTTTTTGGGCCCAAACTTTAGCCCAAATATTCCTCCTGCTAGAAAGGATTAATTTACTCACATCCACTTCTTTCTAACACTTATTGACTCGACCCCTGCCTCTCTATTTCTAATGCCACTGCTTTAGTTTAGACCATCTAGGGTCTCTCCTTGAAGATTACCGAAATAGTCTGTAAAGGCTCCCGCAGGCTCTAGCCCAACTACTTAGGCCAGAAGGCTCATTCAAGAACACACCTCTGATCACTGCTGTTTTCCTTCTGATGCTCTTTCCATAGAGTCCCACTGAATTTAATTTACAATTTAAAATCTTTATGCTACCGACTGAATCGTGTTCCCTGCCACTGTCTAAATTCATGTATTGAAGCCTTAATCCCCAATGTGACTATATTTGGAGATTGGGTCTATCAGGAGGTAATTAAGGTTAAATTAAATCATAACGATGGGGCCCTGATCTAATAGGATCAGTGTCCTTTTCAGAAGAGATGCCAGAAAACGCTCTCTTACCCCTGCCCCCTCAAACACACCATGTAAGCACAAAGTGAGAAGGTTACAGTCTACAAGCCAGGAAGAGAGTTCTCACCAGAAACCAAATAGGCTGAAACCTAGATCTTGAACTTCCCAGCCTCCAGAATTGAGAAAGTAAGTTTCTGTTGTCTATGGAGTTTTGCGATGGTAGCCCAAGAAGACTAATACACATGGCATAGAATTTCTTCTATAAGCTGGTTGTTATCATCTTCTCTAGACTAATCTATCACCCTTCCGCTCTCATACCGTCTGTCCTATCATACCTAAACCCCTATATTTCCCAGAATTACCATGCTGCCTCTGGGCCACTGCACTATTAGTTTGGTGTGTCTGCAATGCCTATTTCCTCCTTATAGATCTGGTTAATTCTCCTCTTTCTTCCAAATTGAACTCAGATGGGTTAGGCTACCTTCTAATGTACTTCCATGACATTTAATGACCACATTTATTTACAAAAGTCATCACACTGTATAACAATTATTCATTTCCTTGTCTGTTTCCTAGAATAGGTTCTTTGGAAAGGGGCTACTTTTCAAACCTCTTCATCCCTCTTTGCCTATTAGAAATATATTGAATGTTTGAATAAATTTGCTGTAATATTTTTATTTTAGAGACCAGTAGACAGGACGAACTTCCCTCTCAGCCATCTGTCAGCTGTTACTCTGAGAAGTTTATCTCTGTTTCTCTTTGTATGAATGTCCTTATCTGTCAACTTATGATAATGTCACTATGGTTGTAGACTGTTGAAAGGATTAATTATAAAATGGTTTATGACTATGGATAGCCTCTTACGAAATGCTCAATAAAAGTTGGTTGAATCCAAATCAAATCTGTCCATCCTTCGAGGACCAATTCAATTCTACATTTACAATGAAGCCTGTATAAAGATACAGAGGCAGAACTGATGCTTCCTTCCTCTTTCCTTTCTAAGCCTTTGTTTATAGCTTAGTTACAGCATTTATTAGAGTTTTCCTAACATTAGAGTGATTTATGCATATTATCTGCTTCCTCTCCCCTTGTGATAAGCTGGGCTGGGCAGGGACCAGGTATTTTCCATCTCGCTGCTTTCAGCTCCCTAAATGAGCGTCTCACACTTAGGAGATGCCCAGAGGCATGTGCTGAAAGTGAGGAAGACAACAGTGAAATATGTCCTGTGTGCTGTGGTTTACTGTCTCTCATCTAATAGACTTCAGATTTTACGTAATATTCTTCACAATTAATTTAGATATAATTTACTTACAACATTATATTAGTTTCAGGTGTACAACATAATGATTCAATATATGTGTATATTGCAAGCTGATCACCACAGTAAGTCAACTTAACATCCATCACATACATAGTTACAATTTTTATTTTTGGTGATGCAAACTTTTAAGACCTACTCTCAGCAATTTTCAATTCACAATTTATTTTTAAAACGTCAACTTGAGCTGCTGAATCTGCTCCCAGTCTTCCCATTTCTTAGACATTTAGCCTTCTATTGGTTAGAATTGACCTATCGGCTATGATTCCTTGATAAGGGTTTGCTTTTGAATTTAAATGGGATTTGAACTCAAATACGTGATTGAATTAGTCAATCCAGTCTGCAAGCAAATAAGAAAAAGCAGATCCGTTTCCTTCTTCCAAGCTTCCAGTCTTCCTCTAGGGCCCCCGATTGTCATAACCTTGCAAGGAGCCAGCTGTTAATTCTGGGTGGACTCTCCACCACAGCATTATAAGGCAGAATGCAGATTGGGAGTTTGGGATTGACATGTACACACTGCTATATTTAAAATACATAACCAATAGGTGCCTACTGTATAGCACAGGGAACTCTGTTCAGTACTCTGTAATGGCCTAAATGGGAAAAGAATTTGAAAAACAATAGATACATGTATATGTATAACTGAATCACTTTGCTATACACCTGAAACTAACACAACATTGTTCATCAACTGTACTCCAATATAAAATAAAAATTAAAAAAAAATAAGGCAGAATATAGAAGTGAGGTGTTAGCTGACACACAATTGCCTGTTAACTGGCACACTGATGATTATTGAAAATGAATGAACCTTTTCTATTGTATAGTCTCGTAGCTGGTTCAGTTTCAATCCAATGCTTCCAAGCCATGAAAAAGTAAAGCTTTCATTAATGTTGTGCAGGGGTGAGGGAATGTTAAACAGATGAGATCGGGCATGTTCAGGGTGGTATGGTCATAGACAGCAGGGAATGTTAAACAATTTCCCACTTTTTTTCTCAAGCAGGTAGGTGTTTTGTTTCTAAAGGAGAGTGCATCGTCTCCAAAATGGGTTTAGGAGTGTAGTGTGCCTTTAAGGAAACTATCTTAAAAGAAAAGAGGAAGCCAGGAACCAGAAAAGGATTCTGGAAAGCAATCATAAATCCTGGGGAGATCAGATTTCTACTGTTTGATGGCAGAAGTGGTATGAATTCCAGCGTAAGTGCCACTCTGGAATGAAAATGGCTCCTCTTGCAAAAAAGTGACTGGTGCTAAATTTCCCTAATTAGGACAGCGCCTTGTGCTGGGGTACAGTTCTGACAGTGAAGCCTGTTAGTTTGATAAATGAATTACTAGCGCTATTCTGCTGATTCCTAGACATAACGCTCAAGGTGCCCTCGGCTAGTCAACAGGGGTGGAAAACATATCCTCGCACATTTGCTTCATGCCTGGAAAACAAGCAATTTAGGAGAAGACATCTGGATACAGAATTTGAGCAGTGCTCAGAGCCCATCAAAACATGGATTTCATGGCTTGGCGTCCGGCTGCTAAGCAACGTACCTCTTACATTCAAAACAGAGATGTAAAAGTAGATCCTGGTGCCAACTCCGGGTATTTCTCATTGAAAAAAAATAGCCATGAAAGTTTTTCTTTAGGTCCTAGATATCTGATTTCCATGAAACTGAAGATCTCAGATCATTTCTCCTCTAGCCCTCTTGGTTTCCACATTCTGAAGTATTAGGCGGAGATTAACATTATATTTTAAAGTACTCTCAAATGAATGCTACATGAGTCTTGTAATATTTTTCTCAGCCCCCTAATTAACTGTGCTTTTAAAATTAGGTGCATACATTCATAATAATATGCTCTTCAAATATTTGGTTCTCATCAAGTTAGATGTATATACCAGAGGGCCAACCACAAACTAAATGAGATTTACTTTACTAAAAGTATGCTTCTGCTTGGCAAGGAGGCCAGGGAGGGCCCATGTAAAATATTTTCCATGTGTAGACTAGTTTGAAAAATGAACGTTCTTGTAATACTTATTAAAATTAAGATAGATGTTAACTTATTTCCCCCTTGCTTTATCTATTTAAAGGTACTGATATATTTCAAAGCTCGGAAAATAAGAATTGTTAACTACCCAAACAGAAAACAAATCCAGAAAAGGCAACAGACAGATCATTTTGAATCACTGACTAGTTTTCTTTTTTTCTAAGAAGCAATTAAGAAAATTATGGGGCAGGAACTAGGGAGTATTGGGGTCTTCTATTAATGTTTATGGAATGTGTATTTTTATTCAAAAATGAAAGTGAACCATGAAAACGTTCAAAATGAACACTTTGCAGTAGTATGCCTACAAAAGTATTTTTTCTTCTGTCCTTAGAGAACTTCCTTCCATAAACTCTCTGAAGCCTCCTTCTTGGCAGCCCCTAGTGATGTAGCAAAGCAAGAAATCCAGACATGGAAAGTTGTGTACCAAAAAAAAAAAAAAAAAAAAAAGACTTGGAAACCAAATAAGAAAGGGATAGTTTTACAGGAGAACTTCACTTCATATGGAAGGCTACAAAAATGAATGTTCTTCCGTTTTAAAGATTAATGCTGTGCAGAAAAATTAAGGGATGGTTTCCAGGAGATCACTTCATGAAGAGAAAGGTTTTCCATGGTGCAAAGCACTGTGCGTCACCCACTTCTCCCTAAACTGCTGCCCTCCGGCATCTTTATTTACATGTGGTTTACATCTGTGTCCACCCCGTGAACCACAAGTGTTTCTCCACTCCAACTTTATCAACACTTTTCCTTCATACCAGAGGTGCCTTAGTAAAAATAGGAGAATTAGGTGGTGGAGCTATGTGATTCTGAAACCTCCTGCAAGCCATCATTGAATTTCCTGTCCTAGTTCTGGTCGTTCCCTTCGTACCATGATTTTGCATAATATTTCAAAGCTTCTAATCCTTCTCTCTATCCTGGATGGATCTCAAACACTTAAAGAATGAGCTTTCAAAGTCCATTCTTACCAGGCATCTGAAAGCATGACTCAAAACCGCCAATCAGAGTAGAGCTGTGAAAACTGAGGCTCAAAGCTCAAAACCAGTCCAGACTCTGTATCTGAATGTCACACTTTTGTGGTGGTCTACATAGATATTGTGTTCCTCCCAGAACCTCTGGGCCTATAAAGATCAGTATTTTTTCCCTTCCTGTAACCCCCTTCCTTAAAAGAGGGAAATCCTGGGAAAACATTCCTTCATGTCTTGACTCTTTGCCCAGATCTTTCCGCACTGGGGCTTCAGAAACATTCATCCAAAACCCAAACATGCAAGCTGGATGTGACCCTTGACTGGCAGCTGTGGAGGACGGAGCAGTTCTTGCCATGCATTGGAGGACTAGGCAAAGGAGTTGCTAAGGAACCTCACAAGATTGGGTTTCTATATCCTCCTGGCCATCCCCAATCCCTTCCATCCAAGGAAGCAAGATTCCACCAAGCTGCATATGTAAGAACTCCATTAGGAAGCCAGATTGGAAAACAAGTCCTTCCTTTGGAAAGTCTTCCCTTGACTCATGTCTTGAAAGGGGTTCAAGTAAGAAGATATGGACATTTACAAAGGAAGATGGTGGATAAAAGTGACTACAGTGAATGAATCATCAGCCCTTTCCATTAGGTTAGACAAAGTTATATCTTTGGGTTCATTAGAAAGTAGATGATCCCTGATTCCAAAGACAAACTTGCTTTCCCCCTTTTCTCATTTAACGACGCACATTTTCCCAAGCATTCTAGCTCCATTTTACCATATTTATGCGTCTATGACTGCGTATCTCAGACTGGAGACATCCTGCCTGTTTGACTGATTGTGTAAGCAGGTCTTGGTCATTTAAGGCTTGAATTGCTCCAGCTCTATCCCGAATACAGGAGCAGAATTGGAGGCTGGCTGGGTTTCCTGCAAGAAGCAGGGAAGCAAACCCATGGGGGCAGGCGGTTTGTGGGAGAAGCAAGGCTGTCAACAAGGCTGTCCCGTTGACCTACCTCCGTACTCCGGGGCTTGAACCACTCACCCAGGCGAGACCTACCTCCCGAGTAAACAGGATGGCCGCGTCGTAGTGCTCCTCGTGGTCATCCCCCAGCTGGTTGTGCTGGTGCTGCCATTTGCAAAAGTTCCTGAGCGTGGCGGCCGCGTTCTTGCTCACTTCCAGGCTCTTGTCTTTGTCGCCCAGCACCACCACCTTCACCACGACCAGGCGGATGTGGTTCTCGATGCTGGCGTGACTGTACAGCTTGTTGGCGATGGAGGCCAGGGTCAGGAGGTAATGCTGCAGGCCCTGGCCGTATATCCGCGCCATGGACGCGTCGGCCACCAGGAGCAGCTCCACCTGGCGGGCCCGGGAGACGGAGCGGCGCCGCCGCCGCCGCCACCACGTCTGTGGTCCCTGACTCCCATCGGACGAGGGAGCTGACTGGTCCGGGAGCTGCGGGGCCAGCGCCCAGCGTCGGTCCGGGCTGCTGTGCGCCGGGGGCCGCTCACGGGGCCCTGGCGGGGACGTAGGGGTCTCGCAGCTGGTGCGAGGAGGCAGGGCCTCAAAGCTGAAGCCCTCGCGGGTGTAGACGTGCAGGATCCGCGCGGACCCGTCCCCGTACACGCGCCCGGCCTCCGCCTCCGCCCAGGGCGCGCGCAGCAGCGGCTTCAGGGTGTAGCGCGCGTGCTTGACCGCGAAGAAGCCGTCGAGACCACCGCAGAGGTCAAAGACGGCCAGAGAGCGAGGGCTGCCGTCCACCGTGCCGCGATAGAAGCAGTGGCCCCGGTGGCGCCGGGTCGCGTTCGGCCCGCCTCCTGCGGGCACAAAGCCAGCGGCGCCCACCGAACCATCCCGCTCTAGGTCCAGGAGGAACCTCCGGCCGCCCGCGTAGATCAGGTAGCCCACCTTGCCGCCGCCCGAGTAGAGCTGGTCGACGTTCTGCACAAGCCCGCGGCTCCTGCGCTGCGGCGCCAGGGGGTGAGGGTGGCCGGGAGGCTCGGCCGGCTCCTGCGCCTCCTCCCCCTGCCGCCGGCTGGGCTGGGCGGCCGCCGCAGCAGCCCGAGGCTGCCCGGCTTTATCCTGGGCAGGTGCCGCGGCGGCGCCGGCCGCGACCGGGGGCAGGCGGAGCGCGCACAGCAGCAGGGACGCCCACCCGAGCAGCATAGTGCGCTGCCCGCGGGGAGGGGCTGCGCGACGGGGACTTTATGGGTATTTGTTATTCGCTCTGGAAGTTAACCGGGGCGGGAGGTGGGGACACACATACACTTGCTTGCAAGGTTGAGTCAAGTGTCGGAGCGGGGGGGACCCGGCAGCAGCGCCAGCCGGTCCCGGCCGCGATGCCAGCGTGCGAACTTTTCTTTGTTGGTTTGGAAAATGTTTGGATTCGTGCTCCCGAAAGAGGAGAAAAAAAAAAAAAAAAAAAAGAGTAAAGAAAAAAAAAAAAAGAAAAAGAAAAAAGCCGGGTTGTGGAGATTCAGCAAGTACGAGAAAAGGGGAAAAACTCCAATCCAACCCCAGCCAGGATTGGGGCACCGAGAAAAGTAAGGAAGGTGCCGCGCACCAGGCGGGCAACTGGTGCGTGCTGCCTCCAGCCCCCTTGCTGCTCGGGACCCGCCGGCAGCAGGGGTTCCAAGCTCCGGAGCCCGCTTCCTTTCTTATTTTGTGGATTTCCTTGACTCTACTGGAACCGGGAGGAAGGGAAGGAAGAGAAGAAAAAAGGCCATAAAAATTAAAACAAAAATGCAAGGGGCGGCCTGCGGCGAGCCAGCGAAGCTGCGCGTCCGTGTCCCTTCGGATGCAGTGTCTTCCTGCCCGCCGTCATCCCCAGTCGGCCGCTGCGAGCGCGGAGAGCAGCGCGAGCGCTGTGAAGATGCGAGGAGGTGGAACAATGAATTTATAGCGGCATGCCATCCTGCAATGGCAATTTCAACAATTCGTCACTGCAAGCTGCCTCTTAAAGGGAGAGCTTCCCCCACCACTCCCACCCTTCCTGGTCCGCGCCTAATCAGATGGGGGAGGGCGGGCCTGGGGGGTGATCGAGGAAAGGGCGACCGCGGAGGAGGAAGGGACCCGGTGAGGTGGAAGGAGGGCGGGGGGGGGGGTGAGGGGGGAGGGAGCAAGGGCGAGGGGGAGAAAAGTATTTGAGTAAGAAAAACAGATTTCTTTGGTCTCATTTAAAACCACAGCGGCTGGGGTTTGTCTGATATTTCACAACCAATCGGGGTTGGCTAACCTCGGCTTACCTCATCTCCTGACGGGGTGTTTTGGTATGTTTTTAAAGTTACTGAGACGTTTCAAGTCTCTCTCTGCCCCCTTTTCTCCTGCTTCTCTTTCCCTCGGTGGGAAGTTCCTGACGCACGTTTTTGCCCTGTGCACGCCGGTGCGCTCTGGCCTCGTAGACCTTGCAACCGCATCCACCAGCCAAGGGCTTTCAGCTTCCCGTGCGCCCCCTCGCCCCGCTCTCCCGGTACCGGTTTCCTCCCTCCGCATCCCTCGGACTCTTCGCTCTCGCTCTTGGACGCACGCTAGGTTCGGGCTTCGGGTGACTAACTTTTCCCAGCCACCAGCAGAGTGGCCGGGCAAGCGGAGAGCCGCGAGCGCTTCCTGGCGCGTCGCTGCGCCCCGAGGGCTGAGGTGTCCCCGGGGCAGGGCCGCGGGAGGCCTGGGAACGCCGCTTCTTTGTGTGCGAGCCGCGGGCTACCCCCTTTCTCAAGCGCGCCTTTCATCCGCGCCCACGATCTGTCACTTAATCCCGGATGACTGGAACTTCCTTTGCTTTGCTTTAAGACGGCGAGGGCGGGAGGGGGGGGGAGAGTTAACTCTTGAAGGGAATTGCGCTCATTTTTTTTTTCTCCCCATAAGATTAGGAAAAAAAAAAAATGTGCCCACACTTTTATTCTTTCGTCTAAAATGATATTTAAATGATAAATACCCATATATGTATTTATTTCTCCTAAAACAACCACCACCACTCTTGGCCCTGACCTACTATCATTCTCAGAAATTCCTTTTAGGTGAAAAAGAAGACTTTTGGGGGGAGGAAGGGCGCAGGTTGGTGTTTATTAGTATCTGAGTGGTATTGTTACTGCTACTTGGTTTCTCTCTCCTCTCCTCCACAGAGATGCTTGCCAAGGATAGCAGGGGCACCTCTGTGCACTCCAGGCTGCTGGTGGTTTTCTTGTATCTTTGTTAAGAGATCTGATGACTGTTTCAGGGAATCGGGAGGGTCCTGAACTGGCTTGAGGTCCTCCGAGTAGCGATGAACCCAGGAATCCCAGAACTGCCCAGCGGCGATGCCCATTGCCCTGTGCCTGGAGCACCCTCTGGAGTCACCTGGAAGGAGGGGTGAAGCGTGTTTTGAGAGTTAGTTCTCACTTATAAATGAACTGGGGATCACTGGGGCTCCCGGACCACCCAATAACTTCTAGTGGATTCTGAAATACCTCAAGATCTGGGAGGAAGTTCTATTGCTGAAGGCCATTGCCTTTTAATTCCACGACCCCTCAGTTTCTCAGTGGTCAGCTGTCCAAGGCCAATAGTACCAGTTGAATATTTTGAGGAACCAGAGACATTCAGAATGAGGAAATAAAGGAGAGCCTAGTTCCTGAAGTCTTCCTGTTCCCCCAGTAGCCTTCAAGTTTGTGCCGGCCATTCTGTCTTCAGTGGTCATTGCCTGTGCCTTTAGATAGGATTTGTTATTGTTATTATTACCAATTTCAGAAAAAAGTAGCCCAATATTCGTCACTAAATACCATCTCTAAAACAACTTGGATTCATTAATGTTAACCCTTTCATCATTGTTCATCTCAAAGGATCATTCTGATAGAGAAGCAGATGGCAGTGGTGTAAATTAATTATAATTATTTGAATTCACAGATTTCATATTTAGCATCTAAAGAAATTCCAAATGAATTTTCTTCTTAGTGAATGAACATCTTTCTCCTCTCTCAGAAACACTGCATTTCTCACATGAATCATGCCTCTGAATTTTATGCCTTCAATTTTAATTACATAATGATATTTGTACTCAGGTAGATTATTCAAATTTTTAGAAATATGTTGAAGAACAAGATAGATACAGATAAAGCTCCAAACGTGAATATCAAGTACTAAATATAAATATAACCACATATTCACAAGGACAGGAACTAATACAGCTTATAAATTTAATAAGTAAATTCTTACATATTCAGAACATTTCTAGTTGGATATAACCTTTTTCTTTTTCTGTGGAAGTAACTTGGGCACTTTAGGAAGTTCATTTGGTAACACTTTAAAAATATTACCCTTGTGGATTAGGATGAATATTCCACAAATATTCCAGAAAAATTAATGTCTGTCAGTCCAGTAATATACTTTGCACTGGCTAAAAGTAGCCTGTGTTTTTATTTTCTTTTTAAAGAAGAGAAAGAACACGTATGAGGAATCATGTTTAGGGGGACAATTTTCTACTTCGTTATTTCATTATTCCAAGTGACAGTGTTACTTGTGCATATTTAATGAGAAGTTTCCACTGCATTTCTAGAGTATATGACCACACCTGATGTGTAATTTTACATTTCCCCAAAGGAAGAGAGACTTTCTACTCCAGAATGTTACAAGTTGGAAATTATCTTAGAGATTATCTAAGAGTTGAGACCAAAGTGAGTTGCCTGGGAGTCAAAAGTCCACTAGTGGCCAGCTCTCCTGCAACCTAAATTCCTTCCCCCTGATTTGATGGGCAATCCACAACCTCTCTTAAAATCCACCCAGTGTAACAAATATCTGTCGAGGGCCCACTGCAAAGTGCTCTGGAGGTTCTCTGGAAACATATAAAAATGAATAAGGCGTGATTAATGTTCAAAGATGCTGACAGTTCAGAGATGGAGCCAACTGTACCAAGAGGTACTTGGAATGCAAACTGGAAAATGCAAATAGAGAGGGGAAAAAAGCAAGAGAACAACTCCTGCAGGTGCTTTGAGCTGTGTATTTCCAGTACAGCTACACTTCATAGGATGTGTATATCCTTGTAAGTAGTATTTTCTCAAATTTCCATTTGCTAAAGTGTCATTGCCTCCCCTTCCCCCATCTATGATTTTAATGCTAAAAGTGAGGAAATAACTGACAATAAAATATTCCCCTCCAGTCAAACACCTGCTCCTTACCTCCCAAGTAGGAGAATGACAGCCTGTCAACTCTGTAATAGTTTTCCTTTCCCACATGAGGATCCCTACCCTAGGTCTTGCTGTATTTTGAAGTCCCTGAGTATCATGTCCCTGAGTGGCAGGATGCTGGATGCTGGGAGGAAAGCAGCTCCACTGCTGCTTGAGGCCCTATATGAATGTTCTGAAGATTCTAGGTCAGCCTTTTCCTCAAGTGCCACTCAACTTTGCAAATTCCAGTTCTCAGAAGACTTGCTTCAAAACCAAAGGTTATTTTAGATACCTCATAGAAGTGTAATCATGCAGGATTTGTTCTTCTGTGACTGGTCGATTTCACTTCGCATAATGTCCTTCAGGTTCATCCATGTTGTCCACATAAAATAGTCAAACTCATGAAAGCAGAGTGTAGAATGCTGGCTGCCAGGGTCTAGGGGGAGGGGGAAATGGAGCGTTGCTCTTCAAGTGTATAAAGTTTCAGTTATGCGAGATGAATGAAATCTAGAGATCTGCTGTAAAACATCGTGCCTATAGTTAACAATGCTGTACTGTATGCTTAAACATTTATTGAGGGTGGATTTCATGTTAAATGTTCTTAACGCAAAAACGAAATGAAAACCGAAGGTTACACTTGGGGAATAGGGAAAGGAGTGTATGCTACCTTTGATATGAATCCTAAATTTTTAGAGGGTAAAACTATCACCTAAACTATCCTTCTCTTTTTTCCTAACCCTTTACCTCCCTCTCCAGCTCCTCCTGTAATCTACAATGGTGTACACGTCAGTGTACACGCACAATCTCACACATATTAGACACACAACATACAGCAGCGTGTGTGCACCTGCGCACACACTTCGCCCTAACTCGGTTTCCCATCTAGGCTGTACTGATGTGACGAGGGGATAGAACGTCCTGAGAAAATAAGAGAGGGTATTATGCCAGCTCTTCCTTTCCCCTTGCAGAGAAAACTTTCTTGAGACCTTCATTGTAGAGATTTTTTTTTTTAGGGAAGTATACCGCATTTCTGATAAAACTCAAAACCATTTTCTCTGGTCTCTGCTTAGGACATATTACAGAATGGTCTACCTCTTGTGACAGATAACATATGCTTCAGAATCAGTGTTATTTAGTTGTATAAAGAATAAATTTTGGGCAAAGCTAGATTTTCATTTTTTTATATGCAGAAATTTTATACAGTATAAAAGTCTTCAAGTGAGTAATGTACATGGTATTATTTAAGACATACAGGTGCTATCTGTAAAGTAAAACCGACAAGTGTTTTTATGCTGACCAGCTGTGAAACGTTGTTTTAGCTTTTCTCACACAAATATGCACATATTACTTTCTTTTATGTTACTCAAGTTCTTTTTTTTTTTCTCTTTATTTTCCAAAAATCATCTCAAAATCAAACGTCACTGGAAACACATGGAAAATCAGGAATTTCCAGCCTAGAGTAATTTGAAACATTTGAGGTTTTTATTTTTTCCTTCATGATGGCAAATTTAAGCAAAGATTTCAAATTGCTTAATGAGTAGTTGTTGCCATTGTAATTGTAGCAGGTAAGAATTGTTGTTCCATAGCCCTACAACTAGTTTTTGGGGTTTTCTAAAAATTAATTTACTTATTTATTTATTTTTGGCTGTGTTGGGTCTCCGTTTCTGTGCGCGGGCTTTCTCTAGTTGTGGCGAGCGGGGGCCACTCTTCATCGCGGTGCGCGGGCCTCTCACTGTCGCGGCCTCTCTTGTTGCGGAGCACAGGCTCCAGACGCGCAGGCTCAGTAGTTGTGGCTCACGGGCCCAGTTGCTCCGTGGCATGTGGGATCTTCCCAGCCCAGGGCTCGAACCCGTGTCTCCTGCATTGGCAGGCAGACTCTCAACCACTGCGCCACCAAGGAAGCCCTTTGTTTTTTTAAGTAAAGTTTACATGGTAGCAACACTTTGTTCAACCTCTGCAATATCACAGTCTCCTTGGAAACCAGTGAATCTCTCCTTATTAAAAGTATTTGCCTTATTCTGGTCAGTAAAGTAAGAAGCGGAAGTTAGTCCAAACAAAGCTGATAAACATCAATTGGAGCCTGCCTGCCTCGCCCCTGGCTAGTAAGGAATGAAGACAGTGGCTGCCTAATCAATAAGCTTACCTTCCGGAAACCCATGTGCTGGTTGCTTAGGTGGTTTAAGAAAGAAATACAGAGTATCATTTTTCATGACTCTCCATGGACTAATACATACCCGTCCAACACACACTTAGACAGGAACTAGCAGGTGGAAGGAGCAGTTACCCTGGTTATGATCCTACGTGAGGATGGGGGTGCAGGTAAAAAGCTTGCAGTGTTCCCTTATTTTACTTCACAGGTGTCCCTCTTCCTATACCCCTCTTCCCAAGCCCCGAATCCTGGCGGAAACAGGAAGTAACAATGCCGCTATTACTTACTGACTTACTGAATAAAGATTTTATTCTCAGTTCCAGGAAGGAGCCCATTCATGACAATCACCATCAACTCTCCCTCTTTTCTCCTTCCCGTTGGCCTATCCTGAACCTGTTGGAAACTCCCCTTTCACCTCTACTGACGTGACCCAGGGTCCCAACGAGGTTGTTACGTCTCATCTTTAAGAATATGACTAGATGGGCTTGAGGCAGCAGGAAGAGAAGAGGAAATAGAATTTGATTGAGTTATAGTTGAGGGAACTAATCTTTGCCCACATTTTTCTGTATTTGTCCCCAAAGCCAGACTCTTACTTTTGCTCCTTCATTTTTCTCATTTCGGGATCCTCTTTCAAGCCATCTACACCCTTTCCAGTCTATATACGTGATGAAGCAAGATTCCCCTTGTCCTTCAGGCATTTGGGGCGTCACATTCTATTAAGAACAGAGCTGGGTAGGAAAGAATGAGGTTGCGGTGCTGTCACTCAATGAAACTCAGACCTACATTCAGAATCATCTTCTCAAAGGAGTCCTCACCAGATCTGCCCACAGTCATTATCAGACCTTGATAGTCCATGTCAGTTTGGATCCAAATGTTTTAAGTGACTGTTGAATTATACCTGAAAGAGCTCTTTTGACTCATGACTTTAGAATTAATTACCAGTAGTTGGTTGTGAATTACTAAACACATATTTACAATGAACTATATAATCTCTAGCCTGTTTTTCTGCATCTCAGATCTTCATTTATTTCTGCCAAAGCAGTAATCAAATCGGTCAGTATTTTATTCACCTACTTGCTCATGAGATTTATTTTAGAAAAGTGGGTTGAGGAAAATGATGCAGGTTGAAACTAAATAAGGCAGAGGCATTCACAGCAGGAAACTATCAAGTATGACATAAAGAAAGCCTCTCATATGTTTTTCACAGCTAAATTCTACAGAATTTTCAGAAAATCTAAAAATAATTTTTAAAAAATTAGTAGTCAGAGGATTAAAGGGTAAACTATCCCAACTGGACTCTCTGCTAGCTTTCAGCCAAACAATTTATTCTCCAAAAAATGCAAAATAATGTTTTGCTTTGATCATTGACAAGTTTAATGGTTGGGTTCCTCCTACACAAGTAAACTTTTTGCATGCCCAAGATAACTCCAGGTATCAGAATTATTCTTGGCCTCTTTCTCTTCCTTCTTTCTCTTTTTCCCTCCCTCCCTCTCCCTTTCTTTATGCCTGTCTTTTCCACTAGAACGCATGCGCCATGAAAACAGGACCGATGCTTATCTTTATCACCTTGTAACTCCAGTTTCTAGCTTGGTAACTTGCAAATGGGAGGCATGAATAGATAAATGGTAACTATCCAAAACATCTATGTTAACTATTTTTTAAAAGTATTTGTGCATGTGTTTTTTGATATGTGTCTGTCACCTTTCTTAACCATTCTTTCTCTAATAATAAATCCACACCTTTTCAGGGAACCCTAATCCACATGTTTGAGTAAAGCTGATCCCACTTCTGTCCCCTTCCCACAGGTCTGGGCACTTGACACCAAACCTGGCAACTCAGAGCTCCCCATAGACCTGGCCATAGAAATTGGTCCCAGAAAGAGCTCTGCCCATTGTTTTCTCACTTGGGACCTTTGCCCAGGTCATTAGGCAAATGTACTTTTCTTTCCATGATCAAAAGATGTAAGGACCATGTACTAAAAACAGAAATCTAACTGCTGTAAAACACCCACAAATTCTCAGTGGTCTCACACAATTGAAGTTTATTCTAACTGGTATAATAAACACCGTCACATTCTCAGTGTTTTTACGTAATCGCATTTTCTCCTTCGATATCCCAGTTCTTTGTAGGTTGATGGCCGGTGGGAGGCCTGCTCCACACACTCAATCAAGAATTCAACCTTGTTTCATCCTGTGCTCCTACCCCATTCTTCACCTGTTGCCTCTGAGGCTGACTTAGAAAGGGAAGAAAGAGAGGGTAGATAAGGCATTCTCTCTTATTTGCCTCTTCCAACAGTGGCATACTTCATTTCCCTTAACAGTCCATTGGCATAACTAGCCTTAGGGACCAACCCAGATGTAAGGCAGAGGGATGCAGGTGTGAACCCAAGAAGAAAGGGGGTGAAAACAACATTTAGGCAGTCTCTGATGATTGCCATTTATCTTAGAGATGCCACCAATGGAAAAAGATTAAGAATGAAGCCAAGCAGTGGTGAGAAAGAGAACAAGAGGGAGAAAATAAGAAAGAGGGAGAAAAAAAAAAAGACAGTAACATTAGAAACCTTAAATTCACAATGTCAATAAGATCTTTACTTTTGTTTATGCTAGCTTAATTAGAAATTCTGTCACCTAAAATAGAAATAATCTGAATGAACACACTCCTGTTTTGCTTGCTACACTATATGTAGGCCTAAACACAATGCTTTGCATATGGTAGACAGTCTAAATATTTTTTGAATCACGGATTATAGGAATGAACACTCAATATTAGTATATTTGTCTGATGCTAGCTGTCAAACTTATACTAATAAATGCATCACACAGTCTATCATTATATTTCCTGTTATTCTGTTTCGTGTCGCTGATGTGTCTCATGATGATCTGTATCAAAATTTTCAACACTTTTTATCTGGGTTGATTCACTTATTGCAGAAATTTTCACATTTATGATTAGTTAAAACTGAGACTTCAGTTGTACTTCTTTGATTCTAAATCTGTTTAATCCTATTAAACACTGCAAATGTCTGTGAAATTCTGGAACATAAGGACACCTAACATCCCTCTGATGTGTGCTCTGAAGAGATGTTTGGCTCCCTGCCCCCTCTCTGTGCTGACCCCGCAGTGTGGAAAGATAGTCATCACGGGGCTTTGGTAATTAGAGGAAACCACCAGAGCCAAACATCATAAGAAAATTCTTCTACTAAACCGTGAGGCACGGGAGTAGCAGAAGATATACTTTGTGCCAACTTGCTGTATGGTTGAGTACATCCCTCCAAAACAGCAGCAAGAAGCCGAAATGCCCAAGATTCTCTCTCAGCCCAGGCACTGTCTGTGATCCTTTGTAATTTAGAAGTCATTTAGACCCTTTGTTGCACCAGTTTTTCATGTGCCAAAGACTGACGATTGTAACACTTACCTTCCTGGGTTCTTATAAAGATTGAGTTTAAATATGTATGAAGTGCCTGGTGCACAGCAAATAAATAATATATTACTATTATTATTATTATTATTATTATTATTCCACTACGACAGTTGCGGATTTAGTTTTAACTCTTTCATGTCCATTTATATTTTGGCTCGGAGTGTGTCTCTGACTGTCCTGAAAGGAGGTTTTGAAAGAACATCACTAAGGCTGTGAAGAATAAAGATACTTAAAACATTCCAGGTGCTAAATTTGGAGAAAAGCCTGATGCAAAGTGGAAATTCCAAAAGGGTTTAGAGAGAAGTATCTTCTAATGGTCATTATTACCTCTGATGTCTGAGTGAACGGTAAAGAGGAATTAAAAAAAAAAAAAACTTTATTTCTTCCATTCATGTCTTCTTGTGTTTATATTCCCTGATGGTGTTGAAGTCATTTGTGTGCTTGTTTTTTTGTCCCTCTGCCATGTGCTAGACTGCCATCGTAGAGTATAGGGACCATCACCCACATCTACACATACCGCCAGAGCCTAGCACATCAGACCTTATAGTCTCTCCACAAACATTTGCTTTAATTTATTTCAATTAAATTAATCTCCTTTAATCCCACAGGGTTTAAGTGAGGAGAAATAAAGCACAAAATATTTAGTTTCTGTTTCTTTTCTATAATCTTGATCTGAGTTCAAGGAAAAGAGAAATAATTGTAGCTTATGAAAGCAATCATGACCATCTATAACTCAGTCTAGTAGAAACTTCTAGAACCCCATGTCCAGAAGAGAATATACATGGTGACAATACGGTACAGGTTGTTGGTACTTGAGGGAAGACCCAATGACACTTATCTTTCCCATCACATGATATAATATATGGGACGCTTAGGGTTAGTGGACATAATATTCACATTTCCAGTTTCTTGGTGGTTCCTGGAAGAAGGTACATAGTACACAGCAATTCATAATTTGGAATGTGGTCAGCCTAGGTAGCTGCCTGGTATTTCTGGTTCTGGGTTTTGTTTGTTTGTTTTGTTCTGCAAAGTCCTTATCACACAACAAAAAGCTAAGGTAAAGAGATTAAACAAAAAACGAAAACCACAACTTTTTGTTTCTTTAAAAGAAGCCGTCCAGATCCACAGAATGTGACCTTATTTGGAATTCGGGCTGTTGCAGATTTAGTTAAGATGAGGTCATACAGGGTTAGGGTGGGTCCTAAATTCAGTGACTGGTGTCCTTATAAGACACAGATACAAAAAGAACAAACACACAGAGGGAAGATGGTCACGTGAAGACGGAGAAGATGGAGCAGAGATTGGACTGATTCAGCAGCTATAAACCAAGGAAAGCCAAGGATTGTGGACGACTACCAGAAGCTAGGAAGAGACAAGAAAGGATTCTTCCCTAGTGCTTTTAGAGAGCATGTGACCCAGCTGACACTAATTTTGGACTTCTATCCTTCAGGATGTGAGAAAATTAATTCCTGAGCCAAATGTTTTGACCCCAAAATAAAAAAAAATTAAAAAACTGAAAACAGACATTTATTGTCTCTTATTTAAAACAGACGTTTCTTCAAAGCAGGTCACTATTATTATCGGTGGTAGAAGTGAAGAGAACACAAAGTGTAAAGCAGTTGTGCTTTAAGACAGAAAATAAAATGGATAGATTTGAAAAGGGAATTCAGTAAAGGATCAGATCTACCATGTAAACAATTTCACTTATGTTGCCCAGAGGTATAAGAAAAGGAAAGAGTTGGGACGGTGACTCCAAGTGGTTTATGCAATGCAGTTTACTCACCAGTGAGATAAACATTTGGAAAAAAGCTGCAAGATGGCGAAATGTATTAGGTACAAAAAGCACACAACTGTGGGTCTCCATTAAAATAAGGTTGAAGAGAAAGTCAAAAACGCAAACAGAGCTACAAATGGTGAGGGCAAGACAGTGGCAATTGGACTAAGCATGCCTAGAGTAGATGTTGGTTTGGAACTTCCCAAAGCATTTTATTTTTCGACACATGTGAAATCAACAAATGCATTATTTGACTCATTGCCCCAGAAGTGTTCTCTTGAAGTGGAGAAACTCATAGTGGAGAAAGAGCATGTTCAACAGAGAAAATTTCTTCCTAAATATTCATTCGTCCATGAGATGGGTAGGAAAACACAAGGATTTAAGGAGGCCAAGGATAAACTGACTCATCTACTTTTGTGGCAGAGTAGCATATTTTGGGATTAAGACTCACTTGTTTTCCTGTTCTGTCATTTGCCAACATTAAGGGACTTGAATAAGAACTGCCTTAATGTTTATTGACGTTCCATTAAAAACAGTATAAAGCATGGTCAAATTCTTTTATTTTTTTCTTTCAAAAATGTCCACAAGTACTTTGTGCTAAGATGGCATTTTAAAATGTGTGTCTTCTCAATGTTTTCTTGGCATATCTATAGAGTAGAATACTTTGTCTATACTTTCTTTTTCGTCATGTTTTTGTTGAAACAAGGGAAAAAATATTTCCATCCTCTAGAAAGCAGTGAATCTCAAAAATTTGGGGGTCCCTCTGTCCCTTTAAAAATGATTGAGGACCCCCCAAACTTTGATTTATGTGGGGTTCTCAGTATATGATTATATCTACTGATAGTTACCATAATAGAAAATAGAATTGGAAAAATAAATATTTGTTGATTCATTTGTAATAATAATAAAACTATTACATGCTAACATAGGTAATATATTTTTTAGAAATCTTGAAAATAAAAAAAGTATTTTTAAAGTATAAAACTATTTTAATTACTTTCATTGTTCTGGGCCTAGGTCTTCATTTATACATATGACTGAATGACAACACAGAAGGGCAATGCCATTGGAAAAAAAGTTTAATTTACTCATAGTTCCTCAGAAATGACAGGCACAACTTTCATCACAGGACCACTGGAGGAACACCAGGTTTTAGTCAGGAAGCAGAAACAGGAGCTGGGGAAGGCCTAGGCTATGACCTTTCTCTGGGTTTTCACTGGAAGGAGGCAAGGCAGTGCAGGGTCAACAGTTTAGGAATATCTAGTTTGCGTAATTTCAGTGGGCTTTGAGCTATAGGTGTGGGCTTCAGTTGCCTGGCTTTAGTTCCCTGGGATGATTAAGGCAGAGGGAATCGTCAACTGTAGTACAAAGACCAGCTAGAGGATCTTCTGTTGTATGAGGGCCACATGATAGAGGAGGTGTGGCTTTGCATTGGTTGGTTTGCATATCAACGGTATGTTCCCCAGCTGAATCCCTGAATCACCTTCTACTTCTAAGAATCTGCTAGCCCTGGGAGGTGTAGTCTCTCCCCAGCCAGAAAGGTTTTTTTAAGATGTCAAAACATCATAATATACAGAAAAAAAAAAAAAAAATATATATATATATATATATACACAAAATACATCCATAAACTCTGCATACAGTTGAAGATAGTAATTTGGAAGAAGGTATTGAATTCATCAAGGTGCATCTGCCTTAGTTTGTTCAGGTGGCTTTATAGAATACCAAAAACTGAGTGGCTTATAAACAACAAATATTCATTTCTCACAATTCTGGAGGCTGTGTGTTTAAAATCAGGGTCCGGCATGGTCAAGTGAGCCCAAGAAAGACTCAGTCACATTAAATAACATTCTGAAGGTCACACATAGCTAGTAAAGTGGCAGAGTTTTTTTGAACTGAGTTTATTTTATTCCAAATTTTGTAGTTCTAACCACTATGCTATACTCTACCATATGAAGTGGCTTACTTTAAAAAAAGGTTAAAAAAAAACCCTGTTCCTTCCTAAGCTCTAGATAGAAGCTTGTTAAATAAATATCTTTCTAAATGTTAAATTTTAATGATATATTGGAAAATATTCACTGACTTTTTTTTTTTTTTTCTTTTTGCTGCTCAGTCTGTGGTCAGATGGGCCACAGACTTCTTATTGTATTCACGCAAGGTGCAAGGGAGATCTGTGGGGTCTTTTATAAGAGCACTAAACCAATTCATTAGGGTTTCACCTTAATGACCTAAACCACTCCCAAAGGCCCCACCTCCTAATGCCATCACATTGGGCATTAGACTTCAATACGTGAATTTTGGGAGGACACATTCATTCAGACCATAGTAACATCATATAGAGACAAAAGAGCAGGCAAAAGATGTGGGTATTAATCAGGAAGGCTCCAACAGACTCAGTGAACAGAGAGGATGGTTGAGAAGAAGTATATAAAGGGAAAATATTTGATGTTTCCAGAATTCATTAGATCAAAAGTTTACTCTGAGTATCAAAATGAATTAATAAAAATAATTTCTATTTAACTTATTGCTCTGAATCTTCCTAACATAAAGGATTATATAGTAAAGGTTACCAGAGTGAGGGGAAACCCAGATAAATATTTAGCAGACTTTTGGTCAGCAAAAAATAGGTAACAGAAAACAGTGGGTTAAGATCTTAAAAAGACTGAAGGGAAAACATTGTAAGCCTAGAATTTTATACCCAGCCATATTATTTTCCAAGAATGAGGGCAAAATGGAGATCAGAAAATTTTTTCCAAGACTATGAAATTTTGCCATCATCCAATAGGCCCCTATATAGGAACGGTTAAAGTATAAAAATTAGCAAGAAGAAAGGTCAGCACAGAGGAGAAGCATAGAATACAAGATAAAATGATAAATGCAAAATTGACATAATATGTTGATTAATATACTGAATTTTGACATAATGGCAAAAACAGCACATTTTGTATGCTTTTTCTTAAAGCATTTATCTAAAATAATAAAAATGGTGGAGTTTATTACGAGCTTTAATAAAGGAGCCAAACTGAAAGAGCTCTCAAGTGACTAAAGATGGGACAATTTCAACAACAAAATAAATGAAGTATTATTGGATTATAACCCAGAGTGTATAATGAATATCCATGAAATCATGTGGATACAAATATACTATTGAAAAAGTAAAAAAAAGAGACAAATTTCCCACACAATATGTAAATACAGTGCCCCTTACATAGATGGAGCTTAGCTCTCCAGCCCCTTGAGTATGGGTTACACTTAGTGATTTGTGTCCAATGAGTAGAATATGGAAAGGGGAGAGAATGCCTACAAACTCTACCGTGCCAGGTGATCCAAGTCAATAATCCCAGTGATAAGTAATGTTGATAGTAAGTATCCTTGATATGATGTGATGAGAATGATACTTTGTCTTTCATCTCGATAGTCTTTCTCCCAAAAACCTATAACCTCAGTGTAACCATTAGAAAAACACATTGAGAAAGTGGAGGGACTAATGTTGCTAAGAGCGTAGAAAGGAAAAGAAAGAAAGGGGAGTTGTAAAAAAGCCTAGAAAGGCTTTTTAGTGAAACATAAATGTCAATATAGAAAAAAAAAAAAAAGAAGAAGATGAAGGCTGATTCAGGCTCAATTGGAGGGACAGGTAGAAATAGTGAGCTTGTAAAGCTTTAACAGTGAAGCGATAGGAGACAGAAAATGGTCAAGAAATGTGTGGCAATATCCAAACAGGATTTAACTTTAATGTTAAAAAGAGAAAGTTGCCCTGGCCAAGCTGAAGGGAAAGACAAAATAAACAGATTTAGTGAATGGTAATAGTGTTTTTATTGGGGAAACCAAATTAAAGTTTGAGTGCCTATCCATGGGACAGAACTCAGACTAAGTAGGTAGGACAGGGATTTCTAGTATGGTTCATACATGAAGCTAAGGGGAAATAACTCCGTTTTTAATTTTTTAGAGTCATCCACAATGTTGTAAAGAAGAAGAGCCTAGGTATAGAGTCACCATAGGGAGCCCCAGGTCCCAGAATCCAGTTTCCTCTAAAGAGGAAGCTTAGAAGAGATGCTTTGACCAGACAGGGGTGTGGTGCAAGAATTCCTAGAAAGTACTACAGGGCAGAGCTGAGGGCTATTTTGCATCAAAGAGATCACTCTTTCCCTAAGTCTTCTCTTGCTCTAATACTTTCAATGAAGCACTTGTCTTAACTACAGGTGGTTTCTCACAGCAATTTGACTTATAATGAGTCACATGCTCAGCGCTCTGCCAGTTACTCAGAGCCCTGGCAGAAGGCTGCACACAGCTGCATCATTGGCACTGTCTGCTTTCTGACCTGCATCAATACGTAAGACCTTATGGCCTGGGTCCTCGACCTCAGATGGCCTCCTGATAGCCTCTACAGCTCCCTCTGCCTGGGTTCTCTTTTGCTCTTGGTCTTGAACACTCTGTCAGTAATCAATGACAATAATGTAGGATCCAGTATGTAAAACTTTTCTCTCTACCTTCGAGTACACGTTCCTTCATTTGGTATCAATTGATACCAATACCAAATATTTACTGAGCACTTACTACAGGACAGTCACTATAGTAGTCACTTTGGCTAGATGAGTGTAATTAATCGTGAAATCTATGACAAGGACACTATAAATTGTATTTACTTTTATAGGTGTATTAAGGTTTGAAAATGATGTGTAACTTGGACAAAGCCAGAGCTGGTACATGGCAGAGCTGGAACAAATCCAAGTTTCCTGACTCTAAATCTTATTTACTTATTGTACATATATTTTCCCTCCTCAGGAGGACCTTAGTTGTTCACTTTTACCCTTAAAATATTTCTACCAGTTATATCCTCAGTAGAGACTAAGTATTTTTGTGAGTCTAGTTACTGTATTGTTCACATATACTGACTCTATACACTGTTAATACTATACTGTTCACTGCATACTTTTATGATTTAATGACAAGTAATTACTTTTAATAGAGAAATGGATAATTTTCAAAAAAATTGAGCATCAGTTTGTTGATGAAGAAATATCCCCTTATTAACATTGTATCTGAAGGAAAACCAAAGTTAAATGGAATCATTTAATTTATAGCCCAAGTGATGAGCTATAAATTAAAAGACTGTCTTATATTGGTCTAGGAAAAAAACAGAGTAGAAGACAAAGTCTTTGAAAGAGAAATTTCATCTTCATTTTTGATTCTTGGATATAGATAGTGTGAAGTTAACCTAAGATCAGAGATTCAGAAATCTAGCCGTTTCCTTGTACCTTGTGGTTGTCCTTATCAAGGATAACTCTTGGTGATTCCGATGGTTTATGATTCAGAGGTGTGAATGGACTGTCTTCTGAGATCAGCTTGCTGTCTACAAAAAGAGCCTCAGAGAAAACAAGGCTTGGTGAAATTTCATGGTCTAAAATTGGATCATTAACTTTGCAGATAAGAAACTGGGTCTTTCATGTCCCTAACTCACCCACTTTTCCGTGCTGACAATCCTCCTTGAGATGTATAGTACTTTTTTTGGCATTTTAAATTTACTGATAAAACCAGCGGCTCCTCTAGTCCTGGAAAACATTTCAATCCCTCTCATCATGTGTTGAGTCTAATAACGGGCCCAGCAGAGAGTCATCTCTTGTACTGTCTACAGTAGTAACTTTTAACTTGTACAAACATAGAAATGTATGTACTCCCCCTTCTCCATACTACTAAGTTATTTCTTTTAGAGAACACTTAAAAAGTTTTCTAAAATAGAATAAAATACAAACAATTATTCTTCCTGAAGATTTATTGGTAAACTATATGAATTATGTAACATTTTAAAATGTTGAGAAATACATGACAAAATTATTACACAGAACATCTTAATAGTAAGGCATTTATAATTTTGTGTATTTTATTCCAGCCTTTAATTTTGTAATTTTATCAACTGTATTTTTATCATATAGATTTTTTTAAATGCTAAAAAGCTTAGAGTTAAAACATAATATTCTTATGCCTCCAGACGCAATAGTTCTACTCCCCAGAAGCAACTATTTCAAAATGTTTAGCTGTTTCTTTTGATATTTACTTCCATATTTCTACGTGGTATGTTAATAATTTGCTTCTTAATTATTTTTAAATTGAAGTGTAGTTGATTTACAATGTTGTGTTAGTTTCAGGTGTATCTCAAAGTGATTCAGTTACACATATACATACATATATATATGTGTGTGTGTGTGTGTGTGTGTGTGTGTGTGTGTATTCTTTTTCATATTCTTTTCCATTATGGTTTGACTCATCATCCAATAACTTCTTACAGTGGCTAGAGATTGATCTCCTACATAGCCCTCCCATCCATTTCTTCTCCGTACATGCACCCAACAGAGTTAAACAAAATCTTAGGTGAACTCAGTAGTTTGTGAAAGTCCTATTTTCTCAATACATAGGAAGCAAGGTTGTTGGCTGAGAGTGAAGAAAGAGAGGGAGATGTTGGAGATTTGAGGAGAGAGGAGAATATGAGACAGGGTGGCCTAGGAAAGTAGGAGAATAAATTGGTTAATCATTTCATTTCAGTGTGTTCTTGTGAAGGTATAGGATAGAATGTAAATACACGTGGCCTATCTTGCATGCTTAAAGAACAACAAAAATCATTTTTAAATGATTTTAAAATGTATCTAAAATGAGTTTTTGTTTAGCTTAAATTTTATGGTAAATTGTATATCTTGGCTAAAAATAAATAAATGCATTACGAATTCCAAAGTTGTGGCACTTCTAGTTAAAGTAAGCATGTTCACCTTTACTTATCATTTAAATCAACTAAAGGCAGACTAAGTATGCTAAAGTTTGATTATAATAGAATAATTGTATTGATATTTTTCCTAAAGGACTAGATCTGGGTGAAACCCACCAAAAATATAAGTGTTTTGATTATTTAGGGATTTGAAGTAACCTGTTTATGAGGTAGCTTGCTGTGCTAGGAATAGCTTGGCCTTGGGGTTGAAGAATCACGTGTTTGGTTTGAATCTCAACTCTGCCAGGTAAATTTCCCCATCTGTTAGAATGTCCAAAATAATATTTTTCTCATCTATTAAAATAAGAAAATTACCAGTTTCCATATCTATTACAATAACATTTCCCTTTTAGCAACGTTGGGTGGAGTAGAAGTCATTTTTATATAGTACGAGGTATTTTGGAGGCCTTTAATAATTAGAAATTGCTCTGCCTCAGAATTACAGAATAGACTTTCTATGGAGTATCCCCATGGAGGATATGCTGAAATTTAAACTCTGCTCAGGATCAGGATGGGACCATTTTTACATCCATGAAAATAAACCATTCACAGAGCAAGAAGGATGCCAAATACCATATACATAATTCTTGCTACAGAAAGCTTATTCATTATTTCAGTTTATCTTCTTTTGAACCAAGACATCACACATATGAGGTGTTTGCATGTGGTCATTTCTTTCATTGATCTGTGATGTACTGGACATTTATAGATAATTGATATAAAAGAATCACCATGCCCATGGACTAAAAATGATGATGGCTTTCATGCAAAACAGAAAAATATTCATTGTTTATAGTATACTGCCTTTTTGTAATCCTGTACAATTGCATCATGGGTGGGGATAGAAAGAGAAATATTCTGCCTTATCTCCTAAACTTATATATATATATTTTACCATCTTTATTGGAGTATAATTGCTTTACATTGTTGTGTTAGTTTCTGCTGTATAACAAATTGAATCAGCTATACCTATACATATATCCCCATATCCCCTCCCTCTTGCGTCTCCCTCCTACCCTCCCTATCCCACCCCTCTAGGTAGTCACAAAGCACTGAGCTGATCTTCCTGTGCTATGCAGCTGATTTTTAAAAAAATGTGTTTGGGGGCTTCCCTGGTGATGCAGTGGTTAAGAATCCGCCTGCCCATGCAGGGGACTCGGGTTTGAGCCCTGGTCCGGGAAGATCCCACATGATGCGGAGCAACTAAGCCCGTGCGCCACTACTGAGCCTGCCCTCTAGAGCCCGCGAGCCACAACTACAGAGCCTGCATGCCACAACTACTGAAGCCCACGTGCCCTAGAGCCCATGCTCTGCAACAAGAGAAGCCACCGCAATAAGAAGCCCGCGCACCGCAACGAAGAGTAGCCCCCGCTCTTCACAACTAGAGAAAACCCACGCGCAGCAACGAAGATCCAACACAGCCAAAAATAAATAAAATAAATTTAAAAAAATGTGTTTGGACAGCACATAAATGTAATAAGTATCTCAGTGTACATAAAGATATCAAGGTTTGTCCTGTGTAAGAATTACTAAATTAGAAATGCAGTTTCGTTAAACTTCAAGGTTAAGTTTGAGCCTGGAATTTTAATGAAGTGTGATAGATACTGAGTGTGCCTCATTATCCTGTAAACGTATTGGACTGCACATGTCAATAAACCATTGTTTATTTATTTATTTATCATTTATTTTGTTATTATACATTGTTATACAGTGATAAAGTCTCCAAAAAACGCGTTTAGGGGAGGAATTGCATATGGTATGTCATTTATATTTAAAGCCAAAACATTTCAACGTCAATCAATCATTAAAATGTTATCCAGTTTCATTTGTGCTCCAGGAGATAGACTTTCTTCTTGACAGCTGATTTACCCCTCGTTTTAACAACTCTTCATATACTTCCCTTCCACATTTACTACGTCCTCTGTCTAAACTACAACTTCTTCACCTACTATCTCTCCTTTCCACCCTGTCAACCCACACAAAAAAGCAAACAAAATGAAACAAACAAATATAAAACATTAAACCCTCCCGGAGTGACTTGTTCCCTTCCTCACCCTTTTTGTACTGCGTGACCTTCTTAAGGTCCTGGAATCACCCCAAACTGAACATCATTAGCCCAGAGCTTGGACAAAGTAGGTGGACAGTAAATATTTATTAAGTGAATGAATGAATTGTGTCAACAGCCCCACAAGTTCCCCCTATTATTCTGTTTTCGGTTAATAGCATTGGCATCCATTCATCTGTTGCAGAAAACAAAAACAACAACAACAAAAAACCCCACAAGGATTCATCCTCATTCTTGACATTTATTTGGTTAGCAAGTCCTGGCAATTTGATCTCAAAAATAACTCTAAATCCGTCTCCTCTTTTCTGTCACTTTTGTCATATTATCTCACCTGAGATGTTGGGGTGAGACTGATCTCATCTTTGTCTGACCCCATCCTAGTTTCTTTTCTACATAGCTTCTAGGGTGAAAACATTAAAGCATATATTAAAAACCATAGTTCATGAACCCTATTGACTTATTGCATTAAATATCTTGAGAGTTTCCCATTTCTTATATGAATAAGTCCAAAATTTTCAGTACCATATAAAAGTCCATCACAACAAGGCCCCAGATTACCTCGTCACTTCACTGCTAGCTTTTCTTTCATTCATCCCATATTGCAGTCAAACAGGATTCCCCTCTTTTTTAAACACCTCTTACTCTTTCATTGCCCCTGCACCTTTTTACTTCCCATTCCTGCCAGTTTAATAAACGTCTTTCTCTTATTTTTCTGGATAAGATGCATTTAACCTGCAATTACAGCTGAAAAATTTTGAGATTTGCACTTGACTCAAGGAGAAACCAGTCTTTCCTCTTTTGTGCACCCACAGTTATTTCAAGGGGTTGTAGTTACTCTTGACATACCTCTGGCCCCCATGATACTGCTCATCTCTGTGGAAGAATCCACATCCTACTCTTCTTGTACCTGTGTTAGTTTCCTGTGGCTTCTTTAACAAATGATCAAAAACTTAGTGGCTTAAAGCAACAGAAAGTTGTTTTTTCACAGTTCTGAAGGCCAGAAGTCCAAAATTAGTATCACCAGGTCAAAATCAAAGTGTTGGTAGGGCTTCACTTCCTCTGGAGGCTTAAGGGGAGAATATGTATGTTTCTTGCCTCTTCCAGTCTCTGATGGTTGTCAATATTTCTTGCCTTGTAGCCACTTCACTGCAATCTCTTGGTCACCTTGCCTTCTCCTATTCTGTTTGTGCCAAATCTCTGTCTCCCTCTTATAAGGATACATGTGATGGGGCTTAGGGTCCAATCCAGGATAACCTCCTCATCTCAAAATTCTTAACTTAATCACACCTGCCAATAACTTAAAAAAAATAGTGGTTTTTGGGAACCACTATTCAATTCACTACAGTCTACTATGACCCCCAAAGTTCCATGTCCATCCCACACACAAAACACACTCACATCATCCCAACATTTCCAAAAGTCTCAACCCATATAACATCAACTCAAATCTCATCCCCTAAATTATCTAAATCAGGAACATATAAGACTCTAGGTATGATCTATCTTGAGGCAAAATCCTTCTCCATCTCTGGACCTGGGAAACTAGAAAACAAGTTATCTGTTCCCAAAATGTAAGGGTGGGGTAGACATAATCTAATAGTTATAGAAATTTCCATCCCAAAAGGGAGAAAATGGAAGGGAGAAAAAGGTCACTGGTTTCACACAGTTTTGAAATCCGGCAGGACAAATGCGATTAAATTGCAAGGCCTGGGAATAGTCCTTTGAGGATTAGAGGCTCTGGCTTCTGGGTCTATGGCTCCACCCTTTGGGCATGTGGTTCCAGTCTCTGTGTCCATTGCTCTAGCCTCTACACACATGGCTCTGGCCTCTAGAATCAAGGCTCTAGTTTTGGAGTTACATTTCCTTTTCTTGAGTGGTGACACATGTTTGAATTTGAGTAATTTTATCATCCTCTTTCCTGCTTCTAGAATTTGGGGAGTCTGACAACCTTCTTTCATTTTGTCCTGCCTGTTTCACTGTCGATGCAAGCTGACAGTTTTTTGCTGGTATAACCTTCTTTAAAACTGTTGTGGCTCTCTGGTGTATGTCATGAGGATTTACTCCATTAGACAAAAGTGTTCTCCAAATACCTTTCCTGTGTAATCCCATTTCTATTCCCCCTTCTGCTGAGATGGCAAAGGAGATCCATGAGTCACATGCATAATCTCTTCAGCACCAGCAAAAAGTTGTCCAGCCACACTTTAGTCCTTCTCTCCAGAACACATTTACCTAACAGCGAATCTCCTAATTTTAGCGTCTTTTGCAATCTGGTTGAGCTGAGAATATTCCCAGTTATCAAGTACTGGCTCCTTTTTGTTTAATAGTTATTTTCTCAATTTACCTCTTTCCACTCATATTTTACTACAAGCAAAAAGAAGAAAACAAGTTGCATCTTGTTGCAAGCAACAAGTTGCTTGAAATCTCATCAGCTAAATATCCAAGTTCATCGTTTACAAGTTCTGCTTTCCGCACAACTATAGGCCATAATTCAGCTACATTTACTATTGTTATATAACAAGAATTGCCTTTCCTCCAGTTTCCAGTAACATTTTTCTCATTCCTTTCTGAGGTTTACCAGAAGTACCTTTAAACATCTATATTTCTCCCAGCCGTTTGTTTAAGTCAATCTAGGTTTTCTATCATGTCTCAAAATTTTTCGACCTCCGACCCACTACCCAACTCCAAAGCCACTTCCACATATTTACTTTATTTGTTACTGCATCACTACACTTCTTGGTACCAAAATCTGTATCAGTTAAGCTTCCACCAGAGAAACAGAATAACAGGCTATATATACAGTAAGATATTTACTGTAAGGAAATATTTTATGCAATTATGGGAGCTGGCTACGTCAATCCAAAATCCATAAGGCAGGCTTTCAGGAAGGGCAGGATGAAACTCTCAAGCACAGTCTGAAGCTGCAGTCCCCAGGCAGATTTTATTCTTCAGGAATGCCTCTTGTTTGCTCTTGCTTACTTCTTCAACTGATTGAATCAGGCCCACCTAGATTATCAAGGATAATTGCCTTTGCTTAGAGTCAGCTGATTATAAACTTTAATAATCAGTTACTAAAGGAGGTTACAAAAAAACCTTCACAGTAACACCTAGATCATTGTTTGATTGAATAACTAGGACTATAGCCTAGTCAAGTTTGCACATAAAACTGACCATCACAGTACTCTAGAGTTAGGACAACTTCTAACATGTAGCGGGCTCTCATTTTACTTATGCTGAATAAACAAATGAATGCTGCCTCACTCTATGAGCTGTACCTCTGCTCTACATGACTTTCTGTAGAGCTTGGATTCTATGGTTAGTTTCTTCATGTTATCACCAGCATATTTCAGTCTCTATGACCATGCCATTTCCCAGTCTTGGATCAGCCCCACTGCACAGTTTTCTTGTTCCTAATCTTGGTTTACAGTCATGATGCCTTGCCCACTGGTATAGAAAATCTAGCTAAGATAGGAAAGTGGCAACAGTGAGTCCCAAGTATTTAATAGAGAGAAAGGCATGAAAATTTCAAGCAACAGATTCATTTTATTTTTGCTCATCAAAAATGTGTTTATTTGAATAATCCCATCTCAGTTTATTTAAAATTAGTCTATTCCTCCTATTAATTACTATTCCACATCTTTTCCACATCTTAACTTCCTCCCAAAATCATGAATCTGAGAAGTTATCTAGTGATCGCCACTTCCTACACACAGTTTTCCAGGTTCTCCTAGAAAACTTCCAATAAATCAAACTGAAGTTAAATCCTTAAATTCCTCAAGTTATGAACTATTCTTAAGTTAGTATTCTAAAATATTGCAAGTACTCCACCTAAGTTTACCACTCCCTCAAAGTTGAAATCCCCACTCTGCACTCTTCGAAATCACTTTCAAAATAAAAATAATGTATTATTCTCTTTCAGTTCTCCTACTTCTCATAAATTACAAAACTTACCAGTGGAGACTTGGTTTGTCTTCTGCAAGTTTGTTCAAGTCCCTATAAACCAATTCACCAGGCCTAGACATTGTAACACATTGAAAAGCTAATGTCCTTTGCTATTTTTTCACTAATTTGAGGCTTCAGTTTTAACGAAATGAATTCACCTGAGTTTGAAAATTATCCTCTTTGATACAGAAAATGAAAATAATGTATAAGATGAGTAGTTTATTCTACACTTTGAATCCCAGCCCTTATATTATACAAATCAATTATGTATCTCATCTCTTTGGTTCTTACTCAGAGTATAAATAGTTGTTGAATGAATGAAATGTTTTTATCATTTCTCAAAATTCTCAGTTTTGTGCTTAGTTTTTTCAGTAGTTTTCTCACTTGTAATTTATCCCTAGTAACTTCTCTTTTTTATGTTTTTGCTTGGCAAATATTCAAGTACCTAAGAGTTCTTAGCCCAGATTTATAAATTGCCTTGAGCATATCAGAATTTTCTTCTCCATGGGCATAATTTTTAATTACTTACTTAGAATTTCACTTCTGATATATCACCTGCCCTCTTAATATTTCCTCCCTTGTAGAGTTCCTATTCATGTGGTCATTCTTATACTTTTTTTCTGAACTTTTAAAATTCCTGGTCACTAAATTTAGAATTTATGTTTGAAAGGGTAGGATGCCAGGCAATGTGGATACACTAAGCTGTGAAAACTTCTAATTTCAAATTGGGTCAACTACCCAGGGAATTCTTGATCTCGTTTGGTGTGAACATTTGAGTCAGGTACATTCTGTAGAGTATTTTCATCTGAGTTTCTGTTAAATTGACTAGAAACATGCCAAACCATGTGTTGTTCCTGATGTGTGTTTCCACCCTGCCTCCCCCACTGTTACCCATGTTCATCTGACCATAAAAGGCCTTCTAACTAGGGCAAACCCATCCATGTTTGGGTTCCTCAAATATTTCAAGCTATTTTTCCAACCGTTGGGGTTTGGCAAAGTCTTATCAGCTTTTTATCAAGGTGGTTATCTTTTTGTCTTTTTAATTTTCAAACCCAAGTGTATTTCCAGGGGAATGTAGTCCATATGTTTCTTATTTATTTATACATAACTCATAAAATAGTTTCTAATAATTATCTTATATTCACGGTATCTGTATGCTTTTCCATGCCTGTGCCTTGGTCAATCCGGAAATGTTTCCCCTTCTGTATTTTAACTTAATAAGAGAAATGAAAATTACATTTTGTCAACTTTTCAATTTTCTGGTGCATCTGAGTTTCAAATTTGGTTCAAAGTGTTTAATAGAAATGAACATTTCTCCTTTTGCCTAATTCAACAAAAAGTTAGGTCCTTTCAAATAACTAACAAGTAACACATGCAAGTAGCAAGTGAGTAATCAATGGGGAACAAGTTCTCTGTATTGTGCCCTTAATTGTTAGCCCCATTTATTTTGGAATTCACCTTTTCCACTCTCCTAAGAGAGACCGTTTCCAGAAACAAACACAATGCTAGTCCTCAAGTAGAATTCACAGAAATTCCTTTCATTTTTTCACCTAAACTAAAAGTTTTCACTTGAACTTTAACCTTACTTCTAAAGTCACCAGCACTTGTACTAAATTTTGACTTTTTTTTCTCCTTCTCATCTTAATTTATCCTATCACCCTTCAACTTAACTTCTGTCCAAAGTGTGTGTCCTCTGAGTTTACCTCTACTCCATCACCATACTGCTGCTATGGTTCTCACCATCAGGTCTATTTGAACATGACCTCTTGCGTCCCTCTCTCTCTGTCCCTCATCCAGCCTCCATGCTGCTACCCGAATGTTTGCAGAATTGTGTTGGGTGCTTTGTATGGACCTCAGTTAATTTGTCCTAATCCCAAAGACATAGATGTAGGTTTAAATCCCCACAAATTTTATAGGAAATCAAATTTCCTATTTTAGGAAAATAACTGGCATCCAGTGATCACTGTTCAATATTATTAGCTTGCGTATATTTCAAATTTCTAATGAACAAAATCAAATCCATTTAACTGTGACATTATACAACTATAACCCTAGAAGCTAAGTTCAGGGATAAACTTCAGCTACCTTTCAAAATTCCATAGAAAGTGAGCACGGTATTGTTTATCCATCATCCAGCCAACAGGAAGAACACATTTGAATGATGATCATTCCGGGAAGCTTTACTAAAAGGACTGTTTGCAAATAAGTAGGCAAGGTGTGGGCAATCAAGGGATAGTGCACAGTAACTTGGGATAATAACAGTGGTAACTGTTGGGTATCCGGCATGCATGACAGAAAAAAGGTGGGATCCATTTCCAGGACCTGGGAAAGAAAGAGTCTATAGAGAGGGCCACCTGGAGGAGAGGAGCAGCGACCTTTGATTGAGTAATGAAACCAGCCTGAGGCAACCCCACAAGAAGGCTGCTTTGGAGGTAAATATATAAAATTTACCTTCCTCCCCTTTTTGACCAAATCCAGCAGAAGGCAGTGAGCAATGGTGCCCATTAATATAATCCATACAGATTAGCCTCCCCGAAGGGAAAGTAGAGTGAAAAGGATAGGAAATAGATTTGGGAGAATAATCAGAAAATTATCTGGAACAAATGGAAAGGGCCATCCAAAACTCCTGTTTAGCAAAGATACAAAGGAGACATAGTGTTGACCAAACTTACTGAGCTGGATTGTTCTAGGTACCGTCAACATCTATGTAACTCATTTATTTTGCATACATTTCTCAGGTCTTGCTGGTTGACATCTCCTATTGCTTGTGGACAATGACATGAATGATATCAGGGTAATCTCAGGTTTCTAATCAAGAAAAGGGAACATAATGCTCAGTGTGAATATAAGTCTGAGAAGGATGATCCTTCTTGAGGATACAGCCTCCAAAAAGTATCAATATATTGTTTCCTACTAGGTTGTATCAAATTTCTTTGGACAACAATCCTCAGGTCCAATTCTTGCAGGCATCACTCACTCACTGATCATTCATGACCCTTAAGAGAACCTCTTCTGATGGAAAGAGCATGAGATTAAAAGTTAACAGCACTCAACTGCAAATTTGGGTTTGGTTCCCAGAAAAGCCATTTAACTTTTCTTAAGATTTATTAATGCTTTAAGAGTTACCTTGTCATTCACCCCTTTATTTTTATTTATTTATTTGTATTACTCAAAGTCTATACATTCTTTTATTTTTAATTATTGAGGTAAAAATATGACACAGGTAAAACGCTTTGAAAACTACAAAGCCGTTTGCCAGTACTTCCCAATCCTGGCCCATTATAAACATTCATGCAGTTTATTTATTTATTTACTTATTTATTTTTATTGAAGTATAGTTGACTTACACTATTATATCAGTTTCAGGTGTACAACATAGTGATTCGATATTTTTATAGATTATACTCCACATAAAGTTATTACAAAATATTGACTATATTCCCTGTGCTGTACATTGCATGCTTGTAACTTATTTATTTTATACCTAGTAGTTTGTACCTTTTATCCCATTCACCTATTTTGTCCCTCCCTGACACCTCTCCCCTTTGGTAACCACTAGTTTCTTCTCTGTGTCTATCAGTCTGTTTCCATTTTGTTATATTCATTCATGTGCTTTATTTTTTAGATTCCACATATAAGTGAGAATGTACAGATTTTGTCTGACTTATTTCACCAAGCATGATACCCTCCAGGTCCATCCATGTTGTTGCAAATGGCAAAACTTCATTCTGTTTTATTGCTAATATTCCACTGTGTATACATATACTACATCTTTATCCATTCATCTGTTGATGGACACTTAGGATGTTTCCATATCTTGGCTATTGGAAATAATGCTGCTATGAACATTGGGTTACATGTAACTTTGAATCAGTGTTTTCATTTTCTTCAGATACATACTCAGGAGTGGAATTACTGGACCTTATGGTGGCTCTATTTTTAATCTTTTGAGGAACCTCAATATGTTTTCCATGGGGGAGGGAAAGGTCAATCTTAGAAGAAATCTTTTTCTGTAATATCTTTATACATATTTAAATGTATAATTAATGTATTATTGATTAAGAAGTTTTAGTTTTGCACTAATTTTTAATAAATCAGCCTAATGTGTATCTGCTAAAGTAAAATAATATTAGAAAAAATACTCCTTCTATACTTGTGATGAGAGGAAAGATCAAAGGCATCTACAGAGTAGATGATTAGATCACAGTTTAATTTCACTTGTGAAATAACAAGTAGTCTCACAAAGTTTCGTTGTGACAATTTTAGAGTGATTCCAAGCTTTTGTTTTAGCTAAAGCATGACAGTATTAGACTTTAAGTGATTCAACTTTGAAGCAGAAATTTCTCAGTATGACTTTTGTCAAGGATTTAAATTGGTTTAGTGTCATGAGATTTCAAGGTGAGGCTCTAAAACCTGGTGTCATTGCAACTACTTATTTGTGTAAGTTCGTATTTTCTCAAAAACACTATAATGAGATAAAATACTTACTGAGGTTCATGTAAGATGGAAACACAACCCACACTTAAACATTTTTCAGTGACTCTACGTAGCTTCATTTTCTTATTGGTTGACCCTGCTCTAAATTTTAACTTAACAAACTTATACAATAAATACTGCTTTTATCAGTTTATGAATTCTAGTAAGTGTATGAGTGAGATTATATTTAGTAAACAGTTTCCTTTGCTAAAAAATAAAATATTTGCTAACTATATATCTTAGTCCTTGGAGAACCATGTTGTTTAACAAACCAAAAAAAGGATAAACGCACATCATAAGTTGGCTGGTTGAGACTTCGTGACCATAATTGCATTCTTCTCTTCCAAAATAAATTCTCTATTTTCCCATTTCTGTCTCAGGTCTGTCTATCTTCTAATCTATTTTATTTCATATGTTTCCCCATTTGTGATGCTGGTTCTCTGCCTACTTCTTTAGGCAATCAAGTTTTTCTATAGAGAGGATGGATGTCTGGCTCAGTAATTGATTAATTTGTTCATTTAATACTTGTTTGATGTAGGCTCTTTTCTAGGCACTGGACATAAAATGATGAAAAAAAATTTAGAGGATCTTGTACTCAATTATTAAACTTCAGTGGTTAATGTACTTCTCTTCCTTTTAGGTTTATGTTGTTGTCATTGCTACTTTATAGTTCTTTTCTTTTCTTTTTCTCTCAATATTCCTTCAAGATATCCAGTCTACATTACCTTCCTAAATCACCTAATAGTATTCCTTTAGAGAAAGAACTGAGACCTGGATTCCTGGATTCCTGTGCAAGTAATTTATTAATGAAGTGATCTTAGGAAAAACTTTTAAGGGAATGAGGAAAATAGGATGGACCAAGGGGAAGCTAGGCAAGCATGTTGTTTGGGAGAGGTCTAGACTGACCCATAGGAAACTCTGGAACAAGAATCACATCACAGAGGTTGTCCTACCCAGAGGCAAGGGGGATGGACTGTTAGACCCCAGTTCTATTTGTCATTGGCTATGAAGCAACACCACAGGTGTGTGTGGGGGGTGTTTAACCTCCCAAGCATCTCCAGGTGAGTCAGGTCCCATCCTCTAATGGTGATCTTCTGGAGAAGGGAGCTGGTATGAGCTGTTAGCAGCCAACCACTACAGCTTCTGAGGGGTGAATACAGTGGCTCAGTAAAAGGAATCTGGGTAGGGCATCAAGAACTTATAAACAGTTTGGAAAGTGGATAAATTTCACTCAGTAATAAAAATATATTTGAGAGGGGCAGGTAACTAGTAGAGGCCAAAATATACATGTCATTTAACAGAGATCTTGGAATTTGAGCTCCCAGATAAATCTTTTCATTGGAAAAACATCACTTCCCGTGATCAGTTTCCTCCTAAAAACTTCACCATCTATATAAAATAAAGCCAATGCTATGTCTTCACCGTGAAATTGTACAATTACTGCACCAAGATGATTCCCATGTCTAGAGCTATGAATATGTTAGACCATCCAACCTACAAGCTCTATCATTACTCCATCCCACACAGTAACATGGTGCGTAAACACTGGTATGCCATGACCAGGCCCCAAATGCAGCATCCACATTACTGTACCATCAGCCACCACTAATGATCAGAGAACAATGGAGACACCATGGTAAATCATATGTTGTCGCAATCTCTGAAGGAACACAAGCCCTAAAATTGGTGATGGTCTTTGGCATGTCTTCCCACATTCCAGACACAAGTCCACATGTGCAGGCAGTAGTAGACATTGAGAAGTCTCTAGGAATTGGTGCCTTTCTTATGACTCCATGGGCTTCATCAATATACTTGAAGACCTTCTAAATTCACCATTCCGCTATCTTATTACCAAGCTGAGGTTTCATAAAGTATGGGTCATAGAATTGAGGCTTCACTAGACTTGGCCACTGGGTCTAGGATCCCACTAGGCATTTCCTATGGGGAAGAAGAGCTCATCAATTGAGTATTGGACACAAACTGTAGTAAAAACTGACCAGAATACTAATGATCCCCCTGCCCCTCCCATACAAAGAAATCATATTATAGAGTTTTTTTTCTAAATCCTACTTATTGGCCCAAGTCAATAGGCTAAATGTATCATATCTGGAATACTAGAACAAGTTTCACTTAGACCCTCACAAGCTTCCACCATGCTCTGACTAGCTAGCTAAAACTTCATCAAGACTAAATTACAAAGGAAAAATGTTTCTAGGTTGCAAACACTGCTAAGATACCACCAACTCTTGCCTCTGGAACAGCATACTAAAGGGACTAACCAAATTGTCCAAGATGAATCATACTGGGCTAAGATACACTTTTGGACCAAGACACCACTGGACTGAGCCGCGACTTGTAGCATCCACCATGCCATTCTTAGGCCAACCAGGCCACAAGCAAAAGCCAGAGGCCTGACTAGTTACTAAACAGCAGCACTAGACTCCATGAATATTCAATAAATGCACAAAGGAATAAGTAAGTTCTGACCACCAAGACTAACCCACAAGACTTTATTATTGGCAACATCCAAAAGAGACCTGTTTCATCTTTGCCCAGCAACAGACCTTTAGACTAAATGGATGCACTTAGCCTTGCAGTGATCTGTGTACTGCCTTCCCCTCAACCCAGGTTCAGGTTTGGCAGGTGACCCAAGGCCTCTGGCCAATTTCTTCCTGCCAAATTCCTGTCCAAGGAAACTCTGCTTACTCTTCCCCTAAAGAGAGTCAAGACACTAGAATTGTAGTCTTCCTAATAATATCTTTCCAAGGACTTAATTTTGGATTTACTGTTTCTGCAAATTATGCTATTGCAAGTCTCAGATCAGAGGAAAAAGCTATCTAGTATGTGTAATTTTCACTCTGTTTTTTTTTTGGTCAGAGGTGGGATCTGGAATAATACCTGCTTGGCAGGCTTCTCAAATTATCTGTTTAGGGTTGTTAATAGCAGTTCTGCAAGAAGTTACTCTCTAGGAAAAGAAAACCTCACTGATTCAAATCCCCAGAAAACAATAGCATAGTAGTGTCAGTTATGTGCTGCATGCAATGCGGGGATGGGATAAAACACTGAATCCATAATGGATCTTGTCCATAATGAGCCCACAGTCAGAGAGAGCTAAGGCACGTAAGTAAACATGCCTCACAGGGTAATCACAGTGTCAATTGGAGGTGAACATCCAGTGCAATGGGAAATGAGAGAAAAATGATTGCTTTCAGCTGGCAGAATCAGGAAAAGGCTTACAGAGAAAATGTTAAATGTTTTTTAAAAGACTTTTGGTTTAATTCTCCTCCAAGTGTTTCTTATGAACACCAAAATTATTCCCCTAGGAGAGTTTTCATTAAAGAGGCAGCAATTCCTAAGACAGAAGAGTGGAGAAGACCACAAACCTGAAATTGGCCCCAGGTACAACCATCACCTGATAGTGCCCCAACAGGTGGGGTGGTCTGTCTAGGGTAGTTGGCTATGTGATCAATTAGTCCTTTTCTCTCTGTGGACAGAGCTTCCCTATGATGCCCTTGGGAACTTGTATCTGAGGCCCCTTCCTTTGCTCACTGTCTTGTACCAGATAGTTATTTCCTTAGCAGATGGCTTGATTTAAGCCATTATAAACAGTTTGTTAAATCCTGTCAGTAACATTTCCGTAAGGGAGACCAACACTCCAGGAAACTCCAGGCCACAATGATTTCTCAAGCCTGTCTTTAATCAGTTTAACACTTGTGGGCCAAGAAACTCATTGGGCTAGTGTTTCTCAAAGACAGACTCTGGGTCATTTGCCATGAAGGCAGTTGAGGTATTGTTAAAAATGCAGATCCCAGAACCTTACCCCAGGAATCGGAATCTCTACTGTTGCACCTAGAAATCTGAATTTTGAGAGATTCCCCTGTTATTTTATTCACACTAAAAGTTTGAGAACCTCTATCCTATTTTATTAAAATTATCAATTGGCATTGTATCTTGGGTAAGTCAATTGATTCATTCATGTCTGATATTTGTCATGTCACATAGGGGGCATTCTGTTTCTATCTGCATTCCAGGATGGCTATGAGGTAATACATGGAGAGATTAATTCTATGCAAATAAAGTATATGCAATTATTGACAAAATCAACTTCCATCCATTATGTTCACCATATTTCTCCTAAGTACTGACACTCACACCAAAGTCTCTCAAAAATTAAATGTACATAATTGTTCACACAAACTGTCAGCTCACCCGGACTTCACATGTGAGTAGAGATGATCCTAATGAAAACATAAAGAGATCAGCTTTTGCTTGTATCATCTTTTGTTTCTGTTGCCACAGCACCTAACCTCCTACTCTACTTTCTTAGGTCTGCCCCTTCAGGTGCAGAATGAAAAGTCTTATTAGTGCTACCTTTTCCCTGGCTGGAAATATTTTGCCAACAAAAAAAGCCCCTCCTCATGATGCCAACTAGTTAATCTGATTAAGGAATGTGCACCAAAAATGTTTAAAATGTGGCTTTATTTTTCCATTCAGATAATGCCCTTACCTTGTTTCCTAACTTTCTGGTGGTTTTCACATGTGAAGCCATGGCAGGCTGTTATGAGAGTTGTTTGATGGTCAAGTAACTTTTGACACTTTGACCATGATTGAGGCTAGCGACTCTACCATTAGCTTCCAGAGAGGGTGAGAGCATTGCTAAAAGCATATCTGAAAATGAATGGAGTCTACAGGGCAAACACTCATGACTGTCAAAGAAATTGAGAATGGAAGCTTTGGAATCAGATTAATTGGGTCCTGGATCTACCCTTGTGATGTTGAAATAATGAAGTTCTTTCATCTCTAAAAATAATCAATTTTCTCTTCTTAAAAAATTAGGATAGTAATACTTATTATACAGTTGTTCTAAGGATTAAATGAAGTGCTTAGAACAGTATCTGGCACACAGAAAAAAACTTGAAATGGTAACTAATTTTATTCTTGCTGAATACTCACAAAAAATCTATTCATAGAATTTATATAAACCTGACTTCCACAAGTTTAGAATCTTCAAAATAGGACTTAATAGGAAAACCAAACAAAACAAATTTTAATATCAATAAATACTAGTTTCTTCATAGTTTGGACGTGTAACTTAATAACTATCTAAATTTGGTTCATATTCTAATATCATAGTCAGATATCCATAGTTTATGGATAAGTGGTTTATGAAAAATTTCTGTGAACTTATCCCCTCACAAAATACTAAACCATTTATTTTTGTGTGTGACAATGGTACTTTCAAAGAATTTTAAAACCAAAAAAAAATTGTTTATCCCATCCATCCTTTCCCTGTTTTCGACTTTCTAGTTATACAAATAAAGTGTTGTTAAGGTATTGGACATGGATATTTTATGGAATAGAGGCATAATTTTATGATGTTGAACTTACAACATAAAATCCTATATGTGTTCATTCCCTCTCTCACTTTCTTCTCAGATTATACATAAAAAATTGGAATTTGGAACCATGTAGAATTCTCATATAATCTCTACTCAAATACAAGTAGCAGACGAAACTTTCTATTTCTATCCAAAATGCCACCACCGAGTAGAAATTGGAGGCACTTAGCAATGAACGTGTTTTTACTACTGAGAAAAATTTCCACATTAATGAAGCAACAATAGCAACAAATTTCTAGTTAAGTTCACTTCAAATTTATGAATACTTCATTTTTTAAAGAGTGGACTCTTAAATTGTAGTTTTAACAGACAAGAACAAACTTGACTCCATATTGGATTTATTCCTTTAGCTCTAACCTTTGTGCTCTGTGGCCTATGCTTAGTCATGCTTGCTCTGCACCTTTTGTAAAAGAATGTTGCCTATAGCCTGAAATATACAAGATAGCCCCTTCTCAAGGCTCTGCTTCCCAGGCTTGACCTTTAAAGGTATAACACTTATTGTTCATATAGAGATAAAAATTTGCAGAACAGAGGATAACATTTGTCTTGTTGGAGGTTTACAAGAACATCATGACCAGACCTAGGTGGGCAGCTGCAAGAACAAAGGATTTTGACATCCCCTCCGAGATCTGGCCGGCACCAAGAAGTCTGCAACAAACTCTCCCCTTTTAGTATAGCAGAAGCCCGAATTTTAACTTCGGTAAAATGATTCATTGGGACACCAGTCCACTATTTTCTCAGTCCACTGGCTTTCCAAATAACGCTTCTATTCCTTGCCCTAACATCTCATCTCTTGGTTTATTGGCCCGTCGCTTGGTGAACAGTATGCGCTTGGAGTAGGTAACATATTCATAAAGTTATTAAGAGAATCCAAATTATGACAATTCAGATCACATTTTGTCTTTTTACTATGAAGATGCAAATGGGAAAACTCTGTTTAACAATTGTCAATTATAACAATGTCCCTAAAAAATAAATATTCTTATCCTCATTATGCATTTAACTAAACTGATGATCAGAAAGGTTTCATCATTTGTCCTTGGTCATACTTGTAGTCAATACCCCAATTCCTTCTGATGCTAAAACAAGGCTTTTCCTCCAATGGCCCTTCTGCCCCCAGATCAATGAGATGGAATCAAGCAGGGGAATGTTTTCAATGTGGTTTCTGGGAAGGTTCCTGCTCCAAATATTCTTTCACCAAATAATTAGGATGCTTGAAATTTCTCCAAAGTATATTTATTTCTGTGAGTCTTAGGGGATTTTAATTCATTTAGAATCTCACACTAAAATCCAAATATACTTAAGGTTAAAGTGAACTTTATTAGCGAACATCCTAACAATCATTGATGAATGGCTGGCTAGAGCTACTGTGAAGTAGGAGAAAAAAAAGTATGCTGAATAGGCAAACTTGAGCAATGATGAAAACTTGTTACTTTTGCTACTTAGAAATTACACATTTTTGGTTGTTGTTTCTGCCTTTGCTATACAGCTTTTAAAACATGGAATTTGAAGAACAAAATATCTTGCTAAAGTGGAATGATTTGTAGCATTCACATTTTAGAAGGGCAGTTGGATATTCCCTTTGATGGAGTGTCTTAAAGTGGTGGGAAGTAGGCATTAGGAAATGTTCAGTGGTAAACAGATGGCACTGGCCTGTAAAAACCACAGGGATCTGGAAAGCTGTTCTATCCCTAACTCATGCGCAAGCACATTAGTGGTCTGGTGAGTTACAGTAAAGGCTGCGATTATTTTGAAAGGAATAGTCTTGTTACAACTGTAGGGGTAATGTATATATATGAATATGTGTATTTGTGTGTGTATATCAGTGTGTGTTTGAAATGTGAAAAGAAATGGTTTTATTTACAGATTTTCTGGATACACTGATGAAATACAAGGGGAGTGGAAACAGTTATTTGGATGATTTTAGCTAAAGTGATACTTTTACTTCAAACATACAGTTATTTCAAAGTAAAGAGGCAATTGCCTTAATCCCAAATTCTTTCATATGTAGACCTTCACAATACATGGACTCAATTAATTGCTTTTCAAGTGAATTATTAACCCCATGATGGATGGTGATGGAAACTTTCTCCAGTAGCAAAACATTTTGAAAGAGAATCAGATTTTAAAACTGAACTCTTTTAATAATAATGATCTTGGGTTTTGGACTGAAAGAACTCCCAATTGATAGAACTTAATGAAAACATTCACAGATATGGCTGTTTTGAAAATGTCTTGATTTGGTTAAAAATCATAACAATCATTTTTATTTTTATTTTGAAATACTTTCAAACTCTCAGAAATGTTGCAAGAATAAAACAAAGAATTTTTTTTTACCCTTAACCATTTTCCATAAATCACTGTTTGATACCCCATCACCTATGAATACTTTAGCATATAATTTCAGCAAAGAAACTGTCCTACATAACCACAACCTAGTCATCAAAATCAGGAAATTAACACTGATATATGACTACTGTCAAATCCTCAGATCTCATTCAGGTTTCTTCGCTTGCCCAACGTCCTGTATAGCACAAGGAACCATTCAAGGATCATGCATTCCATTTACTTGTCGTGTCTTTTTAATCCCCTTCAATCTGGAAGAGTAGCCTAGTCTCTCCTTGACTTTCATGACCTTGGCACACTTAAAGATTACAGAACATATTTTGGGGTTTTGCCCCTACTCCCCCAATTTTTTTTCTGATTTTTTTTTCATTATTAGACTCAGATTTTCCATTTTTGGCAAGAATTTCACAGAAAGTGTAATTTGTTCTCTCATTGCCCTATCAGAAGGTACTGATCTCAATTTGTCCCATTACAGGTGATGTTAACTTTGATTACTCTAAAGTTACTTTATTATAAAGTTATTCTTTTTTTCTTTGTAATTAAAAGTTTTGTGTGTGTTGGGGGGGGAGAGGGAAGTACTTTGAGACTGTAAATATTCCATTCTTCATTAAGTTTTAACCCACAATTTTAGCATCTATTGATGTTTCTTGGATTAATCATTTGTTATTCCTGTGATTGCCAAATAGTAACTTTCAAATTCTGCCATACCTTCTAAATTTATTAGCTGTTATTCTACTGTAAGAAAAAGTGTTCTTTTTTCCTTTTCTAAATTTTCCCTTTGAGTTGAAAAAGGTAGTGTTTTTTATGTTCGTTTCATATTTTTTCCTAAACCATGTGGTAGGTTGCTGTTATGAATGTAAGAAACTTGTTCTTAGTTGTAGCAGAATTCTCTGAGTCTCTGATGTATCTGCTGTTGCTCATTAACACATATGGGAATGACAAATCTTCTCAGAATATGGGGATAAGAATAATTCTATAAGGACACTGTGGTTTTTATTGTTAGTTCCATTGCTACATTTATCTACATTTTCCATGTAAAAACACAAATCATACATATGTAGAGTAAAAAAGTAAAATATATTAGTTTTCTATACTGTATAACAAATTACCACACACTTAAACCAACTCATGTTTATTTCTCACAGTTTTGTGGGTCTGGAGTCCCACACAGCCTTGCTGGGCTCTGTGATTCAGAGATTCACCAGGCTGCAATCCAGGTGTTGGCTGGGGCTGTGGTCTCATCAGAGGCTGGACTGCTGGGAAAGAATGTACATCTCAGCTCCCTCAGTTTTCTGGCAGAATTAGATTAATGGCAGCTAGCTTCTTCAAAGCCAGCATGAAGGAGGAGAGGGAGAGGGAAGGAGGAGGGAGAAGTGGAGAGAGGGAGAGTCTCTAGAGTAAGTCAGCTAGCAAAGAGTTGTGTGTACTGTAAAATAATCACAGTAGTAACATCTCATCACCTTTGCTTTATTTTATTCATTAAAAGCAAGTCAGGGCTTCCCTGGTGGCGCAGTGTTAAGAATCTGCCTGGCAATGCAGGGGACATGGGTTAGAGCCCTGATCCGGGAAGATCCCACACGCCGTGGAGCAACTAAACCCATGACCCACAACTACGGACCCTGCGCTCTAGAGCCCGCAAGCCACAACTACTGAACCTGCGTGCCACAACTACTGAAGCCCACGTGCCTAGAGCCTGCGCTGCAACCAGAGAAGCCACAGCAGTGAGAAGCCCGCGCACTGCAATGAAGAGTAGCCCCTGCTCGCTGCAACTAGAGAAAGCCCATGTGCAGCAACGAAGACTCAATGCAGCCAAAAATAAATAAAATTTTAAAAATCCCTAAAATTTCTGCTCTGTGAAAGACACTGTCAAGAGAATGAAAAGACAAGCCATGGACTGGGAGAAAATGTTTCCAAAAGGCATAGTTGATAAAGAACCATGTCCAAAATATACAAAGAATTGTTAAAACTCAATAATAATAAGACAACCCAATTTTTAAAAAAAATGGACACAAAACCTTAACAGACGCTTCACCAAAGAAGATATACAGAAGGCAAATATGCACATGAAAATGTGCATATATCATCATACACCATCATGTATATGCAAATTAAAAGAACTATTAGAATGGCTAAAATCCAGAATACTAAAAATATCAAATGCTGGTGAGGATGTGGAGCAACAGGAGTTCTCATTCATTGCAGATGGGAAAGCAAAATGGTACAGCCACTTTGGAAGATTGTTTGGTGGTTTCTCATTATGTATTTTTACTATACAGTTGAATTAAATCTGCTAATTTTGTCACAGGATTTTCATAATTTATTTATAGGTGAGAGAGTCCTACATTTGATTGTGTGTGTATATGGGTGTGTCTATGTGAGGGACTGTGAACTCTGTTCTTATTTATTAATGGGAACACTTATTGTGAAGCTAATGAAGCTTGACTTTCAGAACTTCCCTTACGTTAACATCTTCCAAATCCCTCTACCTAATTTTGTATTCAAAATTGTGTATTCTTTATTTTCTTGAAAGAAGACCCCCATAATTATATAAGCAACAGACCCCACCCAAAACTTGTATCACCCCTTGAGTTGAGCATATTAATATTTCTCAACTCAAGGAAACTCTCACCATGGAAACTGTGATATTGATTGCAACTCTAAGGACATGGAAGATGCCGTCATGATGCTGCAGTGGTACCTCTTAACTCTAACACCCAGTACCTACTCATTCAACAGGGAGGACACAAAGCAAGAGTTAGCCATGAGATAGCAGTTTATGAGGTAGAAAGTGGTTGTGCCCTGGATAAAGTCTTGATCACTGGAAGATTCTTGTGTCTTGTCTTGATAGATCCTTCTCATTATCATAATGAATTATATCACAGTGAATTAAATTATAGAAGTTAATTATACTGCATGAACTCAATTTTTATTGATCATAGAAAGTGAATTATATATTTGACCAGTTTCCTGCCCTGTGCTGTAAATTCCACAATGGATGGGACTTTACTTTTTTGTCCATGGTTCCTATTAGAATGTGAAACACATATTTAGTAATCAATGATTATTTGTGAAATACATGAGTGATCTTTGAATTAGGTTTTCCTAGAACAAATAATATTACTTGTTCAGGATACATTTTCTATACACAGCAAAGTGCCAGACTCAGGAAAATTTCATTTCTTCCAAAGCTGATGAATGATTGGTTTTGCTGGTTAAAATCTGGATTAATTTGTTTAGATAAATAATGGCTATTTCAACTTATTTAAAAAATTATAGGCCCTATCTTACTGATGATCAAGTTATCACATATTACCAACTTTGATTCAGAGGTAGCAAGCAACCAAGCAAAGAAGTACTATTTTTTATTTTATTTTTATTATTATGTAATTTTCAGGTGAACAGCATTATAATTTGACATCTGTATACACTACAAGATGATCACTGCCACAAGTCTAGTTGCCATCTATCACCATACAGTTGACCCCCTTCATCCATTTCATCCATCTTCCAACCCTCTGGCAACCACTAATCTAGTCTCTGTTTCTATTTGTTTTATTTTGTTCATTTGATTTGTTTCTTTTTTTTTTTTTTTTGGATTCCACTTATATTTGAAATCATATGGCATTTATTTTTCTCTGTCTGACTTATTTCACTTAGCATAATACCTTCAAGGTCCATCCATGCTGTCACAAATGGCAGGATTTCATTCTTTCTTTATGGCTGAGTTGTATTCCATTTTGTGTATACGTATTTATACACCACATCTTTATCCGTTCATCCATTGATGGACACTGAGGTTGCTCCTATATCTTGACTATTGTAAATAATGCTGCAACAAACATAGGATATACCTATGCATATACCTTTTGAATTAGCATTTTCATGTTCTTCAGATAAATACCTAGATGTGGATTAGCTGGGGCATATGGTACTTCTATTCTTACTTTCTGAGGACTCTTCATACTTTTTATTATGGCTGCACCAATTTACAGTTCCACCAACAGTGTACAAGGGATTCCTTTTCTTCACATCCTCTCCAGCATTTGTTATGGCATTCTAACAGGCATGAGGTGATATCTCATTGTGGTTTTAATTTGCATTTCCCTAATAATTAGTGATGCTGAACATCTTTTCATTTGCCTGTCAGCCATCTGTTTGTCTTCTTTGGAAAAATGTCTATTTAGGTCCTCTGTCCATTTTTTAATTGGGTGGTTTGTTTTTTTGATATCAAGTTGTATGAGTTCTTTATATATTTTGGATTTTAACCCCTTGTGGGATACTGACTTGCCAGTACCTTCTCACATTCAGTAGGTTGCCTTTTTATTTTGATCGTGGTTTTCTTCACTGCACAGAAGCTTTTTAGTTTGATGTAGTCCCATTTGTTTATTTTTTGCCTTTGTTTCCCTTGTCTTTGGAGTCAGATCCTCAAAAACATTGCTAGGACTGATGTCAGTGAAGTTATTGCCTGTGTTTTCTTCAAGGAATTTTATGGTTTCAGGTCTTATATGTAAGTATTTAATCCATTTTGAGTTAATTTTTGCGTATGGTGTAAGAAAGTGGTCTAGTTCCATTCTTTTACATGTGGCTGTCCAGTTTTCCCAACACTATATATTGAAGAGACTGTTCTTTCATCATTGTATGTTCTTTGCTCCTTTGTCATAAATTAATTGTTCATATATGACTGGATTTATTTCTGGGTTTTCGGTTCTGTTCCATTGATATCTGTGTCTGCTTTTGTGCCAGTATCAGACTGTTTGAAATCAGGGAGAGTGATACCTCCAGTTTTGTTCTTCTTGCTGAAGATTGTTTTAGCCATTCAAGATCTTTTGTAGTTCCATATAAATTTTATAATCATTTATTCTAGTTCTGTGAAATATGCCATTGGTATTTTGATAGGGTTTGCATTGAATCTGTAGACTGCTTATCTCCATTTCCTTTAGTTCTTTTTCTGAGGTTTTGTCTTGCTCTTTCAATTGGAATATATTCCCCTGTTTCATTTTGCTTAAATCACCATGCTTGTTTCTATGTATTTGGTATATCACCTATCTCTCCCAATCTTGAAAGAGTGGCCTTGTTTAGGGGCTCAAAGGCGCAACCTGCCTGACCACCAGAGCAAGGTGCTCAAGGGGTATCCCCTATGTGGGCTGCATGTGCTTTCCTGAAGCTGTGACTTCCACGGGGTGGTGATGGGTGGGGCTGACCAAAGACTTGCTGTGAGGCCCAGCTGCTGCCACAGGGCACTGGTGGGCAGGGCTATTGCTTGGTCAGCTATGAGGCCTGGCCAAGGGGCAGAGGTAGCCAACATTCTTGGTTGGGCACACTCACTGGTGCTAATAGGTTATATGGATAATTCCGAAAAGATGCCTGCCAGGCCCAATATTAGCGAGGTCGCATCGGACCACATAAATGGCTCCTACCAGTGACTCGGTCCCCAGGAAGCATCCCAACTGGTTCCTACATCTCTGGCAGATGCTTCAAGATTAGGAAGTGGGTCCCCTTCACCTGTGGTCCATGTGATTTTCACTCTGGTGTTTTTGCACTGGTTTTCGTGTTTTCTGAGTCTATGCACAACCCCTTTAAGAATGAGTTTTTTGTTTGTTGAAGTTCTATAGTTTTCCTGGATGTATTCCCTGTTGGTTTTCCAAAGCAGATGTTCGAAGGGTCCAGCTCTCCGCCTCTACTCCCTGTCTAGATGGTGTTCTTTTACCCTTTGTTGTGGAGGTTCTGTTTATTCAGTTTTCACATATCTTTCTGAAGGAATTATGCCATATGTAGTTGTAGATTTGTGGTGTCCATGAGAGGAGGTGAATTCCTACAGGATCTTCCTACACTACCATCTTGAGCCCTCTTTCCAAGCAAAACAGTTTTGGCATAAGAAAAAGAAATTTACAAAATCACTTGAATATAGAGTAAAGTAACCCCGAAATATAAAAGATAATATATAATGCATGGTTCCAGAAAAATGCCCACTTGGGTTTCAATAAATTCTACTCTTGTCCAATTTATATATCTAAAACAAAAATACAAATGATATTGTTTAGCTTGAGTAACGTATTTTATTTTTATTAGAACACCTTTTTTTAGTTGAAAAAGAAAAATACCAAATAAAAACTAGGAGTTTTAATTGCTAATAAAGAAATACCATCTGAAAATTACAGACAAGCTTTAGATGGGTTAGATGATTTGGTTCCTACCCCATAAAATGATGACTTTTTTCTTTTAACACAAGTCTTTGGCCTAACTACAGGCTTCTGCAATATAATCAAATGACGCTAGTGCTTTTCTTTAATGGCCCTGTCAGCATTCTGTTCTTGAATTTCAGGGAGCATTTATTTTATTTTATTTTTTTTAATTTTTAAAAATTTATTTTTGCTGTGTTGGTTTTTCATTGCTGCACGCGAGCTTTCTCTAGTTGCAGCAGGCGGGGGCTACTCTTGGTTGTGGTGTGCGGGCTTCCCATTGTGGTGACTTCTCTTGTTGCAGAGCGCAGGCCCTAGGTGTGCGGGCTTCAGTAGCTGCAGCACGCAGGCTCAGTAGTTGTGGCTCGCGGGCTGTAGAGCGCAGACTCAGTAGTTGTGGTGCACGGGCTTTTTTGCTCTGTGACATGTGGGATCTTCCCAGACCAGGGATCGAACCTGTGTTCCCTGCATTGGCAGGCACATTCTTAACCACTGCGCCACCAGGGAAGTCCTATTGCACATTAAAATAATTTTGGAATATACATTTATATATCTAAAACTGGGAAAAATTACAAATCCAGCTAATATCAAATGTTGGGATAGTTATGGAATCTATCTGTCTGGATAAACTAGTAAAAAACTATGAAGATGAATAACACCAAAATCTTGGTGGCTAAAAACACAAAGGTTTATTTATAGCTCATGAGGCATGTGTATTACAGTGTCAACAGCAGTCCTCTGTTCACTACACTCAGAAACCTAGGCTGATAAGGCACAACCAATTAAACACTGTTGATCACCATGCTAGTGGGAAAAGGAGAGCTCTCTGGGCAGAGAGTGGGGATGGTATGGATTTGGGATGTAGGAATGGGCTTTGCAATGTCAAATAAATGACTTGGCACTTCTACCCATGTTTAATTGGCCAGAAGTATCCATCTGTCCCCAGCCACATGGAATTAAAGGAAGCTTCCTGTATTTCTGGTGAAAGTGAACACTGCTGTACCCATTTTGCAGGGAAACATTTTCAATTCTCTTCCCAATGTTAGTGACTTTTGTCTCCCTTTCAGACTGAGGACAAACATCTCTTAATTGCTCTCAGCTTAGGTTGCTATAGACTCTCAGCTCTGTGTCCTGGACTACCATTCATTGCATTAGACCGTCTTAAAAATAAGAAAGGTATCCTTGCATTGGAACTACCAATAACACTGATGCAAGATATTTGGACCCTCCTAGATCTTAAAGAATGAAACTTGTTTCTTTTGCAGTTAACTTTCTTAAAGATGTCAGATTTTTTATTGTAAACAACAAAAAATTCAAAAGAAGCACATCTTACACATAGATGTTTCCTAATAATACACAACAAGCAGTGATATTAAGCTACCTACTCTTGCTTTAAGATTGGATCTTCGTGTTCATCTGGGGCCACAGTCACCATGAAGCCAGAGAATTCAGTCTTGCCTAGCTTCTCTGTGTCCTTGTTGCTGTTTTTGGTACTTAATGGGTTCCTCCCCTTTCTCCTAATTTGCATGATTCTTATCCACTCTGTGGTTCATTTGCATTTCATCCCAGTGTGACTTTTAAAGAATGGTTTGCTTAAATTGCTTGTGGTGAAGAACAAAGCATAAAAGGAAAATTATTTCTAGCGTGAATCTTCTCCATTCATATTACTGAGCAGTATTTGCTCTAATTCTTAAGGACATAGTCAAAGGAAAAATTTCTGTCTGTGGCTGGTGGACCTCAGATGCTCAGTGAGCCCTTGAAATACACTATTGTGGAGTCCATTTCCTCTTGCTAGGAACTAACTCCTTTGGAATGTCAGATTGTCCCCTAGGCTGATAATTACATGTAAAAATTCGGCTTCAGGGAAGTCACGAAAATAAGAGTAAACAAGTTCTTGACTTTTTCCTTAGTGTTCTGTACCTAGAAAAAGCATAGTTTATTTCCTTTAATATCTAAAATTTCTAGATTCTAAACTTTTCTATTTTCTTTTGACTGTTTCTTTCTAATTTGACTATAAGTCCATCAGAGCTGGAGACATTTAGTATTTGTTTTATACTACGTATCTTGTACCTAGAAGATATAAATATATGTTCATTGACTGAATAAATAAATTACTGTTCTGGTTTCAAAAAGAAAATGAAAATGCATTGGAGCTCTGTGTATTCAAGAACGTAAATAAGTAATAGACGGAGAAACTGGAATTTGGGAGACTAGAAACAATATCAAATAATGAATCAAGGAGTTGTTACTTTCAAGGACATATTGGCTAGTTTTTTGGGTTGAATTTTGTACCACCCCCCCAAATTTATATGCTGAAGTCCTAGCCTCCCGTATTTCAGAATGTCACCTTATTTGGAAATGAGACTGTTGCAGATGTAATTATTTTAAATGAGGTTTTATTGGAGTAGGGTGAATCCCAAATCCAATATGACTGATGACCTTATAAAAAGGAGAAATTTGAACAGTCAGGCACACAGGGAGCACTCCATGAGAGGACTGGAGATGTACTATCACAAGTCAAGGAAGGCTAAAGATTAAAAACCACCAGAAACTAAGAGTCATGGAATACATTCTTCCTCACAGCTTTCAGAAGGGACCAATCCTGCTGACATCTTGATTTTTGGCTTCTCGACTCTGGAACTGTGAGGCAATGAATTTCTGGTGTTTAAGCTGTCTAGTTTGTGGTATTTGTTACAGCAGCCCTGGTAAACCAATATAGTCAGTCGCAGTCACCTTATTTTTTTTAAAGTTGATAGAAATGCTTAAGCCAAACTCAGTAGCTCAGACAACATTTCCCCTTTATACTCTGATTCAACTAATTCAAGAAAGAGACTCTCTTTTGACATATGCAATTAGAAAAATTTAAGTAATGGCTGGCACATTTACTACTGAAATACAATGGGTGTGTGTGTGGGGGGGTGGTGTGTGTGTTTGTGTAGGGGAGGGTTATGGAAGGGAAAGTGTTCCTAACTAAGAAAGCTGGGTGAGTTCATGAAATATTTCCATTTCGGAGGTACCAGTTGCCAGAACCTAACAGGTGCTACTCAAAGGTTTCACATGATGAGGTTATGGGTAACAAAACATGTTTTACCAGTGCCTTATCCACTTCACTAATTTTAAATTAAGAATCTTTAAATTCAGTGGGGATCCAGGGACATTCATACTTAATGTTAGACTAGGGGTCTGATAACCTTAAAAAATGGGAAAGAGTTCAGCTGCTGAATCTTGCCTGAAAGACAAAGGCTATGCCAACTGTTGGGAGTACATATTACCTTCATGCTTTCCAACATGGAGGGAATCATAAGATAGGACGGGGAACTAATCTCTCAGGAGACTTAGTCCAGCAGAAACACCATCCCCATAAACAAGTGAAGGATAAAGGGTGAACTAATTTTAATATGGTTTCTATAACGAATTTCTACAACAAAATTTACTCCCTCTGATACAGATGGGTCTTTGATGCCATAAAACAATAAAGCACATGTCAAAGCTGAAGTGGTAGAGGAGGGAATTTTTTTATAATTCGTTGAAAGAACTCCCTTGATGGTCAGTTTTTATTCTCTTCGCTGAAGGTTGGAAAAGCAGCAGTGACACAAAGCTCAGCATTTGAAATGAGGCAGAGAGTGGAAGCTGTTTACATGATTTTTTTTTTTTTTTTTTTTTTTTTGGTACTGTTGCCTTCCCACATCCCACTCTGACTCTTTTTAAACTTCATGTTGGCCATTCAGGGCAAGGGAACATTTTTAGGGACACGTTAACCTGTTATGGAGACGGCTGCCCTTTGGGGCTTGTGTGGGAAGGAACGCCTCAGCCACAAGCAATTCCTTTTGGCATTCGTACTAAGACAGCATCTAAGATCCTTCTACTCTTCAAGGTGTAGTAGAACATGTATTTTAAAAAGAGCGTACTCATTCATGAATACTTTGGAATAACCCTCCACTTAACCATTTAGGGCAGGGAGTTTGTACTTCACAATGCAGCAGGAAGATAAGTATATTTGTGACCAATCTACATTTGTATTCATTTTTGTTGAAACGGATATGACACGACCACTCTAATCTTGTAACTATGTGCGGGCAGAACAATTCTTAAGTTATTAGCAAGATTTATGAAAAGAGTAAAGGTAGAAAAAAATGATATATGTAGAATCAAGAGTAAACAACGTCAAACGGAAAAACCACAGTAACATAGAATCACTGGCTTCAGTCATTGACCTGGAGAATAGACTGCCCACCCAAATGTACGGATTCATTTATTCTCCTTTTATGAAAATGTGTGAACTTTATTATGCTTTGTTAATTTAAACATTTGGAATTCTTTTTTGTTTTTTCCCTCCAGAGATTAAAAAAAAAAATCAGTTATTCTGAAGAGTAACTAGAAATGAGTTAATAACCATACATTTACACAGACTGAAATTTATTTCTGTCATTCTGTTTGTCTAAATAAATTTAAAAAAGAGGTATCCAAACCGAATGTTTCCTCTGCTGTTATTAGTCATCCAAATATTTGCGTTCATGTTGAGTTAGGGCTTTCGTCTAAATAGCTTTCAATATGCTAAAATAAGTAACAAACTATTAAGTCCTGGTAGAGTTTTTTAATTAAGAATGTTAATTTATCATGCAGTGGTATATGTTAATTAATAATTATTCAAATACATACTAATTGAAATGTTTTTCCAATAGTATCGCATTTACTAAAGTATTTAGATAATAGTGCTGCCGAAAGTAAAAGAATTTCTCATTATTTTCTTACATTAAAAAATAAGAGCTTTAAAGATTCTTTAAAATACAATACAAAATAAAACAAAATAAACTCTTTCAGTTACTGCGAAGCATATAATTCTACATATATAGTAACATATAATGATTTTCTGCATAATTTTTACCAAGAGCCACTATTATAAATTCAGAGATGTGTTCTTCCAGAAAATGTTTGGCCTTAAACTTTGTATTGAATAAAATTGAATTTTAAATAAAAATGTCACCTGAAAAGATGCCAGTCCTCAATCTATTGATATTACTACATTTTTACCCTAATATATTAATTGGTAAAAATTACAAAAATCTATACGAGGTTGAAGTTGCTTTTCGAAAACATGGACCAATGAAAATACTCAGGTGGTGGTGGGACCATACATTTATAGGGAGGGAATGTCTTCAGGCCTTCTGAAGAGGACTGCCCAGCTGCCATCCTCACATCTCTATCAAGGTGCTTCATTTTCCTGAACCAGCCCCCCCTACAGCAGTAGAGGAATGACCATCATTACCGGCCTTGGGACTAAAAGGCCAATTTTATCATGACCTTTATCTCTGAGATGTCAGCCATTTCTAATCTCCCTAAGGAGTGTGCACTACTATTCTATCACTATTCTGATTCCATCTCCCATTCCCTACTTCTGTCTCTCTCACTCAGCATTATGTTTATCCTTCCATGGTTTTGTTGACACAGCCAAATTTCATATGTCCTCCACCTTTTTATAAGCGTTTTCTTCATCTTCTTGCTCTGAAACCTGGCTCATTGCTGATTCTATAACTTCTCCTTTTGTGGCATCAAGTGGCAGCTGTATGGCTCCAACAAACTTGGTTTCATGGCCCTAGAGATGGAGTAGGTGTGCTCTTCACTACTTTTGCTTCTTTGAGACAATTCTTACTTCCTCCTTCTTAAATTCCCCCAGTTTAAATTTCAAGTCTTCAAACTAGAACACTATTTGCTTTTCCTTGGGCAAATGTTTACTGATCCCAGGGTAAACCCCTTCATTCCTTGAAGATATTAGCCCCTAGGTAAATGTCATTCTCTCCAAAATACTCCTCTCATAATATTTGTGAAAAACAGTATCTGTGTAGACCTTTCCATAGATGGGCCTCTCTGTTTCTGACTTCCTTTCCAGTTATCTTGTCCTCCACTTACTTCAGCCACTCACTCTCATAGCCATGATTTTATTGTTAGCAGCAACTGCAAATTTTCAATACTATCAGTTTCAAGTGTATCACATTTTGGCCCTCACTTTCTACCTTTCTAGCTCCTTCCTTCCAGTATCCTGAATCCAACAATCCTTTGACCCTGTGTAGACTTACAAGCCATTCATTCTACTGATTTTTCCTTGCCCCGTGTCCCCTAATGTCAGAATGGCTACATGTTCTGGTTTGCGTAGAAGACTTTTGTTCACATCTGTTATCTCAGCATAATAATTAAATGTGCTGTAGTTCAGACAATACAATATATGGTTACTCTACTTAGTGTTCTCACTTCCCTTCTTACTCAGCCTAAATTCTATAGTCAACTAAAAATATGACTTTGCATATACTTTTCAACTACCTTGTCCCTCTTTCTCATAATCAATACTTTGGCAAAATCCCAACCCTGGTTAGAGCCAACTCTCCAAATACTTTATATCTGTACCTGCATCTCAATGTGGCTGGAATCAAACAGAGAACTGTGCTGTCTGATCTCATATTAAATTCATGATTCTTAATTTCAAGATGCCCCTTATTTATGTCAAGTAATCATACTATGTTACCCTGGCCCATTTATTCTTCCACTCTCCCAGATGATAATTTCATATCTTTTCTCTCCTTAAACTTCTAAATCTTCTTAATCCATCTTCACACTGAGCTGGTGATCTTCTATTTCACAGAGAAAAATGAACCAATCAGAAAAGAACTTCCACAAACATTTATACACTAAGGGAGCACCGAACCTTTCACCTGTGCACTAGACTCCACCCCTTCTCACCTACGGGATTCTTCTTTTTCTGTCACATCCCAGGCACAATCTACTTACAAACAGCATCAGCTTATCTTCAGAATAATCTTTCCATCTTTACGGCTTCTACTCTGATCCAAGACATTGACGTCTCTCAACTGGACAATGTTGAATCACTGCTCTTTTTTGATCCAACACACATCTTCTAGACTGTTTGCAGCACAACTGTTAAGTGATATTGTTAAGATATAAGTTACATCATACAATTCCTCTTTTTGAATCTTCCCAGTGGCTTCACATTTCATTCCAAATGGAAGCCAAAATTAAATAATAACTTACAAGGACTTATAAATGTCTGTCTCCCCTCTTCCCTTCCTGATTTTAATCTTTCACTATCCAGTTCTTGTTTACTACTCCTCATTCACGTTGGCTTTCTTGCTGCTCCAAAAACACTCCAGGAATTTGCTTACTTAGGGATTTTGCATTGGAAGTTCCTGTCTCTCAAGTAACTTCCCCTTCCTCCCAAATGCCATGGGACTTAACTCACAAGGACACCTTCCCTGTGAAGCTGCTCTAGTCTACGCTTCTTAAAATTGAAGTCCCCATCCCAAGCGATCTCCTTAACCCAATTCCTTGCCTTGTTTTTATCCATAGGACCTATTCTCTCTCTCCTTTCATAATCATTTCTTTTACTTAGATGATTGATAGTTACATAATTTGTGTGTATATATATTCTTTGTTTCTGAAATTCACTGATGACTTTCTATTAATTGAGGGAATAAAGAACATTATTTTTATGAACACAAAATCTGACAGTATCGTGGTGAGGAATATGGCCAGAAAACTCACCTCCTACTTACTAACCTTAAAACCTTAGAAAAATGTATGACTTCTCTGCTGCTCAGTTTCTCCATCAGTCCAAAGAAGAAAAGACAAATATGCAGTTTATTTTTCCTTTGTTATTTGTAGATTAAATACAAATGTATGTATAACATTTACCATAAAACTTGGTAGAAATTAGATTAGTAGTAAACATATTTTCATTAATTGTTAAACATTATTACCGAAATTATTTTGACTATTAGTAAGATGATTAATATATTCAGCCTATATTTCAACCTTCGTCACATCTCTGAATCATTTCTGTGGCATTATTAGATTATGATTATAATGGATAAATCTAAAATTGGTAGAAAATCAAAGCTTAGCAAATTTAAAATTTTACTTTTATTATAAGCTATGTTGAAGTGTAAAATTTCAGTTGGTTTGATATCTGCAGAACACACTGGGAGAAAAAAATACATTCCTTATATAACTAATTCAAACACCTTTATTTTAAGTATAAATAAATTGGCAACAATAATAAGTTCAGATGGACAGATTAAAGCTCCAATATTTCTAGTAGTTTACTTTACCTGAATTCTCTGTGAAGTGGAGGCCAAGATTAAATTGACTAAACCTTCAACACAGAGAGGGTAGTTAAACCCATCTTAGAGTTTTTATAAACCCAGATTCCAAAAGAATGGTAAAAGCCTGATTCTTTTTGGTTGATCTACATAAGTAGTTTAATTTAAGAAAATGATACTATCACAACATCAAGCCTTAAAAAAAGTCTAATTAATAGTTTTATTTCTTAGAACTACCATGCAACCCAGCAATCCCACTACTGGGCATATACCTGAGAAAAGCATAATTCAAAAACAGTCATGTACCACAATGTTCATTGCTGCTCTATTTACAATAGTCAGGACATGGAAGCAACCTAAGTGTCCATCGACAGATGAATGGATAAAGAAGATGTGGCACATATATACAGTGGAATATTACTCAGCCATAAAAAGAAACAAAATTGAGTTATTTGTAGTGAGGTGGATGGACCTAGAGACTGTCATACAGAGTGAAGTAAGTCAGAAAGAGAAAAATAAATACCGTATGCTAACACATATATATGGAATCTAAAAAAAAAATTAATAAAATGGTTCTGAAGAACCTAGGGGCAGGACAGGAATAAAGACTCAGACGTAGAGAATGGACTTGAGGACATGGGGAGGGGAAGGGTAAGCTGGGACGAAGTGAGAGAGTGGCATGGACTTATATACACTACCAAATGTAAAATAGATAGCTAGTGGGAAGCAGCCGCCTAGCACAGGGAGATCAGCTCAGTGCTTTGTGACCACCTAGAGGGATGGGATAGGGAGGGTGGGAGGGAGACGCAAGAGGGAGGATATATGGGGATATATGTATAGCTGATTCACTTTGTTATAAAGCAGAAACTAACACATCATTGTAAAGCAATTATACTCCAATAAAGATGTTAAAAAAAAAGTTTTTTTTCTAGTAACTGTGAATTGGATCTGAAATTCAAAGATCTGAAATTCTTTGAAATAAGACTCCTATAAGGGTGCAAGAATGTTAGTAGGTCACTAAATTTCTCTTGCAGAGAAACGTGAATAATAAAGAGTTTAAAATATTTTACATTGTATAAATATAGAGTCAAAAATAAGATTTTCTTCCAAATTGTAGGGTAAAATCTTTCTGTTCATTGGTATGTAAAATTACAGATATAACTATGTACTTTTACACATGTAAAGAAATCTCTGTTGTAAATATAACCTTCAAAATGTCCTTTGTTAGGATCTGAGACATGGAAAAAAAAAAACACACACACACACAAAAGAGAATGGTGATGGACTACATTTAAAAGAAAACATTCTTGCTGATGAAAAGCATTTTAAAGAGGAAGTCATCTTATCTTGAAAAGATCTATTCCACTGCACCTAATTACTCCTCAGTATAGCTTGGAATTTGAAACAGTCTTCCACTCCCACCTTCTAAATACCAATGCACTGTAAATCCACCCTTCTGCCAGAACTTATTGTTGCAAGGAATAATTTGAACCAGAAATACTTAAGTAGGGAGAATACATATCAATCTGGCCTTTGTGAATTGCTTAGACCAACAGATTCTTGGCAGAATAACCTGCAAAAGTTGTCTTTACAGAAAGGATCAGTATCAGCCAATAATTCTTCCAAACTTCTCCAGGGTACGCAAAGGGTGGAAACATTGTGAAGATAGGTCAACACCCTTCTTGTAGACTTCAAATTACTGGCTGTTAACACTTTGTGAACTGCCTGCTTTTAATTATACACATCTATTGGCTAGTTAGCAGGTGAAATGACTTAACTCCTCAAGGAATACGTGTGGACTCAAATCGGCAATTTTAATTAATAACCTCTCCTTAGAGAAAACTTATATCAAGTGAACCTCCTGGCTGCCCCCATCTGACCAACAGAATGAATTGTTTTCATTCCTTGTAAGCAGTTGAAAGGCTACAATAGTGAAACCATGCATGACACCATGATAACTCTTGTCTGACAAGTTGAAGACAATACCAGACTACTACACGAAAATAGCCTGCTCAGAATTCTCTTTCCCCAAAGACACGGGCTTTTTCATCCCCTGGGCCATGAGCAGCACCAAGTTGAAAGAGATTGGGAAACATAATCTCACAAAAAATATCTACAGGGTAATGAAGCAGGCAACCAGGATTCACAAGCATTGAAACGTGCAGGAGTAAATCACACAGGGAAACATGGAGATCTCTGAAAAAATTCGGAAACTGAGGCAGTCCTGCTCTTTCCCTTGCCCTTTACCCTCCTGCAGCCTCAAAAGCTACAGGAGATGACAACTCAAAACAGCTGAGCAGTGAGCCCAAGAGGACAGTCTGGTATAATTCCCAGCACCCCCTCTCCACCCACTACTGTGTTTAAAGTTTCAGATTCTCTGCTAACCGCAAATTCATTCAAGCGAGGGATAAACCCTCCTTTCAAATTACACCTAATCCTGGGAAGGTTTAACCAGTCTATATATAGCTTTATACGCTTATTTAGCTATATATATATATACGTAGCTAAGTATATATATATATAGCTAAGTGTATATATATATATATATATATATATATATATATATATATATATATATATATGTTGTATTTAAATTTATTTTATCAGATTGCTTTCCTCCTAATATCTACTTGAAATTCGCAGAAATTAGGAAGTTTTAGTGAAGGGAAGAGAAAGAAAATGTGTTTCTAACCATGCAAACTCGGAGAAGGACAACTTTGGTGCCTATTTGCAGTCTATGGGCCTTGTAAATCTAAAAAGAAAAAGTAGAATGATGGATTTTAGACCTGAAAGGGTTGGTACAGAAGTACAGAGCAGTAAGGTTGGGCATTAAGGATTTCACTTGGTGCTAGAGGGCTAGCTATTGCTACACTCTCATTTTCCCCTAACTTACACCTTGGTGCTTATATTATGAGAAAAAAGTGTCAAATGACTCAATTTATTAATGAAATAGTAGAATTTAATAGAAATTCATGGCATTTTAGATTTGTCTAGATTCACCAATGTCTATTTTGAGATCTGGCATCATTTATACTGTTTCCTAGACTTCTTTATTTTTGTTTCTTGAATTTTATTTTATTTTATTTTTTTATACAGCATGTTCTTATTAGTTATCTATTTTATGCATATTAGTGTATATATGTCAATCCTAACCTCCCAATTCATCCCACCACCAGCAGCCACTCCGCTTTCCCACCTTGGTGTCCATATGTTTGTTCTCTACATCTGTGTCTCTATTTCTGCCTTGTAAACCAGTTCATCTGTACAATTTTTCTAGATTCCACATACATGCGTTAACATACGGTATTTGTTTTTCTCTTTCTGACATACTTCAATCTGTATGACAGTCTCTAGGTCCATTCACATCTCTACAAATGACCCAATTTCATTCCTTTTTATGGCTGAGTAATATTCCATTGTATATATGTACCACATCTTCTTTATCCATTTGTCTGTCGATGGGCATTTAAGTTGCTTCCATGACCTGGCTATTGTAAATAGTGCTTCAGTGAACATTGGGGTGCATGTGCCTTTTTGAATTATGGTTTTCTCTGGGTATATACTCAGTAGTGGGATTGCTGGGTCATATGGTAATTCTATGTTTAGTTTTTTAGTCTGTCATAAGGAGTGAAGTAAGTCAGAAAAAGAAAAACAAATACCGTAACTAACACATATATATGGAATATATTAAAAAAAAATGGTTCTGAAAAACCTAGGGGCAAGACAGGAATAAAGATGCAGACATAGAGAATGGACTTGAGGACACAGGGAGGGGGAATGGTAAGCTGGGACAAAGTGAGAGAGTGGCATGGACATATATACACTACCAAATGTAAAATAGCTAGTGGGAAGCAGCCACATAGAAAAGGAGACCAGCTCGGTGTTTGTGACCACCTAGAGGGGTGGGAAAGAGAGGGTGGGAAGGAGACACAAGAGGAAGGGGATATGGGGATATATGTATACCTATAACTAACTCACTTTGTTATACAGCAGAAACTAACACAACAATGTAAAGCAATTTTACTCCAATAAAGATGTTAAAAAAAAGAAACCCAAAATACTGTTCTCCACAGTGGCTGTATCAATTTACATTCCAACCAACAGTGCAAGAGTGTTCCCTTTTCTCCACACCCTTTCCAGCATTTGTTGTTGCAGATTTTCTGATGATGCCCATTCTAACTGGTGTGAGGAGATAACTCATTGTACTTTTGATTTAGATTTCTCTAATAATTAATGATGTTCAGCAGCTTTTCATGTGCCTCTTGGCCATCTCTGTGTCTTATTTGGAGAAATGTCTATTTAGGTCTTCTGACCATTTTTGGTTTGGGTTGTTTGTTTCTTTAATATTGCGCTTCATGAGCTGTTTATATATTTTGGAGATTAATCCTTTGTCTGTTGCTTCATTTGCAAATATTTTCTCCCATTTTGAGGGTTGTCTTTTCCTCTTGTTTATAGTTTCCTTTGCTGTGCAAAAGCTTTTAAGTTTAATTAGGACACATTTTTTATTATTTCCCTTACTCTAGGAGGTGGGTCAAAAAACATCTTGCTGTGATTTATGTCAAAGAGTGTTCTTCCTATGTTTTTCTCTAAGAGTTTTATAGTGTCCAGTCTTACATTTAGGTCTTTAAACCATTTTGAGTTTATTTTTGTTTATGGTGTTAGGGAGTGTTCTAATTTCATTCTTTTACATGTAGCTTCCAGTTTTCCCAGCACCAATTATTGCAGAGACTGTCTTTTTTCCATTGTATATCCTTGCCTCCTTTGTCATAGATTAGTTGACCTTAGGTGTGTGGGTTTATCTCTGGGCTTTCTATCCTGTTGCATTGATCTATATTTCTGTTTTTGTGTCAGTACCATATTGTCTTGATTACTGTAGCTTTGTAGTATAGTCTGAGGTCAGGGAGTCTGATTCCTCCAGCTCGATTTTTTTTCCCCTCAAGATTGTTTTGGCTATTTGGGGTCTTTTGTGTCTCCATACAAGTTTTCAGATTTTTTGTTCTAGTTTTGTAAAAAAATGCCATTGGTAATTTGATAGGGATTGCATTGAAACTGTAGATTGTTTTGGGTAGTATAGTCATTTTCACAATATTGATTCTTCCCATCCTAGAACATGGTATATCTCTCCATCTGTTTGTATCATCTTTGATTTCTTTTATCAGTGTCTTATAGTTTTCTGAGTACAGGTCTTTTACCTCCTTATGTAGGTTTATTCCTATGTATTTTATTCTTTTGGTTGCAATGGGTGAATGGGATTGTTTCCTTAGTTTCTCTTTCTGATCTTTCGTTGTTAGTGGATAGGAATGCAAGAGATTTCTGGGCATTCATTTCATATCCTGCTACTTTACCAAATTCATTGATTAGCTCTAATAGTTTTCTGGTGACTTCTTTAGGATTCTCTATGTATAGTATCATGTCATCTGCAAACAGTGACAGTTTTACTTCTTCTTTTCCAGTTTGTATTCCTTTTATTTCTTTTTCTTCTCTGATTGCTGTGGCCAGGACTTCCAAAACTATGTTAAATAATTGTGGCAAGAGTGGACATCCTTGTCTTGTTCCTGATTTTAGAGGAAATGCTTTCAGTTTTTCACCACTGAGAATGATGTTTGCTGTGAGTTTGTCAAATATGGACACTGTTATGATCAGGTAGGTTCCCTCTATGCCCACTTTCTGGAGAGTTTTTTTTTTTTTTTTTAAAGATTTATTGATTGATTGACTGATTGATTGCTATGTTGGGTCTTCGTTTCTGTGCTAGGGCTTTCTCTAGTTGTGGCAAGTGGGGGCCACTCTTCATCACGGTGCGTGGGCCTCTCACTATCGTGGCCTCTCTTGTTGCAGAGCACAGGCTCCAGACGCGCAGGCTCAGTAGTTGTGGCTCACGGGCCCAGTTGCTCCGCGGCATGTGGGATCCTCCCAGACCAGGGCTCGAACCCATGCCCCCTGCTCTAGCAGGCAGACTCCCAACCACTGCACCACCAGGGAAGCCCCTGGAGAGTTTTTATCATAAATTTGTGTTGAATTTTGTCAAAAGCTTTTTCTGCATCTATTGAGGTGATCATATGGTTTTTATTCTTCAGTTTGTTAATATGGTGTGTCACATTGATTTGCATATATTGAAGAATCCCTGCATCCCTGGGATAAATCCCACTTGATCATGGTGTATGATCCTTTTAATGTTTTGCTGGATTCTGTATGCTAGTATTTTGTTGAGGATTTTTTGTATCTATATTCATCAGTGATATAGGTCTGTAATTTTCTTTTTTGTAGTATCTTTATCTGGTTTTGGTATCAGAGTGATTGTGGCCTTGTAGAATGAGTTGGGGAGTGTTCCTTCCTCTGCAATTTTTTGGAAGAGTTTGAGAAGGATAGGTGTTAGCTCTTCTCTAAATGTTTGCTAGAATTTGCCTGTGAAGTCACCTGGTCCTAGACTTTTGTTTGTTGGAAGATATTTAATCACAGGTTCAATTTCATTACTTGTGATTGGGCTGTTCATATTTTCTATTTCTTTCTAGTTCAGTCTTGGAAGGTTAAACCTTTCTAAGAACTTGTCCATTTCTTCCAGTTTGTCCATTTTATTGGCATAGAGTTGCTTGTAGTAGTCTCTTATGATGTTTTGTATTTCTGTGGTGTCTGTTGTAACTTCTCCTTTTTCATTTCTAATTTTATTGAGTCCTCTCCATTTTTTTCTTGATGAGTCTGGCCAAAGGTTTATCAATTTTGTTTATCTTCTCAAAGAACCAGCTTTTAATTTTATTGATCTTTGTTATTGTTTTCTTTGTTTCTATTTCATTTATTTCTGCTCTGATTTTTATGATTTCTTTCCTTCTACTAATTTTGGGTTTCTTTGTTCTTCTTTCTCTAGTTCCTTTAGGTGTAAGGTGAGATTGTTTATCTGATATTTTTCTTGTTTCTTGAGGTAGGATTGTATTGCTATAAACTTCCCTCTTAGAACTGCTTTTGCTGCATCCCATAGGTTTTGGATCATCGTGTTTCATTGTCATTTATCTCTAGGTATTTTTTGATTTCCTCTTTGATTTCTTCAGTGAGCTAGTCAGTGATTTATTTAGTAACATACTGTTTAGCCTCCATGTGTTTGTGTTTTTTTACGTTTTTCCCTTTAGTTGTTTTCTAATCTCATAATGTTGTGGTTGTAAGCAGCATTTATATGGGTCTTGTTTTTTCATCCAATCAGCCACCCTATGTCTTTTGATTGGAGCATTTAGTCCATTGACATTTAAAGTAACTATTGATAAGTGTATGTACTTATTGCCATTTTATTATTTGTTTTCTGGTGGTTTTTGTAACTCTTTTCTGTTCATTTCTTCTTCTCTTTGTTTATTACTTTGTGGTTTGATGATTCTCTTTAGTAATTTGCTTGTGTTTCTTTCTTTCTAGTTTTTGTGTACCTATTATAAATTTTTGATTTGTGGTTACTATGGAGCTCATATATGCTGGCATATAACTACATCTACTTGTTATAAATAGGTAGTCATTTAAGTTCAAAAACATTCTAAAAGTTCTATTTTTTTCACTCCCTTCCCCTACATTTTGTGTTTTTAATGTTACATTTTACATCTTCGTGTTTATCCCTTCACTGTTTATTTTAGTTATAGTTGCTTTTACAATTTTTTGTCTCTTAATCTTTATAATGGTTTATTTAAGGGATTGATCCTCAGCCCTTATTATATATTTGCCTTTCCTAGTGGTATTTTTCTTTTCCTATAGATCCTTACTTCTTGTGATAGACTTTTCTTATCCACTTAGAGAAGACCCTTTAACAGTCCTTTTAGGCAGGGTTTAATATTGATGAACTTTCAGGTTTTGCTTATATGAGAAGTTCATTATCTCTCCTTTGATTCTAAATAATAATATTGTTGAATAGAGTACCCTTGGTTGCAAGTTTTTCCCTTTTAGTGCTTTGAATATATCATGCTACTCCCTTCTAGCCTGCAAAGTTTCTGAAGAAAAATCAGCTGATAGCCTTATGGAGGTTCTTTTGTATATGACTCTTTGTTTTTATCTTGCTGCCTTTAGAATTCTCTCTTTATCTTTATCTTTTGCCATTTTAATTATGATGTCTTGGTGTGGGGCTGTTTGGGTTTATGTTATTTGAGACTCTGTGCTTCCTGTACCTGGGTATCTATTTCCTTCTTCAGGTCTGAGACTTTTTCAGTCATAACTTCATCAAATACCTTTTTCATCCCCTTCTTTCTCTTATCCTTCTGGGACCCCTATAATATGAATGTTGGTACTCTTGATGTTTTCCCAGAAAATTTGTTTTTAGCTTTGCTATTCTGATTGGATTTATCTTCCAGATCACTTATACATTCTTCTGTATTGCTTAGTCTGCTATTCCTTCATTCTGGTGTGTTTTTCATTTCAGTTATTGTATTTTTCAGTTCTGACTGGTTCTTTTTTATATTTTCTAGTTCCTTGTTAAAATTCTCACTGTGTTTATCTATTCTTTTCCTGAATTCAGTTAGCATTCTTATTACTAATGTTTTGAATTCTTCATCTGATAAATTGTTTACTTCTCTTTCATTATTCATTTTTCAGGGGTTTTCTCTTGCTCTTTCAATTGAGACTAGTTCCTCTCTCTTTTCATTTTGCGTAACTTTCTCCACCTCTATGAATTTAGGTGAAACAATTGCCTATTGCAGTCTTGAAGGGATATCCTTATGTAGGAGTGTCCATGGTCTGCATGTGCCCAGTGCATTTGGTGGGAGAGCTGGACTTGACATGAAAAGAAGACATCTTTCCTCAGGGTATGTTGTCAGCTATCACCTTGGTAGGAGGTGGAGCTAGAGATAGAGGAGCTAGAGCCAGAACCAGATGTGAGATGGGGCTTCCTCTGTGCTCAGAGGCTGTTACCACCCTACTGGATGTGGGGTCAGATCCCAAGTTGATGGAGCAGAAGCTCTGAGGGTCAGGTCTGAGCTGACTCTCTTTCCTTTAAGTATGTGCTCTCTCATCTCCCAGCACCAGCACCCTTGTCCCAGAGGGAAGCAGTGCTGGAGCAAGAGGGGCCCATGCAGGCTCTCGGCTCATGATGAGGCATGGGCTGTGGTGGTTCAACCACAGAGAGAGGTCCAGGCTGTGTTTGATGCAGTGTCTGTGCAACTGCCAGTAATGGCAGCCCCACTGCACCTGAGTCTCCTTTGTCCCTCACAGCCAGTGAATCTCCCCAGTCTTCTCAGCCTCTGCCCTGTTGTGGAGCTGCTCTTCTCGGCAGGTGGGGCTCACTTGGGCTCTCAGCATATCAGGGCTTTGGCTGTGGTGGTCCAGCTGCTGTCAGAGATCAGGGCTGCTTCTGGTGATCTGCCTGAGTAAGCATCAGCAATGGCTATCCCCATTGCATCAGATGCCACCCCAGGTCCAAGTAGTCTCTCTGTTCCATGGCCAAGCTCTCTCCCTGGTCCTGGTAGCCCTTGCCCTCATGCTGAGCTGTGAGGTGAAGTAAGTGGGGCTGAAGCATTTGCTCAACTCAGGCTTGGGCATGTGCCAGGGCAGTCACAGGAAACCAGGTAGCCACTGGAGTAGTCCTCAATCCACCTTATCTGCTCTGCCTTGGGAGCAAGCCAGCACTCTCATGCTCCTCACAAATGGAGTCCAGGCTTCCCATAGCCCTCCTGTTAGTTCTAGTGGCCCTCCAGCCAGCCAAGGGGGCTTTTCTGCCCTGTGTTGGATTCCAGGACTGGGACACCCAATATGTGGCTCAAACTGCTCAGTAATTAGGGCAGATCTCCACTGGTGTATTCTCCCTTTTCCTCTGAGTCCCCTCCTAGAGGTATGGTCCCAACCTGATTGCTCTGTTCGCTTCCTTCCTGATTCTGTGTGGATCTTTGTTACAGCCTTGGTTGTACTGTTTCTGACAGTTTCCAGTTAGTTTTCAGTGAGAATTTTTCCACATTCAGATGTATTTTTGATGTGTTCATTGGGGAAGGTGAGTTCCACATCCTCCTACTCTGCCATCTTGATCCAAAGTTCCATTCTTCTCTTTTAAATGTGTGTCTGTGGGAAAGATTTTAAAACTAATGAGTAGCATTTTTTTTGGGACTAGTTCTGCCATTATTTGTATAAACCTAACACACATCTTCACTTCTCTAAATTTATTTCTTCATCTGGAATTTTAAAGGGATTGAAATAATACTCTCTCAGTTTCCTGGTGGGGACATAATTGTAATATTGTATGACAACTTTACATCATCAGTTTTGATTGAAGGAGCTGGAGCTTTCAGAGACACATTTCATGACCCATGTTTGACACAAACTTTGTTAACAGATGTGAAGAGGAACAGTTTATGGAATTCCTTGAGGTAATGTTATTTTATACCAAAAATATCTACTATGGTTTTACAGAAATGTCAGACATTTTAGTAGAGTATTTGAAATTCTTGAAGAAATGTTTTACATAAGAGCTGTCATTTTTAATGTGCAAATTTTGTTGTGATTTCATCATGGAACATTTTATCCTTTCAAATATTTTTTTACAATACAACTTTGAGAAATATATTTTTCCATAAGATAATGAACCCTCATTATCAAGTATAGAAATTTCCTTAATTTCAATTGAAGAATAATATTCTAAAGTTTAAATATATAGTATATATTGATAATTTTAAAAGTTTTATGATTTTATTATAAAATTTCTTTAATTTTAATAGAAGAATAATATTCTAAAGTTAATTATATATATTGCATGAAAATTTTATAGTAAAATTTGTGATTTTATTGTATTATAAAATATACTATGCTATAAAGTTATTTTATAATAATTTTATAATAAAATTTTATATAAAATATATAATACTTTAAATTTTGAAAACAGGTAATTTATAAAACTTAATTCATTTAACTCTTTCACCTAATTTAAAATAAATTCAGTTAATTTATTTAACTCTTTCACTAAGGCAACATAATCTTAGCATGATGCACTATTACTATAATGTTGCTTTTTTGTTGTTATTTTTTGGGGTACTTGGGTAAATATTTTGATTAATTAGATCTTTGAAAACAGATCGTTAGAGTTTGCTTTGCAGAGAAACCCAAATACTTCCCTGAGGTGACTTGAAGGCTTGTGGTGAAACAGAAATAGTAGCAATCAATATAATGTTTAATCTGGACACCCCATCACTCTTAAACTAATAAACTAGAGTGTCAGTGATGTCATAGCCAAAGATTCTCTTCTATTATAAATGGGTCAATTAGCAACCCATAGAAACACCCTGCTCTAGGGCCAGATGCAAGCTTGTAAATGACATGTCAAAGCAGAGCTGATACTTTGCTTTCCCTTCACAATGGGTCATGAATCAGTGCTCATCACATTCTATGCAGCCTAAACAAACAAACAAACAAGTAAGTTTATACCCAGTGTTGTACTTTCCAGATCCACTTCCTCTCAAATAAACAAAACCCTGATAATTATACCTCAGTTTTTAAAAAAAGTTTAAAAAAATTTTAAAAAGAACCCCAACTTTTGGTGTGATGGTTAATTTTATGTATCAACTTGATTGGGTCACGGGACCCCAGATATTTGGTTAAACATTATTTCTGGGTATGTCTGTGGAGGATGTTCATTTGTTGAAGGCCTGATTAGAAGAAAAGACTGAGTAAGAAATAGTTCTTTCTCTCTGCCGGACTGTCTTTGAGCTGAGACTTTGGTCTTCTGCCTTTGGAATGAACTCAGACTAGAGCATACAGCACTGGCTCTTCTGGTTCTCAGGTCTTCAGACTTGGACTAGAACTATACTGTTGACTTTCTTGGGTCTCCAGCTTATTGACTGTGGATCTTGGACTTCTCAGCCTCCGTAATCAAGTGAGCCAATTCCTAATACTAAATTTCTTTAGATAGATAGATAGACTGATCTTCTGAAAATATTACTTATTTCTCACCAGGATAAGATTAATTGCAAACTTAGTGACTTTGTTAATCTTATATCGTAGTTTCTCTTAGCTCCAGTTCCTTTAAATACCTGTTGTGGAATTTTGTTTGTTTGCTTTTTTAACTGTGACCCAGTCTTTTGGAAATCCATGCTCTCTTTCAAAAATTATTTACAACTATATATCAGATATCATACTTTCCCAGATATATAGCTGATTTTTAAGGGGAAGGAGATAAAACAAATGTGGGAATCAAAGCAGACAATAAACACAGATCATATAACTACAACTATAGAATTATCAGACCGGGAATTAAAAAGGTATGCTACTGTGTCTGACTTACTTCACTCAGTATGACAATCTCTAGGTCCACCCATGTTGCTGCAAATGGCATTATTTTGTTCCTTTTTATGGCTGAGTAATATTCCATTGTATGTATATGTATATATATACCACATTTTCTACCTTCTTTATCCATTCCTCTCTTGATGGACATTTAGGTTGCTTCCATGTCCTGGCTATTGTAAATAGTACTTCAATGAACATTGGTGTGCATATATCTTTTTGAATTATGGTTTCTTTGGATATATGCCCAGGAGTGGGACTGTTGGGTCATATGGTAGTTTTACTTTTAGTTTTTAAGGAACCCCTGTCCTGTTCTCCATACAAACACTATGAATTTACATTCCCACTAACAGTGTAGGAGGATTCCTTTTTTTTCACATCCTCTCCAGCATTTATTGCTTTTAGATCTTTTTAATGATGGTCATTCTGATTGGTATAAGGTGATACCTCATTGTAGTTTTGATTTGCATTTCTCTAATAATTAGTGGTGGATCTAGAGATTGTCACACTGGGTGAAGTAAGTCAAACACAGAAAGACACATCATATATATTGCTTATATGTGGAATCTAAAAAAAAAGGGTACAAATGAACTCATTTACAAGGCAGAAGTAGTCACAGATATAGAAAACAAACTTACGGTTACCAGGGGATAAGAGGGAAGGGATAAATTGGGAGATTGGGATTAACATATATACACTACTATATATAAAATAGATAACTAATAAGAACCTGCTGTATAGCACAGGGAACTCTACTCAATACTCTGTAATGGCCTATATAGGAAAAGAATCTAAAAAAAAAAGAGTGTATATATGTATATGTATAAATGATTCACTTTGTTGTACACCTGAAACTAACACAACATTGTAAATCAACTATACTCCAATAAAAATTAGAAAATAAAAATGAAAATAAAAATGAAAAACAACAACAACAACAACAAAAAGTGTGTTACCAATACATTCAAAAACTAGAGTAAAAGCTGAAGAATATTATCAGAGAATTGAGTCTCTTAAGAAGTATAAAATGGAAATTCTATAGTTGAAAACAAATAAAATAAATGCTATGAAAAGAACAAAACAAAAATGTGGATTAAAATGAAAAGTTTTAGCATACATACAATTGGAGTCACCAAAAGAAAAGAAAACATATATATATATATATATATATATAAATATGTATATTATATATATTTATATACATAATATATATAATATGTATATAAATATATATAAAATAAAATATATATAAATGTATATATATATTTTAAGAAATAATGGTATAGAATTTTCCAACATTCATTATAGACCTTGAGCTATGGGTTCAGAAACTTTTTTTTTTTTTTTTTTTTTTTTTAAATTTTATTTATTTTTTTATTTACTTATGGCTGTGTTGGGTCTTCATTTCTGTGCAAGGGCTCTCTCTAGTTGTGGCAAGTGGGGGCCACTCTTCATCGCGGTGCGCGGGCCTCTCACCATCGCGGCCTCTCTTGTTGCGGAGCACAGGCTCCAGACGCGCAGGCTCAGTAATTGTGGCTCACGGGCCTAGTTGCTCCGCGGCATGTGGGATCTTCCCAGACCAGGGCTCGAACCCGTGTCCCCTGCATTGGCAGGCAGATTCTCAACCACTGCGCCACCAGGGAAGCCCCAGAAACTTTTATGAACCCCAAACCAATTAAAAAAAAACAAAAACTGATACTTATTCACATAATAGTAAGATGACTGAAAACCATAAAAAAGAGAAAATTTAAAAACAACCAAAGGGAAAGAATACATTACTTTCAAAGGACCATAAGTATGATTGATATCTAGCTCTGCAACAGAAAAAATGAAAGACAGAAAACACTGATGCCATTTTTAAAGAGCTGAAAGAATATAACTATCAAACTAGAGTATTATTCCACAAAAGAAATATTCTTTAAGAACATAGGAAAGTAGAGACATTTTCAGACAAACAGTGAAAATCTTTCATCTCTACACCCATACTGAAGAAATACTACATGGAATTTTTGGGCAGAATTAAAATTAGTTTAGGGCTTCCCTGGTGGCGCAGTGGTTGAGAGTCTGCCTGCCAGTGCAGGGGACACGGGTTCGAGCCCTGGTCTGGGAGGATCCCACGTGCCGCGGAGCGGCTGGGCCCGTGAGCCACAGCTACTGAGCCTGCGCGTCTGGAGCCTGTGCTCCGCAACAGGAGAGGCCACGATGGTGAGAGGCCCGCGCACCGCGATGAAGAGTGGCCCCCGCTTGCCGCAACTGGACAAAGCCCTCGCACAGAAACGAAGACCCAACACAGCCAAAAATAAATAAATAAATAAATAAAATTAGTTTAGATGGAAACACAGTAAATCAGTCAGAAATGAAGAGCATGAGAATTGATAGATACATAGGGAGATCTAAATTAAAACTGACTGCTTAATGTAATAATAACTTAGTAATAATAATATTTGTATTTTTTTAAACCACACAAATGCAGAATTAAAAGTCATAATAAAATAGTATAAAAATTAAGGAGAGTAAACGCCGTAAGGCCATTACATTGACTAGAAATTGGTAAAGTATGAATTTAATATGAAATCCAGTAAGGCATGGATACATATCATAGCTTCTAACATAACAATGAAAAGAATAATGATACAATTCAACAATAAAAAAGATAACCTATTAGAAAATGAGCAATGTACTTGAGAGGACATTTCTCCAAAGAAGACATACAAATAACTAGTGATCACATGAAAAGATGTTGAACATCACTAATCATTGTGGAAATGTAAACCAAACCATAATTATATACCACTTCATACCCATTAGAATGGCTATTATCAAAAAAGCAGAACTAACAAGTGTTGATGAGGATGTGAAGAAATTGGAATCTTGTATATTGCTGGTAGGAATGTAAGATGGTGCAGATGCTGTGAAAAATGGTATGGTCGTTCCTCTAGAAATTAAACATAATTGTGTCATGTAACATATCTGTTCCATTTCTGGGTATATATCCAAAAGAATTGAAAGCAGAGACTTACAGATATTTGTCCACTCATGTTCATAATAGCATTATTAACAATAGTCAAAAGGTGGCTGCAACTCGTGTCCATTGATGGATGAATGGATAAAAAAAAGGTGATGTATAAATACAATGAAATATTATTCAGCCTTAAAAAGGAAGGGAATTCTCACATGTACTACAACATGGATGAACCTTGATGACATTATATTGATACTAAGTGAGATAAGCCAGTCACTTACGTGAAGTACCTAAGGTAGTCAAATTTATACAGATAAAAAGTTGAATGGTGGTTGTCAGGAACTGGGTGGAAGAGGGAATGAGGAATTATTGTTTAATGAGTATGAAATTTCATTTTGGGAAGATAAAAAAGTTCTGGAAATGGATACTTGTAATGGTTGTACAACATTGTGAATATAATTAATGTCACTGAAATGTACACTTAAAAATGGTAAGTTTTATGTCATGTGTATTTTACCACAATAAAAAAAAGAACCTTAACAACAATAAAAATAATAATAGAATGTATTACTAGCAAGCTAATAGAGGATGAGAAGTGGAAAAATAAAAATACTTTATCCAAAAAGGGCAAGAAATAAAAAAAGAAGAAACAGTGAACTGATGGGACAAATCAGAAAACAAATAGTAAGCTGGTAGAGATACATCTAAGTTTAATAGACAATATTAATCATAAAAATTGGATTAAAAAATGAAACAACTATACATTTTGTTGGTTTGCAGCATTGGGAGTTCCTGGGTAAAATCTGAAACTGGTCCTCTTGCAGGGAGGCAAGGAGAAACTGAAGAAAGAGGCAGGCCTCTCCAGATTGGTAGGTGGCAGCCTTAATAAGCAAAGGAACTGTGAGTCTTGCCCTGGGTGGCCACAAGATGAGTAGATCTCTGCACCGGCCCACCAGAATCTTAAAAGATTAAATAGGGGCCTTGACTGGGTTCAGTAGTGTACACAGTCCAGATGGTCTCAACAACACCTTGCTCTCTCAAGGTTGCATCCTTGGAACACTCCTAGTGTGGGAACTGTGGGTGGAATGTACATTCAAAGGACAGGGGAGAGGGTGAGGAGCCTTGGATTGCCAGGGTCCAGCTCACAGATCAACCAGAGGTCATGGCCTCTCAAATACCTCCTCCAACAATGTTGCTTGCATAAGCTGCATCTTTAATGTAAGGATATAGAATAGTTGAAAGAAAGAGGGAGGAAGAGGTGAATACTACAAATAGTAACCAACATAAAGCTGTAAAACTATATTAATATCAAATATTTCAGGAAGTGCTTATTAATAGAGATATTCAACAGAAAGTATACAAGGCCTAAATTTGTACACCATTAATTCTATATTCTCAAAACTGATAAAAAGGGACAGAGAGACAAATTCACAGTCATAATTTGATATTTATATATAACTTATTCAGTGAATAATAAGTGAAGCAGACAAAAATTCAGTGTGGGTATTAAAATTTTAACTACATAAACAACATTAAACAACTTGATGTTGTATATATATATTATATGTAATATATATAATATGTAATATATGTAATTCTCTCTACACACACACACGCACATGTGTGCACACGCACACACAAACGCTGCACTCAAACAACTGCAAAATTCATTCTTTTCAAGTGTACATAGAACATTTAGCAAAATAGGTCATCACATGCTGGACCACAAAGCAAGTCCTAACAAATTTCAAAGAATTTGAAAATGAAATCATAAAAAGTATGTTCTGACAAAAATGCAATTAACCTGGAAATTAAAAACAAGTAATAAAAATAGAAAGATAACTAGTAAAATCCCCAAACTTTGAATATTAAACAATGCATTTGTAAATCATCCATGTGCCACAGAAGAAACTACATGGAAATCAGAACATATTTTGAGCTAAAATATAATAAAAATATTACATAAAAATCTTTTTGAATGCTACTGCAGCTGTGCTTAGAGAATAAATTAGTAGATATGCAATAATAAGAGAAGAAAATCTGAAAAATTAACACTATAAACTTCCACGTGAAGAAGCTGAAAAAATGAGTTAAATAAAATAGAAGCAAGGAAATAATGAAAAGTAAAAGCAGAAATCAATAAAACAGAAAACAAATTGTTAGGGAAAATAAACAAAGACAAAAATTTGATTGTTTGAAAATACTATTAAAATTGATAACCTAATAAAACTGTTCTTGATTTAAAAATAAAAGAGATAGTGCAACTTATTAAAGAAATAAAGGTTATATCTATATTTGATAGATATGGAAATTTTATTAAGCTTATAATTATATTAAATGAACCAATATCTTGAAAACCACAACTTACTTAAAGTGACACAAGAAAGAAAATTAAAGACAAGTTGTTATATATCTTTTATTAAATTGAATTCACAGTTTAAACTTCCACTAAGAAAACTCAAAGTCCAAAGGACTTTGAATTCTCCCCAAAATTTAGGGAAGCAATATCATCATTATTACAAAAACCTTTGGGAATAGAAATAGAGAGGATATTTCCCAAAACTTCTTAATAGCAAGCATAATTTGATACCAAAACAAGGCATGAACATTTCAAGTAAGGAAATTTGTAAGCAAATTTATTTAAAGAACATAGACAGAAAAATCTGAAATGAAATATCAGCAAAATTAATGCAGTCATGCATAAAGTAGTGTTTATTCTAGTAAGGCAAGTGGTGTAACGTCTGTAAATCAATCAATATAACTTACTGCATTAATAAGATAAAGGAGGAAAACATGGGGTCATCTGATTAGATGTAGAAAAATATTGATTAAATCATTGTCTACTTCTTTTTAAAAAATCTATTGGCAAACTGGGGAAATAATGGGAAATTTAATTAAACTGATAAGGGGAGTTGTATCAGTTGGTTATTGCAGACTAAAAATCATCTCAAAACTCCATGACTAAAATTCATATATATTTTTTGCTCTTGATTCTGTTGGTTGGCCAATTTAGGATGGGTTTGAAATTAACAAATAGAAAATGAAATACTCAAATAATATCTTTTAAAAGAGCATCAAACATAGCAAATACATACGAATAAATCATAAGAAAGATGTGGAAAACCTCTACACTGAAATTACAAAACAAACATTACTGAAAGAAAGGAAAAAGAACAAGTAAAGGCAATAAAGTACTATGTTTATGGATTGGAAGACTCATTGTTTAAAGACATTGACTATCAACTACATGCTCCTCAGATGGTACATACAACGTAATACCAATCAAAATCTCTGCAGGGGTGTGTGTGTGTGTGTGTGTGTGTGTTTATTAAAAATGAATGTAGAAATTCAAAGAGTAAAGAGTAGCAAAGACAAGCCTGAAGAAGAACAAACACGAGTACTTAAACTACCAGATATTATGCTTTATTATAAAACTACAGTAAAACTGGGTGGCATTGACACAATCGGATAAATAGTCCAGAGAGACCCCAAAAAGAGTCCAGAATGATACATGCATGTAAAAAAAATCACACCATTTATAACAAAAGTGCCACTGAAATGCAATGAAGAAAGGTTCATATTTTCAGTATATGATACTGGATAAACTGGGTATCTCTATGGAAAGAAAAATGAACCTTCACATTTTCAGTAGATGATGCTGGGTCAGTTGAATATCCAAATAGAAGAAACATTGAATTAAACTTTTTCTCACATCTCACACCATATATAAAAATTAATTCCAGATGGATTGAAGATTCCAGATGGATTGAAGATCTAAATGAGAAAGGTGAATTATTAAAACCTCCCTCCAAAATTGGAGAGTATTTTCATGGCTACAACATAAGCGAGTTGCTTTATAAATTTGATTTTGAGAAGTAAGCATGTATACCAGACTTTCTGATCCCATTTTTATAGAGTTTCAAAAAACTAAAAATGAAACCAATCAATGATGCTGGAAGTCACAGTTGTGGTTACCTTGGTGGTTTAATTACTGCGAATTTGTACCAGGAGTCTTCTGGAGTGCTGGTTATGTTTATAATACCATTTACAACAGTATCAAAAAGAATCAGGTACCTATGAATAAATCAAAGATGTGAAAAACTTCTATAGAGACACTTAAAACACAAAAAATTATTGAGAGAAATGAAACAATGCATAACAAGACATTTTCATGAGCTGGAAGAGGCATTGTAAATATGCCTACTATATCTCAAAATAATAAAGGCAAAGCTATCACAATCAAGGCCTATCTTGTTACATTTCAATATCAAAGTATGTACGATATGTTTCAATTAAAAAATTAGCACAATAAAGGAAATAGGACATAAAATGAATTGTAATTACCTACAAGAAAGGAAAAAGAAGAAGGAAAAAGAAATATGTTGTAGCTGCCGCGTACTCTTGTTTTTTCACGTTTAGAAGGTGAGGATGTATGACTGTCTAGGTATGGTGCTAATACATTCTATTCCTCGTGTCAAATTTCTCACCTTCTCAAATTGCATAAGTGTAGACATTTTGGACCTTTATACCTGTGATATTCTGGGAAATGGCCTTACTATTCCTCAGTAATATTTTACAAGTGAACTTGATGTGGAAAGGATCACTGTCCTGAAATACATTTGTTCCATAGTAGAACCTTTGACAGTCTTCTCAGTGACTATGGAGCACAGTGAGATGTGTGTGTATAAATATTCTGAGGCCCATTATAATGCACTTCACTATCACGTGAGATGCAACATAAAGGAAAGTCAGACTGAAAGTGCTGTGTTATTCAACTGTTTCCTTTACAATCAAAATCTGTGGCTCAGCATAGCCTACATCAGGTCCGTATGTAAAGAATTCATGAATGTGATATTACTTAAACAAAATAAAAGACATCCTATTTATACAACAATTTAATAATTTTATTGTAATTCTGCACAATATTTTTTGGAACTATTGAACAGAAGATTTGTGAATCCTTAGAAATAAATTAATTCACCTTCTATTGGACAAAATTGCCTATGGTTTTCTAAGTGTTCTTTTAACACCTCTAGAGATGTGAAGTTCGTTATCTTATGGGGCAGTGTATTAAATTTTTATAGACTTACATTAAGTTATTAGAAGACTCATACTAATCTAAAACCTGTTTTCCTGTAACTTGTATTTATCGTTTTTAAATCTTCCCTGGGGTGCCACATAGAATAAAAGTTTAATTTCAGGCAAAGCCGCGTATATTTTTAGATTGTTTACAATGTTTTTTTTCTTCTAGATAAATTCAGATGCAAAACAATCGAGTATGTTATGAACTAGGCAACATGTTGTATTCAATGAACATTTCTGAATCATATATTTTGATTTTTCATAGATTGCTAATTAATTTATACTTTAGATATTCTTTTTTTTAAAGAAGAGTCATTTGCCCTTTTTTTTTTTTTTTTTTTTTTTTTATGGCTGTGTTGGGTCTTCGTTTCTGTGCGAGGGCTTTCTCTAGTTACGGCAAGTGGGGGCCACTCTTCATCGCGGTGCGCGGGCCTCTCACTATCGCGGCCTCTCTTGTTGCAGAGCACAAGCTCTAGACGCACAGGCTAAGTAATTGTGGCTCACGGGCCTAATCGCTCCGCGGCATGTGGGATCTTCCCAGACCAGGGCTCGAACCCATGTCCCCTGCATTGGCAGGCAGACTCTCAACCACTGCGCCACCTGGGAAGGAAGCCCCCTCTTTAGATATACTTTAAGCTTGTCTTCTCCATCCAAAAGTATGACATCATCATTAAGTCATTTACTAAAGTGAGAAATTCTTGAATCCTCTCTCCCTCTAACCCTGTACATGTAAGCCATCTCCAAATACTATAGGCTGTACTTAAATGGTCTGCCTGAGTCTACTTTTAACCCCTATAGTCCGTTCTTCACACAGAACTAGTAATCTTTCTAAATTATAAAATCATGATATTTTATAGTGGGCAGCCTGCTAAGATAGCCCACAATGATCTCCATCTCCTGATATTCATGCCATTGTACCATTCCCTCCCCTGAGGGTTGGTTGGACATATTGGCATCTAATGAATAGAATATAGCAAAAGAAATGGGATGTCACTTCTGAGCTTAGGTTACAGAAGACTGTGACTTCTATCTTGTTTGCTTTCTCTCTCTCTCTCTGGCTCTTCTCAATTACACCTTCTAATGAAGCAATCTGCCCTGCTGTGAATTGCCTTATGGAGAGGCCCATGGGGAAGGGAAGCAAGGGTGGCCTCCAGTTAACAGCCAGTAAGGAGCTGAGGCTCTCAGTTCAATAGTCTACATGAAACCGAATTCTGCCAACAATCACATAAGTGAACTTGGAAGTTGATCTTTCCCCAGTCGATCCTTGAGATGCCTGTATTCCCAGCCAGCACTTTGATTGTAGCCTCATGAGAGACCCTGAGCCAGAGGTCCCAGGTAAACTGTGCCTGAACTCCTGAAACTATAGAAATTGTGAGATGATAAATGTTGTTTGAGCCTCTAAATTTTGGGGTATTTGTTAGACAGAAATAGATAACTAACACATACTCCTTTGTTAAAACCCTTCAATCATTTTCAATACAAAAATCCCTCTGGCTAACAATGCAATCAACAGCCTACTGCCTACTTCTTTACTCTCCCCTTGTGCTTCTCTGCTGTTGACAGAGCTCCAGCTTCTGGAGCAAGTGAAGCTCTTGTCGACTTGAAGCTTTTGTTCATGCTGATCTCTCTGCTGTCATGTTCTCATGTCCTCTCTTCTCATGGCTGGCCTCTTGTCATCCTTTTGACTTTCTTGAGCCTGTATCTAATAAAGCTCTTCCCTAACTCCTAGTTAGATACCTTAACCCTAGATTATGTTCAGAGCACTTTTCTTAACTCATATAATTTCAATTATTGAGCTGCTACTTAAAAAAATCTGCCCTCTTACTGGTCTGGTTATGCCAGGGTTCCAACCTGGACCCCAGGGATTCCCACTGTATCACACTGCCAACCACGTTGAACTGTCCTGGTTTGTAACATTCTATAAGTTAATGCATTTGTTATCAAAATTTCTTTGTAGCTTTAGAGGATGCAATCTAAATTTTTAAAAAGTTCAAATAGTATTTATAAGAAAGAGTAATAAGGAATTACAACAAAGAGCAAGACAAAATCGATGTCAGGAGCTAGCCATTTAATTTTCATTATAGAGCCTTAGTTATGCTTATATGCTATTCTTAGTGTAGTTTTATTTTTATTCCTTCAATTTTACTTTGTGAAGAAACAATTTAGGATTTAATTTTTTTGTAACATGAAATGTGCATTACAATTAAAATTTAAATGTGCCTCAAAAGATTGAATTGGATTCTTGGCTGATAAAAGAACACAGCGTATTTTTCTCCTTTCACCAGCCATTATGTCCAGCCTGAAGGACACTTGAAATTATTTCAAATACATTGGTATGAATGGTTTTATTTCAAAATCTTCATAGTCATGTATTAAAAAGAGAGTTGTCTGGGATGAATGACTATTGAGAAAAACAGATCGGGCAGTAGTCATATTTCAGGATTATATTACTGCCTTTTCTTTAACAGTTGTGAAGACTCCACAGACTGAGTAAATATCATCCCCAAAACAGTAAAAACTGAGAATCTGGAAAGCTTTAATATAGCACTCACAGAAATCCCTACAAGTAGAGCCATGCATTAGTCCTCATTTCAATGAAACTATTTCATAGCATTCAAGATGAGAGTCTATTACTTAGTTTTTACCATATTGGGTACCCAACAGCCCAGTATCACTCTCAGTGTGACTTATTAACATGAATCAGGCTAGAAAATGAATTCATTCTCAGTTGGTCAACTTTATTTGCTCGATTTATTGAATGGTTCCCCAATCTACACAGAAGGACAGTCAGCCCTTTCTTCCCTTTGAAAATATCCAAGCTTCCCTTTCTTTTTCCTCTCCTGCTTGCCTCAGGGACATTTCATGCTTAACAGCCTTGGATTGATTTCTGTGCCCACTGGTGCTTCCATTTGCCATCTGTTAGTTGAAGTATTTATATATTTAGAAACACAGGAAAGAGAGAACGTGAGAAACTGAAGACGTTTGAATAGGCAGGACAGGGCAGCTATCAAACTCTTTGTATGAACCGTTACTGATCCGTAATATGTGGATAGTTGGAATAAGATATGAGATTTCAAGAGTATTGGATTCCTAGATATTAAAGCACTGAAGCAAAGGAAAAAATAGGGTTTTGATAGCATTGGTTATAAGAATGTGTAAAGAGTGTTAATATATACTGGTATTTTTAAAAGTAGAGAATTAGAAAAAACAACTTTACTCATAATCTTCAAAGACTTTTTAACTTGTCAAGGATGTTATTATTGGAGGAGGGAAAATGTAGGCATTAAACTTGACTGAAAAAAATTATAACCCTTTTTGGCATCTTGATCAGTTTATTGCTGCCTTGAGATCAAAGGGAGCTCTTTAATGGGGTACAAAAACTCTCATATACTAAGGAAAGGCAATGAGGTTAACTTGGCAAAAATGTTGTGATTTAATTGTGTAAATGCTTTTGTAAATTGTGTTAATTAACCCTTTTTAAAAGGGGATTGAAAAACAAGCATCTTAAAATAGTGTGAAATTTTTTTTCTCAAAGAGAATAACTTATAGAATATTTTGTTCCATAAATTGCTCTCTGAGCTTTTAACACACACACACACACACACACACACACACACACACGCACATTTGAACAACCAATGAAAAGCATTACTCATTTGTTTATGTGTCTGGACTTCTTGGCGTTCTCTCTCACTGCTTCATATGTTTTTCCTTATTTTCTGCACTTCCCCTTTGGTTCTTCTGTGACTCTGTGTACCGCCTTATGGTGGAGCCTGGCCAATGTCAACCATCGTTCCCATGATGTTTACTACCTCAATTAAATCAGGCTGCAAATGGAATGTGCTTCCAAGATTTCTCTTCCCACAGCAGTCGCTGCTCCCACAAAGGATGCATTTGCCTAACATGTCAACATCTGGAAAATCTGTAGCAGTTGCAGCTTATGATCCACAGTCAAAGCCCTGACATCAGCAATGCATGAGGCAACAAAGAGGAAGGAACTCAGGACACCAGAAACAATACCCAACTCACCCCTGTGTCCCCTATAGGAATTTAGGAAAGATTTTCCTTTTCTTAATGATTGATCTTCATAAGAGAAGGATCATAACAGAATTATGGGAATTTAGAGCCATAGGGACCTTTGAGATCAAATGATTAATGTGCCCAATACCTTACTTTAGAGATGAGAACCTAGATAACCAGGACAAAAAAGACCTCTAAACCTGATGACTTTTAATTACCTGGAATTTTTATATAGATACAGTTTGAAATTTGAATTAGACTTTCTTTTTAACTAAACCATTATACTTACAACCTGGAAATATTACATGTGGGGTGTGTGTGTGTGTGTGTATGCGTGTGTGTGTGTGCATTCATGAATATTTTTGATAATATCAATTTTAAAAACCCTTTTTTATCTACTATACAACAGGATCAGAATTGTTCTATGATTTTTGTAGGCCTGACTCTATATAATAATAAACAGGTAATTCATTTAATAAAATTCACATATAACTATACAAAATTGTAAAAGTCATGCTGTAGCTGTTAGTTGACATAAATTAATGTTGTAGAGTTATTTAATGGTATGTTTATGGATTTTGTTTTGCACTTTTCTTAAATATTTTTAAGTCAATGAATATCCCCAACTCCAGTCTCAAACACTCTTACATGTCTTTGGAAAACTAGGGGGTCTCAGACAATGTGACTATATTGCCTAGTAAATAAAATAGTCCTGAGTTGATGTGTAGGTAAGAGATTTGAACCAAGAAAAAGAATTGTGTTCATGTTTGCCACTGACTAGATATACAGCCTTTGGCAAGTCCCTTTTCCTATCTGGCATCATTTGAAAAATTATGTGATTAGGCCAGTTATGTTTACGTTAGTTCCAGCTCTAGGAACTATTATGAACTCAAAATTTAAATCAAGGAAAGGAGGTGAAACATCAGTCAAGCAATAAATGTTGTTGAGCTGGAGTGGAGTTAAAGTGGTCATCAAAATTTACAGGTAATATTCACTCCCTGAAATAAAAGTATTTCTTACTTCTCTCAAAAATAATCTCCATGGGGGTCAAATGTGGAAAGAAATCTAGTTTATTCAAGTCTCATTTTTTCATGAACATGCAATTTGCTCAATTTACATGAGACAAAATATTGAATCTGAAGAGAAATTAGGGTCCTACAATTTCAACTCTCCATCTTTTTTTGGTTTGTGAGTTTTAAGGCCCCGATAAAAACCTTAGAAACTCTCTAAAGAACAGATAGCTTTCTTTTTTTTTTTTTGAGATTTTTCTAAGATGATTGATAAATATCTTTACTGGTTAAAATAATTTAAAAGATATACCTTTTTTTGAGCACTTAGGTGGTCATATCGTTATTGTTAAGGTAAATTCCTCAATTTTTATCATGTCCTTTAAGTCACTGCATGCCCTGGTCCAGTTATGCCTCTCCAGGTCTCTCCCCGGATTGTTCTCCCTGCTGACTACCTTTCCTAGTGCTGGGAATACTCGATGTTACACTCTGTCTCAGGTACATATATATATATTAGGTTGGCCAAAAAATTCATCCAGGTTTTTCCATAAAATGGTGCGGAAAAACCTGAACAAACTTTAAAAACTATATTTAAACCCAAACTTAAAAAAACTAGATTTAAGGTATATATGTGTGTGTGTATATGTGTATATGTATATATATATATATATACACACACACATATATACCTTAAATCTAGTTTTTAAAAAAAAATCAAAATAAAAATGTGCATGGTGTCTAAAGTCAAATTGTTCTCTAGGGTTTATAACTTAAGTTCTGAATGTTATGAGAAAAAATAAGAATGTCTCTGCTGCAAACTTGATTCCCATTCCCCAAATGTGGCCACTTTCCAATCCTTTAGCTACTTCTTCTAATACTGTCCTACGGTCCATGTTTTATCTAACATGCTTATATGCTATTCCTTGAGTTTTCATAAGAGAGTATTACTGACTTCCCAATTTGAGAAATGGTTCTCATAAACCCACTTTGTCCTCCAAACACACACATCTATCCCCACCCCTCATCTTATCACAATGATATCATAATTTGAAAAGTCCAAAATTAGTGATTATAATGTATGCTTATACAAATGTGATTTTCAGGTGAGTCATGGTTATATTTTCTTTCTTTATTATATTTTCTTTAATTTTCTTGATTTTTAAACTTTGTCTGGTTTTGCATGTGACTGCCAGTAATTTAGTCCCAAATTACTGTACTAGAAGTTCAAATCTCCAAATAATGTGTTCAAAAATATCCAAGTCTTCTGGGGACTTCCCTGGTGGTCCAGTGGTGAAGACTTCACCTTCCAATGCAGGGGTGCAGGTCTGATCCCTGGTCAGGGGGCTAAAATCCCACATACCTCTTGGCCAAAAAACCAAAACATAAAACAGAAACAATATTGTAGCAAATTCAATAGAGACTTTAAAACAAAGCAAAACAAAACAAAAATATCTGAGTCTTTAACAAAAAATACTTTTAATTTAAAGATTGGTCTTCTGGAGGCTACTGTCTTCCTGCACCAACCTATATGGTGTGCACTTGGGCCCATTGGACAATTGTCACATGGAGTTTGCCTTTACGTAGTCCTAGAGCTACCCTATTCCTTTCTTTTCTTTGTTGGATCCTCTGCTTCTTGGATTCTAAGTCTTCCTCTTCTAAGTTTCCTTCCTTGACTACTGGAATATATACTCTTAGACTCATGAAAAGTGTGAATAGGGAAGGGAGTTAATTCTCTTTTTTGAGATCTTGTTTTTCCATAATTGTCTTTGTTATACCTCCATTCTTTATTGAGAGTTAAACTGGCTAGATAATTCTAGATTAGAAGTAATTTTCTCTTAAATCTTCATCTTTAAATCTTCCTTTCAGATGTTTATTTCTACTATCATTTTTTTAAAAAAATTATTTATTTATTTATTTATTTATTTATTTATTTATTTATGGCTGTGTTGGGTCTTCGTTTCTGTGTGAGGGCTTTCTCTAGTTGTGGCAAGCGTGGGCCACTCTTCATCGCAGTGCACGGGCCTCTCACTATCGCGGCCTCCCTTGTTGCGGAGCACAGGCTCCAGACGCGCAGGCTCAGTAGTTGTGGCTCACGGGCCTAGTTGCTCCACGGCATGTGGGATCTTCCCAGACCAGGGCTCAAACCCGTGTCCCCTGCATTAGCAGGCAGATTCTCAACCACTGCGCCACCAGGGAAGCCCTCTACTATCATATTTTTAATTTTCAGAATTATTTGTTGTTGTTGCTACGTGTTTCCATGATTTTCATGGCCTCCTCTTTTTATTCTAAGGATCTTTCTGTGGAACTCAATAACAATTTTCTTTCTTGAAAGTTCTTTTCTGCTCTATGCATTGTTTCTGTTTCTTAAAAAATTTTAAACTCATATTTAAGGGTGAGGGTGCCACAATATGATTGGAAACTGTGCCCACTGATGGATTTCCCTGTTGGAAAGTCTGGATTGGCTGTTTTGCTAGGTGATGTATTTCTCCAGGAAGGAATCATCTCATCTCCTTGCTAAAAGTTATAACCCTGGTTGCTCATTTGGGGAGCTGTTTGTAAAGAGATCTACTGTGGTCTTGCCTTTCAAGGTGCAGAGTTTCATTTTATTTAATGGTTCTCAGTATGTTACCCTACTTCCAACTATGACTAGTGTCCATGAGTCCAAAATTTCTCTGGTCTCTATAATGTAAATATCTAATTTTTGACAGGGTTGGGCAATGTCAAATTACTAGAACCAGAGTGTAGAACAATGGTTTCAGGGGCTAGTGGGTGGTGGAAATGGGGAAACTTTGGTCAAAGGGGGCAAACTTTCAGTTATAAGATATATTCTGGGCCTCTAATGTATAGCATGGTGAATATGGTTAATAATACTGTATTGCATATTTGAAATTTGCTAAAAGAGTAGATATTAAGCGTTCTTACCCCTCACACACACGTAAAGAAGTGACTATGTGAAGTGATGAATGTGTTAATTAACTTGATTATGGTAATAATTTCACCTTGTATACTAGTACGAAATTATCATGTTGTATACCCTAAAGATATATCATTTTTATTTGTAAATTATACCTCAATAAAACTGGAAAAAAACTTAAAAATAAAACAGAAGGTTTATTGCACACTCATACTAAATCATCAATGAGAATGAAACCATTCTCACTCAGAGTCCCTGACTCTGCCATCTACAGCATTGCTGGTTGTGGTAGGAAAAAAGCAAACATCTACTGGATCTTATTTATAAGTCACTTCCACCCATTTACACTGGCCACAACTTGTCATGTATGACCACTCCCATCTTTAAGGTGGCAGGCAATTGATCCCCTTCCTCAGACCACCTAGAAATAGATGTAAACCTGACATTAGTGGCCACCCGTCATGCCTAGGGTCTGATGGATTCCTCTTAACCAGAGTTGAGAACAGACTGCCATATAGAAGGCAGGTAACTCTTGTGTATACTGGCCTCAAAATCCAATCCAACACTCCCCAAACACTATCCTCAAACAATGTGCTATGTGTGCCTGTCGTTGTCAGAGAGAAACCGGAAACCACACTGAGAAGGGGATTCTGGGAAAAGCAGTCCCAGTCTTTTTCTCTGTGATGCATAGGAAACAGAGCAGCTGGAGGTTGAAGCCTTGTTGTCCATAGACGATCTGAGCACATTCAGAAAGTTAGGTAACTCCCTTAAGGTTCAAACAACAAATGCAAACCAACTCTTTATGGGACCAATGTCCCGTGACTCCAAGTTCAATATAATTTTCATCATCATGGTGTGTCCCAGACTTTATACAATTATAATTTGTATCCTACCTTTGAGAGAACTTGCCCTGGTATTTATACCATTCTTTAAACAATGTATTTTCAGCTTGGAGGCATTTATTTTAAAAGAAAATCTATGCATAAGAAAAGTGGAAATTTACAAAGAACCATGGTCCTAGACAGGAAAAGCTGTTCCCAGAATTAGAAAGCAGAATCTAGGTATACCAAAGCAGGACAGAGCTATGTCCCTGGTCCCAAGGGACTGAGAGGATATGCAAGTAGAACTTGAGAGTAAACGGGTAAAGAGCAGACAGACATGGGGTTCCCGCAATCCTGCAAGAAAGGAAAGAGCTTGAAGAATGAGAAAGAAAGTTCTGCCAGGGATGAGAATGGAAATGAATGACTGAAGTTTGGAATTGAGGGTCTGAGGCAGTTATGGGCCTGTGAGAAAGAGAGTCAGAGTCTGAGGAAGGAGCATTGTTGGTGAAAAGATATATCCTGAGGAGGGGGAATAGAGGTGGGATTAAGGGAGAGGGTTGCCTAGAGGCATGGGGCTGGAAGTTCAAATTACCATGGACAATGGTTTAGAGAAAGGTGGTTAAGGAGGAGTGAAGAGTGTGTATTGTGTGAGCCTTAGGTTGATTTTAGGGGAGGGAGGCAAAAATTGCTGCTCAGGAGAAGGGTAAGGAATGCCTTTGTGACTGGGGTGGGACAGTGGGAGCTGCGGGAACCAAGGATGCTGACATAGGCTGGAAAGAAAGTCATGCATCATATCAAAGGAGTCATGGGTTGTGACACCCTGCTGAAGTAGGCACCTCTGCTTTTCTGAGATAGGCCTTTGAATGAACCATCTTCTGTTAGAATTGGGCAAAGGAAACTGGCATGAATACCATGTTTCCTCTTTTATTTTGTCTTAATGATCCATGGTTCTCTTCCAAATCCCCTCCAGGCAAGGCAATAAACAGTGTAGAGAAAATGTCTTTTGATATATATTAATTTAATAACATGTGCTTCCTGATACAAAGGGAAATATCCTTTAGCATTTTTGTGGTTGCAGTAAATACATGGGGAAAATATTGAGGAGGTTCAAAATTGCCCACATTTTTTCATTTTTGTTTTTAGATTTTGCTTCATAATTTAAACAGATGAAAACAATCAAGAGCTTACATAGTGGGATGTAAATATGAAGATTAGTCAATTTATTTGATGCAAAATATTTTCAGAGTTTTTCCAATAAGTAAATGGTAAAGAACTCTTTTGCATTTTTTTAAATAATTATTTATTTATTTATTTATTTATTTATTTTTGGCTGTGTTGGGTCTTCGTTTCTGTGCGAGGGCTTTGTCCAGTTGCGGCAAGCGGGGGCCACTCTTCATTGCGGTGCGCGGGCCTCTCACTATCGCAGCCTCTCTTGTTGCGGAGCACAGGCTCCAGACGCGCAGGCTCAGTAGCTGTGGCTCACGGGCCCAGTCGCTCCGCGGCATGTGGGATCTTCCCAGACCAGGGCTCGAACCCGTGTCCGCTGCATTGGCAGGCAGACTCTCAACCACTGCGCCACCAGGGAAGCCCTCTTTTGCATTTTAAACTAGAGACTCTTGCTATTGATATCATTGCTTTTTCTTGGGTAGGGGCAGGGGGGATAAGAGGGTCTTTTCTTCCCTTTTCTTTTTTTTTCCAAGACGAAAGATTGAAATTAGTCCTAAAATCTGTAGTAAAACAGTTTACAAATTTGCTTAGCTTTATAAAGTTTCCAAATACCTAGGCCTTGGGACCCAATGCCTTAAGACATCTTGTTTTATTCTGAAAGGCACCTCCTTTGTTAGAAAGCGTGTCCTTTCAACAAAAGAAAATCACTGGCTGGTAATCTAATCTTTGAAAAAGAATTTGGATTTTCTGGCAACAAAAAAGAGAAAAGCAGTATTGGAAAATAAACTACACTGGAAACTAAAAGCTTGAGAGGAAGGGGAAAAGAACTCCTTAAAAATAGTTACTCCATAGGCTGTTTCATCTGTTAAAATCCTTGGTACTGGGTGAAAGAGCTTGGGTATTGTGGTGCCCTGTCACCAGCTCCAACTAGGGACCAGTCCAGAGTTCCCTAGTGGGAGGAGGCAACCCACAAAAGATAATTTTTTCTTTTAAGGATATTCTTGCTCTTTTACTGACAAAAGAATGAGCTTCTTCCCCCTCTTCCCTCAGACTGCTATACTTTTAGAAGAAATAATGACAGCACAACAACCGCATTTTTGATTACTCTGGAATAAAGCACGCTGCATTCTTCTGTTGAATGTAATCATGACGCTAAGAATCTGATTAGACTGTTGTTTTTGCTATTGTCACTGAGTGTCATATTGGTAAACTCTAAAAGCCAGATGTGTCAGGAAGTGACACAGAAAGGACCGGTACTGCTGACCTTTTAGATATTTCCAAATTCTTTTCAGCATAAAGTTTGGATTTTTCAATCTAATATTTCTTAAATTACATTTTTTCTGTAGTTTCCTTTGAAGTATTGTGTAAGTCTTCTTGGGCTGCTATAACAAAATTCCCACAGAGTAGGTGACAAACAATAGAAATTTATTTTCTCACAGTTCTAGAGGGTAGCAGTGACAGATTAAGGTTCAGCTGATTCAGTTTCTGGTGAGAGCTCTCTTCCTGGCTTGCAGATGGCTGCCATCTTGTTCTGTCCTCATGTAGCCTTTTCATTGTGAGTGAGTGTGAAGAAAGAAAGAGAGAGAGAGAGAAATAGGGAGGGAGAGACTGTTCCTCTTCTCATGAGGCCACCAGTCCTATTGAATTTGGGCCCTCCTACACATATGACTTTAACCTTAATTACTTCATAAAGACCCAATCTCCAAATACGATCACGTTAGGGGTTCCCTCATATGTATGGAATATATATATAACAGATTCTTGTCAATGACGGGAACATGAAAGATGATCTCTTTTTTTTTTTTTAATATTTGATAAGAGTGTATTGCGCGTATAAAAACTGTTTGCAAACTAAGAATTTTCAAAAACAAAACTGATATGGAGCTCAGAGGCATGACATTACAGGATGGCTTATAAAGTGAAAATGAGGAAATACCTTAACCTTTACAATGATTGGTTGCTACAATCTGGGAGTTTCCAGATGGTAGGGGATTGGTTACAAATAATTATTTTATACCATTTTTAGGAAGATGATTTAAGTTTCTATTATTATTATCAAAGACATTTACAAGAAATAACCTATTTTTCACTTATGTTCATGAAGTAAGCTAGATTTAGTTTTGCTTACATCGCTCAGGGAATTGTCAAGTTTGGTGTCCATTTTGTATTGTACTTTAACAGAACAAAAGGAATAGTATGTTCTCTTAGAAGTATTTCTCTTAAACTTAGTAAACAGATAAATTGTACTTCTTGACTCAAAAAAAATTTTTTTACTGAAATATTTAGGACCAGCCATCTTAAGTCAGTATATTCTTTCCTCTGAGAACTACTGAGGAAACACTGGCAAATCATTTACGTCTAGATCTTTTCCTCACTGTTTGTGCAGACCAAAGTCTATCTTTACCAAATCTCATCCTTAGTATTAATTCATGTTACAATTAATTAAAAAATACTCACCTTAATTATTTTCATTTTAGATCTAGATTGTGATTTCCCTAGGGAATTTGTAAACATTTTGATTTCTCAAAAACGTTTACAGTTAAATTTGCTTAGAGGAAGATTGCTTTTGGGAAGTATTTCCACAAGTAGCTAATCCCAGACATTTTATATTGACTCTTTTAACTTTAGATTTCTAGATATAAATTTTCCTGCTTACTGTTGAATTTTAAGGGTACATTTTTTGGGGTCTTTTTGCCTCCTGTAAACCATCTTTACCTACAATTATAGTGGGTTATTTTGAATTTTATTTTATTTTATTTTTTTTTATACAGCAGGTTCTTATTAGTTATCCATTTTATACATATTAGTGAATATATGTCAATCCCAATCTCCCAATTCATCAGATCTCTTTCTTGATAGCAATGTATTATTATAAAAATATGAAAGTAGCTCTAAAGTGAACACTTGAACTTGCATTTTATAGCCATTGCTAAGTTTAAAATATGCAACAGCTTCCATTTGGGTTACACTTAATATTTTTTCAATAAATTCCATGTCAAATATTTTGTGTGATACTTACAATGCATTTTTGATAGAAAACCTGTCATTAAGCCTTGGCTGAGGAAACTGGGTCATAGCATAGTGGAAAGGCCAGTAAACACACTGTGAAATTAGAAGATCAGGAGAGAAGTTCCAGTGCTTCTCCTGTGGGAGGCTGAATTAGTAGTTTAGGATAAGGGACCTTCTCTCTAAAATGAGAGCATTGTTTTGGATGAAACCTTAAAGTTCCTCCTGGCATTCAAGGTCTGTGTTTCTATGAAACACAAGGAAAATGAAGAGATTTGCTGTCAGCCACACAGAAAATTAATAAAAATTGTGGGTTTAGGACCCTGTTTTCCTGACTTACAGTTAGTGGAAATTTCCAGAAATATTAAAGGTCTAGTGTCAAGTGCCTTACCCTAATTCTCTTGACAACATTGGAGGCTTATGTTTTACTTACTTCAGTGGCTGAAAACACAGAAAGAACATCTCCCTTTCAGGTTTAATAGGAAAAAATACCTGCTTTATGTCCTATAGAGAGAGTTGCTCTTTTCCTTAGAAAAAAGAGAAAAAAATGATGACTGCAGATGTTTAAGAGGATGGCTATAAATTCAGTGAGCTATAAACAAGAATTGTGATGGGAATAAAACCCAATGCCCTTATAGGGAAACCCAGACATGCAAAGATTTGTACATGCGCCTTGCATTAGGGTTTGGTTTTTTAAAGAAGCTTGTGGTGGTACTAAGGGCTTGCCTGTAAAATGAGACATGAATGATGTGTGGCAGATCTGAAGCACAAGGAAGGATCTGAGAGCTCTTGTGTTTACACTTGCACAATGAAGGTTGTAAGCAGATCTTTCTAAACAAGACAGGGCAATTTAGAAGGATTAAGAGATCTGAACTTAGCAGAGTATGTGCTACAATTTTCCTCCTTTCTAAAACTTCATGAAATTAAGTTCCCGGTGCTGATAAACCTAGAACAAAGGGATTTTGAAAGTTCCTTTTAAGGAATTTGCTCTCTGTGGCATCTCATTGCTTGTCACTTGAGTTTATAATGTGGCTTCTTTTGTTCCATGAGGCTAATCCGTTTTGGTTATTTTCTGTGTAGTAGCAAATCATTTCAATGAAGTAACTCCCTAAGGCTAGGTAAGAAGGCACACAGATTTTCAGTTTCATTCTGAAGAGAATTGTTTACATATATTCAGAATATAATGGAAAATGCTCTTCAGTTCTTAAGTCATCCTTGTTTTGTCTCCATTCCAAGATAAATTTAGTTTGGGAGAAATTGCAATACAATGCCCAGTCACTTTTGATTTATGTTGGAATAAGAAAAAAACTCAAACACTGGAGTCTTTCTCTTCTGCTGTCCCAGGAGTTGATGTCTGAGGGCTGCTTTTCAGGTGAAATCACATCATGATTTAGTCCTTTGGCTACTGCATTAAACTAACACTCTCAAATTCTCACATTCACCCCATTTTGGGGAGAAATTTCAGCTGTATGGGAAGAGCATATTTTTTTTTTTTTTGAGCATATATGTTTTGATACATTAAATTAGCAGTAACCCAGAGAATAGTCATAAGTTCATGACTAAGTTATATATCCAGAAGGTTACATCACTGAGTACCTCACATTTATTAAGAATGCTGCTCAAAACATTACTCTGTACAAAGACGTAGGACTGATTAGCAGATTTTTGCTGATAGGAAATTTTACATATAATTATATACATAAATATGCGTTATATATTAACATCATTATATTCATAAAATATATCTGATATGTGAATATAATATTAATTCTATAAAATATTAACCATAAAATTATATTAACCATATGACTTTTATATGCATCTTATTCAATGAAGTGTTTTTTGAGCAATTTTATGAATTCAGTTCTCTTGTTGGTACCGCTGAAGATACAAAAGAAGAATAAGATAGCTTCCTAAGTGTTCAGAGACCTTTCTGAAAGTTCTTTATTACTGCGTTTCCTAAAATGGACGCTCAGCTATGGGGATCCAGATAGTAAATTTACCTTCTTCTATCAAATCTTTTTGGACCAGATTTCCAGTCTTTTGTGGAAAACCAATTTTCCTTGTTTCAATGAAAACATCAGCCACATTCCCTGTGGATATAGAGACTGTTAGGAGATTTATGACTTGTTTTGGTTTGAGGAGAAAGGAAAACCTAATCTTAATAAAATAAATTTTATGGACTATGACGTATCATCAGTATTTTGTACCAATTCTAAGGTAAAGAAAAAGCATTCTGAGATGGTGCTCTGATGACTGATGGTCAACCACGTCATTGACTCTACCTTTTTTGGGCTGTGAAACAACTGGAAGTTATCCCTGCCAGGCAGGATCTATGAAGTGAGCTGGTGGACCTCCCATCCCACTCCCTGCTGGGAGGGTAGTGACCCCACAAATACTATTCCCAATAGTTTGAGATTGTTCACGCACTCCAATTTTCTTCCATATTTAAGGTAAGACACATGATTTTGTCCAAGAAGTATGTTCTTACTATGTGGCTCACAATCATCATTTCTATCTTCTTTCTCAAGAAAACAGTTCAACGAAAAAGTGGGTTGGGTGGAGTGTTGGTTAGAAAGAGCAGGAATGGAAACAATAGAAATTTTTTCCTACAAAGCACAGTTTGACACTTTTAAAAAAGAGATCCCCAGTTGGTATATCAGGATCGATCAGTAAATCTTGGAGCTGCATTTGTTAGTTCTTTAGGACAGATACTGCCCTGTGTTTCCACTTTGCCCTGTTCCTCTTGCCAGTCCCAATTCCCCCACCTCCCTCAGGCCCATCATCCTGCAGTTTGCCAGGATTTCTAGAAAATGAGGAATGCAGAGTTGTGTCACCAGTGACTTTAGATCAGCACATTCCATACCACCATGTGTTCCCAATTATCTCCAGGATTTGATTAAACGATTCCAATAGGCTGTAGACTCAATTTTAAGTTAAATCCTAAGATATGATATTATTAGAGTAATGCATTTAATGAACCTGTGGAATTCGCACATATGAATGAATAATATTGTTTTACCAAGTCTACTATGAGATGGTTAGTTTTTACTTAATATGTTTGAATTAATTTTTACATTAATGAAATAACCATTATCACTCTCATTGGGTAAGTTGTCCTATTTTTCTTTTTTTGACTTACAGTGGTTTAACTCTAAACTGATGAGATTTTGCTCATTTGTATAGATTACTTTATGCATTCACAATCACATAGGAAAATAATTTCCATTCATTCATTCAGCAAGCATTTATATCTGTTTTCTAAAGGTTATGCTTTATCAAATTAATACATATGCATGTCAGTCAATAACATGGAGGAGTATGAATCAGAGTATCAGCCTCCTTTCTTCCTGCACCAATTAGAAATTTATTTTCCAATGTGATCTTGATCTCTATACATCTTTTGCTTGGTTTCACCACTTTATCCAAACAAAATCTACCAGTTTCCCAGTATGAATGATGATACTTATCTTGCATCTCTTCCTCCAGATATTGATACCTGTATTATTATTTTGTGTTTCTCAAGTGGTTAGCTTTGTAACTACTATAAACCTCCAGTTCTTTTTTCCGTTAGCTTTCTACATCTCATTTTAAGGTAAGAATACCATTTCCCCTATTCTTTCCTGCATACTGCCTCTCTTCTTCCTCATACCATTATTCTATTACTAAACCTTTATTTTCACATCCTCAAGATTTTTAACATTAATAATCTGTCTAGTAAGCAAAATCAATGAATCCCCCCAAATTCTTGGTGTGAAAAGATCCAGATTTTTTGACTTGAAGGATAGATTTTACAAGGAGAGTTTGTTGAAAAAGCTGTGGGAGAGCTGTGAGTCCCACCTGATTCACAAAACTGAAAGTCTGGGCCTCTACTGCCTAAATGAAGTGTAGTGAGAAAGGTTAGAATAGTCTTGCTCAGAGGGCCTGATGGGTATAAAGCTGGATGACACGGGGCATCAGTGCCTGGTGTTTTCCTGAGAAAGTCAAGGATCCTGTAATAGACTTAGTGGGAAATTGCACTGTCTTCTGGGAGCAAGGCTAAGGGTAAGTGAGTGTTTTCCATTAATTAAATGTGGTCCACGTGGGAGAACAAGCCAACCCAAAGCAGCTGTCTCTCCTTCTAAAGAGGATCTCCTCCAATAGAGAGTTCTGTGTAGAGTAGACTGCTGTAAAACTAGAGCTGAGATGCAATCAGCACTGCTTATGCCAGAGAATTTATAACTGGATGGGCTCAGCAAAGGAGTTCCAAAGCATTCTCAAAAGTGTCCATGAGATAAAGAGTAAGCTTTAAACTTCTGCCAAGCCTGGAGAGCATGAAGATTACTTACAACCATACCAGCCAAACAAAGAATTTTCTGACTCCCCCTTTATCCTTGGACCTTCTGATGCTCCAGACCCAAGGATTTCAGGAACAAGACACAGGGAATGAGAAAGAGGTGAGTGAGAAAGAAGACAGAATCCTATCTGCTCACCTTCCTGGATGCAGGTTCACATCTAAAGGTAGCTCCAACTGCTAGGTGGCATTGTTGGGGAGTACGTTTTATGCTGGAAAGAAAATTAACATGGTGATTATTGATACTATGAGCATTCTAATGTCTGGATTAAGATTATACATTGTGACTTAACAATTTAGAGGGAACTTCTGACTTTTATGCCTTGGGAGTATCCAAGGAAGTAATGATATTGTTACTTTGCATCCAATTACAAAAAAAGTTTTTCCTCAATATTTCAAAAGAACAGCAAAAGGAAAAAAAGTAAAATTGCATTTTGAATATATCCCTGAGTTCCCATTTTTAATGTACGAGTTGTAATAAATGCTGTTTAATTCTAGTCCAAGTATTTTCTAGCATTATGTATGGTTCTTTATGGGTATACTATCACAAATCCAGAGTCACTTAAAAAAGAATTTTTTTCAGGTCCAAATCAAATGTCTTCTCTTTTCTTATAGTTCATTAATTGCTCTAAATGATTCAGTATTTTAATTTGCTTCACCTTTGAGATTCTACATTTGTGTGCACATTTTTAAACACGTTTTTCAAGGAATTTCTGATTACTTTTCTTTTTTATTATATTATTTGCTTACATCATATTTTTCTCATACATTCCGTTACAAAGAGTCCTGTTTCCCAGATAACGTCATCTTAGAATTTTCGTTTTTCTCCCTGCTCCGATCTGCCCTGGTTGCTCTTTAGTATAGCTATACTGCTGATGTTTTAGGATATTGTTTCATTGCTCTTCTGGTTCAGAGTCACTGGTTTTTCATTCCATGTCTTTCCCTTTGTTGGTTTACTACCTTATTTGTTGGGATACATTTTCGAGTAACTTATTTGTTGGGAGTAAGCTTTCTGATGATTTGCATGTCTAAAAACGTTTTATTCTACATCACTTTTCATCAGTAGTTTGAGTGGGAAGAACTTACCTACTTGATCAGCCATGATAAATTAGATTATGCTGCTTTAACAAACAGCCCACAGACCTCAGTGATTTAACATAAAGAATATATTTTTTACTCAAGCTATGTGTCTAGTGCAGATCGATGTTCCTTATAGTCAGGGTCTGATCCAGTGGAGGCTCCATCTCAACAAATGCTTCCGCAGTTATGAAGGCAGGGATAAGGGAATAGTGGGCATTGGCTCTGAAAAAGGCCATCTGGAAGAAACATGCTGACCTCCATTTGTATTTTACCGGCCCAGAAAGTCACATGACCATACTTAAGGCAGGTAAAAGGGAGCATGACACATCATGCACCTTCCTTCTAGAAGTCATATAGTATATGACTTTCACTCATATTTAATTGGTGCAAGTAAATGCCAATAGCACATTGATGTTAAAGAGGGAAGTGAAATCTGACAACATGCCTGGAAGGAGGGGAGAACTGGATTATATGTGAATAGTCACAGTACTATACATTGCTTAACAATAAATTTCTCTTTGATTTTCAGGGCATTATTCCATTGTCTTTTAGCATCCAGTGAACTTTTGACTGCCATTTCTTTGCATGTGACTTGTGTACCCTGACAGGGTAAGATATTAGAATTTTCTTTTTCTCTCTGGTGTTATAAAACTTTATGATAGTGAGATTCAGTGTGGATGCGTAAAAATTCATTTTACTGGGCATTGAGTAGGACATTTTAAGACTGAAGGTTAGAATCCTTCAATTCTGAATGAATTCTCAGATTATTTCTTCAATAATTTTCTCCCTTCATTTCTTTAGTCTCTCATTCTGTAATTTTTACTAATTTACTTTACAGAGAAATAGAGCTTTGAAAACTTTATATGAGGATCAGAAAAATGAAATATAGTAGAAATTCCTATGAGCTTAGGTGAACAGTGAAAAAGAAAACCTCATAGGTAAGAAAGTACCATAAAGAAGTAAATGAGTTATTCAGCACTACCCCTCTTGCTTTTTCAGCAGGTTCTATGATTCCATTGGGCATCATCCAAAATCTTTCTCACCAAAATATTTTAACTCTAATTTTTATATAATGGGTATGAAGACTAAATCATTGAAAAACAATGAAAAGATACATTACTCACTATAGTGGAAATTATTGCTTAAGTATATCTATGCTATAAAATAAGAATAATCCATGTCAAATTTTAAACACAAAATATTTATAAGTGTAATATCCAAGAATTATATTAGATTTATTTATTACCTATACCCTGTGTCAATTAAGGATATTTTCAGATTCAAGTAAAGTAAAACCAAGTAAAAATGGCAACAGATGAAAGTGAAAGGATAATTATTATCTGCTTAATAAAAAGTGCAGCGGCAGAGGGTCTAGGATTGTTTTGAAAGTTCAGTCATGTCATCTAGGGGAACAGCTCCTTATAGCCTTCCATTTCACCATTTTAGAAGGTTTATTTTTCTAGTAGATGTGGATCACTTATTATAATAGTATTACTTACATAGGTGGTAGCAATTAGGTAACTTAAGAAAAAACGGCTAATGCATTTTCCAGAATTCAAAATTATAAACTTATGCTAAGGATTTTCATCTTAAACGGAAAAATGGGCTCATTTTGCTGGGCCATGTTTTGTTCAAGACCAACTGAATCTCAACTAAGTACAATGCTCTATAAGTGTCAGGTCTGAGGTGTATGAGGGAAACAGTAATCTTCTTTCCCTCCACCCTCCTAGTCCAGTGACCGTTGTTAGGTTCTCTTTAGGAATAGTATTATTTATCCCCTTGGGACCCAGCAGTTTGGATAAATGCTAACCCAAAGGTGTCAGATTCTATTCTCAATGTCAGATGACTTGAGAAAGGTTTAGTTTCACTCTGTTCCAGGACTCAATGCCAGGAAGAGGAGCCAAGTACAGTTGGATTGACATGAAGGAAATTATATTCTTGGGGCAATTTAGCAGAAATCAAGGCCCATGGAGCCTGGGATTGAATAAAATGCTAGAGATATGGTGGCTAAAGTTACAGAATGAATTTGCCAAGAAGAAAATAGACCGTCTCTTGTAAAGAATCATGTCCCCCCTTTTGCTTCTGTTTATTTGAAAACCAAATGAACGCAATGGTTCTTTTGCCCTTAATTTTAGAAGTAACAGGGATAGACAAAACCAGATCAATAAGCACCACAGCAAGAAGGGATTATTACCAGGTTGAACAAGTGTGTTCTTTACATTTAAGGTGCTGCTTTGTTCTGTTATTGCATTTATATCCACCCTATCCCAGAAGACATCGTATTTTCACCAGGTACATGCATGGACTTTTTGAGTGGTATTTTGAGAGATTAGTTTATAAATAAAGTCATTTGAGATGCTGGAAGTGTTTTTGTTTTTTTTTTACATACCTGGAACCTACTTTGGGAAAGAGAGTAGCCAAAGGAGAACTAAGATTAAGGATACTGGGTCTTTTGCCTGCCTCTGTCATAAACCGACTATGTAAATTTTGGCAAGAACACAAGCTCTCTAGACCTCAGTTGTAATGTGATGGCTTTGAACCAGACACCTCTAAAGTCTTTCCAGCTTCAATAGCCTGTGATGTCAAGACGATGGATGCTCTCAGGCTTCCCTTTGGTACACATCCCCTGAGGTAATACAGAAGCACAGGACACTGAACTCTCCTCCTCAGCCTGGCATAAAGCATAGCTTTGGGGGAAGAAAAGAGGTAGTTAGCTTTTACTCTGCCCTGCCCCTCTTACTCCACATGTTATCATTTCTAGGCTAATTTCATGCTTTAATAACTTCTGCATGAAAGTTCTTAGAATTCCCCTCAGGACTTTGGCTTGACTGTCAAGTGTGGGAATCTAAAATCCAGCTTTCTTTGCTCCTTTTGCTTTTCTTCTTCTTTCCCATAATGGTTTAGATTATCCTATGCTGTCATATTCTGTTTTCTAATTCCTCTTCAGTGTGACAATCCTATTGCATACATTAAACTGCACACAAGAGATATGTAAACAATAGATTCCTCAGCTACAGACTTATTCCATCATGCCCCAAATGACCTTTTTCCTCAAAGCATGAACAAACTGGACTGTGCTTGGAAGAGCTCAACCAAACTGTTTTCCAATATCTCAGCTCAGAGGCCAAGGAATGGGAAGGCCCAACATCTAAGCGTATGCATTGAGATAAATCTCAGAAGACATATAATTAAAATTCTCCAGACCGGGGGTGACTCAGGTCACATGGAAACTCCTGTCATAACACCTTGATATCTGCAGCTCGGTATCACTTAATGGGCTCTTTTTCTTATTCCTCTCTCATTTTGTAGGCTGATCCTAAAGTTCCTGCTGACACACTGTGGCAATAGCTCAAGGTAATCAACGGTTTGTATTCTACATACATTTATTTAGTTTTTAATTTGTAAATTTTAATTAATTTATTTATTTTTATTGAAGTATAGTTGATTTACAATGTTGTGTTAATTTCAGGAGAACAGCAAAGTGAATTAGTTTTATATATTTATATATATGTATATACACACACACATATGTATTTTTCTTTTTCAGATTCCCTTCCATTATAGCTTATTATGAGATATTGAATATAGCTCCCTGTGCTGTACAGTAGGTCCTTGCTGTTTATTTTATATATAGTAGTGTGTATCTGCTAATCCTGAACTCTTAATTTATCCCTCCCCCACCTTTTCCCTTTGGCCACCATAAGTTTGTTTTCTATGTCTGTAAGTCTATTTGTTTTGCAAATAAGTTCATTTGCATCATTTTTTAGATTCCATATATTAGTGATATCACGTGATATTTGTCTTTCTCTTTCTGACTTACTTTACTTAGTATGATAATCTCTAGGTCCATCCATGTTGCTGCAAATGGCATTATTATTTCATTCTTTTTTTTTATTGGAGTATAATTGCTTTACAATGTTGTGTTAGTTTCTGCTGTACAAGGAAGTGAATCAGCTATATGTATACATATATCTCCTCCCTCCTGGACCTCCCTCCCCACCCCCCCATCCCAGCTATCTAGGTCACCACAGAACACTGAACTGAGCTCTTGGTGCTATACCGCAGGTTCCCACTAGCTATCTATTTTACACATGGTAGTGTATTTATGTCAAACCTATGGCTGAGTAATAGTCCATTATATATATGGAATATATATATATATATATATATATATATATATATATACCACATCTTCTTTATCCATTCATCTGTCAATGGACATTTAGGTTGTTTCAATGTCTTGGCTATGGTAAATAGTGCTGCTATGAACACTGGGGTACATGTACCTTTTCGAATTAGAATTTTCATCTTTTCTGGATATATGCCCAGGAGTGGGATTGCTGGGTCATATGGTAACTCTATTTTTAGTTTTTTAAGCAACCTTCATACTGTTCTCTGTAGTGGCTGCACCAAATTACATTTCCACCAACAGCTCTACATACATTTATGTTTGATCTGTGAAGAGCAAATAAAAGTGGATCTTACTCCAAGTTTTCTATGTATTTTGTTGGAATTTCTTATCACACAAGATAGAACAAGTTCTTGGTAGATCAGCATCAATAAATCACTTTTACTGATTGCCTATTTTGTGCAAGGCACCACAGAGAAGGCAGAGAGTAATAAGATGTGCTGGTGAAGAGCTCATAATCTAGTAGGAAAATAATCAGCTCATCATAAAAAAAATACAAGGTACCTGTGGTTGGCAGAATAATGCCTCCTCCCTCCGAAGTCCATGTCAAAATCCCTAGAACCAGTGAGTATGTTGTATCACCTGCCAAGGAGAAATAATTGTTGCTAATCAGGTGACCTTAAAATAGGAAGATTGTCCTGGATTTTCCTGGCAGATCCAATACAATCATGAGTCCTTAAAAATGAAAGAAGGAGGCAGAAGTGGAGTCAAACTGATGTACAGTGAGAGGGATTTGACTTGCTGTTACTGGCTTTGAAGATGGAGGGAGAGGGCCACGAGCCAAGGAGTGTGGCTTACTCTAGATGCTAGAAAAGATAAGGAAACAGATTCTCTACAAGGGCCTCCAGGAGGAATGCAGTCCTGCCAATAACTTGATTTTAGCCCAAGGAGACGTGTCAGACTTCTGACCTACAGAACTGGAAGATAATAAATGCGTGTTGTTTCGAGCCACTAAATTTGTGATCATTTGTTACAGCAGCAATGGAAAACTAATACAGCACCGTATTATTAATGCCCCATGAAAGGGTAAAACAATCAAAAGAGGGAGAGACAATGTATGTGAAAGTATTTTTTTGAACTCGAAATCCTTATTTAAATGTGGTTTCCATTCGTAGCTATTGTAAAAAAATAAATTTTAGAGTATTTCAGTTCTCTTCAGTATATGGCTAGGAGTGTAAATCTTGACCTATTTATGTGAGATAAAACCCTGGTTCAATCACTTTAGAGCTGTGGGATCTTATTAATTTTAAGCTCTCAAATTCTCTAAGCATCATTCTTTCTTCTCTTGAACATAAAACAAGTGTATAAGTCATACATATGCATGTATAGTGATATATAAATTCATATACATGCACAGTTGACCGTTGAACAACAAGGGTTTAAACTGGGCAGGTTTACTTACATGTAGATTTTTTTCAATAAATGTATTTAAAAAATTTTTGGAGGTTGGTGACAATTTGAAAAAACTCACAGATGAACCATATAGCCTAGAGATACTGAAAAAGTTAAGAAAAAGGTATGTCATAATTGAATGAAATATATGTAGATACTAGTCTATTTTAACAGTTACTACCATAAAATATACATGAATCGATTATGCAAAGTTAAAATTTATCAAAACTTACACACATAAACACTGACAGACCATACATGATGTCATCAATTACACTAGGCAAACATAAAACAATTATATTGCTGCTTCTTCACTATCAGTGCCTGAATCATTATACCTGTAAATAAATATGAATATCTTTTTCACATTATTTTTTCATTTTCGATGTCTAGTGTTAGTAACATGTAAAACATCTACAGCATTTTGTATCATATAAGACAATATTGATGTAGATACTGATAGATGATTCATCTTGTAAACAGACGATGTAAACTTATGGTACGCGGTTGACTGTTTATGTTTTCAATAAGGCTTCTGGTCAACAGAAGGCTATTAGTAGTTAAGTTTTGGGAGAGTCAAAAGACATACAGGGATTTTTGGCTGTGCAGGGGTTGGTGCCCCTAACCCTGGTGTTGTTTAAGGGTCAACTGTAAATACATATGTGTATATATGTGTGTGTGTATACATATATACACATATATACATATGTCTATAACACATATATACATATAATATATACTTGTATAATATTTATATGTATTGTATATATGGAAGTATATGCCAGTGTCCAGTTAGGAAAGCAGAAACATTCTATATAGATATAATACTGCCTTTACACAAGTACTAGAAGGGCTTAGAAGACAAACAGGAGCTGGTGAGGTGCCCTGGAGATTAGCCACAGCAGGAAACCACCAACTGCCCCAGGGATAGAATGGCAACAGGAGGAGGTGGCATTCCCAAACTCCAGATCCTGGGCCCATGGTGGGGCATTCTATGGAGGGTGCTGCTGGGTGGCACAAATGCGGTAGCCAGCGAGAGCTGCAGTTTGAAAGGAGATTACTGCTGCCTGAGGCAAATGGAGGGAGAATTGCCTTGGCTTCACTTTCCTTCCACCCTCCAATCTCACACCAGTGCCTCCCACAGGCTGAACCCAGCCGGAAACCACGAAAAACAGTGCCTGGGAAATGCAGCCCTCCGGATAGGGCAGAGCAGGATGTAGGGGAGAGATGGATCTGTAAGCCAATGGCAATAGAGCTGCACGTGGACACAAAAATAGTCCCTATGTTATTGGCTTGTTTGTGAGGATTAAACAATCTGAGCTGTGTGAGGCATTTCATGGCACTACTTGGCTGGCACACGGTATGTGTTCAATCGATGTTTGTTATTGTTATTATTGCTTTAAGTTTGATTGCATAACTAAAGTAATGAAGGTGATGCTGAAACGTCTCACATAATCTAAGATTGTAAACTATTCTAAACACTTTCAAATCTATTAATGTTTCCTCTGGGGGGAGATTATCAATGTGCTGACTTTGTAAGCTGACAAACTGTTGTTGAAGGATGCGCCAGAGAAAACTGGATGAGCAGACTGTGGGGAGAAATATATATCTGCTCTTCGTCTTTGATTCCCGACTGGGAGCTTCTAAAACCCTTGGAATTTCCTGATTGATGGGGTGAGAGGAGTGTCTTTTGTTATTCATAATAAGCTCCTTTCAAACATACCTAAATTTATACTACTGAGGCAACTCTTGGTGGACCCCAAAATAGCTTCTGGATGGGGGCTGGTTGCTAGAGGAACCGACCACGTAATTAATTAAAGGCAGGGAGAGGAGTTGGATATTGCATTCAATCACCAATGGCCAATGACTTAATCAGTCGTGCTCAGGAAATGAAACCCCTGTAAAAACCCCTGAACAATGGGGTTTGGGAAGCTTCTGAGCTGGTGAACATATCGAGGTGCTTGGGAGGGTGGTGGGCCTGGAGAGGGCATGGAAGCACCAAGCCCCTTCCCCCGTACCATACCCGATGCATATTTTCCATTTGGCTGCCCCTGAGTTGTATCCTTTATAATAAACCAGTAATAGTAAATAAAGTGCTTTCCTGTATTCTGTGAGTTGTTCTAGCAAATTATCAAACCTCAGGAGAGCATCATGGGAACTCCTGGTGTATGGGAGCCCTGGGCCTTGCAGTTGGCAGTTGAAGGTGGGGCAGCCTTGTAGAATTGAACCCTTAAATCTGTGGAATCTGATGTTAACTATAGGTAGTGTCAGAGACTTGGAGAAGTGTTGTCGGAAAAGACACAATGTATTTGGTGTTTGAAGAAAAGAACCCTCTTATTTGGTGTTGAATCGTCAAGTGTAAACACAGCACAGAGGGACACAAAGCTAACATGAGGTGACTGGTGCAAACAAATCTTCCACTTGCTCAGTTATACAATTTTTGCTTTGAACACATGTTGGTGAACTATAAAAATAGCTTTTAAATCATCTTTTGAAGAATACTTAATAATAGGACTATGGCTGTCTCTTAGGTTTATTTAATAAACTTATCTACTATATCGTTAACATGGAAAATTTAATGTCTTGCCAAGTAAAATATACATGCAAGTCATTGGGAAAGTGTTTCATTTCTATCTTTTTGCACACTGCATCTAGTGTTTGCATTAAAAAAGACCCTTAGTGTCCTT